>NC_136428.1:109981265-111413765 GCF_052849685.1 Lactuca virosa
TTTTTTTTCAATATTTTTCAAAACCAACATAACAGTGAGACTCTAATAGCAACGTTTAACAGAACTGCAACTTGAAAATGTTAAAAAAAATAAAAACCAAAAATATGCATGCATGCATATTTAGATGCACATATATGCATATTCCAAAATAAAAAAGTTTGTCAAATCTTTTGTTTTGAGCATTGATCCTTAGACGCAACATTTGATGAATATTGGTGGTGTTGGTTTTGAAAATTGATGTGCAGATTAGGAGTTCTTAAATTCCAGCAAATCTTTAAGTTCTTAAAAGAACTTCCCTCCTCTCTCTCTCTCTCTCTATATATATATATATATATATATATATATATATATATATATATATATATATATATATATATATATATATATATATATATATATAGGGCTTTCCTACTGGGCTAAAAACCCAAGAGAATACCTAACAATTTCTTCTTCTCTTCCCTATTTTATCCGGTCCATATTTTGCTTAAAATATCATCTAGTGCGTTATCATAATTTGCTTGAGCTAGTAATGTTTGCATCTTGATTTGATGTGGTAAGGATCGAGTATCACGATCTAGTAGTGAAAGATCATACTTCATTGAGGGAATGAGTATGTTTGCAGGCCTTGAGAGAACCAATTAAGACTTAAGAGCTCATATGTCTAGAATGAAAGTCAATTAAATCGATTAATACTTTGAAGGGTCTAGAGAGAAAACCGATCAATTGTAGGCTTCGGGAAATCAACAGAAAGAATTGCAGGTTTCAAGAAAATTGATGATGGCTCTAGCAGGTTTTAAGAACTTCGCTCTTATACCACTCGCGGTAAATAACCACACAAACATATATAATATAAAAAAAAGAACACTAGAATATTGATATAAACTTACACAAAACTAGAAAGCACTTGACTTGTATTATGTGAAATCAACAAAGAGATAAAGAAGAAGGGATTTACAACTTTTGATATAGGAGAGAGTATTTACGATGATTTGAATGAACAATCTAAGCCTATATTTTTAAGTTAACCAACTCAAATCCTAAAATGGTGCTTAAACTTCTAATAACCAAATAAATGGAAAGCTTGTCTTATCCTAATAACTAGGAGAATGAAATCCCTATTCTAATAAATGAATAGTTTTAACCTCATTTTGCCAAGTATCACTCTAATACAACTCCTCATTAATATTATGCCATGTGTCATGTAAATGTATTAGACAACTCATTTCAAAATTCAAATTTATATTTTCTAATTATATGTTAAATTTGAAGTTATAATAATTTTAAAAATTTGATATATCTCTTAATTAATAATTTATTTAAAATGACTTATCTAAAATAATTGATTAATAATTATAAATTTTTATTATAAAACTTTAATTAATTTTATAACCGTGGTTCCCACGATTTATAAACTAGTTACCAAATAAATCCAAAGATGACTTTGGTTTACCTACACCAGTTATTGTGCAATGATAAAAACTTACATCGGCCATTTACTAGACGATAAAAATAATTTATAAAATGTGATCCAGAAAATCCAAATCCAAAATCGGTCATAAGAAAAATAATTTAGACCCATAACTTTTTTCTTAAACATTTAATTAACTAGATTTATGGATTCTAATCCATGTCCATGTTTAAATTTAAAAAGCTATTCATTTATAGAAAATGACACGACCCAAAATCTGTCATAGCCAAAATATTAATATTATAATATGTGATACCAAGTCTCCAAGCCTGTTTTCACTGGGCCAAAGCATACCGGAAAAGGAACCTTAATACGCTTCCTATTTGTTTCTATTTTTAACCGATCTGGTCCTAATTAGAAGAAAAAACTTTCTGTCATTAACTTTTAGGGAAAATAATCTAACAAATATAAATCTATTTTTTACAAAAATAACCATTTTTCTTTATTTTTTTTTTAGTAAAATGACTATTTTGTCCGGAATAATATGGTCCGGAGTGAAGTCCGGAAACCCATACCAACATTTCGAAGTACATGTTAACCTATTTAAAGTGTGTTTATTTTTAGTGTTTAGTTATGGTTAATTGGTCTTTTGACTTTTATATGCTTTTTGAAGTAAATGGTTGATCATTTCTAGTATTCATTTTTAGTGTTTAATTATGGTTAATTGGTCGTTAACTGTTAAATGGTTTTTGAATTTAACGGTTGGTCATTTTTGGTGTGTTCATTTTGTGTTTAATTATGCTTTATCGGCCGTTAACTTTTATATTGTTTTTACCCCCCTCACCCCCCCCCCCCCCCCCCCCCCCAAAAAAAACATATATAATAGACAGGCACGTACCACATCCTCCTCTAATAACTCATTAAGAGGTGTTTCAAATACATTAATAACATCATTCAATTTTACCGACTCAGTCTCCAGACTTGACCCTAGAAAACCCACGTAATCGGGAGGTGTGATCGGAATCCGAGGGTGCAAAATATTTACTAAACTGGAAACCGGTGACAAGGAAGAATTCCCTCTTTCCAAACGTCAACTCATACTTGTCGTTCTCAAAAAGCATTTCTATATTGTGCTTCGAGAGGTTGTCATAACTTCTTAATAGGTTTTATGGGCTTAATTGCAAAATTAAAATCAATGATGATTTTTTTCGTTAACATGATCAATGTTTAAATACTTTTTTTTTTTTGGAGATTTCTCTTCATTTTGTATACATCTAAAGAAATCCCATAACTTTGATACATTTTATTTCATCATTGTTTAATACAATAAAACTACATAGTAACTCGATAAATTAATACCCGATTATTTAATAAACTCTTTAATATAATATTTTTGACGGGCCTCGATACGGAAACAAAATGCTAAATTAATAATTCGTTAAAGTTATAAAATAATTTATAGACTCTCATATAAAATAGGGGCAATTACTAATCTAGCCAAATTAAGGAAGTCATTAGCAATTTATAGCTAAAAATTAGTAAATGTCCAATTATAGCCCATGAAACCGTAGGTTTCGATATTCGTCTACTGTTTCGCCAAATCGTCTACTGTTTCGTGTTTTGTATAAAAAAAAATTCATTTTTAGGATACAAAACCGTATGTTTTTTAAAACCTACGGTTTCCTCTCGAAGCCTACGGTTTCCCAAACCGTAGCTACGGTTTTGGGTGAAAAAATACGTTTTTTTTTTTTTAAATCTACTGTTTTGGGGGTTTTAACTACTGTTTTGGGGAAACCGTAGGTTTTAAAAAACCTACGGTTTTGTATCCTAAAAATGAATTTTTTTTATACAAAACACGAAACAGTAGACGATTTGGCGAAACAGTGGTCAACCTACAGTTGACTACTCTTTTGTGGACTATTTTTGGCTAAGTGGTTTTTTTAGCTATTTTTTGTTAAGTAATTAAGGATTTTGGCTAAATTTGTATTTTCCCCTATAAAATATAAATTAATAGTCTCTTATATACTACATACTACATAAGGAATTATTAATTCATATTTTAAATGCGGTTTATACATTATTTTATAATTTTAAGGAACTATTAATTTAGCACTCTACACTGTATCGGAAGTTGTCAAAAATATTATCTTAAAGTATTTATTAAGTAGCTGAGTATTCATTTTTGCCATGGATTTTTTTTATACAATTATGCTACCATTATAGACTTTTGCCATGAAGAAATACCTTAGGCCTCCAATGTATGTTGGGTGTGTTTTGTGAGGTAGGCTATAACATAAAGCAAATTAACAACACCAACACCAACATTTAATTTCCTTCAACAAAAATTTAAACATTTGTGTTAGTATTGCTAGTTTGCCTTATACTATAGTCTACCTCACAACACACCGAACATACATTGAAGGCCTCTGGTATGTAGTTTTATTGTATTAAATCATAATGAAATCTATGCTATAATCTATCTTACAAAACACACCCAACAAAACACACCCAACAAAACACACCTAATATTCCTGAGAGACCTATAGTATTTCTTAATGATTTTTTTTATGATGCTAGCATAATTGTAAAAACAAATCTAGGGAAAATATCACTATAGCACAATTAACTATTCTCATTTATCCGGGGTCACTATTTATTTATTTATTTATTTTTGCGAAATAGGTCATTAAACTTACAAATTATCTGTCAATTAAATCACTTTCGTTAATTTTAAACGGTTCCCCAGATACCGAGCCTACATGGAAGTGTGATGTGTTGAGGAAGCTTACGCGACAGTGGACCACATCATTGGTCATCCACCATTTTTATAGGGAAAATGTCGTTATAGCACACTCAACTATTTCAATTTACCCGATTCGGCCACTAAACTATTTTTTTTTGTGTAATAGGCTATAATATTTACAAGTTACTTGTTAATTAAGTCACTTTCATTAATTTTTAAAGGATCCCCATTTACCAAGCCTACGTGTTGACTTATAAGGGAAACTTATTTGGCTCTATACCACCGCCCCGAGCTGCACTTACAACCCCGCCAATCCAATATGAGTTTCTTCACTCCTAAAAAACTTGTAAGAAGAAGCAAAACTCAACATTGTTTCACTACTAGCCCTAGTTATCTTCTTTGTCAAGCACCATCACATGTACTCCTGATTTGTAAATTCTCCCCCCCCCCCCCTCTCTCTTCCTATCCCTATCTCTAATCTTTCTCCCATAGTGATTAGATTTCTACCGCCTCCACCTTCATATGAAAAATCATAAGCACTACAACCATTGAGAAATCAAAATCTTCTCTCTATCCTCCATCACTTCTCTTTAACGCCACCTAAATCATCACTGAAAGAACCTCAAGCCATAAAATTTCCCCTGGTGGCCCACATATTGGATGCAACTCAACAAAATTCAACCTAAGGGGCGTGGATCTCTACCACTAAAATAGAAAAAAGGAAACGGGGTTACAGGTTTGAGTGTTAGGAAGACATCATGGTGGTGTTGAAGAAGCTGATGAGGTTTAGATTTTCTTGTTGATGCTTACCTATTTGATTCGACACCCTTTACTCTAAACACATAAAGCTTTCCCATGGTAGAATAAAAAAGGGAAAATGTCACTGTAGCACAATCAACTATTTCCATTTACCTGATTTGGTCACTAAATTATTATTTTTTGCGTAATAGGTCATTAAACTTAAAATTTACATGCAAGTCAGTCACTTTCGTAACAATTCCCTAGTTACCGAGCCTACGTGAAAGTGTGACATGTCGAGAAAGCTTACGTGGTAGTAGGCTACATCATCGGTAAACAAAGATCTGTTAAAAATTAGCGTAAGTGACTTAATTTATATGTCACTTATAAGTTTAATGACATATTGCGCAAAAAATATTGTTTAGTAACCAAAATCGGGTAAATAACAATAGCTGATTATGCTACAGGGACATTTTTCAAAAAATCTATGGCAAAAATTAATACTCAATTATCTAATAAATTCATTAAGATAATATTTTTGATGGGCCCCGATTAAAGGATAGAGTGCTAAATTAATAACTTTTTAAAATTATAAGAGAATTTATAAACCTCATTTAAAATATGAATTAATAATTCCTTTTGTAGTATGTAGTATATAAGAAATTATTAATTATATTTTATAGGGGGTCTATAAATTATTTTATCATTTTAATGAATTATTAATTTAATACTATATCCTTGAATTGAGATCCGCCAAAAATATTATCTTAAAGAACTTATTAAATAGTTGAGTGGTAATTTATCAAGTTTCTATTCTATGTAGTTTTATTATAATAAACAACGATGAAATAAAATGTGTTAAGTTATGGAATCTCTTAGTTTGACTCAATTAAGGAAAAAACGATCCATGATTTTTTATTTACATTTAAGCTCGGAACTAGTAAACATTAGTGTTAACCAGGTAAATGACCAATTTTATAAACGTTTACCGGTATTCCGAGCTTAATTGTAAAATAAAAAAAAAAAAATCAGGAATGACTTTTTTGGTAAGAGGGTCAAAATTTAGAATTCTTTTGAAGATTTTCCTTATTCTTAAGGCCATAAAAATGTAACATCTTATTGAAAAATATACAACCTATTATTGACATCTTAATTAAAAAACTAATATATTAAATGGTTCAATAATTAAGGGGTTTTTATAAGCACAAAAGTAATATAAGATTATTTCGGGTTATTAACTTAATTATACTAAGTTATGTTTTCTTTGACATTTTTCTCTTAAAAAATCCTTATAATCCATACAATGCAATGTAAATGTTCCTTTTAGAAGTTAGCCCTTTAGTCTCAAGTTTAAATACGCAATTCGTTTCTGTCCATGATGCAAGGTTAACGTATCATAACATTTAAGATATTCTCGACATTATCACCACTTACAAATTCAATCAAGTCCGCTTCAGTTATATTGGAGAACAACTTAGTCAATTGAGTGGATTTTTTTTTTTCCTAAGATGTCAACAACTAATGGAACTGATTGGTAAGGAGAGTTCATATAAGGGTTCCAATTTGGAAATTAAATTGGTGAAGTGGCTGCTTGAATAAGTGCAAAAGTATCTTAGAAGCAATCCCCAGAATAATAGCATTTGCCTAACATAATTATTCTTTGCTTTAATACGCAATCTATGCCAAAATACTTGTGTTTCCCCTTACTTTACTTAATATATTGATTCTGGATGAATTTGATGTTGCAGTAAATTTGTTTTGTAGTATTATGAAACTATAGGTGTAGCTTGATGACCTTTAGTTTTTTTAAGGAAAGGCAGAAAGATTTACCCAACAAAACTAACGAAAAGTAAGATGCTAGAATACAATATACATCATAAACAAGCAAGCTAACAAAGGGGAAGTTGAATTCCGTCCGAGTCGTCCATTAAACTATAGGTATCCTCACCTTTTTTAAATAAGATATTGTTCCTAGCCTTCCATATAGACCAGAAAACCGTGAATGCCAAAACAACGAAGTGTTGGAAATATGCCAACTGACACAACAAGTTGTAAACATTAAAACTTTTGCATAGGTCTAAAAATTACACACAAAGTACAATCTAAGGTTAAAATAACAAGAACAACAAATAAAAGACTACTTTGTTATTCACCTAAAATAAGGGGCTAGTTTGCTATTCATCAGTAATATGATGATTTAGTTAGAAGTTATAGATGATAGGTATTTGTAGTTAGACATGTTTGTCTTATGAATAGATAATTATGTCATTATTCAAATTATCGTTTTGCGAACAAATTTAACATTATGGTTAACCTATAAATGCCACCATTTGTCACTTCTCTCTCTCTCTCTCACATCCAAAGAAACATACACAAACACATTTGGGTGTTGTTTGTTTTTCTGAAGCCAAAATGTCTGCAGTCTGCGGACCATATCTGCAAGTCTCTGCAACAGAAGAGGTGGACCAAATGTCTGCAGTCTGCAATAAGAAGTCTGTTTGTTTTTTAACTTCTCCAGATACTGAAATAAACTGATTTTTCAAACTTAATTTCATACCATAAACATAAAAAAAAGCATTTTCAGCAAAAAAGATAGGCGGCGGAGAAAAGAAAAAAAGATAGGCGACGTTTTTTTTTTGTTTTTTTTTTTTAGGTTAAAATGAGGCGTGGAGACCTGTGAAGACAGCGGCCCATGTCTGCGCCAGAAAAACCTCGCGCGGATGTTTTTTGATCTGCGCACTTCCAAAAAACAAACACTCTGCGATGACATATGTCTGCGCGGCGCAGACAAAAGTGGTTGCGCAGATCTGCACAAAAAAAAAAACAAACAACCCCTTGGTGTTTCCCTTGGTCTTTAATGAAACATCCCAAAAATATAGTCCAAAAATTTCGTTTCATTTTCATTAGTAAAAACCATAAATATCATTCATCATATAAAAATCATAAACCATGTTTCTCAAAAATAACATAATATCTGTCAATGTATCAAAATCATATGTCAATCATCAGAGTAAATCCTATCAGGCTAAAAACTGTGGTGTGTGCCATGTAGTCATCCTGAGCTTTTCCCCTTACTTGCGGAAGTACCTGAAACCAAAACTGAAAACTCTAAGCACGAAGCTTAGTGAGTCTCCCCAACTACCACATACCATACACATATCAAATTAACATATCTTGGGCCCCGCCCCTGCTACATCGAGTCATTTCCCGGCATCGGTCCCCGCCCGACATTGAACCCTATTCGGCATCGGGCCCCGCCCGACAATGAACCCCGCCCGACATCGAGCACATCTCGGAATACATGTGAGCATAATCAAATAATACACATAAAACTAAACATATAACATTAACATGTAAACATTCCTTGGGCCCCGCTTGACATCGGACCGTAATCTGGAAGCATAATAACATTCCTCGGGAACCGCCCCGGCATCGGATCGAAATCCGGAACATACAAGTACAAACACATGCAAGAATTACAAAGACATCAAGCATACAAGCATTCCTCGGGACCGCCCCGACATCGGATCGGAATCCCGAAAAAACATATAAACTTACATCGGGCCCCGCCCGATATCGGAACGTAGTCCGGAACTACTACTATCTAAATGGGCCGACCTTGGTGCCTTAGACCCGTTCCTACTGGAGGAAAACTTACCTCGCAAAGCTGATTGCTAAAATCTCGAGTGAGGAATCTCCGACGGCTGCTCCAACGACTCATCGGCTATTAATATCATAATAACACTTAGTCAAAACCTAATAATCCTCCTAAGGATAAAATGACCATTTTACCCGTGGTCAAAGTCAACGCTTTGGTCAAAGCCAACCTTCTGGTTGACCCAACTCGCCGAGTTGCTTCATCAACTCGTCGAGTCCTAGAATCCTGAAATCTCAATCTAACTCGTCGAGTCACCCCCTGACTCGTCGAGTTCCCTAGCTACTCATAATCGCGATTTATCGAATCAACTCGTCGAGTCCCTTCACCGACTCGTCGAGTTCTACCTTAAGCTAAAGCGGGACAACACAATCCAACTCGTCGAGTTCCTCTATGGACTCGACAAGTTCCTGTCACACCCCGAAACCGATGACGGAGATGTTCCGGGGCGGAGGACGTCATGTATAGCATCACAACCAATGTATAATAGCAACCATAGCAACACAACCATCACAGTGTATACATATATGAAAATGTTTACATCAGTTTGAAAACTTGTTTGAATTACATCGGAGAGTATATATATAATATAAACATAAGACTCTTATTGCTCCAGCTTCTCAAAATCCAGCAAGTACATGTCTACTAATTTCCTGAGAATACAAGCAGTTTTGAAATATATCAACATAAAGCTGGTGAGTTCATAAGCGGTAGTTTGTAATGAAAACTTGTTGATGAGCTCGTAAAAAAAAGTATTTTGTATAGCGTCAAGAAAATCCGATATTTTCTTTAAGTGAAAAATGTAGCGTTATCCGTTCCATATAAACCATGAATGTTCGTTACTGAAAACTGTAGTGATATGTGAAAATACTACTTCATGTGACTAGCTAAGGCTAATCATGAAGTATAAGTATATTATATATGAAATCCTTGCATAAACGATTTTGGTTGAAAACCCTGGCTTCAGCCTTTATACGTAGTGTGTTAGTTCTATTTAGTATAAATAAAACCGTTGAAGAGTGTCGGATTGTAAACTAAAGGTGATTTATACATAATGTGAGTCGTATAACCATGCTTGATATGACTAGAGACCTTTCCAACGTTCTTCAGGCGTCGAGTTAAATGACATTTGTCACCCTGGGCATGCCTGCCCAACTGTAGCTAGCAGTTCTGGTGTGGGATTGTCAATCCCGAATAGATCTATTCACAAATCTCACGCTCTTCCTCCAGGAGACTCTGGTTATACTTATGATAGGATTTATCCCTGTACACCTAAGGGTACAGTAGTGAAGTAGCGCCTCACAATATCGTACAATCTAGTTTACATGTAGTGTCCTAGCGTTTTATCGTAGCGAAAACCCGTATGTATACCGTATGTAGTGAAAATTACAGTTATGAATACCATGATAAAGTAGTGATGTAACTGTAAACTATCCCTGTCTTAGAGCATATGTTTAGTAGTGAAAATTCCTGTACTTGTTATATTTAGAAATCCCAAACTATACCGATTATAGCTTGCATGAATAACGTAGTGAATAGCAAATCCGGAAAACTATGCAATTTTAGTGAAAAACGACCCTTATGCTCAACACAGTACAAAAGGGGTTAAAGTATGAGAATCGCATGAGTTTTGTAAGCATTTATGTTTAGCTTGTATCCTCCCCCTGAAAGCATTAAAAACACGGAAAAAGTAGGGGTATGAACTCACCTCGAGCGAGTGGTTTGATTGAAGGATCGATACGGAAAACTGGGTGTTCAAGTGAAGCCTTAATCACGATTCGATCCTAATTATCATGCAAAGACACATAAAAGAGTCAAATGAAGGTATTTCACCACTATAAGTGATGGAAAACCACTCTAGAGACTTGGAAATGCTTGTCGGGACCCTATATGATCAAACGAAGGAGGTGTATGGTCATTAGGGTGTGTGTGCGGCCAGGCTGTGTGTGCGGTTGCACACAGGAGTGTGCGGCCGTACAGAGGGTGTGTGCGGCCATGAGTGTGCGGCCCAATGGGTGTGCGGCCGTACACTCATGAAACGAGGTGTCTTCGAAGTGTTCTCAAGGTCCATACTCACATCCACAAAGTGTTCAAGGTCTATACTCAATTGTAGTGCAAGATAATGGTCCTAGAAGTGGGTTTATGGTTCTAAAATGAGTGTATGGTCGCACACAAGAGTGTGTGGCCGCACACTTGGAGTGTGCTGCCGCACAAGGGTGTGTGCGGCCGTACACAGGTGTGTGCGGTCGTACACCCCTCAAAATGATGCCCAAATTGTCTATTCCAAGGTGCAACAAGGCTAGGGGCATGTCCACTTCGATTATGGAAGCTAAACTCTCACTTTGGAGGGTGTTTTAAGGGTGTGCGGCCACCCTAAGAGGGTGTGCGGCCGCACTCACTTCCAATGAACGAAGAACATGACGTTTTTGCACACTTAGAGCTTGGATAGAGTGGTCTTTCATGGATTGCAAGATAGAGAATGAAGTACTTACGTTCTAGAAGCTTTGGAAGGTTCAAAGTTGGAGAAACTTGAGAGGAAATGATATTGTGTGCTGCCAAGGTGCTAAAGGAATGAAAGGAAGGGGTCTACCCTTTATATAGGAGTGTGAGTGCTGTCATGAGTGAGTGTGCTGCCAAGGGAGTGGGTGTGCGGCCGCACACCCGTGTGTACGGCCGTACACTCCTCCAAGAGGTGTGTATGGCCCGATTTTCTCACTATTCAACACTCTGACTCATTCCTAAACTCATCCTTGGTTAAATTCAAGCCTAGAACACTTAAATGAACCCTTAAATAGCACCAGAAATCACCAAAACAAGTTGAATATTGATTGAATTGACTAAGTGTACAAGATTGAAGTTCCCGGGTTGTCACAGTTCCTTTGTCTATTTGGCTATCTTAACAAATTAAGTCTCTACTCTCCAAATCCAAGGTTCATACTTCATCTACATACTGGAAATGGTCTTTTAAGGGTAAAGTTTCCAACTTTACCTGTTGATAACCCTTCTTAATGGTTTTAGCTAAAACCCTAGTTCTTTTAGGACATAGATATTTATCCAAAAGCATTATCATTCCAAACCAAAGCATGAAAACCCAGATCTAGGTCCTAGATACCAAAATAACATGTAAAAGCTCAGACTTTCCTTCCATGCATGGCCTTTTGGGCTCAAAAGGCCATAACAACACCGTAGATCTTGCATGAGGGGCTTCAATGGCATAAAGTTTGCACCTTTATGCCTTAACAACCCTTAATGATCCCAAATCTGAAAGGATCCTAGCTTGGGACGTCCAAATGCCAAGGTTCAAGCTTCTTAATGCCTTAACAACCCTTAATGCCTTAACAACCCTTAAAGTTTGCAAAATCCCGAAATTAGGGTTTCACTCTGGCAGACCTACTCGCCGAGTCGAGGGCTCTCGACTCGTCGAGTAGATAGCTTAAAACCCGCGTCCAAAACTCGTTTCTACTCGACGAGTCTGGGGCTTCCAACTCATTGAGTAGCTCTTTTAAAATGAATTATTTTATAAATAAAAGCGTACTAGAAACCAGGCGTTACAATTCTCCCCCACTTGACTTAGACTTCATCCTCGAAGTCTGTTGCGTCTGGAAACAACTTCGAGTAGTGCTCCCTCATCTCCTCCTCGGGCTCCCATGTCCACTTAGAACCCTTGCGGTGCTGCCACTGCACCTTCACTAGCTGAAAACCTTGTTCCTCAAGGTCTTCATCTTGCGATCCAAAATCGCCACCGGCCTCTCAATGTAGTTCAGGCTGTCGTCAACCTGAATATCCTCTAAGGGCCCAATCGCTGAATCATCCACTAAGCACTTCCGCAACTGGGAAACATGGAAAATGCTGTGGATCTGGCTGAGCTCTGCTGGAAGATCCAATCGATACGCTACCTTGCCTACCCGGGCTATAACCCTGAAAGGACCAATGTATCTGGGGCCCAACTTGCCCAACTTCTAGAACCGGATGATACCTTTCCAAGGTGACACCTTCAGGAGGACCATGTCGCCCACCTGAAACTCCAAATCTGAACGCTGCTTGTCGGCGTAGCTCTTTTTCCGACTCTGAGCAGTCTGGAGCCTGCTCCGGACCTGTTGGATCCGCTCTGTAGTCATGAGTACTACCTCAGTACTCCCCATGACTCTCTGACCAACCTCACCCCAACAGATTGTGGTCCTAGACTTCCTCCCGTAGAGCATCTTGAAGGGAGGTCGGTTTATGCTGGTGTGGTAGCTGTTGTTATACGAAAATTCCGCTAACGGAAGATACGTATCCCAACTGCCACCGAAATCCAAAACACATGCGCGTAGCATGTACTCGAGAGTCTGTATCGTCCTCTCGATCTGTCCGTCCTTCTGAGGGTGGAAAGCGGTGCTGAAGTGGAGACGAGTATCCATCTCGTCGTGAAACCACTTCCAAAATCTGGAAGTGAAACAGACATCTCGGTCTGATACCACCGAGACAGGCACTCCATGTCGTGCCACTATCTCACACACGTATAACTCGGACAACTTCTCGGCCGATATGCTCTCCTGGATCGGGATAAAATGAGAATTCTTGGTTAACCGATCCACGATGACCCTTATCGAATCTACTCCACATGCGGTCCTGGGAAGCTTGGTAATAAAATCCATGGTGATATCTTCCCATTTCAACACGGGAATGTCTAACGGATGCATCTTTCCGTGGCGTCGCTGGTGCTCGGCCTTGACCTTCCTGCAGGTCAATCACCTCTCTACATACCATGCTATGTCCCGCTTCATGCAGGGCCACCAGTAAATAGGGAGAAGATCCCCATACATCTTCGTCGCCCCAGGATGGATGGAGAACCTCGACTTATGGGCCTCATCCATCAGAACCTGTCATACTCCGCCCCAGTACGGAACCCAGACCTTCCCATGCAGGGTTAACAACCCACGACTGTCATAATCAAATGAGGCCACCTGGCCTATGATCCGCTCGCACTTTTGGCGCTCCTCCTTCATGCCCTCTACCTGCGCCTCTCTGATCTGCTCCAGCAACGGAGTTATCACTATCATCCTCAGACAGATGTCTCGAATCGGGGCCGCTATCACCTTGCGGCTCAGGGCGTCGGCCACCACATTGGCCTTGCCTGGGTGGTAAAGGATCTCATAGTCGTAGTCCTTCACCACATCTAACCACCGACGCTGCCTCATGTTCAGATTCGGCTGATCCATGAGGTACCTCAAACTCTTGTGGTTCGTGTAAATGGTACAACGGACCCCATAGAGGTAAAGTCGCAAAATCTTGAGGGTAAACACCACAGCCCCCAGCTCCAAATCATGCGTTGGATAGTTAGACTCGTGAGGCTTCAACTGCCTCGAAGCGTAAGCTATCACGTGACCTCACTGCATCAATACCGCACCCATGCCCGTAATCGAAGCGTCACAATAAACCACGAAGTCATCGACGCCCTCCGGTAAAGTCAGGATCGGTGCCTTGCACAACCTCTGTCTGAGAGTCTCGAAAGCCGCCTGCTGCTCAAGCCCCCAACGAAATTTCACTGACTTCTTGGTCAGTCGGGTCAGAGGAACAACGATCTTGGAGAAGTCCTGAATAAATATCCGGTAATAACCCGCTAGACCAAGGAAACTCCGAATCTCAGTTGGAGACCTTAGAATCTCCCACTGCATCACGACCTCTATCTTGGCTGGATTGACCAGAATAACCTTCTGGTTGACAAGGTGCCCAAGAAACTGCACCTCGCGCAACCAGAACTCACACTTGGAGAACTTTGCAAAAAGTCTCTCCCTCCTCAGTGACTCCAGCACCTCCCTTAGGTGCTCCTCATGCTGCTCCTAAGTCGTGAATAGACCAAGATATCATCAATGAAGACTATCACAGACCGATCCAACATCAGTCTGCACAAGCGCTTCATGATGTCCATGAATGCGGACGGAGCATTGGTGAGTCCAAACGGCATAACCACGAACTCATAGTGACCATAGCGAGTCCTAAAAGTTGTCTTCTGCACATCCTCATCCCTGACTCGCATCTGGTGATAACCCGATCGCAGATCAATCTTGGAGAACCAAGATGCACCCTGTAGCTGGTCAAACAAATCATCGATCCTCGGGAGGGGATAAAGGTTCTTCACCGTTACCTTATTCAGCTCCCGGTAGTCTATGCACATCTGATGCGACCCGTCCTTCTTCTTCACAAACAGATCGGGGCTCCCCACGGCGAACTACTCGGCCTGATAAATCCCTTGTGTAGCAGCTCTTGCAGCTGCGTAGACAACTCCTGTATCTCGGGAGGAGCCAACCGATATGGTGCCTTGGCTATGGGAGCCGCACCACAGACTAGGTCAATCCTGAACTCAACCTGTCTCTCCGGAGGTATCCCAGGCAAATCCTCCAGGAATACGTCCGGGTACTCTCGCACTACTGGTACGTCATCGACTGTCGCCTTACCCTTATCTCGGGTATCCATGACATAGGCTACATAAACCGTGCAACCCTGCTGAAGGTAGCGCCTTGCTCTCACTGCTGAGCATAGAGTTAATCCACCCTGCGACCTCTCGCCCTGAATCACTAACCCTCCCTCACTAGGAGTCTGAATCCTCACTAGCTGCTGCTCGCAGTCAATAACTTCCCCATTAGGGCACAACCAATCCATACCCACTATAACCTTATTCCCTCGCAGGGGAATGGGGACTAGATCCACACAAAACTGCTCATCAAATAACTATAGTGTACATCCTCAGTAAACTCTCGCAACCCTGACGGTCCTATCGTCTGCTATCTCCACATCAAGCGGGATGTCTAGCTTTCCAGGAGCCCATGTGAATCGCTTGTTGAGCGCGAACGACACAAAAGATCGGGTGGCACCCGAATCAAACAGTACCAAGGCTGATATACCATTCACTAAGAACGATCCTATAACAAACACATATACATAAGCAATAATCAATACAAATAAAGAGATAAGGAGAGAATACATACCCGTCACAACATCAGGAGCCGTACGTGCCTCCTCTGCAGTAAGCTTAAATGCCCTGCTCCTCACCGTAGGCACCTCTACCCGGCCCTGAGGGCCATCTGTAATCCTCAATGTGGCAGGAGCGGGTGCCGCCACCTGTCCTGCTGCTAAACCCGGACATTGGGCCTTTTTGTGGCCCCTCTGATTGCACTGAAAGAAAATCAGATATGAAACTGTTGTGGTGGTGGTAGTTGTACAATCCCTGCTCATGTGACCAGTTCGGCCGCACTTAAAGCTGCCCGAACTCCCCGCCATGTACGTTCCCTCGTGCATCTTGCCGCGCCGGCCGTGAACCTGCTGGCTCCTCGATCTGTGATATGATACCTTGGGCTTCTTGCCCGAACTACCTGATTGAACCCCATCTGGTTTCCTCTTTCTCTCCATCTCCAAATCCCGCTCCCTCTCCCGATCCCTAGCAATCATATCCTCCAGCGTCTTGCAGCTAGATCGGCTCACAAACTGGCGGATATCACCCCACAACATCTCATGATACCGGGACTTTTTCATCTCCTCGTCTGCCACATACTGCGGAACAAGAAGGGCCCTCTCCCTAAACTTGGCGGTGATCTCCGCCACTGTCTCAGTCGTCTGCTCGAGATCCTGGAACTCCCTAGCAAGCTATTGCACCTCTATCACAGGTGCAAACTCGGCCCTGAACCTGGCCGAGAAATCACTCCAAGTCATCGCATCTAGGACTGCATCATCTCTAATGGCTCATCCGACCTCCTCCCACCAATCACGTGCCATGTCCTTCAGAAGACAGGACGCAAGTCAAACCTTGTCCCCCTCGGGACATCTGCTGGTGCGGAATGCGTTGGCAACATCCACCAACCATCTGGTACTAACAATGGGGTCCCGAGCCCCATGATAGTCGGGAGCTCCACAAGCCCTGAACTCCCTGAATGTCAGTGTGCGCGCCCCTAGCATGGCCTCCATCTCGGTGCGGAATGCACCCAACCTCTCATCAAGTATCTCCAAGATTCCCTCCTTGACCGTACCAAATATCACAGGAGTCTGGTCTAGAATGCTGCGTGTGATCTCAGACGAGACAAACTCTTCCGTCTGCTCATCCAACTGCCCAGCTCCAGAGCCCGAGCCTGATCCCTCACCAGTGCCTGAAATGTCGACTGGCCTAGTGCGTAGCGTCACCATACTGAAAATACACCATAACAAACATCAATATACTCATCATATCTCGAGGGATCTCACACACTACAAGTTTCATGGATTCATCTCAGCCTTCCTTGATTCGAGTACAGATCCTCTGCTTCCAGTAGTACGGGCCCATACTACCTTCCATATCTATCCGTACTTTCCTCAAGAACTGCCTTGACTCCACCAAGTCCCTTCTACTACTACTGCTGTTCGCACGCTAATCTCATCCTAGGCTTGCCCTAGGGTAATCACGAACCCACTCTCCGCTATCAGCTGCATAAGAAGTCCATCCTACCTCCCCCTTGTTGTGTTTTGAGCATTCTAACATTCCTAAGTGTACATGCAACCCTAAATACCTTGGATCTATGTTTTCTCTATTATACATGCAAATATCAATTTCCAAGGTATTATCCTAACTAGCATACATTCATATGTACTAGGATAACAAAAACTAGATAAAAGACATACCTTTTGTTGTAGCTTGATTCCATGGAGCTTAAGAGCCTAGTGCCCCAAGTATGACACCTTAAATGGTTCACACAACACCATCAACATTTGGAATAACCATGAGAAGAAGATATCATAGGCTCAAAATCGGCTAGCCCTCACATAGAATCCTTAGGCCGATTTCTTGAGCTCATGGGTTCTTTATATATTGTGCACAATAGGGTTACACCATGTAACCAATGACTTTACCCATTCCTTATGCTCCATGGGTTTTAACCTCCATGGAGTATCCATGGGTCACCACATGGGTTAAACCCAAGATAAGGAATCATGGATCATAAGCCCACATATATAAGAATGAATGATTTACACAATCAATCCCCATATATTTAATTAGTCTCTTTTGATCACTAAATTAATTCCAAATTAATTATTGATCAATACTAATTAAATAACATGATTTCATATTAATATATTAGAACTTATAATATATTAATATGTCACAAATATCCTCTTCTCACAAAAGGTCTACCCAAATGTTCTGATGCCATGCAACCCAAATGGACCATGCCGGGTCACGTCAAGTATATACCAATTATAGTTATGGACTTAGACACTAATCCAATAGTCTCGCACTTGGATAAGTCTAATAACTATTATTGCAAGTATGACTTCATAACCCGACTAGCAATCGTAGCTCTTAAAAGCCGCTGTCTAACTCTGAACAAATCAATGACGCGTCCATTAGATAAGTGATCATATATTCTTCCATTCTAGATATCATATGGACTGAGACATGGATTATAATCATTCTCTCAGTCCATTTGTTGTTTCCCGATTTATGATTTATGACGACCGACTAATTGAATAAATCAAATCAGTCCAGGCTTGGCCAAGCACTTAGGGGTGTCATCACAAAATCATCGAGGGGCCCACAAATATCGCTTTTATCCCTTTACGGCTAAAAGGAATGGATAAACTTTGACTCATATGCTTGTACTAACTACTTGTTGAATCATACACAAAGGCACGTTTTATAACATCGAGTTACCAATGCGTTTTCGTGCAATCAATGTATAACCAACTCATAGTCAGCAACTCATATCTCTAGGTTTGAAGAATATAAGATATTATCGTCTCATGATTCACTCGTGATAAAATCCATGAAGTGATTCAAATGAGCGTGGGTTTAATCCAATACTCAGAACTTATGAGCACTCATGAATATTGCAGCAACTCTTGCTATGTCCCATACCTTGGACATCTACAATCCAGCTTGATGACAGTCTTGATTCATATCTACTTCCAATATATGACCAACTGTGGATGGTTTGAATAACTTAGTCATTCTGGAAGAACGACCTAGTTATTCTGGAAGTCAAAACATGCAAAGTGAAACACAAGAATAATACTAATCCTATATGGCCCCAACACTTTGAGAGTAAATAAAACATCTTTTATCTAAGCACCATATTGATTACTCATTATTCAATGTTTCGATTCATCAACTTAAAACTTGAATTAAGACAATAGTCATGCCATGCTCCAAGCATGCACACTATGTTTTTCCAAACACTAGCTATGCCACACTCCAAGTATGCACACTATGTTTTTCTATGATCCTTACTTTGTGAAACAGATCGATTGACAATATTTCAATGATACTCATTTCACAATCCCAATCCTTACTTGTAAATGTAAGAATACCACATTCTTGCCTTTCACTGTAATCTGTTAGATTCTAAACTTATATGCAATGATCCCCTTGTAATGACTATGCCCAAGTCACAAAGACTTGGCAACAAACATTACAAAGTATTCCAATGGAGAGTAATTCCATGGAAACGAAGTCTCACATTCAAGGTACATTCCTTTGAACACCCTTCTTGCATTAAGTTCTCTAATCTTACACAGATTCAAAGAATAACTTCCACATATGGAGACAATTCCATATTCCCACTTTGACTATCACTTCTGAACAAGAGTTTCCTCCTTTCAGAATATGTCAATATGGTCCTATCTCTATACTTCCAATTGTCCATGAGCAACCAATCTTTGGCGAACCTCAGATTGTCCTCGACAATTTCTTAATCATTTTAGTCAAATCCAGTTCTATTCCTTTTTCCCTCTTAACGCCCTAGGCATTTGGGAAATTTAGAATGGATAAATATTATAGCACATGCAATCGATCCTATACCTGAAGCATATGGGACACGATTCATGCTATAAAATTTTTATTTGCCATGTTCTCACAATTCGAACTATGAAGAGGGATGCCGTAATCATAATCGAATTTTGAGAATGAAACATATATAGAATTTCCTTATGTTGAACCATTCCAACATAACATTCATATATATCCTTGACTAAAGTTGATTAAAATCTCAATCTATTTGTAGAATTGGAATGAAGTATAAATTCTCTCCCTTAATTATAGCAAAACAATTTTTCAAAGCGAATTGAACTTTTTGTTTTCTATAATTAACATTGCTAACTTGCAACACTAACCCTAATAATCATGCTCCCACTAGCACAATGATTATTATCTTTCTAGCACAACACTTATGCTCCCACTAGCTTTGACATGTGCTCAGAAATCAACTGGGCTTCTAGAAATCAATACTTTATTGACTTTCTTTCCAAAGTTCAGATTTCTGATACAAGATTGCTTTGATAAGACTTTATCAAAATCATACACCTTTCCTTAGATAGCTCACATGTTTGTCTAAACAATTATGAAGAGGGATGTCGTAATAATAATGTTTAGACCTTTTGCCATTCTCACAAGTCCATGTTAGTGTGTCGGTTAACCACACACGCTCCACTAATGTCACACCCCCAAACCAAGGATGGCGGAAACGTCCGGGGGTGGAGGACTTCATGTATAGTATCATAACAACGAGTATAATAGTGCTCAAAGTAAATACAACCATCATTAATATAATTGAAAAGGTTACACCATAGTATATGTTTACGTGTTTCAAAATCAATTACATTATGATGACAAAATGAACTGTTGACGATTTAACGTCCCATCCTCAAAATGCTGAAGTTTTCCTGTTTCACTGATTTCCTGAGAATACAAGTAGTTTTGAAAAGTGCCAACAATTAAGTTGGTGAGTTCATAAGAGTTTTATTTGAGGAAGAAACCGTTTTCCTTGTAAAAGCGATAGAGTATGATTTCCAGAAAATCCAATATTTTCTTAGTTAAGTGTGAAATGAATGCTCCTATGTTATGAGATAATGAACCCTAGAAAGACCCGTAGATTCCTTCTATAATCATCCAGTATAAATAAGTTATATAAAATTTAAGTTAAATAAACCGTCGAATATATTGGGTCTGCCCTAGGTCCACAACCAAACAAGGAACATGAGATAAGGCGGGCCCACCAATTCTAAGTCGATTGTGACTAGATTCTTATATAACTCTAGCATATACACTTAGCAATTATAGTTGAAGTCTAACAATTCTAGATGAAATGTAGTTTTAATAGAAATATGTTTGCAAAGAAAATCCGATATTTTCCTTATAAAAGTTATGTAGTCCTAAATCCCAGGACCGAGAATAAACAAGTATTTTACCATACTTACTGCAAGTTTAAATCGACATAAACTTGTTTAGTTTAGGAGTAAAACCCCTTTTCAAAGTAGAATTTTCCATGTAAACTTGAAAGATTGTTAACTACCTATGTGAGTCGCTATAACCATACTATGACGAGAAATAACCTGCACAACGTTTTTCAGACGTTAAGATACTATGACTCTTGTCACCCGTAGACCTGTCGGTCCGGCTGTAGCTAGCAGCGAGGTGTGAGGTGTCAATCCCAATATAGATCTATACATAATTATCACGCTCTCCCTACAAGAGACTCTGGTTATAACTTACAGGAATTGGGATCCCGTACTCGAACGTACGGGGAGAGAATTGCCTCACAACCTAAGTTAACTAGTTTACACATAGTTTGATATTAAAACCTCTTCCGTGGAGGAAGTAAAATCACCTTTTCTGAATAAATAGTGATATGAAATCCTTAAACTATTACTATTATAGTTTATCACATAGGATATGAAAAACCCATTTGTTTTGAGAGTAAAACCTTTTTCATGTAGTGAAATCCATAAACTATACTTATTGAAGTTTATTATATGTGTTCGAAATGAATGAGTAAACCTTATCATAAATGACTAAATTTCAATTTATGATGATAAACTAACAAGATAATACATTCAATATTTAGAACTTATGGTTATACACTTTGCTCAACATATTACAAAGTGTTATGCAAGTTATAAGCTGTTAACGAGTTTTAATCGTTCTGCGCTGTTTTAGAAAAATCATAGAAAAATCATACGAAGTCGAAAACTGAATCGTAAATTCTGAGAGTTCATAAAATGTGTCTAGTTTGTTCATAAGTTTTATTATGATTTTTGGAGGTCTTTAACTTGTGTTAAAATGTTCATATTCACAGACTGGTCCGAATTCGTTTCTGACCTGATAGACAGTTTTGTAAAAATCACCATATATCGTAGAAAAATCGTATAGTGATGTGCAAGTAGTCATTTTAAAGGTATGAACCTGAACTATTTGCACCTAATACAGTTTTGAAAACTAAAATGTTTAAGTTGACCAAAACAGTCCGTGAATGGAGTTAAACTTTTCTGATGAAGGCTGTTAAATGAGTTTAGTTGTGTTCTTGGTGTTTTAACTTGTATTCCCCCCTTAAAACTTAAGAAAAACATGAAAAGATAGGGGTATGAACTCACCATGTGTGTTCTTAGTGGATGGATGTTGAAGAAAAGAAGTGTTCTACTCAAGAACACTAAGAAGATGCTTGAAGATTTGAAGATCTAACAACAAATATGATGGAGTTTGTGTAAGAAAAACTATGATTGGAGTAGAAGGAAGTGAAATAATTATATGGAGGATGAATATACTTACCAAAAGTGGAAGAAAAGCTTGAAAGAAGGCCCTTGAATCTCGAATTTTAGTGAGAGAATTGAGAGAGAAAATGTGTTTAATCTTTGGTGGAAGAATGAGAAAATGAGAGAGAGTGTTAGGAGAGAGGATAGATCTCAGCCTTAGACAAGGAATGGGGTTGGGAAATGATGGGAAAAGGATGATTAATGACCAGGTATGGTGGGGGGGGGGGGGTGTGGGCTGGTCATGGAGTGGGTGTGGGTGGTTGCTTGTGTCATAAACTAAAGTAAAGTCAACACTCCTCCTCAAGATCTTACTTAATAGATTTTATTCTTAAATAAGGATTTCCCAAAAGATATGATGAATTTATGAATATATGGGGCCTTATATGTCAAAATATAAGTTTGGGTGAAAATCCCTCGTTAAAATAATTAAAAACGGGCTTAAAACGGAGTCGTGGTCGAAAACCGGGTGGAAAGTGGAAAATCCGAAGTCAGGGCGTGGTTCCGGTCTTAGCAGCCTTAGATCCGCAGTGGTGGTTTGGTTGGTGAATTGGATCCGAGGGGGAAGTGACTTCGGTCCGAGCAGGTACCGCAGGCGGACTCGTCAGGAGGGACCGCATGCGAAGGTCGGATGCGGTGCTCCAGTTCCGGGTTCGGTTCGGCGCTGCGGGTCCTCATCAACCTCGGTCCTCAGCAGACCCGGTCCGGTCTGATGGCTGCGGTTCGATGGCTGCGGCTACTCAAAGGGACTTCGGTCTTGGTTCTTGGGGCTTCGGCTCAAGGAGGGTTTGGTCCCTATAGAGAGACTTCGTCCCTAAAAGGCTATTTTCCAAGGTATCACCCCATTTCGAATGGTTTTTCACCAAGTCAAGTGTCGGGATGCCCCAAATGATTACAAAAATCAAAAGAGGTTTTGAGAGAGATTTGGGAGAGATTTGACATACTTGGAGAGATTTCTCATACCGAGAGAGATTTGGGAGAGATTTCACATTCTTGGAGAGATTTCTCATACAAAGAGCGATTTGGGAGAGATTTCACATTCTTGGAGAGATTTCTCATACAGAGAGAGATTTGGGAGAGTTAGAGTGAAAGAGAGTGGGAGAGACTTCTTTTGTGACCTTTTTGAGTGCTAGGCTTTGTAACGCAAGGTTTGTAAACCTCGCTAAGTCTCGTTATGATTGTTATATGCCCCCGAGGGTTAAGGAATAATGTTTTATCGAGTAGTTTCATTACTAGCCCTGATTAGGGTTTAGAATTTCCGAACACGTGAAAACTCTAAGTGATACTTTGTATTAAGGTTGCGAGTTGTTCAATAAGAAACATAATGGAAACCTTAATGTACAAGGGTTAGATGAGTTGACCGGTTTGACTTGTTGACTTTAGTTGACTTTGACTTGGCCAAAAATTGACGGTTGTCACAACTAATGACTTTGAGAATGCAAATATAACAATTTCTATCTACTTAAAATCTACTTAGTGAAAGCGTTTCCTCACCATCATTTTCATGAATCAGAGAGAAACCTTATGACACTTAGATTTTTATGGTGCATGTGTTCCTATCCATGTGAATTTGTCAAAACCATAATCACACGACAAGGTTAATGACAAATCCAAACTCATATGGATTGAACTTGTTCAATCTTAATTTCTTGCCACTTGGCAGCTCAAGGGCCTACCATTGCTTCCAGGTTGTTATGCAACAATTGAGAACTCATAGAACTCATATGCAAAGTCAACTTTTATCTGGAATAGACACATAAATAAGAATATGTCAACACGATAGGTTACAAACCTCAAGTCGTGGGCTAGTGATTAACAATACTCTTGATTAGTTCTTAAAGATATCTCAAGATTTTTAAAGACTCCCACTGACCTCTTGACATATAAGATTCTTTTTTGTCAATAATCATTCCTTGACAAAACAAATATTCAAGAGTTAGTGCGGATTCTTATCAAGTTAAACACTTCTCACAATTGGTCTTAGTTAGTCTTTGTCTTATCCAAAAATCACAACTTACCAACTTCAAATGTACAAGAATAGGAAACAACTTACTCTACATTTGACAAGTGTTATAAACTTTGTCTTAAGATTATGTCACTCGAGTTACAATCTTGGAGTATGACTCTCAAGAGTTGATTTTTGGAACGAAGTATGATTTATCTTTTGATTTAACCATTTCAACAATTCATGATTCCTCTCCTCAGTCAAACACATGCACTAAGGTGTCCTTAGAGAATCAATTATGATATGGTTTCATAATCACTAAGATAATCATAAAACAAGATACTCAAGTACTCTCCCATCTCCAATGTTTCAGAATTGCACTTAAACTTTTAAGCATAACCATATTTACTACACTTTAGTAAATCATGACGAATAATCTTATCATTCTTTGTGGTGGACCTGATCAGTGCACAACCTAGTGCACCCGATCCTTTAGTCCTTCTCTTGACTCACACATACATGTGAACAAGGAATTAGTCTTAATTTCCCAAAAATGAAAATTCTCACTCATCATACAATACAACTTGCATGATTCCAAGTTTCTATCCAACTGACACTTGGGTGATGAGAATCTTTCCTTATTTGATAAATTATGACACTACCACAAATGAAAGAATCAAATCCATTTTCCAATATTGCCTATCAATGGAAACATATAAACAACAATTTTTTTCCACAAATGCCATTGTAAGGATACTTAAAATAAATAAAATCAAAATTTCATTTTATTTTTAAACTTTGCGGAAAAAACTTATCCTTACAAGGCAAATACATATGAAAAACATGTTGTTATCTATTCCTAAGCAACATATCACAACTCTTAAGCAGCAGCTGAAAATTCTGATCATCGACCCATGCGATCGAAATCCATCTTCGCGATCAGAATCAACACACTCTTTCTTTGAGCTTCCTTTGATTCTTCCAAAACATCAAAATGTAATTACATTACATCATGTATTAAGAATCTCCAAAAGGGACTTCATAGAGTTAGATAATGGACTTTAACCTGAAGCAAAGTCAAACCTTTTTGACTTTTACCATCCTTATGAACTTTCAGGTAAATTCGGCAGCTTCGCAAGCAATGCCCCTTCTTTTGGCAAAAGAAACATATGGACTCTTTGGAAATGGTACACTTGATTGTCTCAGACTTAGCCTTTCTCTTTACCATTGGTCAAATTACTTGACCATGGCCAATCCCTTTCTATTGGGAAGAGAAAGATTTTCTGGACTTCCAATGTCACCATTGTCAATGTCCAAATAGGTTTGGGAAGTAGATCTTCCAATCTAATTTGCTTTACCAATGCTCCAAATCATTGCTGATTTAGCAGCATCAAGCAAATAGGTAAGATCACTAAGGGTCATGTCGTGACCTGTCATCAGGGAGTGACTGAAGAACCAAGTCAACAACCAGTTACCTCGAGACTTCGACACCCGACTCTCCCGGCTTGCCAATATGTGACTTAACCTCCAAGATGTAAGCACATATAGTCTTTGCTTGCCAATAGGGATTGAGTGACTTAGAACTTTTCAAGTCCTGAAACTTGTGGGATAGGGAGAATTATTGGAGAAGGTGGAGGAAGTGAAGCATGATTTCCAGTCCCATTAATGCAGAACAAGGGATTAATCTTTCACCTTGATTGCCATGTGGGATATCATCTTCATTAGTAAGGCTTGTTCCTAAAGATTTGGGAAGACCATAGTTGTCTTGACTAGACATCTATAATGGGAGAAATTTAATTTTAGTTGATTTAAAGTCCTTAACATAACACCCAATATGAAATATTAAGGCTAGGACCCAACAACCTATTTATAACTGGAAGAGGGATGCCGTAATCCAAGCTATAAAATAGTTGAAGGTAGGTAAATGACGATTTACCAATTTCCACCATCAAACGAAATATAATTAAGTTTAATTGGATTTGAAACTCCTAGATCTTTTGAGATACATTGAACTTTCAATGGCATGTTTGAATCTCAATTGTGCCCTCTCAAATTTGTGACTGGGATGCCAAGGATCACAAACAAGGTGTGAATAACCATGAAAATTGACTTGGTACCCTCAAGTTTATCACCTAATTGATGTGCCGGTTAACCACACACGCTCCACCAATCTATGATAAACTTAAGTTACCCTTCGCCACACACTGTCAGTCCCATTTTAGTGTGCCGGTTAACCACACACGCTCCACTAACGACTTAACAAAGGTGCAAAGTGTAATTTCATGGATTAGCACCTTTTCACATTTTCCTAAGTAACTAAGATTGGGAATTTATAAGAGTTAGTTACTTAGTATTTATCATTATACTTTTAATGAAGGGAGAATTATAGTCATTTTCCTACCCGTTCGGCTAACGACCCTCCACCAGTCAAGGAAGCGGCTAACGACCCCCTTATAGACCGACTTCGTGAATGAGGCCTACTAACGGTAAGATTGACTTTATCTTATACATATCTATATGATTAAAATTATAATAATAGTATAAGGGTTGAATTTTAAACTTTTAAAATTCTAGGGTTTGATTTGGAATTAAAGCATTCATAAGGGGTAAACTCTACAAATTCCAAAACTTGAGGGCAAGTATTGAAACTATTCAAAAACTTTTCAATTCCATAACTTATGTGTTTAAAGTAGTTTTTAATGAAAAACGTTTCAAGTTCCATAACTTGAGGACAAGTTATGAAGACTTTAAAGCATTTAAAAATGAGACTCTTCACTTTCATAACTTATGGAAATCTTATGAGTGTCTAAAAAAAATAAATGTGACTTTTCATATAACTTGAGGACAAGTTACAAAAACACATTTTATGAATAACTTTTAGATCAATATGGATTGAAAACACATTATCTCATAATTTTTCTATTAATCTAAGCTAACTCATAAGAACAAGATAATTCAAATCATCAATCTTCAAGAAATTAGCATGAACATAAAACTAATACAAATCTTGAAATTATGACAATTATCTTTGAAATTGGATTAGCATGAACATTAACACATCAAAAACAGGTTTACAAGTCCAAAAACAGCTTAGGGTAATGTTCCTAGTCCAATTCCAGCCAAAACAGTCGAAGATATGCTGTCTGGGGGTCCAACTTGTCGAGTGCATGAACCAACTCGACGAGTTGGATTGTTTTGAACACTTTTAAGGCATGGACTCGTCGAGTCTCCTGATGGACTCGCTGAGTCAGATGCCCAGACAGCAAAAGAACTTCGATTTTAAGTAGATTTTGCAAGTATAACAAGAAAACAAGCCTAGTCTCTGATACCACTATTGGGTTTTGAGCATTCTAACACTCCTAAGTGTACATGCAACCCTAAATACCTTGGATCTATGTTTTCTCTATTATACATGCAAATATCAATTTCCAAGGTATTATCCTAGCTAGCATACATTCATATGTACTAGGATAACAAAAACTAGATAAAAGACATACCTTTTGTTGTAGCTTGATTCCATGGAGCTTAAGAGCCTATTGCCCCAAGTGTGACACCTCAAATGGTTCACACAACACCATCAACATTTGGAATAACCATGAGAAGAAGATATCATAGGCTCAAAATCGGCTAGCCCTCACATAGAATCCTTAGGCTGATTTCTTGAGCTCATGGGTTCTTTATATAGTGTGCGCATTAGGGTTACACCATGTAACCAATGACTTTACCCATTCCTTATGCTCTATGGGTTTTAACCTCCATGGAGTATCCATGGGTCACCACATGGGTTAAACCCAAGATAAGGAATCATGGATCATAAGCCCACATATATAAGAATGAATGATTTACACAATCAATCCCCATATATTTAATTAGTCTCTTTTGATCACTAAATTAATTCCAAATTAATTCTTGATCAATACTAATTAAATAACATGATTTCATATTAATATATTAGAACTTATAATATATTAATATGTCACAAATATCCTCTTCTCACAAAAGGTCTACCCAAATGTTCTGATGTCATGCAACCCAAATGGACCATGCCGGGTCGGGTCAAGTATATACCAATTATAGTTATGGACTTAGACACTAATCCAACACCCCTAACTAGCCCGCGAATACCATTACATATCACTAGGACTAGATAATTCTTCGAATGAGAGATCCTACCCTACAACGGTTGGAGTCAAACAAGAGCTGCGAAATAGAGCTAGACCTAACCTTCTGAAATTATTTAATCCTTGCAATATGTAACTTAACATATTCGTTTACTAATTAGTAAAAGATAACTAAGACTCCTAAAAGCACAAAGCAAGCAACATTCGAGCATCGAGTCAACATAATCAAGCATATCCTAATCAGGCCATCATATCACTGACTAATCTGTACTAGCATGCAATTCATAAAGCTGATATACATATAACAGGCACATAAGGCATCCTTCCTAGATCCTTAGTCCTAATCTAGAATGCAGTTCTCATAAACATATCATAACATAAACTTGTATGAGTAATTTGGGAGTACTTACTTGAGCTCGGCTGATTGCATGCACCACACCCTTTTCTCTTTTCAAAATTCTTTTCACTTTTCAAAGTTCTTTTTATAAAACGATTTTCTTTATAAAATTTTCATACCAATTCCTTAGTTTGATTTCAAACACACCCGAGAGTGCACCCGAATCCGTCAAACCAAGGCTCTGATACCAACTTGAAACATCCCAATAATATAGTCCAAAAATTTCGTTTAATTTCATTAGTAAAAACCATAAATATTATCCATCATATAAAAATCATAAACCATGTTTCTCAAAAATAACATAATATATGTCAATGTATCAAAATCATATGTCAATCATCAGAGTAAATCCTCCCAGGCTAAAAACTGTGGTGTGTGCCATGCAGTCTTCCTGAGCTCTTCCCCTTACTAGCGGAAGTATCTGAAACCAAAACTGAAAACTGTAAGCACGAAGCTTAGTGAGTCTCCCCAAATACCACATACCATACACATGTCAGATAAACATATCTTGGGCCCCGCCCTTACTACATCGATTCATTGCCCGATATCGGATTTCCTGGCATCGAGCCCCGTCTGGCATCAAACCCTATTCGGCATCGGGCCCCGCCTGGCATCAAACCCCGCTCGACATCGAGCACATCTCGGAATACATGTGAGCATAATCAAATAATACACATAAACCTAAACATATAACATTAACATGTAAACATTCCTCGGGCCCCGCCCGACATCGGACCGTAATCCGGAAGCATACTAACATTCCTCGGGAACCGCCCCGACATCGGATCGAAATCCGGAACATACAAGTACAAACACATGCAAGAATCACAAAGACATCAAGCATACAAGCATTCCTCGGGACCGCCCGACATCGGATCGGAATCCGGAAAACATATAAACTTACATCGGGCCCCGCCTGACATCAGACCGTTGTCCGGAACTACTACTATCTAAACAGGCCGGCCTTGGTGCCTTAGAACCGTTCCTACTGGAGGAAAACTTACCTCGCAAAGCTGACTGCTGAAATCTCGAGTGAGGAATCTCCGACAGCTGCTCTAACGACTCATCGTCTATTAATATCACAATAACACTTAGTCAAAACCTAATAATCCTCCTTAGGGTAAAATGGCCATTTTACCCCTGGTCAAAGTCAACGCTTTGGTCAAAGTCAACCTTCTGGTTGACCCAACTCGCCGAGTTACTCCATCAACTCGTCGAGTCCTAGAATCCTGAAATCGCGATCTAACTCGTCGAGTCACCCCTTGACTCGCCGAGTTCCATGGCTACTCATAATCACGATTTATCGAGTCAACTCGTCGAGTCCCTTCACCGACTCGTCGAGTTCTACCTTAAGCTAAAGCGGGACAACACAATCCAACTCGTCGAGTTCCTCTATATACTCGACGAGTTCCTCTGTCTGTTTGGCCATCTTAACAAATTAAGCCTCTACTCTCCAAATCCAAGGTTCATAATTCATCTACATACTGGAAATGCTCTTTTAAGGGTAAAGTTTCCAACTTTACCCGTTGATAACCCTTCTTAATGGGTTTAGCTAAAACCCTAGTTCTTTTAGGACATAGATCTTTGTCCAAAAGCCTTCTCACTCCAAACCAAAGCATGAAAACCCAGATCTAGGTCCTAGATACCAAAATAACACGTGAAGGCTCAGACTTTCCTTCCATGCATGGCCTTTTGGGCTCAAAAGGCCATAACAACATCGTAGATCTTGCATGTGTTGGGTTATGAGCATTCTAACACTCCTATGGTGTACATGCAACCCTAAATACCTTGGATCTATGTTTTCTCTAATATACATGCAAATGCTAATATTCCAAGGTATTACCCTATCTAGCATACAATCATAGATACTTGGGGTAATAATATAGATATAATACATACCTTTTGTAGTGTAGCTGGACTCCATGGGGCTTGAGTGCCTAGTGCCTCAAATGTGACACCTCAAATGGCTCACACAACATCAAATGCTCTTGGAACAACTTAGAGAGAAATCCACACTTCAAGAAATCGGCTAGCCCTTCTTTTACACACACTAGTGTCCGATTTTGGTGAATAATATGATGCTTATATAGTATGTTACAATTAGGGTTACACCATGTAAACCCTAATTGTCATGACCTTTCATTTCCATGACCCATGGGTTAAGTAACCTCCATGGAGCATCCATGGAGCATCCTATGGGTTTAACCCAACTTGATTATCCATGGAGCTTTGGCCCACTATATAAGTTATGGATGATTTACACAATCAACCCATATATTTAATTAGTCTTCTTTTGATCACATAATTAATTCTAGATTAATTCTTGATCAATACTAATTAAATAATCTTATTAATATATTATAACTTATAATATATTAACAAACCTTAAGTGTTATTTCTCTCATTATAGTCTATCCAAATGCATGATGCCATGCAACCCAAATGGACCATGCCGGGTTGGGTCAAGTCTTACCAATTATAGTTATGACTTAGACACTAATCCAACAGTCTCCTACTTGGATAAGTCTAAAACTATTATTGTGTATGACTTCAAGAACCAACTGGCAATCGTAGCTCTCAAAAGCCTCCGTCGAACTCTGACCTTGCCGATAATCTCTGACCTTTGTCAATGACTTGTCCATTAGATAAGTGATCATATATTCCTCCATTCTAGATATCATATGGACTGAGACATGGATTATAATCATTCTCTCTATCCATCTGTTGTTTCCCGATTTCCGATTCATGATGACTGACTGATTGAACAGATTAAATCTGTCCTGGCTTGGCCAAGCACTCACATGTGTCATCGCTAAATCATCGAGGGGCCCACATATATCGCTTTTATCCCGAAGGTAAAAGGAATGGATAAACTTCAACTCATATGGCTTGTTCTACTACTTGTTGAATCATACACAAAGGCATGTTTTATAACATCGAGTTACCAATGCGTTTTCGTGCAATCAATGTACTATCAACTCATAGTAACAACTCATATCTCTAGGTTTGAAGAATATACGATATTATCGTCTCATGATCACTCGTGATAAAATCCATGAAGTGATTCAAATGAGCGCGGGTTGAATCCAATACTCAGAACTTATGAGCACTCATGAGTGTTGTAGCACCACTTTGTCCACCAACTTGGACCTCTACAAGCCAACCCATGACAGTCTTGATTCATATTTACTTCCAACATATGACCGACTGTGGATGGTTTGAATAACTTAGTCATTCAGGAAGAATAACCTAATTTATTCTGGAAGTCAAAACATGCAAGATGAAACACAAGAATAAATGAATCTAATATGGTATCAAACTATGAATATAAATAAAACACTTTTTATTTATCACGATACTGATTACTCATTATTCATTGTTTCGGTTTTATCAACTTTATACTTGAATTTAGAAAACACTAGTTGTCCCATGCTCCAAGCATGTACACTACGTTTTCTAAGCAATAGCTTTGCAATACATCAAGTATGCACTCTATGTTTGTCTATGATCCTTACTTTGTGAAATAGATCGATTGAACGTACTTTCAATGATTCTCTTTTCACACTCCCAAATCCTTATCGAAAAATATAATAATTCCAAATTCCTAACATTTACCAAAATCTGTTTAGATTTTAAACTTATATGCACAGACCCTCTTGTAATGAATATGTACAAAGTCACAAAGACTTGTCATCAGTCATTACAGGTTATTCCAATGGAGATCAATTCCATGGAGACGAAGTCTCAAAGCACATTGCTTTGAATATCCTTCTTGCATTAAGTTTTCTAATCTTACACATATAACTTCCACCTATGGAGACAACTCCATATTCCTATTTTGACTACTACTTCTGAACAAGAGTTGTCTCTTTTCCAGAATATGTCAATATGGTCCTTCCAATATTAACAGTATACTTCCAACTGTCCTTTAGCAACCAATCTTTGGTAAAACCTTAGATTGTCCTCGACAATTGCTTAATCACTTTAGTCATATCCAATTCTAGACATTTTTCCCCTTAATGCCCCAAGGCATTTGGAAAAATTTAAAAAGGATAAATATTATAGCACATGCAATCGATCTTGTACCCAAAGCAAACGAGACACGATTCATGATGTCTCACATAAAGACATGATTCTAGACCAGTCTTTTGCTACAATAATTTTTGTTTGCCATGTTTTCAAAATTTGACTATGAAGAGGGATGCCGTAATCATAACCGAATTTTGAGAACGCAATATATAGAATTTCCTTAAGTTGAACCAATCCAACATGAAATTCATATATATATATATATATATATATATATATATATATATATATATATATATATATATATATATATATATTCTTGACTAAAATGACTAAAATCTCAATCTAAGCCTTTTAGAATTGAAATGAAGTATAATTTCCTCTCCCTTAATTATAGCAAAACAACTTTTTCAACCCTTGCAACCTCACGAGTTGAACTTTTGTTTTCTATAATTAACATTGCTAACTTGCAATACTTATCATAATTATCATGCTCCCACCAACATGATGATTATCAGTATAATACTTATGCTCCCACTAGCTTTGACATGTATTCAGAAACTAGTGGACTTCTAGAAATCAATACTTTATTGACTTTCTTACCAAAGTTCAAATTTCTGATACTAGATTGCTTTGATAAGACTTTATCAAAATCATACACCTTATTGTAGATAGCCCACTGGTGTGTCTAAACAATTTAAGAACTATGAAAAGGGATGCCGTAATCATAGTCTCAATTGGTTAGACCTTTGCTATTTCTCATAAGTCCATGTTAGTGTGCTCTACTAATGACTTTGAGAATGCAAAGATTACTATCTACTTAAAAATCTACTTAGTGAAAGTGTTTCCTCACCATCATTTTCATGAATCGGAGAGAAACCTTATAACACTTAGATTTTTATGGTGTATGAGTTCCTACCCATATGAATTTGTCAAAACCATAATCACAAGACAAGGTTAGTGACAAATCCAAACTCATATGGATTGAACTTGTGCAATCTTAAGTTCTTGCCACCTGGCAGCACAAGGGCCTGCCATAGCTTCCAAGTAGCTGTGCAACCAATTGAGAACTTTCAGAACTCCTATGCAAAGTCAACTTGAATAGGCACAGAAATGTCAACACGATAGGTTATACACCTCAAGTCGTGTGCTAGTGAAGAATTCCAGGTTTTATTCTTGATTAGGTCTTGAAACTTTCAAGAGCTTTAGGGCTCCCACTGTCCTCTTGACATATAAGACTCACTTTCGAAATATACAAGAGATAGTGCGGATTCTTTATCAAGACAAACACTTCACACACTTGGCCTAAGTTGGTCTTTGTTTAACCCAAAACATCACAACTTACCAATTTCAAATGTAGAAGAGTAGGACACTTTTACTCTTACATTTGACAAGTGTTTTGAACCTTTCTTTAAGATATGTTACTCAACTTACAGTCTTGGAGTATGACTCTAAGACTTGTTTTGAAACGAAGTATGACTCATCTTCTTGATTTAACCATTTCAACAATTCATGACTCCCCTTCTTAGTCATAAGAAAGCACTAAGATGTCCTTAGAAGACCAATTGTGATGTGGTTCTTTAATCATTAAGATGATCACAAAACATTATACTAAAGTACTTTCCCATCTTTTCAGATTTGAGAAACTTTAATCTTTCTGCCTAATTTGATTCTTCTCATTCGTTCTGCCATACATCGAGACTTTTCCAATGCTTCAGAATTATACTTAAACTTATAAGTGTAACCATATTTACTAAACTTTAGTAAATCATGATGAATATTCTTTGTGGTGGACCTGACCAGCACACACCCAAGTGTACCCGATCCCTTTGTCCTTCCCTTGACTAATATATACATGTGAACAAGGAATTAGTCTTAATTTTCCAAAGATGAAAATTCTCATTCATCATACTATACAAATTGCATGATTCCAAGTTTCGGTCCAATTTAAACTTGGGTGATGAGAAACTTTCCTTATTTGGTAAATTTAGACACTACCACAAATGAAAGAATCAAAACCATTTTTCCTATATTACTAGCAATGGAATCATATAAGCAACAATTTTTTTTTTCACAAATGCCATTGTAAGGATACTTAAAATAAATAAAATCAAAAATTTCCTTTTATTTTAAAAAACTTTGCGGAAAAACTCATCCTTACAATCCATATGAAAACCTTGTTGTTATCTATTCCTAAGCAATGAGTCATAACTCCTAAGTAACAGCTCAAAAATTCTGATGCGATCGAAGTCCATCTTCGCGATCAGAATCAACATATACTTCCTTTAAGCTTTCTTTCTTTTCTTTGATTCTTATAACATCAACATGTGACCCAGTCACATCATGTAATAAGAATCTCCAAGTAGGAACTTAATAGAGTTAGACAATGGACTTTACCTGAAATAAAGTCAAACTCATTGACTTTACCATCCTTAGGTAAGTTTGGCAGCTTCGTGACCAAAGCCCCTTCCTTTGGCAATAGAAACATATGAACCCTTAGGTAATAGTACATGGGACTACCTCAGACTTAGCCTTTCTCTTTACCATTTGGTCAACCAAGTTGACTATGGCCAATCCCTTTCCATTGGGAAGAGAATGCTTTTCTGGATTTCCTGTGTCACTATTGTCCCTGTCCATAACGTTTTGGGAAGTCGATCTTCTAATCAAATTTGCTTTACTAGCCTTCCAAATCATTGCTGATTCAGCAGTACCAAGCAAATAGATAAGATCATTAAGGGTCTTGTCATAGTCTGTATCATAGGTGTCCCAAAGAAACTCACTATGTGACTTAGAAAGTGATTGAACTACCAACTTTCTCAAGGCTTTGACACCCAACTCTCCCGGCTTGTGAATACTTAACTTCATCTCCAAGATGTGATCACACATAGACCTTGCCTTGCCAATAGGGCTTGAGTGACCTTGAACTTTTCAAGAACTTGTGGGTTAGGGAGAATAACTGGAGGAGGTGAAAGAAGTAAAGTTCCAAGAGATTTGGGAAGATCATAGATGTCTGAACTTAGACATCTTTTGGGAGATATTCAAGATAGTTGATCTAAAGTCCTTAATATGACACCCAATATGAAATATTAAGGCTAGGACCCAACAAACTATTTTATAACTTAGAAGAGGGATGCCGTAATCCAAGCTATAAAATATTTGAAGGTAGGTGAATGACGATTCACCAATTTCCACCAAGATAAACGAAATGTATTATTAGGTTTTAATTGGATTTGAAACTCCTAGATCTTTTGAGATTCATTGAACTTTTCAATGGCATGTTTCAATCTCGAGTGTGCCCTTCAGGTTTTGTGACTGGGATGCCGAGGATCACAAAACAAGGTGTGAAGTAACCATGCAAATTACTTGGTACCCTTAAGTGTTTACCCCTCAATCGATGTGCCGGTTAACCACACACGCTCCATCGATACTATGATAAACATTAAGTTACCCTTTGCCTACCTTGTTAAGTCCAAGTTAGTGTGCCGGTTAACCACACACGCTCCACTAACGGCTTAAACAAAGTGCAAAGTGTAATTTCATGGATTAGCACCTTATTCACATTTTCCTAAGTAACTAAGATTGGCAATTTATAAGTGTTTAGTTACTTAGTATTTATCATTAATACTTTTAATGAAGGAAGAATTATAGTCTTTGTCCTACCCGTTCGGCTAACGACCCTCCACCAGTCAAGGAAGCGGTGGGTGAGAGTGCACACCCATTAAACTGCCATTTTATAGGCAGTAACCTTATACCTCCCTTATAGACCGACTTCGTGAATGAGGCCTACTAATGGTAAGACTGACTTTACTCTTATACATATATATAAATATTATTAACTTATAATATTATAAAGTATAAGGGTTGAATTTTAACTTTTAAAATTCTAAGGGCTTAACTTGGAATTAAAGTATTCTTGAGGGAAACTTTACATATTCCAAAACTTGAGGGCAAGTTTTGAAAATATTCAAAACTAATTAATTCCATAACTTATGTGTTTAAAGTAGTTTTAATTAAAAAAACTCTTCAAGTTCCATAACTTGAGGACAAGTTATGGAAGCCTTTAAACTAATAAAAGAATGTAACTCTTTTTTTTTTTTTTTGGTAACTTATGGAACTAATTAAGGTTACACATTTTAATGATTTAATGAAGTGACTCTTGAACCTCCATAACTTGAGGACAAGTTATGGAGTCATAAAACCATTTAATGAGGACAAGACTCTTCATTTTGTAACCATTGCCAACTTTTATGAGTTTTAAGAAACTTTAATGTGACTTTTCATGTAACTTGAGGACAAGTTACACAAACACATTTTAGAATCAATTCTTAGATTAAAATGGATCAAAGACACATAATCAATCAACATTTTCTATTAATCTAAGCAACTCATATGAACAAGATAATTGGAATCAAACTTTTTCATGTAATTAGAATAACACTTAAACTAATACAAAACATGAATCTATTGACAATTATCTTTGAAATTGGATTAGTATGAACATTACCACATCAAAAATAGGTTTACAAGTCCAAAAACAACTTTTGGTAATGTTCCTAGTCCAATTCTAGCCAAAAAGCACGAAGATATGCATTCTGGGACACAAACTCGTCGAGTTCTTCATGGAACTCGTCGAGTTCATGCTCTAATACATGAACTCGTCGAGTTTTCCTCCAGAACTCGTCGAGTTTCAGGTCCTGACAGATTCTTGGCTTCGAAAAATCAGTTTGCATCAAGTATAATCGAAAACAGCCCTAGGCTCTGATACCACTGTTGGGTTATGAGCATTCTAACACTCCTATGATGTACATGCAACCCTAAATACCTTGGATCTATGTTTTCTCTAATATACATGCAAATGCTAATATTCCAAGGTATTACCCTATCTAGCATACAATCATAGATACTTGGGTAATAATATAGATAAAATACATACCTTTTGTAGTGTAGCTGGACTCCATGGGGCTTGAGTGCCTAGTGCCTCAAATGTGACACCTCAAATGGCTCACACAACATTGGAATAACTTAGAGAGAAATCCACACTTCAAGAAATCGACTAGCCCTTCTTTTACACACACTAGTGTCCGATTTTGGTGAATAGTATGATGCTTATATAGTATGTTACAATTAGGGTTACACCATGTAAACCCTAATTGTCATGACCTTCATTTCCATGACCCATGGGTTAAGTAACCTCCATGGAGCATCCTATGGGTTTAACCCAACTTGATTATCCATGGAGCTTTGGCCCACTATATAAGTTATGGATGATTTACACAATTAACCCATATATTTAATTAGTCTTCTTTTGATCACATAATTAATTCTAGATTAATTCTTGATCAATACTAATTAAATAATCTTATTAATATATTATAACTTATAATATATTAACAAACCTTAAGTGTTATTTCTCTCATTATAGTCTATCCAAATGCATGATGCCATGCAACCCAAATGAACCATGCCGGGTCGGGTCAAGTCTTACCAATTATAGTTATGACTTAGACACTAATCCAACAGCATGGGGGGCTTCAATGGCATAAAGTTTGCACCTTTATGCCTTAACAACCCTTAATGATCCCAAATCTGAAAGGATCCTAGCTTGGGACGTCCAAATGCCAAGGTTCAAGCTTGTTGGACCAAAACCTTCAAAAAGTGGAAATAAGTAGATCTAATGAAAACATGATCAAGTTAGAGACTTGATTATCAGAAAGTGAAGAGAATGAGATGTTGCTTCTGGATCTACAATCTTCTCTTGGAGTCCTCAAGCTTCTTCTTCCTCTGCAAGCTTCAAATCACACAAGAATACTCAAAAATGGATCACACACTCACACAATGCTCTAGGGTTTCGTGGATTAGGGTTTGGGACTTGGAGGCTGGAAATGAGGCCAAAAGGTGGGGATTAAGATGCTTAAATAGGGTGCAAAATCCCGAAATTAGGGTTTCACTCTGGCAGACCTACTCACCGAGTCGAGGGCTCTCGACTCGTCGAGTAGATAACTTAAAACCCGCGTCCAAAACTTGTTTCTACTCGACGAGTCTGGGGCTTCCAATTCGTCGAGTAGCTCTTTTAAAATGTATAATTTTATAAATAAAAACGTACCAGAAACCAGACGTTACATTTAAGCAACCGAGTTAAGCATTAGAGAAAAAGGGTTTTAAACTATTTTCCCACATCGAGGTATGAATAAATATAGGGAATTCTTCATTTGGATCCTCCTCATAATCCTTGAGAAATTTGTTTGATGTAATTCTTCATGCTCTTTCATATAGGTTAAATTTGTTACATTAATTTTCATGAACACAGATCCAAGGCTAGATCATGATGCTTTTTGTTAAGTGTTCCCGTTGTTTACTTTGATTTATGTTTTGAATAAACATCATGGTCTAATGGTGGTATAAGATACTTGAGTTAATGATTAATTTCACAACAAGAAATCATTTTTTTTGCATGAAATTTATGAGGTGTGATCTTGTACACATAAAAATCGATGAGTTATGATCTTGTACAAACAAAGAGAAATTGTGTGTATGATATATGCATTTTGGTTTTAGTAAAAACAATTCTATGAAAAAGAGTTTGAATTATGTTTAATAAGTTATCATGACTTCTTTATTCATTCATATCTTTTTTTGGATGGTTTTTGTAAAGGAAACCCATACAAATAAAAATAAGGAATGTGTTTATATGTTTATGCGATTAAATTTGAATTGTGTTTATATGTTTATGCGATTAAATTTGAATTTAATGACAAAGAAACATATAAACAAAGAGAAATTGATTTTAAGTGTCAATTTGTATGAAATTGATCTTAATAAAAATATTGCTTAATTGCATGGATTTTTGACAAACCATGATGTTGCAAAATATATGTTGCCTTTTGCGACATATCTGATTATCTTTGGCAGTTGGGACAAATTTATTGTTGTTGTAACAGATTTGTCTCTATTGCCACAAATATGTTATTTCCAAGAATCAAGATATATTTGTTGTTGTGACACTTTTAAATAAGTGTCGTAGAATCTGAAGCAACATATATGTCATAAGTGTTGCCTTTTCGTTTTATTACATCCGGTAATACATTGCCTTTATTAGACCTATGTTTGTGATGATTGGTTGTTTTGGATGTAATGGTTTGTAATCTCGTGCGACCTACGTGTTGTTTAATTTTTCATGTAATCATAATTATATATTTTTGTAAAAAATTGGTATAGAACTTAATAGAAAAATATAGAGCAAAATTTTGTAATTATCAAAACCAAAGGAAACCAATGAGGATAGATGATTGAAATATTGGGTGGCAAGAATTCGGAAATCACTAAGAGATGGATTTTTAGTGGAGCTGACACATTACACATGATTACTTTGTTCGTAGATTGAACATTTTTTTGGGTATGTTGGCTCGTGGGAAAAATTATAGGAATGGAACAATTGTTATTGTTATTTGCATGTGCGATCGTGTTTATATTTTTATGTTTGGCATAGAGTTTGGCAAACTATAAAAATAATTTTATAAAGGTTTTAAAATTGATTTAAAATGCTTTTCTTTTGCCAAAAAAACAAAATTAAAATATTTTAACTAAAAAACAAAATACCCATTTTCAAAATATGAATCTCATGATATCCATATTAAAGAACAAAATACCCATTTTCAAAATATGAATATCATGATATCCATTTTGAAACACATAATTAAACTAATAAATATCTTCAAACACAAACTCTTCCACAACAAAATTTTCACTATTAATCCTCTTTGCAAAGGATAATCAAAATGTCTCAAACTACCTTGATTGGTTCTGAAACTTGAGAAATGCTCAAGTATGATAAGAAACTACAACCCACTGAAAAAGTTGTCCATGAGGTCCTCTAGCTTGGTAAACCAGGGCTATTAAAGATGATTATGAAAAACATATCAATGAATCAAATGATGTGGCATGTTTCATGTTAGTGGCTATGATTCTAGAGTTCCAAAAGAAATTTGAGAATCTTACTTTGTTTTACATGAACCAACTTAAGGGCATGTTTTAAGAAGATGATTGGAAGGAGCAATTTGATTCATGAAAGCTCTAATACGTCGCAAATCATAGGATGATGAGTGTTAGCATTCACGTCTTAAAAATGAAGGCGTGAACTAACCAGTTGGAACGTCTAGGCTTTTTGATAAGTTGGGATTGCTACATATATTATGCTTTAACTCGTTGACTGGTTCATATAGGTGGTTTGTTCTAAACTTCAATATGAACAATTTGGAAAGGTCTACATGACATGCTGAAGATTTGAAAAGTCTAACATGGCAAAAAAAAAAACACTCTATCTCAACTATGCCCATACTAGCCATCAGGAAATAAGGTAAAAATATAGGCCAAACTTATCTAAGGGCAAAATCAAAGCCAAAGTTGGTCCTTCCAACTCTGACCCCACGTCCAAATGGAAGGGAAAAGTTAATTATGAGATACCTTAATCAAATAATCTTGAGGAGACAATTTGTTTCCACTACAAGGAGACAAGACATTAGAGGCATAACTGTCCAAATTATATGGAGGAACCGAATAAGATCAATTAAATAGGTATGTCGGTTTAGGTATATTGATGATCGAACTCCAGTGTTCTAAAAGGCGCGCCATGGTGCGCGCCAAGGCGTGAAGCGCGACTTCTCCCTTACGAAAAGCCTCATAACATTGCTGTTAGGCGTGACACGTTGCAAGGCGTGATATGACGTGCCATGACGCGTTATCGAGTGTTATAGCGCGCCTTTTTTCTTTTGAGAAACGTTTTTTTGCTCTTTTTTATGCCTTTTCTAATCGGACATACAAATATTGTTTTTTTTTGTTAACTTTTTGTTATTAATTGTTGATATAATATTTCTGAAAACTAGTTATATTTGATATAAATCTATATTTATGTGATAATATAATTATAAATTAATACAAAATCACCGCCTTGCATCACGCCTTGAAAAACGTCATGACTCGTTAAGCTTGTGGCTTGGCCTTGCCGCCACGCCATGCCTCACGCCTTTTAGAACGTTATTGAACTCCATATAAAATTTAGTTCTAAATCATGGGTATTAAACACGTGATGTTGTACTTACATTATTACTAATGTGTGAGGACTAAAGGGAAGTAGGAAGCTGAGACACATGGATATGGACCTAATCATGGGAAACAAGAAAACTGCTAATGTAGATAGGATTTAGAACTATGGATAAATATTTTATTATTTTATTAGATTGTTTCTATTCGTCTGAAGATATTTTATGGTGGTTTAACGAAAATAGTGTATATATTGAAACCATGGCTCATTTTAGCATGAGAAAATTATTTGAAGATCAATGGTCCATATGAACCCTTTTCCATGTGTCGCCATCTGAAAAAAATCTATCAACCTTTTCTCATCTACCTCCGCAAACCCTAATCCTACATATATAAATACTGATTCATCTCATACATCATAACCTAAACATTATTCTTATAAAGAAGTATATGGTTATTGTATTTATTTAATACATGATAAGGTTATTGTTGAGTATGATACGCGGAAAAAAGAGGAAGAAACATTGTCTACATCTTCGGTAGTTGAGATTGAAATCCTCAAGCATTCACTTGGTAAACATTATGGCCACACATGAGGTGTGGCCTAAAAGCATACATGTGTTTAAAATTTTAACCCAAATTTCTCCATACGATATGCGACGTCACAAGCTCAAATAGATGTTGTGATACAAATAGCGGTACAAAGTATGCCTCAACAATTACAAACACACTGGCAACATGAGCAAAAAAATATAATTCAATCACTCTGGAGCTAAGTGCCTAACTACCAATTGCCGCTACCATGAAAATCAATTTGGTTCATCTAAACAAACACATGAGGCAAAGAGCATTAGTTTTAGTAATAAACTTTAATTTGAATGGTTTCATTTTTATTAGAGTTTGAATGTTTGGATGGTTTGATATATAATAAACTTTAATGGTTTTATATTAAACTTAAATGTTTTTCTTTTTTCAAAAATTTGATTGTAGCTAGGAGTATTAAATATTGAAATGTGATCACATTGGTATCATGTTTTTATATTAAATCTGAAAAAATAACAAAAAAGGAAACAAAAATTAAAAGTTTACCAAAGGTTGTTGCGATGACATATGATATATTGGGCGTGTTGCGGGTAGCTTGTAGCGTTTTGTTAAACGCTACATGAAGTAGCATTTGGATTTGGAGTGTTTTGTTTAAACTAAACGCTAGAAGCTTGTAGTGTTAAAAAAGACTTTCTATTCAAAACGGAGCGTTTTGTCAAACTCTAGAAGCTAGAAACTCTCAAACGCTCCCAAACGCTCAGTGCGAACACGCATATTGTCGTTGTTGAATTTAAAAAATTAAATGGTAAATTATGATCACATATTGATATTATATATTTTATAAAAGAATAATGTGTATAGAAACGAAATTTTGCAAGGAGATGTTGTCCGTAGAAGCGAATCTATATATAGCAACGACATTCTAGCAATAGTTACCAAATGGTAGTGTGAAACCTATATTTTTCTTTTAGTGCTAAGGCGGTGTCTATTACACAACAAACTAGACCGGACTAGACAAACTTTCTAGAGCTGGATCCAATTCTTTTGCACTTATATAAAGGATCGAGGGAGTTCTTGTACCACCTTTTTAATTAGGTGAGACAAAAAATTGTAATTGCTGTCTCATTGAAATGCGATCACAGTCCGAAGCCAGCCATGGTTCATGCCAAAAAGTTATATAACATTTTCTATCATGACATGTCATTCATAAGAAACTAGGTGGAAGGAATATGATAGGAAAACCATGATTTTCCGTTGAGCCATTCCAGTGTTGGTATACATGCATGTTTCTGTATGTTGGACAAAACGAAAGGACTTATTTAAGAAAAAAAAGACGAGTGTAGGTGAAGTAATATGATACTATTAGATTAGGAACATGTAGAAACAATATTACTACATCTGCAAGAATTTAAAGTCACAAATAAAGATACATCTTTCACACTTGCTCTTGTTCTTCTTGTTCTCAATCTTTCTCAAACGAGAATTAAGGAAGAAACTGTCTTCTTGATTTTGTGACATGCACCATCATCTTTCTTTTCATGACAAAATTCACTGACACCCTTGGTCTACTGCATGCTATCTGATTATGCACATCACTTAATACCTCCTATAACGAAATTCTAAAAAAATCATCAGTGGATATAAACTTTTGTTTTATGACTTCCCTCTGAAGTCTGTCTTTTCTGCAATCTATCCTGAAATATTAACTTCGGTTGTGGATGGGGTCTGACCCTCTTCGAACTGGTCTTTTACTTGAATGATATGAATCAAATTTGCCTTTCAAATCTGCAGGTGATGGCTTTGCTTGAAGATCCTCCATGGAAACTGCCTTGATCGTGCGATGAATGCCTATGTTTCTGAATCCAGAAACCATATATGGTTCAACTGCTAATATTCCAATACAGGTAAGAAAAATGAATACCTTCTGAATACTAGAAATCATAGTTTTTTTTTTCTTATGTAATCAAGAGAGGAAGAGAAAAGAGATGATCTTTTCTTTGGAGTAATATGGGAGATGTAAGATTGACAGTTAAATCCCTCTTGGTGAGCTTAGATATAAGCCTGTGATTTATAGAATAAAACACAAAGGGACCCACATGTCCTTGAAGTTATAGATTTATCCCAATCATAAACCTTCTATTTAACCAGATTAAGGCTGTTAGAAAAGAAGAATCTGATCACTAGGATGACTAATTGACTATACGACCCCTGATCGAGAAGCCAAGCATCTTTTTCATTCTTCACTACTTTTGTCTACCGATTTAACGAAAAAACCATTATCTTGGACTCCAATCATGATTATATGTTTATGTGGGCGAAAACATGCAAATATAATTAACCTATAGGAATTATAATAGGGAGGGTATTTTGGTAAATCATTATTCCTTAGTTAGTAAGAAAAGAGGGATTGAGCAGCCTTGAGAGAGAATTAAGCTAGAAAATATATAATTCAAACAAAAAAAAAACCAAGCATTCACTTTATTGCCCCTTTGAAAATCTCACTTTGGAATTCCAAGCTCTGTTCCCCATACAACAAAAGAACAGTCTTAGTTTTTAGTGCCATATGTGTTCTTTTACACTTTTCTTTCTTCTCTATTTTGGACATCGGTTTCTAGTTACCCATGATGAAGATGATGGTGCATGTGTTCATCTATGATAATAAGATAACCACCATTCATGTGGCTTCCATCATTTTGCATGCATTGTGACATCAATGCCATTCCTATATGTTTTTTAAAAGCCTTCAATCATACATGTTCACCCCATGAATTTTCAATCATACATGTTCAAACCTTGATGTTTCAATCGTTCATGTTTGCCCGTTATGGTTCGCTTTCGGTACGGTTCGTACAATTTTAAATGTGATGTACTTGTTAGATACTTATTAAAGTAGAATCTAATGGGGGATTGGCATGATTCTATCTTTAGGAAATTAGGCAACATCCAAAAATAAAGTGATGGGTTGTTTAAAAACTTGGGGATGTTGGCTTTGCAGCTTGTAGATTCTGAGGTTTGGTCTTAAAGAAGTTGCTTTTGTCAACTTTAATGCAGATCTTGGGTCCATAGAGGTTTGTGGCATGCCACACTAACCAATAAATAAGGAAATTATAAATACATAAAGAAAAATAACCATGGAAATGTTAGAAAATCGTAGCAAATACTTAATATATTACATGTACAAAACGTACTTGTTGTGACTAAGTAAGTGGTTTTAATTTACACCTGGTCTATTGTGGAATTTATGAAGATGGAATGTAAGTTTATTCAATTTATGGAAAGTTTAGTTGCACAGGAATTGGAATCGGATCAAACAAATAATGGTTAAAGAGTGAGTAAAGGTCAATTTTATATTAAGGCAACCGGGATGTGACTATAACATTACATAATATATGTCAAAGTAGATGCTTTGCAGGCTACTTTATATGTTATTCCCTAAATAATCATATGCTTCTTCGTTCCATTAAAAAATCACCAATAAATTTTATGATAACGGTTTAAAATATTTTTACATTGAATTTACTAAAATCATTACTATTTATGGGTAAAATGCCGAAAAACACAATCATTTATTTACTAACATTAAAAAAAATACATTTATATTTTGTTTATAAACCCTTACATTTTCAGTTATCTTTCACGCAAACCAAAATATTGTGTTCTTTAAAAATATTACTGGTTGTTTTGTGACAAAAAATTATCTTTTTCGTTTTTAGGTTAACATGAAATACAAAAATAAGTGATGTTGCGTGTTGTCTATGGTAAAACGTAAGAACTAGACCATTTACTTAAAACAAAAATAATGATGTTGCTTATTTTTGTTTTCCATATCAACCTAAAAACAAACAAGATAATTATCATATCATAAAACAATCAATAATTTCTTAAAAAAACGGATATTTAGCTAAATCTAAAAAGTAACCGAAAATATAATGATTTTTTGCATATAAACAAAAAGTAAGAGTTTTTTTTGAATGTCAATAGATAATGGTTGTGTTTTTATGGATTTTACACTTATTTTATATAAATTAAAGGGAGTGGGTTAATAAAATTATTTTGTAGTAGATTCAAAATCATAATTCATTTAGTAAAATACAGTTCTGGTCTTTGTAAATTGGTTATATTCGTATAAATTAAAGGGAGTGCGTTTTGTTTGAATGACTTTTTCAAGTTTTTTGGCGTTTTGTATAAAATCAGAATTCGAATAACTCGAAAACGAACAAAATTTCTAAAAATAAAAAAAAAGAGCTCGAAAACTTGGACACCCATTTTTGAGTTATACGAATTCCGAAGGGAAAAGGCTAATTAAAATTTGTGTAACTCAAAAACGGGTGTGTAACGATCCAATTTTCAAAAGAAATTTTTTTCATTTTTAGTTAGCCAAAACACTTTCCATATACTATGAAATCGCAAATGCAATTGTTTTCAAATTCGTAACAATAACAATATTATTTCAAATCATCAGAGTGTCCCATAAAAACGCATTAGAGAGAGTGCACACCGCGTCATCAAGCCTTGCCCTTGCCCTTAGGGTCAGATGTACCTGAAACAAATCCACAAACTGTAAGCTAATGCTTAGTGAGTTCCCCAGAGCATACCACACACACAATCCACATAAACACATATCATATTAGCTATAAAAGATACATATACCACATACGTCATGCATACAACATATAAGGATGCCTTGGAAACCCTCCAGGGTCTTACTCCGGGTGCCATGGGAACCCCTACATGGTCTTAGCCCACTACCATACAAACAAGACATGCAAACATATCAGGATGCCCTAAAAACCCTCCAGGGTCTTACTCCAGGAGCAATGGGAACCCCCACATGGTCTTAGCCCAGGGATGCCATGGAAACCCTCCAAGGTCTTACACCCAAGTGCCTCGGGAACCCCCTAAGTCTTTACTAAGGATGCCATGGAAACCCTCCAAGGTCTTACACCCAAGTGCCTCTGGAACCCCCCGAGGTCTTTCATGCAGGTACTACAATCACAACTAGCATACCACATATCTCATAACCAACCAGCATGTCACATAACAAATAATGGGACGGCCTTGGTGCCTTAGACCCATGGGTATGGTGAGGAGACTCAGCTCTCGAATGTTGAACAGACAAGCTAAGATCAGATATATCTCATGCACTGCTCCAACTCAACTACCTATAATCATCATGTAATTAACTTGTCACAACCCCGAAATACCATAATGAACCTCAAAGTCAACCCTGGTCAAAGTCAAGGTCAACTGTCCATGTTGACCTCAACTCATCGAGTGCATCCAACAACTCATCGAGTTCCTCCCGAGTCAACTCGCTGAATCACCTAAGTGACTCGTCGAGTTCATCAAATGTCCAGAAGACCAAAAGTTGATGTATACCAAAACTCTAATGTCACACCCCCGAACCAGACGGCGGAAACGTCCGGGGGCGGGTGACTTCATCTCGTAATATCATAACAATGTATATAATTGAATCAAAGACAACATCATCATCACACATGAAATATAACAACCATCATAGTTTACATAAGTGTGTTGGTTTACAAATTACATTCCAAATGTTAAATGTATGTTGATAACAAAAATCAACGTGTTCTTGATGACCAACCTGCTTAACGAGTCCCTGAGAATACAAGTTATTTTGAAAACGTCAACATATATAATGTTGGTGAGTTCATAAGCATGTTTGTATGAAAAGTTTTGTATCATTTGTAAACACCAGAAAATCCGATATTTTCCATAAAAATAGTTTGAGCGTTTTGTTTCAAATCTTGTATTATAGCATGTGTGTTCATATTTTGAAAATGTATAAAGAGAGAGTTCCAGAAAATCCTATATTTTTTGTTGTAAGTAAATGTAAGGTATAGAGTTTGTTTCCTAGAAAATCCGATATTTTCTGTCTGTAAAAGAGTTGTAGTCTTTAAACCATAAGACCCGAGTGTTATAGAAATGAATAACACGTACGTGTACCAAAAGTATAGTATATGTACTCCGTAAATTTATTGTGTTGTTAAACTCAACGTGAGTCATTATAACCATGATTGATGTGACTGATATGCATGTAATGACGTTCTTCAGGCGTCGCTTGTTTAAGTTAAGATATTTGTCACCCTAGACTGGCCTAGTCTAGCTGTAGCGAACAGCTCAGGTGCGGGGCTGTCAACCCCGTATAGATCTATACACAAACTTGCGCTCTCCCTCCAGGAGACTCTAGTTATAACTACATGACTTAAGGTTGTACACTAGGTAGGTACGGGTGAAAACGTGTCTCACATGAGCCTTAACTAAATTTACGCGAACAGTGTATCACATTATTTACCGCTTTGAAATAATGTTTCGAGTATGCATTTGATTACAAAACATTGGCGATGAAAATACCATTTGTTTTTATCAAAGAGTCAAGTATTGTTTATTATTAGCCCGATTAACATAAAATGTGTTGTGAGGCCCAATAAGAAAATCAAAGGGCCTATAAGGCCCAATAAACATGAAATGAGTATATGAAGCCCAATAAACATGTATTTGAGTATAACAGGCCCAATAAGCATGTAATGAGTATAACAAGCCCAATAAGCATGTTATGAGTATAACAAGCCCAGTAAGCATGTTATGAGTGTGTCAGGCCCAATTGGAGTAAAAATGTCGTAAAGAGCCCAATTATTATGAAAATGATCGTTTTAGTCCGATTTATGCTAAAAATGACATAAACGGCCCACTTTTCGTAGAAATGACCATTTTGGCCCAAGTAATCAAGATTTTTCAATAAAGGCCCACTTTTGTCAGAATTTAATTATTTGGCCCACTAAAACCAAAAATTTACAATACATGCCCATTTTCATTTCCAAGTGACATTTTTAAGCCCAATAAAAACCGCAAGTTTGTAAATAAGGCCCATTTTGATAAAAATAACATTTTATGTCCATTAAGGCCAAAAATTTACATTTTAAGCCCATGAAACCGTGAATTTCCAAATAAGGCCCCTTTTGATGAAAAATGATCATTTTAGCCCATTAAAACCGTGAAGGCCCAAAATAAGCCCATTTTGTCAAAAATAACACTTTTGACCCCTACAAAACTGTGAATGTCATAAAAACCCATTTTTATCCAAAAATGACTCTTTTGGTCCTCTTAAAACCGCGAGTTATCACAAAAGGCTCACTTATTATTTATTTGTCAAAAATGGCCCTTTTGCATTAGTTCTTTGTTTTTCTAGTAATTTTGCATGTTAAGACTTTTCAACATTATGTAGAGTTACTTCAAATGTCTTAGTTTACTAACATCACCATGATTTGGTAGGTATTTCGAGTTTTATGAAAGTTTAACAAGCTTTCATGACATATTCACACCATATAACATGAAAATACACACATACATGCATAAATACTTAGATCTAACACAAAACCAACTTGTATTCTCCGCCAAAACATAGTAAAACCGAAAACAAGGGAGTATGAAGCTCACCTTGAGTGATGGATTCGGTTTTGATGAAGAAATGAGAGAGAATGAAGGTGTTTTCGGCCTTGGAGTGTTCCTTTGGGAAGAGTTTCGAACTTACGAAGTTCTAAGAAGCTTAAACACGAAATGAAGGTAGTTATGAGATTAAATCCTTAACACAAAATGGCATAATTCAACTTGAGTTTATATGGTCTTACCACAAGTGTGAAGCTTGAAGTGATCTTCTTGCACACACCCAAATCACGAATTTGAACAGGTAAAAGTGAGAGAGTTCTTGAGAGTTTAGAGAGAATTTAGATATGAAATGAAGTTTGAAATGGAGGGTGGAAGGGCCGAGTTTTAGAGAGGAAGAGAGAGGAGAGAAATATCTTGCCTTGAAGTATGAGATTTTTAGATGTATGTGAGGTTAGATGCATGGATAACCTCCATGCAATAAGGAGGTGTCAAGTATTTAGATTAATTAGAATTTCTCTTTTTTTTACATATATATATATATATATATATATATATATATATATATATATATATAACCGAGAATGGAGATGGGGGTGAAGAGAAAAGGAATGTTGGGCTAGTATTGAATATCAACCGAAAATATAAGGCCCAATAAGGAAATTTTTGGCCCATTAGGCCCACATATGTGTTTACGGCCCAAAATGATATAAGGAATGAGTTTTCGGCCCAATAAGGCCCATGATGAGTCTTATGGCCCAAAATGCTATTGCTTATTGAATGTAGGTCTAACTAGGGCCCAAATGAGGTTTCTTAGCCCAAAAGAATCAAGTTGAGGGTTTATTGGTCCATTAGGCCCAATAAGAGGATCCTGGTCCAATAAAAGTTTGAACCGGGAAGTTAGGGTTTCAAACCCAAAGTTAAGTGAATGTAGTGCATTGAATTAAGTTTAGCTTCACGTGTGAGTTTTGATTCAAATTGTTGTTGTTGAATGAATAACATGTATAACATAGTACTTAGGGTTACCGGAATTCACCAAAAGTAATTACACATGGACAAAATTTCCTAGCCTTAAATACTAGTTGTGACATCATCCCCCCCGTTAGAGGGAATTTCGTCCCGAAATTCTTTTGAAAGTTGATCTTAAGATCTAGAGAAAAGGCGAGGGTACTTTTTCATCGTTTGATCTTCGCGTTCCCATGTGAAATCCGGTCCGCGCTTAGCATTCCATCGAACCTTCACAATAGGAATGCGGCTTTGTTTTGTACGCTTCACTTCTCTGTCTATGATTTCAACCGGCTCTTCGACGAATAGGAAATTCTCGTTCACTTCGATCTCATCCAGGGGAATAACGAGGGTTTCTTCTGATAAGCACTTTTTCAAATTTGACACGTGGAAAATAGGGTGTACGTTGTTAAGTTCTGAAGGTAACTGTAGCTTATAAGCTACCGGAACAATCCAGGCAAGGATCTCGAATGGTTCGATGTATCGTGGATTTAGTTTTCCCCGCTTCCCAAATCGGATCATCCCTTTCCAGGGAGAGACCTTCAACAACACTTGATCTCCGACTTGAAATTCCAGAGGCTTTCGCCGTTTATCGACATAGCTCTTTTGTCGATCTCGCGATGCTTGGAGTCGTGCCTTGATTTGAACTATTTTCTCCGTCATTTCCCGAATGATCTTGGGGCCTGTAAGAGTGTTTTTCAATGTTTGCCCTCTTTCCAGCTGGGTGTCTCCCACCTCAACCCATCATAGAGGTGATTTGCATTTCCAGCCATACAAGGCTTCAAAAGGAGCGACCTTAATGTTTGTGTGATAGTTGTTGTTGTACGAGAACTCGATTAAGGGCAAATAGGTATCCCATGCCTTGCCAAAATCAATCACATAGGCTCGGAGCATTTCTTCAAGCGTTTGAATGGTTCGCTCGCTTTGGCCGTCGGTATGGGGGTGATAAGCAATGCTCATATCCAGTTGTGTTCCCAATGCCTTCTGGAGCGACTGCCAAAATCGAGAGGTAAATCTACTATCTCGATCGGAGATAATAGATATTGGCACCCCATGTAATCTCACCACGTCCTTTATATAGATTCGCGTTAGCTTCTCCATTTTGTACGTCTCCTTTATTGGCAAGGAATGGGCGGATTTGGTTAACCTATCGACAATCACCCAGATAGCATCCAACCCGTCTGCTGTCTTAGGTAATTTGGTTATGAAATCCATCTTAATCCTTTCCCATTTCCACTCGGGAATTTCGGGTTGTTGCAGTAATCCCGAGGGCTTCTGATATTCCACTTTAACCTTGGCGCAAGTGAGGCACTTGCTCACGTAAGTGGCAATTTCTGTTTTCATGTTTGGCCACCAATATTGTTGCTTTAGATCCAAGTACATTTTATCAGCACCGGGATGGACTGAATATCTTGTCTTGTGTGCTTCGTTCATGACCACGTCTCTAAACCCTCCAAACTTTGGGATCCAGATTCGGTTCATGAGGTAATAAGCTCCATCCTTTTTTATTTCAAGATTCTTGTCCATCCCACGTAACGCTTCAGTCGCAACGTTTTCTGACTTCAGGGCCTCCAATTGAGCATCCCTGATTCTTGTCCATCCCACCACATTAGCCTTGCCTAGATGATACTTGATCTCGCATTCATAGTCATTTAGCAGCTCAAACCACCTTCGCTGCCTCATGTTTAGCTCCTTTTGATTTAGAATATGCTGGAGGCTTTTGTGGTCTGTGAAGATGGTGCACTTTTTACCGTAGAGATAGTGCCTCCAAATCTTCAGGGCGAAGACCACAAATACCAGCTCAAGATCATGGGTGGTGTAATTTACTTCGTGTGTCTTCCATTTTCTGGACGCGTAAGCTATCACTTTTCCGCGCTGCATAAGAACACAGCCCAACCCCTGATTTGAAGCGTCGCAATATACTACGAAATCTTCCGTTCCTTCTGGTAAAGAAAACATCGGAGCACTATAGAGGGCTCGCTTCAGGGTTTGAAAAGCAGCTTCTTGTTTGTCAGTCCAGTTGAAGGGTACGCGTTTTTGGGTTAGATTAATGAGGGGCTTGGCAATCTTGGAGAAATTCTGAATGAACCTTCTATAGTAACCAGCAAGGCCCAAGAATTGTCTGATCTTCGTTGGCGATTTCGGAATTGCCCTGACTTCAATAGCTTTGATCTTGGAAGGATCCACGTGAATTCCTTCCTCACTGACTACGTGACCCAAGAAATTCACACTGCGAATCCAGAATTCGCATTTGGGGAGTTTTGCATATAGCTTTTCAGCTCTAAGAGTTTCCAAGATCTGACGTAGATGCTGACCGTGCTCCTCCTTACTTCGAGAGTATATGAGTATGTCATCAATGAAAACGATTACAAAATTATCGAGGAATGGGCGGCAGACTCGATTCATGAGGTCCATAAATGCTGCAGGAGCATTTTTCAGACCGAAGGGCATAACAACGAATTCATAATGACCATATCGGGTTCGGAAAGCAGTTTTAGGGATATCTTCTTCCCGAACTCGTAGCTAATGATAACCGGACCTTAGATCTATTTTAGAAAAATAACTGGCTCCTTGAAGCTGGTCGAATAGATCATCAATCTGAGGGAGTGGATATCGATTTTTGATGGTGAGTTTGTTCAACTCCCGATAGTCGATGCACATTCTGAAGGATCCGTCCTTATTCTTGACAAACAAGACCGGAGCTCCCCAGGGTGAGAAGCTCGGCCTGATGAATCCTTTGTCTAAGAGTTCGCTCAATTGGCTAGATAACTCCTGCATTTCGGCGGGAGCTAACCTGTAGGGTGATTTGGCAATTGATGTGGCTCCCGGTATTAGATCAATTCGAAATTCGACCTGTCTTTCTAGGGGTATTCCCGGAAGGTCTTCGGGTAATACATCTGGAAAGTCACATGCCACTGGGATATCTTTGATGTTTATTTCCTCTTTTGTTTTATCCACAACATGGGCGAGGAAGTCATCATTTTTCTTGTGCATGCATTTTTGTGCCTTGATGCACGAGATAAGACGGAGATTTGCGCCAGGTTTATCACCGTAGATTATTAGGGTTTTGTGGTTGGGGAGGTGAAGCGAAACGGCCTTCTCGTGGCACATAATATCAGCATGGTGGGGGGCTCAACCAATCCATGCCAATTATCACATCAAAACTCCTAATATTAACGGGCATCATATCTATTTGAAATGAGTGGTTGTTTAATGTTAATGTGCGTCCTACATAAACGTCTTTGGTTGTTTCATTTTTCCCATTAGCCATCTCCACTGTGAAGGCTTCGCTTAGCTTTTGGGGTTGTTGGTTTAGTAAGTGTTTGAATTTATTACTCACGAAACTCCGCTCAGCCCCACTATCAAATAGAATGCATGAGTAAGTGTTGTTGAGGGGAAACGTACCAGTAACAACCGTCGGGTCTTGAACTGCCTCTCCTTGACCCAATGTCAGGACCCTACCTGATCCTCCTGCTCCTTGGATGTTGGCTTTGGGGCAGTTTCACCTAAAATGGCCAGTTCCTCCACATCCATAACAAGTATGACTGGCCCCGACGTTATTGTTGTTGTTGTTTTTGGGTTGTTGGTTCTGTTGGGGTTGAGATCTGCAGTACCGGGCGGTGTGCCCCTTGCGGTTGCAGTTGGTACACTGTATTTCTCTGCACTCGCCATTGTGGTGGTAGTTGCACTTGTTAAATTTTGGTAAGGTTCCTGCGTAAGGCTTGGTAGTAGTTTGCGAGGATGTGACTGGGGCGGCTGGGGCTGGTGCAACTTGAGCGGTAGCAGCATGGACTGCTACTGTTTGCTGCTTTTTAGAGGATCCCTGGTTTTGTCGCCCCTTTCGTTTGTTTTCCCCATTTTTCTTGTTATTCCCTTCCTTCTTGGTCTCAGTGTCAGCAGTTTTGGTACTCTTCTTGTTGTCATGATCGTAAAGCTTCTGAGCTAGCCTTTTCGCACTGTCAAAAGTCTCAAGGTTTGCTACAATCACGTTTCCTTGGATTGGGGAAGTTAATCCCCAAATGAACCGCTCAATCTTCTTTCCCTCTGAAGTGATCATACCTGGGCACAACAGTGCTAACGCATTGAATCTGGAAATGTAGGCCTCGATGTCTGAGTTTTGCACTGTGACGTTCCATAACTCTTGTTCTATTTTCTGCACTTCCCCACAGGGACAGTATTCTACCATCAACATCTCTTTAAGTTCTCCCCAAGGCATAGCGTTTGCAACCGGCAAAGTCATGGCCTTCACATGACCATTCCACCAGGATAGGGCTTGGTCAACAAATGTGCAGGCTGCAAATTTCACCTTGCTTTCTTTCGGACATTCACAGATTTCAAAGACAGACTCGGTCTTTTCAATCCAGTGCTTCAAGGCTATCATGCCACCAGTTCCATTGAATGTTTGAGGTTTGGCATTTGAGAAATCTTTGTAGGTGCAGACTTTTGTAGGCCCTTGTTTCATTCCTTGGTTTGAGCTTCCAGTTCCTTGACCATTTCCGCCACCATTGTTTCCATTATGAATATGAGCCAATGTTGCGATGACCGCAGCCGATACTACTGCGTGGAATGTAGCAGAGTTTATGTAACACCCAGTTTTGGAAGTATTCGATTTTTATCTTGGAGGCCAAGGGTAGGGGCTATTCGGAATTATATGGGTCTCGGGTTTATTCGGAAGGATTAAAGGATTGTGTATGGAGCTAGAAGCGTAGGGCTTCTCGCCACCTTTTCGTGGATATAGTACTTTGAAGTTATTGTCAATTTTAGCCCTAATGGAGTTTTGTGACAAAGCAGCCCATGCATGCAAGGAATGCATGCGTAAGTTTAGCTGGGTACGCCCATCATAAGCTGGGTTACGCCCAACGTATAAGGATAAATGGTAGCGGGTGCATAGAGGCGTACGCCCAACATACGAGAAGTACGCCCAACGTATGCTCAGAGTTCCTAAACCCTAATTTCTAGGGTGTGTCACTATATAAAGAACATTATACCCTCAAGGGTCAGCCTCCTTCTCACCCTTAGACAGTTTTCACGAAACCCTAATCTTCTTTGAGTGTTCTCGGAGCTTGGAAGGCTTTGTGAGAGCATTTTTGTGTTTTGGATCCACCCTTCAAGGAAGAAAAGGTCAAGGAAAGGTGTTGGTACAAAAGAGAAGGTTCAGATCTGGGATTGTTGCTTTACTTCAGACCTTTTCAAGGTATAAAGTCTTGAGCTTGATGATTAATCTCTTAGATCTCTCTTAGGATGAGTTTATGGACTCTTTTGGTCCCAAGAATGGATCTTTATGACTCAAGCACGTTTCTAAGTCCAGGTTTGCCACCCTTAGTGTCATATGAGTCCCATAAGCAGTAAAGTTTCAATCTTTAGGGCTCATTTGTGGCCATTCATGAGATCTAGCCCTTTTTATGGAAGTTTGTTGTCACATTTTAAGTTTGGGCTCATTTGGTGGATTGCAAGCCACCAAGTAATCAACTTTATGGTTTAAGACGTTGAAAAGGACTTGGATCTGTGTTTATAGCTTCTGGGGTAGAGTATTAAGCACTTAATGGGAAGGTGACTTAACAGGGGAGTACGCTGAGTGTACATGCATGTATGCCCAGCGTACACACCATTTAGCCTGTACACTTAGCGTACATAGGAGTACGCCCATCGTACTCATCAGATTGGGCTTGTCGAGTTTTGGGCCTTGGTTTGGGCCATGCAGTGGATTTTGGGTCTTTAGGCCTTAGTGGGCATCAGAAGTCAGACCATTTTGGGCCAAGTTTATGTTTGGGCTTAGGGTAAGGCCCATTAGAGGGATTGGGCCCAATTTAGCAAATTGGGCCATTAGTGGGCCACTAGTGGGCTTGGGAAGCCTACCTTATGTTATGGTTTTAGGCTTAGATATGGACCAAGTTGGACTAGGGGGTAAAATGGTCATTTTACCCTAAGGAAGATTATTGTTTTGGACTAAGTGATATTTCGGTATTGGTAGCTCGGGGAGCCGAAGGAGCAGCAGTTCGGGGAATTGCCAGTTAGCAGCCAGAGGAGTATCAGCAGGTCTTCAGCAGTGCGAGGTGAGTCTCCTCACGGTGTGCATGGGTCTACCGCCACAATGCCGGCCCATTTAGTTTATGTATGGTTGGAAGACCCGGGGGTTAGCCCTAGGCATTGTATGATTGTATGTTTCCGTACCACGGTCCGATGTCGGGCGAGGCCCGAGGAAAGTTTATATGTATGTTTCCGGACCAAGGTCCGATGTCGGGGCAAGCCCGAGGAATGTTAGTATATTAGTTATACTTGTTGTCTGTGTGATACTTGTATGTTCCTCGTAGGGAGGTGAGTGTGGGCGAGGTCCCATATCTCATCATTAGCTGAGTATGGACGGGGTTCCGTATCTCATTAGTAGCAGAGCAGGGGCGGGCCCGAGATAGGAGAGAAATGAGTGTGGGCGGGGGCCCGTATCTCACTATCAGCAGGAGTGTGGACGGGGTTCCATGAATCATCAGTAGCAGGACATGGACGAGGCCCAAGTTAGGCGAGGCCTTAGGATAGGAATACAGTAGAGTATGTTTGCTTATGTGTTAGCATGTTTATATGATTGTATGTGTATGGCGGGTGAGGCCCAGAGACAGGCGGGGCCTAAGAGAGACAAATATGTATACCGAGCGGGGCTCGATGCCAGGCGGGGCCTGATGTCGGGCGGGGCCCGATGCCGGAGCGAGTCTGATGCCAGGCAAGTCCCGATGCAGCGGGCGGGGGCCCAGTATGTGGTTATGTGTATGGTATGTGGTAGGTTGGGTAACTCACTAAGCTTCGTGCTTACGGTTTTCAGTTTTGGTTTCAGGTACTTCCGGTAGCGGAGGGAAGGGCTCGGGATGACTGCATCGCACACACCATGATGTTTTATCCTGGGATGTTTTACTATGATATGATATGATATGTTTAGACATGATACTCTGATTAAATATGTTTTGAATGAATGGTTTGACCATTATGGTTTTTATTAAGGTTTTAAAATGAAATTTTTGGTCATGATTTTCGGTATGTTACAAGTTGGTATCAGAGCCTTGGTTTGAGGGATTCGGGCACACTCTCGGATGTGTCTGAACTCAAACTGAGGACTTTGTATGAGAATTTTCAAAAGAAAATCATTTTTACAAAAAGAATTTTTAAAAGAGAAAAGAACTTTGAAAAGAGTAAAGGGTGTGGTGCATGTAATCAGTCGAGCTCAAGTAAGTTCTCCCAAATTACCCATACAAGTTTATGTTATGATATGTGTATTAGAACTGCATGCTAGATTAGGTCTAAGGATCTGGGAAGGATGCCTTATGTTCCTGTTATGTGTATGAGCTTTATAAGTTGCATGCTAGAACAGATTCCTGATATGTGGATAGAATTGCTTGATCATGTTTATGGTTAGATTTTCCATTGGTATGAATGCTGCTTGCTTTGTGCTTTGTGGGACATTGAGTGATAGGAGTTAGCTATTAGGTGAATACGTTAAGTCACATGTGACCAGGGTTGAATAATCTCAGAGTGCTGGATTTGACCCTATTGCGCAGCTCTTGTCTGAGTCTAACCATTGTAGGGATAAGTCCTTTACTCGAAGGATTATCCGAGCCTCGTTACATGTGATGGTATTCACATAGTGGCTAATTGGTGGAGTCAAGGCAATCTTTGAGGAGTCAAGGCAAGGGATTTGCAAGGGATTTGGTGGAGTCAAGGCAATCTTTGAGGAAAGTACAGATAAATGTGGAAGGTAGTAGGGGCCCATACTACTGAAAGCAGAGGATCAGTACTCGAATCAAAGATGCCGAAGTGACGCACCAGAAGCTCGGCCAATTCACTCATCTCACGAGTGATCTCATCCTCCTTCTACTCTGCTCGAACTGCCCTAGCGTCAGCCGCAAAGAGTCGTTGTTTGAGGTTGTCTACTTCTTCCTCTAGAGAGTGTATACGGTCAGTAGTGCTCCCCTGCACTGTGTGCTGTCTGGTATGATTCCCGAAGGGTAGAGTTCACTAGAGGTTTCCTTAATGTCTTCTCCTTTATCTGACTCCTCCTCATATTCGCTATCCTCATAGTCCAGTTCCATATACTCTTCGGGTCTCGCTTCTGAATTTTCTTCTTGAACCATTTATGGTTCTCCTTCAATCCATCCATTGGCCACTAAGGCCTGGTAGTAGAGGTCGCCTTGTGAAATTTCAGCCATGGTGCCTGTGCGAACATGGAGGCGTGAGAAGCGTGTAGAAAGAGTACGTGCGACGGTTTTTTTGATACCCCAAAATGCTCCTATAGTATTTTAATTGTTTATGTTTGGGTTCCTTAAAACTTTTTGGATACGAGGTTGATAAGTTTCTAGATTCATTGCCCACCACGATCACTCCCGAACCAGACGGCGGAAACGTCCGGGGGCGGGTGACTTCATCTCGTAATATCATAACAGTGTATATAATTGAATCAAAGACAACATCATCATCACACATGAAATATAACAACCATCACAGTTTACATAAGTATGTTGGTTTACAAATTACATTCCAAATGTTAAATGTATGTTGATAACAAAAATCAACGTGTTCTTGATGACCAACCTGTTTAACGACTCCCTGAGAATACAAGTTATTTTGAAAACGTCAACATATATAATGTTGGTGAGTTCATAAGCATGTCTGTATGAAAAGTTTTGTATCATTTGTAAACACCATAAAATCTGATATTTTCCATAAAAATAGTTTGAGCGTTTTGTTTCAAATCTTGTATTATAACATGTGTGTTCATATTTTGAAAATGAATAAAGAGAGAGTTGCAGAAAATCCTATATTTTCTGTTGTAAGTAAAATGTAAGGTATAGAGTTTGTTTCCCAGAAAATCCGATATTTTTTGTCTGTAAAAGAGTTGTAGTCTTTAAACCTTAAGACCCGAGTGTTATAGAAATGAATAGCACGTACGTGTACCAAAAGTATAGTATATGTACTCCGTAAATTTATCGTGTTGTTAAACTCTACGTGAGTCGTTATAACCATGATTGATGTGACTGATATGCCTGTCATGACGTTCTTCAGGCGTCGCTTGCTTAAGATAAGATATTTGTCACCCTAGACTAGCCTAGTCTGGCTGTAGCGAACAGCTCAGGTGCGGGGCTGTCAACCCCGTATAGATATATACACAAACTCTCGCTCTCCCTCCAGGAGACTCTGGTTATAACTATATGACTTAAGGTTGTATACTAGGTAGGTACGGATGAAAACGTGTCTCACGTGAGCCTTAACTAAATTTACGCGAACAGTGTATCACATTATTTACCGCTTTAAAATAATGTTTCGAGTATGCATTTGTTTACAAAACATTGGCGATGAAAATACCATTTGTTTTTATCAAAGAGTCAAGTATTGTTTATTATTAGCCCGATTAACATAAAATGTGTCGTGAGGCCCAATAAGAAATTCAATGGGCCTATAAGGCCCAATAAACATGAAATGAGTATACGAAGCCCAATAAACATGTATTTGAGTATAACAGGCCCAATAAGCATATAATGAGTATAACAAGCCCAATAAGCATGTTATGAGTATAACAAGCCCAATAAGCATGATATGGGTGTGTCAGGCCCAATTGGAGTAAAAATGTCGTAAAGAGCCCATTTATTATGAAAATGATCGTTTTAGTCCGATTTGTGCTAAAAATGACATAAACGGACCACTTTTCGTAGAAATGACCTTTTTGGCCCAAATAATCAAGATTTTTCAATAAAGGCCCACTTTTTTCAGAATTTAATTATTTGGCCCACTAAAACCAAAAACTTACAATACAGGCCCATTTTTATTTCCAAGTGACATTTTAAGCCCAATAAAAACCGAAAGTTTGTAAATAAGGCCCATTTTGATAAAAATTACATTTTATGTCCATTAAGGCAAAAAATTTACATTTCAAGCACATGAAACCGTGAATTTCCAAATAAGGCCCCTTTTGATGAAAAATGACCATTTTAGCACATTAAAATCGTGAAGGCCCAAAAGAAGCCCATTTGTCAAAAATAACACTTTTGACCCCTACAAAACCGTGAATGTCATAAAAACCCATTTTTATCCAAAAATGACTCTTTTGGTCCTCTTAAAACCGTGAGTTATCACAAAAGGCTCACTTTTTGTTTATTTGTCAAAAATGGTCCTTTTGCATTATTTCTTTGGTTTTCTAGTAATTTTGCATGTTAAGACTTTTCAACATTATGTAGAGTTACTTCAAATGTCTTAGTTTACTAACATCACCATGATTTGGTAGGAATTTCGAGTTTTATGAAAGTTTAACAAGCTTTCATGACATATTCACACCATATAACATGAAAATACATACATACATGCATAAATACTTAGATCTAACACAAAACCAACCTGTATTCTCCCCCAAAACATAGTAAAACTAAAAACAAGGGGGTATGAAGCTCACCTTGAGTGATGGATTCGGTTTTGATGAAGAAATGAGAGAGAATGAAGGTGTTTTCGGCCTTGGAGTGTTCCTTTGGGAAGAGTTTCGAACTTAAGAAGTTCTAAGAAGCTTAAACACGAAATGAAGGTAGTTATGAAAGTAAATCCTTAAAACAAAATGGAATAATTCAACTTGAGTTTATATGATCTTACCATAAGTGTGAAGCTTCAAATGATCTTCTTGGCACACCCAAACTCACGAATTTGAAGAGGTAAAAGTGAGAGAGTTCTTGAGAGTTTAGAGAGAATTTAGAAATGAAATGAAGTTTGAAATGGAGGGTGGAAGGGCCGAGTTTTAGAGAGGGATAGAGAGGAGAGAAATATCTTGCCATGAAGTATGAGATTTTTAGATGTATGTGAGGTTAGATGCATGGATATCCTCCATGCAATAAGGAGGTGTCAAGTATTTAGATTAATTAGACTTTCTCTCTTTATATATATATATATATATATATATATATATATATATATATATATATATATATATATATATATATATATATATATATATATATATATATATATATATATATATAAAACTGAGAATGGAGATGGGGGTGAAAAGAAAAGGAATGTTGGGCTAGTATTGAATATCAACTGAAAATATAAGGCCCATGTTGGATCAAAAATATGGTTTATACTTTGCTTTTCTAAGCATTTATTATTTTTAGTCTTGGGCCGAAAATATTATTAGTATATGTGTAGTTTGGACTGAAAACGCATGTGTTTTCGGTCTTGGGCTTGAGTTTTGCTCCATAAGTATAAATAGGGTGCTAGAGGAGTGTTTTTGAGATCATTAGCAAGTGAGGGGCGTTTTCGGTTGGGAGAGTGGAGGAGGGAAGCCATTGTTGAGTGGAGCATATTGTAGAGAGAGAAAGTTAGAGAGAAGAAGAGAGAGAGAGAGAGAGAGAGAGTGTGTGTGTGTGTGTGTGTGTGAATCTTGTGTTGGAGCATCAATCTTATCATCAATACATCATAGATGCATCTTCTTCTTCTTCTCCTTCTTCCATATTTGATCTTGCATCATCCACTTGATTGAGATTTCGCACCATCAAGTGGATCTGATTGATACATTAAGCAAAATTTGGGACTTATAGTTGGTATGAGAGCTTGGATTGTATCAATCATTTTGGCAAGATCTGGAGCGTTTTTGCACTTTTTCTTGAAGGACTTTGCGTTTTTGGATAGTTTTTGAAGAAATATTGGGGGTTTGTTCTTCGAGTTTTTCATAAAAATGAGTTTTGATCGAGTTTTTGAGCTAAAAAGGTGAAAAAAACGTTGTTTTTGTTCGTAATCTACGAGGGGTTTGCGGTTCAGCAGTTTACGGCCGAAATCGCGTTTGCGGTCAGGAGGAGCGTGCGAGTTTACGGTCCGAGGTCTCGCAAGTTCACGGCCCAGCGAGGTTTTCGGTTTGGACAGTTCTCAGTTGCGCACGTGTTGGGTCTGTTTGCGGCCATCAGCATGTGTTCGGTCAGTGCTCGTTTGCAGTCCTCGTGCGTGCGTTCCTCGTTCTCGGTACAACGAATATTCAAAAATTCCTGGGAGTGCAAGGATTCGAACTTGGGTCTCCCACGCACACAACACGCCACCTTACCAATTGATCTAGCAAGCCACTTGTTAAACATCTTCCTTAACTAAATCATATAGCTTCACTATTTCGATCCAATTTTCGGATTTTTGACAATTTTAGCCCAAAAATCAATTTTTCAAATTTTAAAATTAAATTTTCTACCCAAAACTTTGACTTTTAATTTTTAACTTGCTAAATTGACTTTTGACCTTAAAATTTGACTTTGACTTTCAAGTTTGACCTTTGACTTTAAACTTTGACTTTCTCGTTTAACCTTCAAAATTTTACTTTTAGCTTTTCGGTTTGACTTCTAAGTTTGACTTTTCAAGTTTCACTTTTAAGTTTGACTTTTTAAGCTTGACTTTTAAAGGTTGACTTTTGAGGTTTTAAGTCAAAGGGTAATTTTTTTAAACAATGAGTTCCTCAAACATCCTGGTCAATGAAGTTTCATGCTCTCAATCTTGTGAAACTACTATTAAATTTCTCAGAGATCAAATCGATTTATTTAAAAGAGAAAATGAGGACCTTAAATATGAAGACTATACTCTAAGGAAAGGTCAAAAACCCTTAAAAGCTCAACTAGAGGCAAAAACCACGGACTTTAGAACACTTCAAGAGGAATACATCAACAAATGTGAAAACTATAACTATGTTAAGAGACAACTTGTCGAATTAACTGCCGAACTTGATGCATTGAAAGCTAAATATAATTCACGTTTAAGAAATTTGATGTGTCAAGTGAGGTAGTTGCATCCATGATTGAAAAACAATTAACTTTTAAAGATAATCAAAACAAGGGTCTAGGTTATCATAGTGTTCCACCTCCCTTTAATGACAACTATAACTCACCCCTTGAGACCAACGAGGAAGAAATTCCTGCTCAGTTTGGCCAAACCCCTGAACCAACTTCAGTTAAGACTGAACAATCTGGGCCAACTGAGAATATTAAGGTGAACTTTTTTGATGATTCTACTTCTTGTGCAGGTAAAGTAGTGGAAGATGAGAACAAGAAGAACACTATTGAACAAACCAATGACTCCTTGAACTCTGAATCTGTTGCTTCTAACTCAGTTACTTCTAAACCTGCTGTTGGTAAATACAGGCCACCAAAACAAGTGAAGCAGAGTGCCTGCTGCAAGTATGCTTGTGGGAATAATCAGCGACAAGGCAAGGATGTGCTACCAGGGGCAAGCAGAAACAATTCCTACGTGAAGAAAAAGACATGTTTTCACTGTGGAACACCTGGACACATTGCCAGAAATTGTCCTAATCGCGCATATGTTCCCTATTACGCGCAAGGATGGCAGAATGCACCAAGAGGGAGACACTCCAAAAGAAACTCTTACAGGTCACAATCGCGCAATGGTGACTGGAACGCACAAAAGGACAAGAATCAACCTTCCAAGAACAAGAAAGGAATGTTTCTGACATCCCCAATTTCACGGCCAGAAAAGACCGATTTGTTTATGCTTCGTTTTAAAATCAGAGTAATCGTTTAAAGAAAACTGATGCGGAATTTGTTCCCAAAACAAAATATGATAAGAATTTATCAAAGCACTTCTTAAAGAAATGTATTATCATTGAATAATAAAACCTCGGGATGTCATGTTCCGATACAGACCAAAAGCATAAACATTATAAAATAGACCTTACAACAGTTATTTATAACTACTTATCTATAATCCAAAATATCTCGTCAAGTCCACCAACTTATACTCTTGTGCCATTACCTGTAATGCAAAGAAAACTGAGTGGGTCAGGCTTGGGAGCCTGGTGAGCATATAGGGTTTTCAACCCACAATAATATAATTATTATATTTAATCATCAAACAATCAACCCAATTACCCATCGTCATTATCTTCTTTATTTCTTAAGGTTTTACCCTAAGAATCAACTATCATTTATTCATTCGTTCCTAAGGACTGACCTAAGGAATTGGCACAAAGTACATTGCTGCCAAAGTTTATCTATCAGGTACTAAATCCATAGGTGCTAACTCCATAGTCACCAAGGTTCACGTAACAGGCGCTAACTCCATAGTCACCAAGGTTCACTTAACAGGCGCTAACTCCATAGTCGCCAGGGTTTATCTAATAGGCACGAAGTCACATCGTCGCCAGGGTTTATCTAATAGGCACGAAGTTACATCGTCGCTAGGGTTTATCTAATAGGCACGAAGTCACATCGTCGCCAGGGTTTATCTAATAGGCACGAAGTCACATCGTCGCCAGGGTTTATCTAATAGGCACGAAGTCACATCGTCGCTAGGGTTTATCTAATAGGCACGAAGTCACATCGTCGCCAGGGTTCACTCATAACATCTTTCATCTCACACCAACTATTTCATCTACCCATGTTCTACCCAACATTTATCTTGTAGATATAAAATACACATATAGCTTTAATCATTTAAAAACCGATATAAAACATTCATTCCACCCATCTCAAATAAACAAACAATATATAAACACATAACACGTATTTCATAACAAATACTTCGTATTTATGTGTTAGAAGAAAGTAAGTACACACTAACTTGATCAGAAGATGATCGGACGGCACTACGGCTTGTAGAAGTAGTAACTCTTCGGTGAAACCGGGATATCTTCACACACCGGGTTTGTCGCGGACAGAGCTTCGGCTCGGAAACTCTTTTCTTCTCGGGATCTTCAGAGCGTCGGGACTTACTTCGGGTCTCGGGATGATATCGGGGCTTCGGGGGTATTTCTTTTCACGTAAATCGATGCAATACGGGTGAGAGATGAGAGAACGAGCAACCAAACTCGGCTGGCCCTTGATTTCTATTTATAGGGCAAATTTCTCATTTTCCACGTCGTGGGCACTTCTTCCACGTCGTGGGCTTGGTCGTCATTGCATGCGTCATCGTCCACTTGCTCTGTCAGGCTCCAGAAGGCGTCAGAAGCCATGCCACGTCGTGGGTACTGTTTCCACGTCGTGGTCTCTGACAGTTTTGGGGTTTCGCGCCCCGAACTTCAGAAATTCATAACTTTCGCATACGAACTCCGTTTTCGACGTTCTTTATATCGACGCGTAGCTAAAAACAAGATCTACAACTTTCATTTAGACTCCGTCGGCTAATTTTGATTTATTTTTATTATATTATTTTTATATTATTTTTAGTAGGCCTGGACTGGAAAACTCCGCTATAAACTCATAACTCCTTCGTCTGACGTCCGTTTTCGTCTGTCTTTCCGTCGTTGCACTACTATCGATGAGATCTTCAATTCTCATTTAGATTGTTTCGGCTAGATATCGCTCGATCTCATATTCGAACTTCGGGCTGTACACTACTAAGCCAAAACTTCGAAAAATCATAACTTCCTCATACGAAGTCAGATTTAGACGTTCTTTTTATGCACGCTCGCGGTTTAACGTATTCTACGACTTTCATTTAGATTGCTAAGGCCAAATATCGCTCTAACGTAAATTCACTATTTACGTCGCGATGTGTCGTGCCGGTTCTTTCGCGAAACTTCGACAGGTCATAACTTCTTCGTTATAACTCGGATTTCGGCGTTCATTATATGTACGAAATCCTTGTAACATATACTATAACTTAGTTAAGATTAATCCTTCTAAATAATCTTCCATCAAAAAGTCATTTTTGATGCTTATCGTCTCTAAATTGACTAGCCCTGATCTACGGGCGTTACAATTATCTCCCCCTTAGGATGATTACGTCCCGGAATCATCAACGAAATAGGGCTTGAATAATGATTCCATACGTTATCTCTTCATCCTTGGTAATAACCGTAACTTCTATGTTTCCTCGAAAGAGTATCTAACTCTAGGGCTTCTTGACTGCAGACGATGCTCAATCTTGCATCTGCTTTTCGTACTATGTTGGACTTTCAATCATAACCTTAAAGTTACAAAATAAGTCCTTATTGTGGACTCCTTCTTCTTCTTAGGATAAATACTTTCCTTTATCTATTGTAACAGACCGATGGGTCGTGTTCTAATGACCTCTCATCGTATGATGCAACGCTTAGACTCAAGTCTCTTAGAGTCAAATTCCAGAATGGAATATACCTTCCTTCATATTCTAATGTGATATAATCACATTTTTACATGTAGCATTTCTAGCTACAAGCTTCCTTAACAACGAGCGCGATGCTATCGATCGCATTGATTTCAATCTTCTGACTTGAGTCAGATGCTACCTCGAACTTGGTTCTATGAACCACGTAACAAACTCATCGTAGTCGGACTCAATTTGATATGACCGCTATGGTCAGAATATCAATCATCTTCTTAGTCACTACCGAAACAATAGTAACGACATACTTGAATAAAACGAGACCAATCACTAGCTTCTTGGTAACCTTGTGACTTTCCCTGATCCAAGCGTGAGTCCTGTGCTTCCAGTAGTATAGATCTCTACTACTATTCACACCTACTCATACTAGTCCCAAGTATTGTCCCGCAGTCCCCAAGTCCAAAAATCACAAAACAGTTTAACACATACGAAAGTGTCCAATTAATCATAAAAATTCTCCTAGACTCTACTAGGACTTCTTCCATGCGTATCTTCAATCATCAATTCTACTTCAACTCGGTTGGTGATGGAAATCCAGACGATGGGACAACTTCAAGAATTACAGCAATCGTTCCATCATCCTGCCAATCGAAGGTGTACTTCAGACGTACCGTACTCCTCTAAACGTTCCGTTATTTTATCAGACATATTCTAAAGGCAAGATACCACTCTTACGATATCTTCCGATAGGTGTCATTCACTATCATAAGCCTTCCATTTCCTCCATTTACTCAATTCTCTACGAGTCTTCACCATAACGTTTTGTACACCCAAGCAGACGTTCGGTGTACCGGGCGAGAATTTAAGATAAGAAAGCTTTATTTACGATAGATATATAAATCTCCTTATCACTCCGAAACGTTTACATGCTAGTTCTAATACCGTATTCATACGCTTAGAATCCTAAACACATAAGCTTTCCAGATCTGGTCGGCAACAGACCATAGATCCGAACAAATAATATCATATATGGCAAACATATAACATTTAGCACATAAAAGCATTTTAGGCAACTTTCCTAAAATATACTAGTGCTCGTGTCTTAAAATATGGTAGACACTCATCTCACAATCATCGCTTAACATTCTAAGTTTAAGTCTAGAAATCCTACAAATTCCTAGTTCGCTTAAACTAATGCTCTGATACCAACTGTGACATCCCCAATTTCACGGCCAGAAAAGACCGATTTGTTTATGCTTTGTTTTAAAATCAGAGTAATCGTTTAAAGAAAACTGATGCGTAATTTGTTCCCAAAACAAAATATGATAAGAATTTATCAAAGCACTTCTTAAAGAAATGTATTATCATTGAATAATAAAACCTCGGGATGTCATGTTCCGATATAGACCAAAAGCATAAACAGTATAAAATAGACCTTACAACAGTTATTTATAACTACTGATCTATAATCCAAAATCTCTCGTCAAGTCCACCAACTTATACTCTTGTGCCATTACCTGTAATGCAAAGAAAATTGAGTGGGTCAGGCTTGGGAGCCTGGTGAGCATATAGGGTTTTCAACGCACAATAATATAATTATTATATTTAATCATCAAACAATCAACCAAATTACCCATCCTCATTATCTTCTTTATTTCTTAAGGTTTTACCCTAAGAATCAACTATCATTTATTCATTCGTTCCTAAGGATTGACCTAAGGAATTGGCACAAAGTACATTGCTGCCAAAGTTTATCTATCAGGTACTAAATCCATAGCTATCAGGCACTAACTCCATAGTCACCAAGGTTCACGTAACAGGCGCTAACTCCATAGTCTCCAAGGTTCACTTAACAGGCGCTAACTCCATAGTCGCCAGGGTTTATCTAATAGGCACGAAGTCACATCGTCGTCAGGGTTTATCTAATAGGCACGAAGTAACATCATCGCCAGGGTTTATCTAATAGGCACGAAGTCACATTGTCGCTAGGGTTTATCTAATAGGCACAAAGTCACATCGTCGCCAGGGTTTATCTAATAGGCACGAAGTCACATCGTCGCCATGGTTTATCTAATAGGCACGAAGTCACATCGTCGCTAGGGTTTATCTAATAGGCACGAAGTCACATCGTCGCCAGGGTTCACTCATAACATCTTTCATCTCACACCAACTATTTCATCTACCCATGTTCTACCCAACATTTATCTTGTAGATATAAAATACACATACAGCTTTAATCATTTAAAAACTGATATAAAACATTCATTCCACTCATCTCAAATAAACAAACAATATATAAACACATAACACATATTTCATAGCAAATACTTCGTATTTATGTGTTAGAAGAAAGTAACTACACACTCACTTGATCAGAAGATGATCGGACGGCACTACGGCTTGTAGAAGTAGTAACTCTTCGGTGAAACCGGGATATCTTCACACACCGGGTTTCTCGCGGACAGAGCTTCGGCTCGGAAACTCTTTTCTTCTCGGGATCTTCAGAGCGTCGGGACTTACTTCGGGTCTCGGGATGATATCGGGGCTTCGGGGGTATTTCTTTTCACGTAAATCGATGCAATACGGGTGAGAGATGAGAGAACGAGCAACCAAACTCGGCTGGCCCTTGATTTCTATTTATAGGGCAAATTTCTCATTTTCCACGTCGTGGGCACTTCTTCCACGTCGTGGGCTTGGTCGTCATTGCATGCGTCATCGTCCACTTGCTCTGTCAGGCTCCAGAAGGCGTCAGAAGCCATGCCACGTCGTGGGTACTGTTTCCACGTCGTGGTCTCTGACAGTTTTGGGGTTTCGCGCCCCGAACTTCAGAAATTCATAACTTTCGCATACGAACTCCGTTTTCGACGTTCTTTATATCGACGCGTAGGTAAAAACAAGATCTACAACTTTCATTTAGACTCCGTCAGTTAATTTTGAATTTATTTTTATTATATTATTTTTATATTATTTTTAGTAGGTCGGGACAGGAAAACTCCGCTATAAACTCATAACTCCTTCGTCTGACGTCTGTTTTCGTCTGTCTTTCCGTCGTTGCACTACTATCAATGAGATCTTCAATTCTCATTTAGATTGTTTCGGCTAAATATCGCTCGATCTCATATTCGAACTTCGGACTGTACACTGCTAAGCCGAAACTTCGAAAAATCATAACTTCCTCATACGAATTCAGATTTAGACGTTCTTTTTATGCACGCTCGCGGTTTAACGTATTCTACGACTTTCATTTAGATTTCTAAGGCCAAATATCGCTCTAACGTAAATTCACTATTTACGTCGCGCTGTGTCGTGCCGGTTCTTTCGTGAAACTTCGACAGGTCATAACTTCTTCGTTATAACTCGGATTTCGGCGTTCTTTATATGTACGGAATCCTTGTAACATATACTATAACTTAGTTAAGATTAATCCTTCTAAATAATCTTCCATCAAAAAGTCATTTTTGATGTTTATCGTCTCTAAATTGACTAGCCCTGATCTACGGGCGTTACAATGTTGGCAAAGAAGCAAAGCTCAAGAGATGCTCCAGTGAAATCAAGATCGGTTAGGTCAAAGCCATCTCGACGGCCGACTTAAAGTCCAAAAGCAAGTGATAAGGCACCCAACCGATCGAAAATGAAATGGGTTAAATCCGACTACATATGGGTTCCGAAGGTTCACTCTCCCAAATCTTCTAATGACTCTAATATTTCTACATCTTCTATTTGTGATAAGCAGGATAGGTCATAGGAGAGAGTTCCTTGCAAAGATGACAAAGGTCAACCCAGTTTCAAAATGGACTAGGTTCCAAAGACCAACTAATCCCGCACTCTGTGCTAGAGAAGCTATGGAGGAATATCATCAGACTTCGGTTTGTTGATAGTGGTTGTTCCAAGCACATGTTAGGGGACATCTCTCAACTGTACAACACTCAGAACATTAAATGAGAGTATGTGTCCTTTGCGGGAAAGAAAGAAAGAAAGGAGAAGATCACAAATGGGGTTTGTGCTTAATGATGTGAAGACTTTTTGGATATGTTCCGAGATTGAAACACAGCTAAGGTTGAATTCATTGCTGCTTGCGTCTTCAATTGCTGACTTTCGGTTTGAATTCTTTCGATGCTCCTGAGTTTTCTTAAAATGATTCGTTTCAAAGAAAAATTTCTTTTAATTTTGTGCATTTATTTTATTTCTTCCCTATGCTCAAATTATGGGGGAGAAATCAAAATACAAAATAAAATTAAAAAATCAAAAACTTAAAAAATATGTTTTTTTTGGTAGGTATTATTTGGGAAATGATATGAGATTTAGTGATAAATGGCAAATTTATTTGCCTGAAAACTTTGATCCCAAAAGCATTTCGTATTTTACTTTTGTTTCTGGTTAACTTTGTTCATATTTTCTTATATGCACAAATTTAAGGGGAGAATTAAAAAAAATCAAATCAAAACAAAATTATAAAATTTCAAAAATACAAAAATATGTTTCTTTCTGTTTTTTATTTCTTTTTCAGAAAAATCAAAAATCCAAAAATATTGTTTTTGAGCGTATTTTACTTTTATTTTATTTCTTAGTGTGCTAAGTTTAGTTTTATTTTTTATGTTTATCTCAAAATTTTCATTTGTCTTGAAAAGTGAATTTAGGAGAAGATGAGACTCAAGGAGTATGTATCGAAATATTCTGAGCAATGAGAAGAAACCTGAAGGTGGAAAGGAATTAACGGTCATTATACTTCACACTACTTTCACAAGGAATTGACGGATGATTCACATGCGAGTGATAAACTCTTCCATATTGAGAGATATACCAGTCTTAATAGGAGTCTTCGCATCAAATGTTAATGATCAAAGGTCATTTTTACCATGACCAATGTGAAACACCCAACCATTCTTCACCTATATCTAAAATTTTCTCCATTAAATCACTTCCACGTACCGGTACCTCTTAAGGTTCGAGTATAAAGCAACTCGACTGACGGTTGCCAAAAAAATCTGTGTTTATGATCTTAGATGTTGTTGTCACCATGACTCTAAGTGAAACCCAAAATCCAAAACCATTTATTAATGAATTGACGGTGAACATTTTATATGTTCTAGATTTCACCCATGAATTGACGGATAATGGCTCATACATGGTGTGACATTGTACAAAATGCCAGTCATGCAGTTTCTTTTTAAGAACTGTCGTATCTGAGGAATTGAAAGTCTGAAACAGTACAAATTGTCAGATTGGTCTTGTCAGATTTCTTTACCTAAGAACTGTCACGGCGCCAGGGCGATTCACCCAACAGGGAAACAAGTATCGCTGAACGTCTCGCCAAGGGCCAAGTTAACTCGTTAACTTGATAACTATATTGAGATCTATGATCAAGGATATACAAGGGCTAACATCAAAACTAGCCACGAGTAGTTCTTCGATACTCAACAAATCGCAGTGCGTTCCTCCGAGTTCACACAGATACTGCGAGAAGTCTCTTTCTGAGCCAAGGATTCATCCTTGAACAACTGTGGTGAGAAGGGTCTTTATGATTCTTTCTGTGATCCACAAGGACTTTTTAGTCACTGTTACTTCTCAAGACGCATTGGTGATCCTTCAACAACATTCATTCGAAGGAACTAGAAGTGAAGGTCATTTTTCAATATACAATCTTTCAACCCCAGAAGCAAGGTGAAGCTGCACTTGAAGATTATGTGACAAATTGCATTGAAGCCTCCTCAATCAATTTCTTGCTATCTATGTACCTGCTGAAGTGATCCAGAAGATTCGTTCTCTATTATTCTCTCTGAAGATTCTCAAGCTGAAAGCACCAATTTTCAAGAATCTCTACATGAAGCCTCCTCACCCAACGTGCGTTCAAAATCAAATTTTGAAGAAATGCCCAACTATTCAAGATGATATCACTCACTTAGAAGACTAATATGCTTATCTTGAAGTTGTGAAGAAATAGAAGACAAAAAGCTGAAGCCAAGCTCCAAATGAAGATTGATAAGAAAAGGCAGCTACATTCTTAGGGGGAGTTTGTTGAGTCAAAGAAAAGAAAGATATAAACCAAGGCGGAGATTGTTGGATCAAAAATATGGTTTATACTTTTCTTTTCTAAGCATTTATTATTTTTAGTCCTGGGCCGAAAATATTATTAGTATATTTGTAGTTTGGACCGAAAATGCATGTGTTTTCAGTCTTGGGCTTGAGTTTTGGTCCATAAGTATAAATAGGGTGCTAGAGGAGTGTTTTTAAGATCATTAGCAAGGAGGGGCGTTTTCGGTTGGGAGAGTGGAGGAGGGAAGCCATTGTTGAGTGGAGCATATTGTAGAGCGAGAAAGTTAGAGAGAAGAAGAGTGTGTGTGTGTGTGTATGTGAATCTTGTGTTGGAACATCAATATTATCATCAATACATCATAGATTCATCATCTTCTTCTTCTCCTTCTTCCATATATGATCTTGCATCATCCACTTGATTGGGATTCCGCACCATCAAGTGGATCTAATTGATACATCAAGCAAAATTTGGGACTTACAGCCTAATAAGGAAATTTTGGCCCATTAGGCCAACATATGTGTTTACGGCCCAAAATGATAAAAGGAATGGGTTTTCGGCCCATATACTTATAGAAGATGGTTTTCGGCCCAATAAGGCCCATGATGAGTCTTATGGCCCAAAATGTTATTGCTTATTGAATGTGGGTCCAAATAGGGCCCAAATGAGGTTTCTTAGCCCAAAAGAATCAAGTTGAGGGTTTATTGGTCCATTAGGCCCAATAAGAGGATCCTGGTCCAATAACAGTTTAAACCGGGAAGTTAGGGTTTCAAACCCAAAGTTGAGTGAATGTAGTGCATTTTATTAGGTTTAGGGCTTCACGTGTGAGTTTTGATTCGAATTGTTGTTGTTGAATGATTAACATGTATAACATAGTACTTAGGGTTACCAGAATTCACCAAAAGTAATTACACATGGACATAATTTCCTAGCCTTAAATACTAGTTGTGACATCCAATCCTTCACTGCACTCATTCAGAATCTCGAAAACGGGTAAACCCTACCCGACTCGTCGAGTCGACTAAGGGACTCGACGAGTTCCTTCAGTCCTTTTGTGTCAGTCCTTTCCAGTGGGATTTAAGGTCCCAAACTTCAGATCCAACCTCCCCTAGTGTAGTTACCACGTAAAGTTGCAAACTTGACGTGCATGCAATGCCTCACAAGGCTAAAACATCAAAACTAAGCTTCATACAAGGTTTTAGTGCATAGAAAGGGCCTAAGCTGGATAAAGTGAGCAACTTTATGTCATTGAGGACCTAGAGATGTCCTGATCTGGAACCATATGCTTGTGATAAGTCCAAATCCGAGTACGACATCCTTTTTGGCACCAAAAGTGACCATTTACTTCAAAGAAAAGGGATCTAAGCAACTAAAGATCAAGATAATGACTTTATACCTAAAGATGGTTGCCAATATAGAGTAGATGTCGGATCTACTGCTTCTCTCCTTGCTCCTTCTTCTTCAAGCTCTAAAATCCTTCAGAACCACACCAAAATCACTCTCAAAAGCTCTCTCTCTCTCTCTCTCTCTCTGTGTCTCACTCAAGAAGGTGCAAGGCTCAAACTAGGGTTTCTCTGGCGGTAGGAACGATAGCAGAGGATGCACATGAGCCATAAGTTCTTTAAATAGGGTACAAACCCCTGAAATATAGGATTTCTCTTTACAGTGCCTACTCGTCGAGTCGGGTCCTCCGACTCGTCGAGTAGGTCTGAAGTCCCGCGTCCTCATAGTAACCTTTGCTCGACGAGTTGGAGCTCCCAACTCGCTGAGTCCAAGCACAAAACCCTACAGGGTGTTTATGTTTTGAGTTCATTTTTTTAAGAAAATTTATTCGTTTTCAAGTTGTATGGATTCTGATTTAGCCTATGTATAACTTGACACCCGTTTCGAATTCCTATTAGCCTATATATTGATATTATTAAAATAAATAATTTTATACCTAATCTATGTTAATCATATTCACATTTAACAAACTTTTTTACATAAATTAAAAAAAAAATTATAAAATGGTTTACAAAAATATAAACAAACAATATGTAAAAAAAAATCTAAATTATGAAAACTATAAATAAATAAAATAAAATATAAGCGAGCAAATATAAAAATGAACATATATATATATATATATATATATATATATATATATATATGCGCGAATGATTTTTTTTTTCTTCAGAAATTAGTTTCTAGAGGCCATAAGTCTTTTGCGCAAGTTGTTTACCATATCTAAGTAATTATCTATAAAAGTCATGATAACAAATACGAAATCAGTAAGAATAGAAAATGAAGAGTTAGGATTGTTTATAAATGTGTACAAAAACATAATTGGTTGTACATTATTAATCGTGCAACACTTCTTTATATACCATATTTGGTGTTAAAGATTGACTTATTTTCTAGATTTATCATAATATTAAACCGCGAGTGAACAGTAACAAACAACATTGTTAAAAAGAGGTTTAATGTGATAAACATTGATTTATAAGTGTATAATGTGTGAGATGAGTAAAAAAATAAAGAAAGATAAGAATTACAAGCATAGATAAATTCAAACAAAACTAACGTGATGCATAATTCAGTCATTTTCTCAAATCAAAAAATGATAGTACGTTTTTAGGGAAATCTGAGAAACAAAGCAAATCATGATAATATATTTTTTAATCATTTTATCATTATGATAATACATTTTCAGGTTGAAAAACTAATGTACATTGCCTTGCTTCCAGCTACTCTTTGTATCAACAAAGTTCAAGAAAGTACTTTTGTTTTTCTTACATTTGATCGAAATAAAGGATAAATAAATTGAAGAAATCACAATATTTTTGTATTAAAAGAGAAAGATGGTGACCCCAGACATTTTTTGATTAAAATATTCCTGAATCCCCTGTGCTCTTTTGTCTCTTGTAGTGTCGCAATCTGTCTCCTACATTAAAAATAAAAATATAATGATTAAAACATAAATACATATAACCTTCGGTTTGAAGTTGACATCACTTTATGATGGCAGAATGCCCAAAATGAAAATTTTCTTTCATAGGTAATTACAAATTGAAATTGAGATTACAATGTTATGCTTTCCTTTCAATAGTTTCTTGCTTGGTATAAAGCATTTTTCGGGAACCCATCAGTTTATAAAATCCAAAATCATAAATTATGTTTCAACTTAACTTGCAAAAAACTTAACAAATTTCGTCAAGGGCATCTATCAAGATCTAAAGATACCCTGGTTATTTATACCCTTTTGGAGGGTATCAAGAGCAAGCATCTGGAAAGGATCTTTAGTCAGAAGTTAGAACTGTCACCTGCAAGAAAATAATACACATTAAAAAGATGTATCTATCTATTAAGATGTTCAAATGTCTTCATATTCTCTATTAATTCTTACTAAACGAATCTCTTAATGAGTGAATGATGTTTCTTCCCTCCTGTTTTAGGAACTATCATAACATCACAAAGGAAAACTAAAATACAAAACATAGTAAAATACAAAACATTAGGGCTTTCCAAATCTGAATGATACATGTATATGCACTAAGAACTTAAATGACTAATAAAGGCTCTTCATACCTAACTGGACAATTCAAACAAATAGGAAAAGGAAATGAAAATTATACCAGGGTAAGAGGTGGGTGTAGACTAACCAATTCGTTTGATATACATGATCATGGACACCTCAGAGCCCAAAACAGTGACGAATCCCAACAGTTTTTTCTCATTCCCTCCATAATCGATGAATAAATGATATCAATTAAAAAAATATAGAAGTGACTTACCTAAATTTCTTAACGCCATTATCTTGAATTAATACTTATCAACCATATACAATTTTATATCCCTTCATCTTTGGAATATCGGCTACAAAAAGAAATGTTATTATAAACCACAAAAGGGGATGGGTGTACTACTGCGACTATTCTACCTTTCCTGCCCCGATTCAAGTTCTAGTTGGAAAGATCCAAAATTGAATAGAAAAATCATTCCTATTTTTGTTGACATACCATATCTATAGACGGTAAATGAAAAATAGGGTAACATATATTTATGTTCCTGCAAAACACCGGTACATAAAATGTGTCCAGATGCAAATAAAAAAACCAAAAGCGTTAATGTTCGTGTTGGAAATGGTGGCATTGTTTTCTTCTCACTCAGTCTTGTGAGGCCTGATCGTTGTGGTGAACGCTAGATAGAGACGGAGGTTAGGTTTCAGTTAGGTCTAATGGCGGGTTGAGTGGTGCGAGGTGTGTGCTCATGGTATGGAGTGAGGTCATGGAGTTGGTGATGAGTGGCCTGATGGCTAATTAGAGTTAGAGAGAAGGATAGATGGTTGGGAAAAGGGGGAGGGTTATATAAATGGTGAAAAAGATAAGCAAGTATAATATAATAAGGCAGAAGAAAGGGTGACATGGTAGGGAGGTCGTCGACGAGATAGGAATAAGGACCATGTCAAAACAATAACGCCTTAATAACAGGGGCGATAAGAGGTTGTTTGACTTTTTCAGATATTGACCAAACTAAGATTCATGATTTGGTAATGCATAAAATGATTGAAAATCCTACAATAAGACTTATACGAATTAAAATTCCGCATTTGACTATATATATATATATATATATATATATATATATATATATATATATATATATATAGATCAGGTAAAAAAATAAATATTGGTAAGAAGGTAAGAAGTTTTTTTCTGCATATTTTTTTAGCGAACCAAAAAGATGAATAAAAATTAACATAATTAAGAAATATATATATATCTAAAAAAAACATCTCGATGAAATTTGTTTGCGATGATTTTGTTGTTACTTATTTAAATTGTCATAAAAGTGATTTTTTGCTTAAGTTACATAAAAATAAACTATGAATGTGTTTTTTTGGGATTTTTTTTTCTTGTGAGTCATCTTATATTTGATTCATCTAACGATTCATTTTGTTGATTCGCTAGAAAAATATGTATATCAAAACTTTTTTACATTCCTATCAAAAATTACTTCTTATCTGATCTTGATATATATATATATATATATATATATATATATATATATATATATATATATATATATAAAAGATAAAAAAAACAAAAAGATAAAAATAAAAGGTAAAATGGTCCTTATAAATTGACCAGTGATATGCAGTGTAATTTATTTAAACCACAAAGATGTATGTTTTCAAAACTTAGACAAAAATACAAATCTAACCAAACCAAATTCACCAAAACTATAATGTGCTCTAATTCAAATATCTATTAAACAGTCAACGCAGGTTGTGGTTTATCTTTTATAGTATTTCATTACAATTTTTCAAAAATATTAAACACAACCAGGAAACAAAGTTTTAATGATATATTGTATGTGATAAAATGGTATAGATGACTTATAAATTTATATCACTGAAAATTCTATTATAAATGAGAAATGATATACATTTGTTCATCATATATTTACGATACAATTACGACAAACTTCACGACCAACATTTTTTATGTTGTAATTTTTGACTTCTTTTAAATAAATAACATACATTTTATAACATATAATTAAGATAGATGATTTGTATGTCATAATTTTATATTTTTATAATTGTTTTCTATGTTTACAAATGTTCATATATATATATATATATATATATATATATATATATATATATATATATATATATATATATATATATATATATATAGAGAGAGAGAGAGAGAGAGAGAGAGGTAGGTTCAAATATCCCAATACATCATAGTCAAGTAAAGCGGAAATCATGGTGTGTGTGCGATACGATCATCCCGAGCTATTCCCCTTCGATCCGGAAGTACCTGAAACATAAACTGAAAACCATAAGCATGAAGCTTAGTGAGTTCCCCAAAATACCACATACCATACATATCTGCCAGCTCAAAGCTGTGTCGGGTCTATTTCACCCCGAGTCTATTTCAGCTCATGTGTCAGCACGAGGCTGTACCGGGTCTATTTCACCCCCATGTCTATTGCACCCCACATACATATAGCAAACAGGCACACAGACATATAACACATACAGTAGGAGTCACAAAGATTACAAGCACATAACTTATACTAGTGTCCTACAGTATAATGAGCAAACTCACCTAAGTCTGCTAACAGTCATACAAATGATCGGGCTTTTGAACCGGGGAATCCCCACGCTAGCCAATCAAATAACGATCCCAATTATTAATCGGTCCATAAACCTTAACTAGGACTCTTGTTCACTTATCCAATACCCAGGGTGAAAGACTATTTTTCCTTACTTGGCCCAAAACCAAGACCCAACCCAATAGCTCCAAAAACCCAATATGGCCCATATTCCTAAATGACACCCAAAGCCCATTATGGGCCCAAATCCGGGAAGGCCCAAAGCCAAACAATGGCCCAAAGTCAAAAGGACTAGTGGCCCAACAAGGCCCAAAACCCTAGTAGTCCAAATATGGCCCACAACCCAAAAGTCAACAAAAGTCAATGGCCGCTGAGTACGCCTGGTGCACTCAGACTTACGCCCAGCGTACGCCTTCTTTGGCTAGTACGCGCAACGTACGTGCTGGTTACACCCAGTGTACTCCACAGCCAACCCAAATTACCATTAAGTGCTTAATCAGTTAAGCCACTATGTCCAATTCTTATGAACTCATCAAGATTGTATTTTTATGAACAAGGGACCTCAAAAATGCTAAGATTTATCATCCTTATCTTTTAGAGTAGCTCATACTCTCATGCAAGACTTAAAGGACCATAAAAAACACAAAAACAAGTCCTAACTAGATCTTACAAAATGAACCATCAAGTTAAGAGCTTTATACCTCAAATACCTTTCCAAATTGATGATGATCTTGTATCCACAAGCTCTAGCCACACTAATGCAACTTCCAAGAGTTCCTCTTCCTTCAAAATCACCAAGAACACCCTCAAAGTTCACTTCTAACCTGAAACACTCAAAGGAAAATTCCGGTTTCGTTCTTAGGGTTTGGAGAGGTGGAGGCTGGTCATAAGAGAGTCTAGAAGCAACTTAAGGTGTTTAAATAGAGCACAAACCCTAAAAATTAGGGTTTGTCCGTGGTAACCGTACGCCCCGCTTAACTTCACGTACGCCTAAGTGTACGTGGGTTTCCTCCACGACCAACTTCGACCCAATACGCCCAACGTACTCATAGCGTATGCCCAGTGTACTCGGCTAGGGACTAAAACCACCAATCTTCCGAAGGCCATAACTTCTTTGTTCTAAGTCTGATTTCGACGTATATCCATAGAAAGCTAATGAGAAGCTCTACATTTCTATCAACTCTCATTTGTCTTAAAACTTCCCGAGATTAAATCCAAAATTCATAAAAGCCCAGAAATATTACTTTACGGTTATACCCTTGGGCTCCAAAACACAAACCGAACTCTCGAATCACCTAATCTTTATTATCCACACCCAAGGGGTCTAAATCTCTCCTTCCCCAAGGCATATATCCTTATGATAATTGATCTTCGGGTCACGACCCCGAATTAGGAAACGATTTGAAGCAGAGTGTTACAACTCTCCCCCACATAAATTAGATTTTGGCCTCGAAATCACATCCCTACCATCCTCCTGAAACCCAAACGCTCCGACCAGTACCTCTTGATTCCCCTAATCACCAGAAAGGTTGTCTCATACTCTTAGCAACCCTCCAAGGCTACCATTGAAACCCAACCTTGTCAGAACTCATACTCCTAATGGTAAACAATCATTGATCCCATAACTATCGAACTGACACCTCACTGCTATATTTATGAAACCCCTAAATCTTTGCTTGACCTCCACACAGGTAGGACCATCCCGAAACATAACCACTAGAACCTCGCACTGCAACCTGAACTAGAAAAAGATGTCTTTTTAGTCTTGTACTATCCAACTGATACCTTTGATAGACAGATTCCTTAACCATAAATTGATGATGAAACGATCTTTCGACTCTCAATGCGAGTCCCGCCCATTTGCCAACCCGATACATGACCCATATCCTAAAATCCAAAGATTTACGCTTGCATTTTATCTGAAATATTCTGATTCCACAACGACCTATCACTAAAATGAGATATAAAATCACAATCTACCACTGTATTTGACAACTTCACCCTTCCTGCAATACTGTTTGCCTCGACCCGGGCATGCACTGATCATTCCTCAGTCCCACGACCACTCCCATAATGGCCTACCATATTCTGGTGAACGCTACGATCTCATCGTAGACTGACAACACTTCCCTGACAGCCTAACATCCTTTTGTATGCTACATCTACCCCGTAGTCTTACAATATTCCCATATCATCCTACTAACCTTGTGAATGCTACGACTGCCCCGTAGTCTTACAACACTTCTATACCGCAATGGACCCAAATCATGGTTTTATTTTTTATTTTTTTACAGTTGCTCTACCAAACCAACCCTAATCATTATGAGTCGAACCTGCTTCCGACTATACCCAAACAAATGTGTGGGTTATGCTTCCAAACCCCAAGCCTTCATCAGACAAGAACAGGAAGAGAGGCTCTAACACAACCCTCAAACTGGATCCATCCACATACCCACCATGCGTCACTACTAATGTGCAATGAAACCTAAAAATCCACTCTTGTGCAACCTTTAGACCAAATAATTCTCCCCCACTTGGATTCGACTGCGCTCTTCCAGTGCACCAAAAATTGATGGATTCCCAATCCATCTCTGAACATTACAATTCAAACTCGTCAACAAATTGAGCTTGCAAGAGCTAGGATTCCATTACTAGCCAACCTTAGAGATCACACACACATTCCAAAACCAGATAAATACTTCTCGAAATCTCAACGAGCTCAATAATCCCAAGCACTTCCCATAATACAATTCCAAATCCTTAAGCCACTTCAGCTCGTGTCATAGAACTATAACTCATGACCGGAACAGACGAATCACCAATCTAATCACCCACTTATCGAAATAAAAACAATGCAAACTCCCTCTCTCTCTCTCTCTCCCTATATATATATATATATATATATATATATATATATATATATATATATATATATATATATATATATATATATATATATATATATATATATATATATCAAAGACAATTTAAATCCTCTCGACAATCCAATCACCAAAATCGACCTAAGCGATTAATTTGCCACTTACACTCTGGAGTGATGGTTCTCTTCTACTCTTACCCCACTAAAAGTGGTAATAGATTCAAAGCTTGTCAACAATCAGCTGACATCCATCCTGAGCAGTAGAAGCACTCCTGAACTCTGACTTCGTTGTCCCAAATGGGGACACCCAGCTTCCTTGATATCTTTTTCCTAAAAACTTCTGATGCGAGGACCATACTCACAATTCCGTAAACATGAACCTGGCAGATACTCATCCGACACTTGTGTTAAGATCAATCCCTTACACCTCTTAATCATGACAAATCTTCATCAACTCAAGTTCTAATAATCTCATGAACTTACTCTGCACTCCTTCCGATTCATTGTGTTGAAACCAACACATCAATCTGGTTGTTAATCCTCTGAGCAGGATGCTCAGTTCACTCAAGGGCCCAATCTAATGACGACTGATAACATAAATCCAGCTCCATAAGATGAGTTTCCGATCACGGCTCTCGGTATGCAAAATGGCATATGACAACTTCCGGATAAAAAATAACTATATCACTCATACAGGTGCTTCTATTCTTAGATAATCGTGGTATAACATTACACACACCAACACAGACTTATTGGCATAATGATTAAAGCGTGAAAGAGAAGAATACGATACATACACGTAGTGTCTCAGGGCCCTGCTCCCCCTTCCTGCATAAGCACTTGCAATGGAACTTGAGCCTCCCAACCATTAAACATGGGCAATTTTCCCTGATATGACTAGGCTGATGACAACGATGACACAATTCTACTTCCATAGTGCATTCTTGGTGAAGGTGGCCCTTCCATCCGCACCTACCTCATTTAGACTTGTCGCGCACACACTCATGTGCTCCTTCACCCTTCACATAAATGTTGTGGCCCATCGAGACTCTAGCACTAGCCATGGAAACATCAGACTGCTAAAATGTTGCTAGCAAAGTCGGATCATGAGTCCGCTTTCTCTTCCCCAGTTGCCTCTCTAAACTAAGTTCCCGCTCCTGAGTCATCTCGACCATCCCATCAACTGCGTGAACAGCTGAGATCCGATCCTTGAACCTGGCGACCATTCTGTCAGTGACATGACCAATAATGTCGGGTAACGCCTCGCGTAAAGCTCGCAAAACCTCAACGACAATCCAATCATGGAATCGATCCCCCGGCAGGCATGATGCATATTCCACCTTCGATACCTCGTGACAAGAGCTAGAAATAGGATCCTCCTCCCTAAAAGATTCTAGGGCTCCACAAGCCTTGAGCTCCCGATGGGCCCCTAACTGTCCTGCTGTAATCTCAGCCCTAAAATCCCCGAAACGGTCATCCAAGAGTTCCATGATCCCTTCCTTGATGGTACCAAACATCACAGGAGTTTGCTCCAAAATTCTGTGAGTGATCTCCGATGAGATGAACTCCCGCATCTGCTCATCCATCGGCTTGGTACCAATACCTGAGCCTGAACCAAAACCTAAAACTCCCCCATGTGTGCTCATAACCATTCTGAAAAGCAACCTCACAAATGATCAGAACATACCAAAGAATCCTCATCCTTAGGTTCCTTAGATTCTCCAGGACTCTCCTAGAGTCAAGTATGGATCCTGTGCTTTCAGTAGTACGGGACCAATACTACCTTCCACACCTATCGATACTCTACTCAAGAATTATCCCGAATCCTCCAAGTCACCTTCTCAAACTGATATTCCAAATATCTGGTAAACAGCGCAGCCAACTCATTACAGCACATCCTAGGCTCTCCTAGATTTCCGACCTCACCCTACCATTAGCTGCTGATGAACTCCCAATTGTTAGGGTGCAAATTGACGCTTGGATGTGGAGTGTTATGGCTTACCCTCTTGTATGTGTAAATGGTTGAGTCTTTCCTATAATTAGGAAGTGTGTGACTCCCATTATGTAATGAACCATTTGGAGAGCATTAGTTGTAGAGAGAGAAACTAGCAAACCTATTTTTACTCTTTCTAATTCAACTAATGAGAGCTTAAAAGATTTATTTACTCCATGTGTTCATGATTTGTATGATGATTCACTAGATCTTTCTAATTTCGCACATGCTATCATAATCAACACCACTACAATTGGTATCAGAGCGGGTGCTCTTGATTTGATCAAGAATTGATCCATGATGGCATTCTAGATTTGATGATTCTTCATTTTTGATCTTTGATCTTGGTGTTATAGAGAGTTTGGATTCTAGAAATTGAATTCCTCATTGATTCTACTCATAATTCAATTTTCTTCACTAGAATTCAAGTGATTTTTCTTTTCTTTCTCTAGAAAACTCATTCAAAATCACTTTCTCTCTCTAGAAATTTTCAAGTTCTTGTGATCATGGTGGACTTGTCGTATGATTCTTGGGTTGTGATCATTGAAGATGTGAAATACAAAGTCAACAAAAATCAATTCTATGGATTATTGTTAAGTGGGTTGATTTCATGGAGTAATAAGGTTTCTTATGGAGGTTTGAAGGATGATAATGGAAGCTTGGTATTTCAACCACTTTGTAAGATTGAATGGTTGACTAAAATTTCCTTGTCCATATTAGTCCTTAGTAGAAATCAAAAAGAAGGAGAAGAAAGAGATTTGTTTAATAAGAAATACATTTCTCTTATTGAAAAACCCGAATGATCTTCTTGCTCTTAATTTGTTGAAGTTCAAGACTATGGAATTCAATGTGATGTTCTTGAAGTTCATGATAAGAAGATTCAAGTTGATTCTCATGAAGATGAAATAGTTTTTTGCTCGATTGGAGTTCAAACCGATGATATATTGTGTTCTTGTGATTCGTTTGAAGGAATGAATTCCTTATCGAAAGCCGGTAATCCAAGAAATTCACAAGTATCAAACTCCAAAAGATTTGATTCAAACTTGTAAAGTTGAAGTTGTCAAGAATGAAGTGGTTCTTGAAATCAAATCTACAAGATGCAAAAAGATGAGAAAGAAAAAGAATAAGAAGATTTAACGGAAGAACAAGCGGGTTTATTCACAAAAATTGTCAAATGTTGTTGTGAATCCGAAATTCGTGAAGCAAATTTGGGTTCCAAAGCAACAATCTCCAAGTTGTGTATTGAATTTGAAGTCAAATCCCAAAAGTGTTGGTGGTTCTTATGAAGACGTTCTTGGATCGTTGAAGAACACGAAGAACGAGTTGTACAACACGCATCGTGGGTCGTACAATGTTCAAATTGGAGTTTTCTTATTCCAACAAAAGAACCAAGATGTTCTAAATTGATTCGTTCGTTGCAAATGGAACTCGGATCGTCAAAAAGGTATCTCAAATTCTCAAATGGATTCCAAAACGTTCATAAATTCGATTCATGCGTTTGCTTTTTTTTTTTTAATTTTGATCGTTTTGTTTCTTTTGACCTATTTTGTTCCAAATCCCATTGTTGATCCAACAAATTTTTTTAGATCAAGCCCAAAACAAACATTAATTTTGTTTTGATTAAATATTGAGTTCAAAATCAATTTTCTTCGATGTTCATGTGATTCGATTCGTAAGCCTAATTTCTATTCTTGTTACTGCTCATGGATGAGCCCACACAAATCTGATTTTGAATATTGTTCATAGAATAAATATTGAGCCCGGATTAAAATCACGACTACTATACATGTAATTTGAGCCCAATATCTCTTAGCACACTATTCTTGAAGTTGTTCCTTTATAATTTTTTTTCCATTGTTCGATATCTCATTCTTCATTCAACATTGTTCTGGAGTTCTCAATCTTTTTATCTCGTTTTTTTTCCTTTCCTGTTAATCGTTTGATTTTTGATGAATGAGATTTGTATTTGAATCAAAATCGTTTTGGATGTTTGTTCAATTTTGAATGATTTCGAAAAGTCTGGCGTAGGACATCGCTTCTCAACCCCAAAGCGAAAAAGCCTTGCCTCCATGCCGAAGGGTTACTGACGGTTCCTATCTTCTTGGGGCAAACGAACAGACTGATTGATGTGACGTTCTGGTTACCTTGCGCTTTTGAAGGAAAAAGTGATCATCACTTTTCAGACGTGGCTACTTTTACGGCTACTGGTCTGGTTTTCAAGGTGACACGTGGATTGCATTTAATGCTCAAACTGATTCAAATTCAAATTGGGGTTTACGTATAAAAGGGTTTTGGGTTACCTCTTTCCAACTTTACGCGATACAAAATTTCCCAAATATCTTCTTGCCCAAATACGTTATGTTCTTTCAAAACCCTAACAATGGCAATTGTTCATGATCATGTTGATCAATCTCAAACCACAGACGATGTTACTTCTCAACCTTTGATGAAGGTTCAAAGCACAAATTACCGAGTTCAACTGGAGTTACTCAGTATCCTAACGAATTGAAGATGTTCATCGTTACTCTGAATCATTCTGTTTTGTCAATAGCACTGTTGACATCTTTTTCTGTTCTGATGACGTGGTTGTCTCTTCCTGGTTCAACTGCGGTGTACAACAAGACAATCAAGGTGGTTACCTTTCAAATGTCTACTAAGAAGAAGTTCACATTAACAAAGAAGGTGTTTGCTCAGATCCTGAAAGTTCCCTATGTTGGCCCTTTCTATGAAGTATCGAATGAACAAGTGCTTCACATGTTCAATGAAATGGGGTATCAACCACCTTTAACCAAGATAAGTGATTTCAAGAAATATTCTTTGTCTTGCATATGGAATTTCTTGTTTGGTATTTTCCTTCGATGCCTGACGGGTCGAAGTGTTGGATTGGATAAGGCAAAATTGGAGATATATGCTATGGTAGCAGGGATTTATTATGATCTAAAGGTGGATTATGCGACACCATTGTGGGATGAGTTTGTTAGGAGCATCAGTAAGACAAATGTGGTGAATGGAATTTTGTGTGCTCGATACTGGAGTTTAATCTTGTAGTATGCGTATGAAAAGGAAGGTGTTGCTGTTCCTGAACATGAACCTAAGGCCAGATTTTTTTTGTATCATCATCCGAAGACGGTGGAGGATAATCAGGATGAGTTTCCATCGGTTGCTCGCAATCCTGATGTTATGCTTCGCCGAGTTGATCCTACGAATCTAGTTCTGGTGGCTTATCTCACCACTATCAATCCTTCGATTTGAAACTGGAGTGTTATTATCAAAAGCAGCTGGTGGTCCATCGAAGAAGAGCAAAGGATCTAAGAAACGAGTAAAGGCTAGTCCTTCGAAGCCTAGTCCAGAGTATGTTGAAAAAGTTGTTATTGTTTCTCCAAAGAAGGTTTCAAAGAAAGCTGTTCAGCCAATTGTCGAAGACATGTCTATTCCAGCCAAGGAAGTCATGCCTTCGAAGTCTGGGGGTTCTTAAACGTTTGAAAAAAATGGCTAACAAGCCTCGTCATTCCCCAGAAAGGCCAAGTGGTAAAAGTGCGAAATCAAAGAATATTCGCAAGCCCCAGCTAAATAGCAAAGGTGTTGTTATTCGAGAAATTCCTCTCCTGTGTCTCCTGCATCAAAGAAGTGAAGAGCTAAAGATATGGCGAAATGCATATCTAAAAAGAAGAAGAAAGTTATTGAAGATCCTATGGATGAAGTTGTTCCCGAATCCAATTTTGATGAAAGTGGTAAGTCTCAATCACCACCACGTGATATTGATATGGGTTTTCCATCACCAATGAGCGGCTCTCCAATCAAGTCGAATTTCGAGGAGACTGGAAGTCCTGGTGGAACTGTGAAAACATCTAATGTGGACACAACCACTAATCAAGGTGATCCTTCGAAGATATCTACTCCTGAGAAGACTGTTGACATACCACCCGAAATTTCAATTGCTGAGTCAGTTTTGAGGAGGTTCAAACTTCAGGCATCCCTGCGAACATATCTAATATGGACACAAATGTCAATATGGGTGATTTAGTGTCGAGAAATGAAACCCAAGGTACTTCCCATATTATTATTTCATATTCCTTTGATACATCTAACATTGACACCACTGTTTCATTACCACCATTTCATACTTCAATTCCTATTACCGTACCTCAATCCACTCAGTCACCAACTTTTGAAAACATCATGAATGAACCCATCACTTCATTGTTTCCATCCCAATCCACTGAAGGCCCCAAAACTGTTCAAGAAGATGAAACCACTGAAGATGGTGAATTTATGTGAACTTTTGCTGATATTGAATTCGATCCAGAAGAAGAGAACATTCCTGATCACATGTTGATGTCGGGGAAATAATTCAAGATTCTCAACAGGAAGCTTAATTCTTTATTGCAGCTTCAAGCTGATGCAGGGGGTCGAAATTATGTGTCTAGCATTGAAGTAGATGTGATTCTCAAAGCTCAAGAGGTTCGTTTGAGAAATTAATTGGAGCTTCTGGACCGGAATAAAGAAAATCGTGTAAAGGCTCAATCTTCGACTTTCAATCATGAGCTTAAGGAATTGAAATCTGTGGAAAAAGACAAGCATCTTTTATTTGTTCAAGATGTAAATAAGGTTCGTGAAGATGTCAACTTGAAAATTGAAGAACTGAGGGTTGATATGGTGAAGGAAGTTATAGGTATTAGTCACGATTATTCTTCTCTCCACAAAAAAGTGGATATAATCGTTGATGTTGTAACGAATATAGTCAAGTGGTATCATTCATTAATTCCAAATATTGATAAGAAGGTTGAACTTGATGTTCAGAGTTTTGGCAAAGTTGAAGAATTGTCGAATACTCTTAAGGAATTGGTTTCGAAGTTTGGTTCTTTATCATCATCATTACTTACTCCTGAGTTTTAACTCAAAAGTTTCTCTTGTTGGAATCTGTTATTCACAAAGAATTAGCTTCTCTTGCGAAACTGGCTACTTTAATGCCAACGGATGCCCCACCTGTTCACACAGGGGTGCAAGGGGGAGAAAAGGTAAGTGTTGGCATGGGCATGGGTTTAAAGACTAGTATGGGAGGAAGTGGTTCTTAGAAAGGAGATGATGATGTGAAAGTAGTTGGGAAAGTCATCTCTACTCAACTTTACACTTCATTACCAAATACTTCAACTACAATTTATTCAACAACAACAACAACAAGACCTTTGACAAAAAGGACTGTGATTGGTTCTGCTGTTGGAGGTTCAAGTTCATCGAAGCCACCACCATCGACAAAAGAGATGAAAAACAAAGGGAAAGGTATCTCTACAAAACCCACTGTTGAAGAAAAGAAAGCTGCTGTTGAGAAAGAAATGGAGAAACAAAGGCAGATTCAAAGAATTCTTCGACAAAGGGCTAATGACCCTCCTGGTCTTGATAAGGGTGATCCTTAAAAGTATTTTTGTTATGAATACATTGAAGCCCAGGTTTTAACTGGAGAAATGCATGATTTTGAGAAAATTCCCAAGAAGAGCTATGCGACAGAACAATATCAGATTGTTGATAAATGCATGATTTCAATCAATTAGACTTTCCAATCAACAAGATGATGTTCATGGCAGAACAATATCAGATTGTTGATAAGTTCGAAGACAAAGAAGAATTCAAACGATTGAAAATTCGATTTCATGCCGTTCTTGGTAAAAGGGAAGAGGAAATTTGGTCATTGGTCAAGATAATTCGAGTTCTTAATATTTCCAAAGATGTTTTGTTCGAGGGAATGTTTCAGAATTATCGCTTCCATGTTGTCAGAGCAAATAATGTCGCTTTTGACTTTTCTGTTGCTGAGTTCCCTTTGATGAATGTTCATGATTTAATTTATGTTGCAATAATTTTGAAGGGAACTGGTGTTTCAAAGCTTCAGTTAATAAGCAAAGAAGTTTTCCTAATTGGATTTGCTCACATCAAGTTATTCATAGACAATTACTATGAATATCTTGCTTTAATGATGTCGAATTAGCATTGCCTATTTTTTAACAAATCATTGTGCCTCAATCGATGTTGAAAAGCCAAGCTAGTTTGAAGAGCTAGGAAGATGGGGGATATTTGTTTGAAGCCATTGGGGATTGTGTTTGTTGGAAAGAATAAGAAGGGGAAGATTATGAAGTTTCTGTTTCAAGCATGTGATGTTGAAAGATATACCACACCTCATTACACAAACCTTATTGTTCGAATGAATAGTTGTGCAAAGAACAATGAAGGTGACAAAGCTGAAATTTGCAAGGTGGTTAACTTGTATGTAGAAGCTCGTAGAGTTATACATCAAGTTGCTCAGATGCTGATGACTTAGATTCGACATTTCTCACAAAGGGGGAGAATGTTGAGGTCGAAAGATGTTGTGAGATGTCGAAGTCTATCTAGGTCTTTCTTAGTGTCGAAGTATATATGTATGTTAGTTTATTATAAGGGCATTTTGTATCGAAGCTTAAGTATCTTAGTCCCTTATATTTTTTGTACGCTTTCCTTATCCCTATATATATGGGATGAATACTAGAGTTACAGGGTAGCTATTGCATTCGACTTGTACTCTTAGATATTTCTCTGTATTCTCCAGAAAGCATAATTGAGCCAACCAAATTATATTTAGATCTTATGTTCTTAATTCTGATATCGTATTACATACTCGATTAAATCATAACTAGACCAATAATGTCAGTTAACTACTTCATGAATACAGCCACATGCAAAAAAGCTTAAATAATCCTTCTAGTAAAAGACTCATCCCTACAATGGTTAGACTCAAACGAGAGTTGTGCAGTAGGGTCAAATCCGTCACTCTGAGATTATTTAACTTATGCAACACGTGACTTAACATACTCACGTAATAGTTAACTCACATCATCAAGAGTCCTATAAATCACAAAGCAAACAACATTCATGCAGTAACACTCCAAGCCATAGAACAAACAAAGAACCTCCAAAACTCACTTACTACAACCCATGCTAGGGAATTCCACTCTCACTACCGGTTGCCTTATGCATGCAAGTTATACACAATACATGATCAAATAGTCTGTCGATTAAAAGACTCTACCCTAGGACCACAACCAAACAATGAACGAGAAATAAGGCCAAACCAATCATTCTAGGGCTATATGATCCTAACCGTATATAAATTTTAAAGCATACACATAGCAATCACTTCTACCAATACAAATTTTCAAATCTAGAATAGCATCTGATCCTCCTACGATACGAGGCATCACATATCAGGCCAATCCATCCAACCATCTGAAAATCCATTCTAGCATGCAATTCCACAAACTCAAACAATCAGGGATATAAAGGCATCTCTCCTAGCATGAAATCCTGAGCAGATCCTTAGCCCTAATCTAGCATGCAATTCTCACAACATAAAATCATAACAAACATGTATCTGTATTATGGGAAAACTTACTTGAGTTATGTTGATTGTATGCACCACACCCCTTTCTTTTGTTAGAAAATTCTTTTTATAAAACATTCCTTTTATTAAAAATCTACCAAATCCTCAGTTTGAGTTCAGACACACCCGAGAGTATGCCTGAATCCCTCAAACTAAGGCTCTGATACAAACTTGTAACGTCCCAAAATTTAACACCAAAAATTGATTTTTCATAATAATAAAATCTCCAATCAAACATGTTCATAAACCCATAAAGGAAAACAGAGTATATCAATCAAACATGCCAATACATCAGAGTCAACTAAAGTAGAAATCATGGTGTATGTGTGTGATGCGATCATCCCAAACTCTTCCCTTTTGGCCCGAAAGTACCTAAAACACAAACTAAAAACCATAAGCACGAAGCTTAGTGAGTTCTCCAAAAAACCGCATACCATACATATCTGCCAGCTAGAAGCTGTGACGTGTCTATTTCACCCCCGGGTCTATTTCACCCCCGAGTCTATTTCAACTCATGCGTCGGCCCAAAGCTGTACCGGGTCTATTTCTCCCCCGAGTCTATTTCAACTCATCTATTAGTACGAGGCTGTACCGGGTCTATTTCCCCCACATACATATAGCAAATAGGCACACATGCATATAACACATATAGTAGGAGTCACAAAGACTACAAGCACATAACATATACTAGTGTCCTACAGTATAGTGAGCAAACTCACTTCAGTCTGCTGACAGTCAAACAAATGATCGGGCTGCTGAACCGGAAAATCCCTGCGCTAACCAATCAAATAAAGATCGCAATTAATAATTAGGCCATAAACCTTAACTAAGAATCTAGTTCACTTGTCCAATACCTAGAGTGAAAGGCCATTTTACCTTTTCCTTACTTGGCCTAAAACCAAGGCCCAACCCAATGGCTCCAAAAGCCTAATATGGCCCATATTCCTAAATGACACCCAAAGCCCATTATGGCCCTAAATCCAGGAACGCCCAAATCCTAAAAATGGCCCAAAGTCAAAAGGACTAGTGTCCCAACTGATGGGTTTTGAGCATTCTAACACTTCCTAAGTGTACATGCAACCCTAATAACCTTGAATCTATGTTTTCTCTATATACATGCAAATTTCTTTTTCAAGGTTATTTCCTAACTAGCATGGCATGGGGATTACATAAAACATAAAAACTAGTAGAAATACATACCTTGTTGTTGCTTGGATTCCTTCAAGACTTTGTGAGCCTAGCACCCCAAATGTTGTGCCTCAAATGCTTCACACAACACCACAAGACTTGGAATAACTTGAGAGAATACTTCTAGCACTCAAAATCGGTTATGCCCTCTCTAGTAACACTAGGTCACGATTTTGCTAGCCATAGGGTTCCTTTTATAGTGTTGTCACAATTAGGGTTTACACATGAATGCCCTTAATTGTCATGACTCTTGATTTCTCATGACCCATGGGTTTGTAACTCCCATGGACTATCCATGGAGCTCCATATGGTTATAACCAAACCCATAAACCATGGATCATTAATCCACCATAAAAGAATTGATGATTGTCATAATCAACCCTATATATTTAATTAGTCTCACTTTGATCACCAAATTAATACTAGATTAATACTTGATCAATACTAATTAAATAATACTATTATTAATATATTAGAACTTATAATATATTAATAATCATAAGTGCCTTATTCTCTCATTTAGTCTATCCAAGTATTGCAATGCCATGCAACCCAAATGGACCATGCCGGGTCGGGTCAAGTACATACCAAATAAAGTTATGGACTTAGACACTATATCCAACAGTCTCCCACTTGGATAAGTCTAATAACTATATTTGCAAATATGACTTCAAAATCCGACTAGCAATCGTAGCTCTTTCAAAGTCTCTCGGAACTGAGATGATGATGATACGCCATTTAAGATAAGTGATCATATAATCCTCTGTTCTCATGATATCAGCCGGACAAACACATGGAACATGGTCTTACTTATTGTCCAGCATTTGTTTCTCGATCTCTGATTTGTTTCGACATAGAACTAAATTGAACACATCAATTAGATTCTGACCGGGCCCGGTACATAGGTCAAAACCAAATCATCGAGGGGCCCAGATATCGCTTCTATTTCTAGAAGGAACAGATAAACTTCGACTGATATGCTTGTACTAACTACTTGTTGAATTATTCACAAAGGCACGTTTTATGACATCGAGTTACCAATGCGTTTTCGTGCAATCAATGAATAACCAACTCATAGTCAACAACTCATATCTCTAGGTTTGAAGATTTATATGATATTACCATCTCACGATCACTCGAGATAAATTCCATGAAGTGATGCAAGTGAGCGTGGGTTGGATCCAATACTCAGCCCTTATGAGTACTCATGAATGTTGTAGCAACCATTGCATTGTCCAAAGCACTTTAGACAAATCATACAAGCCAAATTCATGACAGTCTTGATTCATATCTACTTCCAACATATGACTGACTGTGGATGGTTTGAATAATATAATATATACCATAACATAATTATTCTGGAAGTCAAAACATGCAAAGTGAAACACAAGAATAATACTAATCTTATATGGCCCCAACACTTTGAGTGTAAATAAAACACCTTTTATTTAAGCACCATATTGATTACTCATTATTTATGTTTCGATTAATCAACTTTATGCTTGAATTAAAACATTAGTTGTCCCATGCTCCAAGCATGTACACTATGTTTTTCCAAACAACAATTATGCCATACTCCAAGTATGCATACTATGTTTACATATGGTCCTCTCTTTGTGAAATAGATCAATTGACAATATTCCAATGATGCTCATTTCACAATTCCAATCCTCGTTGTAAATGAAAGAATACCAAACTCTTGCCATCTACTGTAATCTGTTAGATTCTAAACTTATATGCAATGATCCCCTTGTAATGACTATGCACAGAAGTCACAAAGACTTGGCAACAGAAATTACAAAGTATTCCAATGGAAAACAATTCCATGGAAATGAAGTCTCAAATTCAAAGTACATTCCTTTGAACATCCTTCTTAGCATTAAGTTCTTTAATCTTACACAGATTCAAAGAATAACTTCCACCTATGGAGACAATTCCATATTACCATTTTGACCATCACTTCTGAACAAGAGTTGCCTCTTTTCAAAATATGCCAATATGGTCCTTACTCTATACTTCTAATTGTCCATGAGCAACCAATCTTTGGTAAACCTCAGATTGTCCTCGACAACTTTGCTTAATCATTTTAGTCATTTCTAGTTCTATTCCTTTTTCCATCTTAATGCCCTAGGCATTTGGAAAATTTAGAATGGATGAATATTATAGCACATGTAATCAAACCTATACCCAAAGCATATGGGACATGATTTATGCTATAAAATTTTTTATTTGCCATGTTTTCATAATTCGAACTATGAAGAGGGATGCCGTAATCATAATCGAATTTTGAGAACGCAACATATATAGAATTTCCTTATGTTAAACCATTCCAACATAACATTCATATATATTCTTGACTAAAGTAGATTAAATTCTCAATCTAAGCTTGTAGAATCGGAGTGAAGTATAAAATCCTCTCCCTTAATTATAGCAAAACAACTTTTTCAAGGCGAATTGAAACTTTTGTTTTCTATAATTAACATTGCTAACCTGCAATATTTAACATAATCGTCATGCTCCCACTAGCATAATGATTACCAGCATAACACTTTATGCTCCCACTAGCTTTGACATGTACTCAGAAATCAACTGGACTTCTAGAAATCAATACTTTATTGACTTTCTTACCAAAGTTCATATTTCTGATAGTAGATTGCTTTGATAAGACTTTATCAAAAACATACACCTTTCCTTAGATAGCTCACATGTTTGTCTAGACCTTTTGCAATTCTTACTAGTTAGTGTGCCGGTTAACCACACACGCTCCACTAACTATATGAGAATGCAAATATCACAACCGCTATCTACTTAAAATCTTTTTAGTGGAAGCGTTTCCTCACCATCATTTTCATGAATCGAAGAGAAACCTTATGACACTTAGATTTTATGGTGTATGTGTTCCTATCCATGTGAATTTGTCATAACCATAATCACAGGACTAGGTTAGTGACACTTCCAAATTCATAGGGACTGAACTTGTGCAATCTTAATTTCTTGCCACCTGGTAGCACAATGCCCTCCATTGCTTCCGGGTTGTTGTGCAAACAATTGAGAACTCATAGAACTCACAAGCATAATCAACTTTCAACTGGAACAGACACAGAAACAAGAATATGTCAACACGATAGGTTACAAACCTCAAGTCGTGGGCTAGTGATTAACAAAACTCTTGATTTAGTTCTTGAAACTATTTCAGAATCATTTAGACTCCCACTATCCTCTTGACATATAAGACTTCTCTTTGTCAAGAACCATTCCTTGACAAAACAAATATTCAAGATCTAGTGCGGATTCTTATCAAGTTAAACACTTCTCACTATTGGTCTTAGCTGGTCTTTGTTTTATCCAAAACATCACAACTTACCAATCTCAAATGTACAAGAATAGGAAACATCTTACTCTACATTTGACAAGTGTTATTAACTTTCTAAAGACTATGTCACTCAAGTTACAATCTTGGAGTATAACTCCAGGATTTGTTTTTGGCACGAAGTATGAATTATCTTTTGATTTAACCATTTCAACAATTCACGATTCCTCTCCTCAGGCAACAAACACACTAAGGTGTCCTTAGAGGATCAATTGTGATATGGTTCCATAATCACTAAGATAATCATAAAACAAAATACACAAGTACTCTCCCATCTCTTCAGATTGGAGAAAATTTTATCTTTCTGCCTTATTTGATTCTTCTTATTCATTCTGCCATACATTGAAAATTTTCCAATGTTTCAGAATTACACTTAAACTCGTAAGCATAACCATATTTACTAAACTTTAGTAAATCATAACGAATAATCTTATCTATCTTTGTGGTGGATCTGACCAGCACACAACCAAGTGTACCCAATCTTTTAGTCCTTCACTTGACTCACATGTACATGTGAACAAGGAATTAGTCTTAATTTCCCAAAGACGAAAACTTCTCATTCATCATACAATACAAGTTGCATGATTCCAAGTTTCTATCTAACTGAAACTTGGGCGATGAGAATCTTTCCTTATTTGGTAAATTATGATACTACCACAAATGAAAGAATCAAATCCATTTTCAAATATTGCTATTAATGGAAACATATAATCAACAATTTTTCACAAATGCCATTGTAAGGATACTTAAAATAAATAAAATCAAAACTTTTCTTTATTTTAAAACTTTGCGGAAAACTTATCCTTACAACCCATATGAAAACCTTGTTGTTATCTATTCCTAAGCAACATGTCTCAACTCTTAAGTAATAGCTCAAAATTCTGATCACCGAACCATGCGATCAAAATCCCTCTTCGCGATCAGAATCAGCATATACTTCCTTTAAGTTTCTTCACTTTTCTTTGATTCTTAAAACATCAACATGTGACCCAGTCACATCATGCAATAAGAATCTCAGAATAGAAACTTAATAGAGTTAGACAATGGACTTTACCTGAAGTAGAGTCAAACATTTGACTTTACTATCCTTATGGACTTTTAGGTAAATTTGGCAGCTTCGCAACCAATGCCCTTCCTTTGGCAACAGAAACATATGGACTCTTTGGAAACGGTACACGGGACTATCACAGACTTAGCCTTTCTCTTTACCATTTGGTCAACCGAGTTGACTATGGCCAATCCCTTTCAATTGGGAAGAGAAAGTTTTTCTGGACTTCCAATGTTACCATTGTCAATGTCCATGGAAGTTTGGGAAGTTGATCTTCCAATCAAATTTTGCTTTACCAATGCTCCAAATCATTGCTGATTCAGCATCATCAAGCAAATAGGTAAGATCATTAAGGGTCATGTCGTGATCTGTTATCAGGGAGTGACCATGTCAACAGCCAGCTACCTTGAGACTTCGACACCCTACTCTCCCGGCTTGTCAATATGTGACTTAATCTCCAAGACCTAAGCACATATAGACTTTGTTTGCCAATAGGGATTGAGTGACTTAGAACTTATCATGTCTTGAAACTTGTGGGATAAGGAGATTTATTGGAGGAGGTGGAGGAAGTGAAGTATGATTTCCAGTCCCACTAATGCACAACAAAGGGATTTATCTTTCAACTTGGTTGCCATTTGGGATATCATCTTCAATAGGAAGCTTGTTCCTAAAGATTTGGGAAGACCATAGCTGTCTAAACTAGACATCTATAATGGGAGAAATTCAAGTTAGTTGATTTAAAGTCCTTAATATAACACCCAATATGAAATATTAAGGCTAGGACCCAACAACCTATTTATATCTGGAAGAGGGATGCCGTAATCCAAATTATAAAATAGTTGAAGGTAGGTAAATGACGATTTACCAATTTCCTACCATAAAAACGAAATATAATTAAGTTTTTAATTGGATTTGAAACTCCTAGATCTTTTGAGATACATTGAACTTTCAATGGCATGTTTGAATCTCGATTGTGCCCTCTCAAGTTTGTGACTGGGATGCCGAGGATCACAAACAAGGTGTGAATAACCATACAAATTGACTTGGTACCCTCAACAATATTACCTAATCGATGTGCCGGTTAACCACACACGCTCCACCGATCTATAATAAAGTCAAGTTACCCTTTGCCACTCTTACTAGTCCATGTTAGTGTGCCGGTTAACCACACACGCTCCACTAACGACTTGGTAAGGTACAAAGTGTAATTTTATGGGCTAGCACCAATTTCACATTTTCCTAAAGTAACTAAGATTGGGAATTTATAATGTATAGTTACTTTATAATTCATTATACTTTTAACGAGTATTTAAAGTCGTATCCTACCCGTTCGGCTAACGACCCTCCACCGATCAAGGAAGCGGTGGGTGAGAGTGGACACCCATTAAGTCACCATTTTATAGGCAACAACCTTATACCCCCCTTATAGACCGGCTTCGTGAATGAGGCCTACTAACGGTAAGAATGACATATTCTTATACATATCTATATAATTAAAATTATAATAATAGTATAAGGGCGTATTTTAAACATTTAAAAATACTTGGTGGTTTAATCTATTAATTAAACTATACTTAATTGAATTAAACTTAAACCATGTCTTTATGGAATTATTAACTCTTTTAATTAAACACTTTAATTAATTTAATGAAGTCCATAAAGCTTGAATTTTACCTTTAAAAAATTCTAAGAGTTCAATTTGGAATTAAAGTGTAAGGCTTTTCAAATTCCAAAACTTGAGGGCAAGAATTGAAACTATTCAAAGTCTCTTCAATTTGTAACTTATGAGTTTTAATGGTTCATAAAATGAAGACTCTTCATTTTATGAAACCTCTTTAGTTCTTTAATCGTAATTAAAAGAAGTGACTTTTGGTTATCCATAACTTGAGGACAAGTTATGGACACCATCATTAGCATTAAGATCATGAATTAAACAAGCATGTAAGTTACACAAAATTCCTATGATCTTCTAAAAACTCATAAGAACAAATATTCATATCAAACAATTTCAAGAAAATCATATAAACATATACAATACTTGAAAATTGATAAAAGTCATGTAAAATGGGTTAACATAATCATTATCATTTTGAAAAACAGATTTTACAAGTCCAAAACAGATTGGGATAATGATCTTAATCCATTTCCAGCAACAAAACTCGAAAAAACTGCCCAGCACGCTCCTACTCGCCGAGTGCATTATTCTACTCGGCGAGTAGAATGAATTTGTTCATGGACTCGGCGAGTCCTCCCCATGGACTCGGCGAGTCCAGTCTTCAGAGTGCAGAATTTTCGATTTTTAAGCAGTTTTACATCAAGTATACAGAAAACAATCCTAGTCTCTGATACCACTGATGGGTTTTGAGCATTCTAACACTTCCTAAGTGTACATGCAACCCTAATAACCTTGAATCTATGTTTTCTCTATATACATGCAAATTTCTTTTTCAAGGTTATTTCCTAACTAGCATGGCATGGGGATTACATAAAACATAAAAACTAGTAGAAATACATACCTTGTTGTTGCTTGGATTCCTTCAAGACTTTGTGAGCCTAGCACCCCAAATGTTGTGCCTCAAATGCTTCACACAACACCACAAGACTTGGAATAACTTGAGAGAATACTTCTAGCACTCAAAATCGGTTATGCCCTCTCTAGTAACACTAGGTCACGATTTTGCTAGCCATAGGGTTCCTTTTATAGTGTTGTCACAATTAGGGTTTACACATGAATGCCCTTAATTGTCATGACTCTTGATTTCTCATGACCCATGGGTTTGTAACTCCCATGGACTATCCATGGAGCTCCATATGGTTATAACCAAACCCATAAACCATGGATCATTAATCCACCATAAAAGAATTGATGATTGTCATAATCAACCCTATATATTTAATTAGTCTCACTTTGATCACCAAATTAATACTAGATTAATACTTGATCAATACTAATTAAATAATACTATTATTAATATATTAGAACTTATAATATATTAATAATCATAAGTGCCTTATTCTCTCATTTAGTCTATCCAAGTATTGCAATGCCATGCAACCCAAATGGACCATGTCGGGTCGGGTCAAGTACATACCAAATAAAGTTATGGACTTAGACACTATATCCAACACCAACAAGGCCTAAAACCAGAGTAGTCCAAATATGGCCCAAAACCCAAAAATCAACAAAATTCAATGGAAGCTGAGTACGCCCGACGTACTCAGACTTATGCCCAACGTACGCCTTCTTTGGCCAGTACGCGCAACATATGCGCTGGGTACGTCCAACGTACTCCGTAGCCAACCCAGATCACCATTAAGTGCTTAATCAGTTAAGCCACTATGCCCAATTCTCAGATATAATCCTAAATGATGTCTTAACACGTAAAGTTGTAAGGGTCGAATTTAGTTGTAATATGAAAAAGTCTTTTGTACCCTTCATATGTTTGTTAAGTTTATTTACTAAGGTGTATTTCGTACAAAGCTTAAGTGTCAATGCCTTAGTAATTTTTGTATGCTTTCACTGTTCCTATAAATATGGAACTTTACTAGAGTTAGATAAGAGTCCTTTACAGAACCTGTCTACTTTTTCTTTGTAAATGTTGAAAGCATAAATGAGCAGAAACCAGATCTTATTTACATCGTTTATTCAATCTGCATTCGTTTTACTCTGATTTTGATTAATACTTGATTCCACGATTCTACAATTGGTATCAGAGCAGGAATCATGATTTGAGATCTAATTTTCACTCTGTTTCAAAAGGTTTTTGAATCAAAATTCTGGTTCAAAAAGTTCCGCATCTTTTTACGTGAAAAAGCTTTCTAGATCTTAAGTTGTGATTTGATTCTGCAACAGATTTGTTGAATCGAAGTATTCTACTTTGTTTTTCTAATCAATTCAGCAATTTGCTCTAAAATTCTCTTTGATTTCTCAAAAATTCTCAAAAATTTTCTTCCGTACATCAATGACGAACTTCAATCTCAACTCGATGACTTCATACTCTCATCTGCTAGGATCTTCAACTAAGATTCCTATGCTCATTCCTGAATACTATGATCAGTGGTCTGATCGTATGCAGGATTACTTGAATGGAATTGATGAAGAGCTTTGGTCTTGTATCTCAGGGAATGTTACTCTTCCAACGAACCTTCAACCAATTGGATCTTCATCTAGTACTACGAGTGTGGAAAATCAAACTGATCGTATAAAGAAACTTGAAGAACGATGCATAAGGGAGTTGCGTGGTGCATTGCCTCTAATGGTGTATAACTATGTTAGAAGTTGTACAACTGCAAAGGAAATCTGGAATAATCTCAAAGAAAAGTTTCAAGGCAACGAGAAGATGAAAATCAATTCATTTAAGCAATGTTTGATTGAATTGAAGGATTTCAAGCAAAAAGATGGCGAAACGATTGAAAGTTACTATGATAGGCTGAATGAGCTGATTTACAAATGCAATCGTTATGGAATCACGAGGTCTGCCATGGAATTCAATCTCACTTTTGTTATGGGACTCCGTAAAGAATGGAGAAGTGTTAGCATGATGGTGAAAAATCAACAGAGTTTCGATACATATTCTTTGAATGATTTGTACAATCAACTGAAAACTCACGAAAGTGAAGTGAACGAAATGGCAGAAGAGTCGAAGCTTAGTCTGGGAGGTCCATTAGCACTTGTCTCTAAAGTGATTGAAAAGGAAATTGTTGAAAAAAGTGATTTTGATGATGAAGAGGGGTTTCTCATGAATTCGGATGATGAGGCAATTGCTTTTTACTCTAACAAACGAGTCAAAAAGTTTTTCAAGAAACCGTTTAATTCAAAGGCGAAGCAAAGTGAGGGAAAAGGAAGTTTCGTGAACAAATCTGCAGGAGAAGAGAAGAAGAAGTATGAGAAGAATGATGCGAAGGGTGCTGAGGAGAAGAAAGAGAAGAAATTGAAAGGAGATTCTGGTATGGGTTGTCATTATTGCAATGGAGCCAATCATCAAGCAAATGAAAGCATGCTTCGAAAGAAAGATGAGAAGAAGAATAGAGTGAAAGATGAGGCGTATTATGTGGAGAGGTTGGAAGAGGTACGTACGAAGGCGAAAAATTTGTCTTTGGTGGCTCAAGGTGAACAGGAGAATGATGACACATATCAAATCTGGTCTTCGGGCTCCGATGATGAGGAAATGCGTAATCCTACGCATGGGGCTGTGTATGCGAAGCTGGAGGAAGATTCAGACGAAGAGGTCAAGGGCTGTTGCTTTGTGTCAAAATCTGCTGATAAGTCTCCAATGAAACCAAAGGTACGTAATATTCTTCAATCTTTCAATATTCCTTTAAGTGCATATGATTATGAAATTGTTGCTTTTGATGATACTGTTGCTTATTTCAAGAATTTGGTTGTTTCTGCTAGCAATGAAGCTAAGAAATTAAGCAATCAGTTGTTAGAGACACAGAAGAAGTTAGATTCGAAAGTTGTCAAGATAGAATGTTTAGAATTGCAAATAACAAACATAAAGTGTGATCGAGATTCGTTATCTAGTGATGTAAAACTTTTGTTAGCTCAACGAAATATCTACTGCAATTCTGCTAAACGTTTATATGGAAAATTAACTGCATTGCATCATTCGTGTGATATTAGCAAGGAACAACATAGGAAATTATTACCTTTTCTAGCATATGAAAGAGCGAAGGTAGATAATATTTCATATGATTGTGAGAAAAATATTGCTGAGTTTGACAAAATTCCTGATGATAGATATGCTTATGGAATTGTCAAAATTGATGAGTGTCTTGATACAAATGAATTAGTTAACATTGTGAATGATACTTTGACAAAATCAGAACATATCAAAATTTTGAAAAAGACTGAGAATTCGACATCTGATTCTCAATCTAATTTTGCCGATATTGAAGATAACTCTGACAATATTAGCAAAATTAGTGATATTGAGGATGTTGATTGTTCTCAGTTGTCTGTCATAAATGTCGCATCAAAATCTAAAGGAACAGAAAAACTTAAGGATTTGGAAGTTAAGATTGACACTGACAAACCTTCAACTTCAAAAGTTTGTGATTCTGAGTTTGTGGATATCCGAGATAGTCAAACGGATAGCAGTGATGATGAAAATGATGATGACGAATCGGAAAAAAAGGTCTCATCAAACAAAGATTCGATAGAAAAAGAAATTCCTCGTGTTGTTGTTGATCAAGTATTTGGGGACACTGAAAATTTCGACAAAGTGTTGTTCGAAAAAGGAGCCCATTATTTGGAAACAAATCAAGTGGTGTATCCTAATTTCAAGTGTAGTGATGATGTTATCTTTCCCAATCAAGTGTTTGTTACTACTGGAAATGTTGAGAACATTAAACCAGAATTCAACAAAATGGTCGAAGATGACAACAAGAAGACAACAGACGAAGGATTCTTTTCAAATCAAAGCACAGTCGAAAATACCTTAACAAAGAATTCGTATGTTTTTCAAAGACAAAAACCACAACGCAAATGGGTTGAAAAATCAAAAATTGTGAAAGAAGTTACAAAAGAAGTTGTTGTGGAAAATGAAACTGTTGTCAAATTAAATTCAAAAGAATTTAAAGAACAAATTGACAAGTTTTCAAAAGAAAATGCAATGTCAAACAGACAAGCTCGAAAGAAGATTTTCTGGCAAACCATGGAACTTCGAAAACAACAAAATGGTTTGAATTTGAAAACAAATGAAAACACAAAGACTAAATCTGCTGAGAACAAGTCTTCTCATTCAGCAATTCATTCAGATCCAAAGCAAAATCCCGCTCAAACAAATAAATCTAAATCTGAATTTTAACCAAAAACAAACTCTTCATTTTCAAAAGATAACAAAAATACATCAAAGACTGTTCAAAATCAACCATCACAAAAAAGATTTTCTTCTAATCAATAAACAAGGTTTTTTCAAAAACAAAAATCTCCAAATCGATTTTTTCAAAATCGAAGTGTTGGAAACAATGATGGAAGTCGATACGCTATGACATTTCGACCTAAATCAAATGTTGATTTCTTTCCACAAAAACCGAATTTTCCAAATCCTATAGGAAAACAAACCTTAAAAGTTTCGTACACAAAAGGGTTGTCTCGTGACAAAAACATCGATCACTGGCTTGAAGGAAAAGGACGAAAATATCAATCAAGGAAATATTCTCAACAACAAATTCACGAAGCCTATGAGAATTATGTGAATTCTTCGTCAACTAAAAGCTCATCTTCAAAATATTCGAATGTTTCGGTAAAAACTTGGCAACCGGTTTCGAAAGAAAACCTTGTTCATACTCAATCTAAAAAGACGAAGGCATGTGTCAGTGACAATCCCAATCTAACAAAAATTTATGTTTCTGTTTCTTTAAATAATGATGTGGACTTAATTGATAGTCTCAAAACTAAAGTTTTTGATTGGGTTAAAATTTCTTCATTTCATTCTGTTTTCAAAACTAATTTCCAAGGACCCAAACAGCCTTGGGTACCTAAATTCTTTCATTGATCGTAGGTACTATGTGACGAGCAATATGATGAGAAATGGTATATTGATAGTGGTTGCTCACGTCATATGACTGGACGAAAGGAAAATCTGAGAGATTTTCGAAGCTTGGAAAATGCAGGAGTTGTGAAGTTTGGCAATAATCACAAGTGCCAAGTGAAAGGTTATGGCAAACTCACGAATGGAAAATTCACTGTTAATCGCGTTGCTTATGTCGAAGGTCTTCAACATAACTTGATAAGTGTTTCACAACTTGTTGTGGGCACTGACAATCAAGTGGTGTTTAACGAAGAAGGCAACATCATTTCCAATGTTGAAACTAACGAAGTCTTGCTCAAATCCAAACGACATGGTGACATGTTTACTCTTGATATCAAACCAATCATCGGCAAACCCTCAGTGTGCTTACTTTCGAAAGCTTCCTCTGACATCAGCTGGTTATGGCATCGACGTTTATCGCATTTAAACTTTCGAAATTTGAATAAATTGGTTGTTGATGATCTTGTTCGTGGTTTACCTGTACTAAAATTTGACAATGATACATTGTGTGAAGCTTGTGAACAAGGGAAACAACACAGGAAACGACATCCAATTGTGATAAATTCAAAAATTGTAGAACCGTTGAAACTTCTACACATTGACCTTTGTGGACCATCGACTGTTGCAACTCTCAACAAGAAATGGTACATTTTGGTTATTGATGATGATTTTTCACGATTTACTTGGGTATATTTTCTCACGTTAAAATCTGAGGTTGCTCAAAAAATGATCGAGTTTATTAAGAAGATTGAGATGAGTCTGAAGAAAAATGTTCGAAAGATCAAAAGTGATAATGGATCTGAGTTTAAGAACAAAGTGTTGGATTCGTACTTAACAGAAAAAGGAATTTCGCATAACTTCTCTTCGCCTTATACACCGCAGCAAAATGTTGTGGTTGAAAGACGAAATTGGTCACTTTGCGAAGCAGCGAGAACTATGTTGACATATGCGAATCTTCCTCAATATCTATGGGCTGAAGCAGTTCGACAGCTTGTTTCACTCAAAATCGATCTTTCATTCATCGTCGATTCAATATCACTCCGTATGAAATTATCAATAACCGAAAACCTTATGTCAAATTCTTTCATGTTTTTGGCTGCAGGTGTTTTATAATGAATCTTAAAGGTAGCCTTTCAAAATTTCAAGCTAAAGTTGACGAAGACATATTTTTGGGATATTCGCACAATTCGGTTGCATACAGAGTGTTAAATAGGCGCACAAGAAAAGTCGAAGAGACTTTCAATCTTACTTTCGATGATTATTATGTAAAACAAGTTGAAAAGCAATTTGAACAAAAACCAATTATTAATGAATTATCTGATGAAACTAAAGAATCAAATTCATCTGACTTTGATTATGATTTAATTTTTGGTATTCCTGACAGGGCTGTGGATGCTGAACTTCATGCGAATGATAATCATGACTCTGAATCTTCGAAGCATAATGATGACTTGGAATTTCCTCAAAACATTGTAGATGTTAATTCAACAACGAATTCTCCCGAAGTTGGCAAAAGTATGCTTAATAATCCAGTGGAAGGAGAGCACTTGGATTCGAATACTCTGGTTGAGGGGGAGCATTCTTTCGAGGGGGAAAATGGGAGAATGGATGATGTTGTTGAGGGGGAGCATCAAAATGATAATCGTGTTGAGGAGGAAAATGATACAATAAATGTTAATCAAAACGATGATTTTCATGATCTAAATGATAATATTTCTGTTATAGGATCTGAAAATGAAGAGATGTACGAAGATGCACCTTTGGAATTCGATCCGACATATCCACCGTTAGAGAAATGGACAAAGACTCATCCTATAGATCAAGTCATTGGAAATCCTCAAGATGGAGTATTAACAAGAGCTCAGATTCGTGCGAAGAATGAGGTATTAAATACTCATCAAGAATTTTGCATGTTCAATGTTTTCATATCTAAAATTGAACCAAAGACAGTTAAGATGGCAATGGAACACTCAGATTGGGTTGTTGGAATGCAATCTGAACTGGCTGAATTCGAAAGAAACAAGGTTTGGAGATTAATTCCTAAACCTGAAAATGTTTCGATTGTCGGGTTAAAATGGATTTTCAAAAACAAAACCGACAAAGATGGAATATTGTACGAAATAAAGCACGTCTAGTTGTAAAAGGATATTCGCAACAAGAAGGGATTGATTATGAAGAAACCTTTGCCCCTGTTGCAAGACTCGAGGCTGTTCGAATATTCTTAGCATATGCAACTCATAAGGATTTTGTTGTCTTTCAAATGGATGTGAAATGTGCCTTTCTCAATGGAGAACTCGAAGAAACTGTTTACGTAGAACAACCTCCAGGTTTCGTAAATGAAATGCATCCTGATCATGTATATATTTTAGATAAAGTTGTCTATGGGTTAAAACAAGCACAAAGAGCATGGTATGCAACTCTTACTAGTTTCTTAAAACAGTCGAAATTTAAGCAAGGATCAGTTGACCCCACATTATTTCGAAAGAAAGTTGGGAATCATCTGATGCTTGTTCAAATTTATGTCGATGATATTATTTTTGGCTCTACTGACCCTGGTTTATCTAATGAATTTGAAAATTTGATGAATAGCCAATTCGAAATGAGCATGATGGGTAAAATCAATAATTTTCTTGGCTTAAACATATGTCAAAACAGAGATGGCATATTCATCAATCAAGAGAAATATACAAGGAATTTGCTCGAAAAGTTTGGATTGACAAATAGCACGAAGTTAAGAGTACCAATGGCTGTTGGCACAAGGCTAACACCTTTGTTAGAAACGCCTGCGGTTGATCTTACTTTATACAGGAGCATGATAGGTTCATTGCTTTATCTTACTGCAAGTAGACCTGATATCATGTTTTCTGTATGTAACTATGCTAGGTATCAAGCAAATCCTCGAGAACCACATTTAGTAGCTGTGAAGAATATCTTTCGTTATCTCAAGGGTACAATTTCGTTAGGATTGTGGTATCCTTCGAAAACAGGATTTTTCATTCAGGCATTTTCAGATGCAGATCTAGGAGTGTGTACCTTAGATCGAAAAAGTACAAGTGGTGGTTGTCAATTTTTGGATGGAAAGTTGGTTAGTTGGCAGTCGAAGAAGAAAACGTGTGTTTCGATTTCTACTGCTGAAGCCGAATATGTAGCAGCTGCTGCTTGTACATCACAAATTATTTGGATTCAAAGTCAGTTGAAAGATTATGCTGTAAATATGAAAAAGATTTCATTGTACTGTGATTCTCAAAGTGCTATATGCATTTGTCATAATCCAGTACAACATTCGAAAACAAAACTTATAGCTCTTCGTTATCACTTTATCAAAGATTAAGTGGAAGATGGAAACATTGAAGTTCATTTTGTAAAAACAACTGATCAGCTTGCTGATATTTTTACAAAAGCTTTGGATGAAAAATCATTTGTTCGAATTTTGACAGGTTTGGGTATGATTGAAGCGAGTTTTGTTCCAGGAAGGATTTCGAATGTATAGCAAAGGAGTGATATACAAATGTGTCGATTCAGAGGCAATAAGACGTCATTTAGAGGTTAATGTTCATAGTCAACGCTTCGACACTCTTCGAATTCGACAATTTGCATGTTGATTGTGTGGTACAAAATTTTCATTAGTTTGTCAAATTCTCGTAAGGTTGTCCAATTGTCATTAGTTTGTCAAATTTTCATAAGAATGACAAATTGTAGTTTGTTTACAAATTTTCGTTTGTTTGTAAAAATGTTTTTCGTAAGTTTGTATCTTAGTTTTATTTTCGAAAAATCAAAAACTCCAAAAAGATTTTATTTTCGTTTTGTTGTTATCTTTTCGAAAAATCAAAAATACCAAAAAGATTTTCTTTTGTTAATTGTTTTATTTTTCGAAAAATTCACAAAAACTCAAAAATATTTTATTTTTGTTAGAAAAATCAAAAATATCAAAAAACAAAAAAAAAATACAGATTTTTGTTATTTTCTTTGTTTCTTTTTCTTTGTGCAGATAACACGACAATTTTTTCAAGGGTCATGCTTGTGTTTCTATGGGAAGGTAAACTTTCGACAACTATGTACTAGTTAGACTGTCCCTAGAAGCATGCTGCAGCATGTTGACCCAAGCCTCTGTAGACTCAATGTGTGTTTACGAAAGCCTTAATGAAATTTTTCATACGAAAATTTCTTCCAAAGTGAGGCTTATATCCACATTAGTCGATTGAGCTATCTTACTCTTCTCACATGAGTTAAGAGTTATATGTTTTGTCCGAAAATAACAGAGGTACAATTCGTTACTCAAAACCAATCTTTTTCATCACCAAATTTCTTACACTTGCACACACGAAGACATATGTCCAAGAGATCTTTGATTCGACCCATCAAGATTTAGATATATCAAAAATTTGTGTTAATGATCTGACATCATGAGGCCGTGATGAAAGTGAAACCCAACTTTCTATCTTAGTAAGGAATTGACGGGGAACTATGTTCCATATTTGACGAAACATTTGTTTCAGTACCATTTTTCGAAACTCAAATTCATATTCCATTCTTATGAGTGATCTTGATCAAACTATCGAAGCCCACGATGTTTGTTACCCAACAGGATCCAGAACAAATATTGTTTTCGTGAATATGATTTCTGTATGAGTTTCATTTGCTTTCAAAGTTACTATCAACATACTTCAAAGCATACTTGTCACTGACTACACTGGTCAAACAAGTCATTTCTGTTACAATTACTCACCTTATGTTTAGGATGATATGTAACGAAATTATAAACTACCCAATAAGCCTAACAAAAGAAGCCCTTCGATACTTTTCTATAAGTATTTGATTGTAATTGACGGGAACATACACAAGCAGTTGATTATCTCTCTTGATAGTTAATGAAGCAACCTTTGCCCGGGGTTTCTCTACTTTTGTGTCGAAATTTTTTTTGACATCACAGATCCAAATTTTCGTTAATTTGTTTCTTATGTTTTCTTTGGCACACTGCACACACGAAATCCTTGAGGTTCTGAGTAATACCAACTCAGGCTGATGATTTCGACAGTCTAGCAAATGACTTCGTCTCTAAACCCAAAGACGAAAGAGCTTAACCTCCATCCGAAGGTCGATGACGGTTACTATTCCTTGAGGTGACACGAACAGACTGTTTGATGAGACGTTATGTATTCAGTGATGGTTTCAAGGCGGTGTGACAGTTACTTTTTGACGCATGGCAACTTTAGTAGTAGACTGGTGCGACTTTCAAGGTGCCACGTAAGATCTCAATTAATGCTTATCCCGCGTTCAATTCAAATTCAGGGTTACATATAAAAAGGGTATTTACGGGTTCTTTATCTCTTTACGCTCACAAAAGAAAACAAATACCCAAATTCTCTCTGTTCTTCAAAGCTTCAAAACCCTAATCATGGCTGGTGTTGATTCTGCTTCTCGAACAACTGAAGACATTACTTCTCAACCCATAATGAAGATTCAAAGCACCAATTATCAAGTGGAAGGGGATGTGTGTCTATATCCTGAAGAGTTGAAGATGTTAATCGTCGCATTGAAGAGTTCTGTTCTTTCGAAGGCGATGTTCAAATCCTTTGCAGTTCCTCTCTCATGGCTTTCACAGGCAGGATCCACTGCTACGTATAGCAAAACAATGGATATCATCACCTTTCAACTGGTGAATGACAAGAAAATTCGTTTATCCAAGAAGATCTTTTGCCAGATTCTGGATATTCCCAATTCTCAACTTGTTACTGATCTCACTTATGCACAAGTTGTTCATATGTTTAATGACATGGGTCATCAACCCCTACTCACGAAGATTAGTGATTTCAAGAAGTCAGCTCTTCCAACTGTTTGGAATTTCTTGTTTGGAATTTTTCTTAGATGCTTGACTGGTCGAAGTGTTGGATTAGACAAAGGTCGCATGGAGGTTTATGCGATGGTGGCAGGCTTGTACTATGATCTTTCTATCGACTACTCCACACAACTGTGGAAGGAATTCCAAAAGAGTGTCGAAAACACGAATGTGGTTCAAGGCATTTCGTGTGCTAGGTATTGGAGTTTGATACTTGGTTATTTTTATGAAAAAGAAGGAATTGTTGTCCCTGCTGATGAAGAAAAAGCTGAGTTTATGAAGTATCACTTCCCAAAGGAAGTTTCGGATGATATGGAACTATTCACACACATTGTCAGGATTCCTGATGCAATGCTAAAGAGGGTTGAGCCAACAAATTCGGTGTTGGTTGAGTACTTGAAAACTATCAATTCTGATGTTGAGGCTGGAAAATTATTGTCAAAAGAAGAGGCAGGTCCTTCGAAGAAGTCAAAACGTTCTAAGAAGGATGCAAAGGCTACACCTGAGAAGCCAGTGCACGAAACTAAGAAGTCTCCTAAGAAGCATGTGCATGAATCCAAGCTGTCCCCAAAGAAGCCTGAGACGGCAGAAGTGAATGTTTCGACTGTTGTCATCAAACCAGTGAAACCTGTTGATGATACTATAGTTACAGAGAAAATTCCTTCCAAATCTGGTGTTTTTCGAAGATTAAAGAAGAGGTCTAGGGGTTCACGGAAATCTTTAGATGGTTTGTTAAAATCTTCTCCTTCAAATGTTCGTAAACACAACTTTCTCATCAAGGAGTCATTTTTCGTGAGGTTCCAGCTCCAGTTTCGTCTTTGTCAAAGAAACGTAGAGCTGAAGACGTGGCTAAACACATTTCAAAGAAGAAGAAAAGGAAACGAAAGTTGGTTATACAAGAGGAGTCATCCGAAGAAGAGATTATTCCTGAAACACCAGAAACAATTATTTTTCAATCTCTATCTACTCCTGAGAAGACTACTGTCATACCACCCGAAGTTTCGTTAACTGAATCACATACTGAGGAGGTTCGAACTTTAGGCATTTTTACACACGTATCTGATACGGATGTAAATGTCAATATGGGTGAGGGAGAGTCTAACAAAGAAGTTGGTGCTACAACTCAAGGTATTCCTGCATCTTCGATAACAGATACTTTCGTGTCATTACCACATTTTATTGTTCCGAATACTACAAATTCACCTACCTTTGAAAACATTCTCCATCAACCCTTTACAACCCTTTTTCCATCTCAATCCACTGATCCACCCAAAACCGATTCACCTGTTAAAGGTTCACCTGTTGTTGAAACTGATACTGACAACAAAGGTTTTGGAGGCATGTTTGATGATTTGCAGTTTGATGATGAAGAAGACAACTTTCCTGATCATATATTGATGACGATGAAACAATTCAAGATTCTTAACAAGAAATTGAATTCTATTCTTCAATCTCAAGCAGATTTGGGGAGTAGTTCGTCTGTGTCCAGTGTGGAAGTTGATAGTTTGTTGAAAACCTTCGAAGCAAAGGTGGTGAGTAAAGTTTCTGGAATGGTTCGAGACTCAGAGATTAGACTCTTGGAGAAGGTTGATCACAATGATCAGAATGATGAGTTGAGAGTGAATTCTCTAACTTCGATGTTTAGAGGGGAGGTGAAAGAATTCAAGAATTTGGTGAAGGAACGACATGTGTTATTCGTTCAGGATGTAAAGAAAGTTAGGGAGGATGTGAATTTGAAAATTCAGGAGCTTCGTCAGGATATGAAAAAGGAGATTACAATTGTGCAAAGGGATTATGCTTCGATCAATCAAAAAGTTGACATTATTTGTGATGCTGTTACCAAATATGTCGAGTTGTACGAAGATTTGAGTCCTCAACTTACTCAACTTTCTACAACGGAAAATCAAAGTTTTATGGAAGTGCTCAAGCTGCTGAAGGAGCTAAAAGATTTAACTGTTAAATCAGTTTCATCTTCGTTGATTACTCCGGAATTTTTGTCTCAGAAGTTCATCCATTTCGAAGCCATTTTACACAAGCAATTAGCTCCTCTTTCTCATATTTCGAGCCTTCTTCCAACAAATGCCCCACCTGTTTACACAGGGGTGCAAGGGGAGAGAAGAATATTGGTTGTACGAAGGCTGGTGGTGAAGATTTTCATGCAGATGCAAAGGTTGTTGGAACGGTGTTTTCTTCGAAGATTCCAATAACAAAACCAATCATGTCAACAGCTGGGCCAGTTACTTCGACTGTTGTGACAACAATGCCAATTTCAACGAAGCCAATTTCAAGACCAATTTCCAAAGGAATTTTGATTGGGGAAGGTGGTAGCAGTTCGAAGCCTAAGGAAGTTGTTGATAATGCCTCAGTTAAAGACAAGGGCAAAACGATTGTGGTTGAAAAGTCAAAGGAGGAAAAGAAAGCTGAAGCAGAGGCTGAGGTTGAAAAGCTACGAATTGTGCAACGCATAATGCAACTTCGTGCGAACGATCCACCTGGAATGAACAAGGGTGATTCTTCAAAGCATTACAACTATGAAACGATAGAGTCGAAAGTTGCATATAATCATATGTATGCTTTTGAAAAGAAGCCAAAGAAGAGCTATGTTGTTCTAAACACAGACATGAGTCAATTGGATTTTCCCGTTAATGAGATGATGTTTATTATGGCTCAATACAAAATAGCTGAGAAGTTTGACAACGATGATGAGTACACATACATGAAGATCATATTTCATGTTGTACTTGGAAAGCTTCCAGAGGCAATTTGGTCACTAGTGAAGATAAAGAAGGTGATAAGTATAAAGAGGGATGTGTTATTCGAAAATATGATGCAGAATCTTCGCTTCATTGTTTCAAGGGAAAATGGGCAAGTTTGTGATTTCTCAGTGGCAGATTTTCCTTTGATGAACTTGTATGATCTGATACAAGTTGCATTGTTGTTAAAGGATAAAGATGCTTCATATCTTCGAGAAACTGATCCTGAAGTTTTTCGACTTGGGCTGGCTCACATCAAGATTTTTATTGACAACTATTATGAGTGTTTAGCACTTACCGATGTTGAGTTAGCTACTGCAAAGGGATTAACAGTAAAAGTGCCAATGGAACTTCCTTTAACTCAACCTGAGTTGAAGAAGTATGCAGACGGAGAAATTTGTTTGAAGCCGTTTGGTTTGGTATTTGCTGGGAAGGATAAAAATGGGAAAGCTAAAAGATTCTTATTTCAAGCTTCCGAAGTGGAAAGATACACAGCATCCCAATATACGAATTTCATTGTTCGTATGAATAGCTGCAAGAAGAATAACAAAGGAGATAAGAAGGAGCTGAAGAAGATTATCTCGTGGTACACTGAGATTCGAAGGGTAATGCTGTATGCTATATAGGTACTCTTGAACTGACGAAGGTCGACATTATTACAAAGGGGGAGATTGTAAGGGTCGAATTTAGTTGTAATATGTCGAAGTCTTTTGTACCGTTCGTATGTTTGTTAAGTTTATTTACTAAGGTGTATTTCGTACGAAGCTTAAGTGTCAATGCCTTAGTATTTTTTGTATGCTTTCACTGTTCCTATAAATATGGAACTTTACTAGAGTTAGATAAGAGTCCTTTACAGAACCTGTCTACTTTTTCTCTGTAAATGTTGAAAGCATAAATGAGCAGAAACCAGATCTTATTTACATCGTTTGTTCAATCTGCATTCGTTTTACTCTGATTTTGATTAATACTTTGATTCCACGATTCTACAAAAGTTAACAAATTTACTCCTTTGCATGGCTTAATGGGATCCTATACTCAATAAAATCCATAATAATAACCATAACTCGTGCATGGTCCACTATAATTCATCAAGATTACATTTTTATGAACAAGGGACATAAAAAATGCTAAGATATATCATCCTTATCTTCTGGAGTAGCTCATACTCTCATGCAAGACTTAAAGAACCATAAAAAGCACAAAAACAAGCCCTAACTATATCTAACAAAATGAACTATCAACTTAAGAGCTTTATACCTCAAATAGATTTCCTAGTTGATGATGATTCTAGATCGACAAGCTCTAGCCACACCAATGCAACTTCCAAGAGTTCCTCTTCCTTCAAAATCACCAAAAACACCCTCAAAGTTTACTTCTAAGCTCAAAACTCTCAAAGGGCAATTAGGGTTTCATTCCTAGGGTTTGGAGAGGTGGAGGCTAGTCATACGAGAGTCTAGAAGCAACTTAATGTGTTTAAATAGGGCACAAATGCTAAAAATTAGGGTTTGCCCCTGGTGACTGTACAACCCACGTACCTCCACGTACGCCCAATGTACGTGGGTTTCCTTCGCGACCAACTTCGACCCAGTACGCCCAGCGTACTTATAGCGTACGCCCAACGTACTCGGCTAGGGACTAAACCCACCAACCTTCTGAAGGACATAACTTCTTCGTTCTAAGTCTAATTTCGACGTTCCTTATATCCACGAAAAGGTAATGAGAAGCTCTACAATTCTATCAACTCTCCTTTGCCTTAAAACTTCCCAAGAGTAAATCCAAAATTCATAAAAGGCCCGAACTATGTGACATCCCCAATTTTGCAGCCAGAAAAGACCGATTTGTTTATGATTTATTTGAAAATCAAAGTATACTTTTAAAGAAATATGTTGTGGAACTTGTTCCCAAAAATATGATAAAGAATTTATCAAAGCATTTCCGAAGAAATGTATTTTCATTATATTAAAAACCTTGAGATGTCATTGTCAATACAGATCAAAAGCATAAACAGAAACAAAATAGGCCTTACAACATCTATTTATTCTAGTGGCCTATAATCAATTGATCTCTCATCAGACCATCACTCCTGTGCTCTTTTCCACTACCTATATACAAGAAACTGAGTGGGTCAGGCTTGGGAGCCTGGTAAGCACATAGGCTTTTCAACCCATAATAATTAAGTTCATTAATTTCGTCAAATCATTCAACCCGATTAGCCATTCCTGTTATCCTTACCTTACGTCCCTAAATCATCTACTATAAGGGACCAAGCCTAAGGATTTTCATCGGGGTGACAACACTGCTTAGGCGATTCCTCAACAATACATGTCAAATAAGGCAACCATGAGGGGGATGGAGTACACCTGGTGAACACGTACTTCAAATAAACACCTACAGGTTGTGAGCCAGCTAGCGTTCCACTGGAATGTCTAGAATAGTCTTTGGTCATCATCTATGCTCTGCTAGATGACTGGACCATTGTAAACATTGAGGCCTCTCATCATTTTATCACACATCAACTATTTTATCTACTCATGTTTTACCCAACATTTTCGTAGATATAAAATACATATACAGTTTAAATCATTTAAAACATGTATAAATCGTTCATCTAGCGTAGATATCAAGAACACATAGAATATGCACACATACCATGTAATTTATATTAAATACTCCATATCTATGTGTAACATGAAAGTAACTATGCACTCACTTGTTAAACTGATGATTCCAACTTGGACAACGCTTCACTTCTTAACAATATGATTCCAACGAGTGTTATTATTTTATAAGTGTTAAACAATACTTTTCAACCACTATCTGCAGACAGGGGCCAGACATGAAACACCAGACGGCAGGACCATTTTGGCGGCCCTTCAAATCAGATTCCCCGTACCGCGAGTAGTTAAAAGATATTATAATAACAATTTATATATTATATTTTATAATATATATATTGTTTATAAGTTCATAACAATGATAATAAATTTAAACCTAAGCTATATTTAAAGTGGGGTAAGCATAGCTCACTAACCGGGAGGTTTGGCTAGAAACCGGGCTCTGCGGGGGCAGAACTTCCCGAGCCGAAAAGCTCTTTTTTTCGGAGCCTTCTGGCACTCTGGGGCATTCTTTTAACACTAGGGAAGTGCTAGGGATTTGGGAGGGCTTAGATAGAAGTTAGAGAGAGAAAGAAATGGGTTTTGGTGTGAGATTTATGGCTGCCCTTGCACCTCCTTTTATAGTTGAGCTGACCCTCACTGCGCAGGGCGTTCCTCAGAGGAGCGCAGCGCGTTCCAGGTACGCAGGGCGCTCATGCGAATGCAGCGCATCTAAAGATGGCATGTGTCCAAACTCTTTTGGGGCGACGGGGAGTCTTTGGAGCCTAGTCTTTGCGGGAGCGCAGGGCGTTCCTTGAGCAGCTTCGCATTTCACACTCCTAAATTCTAAAATTCGTAACTTTCGCATACGAGCTCCGTTTTTGAAGTTCTTTATATCCATGCATAGGTGGAAACGTACTCTACAACTTTCGTTTAGACTCTGTTGGCTAATTTTGAATTTATTTTTAAAGTTATATTTTAACAGGTTGGGACAGTAAAAGTTCACTAAAAATTCATAACTTTGTCATCCGACGTCCGTTTTTGTCTGTCTTTTCATCGTTGAACTCCTATTAACTAGATCTTCGATTCTTGTTTAGGTTGTGTCGGCTAAAAATCGGTCGATCTAATATTCGAACTCCGGGTTGCATACTGCTATGCCGAATCTTGGAAAATCATAACTTCCTCATACGAAGTCAGATTTTGGCATTCTTTTTATGCACACTCTCAGTTTAACGTATACTAAGACTTTTGTTTAGATCGCTAAGGCTAAAAAGTACTTTATCGTAAACTCACTTTTTACGTCACACAGCGTCGTGTCGGTTTTGTCGCGAAACTTTGACAGACCATAACTGCTTCGTTATAACTCGGATTTCGGCGTTCTTTATATCTCCGGAATCCTTGTCACGATCACTACAACTTTATTCATAGATATTGGGTTTATCTATTATTTTATTTTTGACGCTTACTTTTATTCTTAACTTATTATATTTTATAAATAATTATAATGCACATAACATGTAAAACCCTATTCTGAAAGTGTTCGGTTGTGACCACGGAAGCCAAGAGTATAAGCGTAATCAGTCTATACGGTCTTTTATGGGTCTTAGGTTTTATTCGGATGGTTGAGGGGCTCGGGTGTGCAGGTGGGAGTGTAGGGCTTTTCGCCACCTTTTCGTGGATATAAAGTTCGTCGGAAACGGACTTAGAACGAAGAAGTTATAGCACTTTGAAGTTATTGTCACTTTTGGGACTTAATGGGAATGTTTGGCAGATAAGCCCCATGCATGCAAGGGGTGCATGCACAGGTCTGGCTGGGAACGCCCAGCGTAGGCTGGGTTACGCCCAGCGTATAAGGCTAAAAGGGACGCGGGTGGTTCTTGAGTACGTCGGGCGTACAGAGAGCTACGCGGGGCGTACTCCATTCAGACCAAAACTCTAATTTTTAAGGTTTGACACTATATAAAGAACATAATGCTTCAAGGATCAGCCTCCCTCTCACCCTAAAGCAACTACCACGAATTCTTGGAGCTTAGAAGCCCATTAGAGACCATTTTGGTGTTGTGAACCCATTTTCCAAGCAAGTGAAGAGCATTAGATCCGAGGTTGTGGTTCCATTTCAGATCACCTTGAGGTATAAAGCCTTGAAATTTCCTCAAGTATGCTTAGATCTAGTGTAGTGTGGTTTTGGAGCCATTTTGGTCCCAAGTATAGAGCTTAATGGTTCAAATCCGACTCCTAGGCTTAGAGTCGCCACTCTCAGTGCTAAATGAGTCCCTAAGGCAGAAAGTTGCCATCTTGGATGTCCTATTGGGTTCATGCATGAGTTAAGATCATTTTTATGAGAATTGAATGCCATTTTGGAGTTTAGGGTCATTAGGGTCATGTAAAGTCACCAAGTCAGTGACTTTATTGATTAATACGTTGAAGACGACTTGGATCTGTGTTTATAGCCGTTGGAATAGAGTATTAAGTGCTTAATGGAAAAGTGACTTAACAGTGGAGTACGCTGGGCGTAAATGCATGTACGCGCAGCGTACACACCATTCAGCCAGTACGCTTAGCGTACAGAGGAGTATGCCCTGTGTACTCAAAAGATATGGGCTTGGCGTGTTTTGGGCCTCCGGCTGGGCCAAGCATTGGTTTTTAGTTCTTTGGGCCTTAGTGGGCCATCAGAAGTCAGATAATTTGGGCCAAGAATATGTTTGGGCTTAGGGTAAGGCCTATTAGAGGGATTGGGCCCAATTTAGAAAATTAGGCCATTAGTGGGCCACTAGTGGGCCTGTTAAGCCTACCCAGTCTTGGGCCTTTTATATTATGGTTTTGGGCCTTAGATATGGACCAAATTGGACTAGGGGTAAAATCGTCATTTTACCCTACTAAGGATTATTGATTTGGACTAATTTTTATATTGGGTAATGGTAGCTCGGGGAGTCGAGAGATCAGCAGTTCGGGGACCTTCCAGCTAGCAGCGAGAGGTTTATTCACAGGATTCTATAGTCAGCTTGTGAGGTGAGTTCTCTTCCAGTAGGAATGGGTCTAAGGACACAATGTCGACCCGTTTAGTTGTTAGTAGTTCCGGACTTCGGTCCGATGTTGGGGCGGTCCCGAGAAGAGTATATGTATGCTTGATGTCTTTGTGATTCATGCATGTTATGTGTTATGTGTTCCGGGGCAAGCCTGATGTATGTTAGTGTATCTGTTATGTGTTATGTGTTCCGGGGTTAGCCCGATGCATGTTAGCTTATATGTTATGTGTTATGTGTTCCGGGCTTTGGTCCGATGTCGGGGTAAGCCCGATGTATGTTATATGCTTATGTTATATGTTTATGATATATGTTATGATGTGTATATGTCGGGGTAAGCCCGATGCCGGGGTGAGCCCGATGCCAGACGTGATCTGATACTGGGGTGAGCCCGATGTCGGGCAGGAGTCCGATTCCGGGTAAGCCGATGACGGTTTCGTCCCGATGCAGCTGGGTGGTGTCCCAAAGTTTATGTTACATGTTATATTTTATGTGTATGGTATGTGGAAGTTTGGGGAGACTCACTAAGCTTCATGCTTACAGTTTTCATCTTTGGTTTCAGGGACTTCGGTTTTCAAAAGAGGGGCTCGAGATGATTGTAGTGCACACACCAAGATGTTTTAGCCTGGGATGTTTACTCTGATGTTTTTGAAACTCTGATAACAATGTTTGAGATATTATAACTTATGTTTTTATGAAATGGTTTGGTAACTGTGGTTTTATTAATGGTTTAAAACGAAATTTTTTGGACCGTATTTTTGAGATGTTTCAAGTTGGTATCAGAGCCTTGATTTGAGGGATTCGGGCACACTCTCGGTTGTGTCTGAACTCAAACTAAGGAAATGGTATAAAATTTTTGTAAAGAAAATTATTTCTATAAAAAAAACTTTGAAAAGCAAAAAGAATTTTGAAAAGAGAAAAGGGTGTGGTGCATGTAATCAGCCGAGCTCAAGTAAGTACTCCTAAATTACCCATACAAGTTATGTTATGATATGTTTATGAGAACTGCATGCTAGTTTAGGAATAAGGATCTAGAAAGGATGCCTTATGTGCCTATTATATGTGTATCAGCTTTATGAGAATTACATGCCAGTTTAGGACTAACGATCTATGGAGGATGCCTTATGTGCCTGTTATATGTATCTCAGCTTTATGAAACGCATGCTAGTACAGATTAGTCAGTATGATGGTCTGAATGTGATATGTTTGATTATGTTTACTCGATGCTCGAATGCTGCTTGATTTGTGCTTTTAGGAGTTCTAGTTATCTTTTACTAACTAGCAAACGAATATGTTAAGTTACATATTTCAAGGACTAAATAATTTCAGAAGGTTAGGTTTAGCCTTATTTCGCAGCTCTCGTTTGAGTCTAACCGTTGTAGGGTAGAACCTCTCATTCGAAGAATTATCTAGTCTTGGTGATATGTAATAGTATTTGCGAGCTAGTTAGGGGAGATAGCAGGGACTTCTTATGCAACTGATGGCGGAGAGTGGGTTGGTGATTACCCTAGGGCAAGCCTAGGATGAAGTTAGCATGAGATCAGAAGTAGTAGTAGAAGGGACTTGGTGGAGTCAATGCAGTTCTTGAGGAAAGTACGAATTGATGTGGAAGGTAGTATGGGCCCGTACTACTGAAAGCAGAGGATCCGTAATCGAATCAGGGAAGGCTGATATGAATCCAGGAAACTTGTAGTGTGTGAGATCCATCGAGTTATGATAAGTATTCTGATGATTGTTATGGTATATTTCCGAGTATGGTGACGCTACATGGTAGACCAGATGGCAGTTCTGGTGCCGGCGAGGGATCAGGCTCGGACTCTGGAGTTGGGCAACTCGATGATCAGATGAGGGAGTTCATTCCATCTGAGATTACATACAACATCATTAACCAGACTCATGTGATCTTCGGTATGATCGGGGAGGGCAGTTTAGAGATTTGTGATGAGAGGCAGAGTGCATTCTCCACTGAGATAGAATCCATGATAGGGACGCGTACGTTGATGATTCGGGAGTTCAGAGCTTGTGAAGCTCCAGATTATCATGGGGCTAGGGACCCCATTGCTAGCAGCAGGTGATTGGCAGATGTCGCCAATGTTTTCGTACCAGCCGTAGTCTCAGAAGGGGACAAGATCTGAGTTACTTCTTGTCTCCTGAAGTACAGAGCACACGATTGAAAGGAAGAGTTTGGTAGTGAGTTGGGTGATGATGCGGTAGATGCGATGTCATGGGATGAATTTTCGACCAGCTTCCGGGCAAAGTTTTCCCAGGCGATTGAGGCGCAGCAGTTGGCGCAAGAGTTGTTGGATCTCCAAGAGACGACTGAGACTGTGGCAGGGATCACTGCCAAGTCTCGGGAGAGAGCTTAGTTGGTACCGCAGTATCAGCAGTTGAGGAAATAAAGTGGGAAGGTATCATGACATACTGCAGAATGATAGCAGAGAGATCGTGAGTAGCTCGGGGTGTGAGACCCTAAATGATATGACTTCTAGATCCCGAGAACGGGATATTGACTTGGAGCACATTGGGAAGAGGGAACCAGATCAGTTGCTTAAATTGAGGGGTCTCGGATGGAGACCCAAGATTTCAGATCAACTTTTGAGAGGCTAGCAGGGCCAGATTCGGTGCAGCACTTGCGGGAAACTGCACGGTGGAGCCTTTCGTTCGAAGGGTTTGAGTAAGTGTAACTCTGGGTTATCCTCTGCTTGTATTTAGATGATAATTTCAAGAAAATTCATATGCCAATTGCATACCATAAATTGTTAATGGATTAGAAGAGGGTTTTATCTCGCCTAGATAGTTCCAGGTATTTGGTTGTTTAGGGTTGTGGTCGAGACCGGCTCAGGGGTATGGAGTGGAAGGTATGTGGTTAGCTCCATCGGAATAGTTCTCCCGCAGTATTGGGGTATAGTGATTTCATCGTCTGTTTTGGTACTACCGACGGTGGCTTATGGGAGAACATCTGGGTTCTATCACTACCGTTGCTAGGAGAGACGCGGTAGTAGAAAGATACTGGTGTTAGTCACATGGGTTGCGATCGCATAGAGTTCAGTGGTTCTGCGAGAATGGAAGTTGGAGCGAGGATTTGTCAGTCAGAGTAAAGGTCGAGGTTTCTAGTCGCCAACATGGGAAATCAAGGAGTTGGTATAGTATCATGGAAGGAGGATCGAGGTGTCGGGCTAGACCATATATCAAGAATACTCTTCAAGATTTTAGAGGATGGGCGATCTTAGGGTTGGCTAGTAATCGATCATTAGGACTGGTAAGCGCTAGGTGTAATCAGTGGATTTCAGAAAGCGTTCATCTAGTCTTCAGTAGTTGTGTGATCTTTAGAAGCGGGCTAGTAATGGATCACTAGCAAGGCTAAGCGTTGGTAGTCAGTGTGTCTATCGTGTAAGGAAGAAAGGAATGGGAATCCTCCAACGCTCGCATACCGTGAAGACTTAGTCAAATCTAAGTGAGGGAGGAACCATCATGTATACAGAAGCAGAAGCGGTTTTGGAGCTGGGATGGGTTTCACATCCTTGTCAGGAAGAAAGGCGGCCCAAGCGACTGTATGGATTGGGGGTAGTGTAAGTTGGAAGTTCGAAAAACTTGCCAACATCGAGATCACATTCTCGAGATGGGTGATGATAGACCTTAAGAAATTAGGTTGGGGATTCCAGTCAGGACATGAGTTCAGTTGAGTGTTAGGTCAAGCACGTGTTCGACCTAGTATGGAAAATGTTGTAAGACTACGGGATAGCCGTAGCATTCACTAGCAGCCAGATAGTATTAGAGTGTTGTAACTCTGCGGGTGTAGCCGTAGCATTCACAAGGTTGTCAAACAGTGTAAGAGTGTTGTAAGTCTGTGGGTGTAGCCGTAGCATTCACAAGGTTGACAGATAGTGTTAGAGTGTTGTAAGACTGCGGGATAGCCGTAGCATTCACTAGCAGCCAGATAGTGTTAGTGTGTTGAAAGTCTGCAGGTGTAGCTGTAGCATTCACAAGGTTGGCAGACAGTGTTAGCGTGTTGTAAGTCTGCGGGTCTAGCCATAGCATTTACAAGGTTGACAGATAGTGTTAGAGTGTTGTAAGACTGCGGGATAGCCGTAGCATTCACTAGCAGCCAGATAGTGTTAGTGTGTTGAAAGTCTGCAGGTGTAGCTGTAGCATTCACAAGGTTGGCAGACAGTGTTAGCGTGTTGTAAGTCTGCGGGTGTAGCCATAGCATTTACAAGGTTGACAGATAATGTTAGAGTGTTGTAAGTCTGCGTGTGTAGCCTTAGCATTCACTAGTTAGCAGATAGTGTTGAAGTGTCGTAAGACTATGGGGTGGCCCGTAGCATCCACCAGTTAGTAGATAGAGTAGAAACATTGTAAGACTGCGGGGCGGCCCGTAGCATTCGTTAGTAGCCGTTAGTATATTGGTATATTAAGACTACAGGGTGGCCCGTAGAATTCATTAGTGATCAGTTAGTATGGGAGTATCAAGTTGCGGGGTGACCCGTAGCATTCGTCGGTCTTTACTCGGCAGTGAGAATGTATCGGATGCGTGATTCGCTGGTGGATTTCTTCGGATGGGTTAGACCAGGGCAGGACAGTCCGTACAGATGTGAGCAGGCCACAATATGATTGGATTCGGAAAGCGGTAGGTCATTGGAGACCAGGAGTGATGTAATACTATAATGGTTCTGGTAGCATTCACCTTTTGTAGTAGATTCAGTAACGACATGCAGTTGGACAGTACGATCGGGAGGATCAACAGGAATAATGGAGCCATGAGTGGCAATATGGTTAGGGCAGACTCTGATAGCCGAAGTTTTCTTCGGAAGTCGCGAGAGGCGACTATGAGGTTGCTCTTTAGCTCAGCAACCGGGTAGGAATCCAGTATTCCAGATAGTGGCAGTGAATTAGGATTTTACGTAGAGCAGCTTGTGGACAGGAGGATGCTAAGTCACTTGCAGTTAGATTAAATAATCTCAGAGTAATTGATTTGAACCTATTGCGCAGCTCTCGTATGAGTCTAACCGTTACAGGGATGAATCTTCCACTCGAAGGATTATCTGAGCCTTCTATCAAGTATAAGATTTCTGCAGCAGGGTTATGGCTAAGGGCTTTGTTTTTGAAGGTTGCATCAAGGTCGTCAGAGTTGGAAGTTCTATGGTTGACCAGTTGTTCGATGAGGTTCGAGCATGGTAACATTGCAGTGTAGGCGACCTTTCAGGGAGACAGACCTTTATGGAATTCAGATTTTGGGAAGTCAGAAGTAGCTTACGGAAGCTAGGAGTTCATTTCTTCGGGATAGAAGTTCAGTGCGGTTTCGATGGACTTTAGAAGGTTGTTTTATGTGCAGGATTATCGGCTACGTTCCTCGGATCAATAGTTTTGGATATGAGTATTAGTAAGGAGATATTTCGGGAGCGAAATATAATTTAAGTGGGGGAGAGTTGTAACACCCGGTTCTGAAAGTGTTCCGTTGTGACCACGGAAGCCAAGAGTATAAGCGTAATCGGTCGATACGGTCTTTTATGGGTCTTTGGTCTTATTCGGATGGTTGAGGGGCTCGGGTGTGTAGCTGGGAGTGTAGGAATTTTCGCCACCTTTTCGTGGATATAAAGTCGTCGGAAATGGACTTAGAACGAAGAAGTTATAGCACTTTGAAGTTATTGTCACTTTTGGCCCTTAATAGGAATGTTTGGCAGATAAGCCCCATGCATGCAAGGGGTGCATGCACGTGTCCGGCTGGGAACACCCATCATAGGCTGGGGTTACGCCCAGTGTATAAGGCTAAAAGGGGTGCAGGTGGTTCTTGAGTACGCCGGGTGTACAGAGAAGTATGTGGGGCGTACTCCATTCACACCAAAACCCTAATTTTTAGGGTTTGACACTATATAAAGAGCATAATGCTTCAAGGATCAGCCTCCCTCTCCTCCATTGAGTGTTCTTGGAGCTTAGAATGCCATTAGAGAGCATTTTGGTGTTGTGAAGCCATTTTCCAAGAACGTGAAGAGCATAACAAGGTGGTGGATCAAAGGAGAAACAGTAGATCCGAGGTTATGGTTCCATTTCAGATCACCTTGAGGTATAAAGCCTTGAACTTTCCTCAAGTATGCTTAGATCTAGTGTAGTGTGGTTTTGGAGTCATTTTGGTCCCAAGTATAGAGTTTTATGGTTAAAATCTGACTCCTAGGCTTAGAGTTGCCACTCTCAGTGCTAAATGAGTCCCTAAGGCAGAAAGTTGCCATCTTGGATGTCCTATTGGGTTCATGCATGAGTTAAGATCATTTTTATGAGAACAGATACGGGCTTGGCGTGTTTTGGGCCTCGGGTTGGGCCATGCATTGGATTTTAGTTCTTTGGGCCTTAATGGGCCATCAGAAGTCAGATAATTTGGGCCAAGAATATGTTTGGGCTTAGGGTAAGGCCCATTAGAGGGATTGGGCCCAATTTAGCAAATTGGGCCATTAGTGGGCCTGGGAAGCCTACCTAGTGTTGGGCCTTTTATATTATGTTTTCGGGCCTTAGATATGGACCATGTTGGACTAGGGGTAAAATGGTCATTTTACCCTAAGGAGGATTATTTATTTGGACTAATTGTTATATTGGGTAATGGTAGCTCGTGGAGTCGAGAGATCAGCAGTTCGGGGACCTGCCAGCTAGCAGCGAGAGGTTTATTCGCATGATTCTACAGTCAGCTTGTGAGGTGAGTTCTCTTCCAGTAGGAACGGGTCTAAGGCTACAATGCCAGCCCGTTTAGTTGTTAGTAGTTCCAGACTTCAGTCTGATGTCGGGGCCGTCTCGAGAAGAGTATATGTATGCGTGATGTCTTTGTGATTCATGCATGTTATGTGTTATGTGTTCCGGGGCAAGCCCGATGTATGTTAGTCTATCTTTTATGTGTTATGTGTTCCGGGGTAAGCCCGATGCCGGGGAAAGCCCGATGCTTGTTAGCTTATATGCTATGTGTTATGTGTTCCGGGCTTTGGTCCGATGTTGGGGTAAGCCTGATGTATGTTATATGCTTATGTTATACGTTTATGATATATGTTATACTGTGTATATGATGGGGTAAGCCCGATGTTGGGGCAAGCCCGATGCCAGACATGGTCTGATGCCGGGGTGAGCCCGATGCCGGTCAGGAGTCCGATGCCGGGTTCTTCCCGATGTAGCAGGGCAGTGTCCCAAAGTTTATGTTACATTTTATATGTTATGTGTATGGTATGTGGTAGTTTGGGGAGACTCACTAAGCTTCGTGCTTACGGTTTTCAACTTTGGTTTCAGGTACTTTGGTTTTCAAAAGAGGAGCTCGGGATGATTGCATTGCACACACCAAGATGTTTTAGCATGGGATGTTTACTCTGATATTTTTGAAACTCTGATAACAATGTTTGAGATATTATAACTTATGTTTTGATGAAATGGTTTGGTGACTGTGGTTTTATTAATGGTTTAAAACAAAATTTTTTCGACCGTATTTTTGGGATGTTTCCTAATATCACATAATTCATATAATATTCAAGTAATTTATCTTTATTACTTCAAAATAGGTTACAATTGTTGACCCTAACTATTACATTATCACACTAATGCTTAGCCTAGAAACACGGGCGTTACAAACTATTACTTTACGATTATAACCTTGGGCTCCAAAACATAAACCAAACTCTCAAATCACCTAATCTAAATTATCCACATCCAAGGGGTCTAAATCTCACCTTATAACAGTATGATAACTGATCTTCGAGTCACGACCCCGAATAAGGAAACGATTCAAAATAGAGTGTTACATGATGCAAGTTGTATAAGCCATCTTGATGTTCATTCTTCTACAATTGGTTGGGTGTTTTTGTTTGGGGGAGGCGTTATTTCTTCGGCATCTAAAAAGCAAACATGCATAACAAATTAGACAATGGAATCAAAATTTGTTGCGCTAGTCGCAATCGATAAAGAAGCGGAGTGGCTAAGGGATTTGGTTTATGAAGTTTCATTGTGCTAAAAGCCGATTGCACTTATATCTATTCGTTGTGACAGTGTTGCCACTTTGGCAATGTGTACAATGGGAAGTCTAGACACTTGGATGTCAGACATAACATGATTAATAATTTAATCACGAATGGTGTAAAATCAGTGGAGTTTGTGAGGTCGCAAAAAAATTTGGCTGACCACTTGAATAAAGGTCTAACCCAAGACATACTTCACAAGTCTTCCATTGGGACGAGTTTAAATTCAATTTAATTCCTTAATGGTGAGACACTCAATTCTCTTCTATTATAACATTAGAGATTGAATTCAATGAGGAAAGCTCATACATAAGGAATGGAACACACATAGTACATCATTCCAAATTGGTGTATTCGGACCTTCAGTGGGAAGGTTGATGTATAATCATAATAATTTCTTTGATAAAATATAAGCAAGTATATGATAAAAGGAATAACATGTATAATCATGAAATATACCCGTGTTTCAGGATGTTGGGACTTGGACTTTAGACGTTCATGAATGGATTGAGAGACACGAGTTAATAATAGTGTCAGGATTTTTGTAACTAGGCATTTTATTTGAACTTATATGTATGTTATCTTCAAGTATTCAAATGGGTTGAATGGTTCAATTCTTAGAACACTCCGATTCTAGAGTCGTTGGAATGCATAAATATTAATATGAAAATTCAATCATTTCAGTACGTCCATGTATGTATAAGTTTAGTCCAGTCCAATTCATGTTTATGTAGATTTATAGTTATAATAAAATAGGGGAGGATTATTAGTAATTTTAGTGTCACCGGGTCATTTCAGTATAATGGAATTTACAAATTACCAATGGTGTGCAGTTCTTGGTTTTATTACAAATTAGGAGATGCGAAGTGGACGCTTGTATAAAATGAGTTTCTTCTCGGTTCGACCAAATGACATAGTTAAAATGGGATGTGCCCCCTTACAGAGTCCAAGGGGTAGCGCCCTTGGCGAAGGTGCCAATATTATTTTATGGGATAAAATTAGTATTTTATGTTGATTGATAATTATCTTTGGTAATCAGAAGAATTTGAATCCTATATAAACCCTAGTTTGTGGCTTTATATCAATGCCTTGATACAATACTTTTCCTTGAAGGATTATCCCCATAATATGAATTTTTTGTAACCTAGGCATAGGGTCAAAATATCAGATTCAGAAAGTGTTCACACGATCCTTCAAGAAGATCCAAATTCTCAATATCAGATTTGGAAAGTCTTCACACGATCCTTCACGAAGATCCAAATTCTCATTAATTTTATAAAAAAACACTATTTTCCTCCCTACCCCAACAATCAAAACTGATATTTTGTTTATGTTTCTAAAATAAAGAGTGAGTCCGTGAAAGAGATGACTTCTAAGTTCGACAATTTGGAAAAGTTCAGGAAACGACTTTCATCGCTGGCAGAAGGAGATGCACATTATGCTGGCTACTCTGAAGGTGGTTCATATGTTGAGTACACTTGCACCAAAAGTATAAGAAGGTGAGACTATGAAACGGACGATACACCGCTACAAATGGAGAATGATGACTACATCTGTAGAGGCCACATTCTTAATGGTATGTTTGATCCTCTATTTGATATCTACCAAAACGTGGAGAGTGAAAAGGAAATATGGAATACTCTTGAGTCTAAGTATATTGTTGGCGATGTTTCTAGCAAGAAGTTTCTGGTTAGCGATTTTAATAACTATAAAATGTTAGATCAAGGCTTGTTATGGAATAATACAATGAAATTTTTCGTATTCTTAGTGAATTCACTCTACACAAGATGAATATAGATGAATGTATTGTTGCGACGAGTGTGATAGACAAGTTACCACCATATTGGAAGGAATTTAAACATAACTTAAAACATCAAAAGGAAGAGGCGCCAATTGTACAGCTCATGAGTCACGTACAGATTGAGGAATCACTCCGTGTTCAAGAATATGACAAAAACAAGGTGAAACCTGATATTGGACGGCCCACTGTCCACATGGTGGAAGTGAACAAAAACAACCAAAGTCACAAGCGCACCGACCTAAAATTTTATTTGTTAAGGAAAAGGTTATGGATAATCTTATTATTAAAATATAGTATCCATAATTATGCTTGAAACCGACATCCCTAATTTATGAGAAAATACGTATTTTATGTTAATTGATACTTATTTTTGGTAATTAGACGGATTTGAATGCTATATAAACCCTAGTTCGTAGCTTCATATCAGTGACTTGATATGAGACTGTTCCTTAAAGGATTATGCCTATAATTTGGATTTTGTGTAACCTAGGTACTGAGTCGAAACTATTGGATAAGGTGTATAAGTCCATAACTATTTCTGGTATGTACTTGACCCGACCCGGCATGGTCCATTTGGGTTGCATGGCACCATGCAATTGGATAAACTAAAACGAGAGAAATAACACTTATGGTTTATTAATATATTATAAGTTCTAATATATTAATAATATTATTTAATTAGTTTGATCAAGAATTAATTTAGAATTAATTAAGTGATCAAAAGATAACTAATTAAATATATGGGTAGATTATGTAAATCTTCCATATCTTATATAGTGGGCTAAGAGGCTCCATGGATTATCAAGTTGGGTTCCACCCATAGGATGCTTCATGGATGCTCCATGGGAGTTACAAACCCATGGGTCATGGAAATGAAGAGTCATGACACATTAGGGTTTACATGGTGTAACCCTAGATGTGTCAACACTATATAAGAAACCCATTCTCCACCAAAATCGGCTACACATAAGAAACAAGAGGGCTAGGCCGATTTTAGAAGTGTGTATTCTCTCTAAAGTCATTCCAAAAGCATTTGGTGTTGTGTGAAGCATTTGAGGCATCACACTTTGGGTGCTAGGCTCACAAGGTTTCAAGGATCATAAGCAACAACAAGGTAAGTTATTCTATCTTTCATGCAAGTTAAAATTTGTTCCCCATGTATGCTAGATAGGAATATAACCTTGGAATTCAACTTTGCATGATAATTAGACAAACATAGATCCAAGGTTATTAGGGTTGCATGTACACTTAGGAAGTGTTAGAATGCTCAAAATCCATCAGAAACATCATATTCGAAAAGTGTTCACACGATCTCACTAGCATATCCAAGTTCTCATTGATTTCAGAAACCCTATTCTCATCCCTACCCCAACAAAATTCTCCCCTGATAATAATTTAAAATGACTACTTGTTATGTTTTATATGCATATAAACACACGATCATGGCAATGGAAACATAATAACATCCTATGTGTTCATGCAACCTAAGGATCTAAGTTTCACGCTGTTACTGCTACCCTATGAAAAACATAAATAAGGAAGAACCACATACCTCTCTTGCAGTTAGCGACCTTCGAGATTGAGATCTTGTGTGTAACACCTTGCTTGGATGAAAGTTTCCAAACTAAAATCCCTCTCTTGGTTTATACCCAATGAACTCAAAAGAGCATAATGAAAACAACTAGGAGGAGGGATAAACTCACTAAGAATTCGTCTACTATAGAGGGAGGGAGAAGGATGGCAAATAGTCAAGCCAATGAACAAGGAATAATGAGATACCTAAGGCCCTATTTATAGCCTTGAATCCCTTCCAAGGTTTTGTCCTCCATCCCATGTGGGATATGAGGAGATTTTGAAAATCACTCCTCATCGCGTGTGGGATGATGAGATTTTTGTCCAACCCTAATCCCATAAGGGGTTCTGGAATATTCCTCATCAACTAACTATTGATTAATTAATATTCAACCTTTTAATTTATTAAATTTTTTAATTAATTTCCAAAATATTTTCCAATTAGTTTCTAATTAATTATTAAACCATAATAATTAATAAACTAAATCTTCCTTTATTTATTCTACTCAAATTGAGACTGGAGGGCAACCCACGAGGACCCTGCTATTATTAGAAATATCACCAATAGTTAATGGCTTTGGACACTCTTTCTAACTATCTCCACTTGGACAAGTTATCAACTATATGAGGTCCAATACTTCTCTAATAATCAATAGAGAGATTGAAACCCAATGTATCTTCGCAACTCTGATCTAATACGCTTCTGCTATCAGATAAGTGATCAACAACTCCTTTGTTCTACAAGATATTTGTATGAATACAAGACATGGATAAAGGTCAATCTCATAATTCAAGATTATGTTTCCTGATAAAGATTTTGTGACGAATACATATGACAACTAATTTGAACACATTAACTTTAGTCAAGACCTGGCCAGGTACTTAAGATTTCAGCACCAAATCATCAAGGGGCCTATAAATATCGTTTCTCCTTTAAAGACAGAAAGAACAAATAAAATTTACTACATAGGTTTTTTCTACTTGATCATGTCATACATGGACATACCCTTTATTGCTACCTGTTATGGATAGCATTGGAGAAAACCAATGCATAATAGAATTATAAAGCAAAACTCAACATGTATATAGGTTTGAAGAATAGAAGATGTTATCAACTTAGAATTACCCGTGACTTTATTCATGAAGGAATCTCTAAGTGTATGTTGTTTCAATACTAAAAAATCTATATTAAGTACTCATGAGTGTTAGCTCAATGTCTACGATATACCGAATCACTATGGTTAATCCACCAATAATCATGACAGTCTTAAATCACAACTTACTTCCAAGAGTATGACCTATTGTAGAGGTTTGAGTAACTTAATACTTGGGAAGTGTCATATAATCATGCAAAATCAAAACACAACAATAAATATAACAAAAATGATATCATCACTAGCACTTTATTAAGTCTCCACAAAATAAACACCAAATTGGTTACAATTCATATTGTTAATTTTTTAAAATTTTATCAAATGACAATTAAACAATTACACCATGTCATCAGCAAATATAATTCTTATAGATCTAGTATGACTATCATGCTTGATCCTTGATAATAGCTTTGTGAACGGATCAGTTGGATTCTCCTCTGACGACACTTTGTTCACGATAATGTCTCCATCCTCGATGTGCTTCCTTACGTAGTGGTATTTCATAAGTATATGTCTTGAGTTACTGTGGTTCTTGGGTTCTTTAATCTTGATAAAGACTCACCATGCTCAAATCATATGAGACATCAAGTCGAGTATATTTCATGGAATATGTGATCGGTCCTATGACAGAAGTATATAGGAATTGATTCATTATGTCTTGTTCATCACTAGAACTAGGACATTGAGTTTTACTCAATTTTATGTCATGTTGCATGGGTAGAAACCCTTTCCTAGAATCTTGCATCTTGAACCTCTTCAAGATCTTATCCAAGTATGTACAACTGCTCAATCCTATTAAACTTTTCAATCTATCTCAATAAATTCTTATACCAAGTATGTATCCAGCCTCTCCCATATCCTTAAAAGCGAAACAACTCCCAAGTTAAGTCTTAGCAATTTTGCAACGTTGGTATCTTGTTTCCTATAAGTAGTATGTCATCAACATACAACACTAGGAAGACTAAAATACTCCCACTAGCTTTCATATATACACAATACTCATCTTCACTTCTAGAAAATCCAAACTCTTTAACCTTTTCATGAAAGAAAAGATTCCCACTGCGAGATGCTTGTTTTAGTCCATATATGTGATGAGATTTGTAGGTTATAATTCATTGCATGAGGCGAAATAACTTAACTCTTAAGTTCACATGTAACCTACTTTGGATCTAAGTTTTCTCTATTGATAGCAATATATTCCGAACATCAAGAACCCTAATGGTAACCTATTATAATCGATATATATATATATATATATATATATATATATATATATATATATATATATATATATATATATGATTATGGTTACATACCTCTTGATTATTGTAGAAAATAATCACACCAATATCCTTTTTGAAAACATTGGAAAGCAAGCACCAAAAGTTTAGTGTCTCTAATGGTTTGTTCCTAAAACCTTAGAAACCCTAGAATGATGAGGAGAGAGCATGAGGAGAAGGAAATTTCGTTCCTAAGCCTTATGATAAAGGTATGAACGAAAATAATGAGCCAAGGGGTTCTATTTATAATTTAAGTAACTTGCAGACAAAACTAGATTTCAATGAATTAAATAACAGATTTAATGCTAATTCAAATCCTTTCCTTATCTATATCCAAGAGGCTTCCAGAAACCCTAAGAACCCCTCCAAAACTGTCCATGACATGGAGGGTTCTAGAATTGCTTTTTTTGTTCAACTATTGAACAATTACATTTCACCCCGTGCACCTTTAATTAATTCCAATTAATCCCAAATTAATTCCTGATTAATTCTGATTAATAATTAATTAATTCTAATTAATTTCTTATTAATTTATTAACCATATAAATTAACAAATCAATTAATTAACTACTAATCTCATGTTAATTTATTAATCACATAACAAATTAACAGATCAATTATCTATTGCCAATTTATATATATTAATCACATAATATATTAGAAATCATCTCTCGCTCTCTCTCTCTCTCTCTCTCTCTCTCTCTCTCTCTTTCTATATATATATATATATATATATATATATATATATATATATATATATATATATATATATATATATTTCTCTCTCTAGTATCATTTCTAGCTATTTCTGGTTATGAGGGCAACCCAAAAAGGAATTTGCTTCTATTTGCAAGTTTATACCGATTTATTTATGAGCTTAGACACCTTAATCCAACAGTCTCCCACTTAGATAAATCTATTACTACAACTACAAGTATAACGAAATAGCAAAGAGTGCTTTTCGAAGCCACTGTTGAACTCTGATTTAATCAGACATTGGCCCTAAGATAAGTGATAAAATATTCCTTCGTTCTACAAAATATTGTGTGGACATGAGACGTGGATCAGAATCAATCTCATAGTACAAGATTCTATTTCTCGATTTCCTGATTTATGACGACTGAATTCAGACTACTAATTAAGCACATCAATTTAGTCGTGGCTCGACCAAGCACTTTAGATGTCGACAAAAAATCTTTGAGGGGCCCAAAGATATTGTTTTTCCCGTTAGGGCAAAAGGAACGAATAAACTTCAACTTATATGTTTGTATCTTACTCACCAAATCATGTATGGCACTACGTTTTATGGCATCGTGTTACTGATGCATTTTTGCAATACCAATGCACAACCGATTTGTAAATTACAACTCATATATATATATATATATATATATATATATATATATATATATATATATGTTTTAATAATAAAAGATATTATTGTCTCACAATTATTCGTGATAGAATCCATGAAGTAATTCTCTAAGCGTAGGTTTATCCAATACTCAAAATCCTCATGTTTTTAAGTACTAATGAACATTGTAGAAATCTTATTATAATGTTTAATCCTCATATACAATCTACAATTCAAATCATGAAAGTCTTAATTCACTACTTATTACCAAAAGTATGAGCAACTGTGGAATTTGAATAATGAAATCATTCAGGAAGTAAAACATGCAAATTGAAACACAATAATTAACTAATTAACTATGGTCTCAAAACTATTGAATATAAATAATCTCTATTATTTAATCATCATAATAATTACGACATTATACATTGTATAATATTTTGAGCAATCAAATAACCACTTGAACTAAACATCACTCATGCCATGTTATGAACGTGCATACTATGCCTCTCTATGGTCCTTCCTTTGTGAATATATTAACTAGACATTATTCTGATGATGCTAATTTCATAATTCCAAATTCTTATCACTATCCAAGATGTGATGGAATTCCAACTTAACATGCATTAATCTACTGATATATAGAGATTCGAAATTCTCAAAGACTAAGTCTTTGATATTAAAGAATATTCCATTGGAACTTTTTTACTAGAAACAATTCCATGGTAATTAAGGTTCTAATTCAAGTTACACTCCTTGAATACTTCTCTTGAATTAAAGTTTCAAATTCACATGTAGACTTTTCAACCATCTCCCGCTATGAAACATTTCTATATTCCAATATAACCATAATTTTATATCAAGAATCATCTCAATACAGAATCATATCACTATGGTCCGTCCAAATTAATACCATACTTCTAATTGTCCACAAGCAACCAGTCTTTTGGTATAACCTAAGCATGTTCTTGACAGTTGTTTAACAACTTTAGTCACACAAAATTCTAGTACTTTTTCTCACAATGCTATGAGCATTTGAAAAATTAGAATAAGTGAATATTATAGCATATGTAATCGATCCTATATCTGAAGCATATGGTACTCGACTCATTATATCTTATATAAGGATCTGATATATGTTCAATATCTTCCTATAATATTTCCATATATGGAATTTCCTATGTTGAACAATTTCAACACGATATTTTTATACGTCTATGACTAAGTTGTATTAAACTATACGATCTAAACCTTTAGATTCGAAACGAACTATAAGTTCCCTATCCCTTAAGTCTACTATAGCGAAACAATTCCCAAACTTTGAAATTTGCAAATTGGAAACATTGTTCCCTACGGACAGTATTCTCAACCTGCAATACTAGGATAACAATTATGCTCTCACTAGCTTTGATATGTACCCAAAAATCAACTGACTACTAGAATTCAACACTCTAGAAATTCTTAAAGAAGTATAGATTTCTGTTACGCGATGCTTCGATAAGTCTATATCTCTTGAAAGTTCAAACAATTTCTTCCCATTCCTCATAATTCGAAATATGAAGAGGTATTCCGTGATCATATTACGAATTTGAGAATACAATTAACCCAACCAATATCCATATTAATCAGATCTTTTAAAATCTATCAACGAAAGTATTTCCTTATAGTCATTCTCATGAATTGGTGTGAAACCTTTGCCACCTAGATTTTAAGGTGCATACGTTCCCATCCATGTGAATCTATCATTTCCAACCTAAAATCATAAGACAAGGTTTAGGACAAAACCATTCAAATTTAGCTTTCCTTCATGGACTGAAATTCGATATTCTAAATTTCATTCCTTGTAGCAGCTCAAGGGCCTACCAGTTCTTCCATGTTGTTAGCAATTCACCCATATTGATCAATGCACTTTCACCGACCAATGAGCTTTGCTTTTTGTGACAACCCGAAATTTTCATTTGTACGAACTCTACAGTCAAACACTTCAATTAAAAGTCAAATTCATTTCTGCTAATTTTTAGCTCGGTTTAAAGTCCGTTTGGGTGTTTTTAATATTAATTCTTCGAGACAACAAACGAAAGGAAGTATTTTCTAGGATTTTTGGGGAACAAATAAAACAAATAACACCTTAATGAGGTGTTTACGGCCAAACATGAGGGGTTTGGGCCGTAAACCCCCCCTTTGACCGAGAACTCATGCTTAAGGCATGAGTTTACTCCTTCCTTCCTCATTTCTTACTTCCAAACTCAAGAACACCCACATTCTCTCTTAAGTATCATAAGAGCTTCTTCCAAATCTTCCAAAAATGTAAGTGTTTCTTCCCTTTATTTGTTGATACAACACTTCATCTAGTAGTTATACATGATTTCATCCATGAAATCTTCTCTTTTTCATAGATCTTCAAGTGTTCTTCATTTCACCAAGAAGACCAAGAACACACACTAGTGTTTTGGGCCGAAAACACCCTTCTTTGCTTCCATATTGTAAGTATCTATCTCCTATACTTGTTATCTAGTAAGGATACTTGATGTAGGGCCTTGAAAACATCCATTTCTCAAGAACAATAGGTGTTTTCGGTCAAGTGCATCTCCCTTGACCGAAAACCCTAAAGAAAGGTGCCTTTAAGACCTTAAACTCACATAAGGCTTTGGATCAAACTTAGAACCCCTATACATACTTGAAAGCCCTTGAAAATCACCTTATGCACCAAATATCATGAGTTTTCGGTCTTAACCTCATGGACCGAAACCCTAAAAACCGAGAACCATTTGGACCGAGAACCGTTTGGACCGAGAACCATTTGGACCGAAAATACCATTAGGACCGAAAGCTTCAAGGAACATACGACTTAGACCAAAAGCCCCATTTGGTAACCATACACTCATTCTATGTAATCAGTTATGATAGTAACACTTATATAAGAGTGTTTTCTAGTCTATGAGAGTGTTACCCTTCTTAATTAGTTGTATAAGCACTAATTGCATGCATATATGTGTCTTTATATGCTAAATAGGATCCGTGTGTGTGCTCAAGTCTTCACTTGACACTTAGCATCCTTTTTCCGATCTTACATTCGCATCACTCACTTCAGGTGAGTTCATACCCCTTAATCAACCTTTTAAATGTTTTTAAATGCTTTTATGGGGGGGGGGGGGGAATACAAGTTGAATCAAACTAGTTATAATATCAATCACATGTGAATTATGACTTGCAAACAATTAGATTTTCTATACTTTTAACTTCTTTGTCAACAAAACTACTTCAAAATGGTTATCAAACTCTTTTACGTGTTAAATTGTTTATAAAACTTATTCTTGATTATCAAATCTTTACTTTCAACTCTTTAAACTTATATATTGCAAATCATGTCTAATGCATATATAGTTATATAAGTAAGGTTTGAAGGACTTAGGACTGATAACTCACTTTATTTCATGTTCCTTGTTTGGTTGTGGACTTAGAGTACCCCGTTGTTTGTCCAACTGTCGTTTGATCCTTAGTTATATATCATATATATATATATATATATATATATATATATATATATATATATATATATATATATATATATGTGTGTGTGTGTGTGTGTGTGTGTAGATATATTGCTTTTACTTCAGTTCCAACCCTTTGGGTACCAAAGGTGTATATGCTAAGTTACTTATATAACATTACTAGTAAACTATAATAGGTATAGTTTAGGAGTATACTACTCACTATTTCTAATACTATGAAACATACAAAGAGTCAGTTCATACATGAGTCAATACATACTGTAAACAATACATACACTACAATATATAACTGAACGTACTACACACTAGAAAGAGAGAACATACACTAATACATACTATTCATACACACTAAACACTATACTAAGGAACATACTATGATGAGAATCAGGAGATAACATACACTACACTAGTACAAACAATACATAAACACTATAACTTAAATGTGAGGCACTACTTCGGGGCATGACATCTCTGTCATGGCTCGACTTGTAACCAGAGTCTTCTGAAAGAAGAGCGTGAATTCATGTATAGATCTATACTGGACTGACCGTCCTACACCTTGCTGCTAGCTACAGTGGGACCTACAGGTCTTCGGGTGATGAATGTCATACCATCTCGACCTCTTCGAGCGTCGTGTTTTACTAAGGTCGATCAAGTATGGTTATAATTATATCACATTATACCTTAATTAACAATTGGTTTAAGGTAGTTAGTACAACAGTAGTCACTATAGTATAATACTACAGTACTTCGTTATTTTCCCATTACATCTACTTTGTGATCTTCTCACATAAACAGTAATACAAGAACTATATTTTATTAAATGATAGTCCCATTTGGGAGAAATACTCACTTTTACAATAAACAAACATGCAGTACCTGATGTCTTGGTAGAAGACTACTTTTAAATAGAAAATATAGGATTTTCAAGGAGTTACAAACAATTACTACAAACAGTTTTACAAACTTACACACTCAAACACTTACAAACTTTTCATGAAATCAATGACACTAAAATACTTATGAACTCACCAGCTTTAATGCTGATAAACTCTTTCAAAATAACTTGTATTCTCAGGTCGTCAGTAGACAGGTACCGAGACCAGCTTTTGAGAAGAAGGAGCACTTTTCAAGACTCATCTTTTATTTTCATTCATATTTTTGGTGTCTTATAAACTGTACATAACATACTTGTATTAAAATACACTATTAATGCAATGGATGATGTTGTTTGCTTGTTTACTATATTTCTGTGTTGTGATACTGTACATGACGTCCTCCACCCCAGAACGATTCCGCCGTTCCGGTTTTGGGGTATGACACTTTTGTAGTTAAATAAAAAACATAGAACTCATAATTAGTGCCAACTCAACTAGAAGTGCACAGAAATAAGAATGTGTCAACCAAACACGATAGGTTATCAACCTCAGGTCGTGTGCTAGTGATAACTAAAAGTTTTATTGTCGATTGAATCTTGAAAATCTCAAAATCAATTTAATTCCCATTGACTTCTTGACATACGTTTTTTCTCTCAAAGCACATTCCTTTGACAAGCTAAAACAAATATTCAAAAGTTCGTGTGGATTCCTGACAACAAACCACTTCATAGAATTGTTCTTAGTTTATCTTTTGTTTCTTGATCAACGAAAAACATCAAAACTCAAATTCTTAGATGTGCTAAAGTAAGATAACATTATTACTCCTCATGTTACGAGGTGTTATTGTGACATCCCCATTTTCACGGCCAGAAAAGACCGATTTTGTTTATGCTTTATAAAAATCAGAGTAACTCTTTTAATAAAAATGTTGCAGAATTTATTCCCAGAAAAACATGATAAATATGTTATCAAAGCATTTCCGAAGAAATGTATTTTTATTCATTTTAAAACCTTTGGGATGTCATCGTCAATACAGAAACATAAGCATAAACAGAACATACATTCATTTACACTAGTGATCTACATCTTTTTAATCTCTCAGTGTTATGTAACTTCATATCGACACTTGTGATACAAATAAGCTTGAGTGGGTCAGGTTGGGAAACCTGGTGAGTACATAGGGTTTTCAACCCACAATAATATAATTATTATGTTTAAACATCAAACAATCAACCCAATTACCCACCCCCATTATCTTACTTACTCTCAACCCTAAGAGTCATCTATTCGTTCATTCCGAAGTCCCTTGCTTCCAGGGTTATAAGACAGGCCCTAAGTCCATAGCTGCCAATGCTCGTTCGTAAAGCACTAATTCCATTGATGCTAAAGTTCATTCATCGGGTACTAAATCCATAGCTACCAGTGTTCATCTAATAGGTACTAAGTCCATAGCTACCAACATTTATCAGGTACTAAGTCCATAGCTACCAACGTTTATCCATAAGGTACTAAGTCCATAGCTACCAATGTTTATCTATCAGGTACTAAGTCCATAGCTACCAGTGTTTATCTACCAGGTACTAAGTCCATAGCTACCAACGTTTATCTATCAGGTACTAAGTCCATAGCTACCAGTGTTTATCTATCAGGTACTAAGTCTATAGATGCTGATATTATTTAGGCACTAAGTCTATAGCTGCCAATGTTTACTCATATCATCTTTCATCTCTCATCATTCATCTACCCATGTTTCACCCAACATATTTGTAGATATAAAATACGTATACAGTTTAAATCATTTAAAACATGTATAAAATCATTCATCCAGCATAGATAGCAAGTATACAGACAATATGCACACATAGCACATAATTTATATAAAATACTTCATATCTATGTGTAAGATGAAAGTAACTATGCACTCACCTGATAAGGTGGTGACTCGCTACTCGGACAGCGCTTCGTTTACTCTTAAAACAATTTTCGTTGACGAAACCTAGTATCATTACCACTAGAGTTTAGTCTAATGTTTGACGAGACTAATTAATAGTCTACATATTGTTATTATTATATAAGTGTTAAACAATACTCATCACCCACTATGTACGGACAGGGGCCAGACATGGAACACCGGAGGGCAGGATCATTTTGGCATAAAGCACTTCTGAAATCCAGCAATCCAAGCGGCCCTCCAAACCAGATTCCCCGTACCACGAGTGGTTAAAAAGACATTATAACGACACTTATATAACTCATAACAATAGCCCAAATACTCATTATAAGGTCCTAATAACATTGCTATATTAAAACATAAGCTATACTAAAGATAGAGCAGACATAGCTCACTTACAACGGGTTTTCTCGAAAACCGGGCTTCGCCGGAGCAGAGTTTCTAAGCCGACAGGCTCTTTTCTCAGGGCTTCGGGAGCCATGGGGCTTCCTTCGGGTGCTAGGGGGTTTAGCTAGACTTTAGGGGGCTTAAGGGAGGCTAGAGAGAGAAAGTAGAGAGAGAAAGTGAAGTTGGGAGGTGTGAAGAATGAGGGGAACCCGACACCTCTATTTATAGGCTGGAAATCACCAAAACTCGTCGAGTTGGCCTCCAACTCGTTGAGGTTCATGGCCAGGTGTCGCCATCTGGTGGCTAGCCATGGGGAGGAAGCAACGGCCAAGATTTCGCCACGTTACCCGATTTCGCACAACTGCCTCCCGACTTAGAAAAATCATAACTCTCGTATACGAGCTCCGTTTTCGATGTTCTTTATATCCACGCGTAGGTAAAAACAAGACCCACAACTTTAATTTTGACTCCGTCGGCTAATTCTCGACCGATCTTAAATTTTACAGTAGGAGGAGATTAGACTATTAAATAACCGTGAAGAATTCGTAACTCCTTCATACGGACTCCGTTTTCGTCTGTCTTTTTATCGTTGAGTTACTATTAATGAGATCTTTAACTCTCTATTAGGTCGCGTAGGCCAAAAACTTCTCAAACTAAAATTTGAGTTTCGGGTTGTGCACTGCTATGCCAAATCTTAGAAAATTCATAACTTCCTCATACAAAGTCAGATTTGGGCGTTCTTTTTTTGTATGTTCTCGGTTTAACGTATTCTACGACTATCGTTTAGATTACTAAGGCTAAAATGTCTTCTATCATAAATTCATTATTTACGTCTCCCGGTGCCGTGTCGGTTTTGCCGTAAAACTTCGACGAGTCATAGCTTCTTCGTTATAACTCGGATTTCAGCGTTCTTTATATGTACAGAAACCTTGTAACATATACTACCACTTGGTTAAGATTACTCCTTCTAAATAATATTCCATAAAAAAGTCATTTTTGACGTTTATTGTCTTTAAATTGACTAGCGCGAATCTGCGGGCGTTACAGTTATCAACCTTCTTAGTATGAAATGAGTTTCAAGATACGATTTATAGTTACTAGATTATGACTCTAAAACTTGATTGGAACAAACTTTGACTCAGCTATGATCGAACCATTTCCAACAATGTTCGATTCCTCTTCTTAGTCATATAATTTCACTAAGATGTTCTTGGAGGAGTCAATTGTAATACAATTTCACAATTACTAAGATGATGATAAAACATGATTCTAAAGCATTCTCCTTTTATTCAGATTGGAGAATCTTTTATCTTTCTGCCTAGTAGATTCTTCTATTTTTTCTGCTACTCTTAAATCTTTTCAAGGTGTTAGAATTATGATTAATCTCATAAACACAACCATATTTACCGAAGCATCATTAAATCATGACGAATACAGTTATCGTCCTTTGTGGTGGATCTGGATAGTCCATATCAACATGTACTAAATCCATCAGTCCTTCACTTGCCTCACATAAACATGAGAGCCTGAACTATGTTGAGAAGCCCATTGTAGTTCTGAATAGAAAAACTAAAGCTCTTCATAACAAAGTGGTGAAGTTAGTAAAGGTGCAATGACAGCACTAGAAGGGCTCCGAATGGACCTGGGAGTCGGAGGACGAGATGAGAGAGCATTACCCCAGACTTATTGAGGACGAAGTCTAATTCTAGCAGGGGGGGGGGGTGGGGGGAGTTGTAACATCCGAAATCCATGTATATTTATTTTGTTTAAATTCAAGTTTTTGTCAAGAAAACTCTCCCCTCGTACGCTGGGCATACGCGCTTGTACGCTTAGCGTACGAGGGCGCACATTCATCGGGCACCGGAGCCTCGTACGCGGGGCGTACGCTGCCTGGATTGAAAACCCTAAGTTGTGATCTTGTGCCCTATTTAAGCCATCTTATAACCTTTGGACCTTATTTCTATCAGCCTCCTTTGCCTCTCAACGTCCCTAGAAACCCTAATAGCCATTGGAAGTGAGTTTGAGCTTGGGGTGTCAAAATGAAGCCATTTTGGGTGTGTTTGCAAGGAGAAGAGCTTGTTGTACAATTCTTGAACTTGGTGTAGCTTCTAGATCCAACATTTCCTTCATCTTAAGTAGCTTCTGGAGGTAAAAAGTCCAAAACTAGCTCATTTATTGTTTAGATCTCCTTTTGGACTTGTTTTGGTCTCTTTTGTCCCTTTTTAAAGGTCTTGATGTGTCAAGACCATTTGTGATGCCAAAGCTGTAGATCTAGACATTTAGTGGCCTCTTCTAGCTTAAAGGTGCAAACTTTATGGTGTTTGTGACCTCCATGCAAGCATTAAGTCATTTATTAAGTTCTTTTGGGCTTCATTAAGCCATGCATGCATGTAAAGTTGGCAACTTTACGTGATTATCCGCCTCAAAGAGGTCAGATCTGAGTATTGAAGAAAGTGTCTGAACCAAATAAGAGCTTAATGGCATAGTTGGCAAATCAGAGGAGTACGTTGGGCGTACAAGATCGTACGTGCAGCGTATAGGCCCTTAAGTGTGTACACTTAGCGTACAAGTTGAGTACGCCTCGCGTATACAACAGAGGGTTTTGGTATTTTGGGCCTTCGGTGTGGGCTTCGCATGTGGACTTTAGGAGCTTAGGGATGCATCATGGGTTGTGGCCTGGTTAAGTTAGGTGGGTCAATTTCTATTGTGGGCCTCTAGGGTCACGAGTTTCGCCTTTTGAGCCTTAGACCCATTGGTGTAAATGGGCCAAGTTTGGTTGGGCCCATTATAAGGAAACTACTTTTGGGCCTTAGTAGAGGAGTAGGAACTTAAGATTTTAGGCCCTTGGTTAGGTTATGTCATAATCCTAATTAGGGTGATTTGTATATTTATACAGTGTGAGACTTTTGGATTGGTAGTCGAGCAACTATTATTTTCAGCAGACCGAGGTGAGTCTTCTCATTATACCAATGGGTCGAAGGCACCAATGCTGGCCCATTACTTGATATGTGGTCTTATTAGTTGATATGCAATGGCCTGGTTAGTCGGTATGGATTGACTTATGTGAAGATCATGAGGGGAGCCCATGACACTTGGTTATCAGACCATGGGGGGAGCCCATGACATTCTAGGTAAAGACCAAGGGGGGAGCCCATGGCACTTGGATGTAGGCCTGACAATCGTGTCGTGTTCGGGTTGGCTTGTCGCGGGTTGGCGGGTCAAATATGCCAACCCAAACACGACCCATTTAAATATACAGGTCACGGGTTAGCGGGTTTGGAACATAAACCCATATATGACCCGCCAACCCATTTATTTATACGGGTTCATAGGTTGGCGGGTCCGTGGGTTAGATTTGGGTTCGTGGGTCAGATTCCATAAATAAAATTGATAATTAAACATGATAAATTCTTGATGGTTGATGCAAACATATCCGAATTTTAGACACTTAACTACTTAAGGCTTAAACATCCAAATGAAAATTAAAAACATTCATAGAAACATGTTCAAACTAAACATTAATACAAACATAGATAATACTTATTATATAATACCTATTAAATATTGATACTTGATACATAAATACATTTAAAAATAAAAAAATACATTTTTTTATTAAAAATATAAACGGGTTGGCGGGTGAACCTGTTTATTTTTTGAGAAACCCATATATGACCCGTTTAATAAACCGGTTGGCGGGTTGGCGGGTTGAAAAACTCAACCCAAACTCATTTATTTCGTGTCGTGTTGCGGGTTGTAACGCCCGTAGATTCGGGCTAGTCAATCTGGAGATAATAGGGGTCGAAAATGACTTTTCGACAAAAGATTATTTATAATTAATAATCTTAACCAAGTTGTAGAATATGTCTCAAGGAATCCGTACATATAAAGAACGCCGAAATCCGAGTTATAACGAAGAAGTTATGACCCGTCGAAGTTTCGCGACGGAACCGGCACGGGACCGGGAAGCGTAAATCCAAAGCTTTTATAATTAGAGAAAACGTAGATCCAAAGCTTTTAGGGTTGTATGTGCACCATAGGATGTTGTAGTATATCAAAACCCAACAGTGGTATAAGAGCCATGGGTTGTTTTCTATTATATTTGATGTTATTATTGGTTTTCGGAGCAAAAAAATCAATTTTCTGCTGTTCTGGACAGTGGACTCGCCGAGTCCACTGGGGGACTCGCCGAGTCCAAGAACAAATTCATCCAACTCGCCGAGTTTGTTCTTGCACTCGACGACTTGGAGCCCCTAACAGCAGGTTTTCGAGTTTTTTGGCCTGTTTTGGATTTAAATAAGTACGACAAAATGTTTTTGTTCATAAAATTTGATTTTGGTGGTATAGTAATGTTTATTCTCATCCAAATAAAGGATAATTGTCAAAGTTTCAAGATTTGTGTTAGTTTATGCGATTAGCTAAGTTCTTGAATATTGTTCATGTGAATTATCTTTGCTTATGAGTTTAATCTTGTTCATAGAAAAATTATTTGATTATTGTGTTAATTGGAATAATTGATTTAAATGGTTTTTATGAACTCCATAACTTGTCCTCAAGTTATGGAATATGAAGAGTTTTTCATTTAAAAAGCACATTAAGTCTCATAGGTTATGAAAATGGAAGAGTCTCTAATTTTAATGTCATCATAAAATGATTTTATGTCTTCCATAACTTGTCCTCAAGTTATGGAACTTGAAAAGTCTTCAATAAAAACCATATTAAACTTATAAGTTATGGAAACCAAAAGTTTTTGAATTGTTCAAAACTTGCCCTCAAGTTTTGGAATTTGTAAAGTTTCCCCCATGAATACTTTAATTCCAAATTAAACCCTTAGAATTTTAAAAGTTTAAAATTCAACCCTTATACTATTATAATATTATAGGTTTAATATTTATATATATGTATAAGAGTAAGTCAGTCTTACCGTTAGTAGGCCTCATTCACGAAGCCGGTCTATAAGGGGGGTATAAGGTTACTGCCTATATAATGGCAGTTTAATGGGTGTCCACTCTCACCCACCGCTTCCTTGACTGGTGGAGGGTCGTTAGCGGAACGGGTAGGACATGACATTAATTCTCCCTTCATTAAAAGTATAATGATAAATATAAAGTAACTAAACTTTATTAAATTCCCAATCTTAGTTACTTTAGGAAAATGTGAATTTGGTGCTAACCCATGAAATTGCACTTTGCACCTTGTTAAGTCGTTATTGGAGCGTGTGTGGTTAACCGACACACTAATCTGGGACTGACTGTGTGTGGCAAAGGGTAGCTTGATGTTAATCATAGATCAATGGAGTGTGTGTGGTTAACCGACACAGTGATTAGGTGGTTGTAACATTAAGTGTACCAAGTTAATTTTCATGGTTATTCACTCCTTGTTTGTGATCCTCGGCATCCCAGTCACAGGGCACAATCGAGATTTAAGCATGCCACTGAATAGTTCAATGAATCTCAAAAGATCTAGGAGTTTCAATTCATTTAAAACCTAATGGCTAATTTCATTTTTCATCGTGGAAATTGGTAAATCGTCATTTACCTACCTTCAAATATTTTGTAGCTTGGATTACGGCATCCCTCTTCCAAGTTAGAAAATATTGTGTTGGGTCCTAGCCTTAATATTTCATATTGGGTGTTATATTAAAGACTTAAATTAACTAAACTTGAATTTCTCCCTCATAGATGTCTAGTTATGACAACTATGGTATTCCTTATCCTTTTGGATAAAGCTTTCCTAATGAAGATGATATCCCAAATGGCAATCAAGGTGAAATATTAATCCTTTTGTTGTCATTAATGGGAGTGGAGATCATACTTCACTTCCTCCACCTCTTCCAGTTGTTCTCCCTAACCAACAAGTTCTTGAAAAGTTCAAGGTCGCTCAGTCCCTATTGGCAAGCAGTGTCTATATGTACTCACATCTTGGAGATGAAGTCTCATATTAACAAGCTGGGAGAGTTGGGTGTCGAAGTCTCAAGGAAGTTGACTGTTGACTGGGTTCTTCAATCACTCTTGGAGTCATATAGTGAGTTCTTTAAAGGACTACTATGTGACAGATCACGTCATGACCCTTATCGATCTTACCTGTTTGCTTGTTGCTGCTGAATCAACAATGATTTGGAGCACTAGTAAGGCAAATTTGATTGGAAGATCTACTTCCCAAACTTCCATGGACATTGGCAATGGTAACATTAGAAATCCAGAAAAGCTTTATCTTCCCAATAGAAAGGTATTGGCCATGGTCAAGTCATCTGACCCAATGGTAAAGAGAAAGGCCAAGTCTGAGATAGTCTCGTGTACCATTCCTAAAGAGTCCATATGTTTCTATTGCCAAAAGAGGGGGAATTAGTTGCGAAGCTGCCCTATTTACCTGAAAGTTCACTAGGATGGTAAAAGTCAAAAATATGACTATGCTTCAGGAAAAGTCCACTATCTAACTCTATTAAGTTCCTATTTGGATATTCTTATTACGTGATGTGACTAGGTCGCAGTTTTGATGTTTTGTAGAATCAAAAAAGGAGAGGAAGCTTAGTAGAAGAGTATGCTGAATCTGATCACGAAGATGGATTTCGATCACATGATTCGAAGATCAGAATTTTGAGCTGCGGCTTAAGAGTTATGATAGATTGCTTAGGAATAGATAACAACATAGTTTTCATATGTATTTGCATTGTAAGGATAAGTTTTTTCTGCAATTTTAAATAAAAGGAAAATTTTGATTTTATTTATTTTAAGTATTCTTACAATGGCATTTGTGAAAAATAGTTGTTTATATGATTCCATTGATAGCAATATTGGAAAATGGATTTGATTCTTTCGTTTGTGGTAGTGTCATAATTTACCAAATAAGGAAAGATTTTCATCACCCAAGTTTCAGTTGGATAGAAACTTGGAATCATGCAACTTGTATTGTAGGATGAATGAGAATTTTCATCTTTAGGATATTAAGACTAATTCCTTGTTCACATGTATATGTGAGTCAAGTGAAGGACTAGGAGATCGGGTACACTTGGTTGTGCGCTGATCAGGTCCACCACAAAGAACGATAAGGCTATTCGTCATGATTTACTAAAGTTTATTAAATATGGTTATGCTTCAAGTTTAAGTATAATTCCGAATCATTAGAAAAGTTTCAATGTATGGCAGGACGAATGAGAAAAATCAAATTAGGTAGAAAGATAAAAGTTTCTCCAATTTGAAAAGATGGGTGAGTACTTCAATATCATGTTTTATGATCATCTTAATGATTATGAATAACCATATCATAATTGATCCTCAAGGACATTTTAGTGCATTTGTTGGACTAATAAGATGAATCGTGAATTGTTGAAATGGTTAAATCAAAAGATGAATCATACTTCGTTCCAAAATTGAGTCTTAGAGTAACACTCCAAGATCGAGCCTTGAGTGACATAATGATAAGAATGTTTGAAACACTTATCAAATGTAGAGTAAAATGTTTTCTACTCTTGTACATTTGAAATTGGTGAGTTGTGATGTTTTGGATAAGACAAAAACCAACTAAGGCCAATTGTGTGAAGTGTCTGTCTTGATAAGAATCCGCACTAACTCTTGAATATATTTGCTTTGTCAAAGAATGGTTCTTGACAAGAGAATCTTATATGTCAAGAGGTCAGTGGGAGTCTTAATGATCTTGTAAAGTTTAAAGAACTAATCAAGGGTATTGTTTATCACTAGCACACAACTTGAGGTTTATAACCTATCGTGTTGACATATTCTTGTTTATGTGCCCATTCCAGGTTAAAGTTGACTATGCATGTGAGTTCTATGAGTTCTCAATTGTTGGCATGACAACTTGGAATTCATGGTAGGCCCTTGTGCTACCAAGTGGCAAGAAGCTAAGATTGAACAAGTTCAGTCCATATGAGTTTGGATTTGTCACTAACCTTGTCTTATGATTATGGTTATGACAAATTCACATGGATAGGAACACATACACCATAAAATCTAAGTGTCATAACGTTTCTCTTCGATTCATGAAAATGATGGTGAAGAAACGCTTTCACTAAGTAGATTTTAAGGAGATAGAAATTGTGATATTTGCATTCTCAAATTGAATTATGATTACGGCATCCCTTTTCATAATTCGAATTGTGAGCAATGGCAAAGGTCTAAACATTTGAGACTATGATTACGACATCCCTTTTCATAGTTCTAAAATTGATTAGACACACATGTGACTTATCTAAGGAAAGGTGTATGATTTTGGGAAGCTTAGATAAAGTCTTATCGAAGCATCTCGTATCAGAAACCTGAATTTTGGTAATGAAAGTCAATAAAGTATTGATTTCTAGAAGTTTAGCTTATTTCTGGAAACATGTCAAAGCTAGTGGGAACATAAGTGTTATGCTGATAAGAATATAATTATCATGTTAGTGGGAGCATGATTATTATGTTAAGTGTTGCAAGTTAGCAATGTTAATTATAGAAAACAAAAGTTTCAATTGGCAAAGTTTCAGGGTTTGAAAAGTTGTTTTGCTATAATTAAGGGAGAGGAAATTATACTTCATTCCAATTCTAAAAGCTTAAATTGAGATTTTAATCAAATTTAGTTAAGTATATATATGAATGTTATGTTGGAATGGTTCAACATAAGGAAATTCTATGTATGGAAATATTAATTGCGTTCTCAATATTCGATTATGATTACGACATCCCTCTTCATAGTCCAAATTTTCATGAACATGGCTAATACAAAACATTATAGCAAAAGACTGGTCTAGGATCATATCTTTATGTGAGACATCATGAATCCTATCCCATATGCTTCGGGTATAGGATCGATTGCATATGCTATAATATTTCTATGTGTTCTGAATTTCCCAAATGCTTAGGGAATTAAGAGGGAAAAAGGACTAGAACTGTATATGACTAAAATGGTTAAGCAATTGTCGAGGACAATCTGAGGCTTACCAAAGATTGGTTGCTCATGGACAGTTGGAAGTATAGTGTTAATTTTGGAAGGACCATATTGGCATATTCTGAAAAGAGGCAACTCTTGTTTAGAAGTGATTGTCAAAATGGGAATATGGAAATGTTTCCATAAGTGGAAGTTATTCTTTAAATCTGTGTAAGATTAGAAAACTTAATGCAAGAAGGATGTTCAAAGGAATGTACTTTGAATGTGAGACTTCGTTTCCATGGAATTGCTCTCCATTGGAATACTTTGAAATGTTTGTTGCCAAGTCTTTGTGACTTTTGTGCATAGTCATTACAAGAGGATCATTGCATATAAGTTTAGAATCTAACATATTTCAGTAAATGGCAAAGAATCTTGTATTCTTACATTTTTCATAAGGATTTGGAATTGTGAAATGAGCATCATTGAAATGTTTTCAATTGATATATTCCACAAAGAAAGGACCATAGGTAAACATAGTGTGCATGCTTGTAGCATGGGACAACTATTGTTTTAGTTCAAGTATTAAGTAGATTATTTGAAATATTATACAATAAATAATGAGTAATCAATATGACTCAAACGTTTTGGGGCCATATAGGATTAGTATTATTCTTGTGTTTCACTTTGTATGTTTTGACTTCCCGAATAACAAGGTTATTCAACCCGTCCACATTCGATCATACTTTAGAAGTAGGTATTGAGGCAAGACTGTCATGAATGGGTCTGTAGTATGTCTAGATGCTTTAGACATAGTTGTAATATTCATGAGTGCTCCTGGAATAAGATTCGAGTATTCGATTAAACCCACGCTCATTTGAATCACTTCATGGATTTTATCACGAGTGATCATGAGACGATAATATCTTATATTCTTCAAACGGAGACATGTGAGTTGTAGTTGCGAGTCGGGTGCACATTGACATATGTAAACGCACCAGTAACTTGGATGTTATAAAACATATCGTTGTGTGTAATTTGATGAGTGAGTACAAGCGAGCATTTGGGTCGAAGTTTATCCGTTCCTTTTACCCCATGTGGATAAAAGCGATATCTGTGGGCCCCTCGATGATTTAGTGATGACAACCCTAAGTGCTCGGCCGGGCCTAGACTGATTTGATTTGTTCAATTAGTCGGTCGTCATAAATCAGAAATCGGGAAACAACAGATAGACAGAGAGAATGATTATAATCCATGTCTCAGTCCATATGATATCTAGAATGCAGGAATATATGACCCCTTATCTAATGGACGCGTCATTGACTAGGTCAGAGTTTGACAGCGACTTTTAAGAGCTACGATTGCTAGTCGAGATTTTGGAGTCGTACTTGCAATAATAGTTATTAGGCCTATCCAAGTGGGAGACTATTGGATTAGTGTCTAAGTCCATAACTATAATTGATATGTACTTGACCTGAGAGTAGCATGGTCCATTTGGGTTGTATATCATCAGGACAATTTGTTAGGATGGACTTTTGAGAAGAGGTTATTTATGGTTTATTAATATATTATAAGTTCTAATATATTAATATGAAATCATATGCTTTAATTAGTATTGATCAAAAATTAGTTTGGAATTAATTTAGTGATCAAAAGAGACTAATTAAATCAATGGGGACTAATTATGTAAATTAGTTATATTTATATGTTGGGCTATTGATCCATGTTGGACTAAGTTTATGTATGAATACATAAAGAGTTGGGCCACATGAACCATGGATCATAAACCCATGGGTACGGGTTAGGGTTAACCCATGACCTTTGGAATCCCACATATAAATATGTTACTCCATAGCCAAAATCACCACTCATGTTCTTGGAGTTCATATGGATGGTTTTGTGGTATGAAGATTCTCTCTCAAATGTCATCCTTTGTCCTAGATGTGTTGTGATTCCATTTGAGGCATCCACACTTTTGGTGCTAAGTTCTTAAAGGCCAAAGTCTTCCTAGCAACTTCAACAACATCAAGAGGTATGTCTAAAACTTGTCTTATTATACATATGTTATTTGTATGCTAGTTGTAGGCTCAAAGCTTTGGAAACCATATGCATGTATAATTAGAGAAAACATAGATCCAAAGCTTTTAGGGTTGTATGTGCACCATAGGATGTTGTAGTATACTAAAACCCAACACATTCTTCCTCAAAGCCAACACGTCGTGTCGTTGACTAACAACTATCGGTCACCAAATCAATGGGGTATTGATATCATGGGGCCACCCCCCCCCCCCCCCCCCCCCCCCGTCATCCTAGGAGGAACCAGTTTTCCCTTGGCTACCCCGACCATTTTAGCAGACATGCAAAAGATAACCATCCATCAGGATCGAAAAAAGCATGGGTTAGAGAACCACCGACAACGTCTCAGCTCCATCGCCAAGTACCAAGGCCAGACCTTGACGAAGAACCACTTAACCTGATACAAGGAGTGAAAGTAATGCCGCCACTTGGGATCACAAACGGGTCATTGCGAGCGCTAAACTTTGGTGCCATCATCAACAAAGAAAAGCAACGTCCAAACATGAACATTCTCAATGGGAAACACGCGACCGTTAAACTCAGCCAAGCCAAACACAGGGGAAACGCCAAAAATCGCCACACTTGGTATATGCGAGTGGAAAGACCCGATGCAAGAGACTGGACGTTGGAAAATGATGGGTTTAACAACACACAACCCAAGAGCCAGCTAAAATCCGCCAAAGAACATGAAAGTAGGGCCACAAAAACGCACCAAGATGGAGTTGGCGTCCTATGAGCTCGGGATAAAGGAGTCGCCTCCTGAACCCGGAGTGTGTGCAGTTCGCACCACCACCCATCGAGCAAGGAAAAAGGACCAGATAAGCCACATCCGAGGCTTGGGCAATGTGATCAAACTCCAAATGGATAATCACACCCAGTAGATCAGCCCAACAAGCTAGACCTTGGCTTACACCATGATGTAGTCACCTCTTTTTCTTTGCTCATCAAATAATGTAGTCATCTCCAAAAACGTTATCAATGAAGAAAGTGGACTACCCAAATAAACTAATAGAACATTTTTCACTATTCAAGCTTGATAACACTCACAAAAGAGGTTTATAACATATAACAAATGATAACAAGGACTGATCAACGACATCATTTGAGCGAAACTGTTGTAAGAATGAAACAATATGTGTCAAAGTTTCATAACCTTTCCCTAAACAAATAGTACCTAAGTCGTAAACGCCTCGAGGTGACGATCTCGGCATGACTTAGATAATTAGGTCCAGGGTACAACTCCCAAGGCTCAGGAGTTGGAACAAAGTCTCCAAAAGGGTAATCAACAAAATTTAGCCTAAATAAAAAAAGGATACCCTAACAAAGCAAACTGGACAGAAAGACCCAATCTAGAAATAAAGGTCTACAACCCAAATAAAGGACAAATTCCGAGCCTGCAACACGAGCTCCAGGGACAAATCCAAAGCAATGTAAGCAAATATAGTTCATAGAGTTATAAGTTGGGCAAATCCAGTAGCACGACTAGATCACCAAACAACATAACCGCCCACCAAGCAGAGAGATCTAACTGGCTCGAGTTGACCCCCCAAGGCCTACACAAACCTGGGGGAAGAATCGCCTCCGCAAGGAAAAAAAAGGCGCATAATCACCTGTAGCCAACATAAACCACCTGGGGATAGAAACAAAGATATCGTAGAAGCGGAAATGACTATGCTACCAAAGATAAAAAAGAAACCTTGTCTTTCCGGATAACCCCCGGACTTCAAAGGGCCGCGCAGGGCCAAACAACCATTAAAAGTATTGTCTTGAAGACATTATATCAGAAACACACAAGTTCAAACATTATTCCACATAAGCAAATCAGGAAAAACGGAGGATCACTTACCGAGAGTAGTTGAGGAAGATCCAACTTTGAAAGGGTCCCCTTCAGGGGGTTGTCCTCGATCAGGGGCGGAGCTTTATTAGGGCGAGGGGAGACTATGCCCCCCCCCCCTAATTTTTTGGTTAGAAGTAGCCCCTATACATTAATTTTATACATATTAGACCTAAACATATAAAATTTTGGCTGTGGCCCCCGCTGCTCACCGATTTTTATACATATTATATTTCCGCCCCCTCCAAATATTTCCGCCCCCTCCAAATAAAATGTTTAAGCTCTGCCCCTGTCCTCGATGTCAAGATTACGTCATAGCTGGCTAAGGCCTTCCAAGTCGAGCTCACCAAAATGAAGGAGGGAGGCAAAATCTGTTTCCATGAACGACCTCAGAGAAGCATGCATGGCCTGAGTTATTTCCACCACAATACTTGGCTCCTACGGATTGAATTTCCCGGAGTCCACATGTTCCTTCACCGCCTGCTTTCCCCCCTCCACACCAACTGCAACACATACCGCCTTCATACGCCGGATCCTAGCCAAGAACTCAGGACTCTCAATAACTCGATCAACCACTCAAACAATACCATCCCGTAACAGCCATGCCATATCACTCTCCACAATCTTCCTCATGGATTCCTCAGCAGCCAGTTATCCAGCCTGCTGCTTCACCTGCTCTTCCAATAACCCTTTCTCTCCTACCGGAGTCTCCACTCTTGTTTCCTAACGCTCCACTGACCCATCCAAACTTGCAACTTGTTCCTCCACATACGCTTTCTCACTAGCCAAAAGGTCATAATGTTATTCAAATTTGTGCTTCTCCTACTCCAGCCCGAACACTCTCGCCCTTAACTCATCCCGCTCAGCCCTAGTAGAGGCAAGCTACAATGAATCTGATCTGACCTGATGAAGGCATCGAGCGACAGCTACCAAATAAAGAGGGAAAGCATGACGACCCCATTCGTACGCAATGGAATTCTTCATAAGAAGGGACTCTCTAGTGAGCCCCCAATCAGGGATATAAACTCTGAGGGCCGTCAGAGGCGAAGAAGAGGAACCTGCAATAACATTATCCTTCGCCAAAGGCGAAGCAAAATCAGAAGAGGTTTGAAACTAAACCTCGGGCTCCTTGTCTACAGCGCCTTTACCAGGAATGGTAGTATCCTCTGGATCCTCCTTGGGTTCACCAGGCTGTTCAATCGCCTCTTCATCCATTCCCTTCGACTGTTTCAAAGTGTCATCATCGGGTCTCCACCACCACGTCCAACTCCCCCAAAATAACTTCAACGTTCCGCTTCTTACGAAGACGCCTGCCAACAGTGCTAGTACGGGCGCCCTCAGTAAGTGCGGATTCTAACCAAGTCGACCGCCACTTGATAGATGAGCGGCTCCCTACAGTCGCCACCTCCCCTGATACCTCGTTCTCCGAATCAGGAGGCAGAGGATCGTCGCGAGAAACACCCACAACAAATGCATCGATCAACTCTGGGTCCACCTGTGCACCAGAGCGTTGCACTACAGCACCGCCAGGACTAGCAAGAGCCACAGCACGATCAGTTTCGATCGATGGAGGAAGGATCTCCACCAGATGCACTTCCCTGTGCTGTAAATTGCCTGAAACCTACCCTGTAGGACCATCTCGAAATGAATGATCCTATCGCAACTTGAAACAATGAACAAATCACATATGTAAGTGTTGGAAATCAACGCTACCGTTTGATCTAAAACCAATTGGTGTTAGAAAGGGAACAACCTAAACCATATAGCGCATTCAGCCCTCCAGGACTAGGCATTCGATTGCGGTACAATGGCCATCGTGCGAGGACTTGGTCGATGCCATTTCTGACCCCCAACAATCCCCCCTCGGAAATTGCTCCCTGAGAGAATTGAACCCTCTCCACTGGCTCTGATACCACTTGTTGGACATCAACGCTACCGGTTGATATAAAACCAATTGGTGTTAGAAAGGGCGCAACCTAACCCATATAGCGCATTCAGCCCTCCAGGACCAGGCATTCGATTGCGGCACAACGACCATTGTGCGAGGACTTGGTCGATGCCATTTCTGACCCCCAACAGTAAGGAATTCCAAAGCCCTCTCCTTACCAAGACTCACAAAGGGGGGGGGGGGGAGGAAATGCACACTCACCATCCTTCTCCACGAAGAACCGGGGCATCATCCCGCGTGCCCTCCAGGCGGCGCTCATCCCGAAAGCGGCCAACATGTAGTCCTCTTAATCCTCCCCATTGAAGGAAATAGTTCTCAGCGCCTGCACCACAGTCTCGCTGACTCCCCAAAGTTGGGGTGTTCGGTCGGTGAAAGTGGTACTGCAAGGATAACCAAAGTCGACCAAGTAGCGGTTCACCCACAACCATTTGTCCTGCCAAGTTCTTCCTGGAGGCCTTCTGATTTATAATGAACGCATGGATGCCCCACCGTTGAGAGCACGTATGCATGCTGGCTTGAGTATTGGAGTTGAAGAAGTACTTGAAATCCCATAATTAAGGGAGCATGCCCAAAGCCCGACAAGCCATTTCGAAACCAACAATTTTGTTGACAGTGTTAGGGGTCAGATCGTCAACAAAGAAGCCATACTGATGCATGATCTCATTGAAAAGGTTGTTCATCGGTAGCCGGAGACCCGCCTTGATGATTGGGATTGGGACTCCAACCTTCCCTTCAGGCGGCTGGGAAATGTGCGCTCCCCTTCGAGGATATTGCACCCCATGTTCAGGAAGAAACCTAAATCGAGCCTGCAGGGACTCAAACTCTTTTTGTGTAGGTTCTATTGTAGTTATTGGTGTCACCATTGCGTACGGCTAACATATGCGAGACGAAAGAGAAAGGAAGAAAAGAAAAAAGAAGAGACGGTTGAAGAGTAGTAGATCGAAGAAAAGGAAATTGTCCCAATCGGGAAAGCTTTAAATGAGAGGTGGGAAACTCGAACAATCGCAATGATGAAACCATCTGCACAGCCAATTCTGGGCCTTTGCCCTTGTGGTCTTGTTCTTAGTCCCCGACGTCCTAACACCAAGGCCCATAACATGCCAAAATAGTACCAGATTGCTCCCAAGAATGAAAAGTGTAGCACTCAGAGCGCCGCTTCTCAGTAATACAAAAGGTACTGAGTTGTTGATAACTCCAGGACTGTTGATAGTCCGCAGGGTTGATGATAACCCATAGGGTTGTTGATAACCTGTAGGGTTGCCTTGTTGTATGTGATATTTTAAGGAACTCACTAAACATTCGTGCTTACAGTTGTGGATTTAAATATGTTTCCGGTATTTCAGATGATCGTGTAAAGGTAAGGCTTGACTGTACACACTCATGGGGAGTTGTTTTGATTCCGTATTATTATGATACTCTGATTTTTAGGATGACTGTATTTGATGCTTATGGCTTTTCATGACTTGGTTTAACGGAAATGATATTTTTACCAAAATTAACAATGAAATTTATGGTTGTGAAAATGGGACGTTACATTGAGATTCATTGACTATCAATGGCATGGTAATCTCAGAATATTTTCATCTCAAATTCTGTGACGGGGTCTATGTAGATCATAGAACAGATGGTGAATCAAACATGCAAAATTATGTGGTCCCCGACTAAAGCTATGCTTGATATTTGCGAGTTCCACATTACTCTCAACTATACTCTCAAATTGACATGTCGGTTAACCACATGAGCCTCATGAACAGAATATAAAGAGAATGTGCAATATTCGTGGATAACAAATTCACATTTTATTAATAATACGAGATTTTTTTTTATACTTTTAACTTGACCATTATCCTATCAAACACTTTCAGTAACTCCACTCTCAAAATACAAAAGGCGGTGAGGGAGGTAAGTGCGAATCATATTAAAAACTGGCCTCATTGAGAATCAAAGAGACCTTTTAGCGTGTATGCGCCTAGTCATGGTAAGACTAACAATGTCAATATTTAAACATGTGAGGACACATGTTGTAAATTTCTCATACATATAATAGGTATTGTTCTAACATATATATATATATATATATATATATATATATATATATATATATATATAGGTAAATTTAAAGCTCTTTAAATTTGATTGTTTATTATTAATTTTAATTAAATTGCGAATATGCAATATTAACAATTAACAATTAATGAGGGTCTAATATTCAAGTTTATAAATCTCAATTATAAACAAGCATTAACAAAACTCATCGACTTCAGAAACCTTATTATCCTTTCTATCCTAGCAAAATTCATGTTCGAGAATAATTTAAAATGACTAATTGTTATATTTTTTATGCATCTTAACCCACGATCATGGCAAAGGAAACATAATGATATCATTTGTGCGCATGCAACCTAAGGATCTAAGTTTTATACTATTATTGCTACCCTATGAAAATATAAATAAGGAAGAACCACATACCTATGTTGCAGTTAGCGACCTTGGAGCTTCAGATCTTGTGCATGCTACATTGTTTGGATGAAAGGATCCAAACCAGAATCCCTCTCGCGGTTCACACCCAATGAACTCAAAAGAGCATAATGAAAACAATTAGTAGGAGGGATAAAATCACTAAGAATTTGTCCACTATAAAGGAAGAGAGAAGGATGGCGAAGAGTCAAGCTAATGAGCAAGAAATAATGAGATCCTTAAGGACCTATTTATAGTCTTGAATTCCTTTCTATGTTTTGTCCTCCATCCCATGTGGGATAAGAGGAGATTTCAAAAATCACTCCTCATCCCATGTGGGATGATGATATTTTCGTCCAACCCTAATCCCATAAGGGGTTCTCGAATATTCTTGATCAACCAGTTAGCTTCTAACTATTTATAAACCATAATAATTAATAAACTAAATCTTCATTTATTTATTCTACTTAATTTGAGTCTTGAAAGCAACCAAAGATGACCCTGCTATTATTATTTATTAGAAATATCACTAATAGTTAATGACCTTAGTCACTTTTTCCAATACTACTCTTGTTTAATTACGCTACAAAGAAACACTACTAGAAAAAGGTTTTCCTTGACAAACATTGTCTGTCATAAATACATATACATGATAGACAAATGTTTGTCGTTGAAAGCCAAGTCATAAATGAAAATGAAGGGCATTTGGTTTGTCATAAAATTTACGACGGACCTTCATGACCTACAATTATGATGGACATACATGACAAGCATTTTTGACATACAATTACGACTAACTTTGTATGTCATAATTTGTAACGTGTTTGTAATTCCCGACGAACATTTTACGGCTTACCATTATGACATATTTTGTACGTCATGAGTTTTGACATAATTTTACAATATATATATATATATATATATATATATATATATATATATATATATATATATATATATATATATATATATATATATATATATATATATATATATATATATATATGTACCGATATTAATCAAACTAAAATACATATTTAATGTCTTATAATGCAAAATAAAATATCATACATATACAAAATTACAATCCATAACACAAACCATAGTGACAAATACAAAACTATGTTCCAAATTCATCAAAAAAAAGTAATTGACAAATACGTATATCAGTGCTAAATAAAGGTTGTGACATAAGTAGCCCAAGTCTTCACACACCTTATCGAGCTTCAGTTGTGTATCAACATTGGTAGGCCCAATACTACTAGCACCTAATGGTCACCGTTAAAACCCAAAAATCAAAAAACATTAAGACGAATAATTGTACCTTTTATTTTTCTAAGTAGTTTTTTTTCTTATTATAGCATTTTACTTTCATATTCTAAATTTATCATCATACTTTTATATTCTCACTTTAAGTTATAATTGAACCTTCTACAAAAGATGTGAATGCCCTTCATTAAGAAAGGCCTACAATGCTTATGCATTCATGTCTCGTTTTAGTTTATTATGATGGAATCAAGGTTGGAATGAAATGGTTCATACATTCGATTTAAATAGAGTTGTTTGGTCTGCTAGAATGGAATCGACGATTCTTAAAGGAATGTGATTCCTTTCATTTTGTTCAATTTAATTTCATAGTTTTGGGTTGTTTCTTTTCATTCCAATGTGAAATGGAATGGAATGAAACATTGCAAAATGACCCATTATGCAAAGTAGTAAATTATGTTTTTTCCCAAGTCAAATCTACAAAGTATGTTGTTATTTCTTGAATTTTCAGCAAAAAGGCCTAAGTGCAAGAAATGACAACTTAATTCTACTTATTTATGGTAAAGGAACCCTAAATTCAAGAAATAGCAAAGTATAATGCTATTTCTTCCAATATTCAAGGTAAAAAATGAAATGAAATGCCATGAGGCTCACCTTCAAACCATTGTAATATGTTTGAACAAAACGAAGAGATGTAGTAATATTATGAGCTTGCATCATATTCCATACCATATTAGCAATTGTATAACCTCCACCCTGTAAACATAAAAAATAATACAAAAATAACTAATTGAAAACAATAGAAAAAAATCTTGCTTACCTTTTCACCAACTATTGCAAGAATGAACGCATTGCCGGTTGATAGGACCAAATTAATGCCATATTAGAATTCATTTCCGTATGAATCAATAAAAACACAAAAAGTAGTTATTTATTAGAAAAACATTAACAAAAATTCAAGTATATATACATAAGGCAGCATCATTGGTAATTTACCAGTTTCTCCAGAGCAACTTGCATACCCTTGGGTGTGTAACCATCCATTTAATAAGCTAGAAATGTATAAATTTGACTGATGAAAAACGAAAGATGTTAGCTCTTATCTTTATTATTTTTCTGTATGAAGCAATAATAGATGAAAGTTTTGTAAAATCAATGAAAAAAACCTTTGTTTTCTTATTTTCTGAAGCTTTATAGCCTCACTGTAAGCTCTTTCATGGAAGTTCTTTGATAGTTCTGCATCATCACATTTCATTAAGCCAGCTAAAACTATTTCTATATGCTTCCTTACCTGTGAATATATAATAATATATTTATTTTATTCAAATACAAATCAAAAAACTAAACAAATTAAACCAACATAGCGACAAAACTTGCCTCCACTTGGTTGTATGTAAGTAGCTTCTCAATTGTTTTCCAGATTTTTTGGTTCTCCTCATTGGAGAGGATGAAAGTGTGCCTGCGAGAATGATTTTAAAATCAAATAAAAATATGAAAAAGTTGCATATCATTCATGGAAAGGGCTTCTGGATGCATACATGTACATAATTGTATGATGATTTTACTATGAGAAAGTATATTATGAAATTTAATAGTCTTTGTTGTTATGTTAAAGATTGATATTTATTGTAGTCTTTATATTCGTCCTAAACTCATCTTAATCCAACTTTATTTTTAGTTGTAGTTTTCAAATGGATTAAAGGAATTAAAGATTCTCAACAAATAGTATGTGTCACAATCAATTGGTGCAATGCATGATTTTAGGTGTGGGTGTGGATGTTTAGGTGAATGTGAATGTGGGGGTGGGGGTGTAGAGGTGTGGGTGTAAATGAGTCATAAGTAAGGGTAAATTAGTCATTTACCTTTTCTCCAATGGATATTTTAGAATGACGAGAACGAACAAGAATTTGCATCTTGATAGTGGATTGAATGGAACGCAAAGTTCCATCGACATGACAACAATCCTAATTCCCTCGAACAACAGCTTGTAACTTCACCACATTTTTATGCCTCAAAAGTTCTCTTTGAGCCTAAATATTACAATAAACCATATTCAAAAAAATGAAAAAGATATTATTATTAGACATATGCATAAGTAAATACATAGTTACTGTTAGGTGCATTTTGTGCACCTTTTAGTCCCTTTTGTGCATCCACTTAGCATAGTTGTTTTTCATTTTTCTTGCATTTCATCAAGGTCATGTTAGTCTCTAGAACAACCTTATTTGCATGCTTTTATGGAATTTTCAAGTAAACCGGAGGTTGAAACGCGCTTTGGGAGGTGCCGGGAAGCATGGGTGAAGATTCTGGGATGATAGGATGCAAAACGGAAAAGTTGGAAAAATCAAGATTGGACTTGGAAGCAGGAGCGAACTTGGGGCATGTTGGATTTGTAATGAAAAGTGAACACGGGTCATGTTTGACCAATAAGAAGCTGTTGACCTATGACAACCGTCAAAACTCAGGTTAGGAATCATCTAGAACCTTGTCATTTCCATGCGTGCACATAACTTGGCTTTAGATGCAACAAGTTGAGCTATATCGCGACTTAATATATCCCTTGGAACAAGCGGTGTAACTTATTTTGTACTAAGCAATCACATTGATATGTGAATACTCCAGCTAGGTTGTAAAGTGCCAAATTTCAATCTCAAAACTAAACACAAAAACCATGTTCGGAAGATCAAAGCTCACAGGTATGTAAAATACCCTAATTTCTTAATCAGAATATATGATGTGCTTAACTAGTATGATAACTTATCAAACTCAATTTCATTAAATCATAATTTGATTTAATTACAAGTTGGAAATAATATCCACATATCATAATTTGAAGTATGGGCCAAAAATATAATCCAAGGATTATCTAATCCGACATTCATATGTGAACCTTTATTTCATTTATTTGAAATATAAAATTTGATTTTATAAAAATCAAACCATATGTTATCATTTCTATTATTTAATTCAAGAGAATACAAGTTTATGACTTATTTCTAAAAACAAAATACTTGAATAAAAACCAAGAAAGAAACTCTTGGAAGTTTATAAAAATTCATCGAATATTTATAAAAACTAAACATCATTTATATAAAAATGGCTAAGAGGCAACATTATTAAAGAATTCCAGCTTTAAAGAGCCTCATAAAGTCTCTCTTCACCTCAAAAATTCGGCCATACCAACCCCTCTACACTCATCTCTCTCTCTTTCTCTCTCTCTCTCTCTCTCTGACTCATTATTGCTCCTCTATGCAAAATCCTGAGGTTAGATTTTACATGTCAATGTGAGAAAGAACAACCGATCTTAGAAACATATTATGTGGGAGAGATTTTTCCAGTTCATGTTTCATATTTTAACTCACATTTATGGAGTTTTGTGGCCGATTTGGATGAAGTATATCCTCAAAGAGATGACGAGAGAGACCGCCTATCCAGAGAGATAGAACCTCACTTTCTTTCCCTCTTCTCTCTACAAACACTCCACCACTTCTCTCTTCTTCCTAGAATCATTTCTCTCTCAAAAGTCCCCCAAATTCAGCCACATCCACGAAATTCTCAGCCATATTTTGATCATTTTTTAGGGTTTTGAAGTGTTCTTCAAGTTCAAAATCGAAGACAAGGTAGGATGCTTCACTCTCTTCTTCTTCTTAATTTTGATGTAGATTTTTGCACTTTTTCTTTCTAAACTCGGATTCTATGCCTCCTCGTTTTCTAGAACCTTTTATTCCATCTTAGTGTTTGTAGACACCAAAACACATTGCATGTGTCAAACATGGTGAAAATCCGGGACCAAACCAAAGCTAACATCAAAAGGAAACTAGTATGTTCTTGTGACATCTAAAACTGGATTCAACGCCTTCACTTTTTTTCTTTTTATGTTTTCATATATTAAAGAATTTCTAAGACATCGTGGATGGTTTTTCACTCCATGCATGTGTTAGAAATTGGATTGTAGTGCAAATCCTTGTGCAAGATTAGGTTCCAAGGAGTTCGTTACATTAAGAACGAAACACTGATTTTTTGGGTCTTGGATAAAACTAGATCTATGACTTGGATCAATGCACACCAAAGTTTCTTGTTCCTCTGTAAACTACAGTATGTTATTGTTAGAGCATGGAAATGCTCTACAAATAATGAGTGGTAGTTAGGTTGTATTTTCCCTTTATTTGTCTCTCCCTCCTATATAAAGGGAGAGGTGGTCATTTTCTTATAATGCACTTTTTTACAATGTAACTCCTAGAGAGAGAGAATTGGTGAAATTTCTCCCATCCAGGGAGAGTTTCTCTCTCCCACCATTGTTCTTCATGAATATTATTATTATCTCTCTTTTCTTTCTCATATTCTAAGAATTCCCATCATGTTCTTCATATCTTTATATTTTGATACACGATAAATCTCGAGATATGTTTCTTCCGCATCCACCGTTCGTATAAAAATGGGTTCCTACAATTGGTATCAGAGCCGTACCTTGAAGATCTCACGATTATTTCAAGGGAACGACTCCCGTTCGGTTATTATCTTGAAGTTTTTCTTGTTTTTGCAAAGAATTTTCGGGTCTCAAACTGGAAATTTCTGATGAGTTTTCTATTTTTTCTGGGTGATTCTTACTTAGTAGAATAATTATGTTGCTGCTGCTCAATCAAATTCACTGCTGGAAATTTTTGTTCTTAGTGTTCTTAGTATTTTTCTGTTGAAGAAATGAAGAAAAATGGGAGAAGAAGTTATTTTTGTGGTCTCAAATTGTTGAAGAAATTGTTCCAGCGAGTTCTTGTATTCTTGGATGAGAAGACACAAAATAATGGGCTTATTTTCTTGAAGAAAGTGGAGAAAAGCATCTCTTTATTGAAGATTTTTTTTACCCAGCAGCTATTATTCTCAAAGGTATGAAGTTCTTGTTCTTCATAATTTTAGTGTTGTGAATCTTTGATTTGAAGATGTTTTGGACGTAATTTTTGTTTGCAAAAAGTCAATTGTCCTTGTTACTCTTTTGGGTAAAGAGTACTCCACTCATTTTTTCCTTCCCAAGACAAAACCATGTGACTATGACAAATCTCATCACCTTTTGTCCCCTAAAAACCCCCAGTACACTCCTCCTTTTGTCTTCCCAAGACCACTTTTTGACCCAAAATGCTTAAAAAAATATTCCCCTCAATAAAATATGAATAAATGGCCTTTGCGGTACTATTTTTTATGAAAAAATAGCATTTTTCGTCATATATTCAGCCCTTCTCGGATCCCAGAACCGCAACCAAAAACTGCCTACCATGCCTCCTAAGAAGCCTCCCCGCAGCCCCTCTCAAGCATTGATCCGAAGCCTCAAGACCGCAGCCTACTCTTCCCTGCTGACCAAAAGCCTCCCCTGCTGACCGAAGTCCTTCAGCTCTACTGCAACTTCGGATCTGCTCTTCTTGGCTCGGACCGCAGCCTCAGACCGCAGGTTCGGACCGCAGGCATCTCCTTCCCGGCTCACACCGCAGTTGCAATCAGCAGCTACCGCAGCCTTTCCCTACCCACTTCGGTTCCTAGCCTCGTCCGCACCCAAGACTCCCTCTTATCCGAACCCAGCTCCAACCCGCAACCTCTCTCCGCCTCCCCCCATCCTACCGCAACCACCCTCACTCCGGTTCCACCTTCTTCACCCGCAACCTTCCCCCTTCGGATCTTCCCTTCTCCAGCCCTCCCCTCCTCCCTTCTCCTTCCTTCTTCCTTCTCTCATCCTTCTTCCTCCTCCCCCCTCCTTTCCTCCTCTTTTTTTTCCTCCCCTCTCATCAGCCCCTCTTTTTTTTTAAACCCTCTTTTTATTTAAACTTCATTTTTTTTATTCAGCCATTTTTTTGTATTATTTTTTTTTATTTTTTTTCAGCCAATTTTTTTAACGACAATTTCTTATTCAGCCAATTTTTTTTAACACAAATTTATTTTTATTTAGCCAATTTTTTTTTTATTAAAACCAATTTTTTTTTTACACCAATTATTTTTTTAACACTAATTTTTGCCACAACCAAACCTTGGATTTTCACATTGGTTCATTTCATGCCGATTATTTTTGGAAGATTACTCCATACCGCAGTCGGACTTCATATTATTCTTTGTGCTGCTTGCACCGCAATGCCGATTGATCAACAAAGTTGTTTCGCATTCTTCACTTTATGGGATATTATGACTTGGCGCTCTTGATCCTCGATTGACGAATCATGTATCTTGAGCATGTGGACTTTATTTTCTTTTGAAGACCACTACGAGAGTTCCGGCACCGCAGTTTGGATATTTTTGGTATTTTCGGCACAACAGAGATATTTCTTCATGTAGTGATTCTTCGTTCCTTGATATTTGTTCATTCAGCTTCAACAACTATATCACCCATCTTCTCACGACCGCATAGTATCTCTTTTACTCTATTCCTCGTGTCTTATCAAGACCCTTCATACATCTAGGGAGAGCTCTCTTAGCTCTTGTTATCCGACACTCTCCATCCGATGATTTGTTGATTTTTGATATCCGGTCATTGGTTATCAAAAATAGGGAGAGAATATCATCCGGATTTGGTTCTTATGATTGTTTGAGTTTGGATTTTGGATCTTCTGAAGACGATGATTTATTTAGTGATGCGATGTGGCACTTATTTTCGGTCTTTACGGATCAAATTTTTGGCATTACTCGATGTTTTCCGATTCAGATTATTTATTATTCGGACTCTACCACAAGATGATTTTGTGTTCGCATCCGGTTCAGATTTTATGATTTCTCAAGTTTGGATTTGTGATATGTTGAAGACGAAGATTATTTTGGCGATGTGACGTGGCACTTATTTTTGATCATTTGATCAAATTTTTGGCATTGCTGGACCATGTCTTTGGACTCACATTATTTTTATCCGGACTTCATTTTATGGATGCTTCACATTTTAGCAGGTTATTCTTTGAAGAATTTTGGTGTATTATGATTCGAGAACTCGAGATGTTTTTCAGACTTTTTGAAGCCGAAGTGTTTCTTTTATTGGATCTTCTACTTGCTCATGGTGACCTTCTTCTTCTGGTGATTATGACTAGTTTGAAGAATTGGATCTTATTTTTCTGCTTCATTGGTGGTGCTTTGAAGCCGAAGATCTTCATCTTTAGAGATTCATAGCCAGTTTCAGACTTCACAGACACTTCAGAGTTTCAGAGACATTTCAGCATTTGGTTCTCACTATGTTTCATTTTATTACCACACTTGCTAGTCGGATTACTGTATTATAGCCTTGTATCACTTATTGGATCTCTCATAATTTGTAATCATTTAGGGAGAGAATGTTGGACCATGGAAATACTCTACAAATAATGAGTGGTAGTTAGGTTGTATTTTCCCTTTGTTTGTATTGTTGGTGTATTTGTCTCTCCCTCCTATATAAAGGGAGAGGTGGTCATTTTCTTATAATGCACTTTTCTTACAATGTAACTCCTAGAGAGAGAGAATTGGTGGGATTTCTCCCATCTAGGGAGAGTTTCTCTCTCCCACCATTGTTCTTCATGAATATTATTATTATCTCTCTTTTCTTTCTCATCTTCTAAGAATTCTCATCATGTTCTTTATATCTTTATATTTTGATACACGATAAATCTCGAGATATTTTTCTTCCGTATCCACCGTTCGTATAAAAATGGGTTCCTACAGTTATCCTTCATTTTCTACCAAAAAGAATATGCATGTTGTTCTTGTGAACATATGGCCCACAGGGGAACTTTAATCAACCAAAGATAACATGGATTTTGTCAGAAACATTTTTTCGGATTTAGACAGCCATATCTCACTCACTACTCAACCAAATCACGATATTATTTTTCTGGAGACTATTTCCCTGAGTTCAATTTTGAACCCAAGTGGTCTTACTGTAAAAAACTAAGAATTTGATTTTTGGCGATTTTAACAAAACAGTTGCGCAAACAACACTTTTCTGTGATCACTAGTTTTGAATTACATAATCAAAGGTCTTAAATACCACAATAAATATGGAGAAAATTATTTTATAAATTTGACACATTTATCTCAGAAGAGCTAAAATTTCATGAACTAAAACCTTATAGAAGTTTCTACACAAATTCTTAAACTTACAGCTATATTTGGAACTCATGCACTAGTTAGTGCTACATTTCAAAACGTGTTGGGGTTGAATACCCCCATTTAGCTCCGAAATTATTTTAAACCAAATTATTTTGTGAAATTTCATGTTTTTAAGAGGTGTTTTGTGAAACCTAAGTGCTTAAACAAAATCCTTATTTTTCTACAAAAGTAAGAATTTAATGGCCATAAATTTAAAATAATCATTTACAAATGAGATAAAAATCTGAAAAATTGTAGAACTGATGTATTCACAAAATAAGGATCACATTTTATACAATTTGGTCACAGTTTGGTATTTTATTCATATTTTTCATTGAATTAGAGTATGAATTTACAAAACCGAGTCATAGGACTCAAGGGCTTGAACCAATATTTTTCCCAACTTTGGTAACATTATGAGAACCTGTAAAATTTAATTTGGGAATTTTTGCAACTGTTTGCTATTTACTTTGAATTTTTCCTATTATTTAGACTTAAATTTCAAATAAATAACAAATTACTTCAAAATTCTCTATAAAATTTCTGGACACTATTACCCTTTGTTAGAACCAGAATATGAATTTTTACAATTTTTGGAATTCATTTTCATGCATTTATGGATTTTTGAATAAAAGGCACCGTGAATTCAATAATACCAATAATGAACTTTGGGCACTTTGCGACACCACTAGTTGGATAGGTAGATCTTAGATAATGGTTTAGTGAATTGTATCTCACTAGAAACTATTTGTTTCGTAGGGCACTAGTAGAAATCGATCTATACAACACTGAACCGCGAAACTCGAACCGCAAATTCTCCCTAGTGAGTATTCACAACCCCCTTTTTACGGTTTTCATGTTTTGGGGTGGAAATCATGCTACTATTTTATGAACTATCCGTATTGTTTTACGAACTTGCTGAACAATGTTTTGTGAAGTTGCTGAAAAAATTTTGTGAGCTTGCTAAACTTTGTTTTATGAACTTATTGGGCTATGTTTTATGAACTCATTGAACTTGGACCGATGTTGTTTAATGAACTTGTGCTATGAACTTTATGCTATGGAATTTTGATATGAACTTTGTGATATGAACTCTATGTTTTGAACTTTGTATGTTAAGTCCTCGAGAACCGAATTACAACCTATTAACTCGTATTTTGAGCCGACGGTCTTATGGATATAGCTATTTAGGGTAGACAGCCCCCACTCACCCAGAACCGTGAGTGCATATTTCCGTGAAACTGACATCATGGGAACCATGGACATGATGGAATGGGGTAAGAATGGTCGTTAGGCGTGGTTGTGAACGGAGTGCTTTGGCATTCAACACTCATTTTGAGTTGGTACTTTTGTTGAACAAATCTATATTTTCTTACTGAAATGATGTACCTTTATAAACCTGTGAACTCACCAATTATTTTATAGTTGACCCTCGTTTTTGCATGCTTTTCAGGAAACGGTCAATGAGCCAGTTTAAGACGCCATAATGATTTATGTTTATTTCTCTTGTTATGTACTAGACTATGTAGTATGGAACTAAAATGTAATATTGTTTCGAATATGATGTAAACATAAAAATACTCAACAATTATGGTTGTTAATCCTATTTACCTTGTGTTATGAGACCTTAGCCTGTCACCCTTCATGTTTCCGCTTTCACGGGGTGCGACATGACCATGCTGAACACGGCCCGTGTCAGTTTAGCCTATTTTGACACGAGCCGTGTTGGTCCAGCTGAGTGTTTTTGAGCTTTGTACTTTGGTAGAAGAACTGATGATGGCTTGCATACTCCCACGCAACATGACCCATGTTGATTTACTCTCTTTCGACACGGGGCATGTTCGGCCCAACAACTAATTTTTGGAAGTTTTTCCTATCTTTCATATTACGCGATTGGGACATTACACGAGGAGACTTCACTTTCCAGAGCACAAGAGAAGAGCAATTTCGAAGGTCTTTTCAAGGTTTCGATTGTAATCATTTTGGAAATATTTTTCGTTGGATTTGTAAGTCTCGTATGTGGATTATTTCATCTTTTCTAGACTTGTTGATTATTCTAGTCATGTGTGGCTAGAACCCTAATTTCTCAAACTTTATGTCTTGACTTTTAGTTGTGATTTCAATCATGTGATTTGATGTTGTTTCTAATTTCTATCTAGTGAATTTGATTTCATTTCAATCGAATGTTTGATTTTAATTTTAGTTCCTATTGGCCGCTTGAATGAGGGTTAGATCATTCAAGTTGTCTATTTTGCAAAATTCGTAATTGTTTTGTGAAATAGAGCAAGTAACAAGCACTAAATTGAATTCTTTTCAATAAATCTAGTGTAAATCATATTCACACATTCTCACAGTCTCGTGCTTGTGAGGAGTATTGAATGTTTTTTTGGGAACTTTCACATAAAGTTTAATGCGATCTTTTAATCTAACTCTAAGAGCTTGTTTAGATTAGGTTAGTGAGGTTAGGGTTAATCAAAGAGCTTATTTTGGTTAATTAATATGGTGAATTGAAAATGTTAGACCTTGTTACCACTTTCAAGTACGAATTTGGGTAGAATTGAACAAATATCATGTCATCTTGGAATCACATTGCTAAGTCATTATACACAGAGTTGGAGTCTTTAAAAATTCTAAATTTACTTTAATGAATTCATCATTTGTTTGTCCCTTGTTTTACTTATTTGAAGTGTTACCTACAAAACCCCCTTTTTATTCTTGGTAACTAAATTACCTTACGCAAAAAGGTATAAACATTAGTCATGTGCCTCTGTGGATCGACAGTGCTTTTCCTGTGCTACTTTTTAGTGCAATATAGTAGTGTTCTTTTGGAGTATACTGTACCCCTATCATTTTTTGGGTTTGACAACCTAACAAATTGGCGTCGTTGTCGGGGAAACAGTGTTACTAATTCTTTATGCCTAGATCTTTTCGTATAGGTACACCACTGGCAATTGACTCGGAGATAGAGAATACTATAAAAAGGTTACGGAAGCAAGGCAAGCTTCGTAAGAGGCAACCAGTTTCCGGGACTTCTTCATAATCTACCCCTCCAGTCATTAAAATTTGGGAGGATATGCCCCTCTCAAGTGTATCCACATCCGAAACAGAAACTCTCTCACTCCCACCTCAACCATCCTCACCCAGACATACCACTCCACCCACTTCACCTACTCATAATATTCCAAACTCTACACCTATAGAAACCTCATTTCCTACTCATACAATGTGAGATAACCATGGAGGGAATCAAGGTCCCCCAAATCCACCACCTAAGCAAACTTTTCGCCAATGGGCGAGACAAGAGGTTACACAACAACCTCTTTGCATCACATATCCGGCGGCCACAAACCATGAACTAAAATCCGGACTCATCCATTTACTCCCAACCTTTAGAGGCCTTGAAAATGAAGATCCCCATAAGTTCCTCACTGAATTCCATGTTGTGTGTGTCGGCATGAAGCCACACAACGTCACGGAGGATCAAATCAAGCTTAGGGTATACCCCTTCGCAGTGCAAGATGCAACAAAAGATTGGCTTTATGACGTCCCAGCGGGGACGGTTACGACATGGGTAGATCTTGCACGGTTGTTCCTAGAGAGGTATTTCCTCGAAAAGAAAGCTTCAACCTTGCGTAGGGAAATTATTGGCATCAAGAAGAAAAAGAATGAAGCCTTACTTACCTATTGGGAAAGGTTCAAGAATTTGTGCACCCGTTATCCAAAACATGGAATCTCCGAATACAACCTCTTTCAATACTTTTTTCAAGGCATGTTGCCATGGGAAAGGAGACTTCTTAATGCTTCAAGTGGAGGATCTATTATTGATAAGACCCCAATAGAAATTCGGAACTGATAAAGAATATGGATGAAGATTCAAATCACACTTCTCAAGAAGATGGGTGGTATACGGATGCACCCCGAGGTGTAAAAGAAGTCCAAACTTCTCAAATTGAAGCTCAGTTGTCCGAACTTACAAAAGTGGTAATGATGCTAGCTAAAGATAAACGTGTGCAGCCCACACCCCGCCCTTGTGGTATTTACACTCAAGTGGGGCACCCTACCAATATGTGCCCTCAACTTCAAGAATAAGATTACACAGAAGCAAATGCCTTAGGAGGGTATTCCGGGTCAAATCAAATAGGATACGAGCAGCCACGAGGTGACCATAGATGGAACAACAATCAAGGTTGGGGAGGAAATCAACATGGGGATTATCAACAAAGACGACCATTTCCTCAACATCAACAAAGGCCACCATTTCAACCTCAAAATTTCTAGCCAAGGCGGCCACAACAACCACCTCCACAAACGGGTTCATCAAGCATGTCATTGGAGGATATTGTCAAAATCCTTGATACTATCACTCAAAGCTTCCAACAAGAAACTAAAGCTAGCTTAAAAATATTGGAGCAACAAGTGTCACAAGTTGCTATACCCGTGAGTAGAATGGAATCACAAGGCAAGCTACCATCTCAAACCGAGAAGAACCTAAAACACAATGCATGTGCCATTACCTTAAAAGTTGGAAAAAGTTACGATGGACCAAGAAGGTCGAATGAAGAAGAGGAAGAGATGGAGATTGAAGTGGAGGAAGCTGTCAAAGAGAATGAAAAGAGTGATACTTCAAATCCAAAGAAGCCAATCGACACCGAAGGAGAAGTCACACTACCCTCATTTCCTTGAAGGCTAACAAGCACAAAAAGAGAACATGAAGATGACGAGATCATGGCAATGTTCCGAAAGGTTGAAATCAATATCCCTCTTTTAGATTCTATTAGACAAATTCCTAGATATGCTCAGTTCCTTAAGTAACTTTGCACACTTAAGAAAAAGCTCAAAGGACATCAAACGGTAAAAGTAGGAGAAAACGTGTCCGCCATGTTACAAAAACGGATACCGAAAAAATGCAAGGATCTGGGTGTACTCACGGTTCTTTTTAAAATGGGTAACCTTTTTGTGCCACGTGCCATCTTATATCTTGGGGCATCAATTAATGTTTTACCTTATTCAAGCTATAAAAAGTGGGAATTGGACCTTTAACAAAGACCAGAGTCATAGTTCAACTTGCCGACCGGTCTTTAGTACACCCAAATGGTGTATTGGAGGACGTGTTAGTGCAAGTCAATGAACTTGTATTTCCCGCTGATTTTTATGTCTTGGATATGGGTGATGACAACACCCTATAATCGAGTTCCATACTTTTGGGGAGACCCTTCATGAGTACTGCAAAAACAAAAGTAGATGTAGCAAATAGTACTTTGGCTATAGAGTTCGATGGTGAGGTGATCAATTTCAATATTTTTGAAGCTATGCGCTATCCTAGTGATATTCATTCCTTAAACTTCATAGATGTTATTGATTCATGCACTAATGATTCCTTTGAGTTGTCAATCCATGATGTGCTAACCACCATCTTGAGAAAGAATTTTGATGAGACATGGATCAAGAATCTAGCTGAGAAGTATACTTTGGAGGATGAGTTGATTGAAGCAATCAACTCTTTGGAAAAAGCGCAACCTATGAGAGCTGAACCACCCCGCAAGAAGCTCAAAAATTCCGATCTGAAACTCCTTCCTTCCATAGTACAACCACCGATTCTCGACTTGAAGACTCTTCCTGACCATCTCATGTATGTTTATCTTGGAGATGAAAAGACATTACCGGTAATAATCTCAGCCAAGTTGTCAAAAAAAGAAGAAAAAGAGTTGGTTGACACCTTGAAGAAGTACAAGGAAGCCATTGGTTGGACCATCGTGGACATAAAGGGGTTGAGTACATCATTATGCATTCACAAAATATTGATGGAAGAGGACTTCATGCCAACCCGCGAAGCCCAACGGAGACTAAATCCACCCATGATGTAGGTCATGAAAAAGGAGATCATGAAGCTCTTAAATGCAGGTGTAATCTATCCCATTTCTGATAGTAAGTGGGTAAGTCCCGTGCAAGTTGTCCCGAAAAAATTCAGAGTTACGGTTGTCAAGAACATTGAGGGAGAACTGGTACCCACCCGTGTGCAAAACGGGTGGAGAGTTGTATCGATTATAGGAAGTTGAATGCTTCCACCCGCAAAGACCATTTCCATTTTTCCATTCATCGATCAGATGCTTGAAAGATTGGACGGGAAGTCCCACTATTATTGCCTTGATGGTTTTTTTGGTTTTCATCAAATTCCGGTCACCCTGAAAGACCAAGAGGAAACCACATTTACATGTCCCTTCGGCACATTTAAGTATAGACGCATGTCATTTGGTTTGTGAAATGCAACCGCAACTTTTCAAGGATGCATGGTGAGCATATTTTCTGAATATGTTGAAAATATCATAGAGGTTTTTATGGACGATTTCACTGTTTATGGAATTTCTTTTGAAGACTGTTTGCAAAATCTCACGAAAATCTTACAAAGGTGCATTGACACAAATCTGGTCCTTAATTATGAAAAATGTCATTTTGTGGTTGACAAGGGCTTGATACTTGGACATGTAGGGTCACAAAAAGTAATAGAAGTAGACATGGCCAAAATTGATGTCATTAAGAGCTTACCATACCCGGAAAATGTTCGGGAAGTACTCTCTTTTCTTGGCCATGCAGGTTTCTTTTGGCGATTCGTCAAAGACTTTTCCAAAATCAGAGTGACGATGTGCCAACTGTTGGATTAGTGTCTAAGCCCGTAACTATATTTGGTATGTACTTGACCCGGTTGTGCATGGTCCTTTTGGGTTGCCTTCACCGAAGCAACTTGACAGGATGATTTATAAAGAGAGAGAAGTTATTATGGTTTATTAATATATTATATGAATAATATATTAAAAGAGAAATCATATTATTTAATGAATATTAGTCATGAATTAATTAAGAAATTAATTTGGTGGCTAAAAGAGATTAATTAAATAAAGGGGACTGGAACTGTTAATTGTGTGATAGTTAGTTATTGGGCTGAGAATCCTTATGGATTAGGGCATGGACGAAATTAAGATGGAGTCCATCTTGAATTCGTCCAATGAGGCCTTATTCTAGAAGGTTCCTTGGACTGCTTAAGACCTAAGCTGTCCATTAGGGTTTTGACTGAAACCCTAGCAGCACAAGTATAAATAGAACCCTAAGGGCATCAGATTTCGGCCACTGGAAACCCTAGAGAGTTCATAGCCAAAATTGTGCCTCCTTCCCTTCTCTCCAATATCATCCTCTTGTGGTGTTTGTAAGCCATTAGAGGTGTGACATTTGTGACACTAAGCTCCAAGATTCGAAGATTAAATCCATTCAAGAAAGGTAATCATCTAGATCTGATCTATTAGGTTAATTTCGAAATATGTATGCTAGATCTAGGGTTCATAAGTCTTGGATGAATTGCATGTACAATAGAGAAACCTAGATCCAAGCTTTAGGGTTTTGCATATGCACATAGGATGTTCTTTTGCTCAAAACCCATCAGTGGTATCAAAGCCTTGCTTGGTTTCTATTGTATTTGATGCATTGTATTATTGTTCATTGCTTGAATTTGATTTTTTGGCTTTCTGTCTGACAAACTCGTCGAGTCCCAAAGAGGACTCGCTGAGTAGGATGAACTCGACGAGTCCAGTAAGGGACTCGGCGCGTCGGGCAGTCAGATAGAGGAAATTTCGGAATTTTATGCCTATTTTGCTGTGAGATAATTACCAAAACGTTTTTGATTGATAAAATACGAATTTTATTGATATTATGTGATTATCCTTGCCAAAATAAAAGATAATGTCAAATTAATTGAATAATTATTTCCTTATATAACAAATGTTAATTATTTGAACTATTTGGTCAATTATCTTGCATGAAATTGGATTAGGTCAAAATTAGATAATCACCAAAATTAATTGCTTAATTATTTATTTAAATTTTGATCTAGATAGTTTTGAAATGTTTCAAAACTTGCCCTCAAGTTTTGAATTTGAATATTTGCATTAAAAGTTTAACTTTGAAATATTTAAATTCTAAACCCTAGAATTTTACAAGTTTAAAATTCACCCTATACTATTATAATATTATAAGAATAATTATTATATATGTATAACATAAATGCTAGTCTTACCGTTAGTAGGCCTCATTCACAAAGCCGATCTATAAGGAGGTATAAGGTTATGGCCTATAAAATGGTCGTTTAATGGGTGTCCACTCTCACCCACCGCTTCCTTGATTGGTGGAGGGTCGTTAGCCGAACGGGTAGGATAGGGCAAACCTTCCTCATTAAAAGTATAATGATTTATAAAGTAACTAAATGTTTTTACAAAATTCTCAATCTTAGTTACATTAGGCAAAATGTGAATTTGATGCTATTCCATGAAATTACACTTTGTACCCTTGCTAAGACGTTAGTGGAGGGTGTGTGGTTAACCGGCACACTAATTTGGCTCTAAGAAAAGGTGGCAAAGGGTGACTCGATCTTTGTCATAGACCGATGGAGCGTGTATGGTTAACCGACACATCGATTAGGTGACTGTAACATTGGGCGCACCATGTATATTTTCGTGGTTATTCACACCTTGTTTGTGATCCTCGGTATCCCAGTCACAAACTTGAGATGTATATCGAGATTTAAACATGCCATTGAAAAGTTCAATGAATCTCAAAAGATCTAGGAGTTTTCGATATATTTAAAACTTAATTCTCTTTTGTTTTTCATGGTGGAAATTAGTGAATCGTCATTCACTTATCTTCAAATTATTTGTTATTTAGATTACGGCATCCCTCTTCTAAATTGCAAATAATGTTGTTGGATCCTAGCCCTAATTTCTCATTTGGGTGTTTAATTGGGGACTCTTAACTAATCAAACTTTGTCTCTTTTCTTTTCAGATGTCTAACTCGAACAACAACAACGCTTCAGGATCAACCACTTCAGGCTCATTCTCACTCATGAATTTGTGTGGGAGGGTGATTTTCGATGGGACCAATTTCAATGATTGAATCCGCAACATTCGAATGGTTACCCGCTATGAGGACAAAGAATATGTCCTCAACAAGGAGCTGAAGGAGGTGAATGTCAACACTGCTACTCCAGAGGAGATCGCTGCCTTTGAGGCCCATGAGCGTGATGCCACAAAAGTCCATTGCATCATGCTAGCGACCATGACTGCTGAACTCCAAAAGTCATACGAGGACTACTATCCGTATAAGATGCACCAGGATTTGCTGGACAGGTACCACCAAAGTGCCAGGCAGGAAAGATATGAGATCATCACTTCGATGATCACGACGAAGATGAGAGATGAAGAGTCTGTCACTGCTCATATACAAAAAATGCAGAGATATGTTGACCGCCTGTTGAAGTTAAATGTTAACTTCGATGAAGAGCTGGCAATTGACATCTTTCTTCATTCACTGCCACTCTGCTTCAACCAGTTTCGCATGACCTACCACATGAACAAAGAGGAGGTCAGCTTGAGCAAGCTTCAAGGCTTGTTGAGGACTGCTGAGAGCAACCTCAAGGACAAATCCATTGCACCAACTCCCACTCCTACTGCTGCCCTAGTCTTGGCTATTGGGCAAGGAAAGGGTAAGAAGAGGAAGGCTCCTTCAAAGAGCCACCATAAGGGAAAGTCTCAAAATGGCACCTCTTCTAGTGGAACCAAAGCTGGTACCACTACACCCTCCTCCAACCCTAAGGATGCAGAGTGCTATCACTGCCACGATAAAGGGCACTGGAAACGAAGTTTCCCGAAGTATCTACAGGACATCAAGGATGGAAAGATAAGACCATCCTACGCCTGTATTTATACTATTCAATCTAATGACACATCGCATGATATTTCTTGGGTTCTTGATACAGGATGTGGTTTTCACATTTGTTCTGATTTGCAGGGCCTAAGAAGAAATAGGGATGTGGAGCATGGGAAGATAAACTTGATCATGGGGAACAGAAGATCGTCGCCTGTCACCAAGATTGGAGTTTACTCTTTAGTACTTAGTAGTAGGTTAGGACTAGAGTTGAATAATTGTTGCTATTCGCCAGAAATGGCTAGAAACATCATTTATTTTCATGGTTTGTATAGACAAGGATTTAGATATTCATTTGATAATGAAAAGGGTTCTATTAATGCTTATCTTAATGGTGTTTTCTATTTTGAAGCATTGCCTTGTAATGGAATATATGAAACTGTGATGGTTATAGACAATTTAGGAAATGATGTATTGCATATCGATTCTTCCAATGATTTGGATAAAGCATGCTTATGGAATTCTAGTCTTGGACATGTCAACAAGAAACGCATAGCCCAACTCCAAAAGGATGGAGTGTTGGAGTCATTCGACCTTAGGGACGATGACGTGTGCTAATCTTGTTTACTTGGAAAGATGACCAAGTCACCCTTCACTGGTTCTTTTGAAAGGGGTGAGGGTTTATTGGATCTCATACATACAGATGTATGTGGACCCTTTAGATCCAGCACAAGGGATGCAAGCCGCTTCTACGTGACTTTTACCGATGATTATAGCAGATATGGCTATAACTACTTAATCAGGCATAAGTCAGAAACCTTTGAAAATTTCAAAGAGTTCAAACAAGAAGTGGAGTATCAGTTGGGCATGAAAATCAAAATGCTTCGATCTGATCGAGGTGGATAGTACCTTAGTCTTGAATTCCACGACTACCTCAAGGAATGAGGAATCGATTCGCAATTGACACCTCCCCGGACACCGCAGTTGAATGGTGTAGCTGAGAGGCGTAATCGAACCTTGCTAGACATGGTTCGTTCCATGATGAGTCTTGCTTCGCTACCTATCTCATTCTGGGGGTATGACTTAGAGACTGCCGCCCATATCCTTAACTTAGTCCCTACGTAGAAGGTTGCCAAAACACCTCACGAGATGTGGACAGGGAAAGCTCCCTCGTTGGCACACATCAAGGTTTGGGGTTGCGATGCTTTCGTAAGACGAGAGACTCACGACAAGCTCAAACCTCGTAGTGAGCGATGTATTTTCGTCGGCTACCCGCAGAAGTCCTTTAGATATCTCTTCTATAGACCAAGTGACAATGTTGTCTTCGTTGCGAGGAGAGGGGTTTTCCGAGTGTGAGAACTCATAAGCCAAGGAGACAGTGGGAGGCAAATCGATCTTGAGGAGCTTGAATCGAACGATGAAGGAACCTCTAACACTGACGCTCAACCTGAGGAGGAAACTCCTGTTCAAACCGATTGACGAGTCCTTACCTCTTAGACATTCCAGTAGAGTTAGTGTTCCACCTGTGTTATATGGTTTTCATATAACAAGTGAAGGTGATACGTTTATTAGTGATAGTACACGAATAAATTTGGATGAACCTAACAGCTACAAGGAAGCCATGGTAGGCCCGGAGTCTGCGAAATGGAAAGAGGCTATGGACAGCGAGATTCAGTCCATGTATGGCAACCAAGTTTGAAATTTGGTTGACAATGTGCCAGTCGTAAGACGGTCAGGTGCAAGTGGATCTTCAAGAAGAAGACCGACATGGATGGGAAGGTACACACTTATAAAGCACGATTGGTTGTGAAGGGCTTTACTCAAACTCCAGGAGTTGACTATGATGAGACCTTCTCGCCAGTTGCGAAGATAAAGTCTATTAGGGTGATGCTAGCCATTGCTGAATTTCATGACTATGAAATCTGGCAGATGGATGTCAAAACCGCTTTCCTTAATGGGAAGTTGGCTAAGGATGTTTACATGAGTCAGCCAGAGGGTTTTTTCGATGCGAAGCATCCTAATAGAGTGTGTAAGCTTGAGAAATCCATTTATGGATTGAAACAGGCATCTCGCAGATGGAATCTTTGTTTCAATGAGAAAGTCAAAGAGTTTGGTTTTCTGCGAAGCGAGGATGAATCATGTGTATATGTCAAAGCCAGTGGGAGTATAGTTCGCTATGAAGGACCTCGGAGAGGCTGCCTATATTTTGGGAATAAGGATAGTGAGAAACAGAAGTAAGAGACTGCTAGGACTTAGTCAGAATACTTACTTGGATAAAGTACTAAAACGTTTTAGTATGGAGAATTCTAAGAAAGGGGAGTTACCAATCCAAAGTAATGCCAAGTTGAGTAAGACTCAAAGTCCGAGTACCGAAGTTGAGATAGTTGAGATGAGCTGAATACCTTACGCTTCCATAGTTGGCTCAATCATGTATGCTATGACTTGTACTCGCCCTGATGTGGCTTTCGCCTTGAGCATGGTCAACAGATATCGAGGAAACCCTGGCAGAGCACATTTGACCGCAGTCAAGAATATTCTTAAGTACCTTTGGAGGACCAAGGAATGGTTTATAGTCCTCAGTGGGAGTGATGACTTAAGGGTGCGAGGGTATAGTGACGCCAGTTTTCAGACAGACCGATATAATTATCGGTCTCAGTCAGGCTGGGTCTTTACCCTAAATGGAGGAGCAGTGACTTGGAAAAGTTCCAAGTAGGAGACCGTAGCTGATTCAATGTGCGAATCAGAGTACATAGCGGCGAGCGAAGCGTCAAAGGAGGCGATATGGTTGAAGAACTTCATTGGAGACCTTGGAGTTCTACCAACCATAAAGTAGCCTATGGAGATATTCTGCGATAATGAAGGAGCGGTTGCCTTGACCAACGAACCAAGCGATCATGGCAGATCTCGACATATCGACAGGAAATATCACTTTATTATACATCGGGTAGAAGAGGGACTCCTCGTGGTGAAGAGGGTATCGTCAGAAGATAACCCAGCATATCCCCTTACGAGGGGACTGAGTAGGGTTAAGCACTTGCAGCACGCTAGGAGCATTGGGCTGAATGATGATATTAGTTTAGATTAGATAGCTTCAAAACATGTAATAGATAAATTGTAATTAACATTTGATGATTAAATAAAAGGCGTATTATTTATAAGTAAAGTTACTGTCTTGTGTTAATCATTTACCTATTGTTTCACTTTGCATGTTTTGACTTCCTGAATAATAAGATTATTCGAACAGTCCACAGTCGCTCATACTTCGGAAGTAGGTATGAAAGAAGACTGTCATGAATTGGCTTGTAGATTCTCTAAAGTGTATTAGACATAGCAAAAGTTTGTTACAACGTTCATGAGTGCTTATGAACTAAGATTTGAGCATTGGATTAAACCCGCGCTTGCTGGTATCACTTCATGGAATTTATCACAAGTGATCGCAAGACGATAATATCATATAGTCTTTAAACCTAGATATATGGTTTATTGTTTGCAAGTTGGTTGTGCATTGATAATGCGTGAACGCATCAGTAACTTGATGTTATAAAACGCATTGTTGTGCATGATTCGATAAGTGAATGGTAAATGCATATAAGTCGAAGTTTATCTGTTCCTTTTATCCTAAGAGGATAAAAGCGATATTTGGGCCCCTCGATGATTTAGTTTGACTTATGTGACGGGCCCGGTCAGGACTGAATTGATGTGTTCAATTAAGTTCTATGTCAAACGAATCAGAGATCGAGAAACAAACTGCTGGACAATAAGTATGACTATATTCCATGTGATTGTCCGCACAATATCTAGAACGGAGGACTATATTATCCCTTATCTAAAGGACAGGCTACTGATAAGATCAGAGTTCAACAACGTCTTTGAGAGCTACGATTGCTAATCGGGTCCAGAAGTCGTACTTGCATTTATAGTTACTAGACTTATCAAAGTGGGAGACTGTTGGATTAGTGTCTAAGCCCGTAACTATATTTGGTATGTACTTGACCTGGTTGTGCATGGTCCTTTTGGGTTGCCTTCACCGAAGCAACTTGACAGGATGATTTATAAAGAGGGAGAAGTTATTATGCTTTATTAATATATTATATGAATAATATATTAAAAGAGAAATCATATTATTTAATTAATATTAGTCATGAATTAATTAAGAATTAATTTGGTGGCTAAAAGAGATTAATTAAATAAAGGGGACTGGAACTATCAATTGTGTGATAGTTAGTTATTGGGCTGAGAATCCTTATGGATTAGGGCATGGACGAAATTAAGATGAAGTCCATCTTGAATTCGTCCAAGGAGGCCTTATTCCAGAAGGTTCCTTGGACTGCATAAGGCCTAAGCTGTCCATTAGGGTTTTGACTGAAACCCTAGCAGCACAAGTATAAATAGAACCCTAAGGGCATCAGATTCCGGCCACTGGAAACCCTAGAGAGTTCATAGCCGAAATTGTGCCTCCTTCCCTTCTCTCCAATATCATCCTCTTGCTTGTGGTATTTGTAAGCCATTAGAGGTGTGACATTTGTGACACTAAGCTCCAAGATTCGAAGATTCAAGCCATTCAAGAAAGGTAATCATCTAGATCTGATCTAATAGGTTAATTTCGAAATATGTATGCTAGATCTAGGGTTCATAAGTCTTGGATGAATTGCATGTACAATAGAGAAACCTAGATCCAAGCTTTAGGGTTTTGCATGTGCACATAGGATGTTCTTTTGCTCAAAACCCATCACCAACTTCTACAAAAGAGGTCGATTTCGAGTTTAGTGATGCATGTAAAAGTGCATTTGATCGTTTGAAGGATTTGTGACATCCGCCCCCATCATTCAATCACCAAATTGGGATCTTCCATTCGAGATCATGTGCGATGCTAGCAATACCTCGGTTTGGGGCGGTTTTGGGAAAAAAGGTGGACCAAGCTCGCCATGCCATTTACTATGTGTCCAAGACCCTTGATAATACACAAAGAAACTATACCACAACAGAAAAAGAGTTGCTTGTTGTTGTCTTTGCACTAGAGAAGTTCCGACAATATCTCCTTGGAACTAAAGTGATCATCTATTCGGACCATGCATCGATAAAACATTTACTAACCAAGAAAGATTCGAAGCCGAGGTTAATACAGTGGATGTTGCTTTTGCAAGAGTTTTATATAGATATTAAGGACAAAAGTGGCAAGGAAAATTTAGTTGCAGATCACCTTAGCCGTATTGTATCACCCGAAGATGGCACACCAATCTGTGACACATTTCCGGATGAGCACTTATTCGTGACCAAAAAAGCACCATGGTATGTGGACATTGTCAACTACTTGGTCACGAATCAATTCCCCCGAAATCCACACGTTGGAAAAAGGACAAAATCAAGAAGGAGGCAAAGAGGTATGTATGGGATGAGCTATACCTTTGGAAGTATTGTGCGGACCAAATGATTTGAAGGTGTGTTGAAAAAAATGAGGTACAATCCATAATTAACTTTTGTCATTCCTATGCTTGTGGAGGTCATTTCGGACTCCAAAGGACAGCTAGAAAAGTTTTAGATAGCGGATTTTATTGGCCCACTATTTTTCATGATTCTTATGTGTTATATGTACATTGTGATAAGTGCCAAAAATCCAGGTCCATAAGTTATAGGAATCGAATGCTCCTTACCCCCATCTTAGTTTGTGAAATATTCGATGTGTGGGGTATAGACTTCATGGGACCATTTCCACCCTCTTTTGGTTGTTCATATATTTTGTTGGCGGTAAACTATGTGTCCAAATGGGTGGAGGCTAAGGCCACCCGTACTAATGATTACAAAGTTGTTGTGAATTTCCTTAAAGCACATATTTTATCTCGGTTTGGCACTCCAAAATCTCTCATAAGTAAGTCGTCTTGAAAACGTATGGGGTGACTCATAAAGTCTCAACAGCCTATCACCCTCAAACCAATGGGCAAGCAGAGGTCTCCAATAGGAAAATCAAAGGAATCTTGGAGAAAACAGTCAATCCAAACCGCAAGGACTGGAGCATAAGGTTGGATGATACCTTTGATGGGTTTTAGTATACTACAACATCCTATGGTGCACAAACAACCCTAAATACCTTGGATCTATGTTTTCACTAATTATACATGCAAATGGTTTCCAAGGCATTAAACCTATAACTACCATGTATTCTCATATACCAAATAAGATACTAGTTAGGGTAACATACCTTTTGTGTTGTAGCTTGATTCCATGGAGCTTAAGAGCCGAGTGCCTCAAGTGTGACACCTCAAATGGTTCACACAACACCAACAACAACTTGGAATAACTTGAGAGAAAAGTCCTTGTGCTCAAATCGGATAGCCCTCTCATATGAAACCTTAGTGCTGATTTCTTGAGCCATGGAGTCCTTATATATTGTGGCTATTAGGGTTGCACTATGTAACTCATGTCTTTCCATATTATTCATGCTCCATGGGTTAAAACCTCCATGGAGTATCCATGGGTTACTCCATGGGTTTAGCCCAACATGAAAAACTATGGATCATAAGCCCACATATATAAGAATGAATGATTTACATATTCAATCCCCAAATATTTAATTAGTGTCTTTTGATCACAGAATTAACTCCAAATTAATTCTTGATCAATACCAATTAAATAATATGATTTCATATTAATATATTAGAACTTATAATATATTAATAAATCATAAATATCCTTTTCTCACAAAAGTCTATCCAAATCGTTCTGATGCCATGCAACCCAAATGGACCATGCCAAGTCGGGTCGAATACATACCAATTATAGTTATGAACTTAGACACTAATCCAACAGTCTCCCACTTGGATAAGTCTAAAACTATTATTGCGTATGACTCCAAAACCCGACTAGCAATCGTAGCTCTTAAAGCCGTTGTCGAACTCTGAACAAATCAACGACGCATCCATTAGATAAGGGATCATATATTCCTCCATTCTAGATATATTATGGACTGAGACATGGATTATAGTCATTCTCTCTGTCCATTTGTTGTTTCCCGATTTCCGATTTATGACGACCAACTAATTGAACAAATCAAATCAGTCCAGGCTTGGCCAAGCACTTAGGGGTGTCATCACTAAATCATCGAGGGGCCCACAGATATCGATTTTATCCCTACAAGGGTAAAAGGAATGGATAAACTTCGACTCATATGCTTGTTCTACTACTTGTTGAATTATACACAAAGGTAAGTTTTATAACATCGAGTTACCAATACGTTTTCGTACAATCAATGTATAACCAACTCATAGTCAACAACTCATATCTCTAGGTTTGAAGAATATAAGATATTATCGTCTCATGGTCACTCATGATAAAATCCATGAAGTGATTCAAATGAGCGTGGGTTTAATCCAATACTCAGAGCTTATGAGCACTCATGAATGTTGTAGCAACTCTTGCTATGTCCAACACCTTAGACATCTAAAAGCCAACTTCATGACAGTCTTGATTCATATCTACTTCCAACATATGACCGACTGTGGAGAATTTAAATAACTTAGTCATTCGGAAAGAATAACCTAGATATTCAGGAAGTCAAAACATGCAAAGTGAAACACAAGAATAATACTAATCCTCTATGGTCCCAAGCACCTTTGAGAGTAAATAAAACACCTTTTATTTAAACACCATATTGATTACTCATTATTCATTGTATAATGTTTCAAATAATCAACTTTATACTTGAATCCAAACAATAGTCATGCCATGCTCCAAGCATGCACACTATGTTTTGTCCAAAAAACAGTTATGCCATACTCCAAGTATGCACAGTATGTTTGTCTATGATCCTTACCCTGTGAAATAGACCAATCGAACATGATTCCAATGATTCTCATTTCACAATCCCAAATCCTTACCGTAAATGTAAGAATTCCAAATTCCTACCACTTACCGAAATTTATTAGATTATAAACTTATATGCATTGATCCTCTTGTAATGACTATGCACAAAGTCACAAATACTTGCCAACAGACATTACAGAGTATTCCAATGGAGAGCAATTCCATGGAAACGAAGTCTCAAATTCAAAGTGCATTGCTTTGAATATCCTTCTTGCATTAAGTTTTTCTAATCTTACATAGATTTAATGGATAACTTCCACCTATGGGAACATTTCCATATTCCCATTTTGACTATCACTTCTGAACAAGATTTGCCTCTTTTCAGAATATGTCAATATGGTCCTCTCCAAAAATTTACACCGTATTTCCAACTGTCCCTGAAAAACCAATCTTTGGTAAACCATAGATTGTCCTCGACAATTGCTTAATCACTTCAGTCATATCCAGTTCTATTACTTTTTCCCTTTTAATGCCATAGGCATTTGGAAAAAATTTAGAACAAATGAATATTATAGCACATGCAATCGATCCAATATCCGAAGCATATGGAACACGATTCATGATGTCTCACATAAAGAGATAATACTAGACCAGTCTTTTGCTATAATATTTCTATTTCTATTTTCCATGTTCTTAAAATTCAGATTATGAAAAGGGATGCCGTAATCACAATCGAATTTTAGAACGCAAATAATGTTCACATATATAGAATTTCTTTATGTTGAACCATTCCAACATAACATTCATATATATACTTGACTAAATTTGATTAAAATCTCACGATCTAAGCTTTTAGATTCAATTGAAGTATAATTTCCTATCCCTTAATTAAAGCAAAACAACTTTGTCCCAATTAAAAGTTTTGTTTTCTATAATTAACATTGCTAACTTGCAACACTTATTATAACTATCATGCTCCCACTAATATAATGATTATTAGCATAACACTTATGCTCCCATTAGCTTTGACATGTACTCAGAAATCAGATGGACTTCTAGAAATCAATACTTTATTGACTTTCTTACCAAAGTTCGGATTTCTGATACAAGATGCTTTGATAAAACTTTATCAAAGTCATACACCTTCCCTTAGATAGCTCATATGTGTGTCTAAACAATTTTAGAACTATGAAAAGGGATGCCGTAATCATAGTCTCAATTGTTTAGACCTTTGCCATTGCTCACAAGTCCATGTTAGTGTGCCGGTTAACCACACACGCTCCACTAACGACTTTGAGAATGCAAATATCACAATTGCTATCTATTTAAAATCTACTTAGTGAAAGCGTTTCGTCACCATCATTTTCATGAATCGGAGAGAAACCTTATGAAACTTAGATTTTATGGTGTATGTGTTCCTATCCATGTGAATTTGTCATAACCACAAGGGGAGGTTAGTGACAAATCCAAACTCAAATGGACCGATCTTGTGCAATCTTAACTTCTTGCCACCTGGCAGCACAACGGCCTGCCATTGCTTCCAAGTAGTTTTCCCAACACTGAGAACTTGTAGAACTCAGATGTATAGTCAACTTTAACTGGAATGGGCACAGAAATAAGAGTATGTCAACATGATATTTTACAAACCTCAAGTCGTTCGCTAGTGATAAACTACATGTTTTATTCTTGATTAGTTCTTGAAACTTTTTCAAGATCTTTAAGACTCCCACTGACCTCTTGACATATAAGATTCTCTTTTCAAGAACCATTCCTTGACAAAGCAAATATTCAGGAGTTAGTGCGGATTCTTATCAAGACAAACACTTCACACAATTGGCCTTAGTTGGTCTCTGTTTTATCCAAAACATCACAACTTACCAATTTCAAATGTACAAGAGTAGAACACATTTTACTCTTACATTTGACAAGTGTTATAAACCTTCTTAAGATTATGTCACTCAAGTTACAATCTTGGAGTACTACTCTAAGACTCAATTTTGGAACGAAGTATGATTCATCTTTTGATTTAACCAATTCATAAATTCACGATTCCTCTTCTTAGTCAAACAAATGCACTAAGATGTCCTTCGAGAATCAATTGTGATATGGTTTCATAATCACTAAGATAATCACAAAACACGTACTAAAGTATTCTCCCATCTTTTCAGATTGGAGAAACTTTTATCTTTCTGCCTAGTTTGATTCTTCTCATTCGTTCTGCCATACATTGAAACTTTTCCAATGTTTCAGAATTATACTTAAACTTGGAAGTATAACCATATTTACTGAACTCCAGTAAATCATGACGAATAATCTTATCGATCTTTGTGGTGGACTTGAACAGTGCACAAGAATGTGTACTCGATCCCTTAGTCCTTCACTTGACTCACATATACATGTGAACAAGGAATTAGTCTTAATTTTTCCAAAGATGAAAATTCTCATTCATCATACAATACAACTTGCATGATTCCAAGTTTCTATCCAACTGAAACTTGGGTGATGAGAATCTTTCACAAATGCCACTATAAGGATATTTAAAATAAATAAAAACGAAACTTTTCTTTTATTTAAAACTTATGGAAAAACTTATCCTTACAATGCAAATGCATATGAAAACTATGTTGTTATCTATTCCTAAGCAATCTATCACAACTCTAAAGTAGCAGCTCAAAAATTTTGATCACCGAACCATGCGATCGAAATCCATCTTCGCGATCAGAATCACTTTACTCTTCTTTAAGCTTCCTCTCTTTTCTTTGATTTTTAAAACTTCAACATGTGACCCAGTCACATCATGTAATAAGAATCTCCAAATAGGAACTTAATAGAGTTAGATAGTGGACTTACCTGAAGTAGAGTCAAACTTTTTGACTTGAGCAACCTTATGATCTTTCAGGTAAATAGGGCAGCTTCGCAACCAATACCCCTTCCTTTGCCAATATAAGCATATGGAGTCTTTGGGAATGGTACATGAGACTGTCTCAGACTTAGCCTTTCTCTTTACCATTTGGTCAACGGAGTTGACTATGGCCGATCCCTTTCCATTGGGAAGAGAAAGCTTTTCTGGATTTCCAATGTTACCATTGTCAATGTCCATCGAAGTTTGGGAAGTCGATCTTCCAATCAAATTTGCTTTACCCGTGCTCCAAATCATTGTTGATTTAGCAGCTTCAAGCAAATAAGTAAGATCATTAAAGGTCATGTCATGGTCTGTCATGTAGTAGTCCTAAAGGAACTCACTATGTGACTTAGAAAGTGATTGAAGAACCTAGTCAACAACCAACTTCCTCAAGACCTTGACACCCAACTCTCCCGGCTTGTCAATATGTGACTTTATCTCCAATATGTGAGCACACATAGACTTTGCTTGCCAACAGGGCTTGAGTGACCTTGAACTTTTCAAGAACTTGTAGGTTAAGGAGAATAATTGGAGGAGGTGAAGGAAGATAAGTATGATTTCCATGAACCAACCACGGGACATCATCTTTATTAGGAAAGCTTGTTCCTAGGGATTTGGGAAGATCATAGTTGTCTGAACCAGACATCTACAATGGGAGATATTCAAGTTAGTTGATTTAAGTCCTTAATATAACATCCAATATGAAATATTAAGGCTAGGACCCAACACAATACTTTTATAACTTGGAAGAGGGATGTCGTAATCCAAGCTATAAAATATTTGAAGGTAGGCGAATGACAATTCACCAATTTCCACCATGAAAAACGAAATAGGAATTAGGTTTTAATTGGTTTGAAACTCCTAGATCTTTTGAGATTCATTGAACTATTCAATGGCATGTTTAAATCTCGAGTGTGCCCTCTCAAGTTTGTGACTGGGATGCCGAGGATCACAAACAAGGTGTGAATAACCATGCAAATATACTTGGTACCCTTAATATTTATCATTTAATCGATGTGTCGGTTAACCACACGCGCTCCACCGATCCTATGATAAACATTAAGTTACCCTTTGCCTACCTTGTTAAATCCAAGCTAGTGTGCCGGTTAACCACACACGCTCCACTACCGACTTAAGCAAAGTGCAAAGTGTAATTTCATGGATTAGCACCAAATTCACATTTTCCTAAAGTAACTAAGATTGGGAATTTATAAAAGGTTTAGTTACTTTATATTTATCATTATATTTATAATGAAGGGAGAATTAGAGTCCTGTCAAACCCGTTCGGCTAACGACCCTCCACCAGTCAAGGAAGCGGTGGGTGAGAGTGGACACCCATTAAACTGCCATTTTATAGGCAGTAACCTTATACCCCCCTTATAGACCGGCTTCGTGAATGAGGCCTACTAACGGTAATACTGACTTTGTTCTTATACATATATATAACTATTAACTATTAATATTATAATAGTATAAGGGTTGAATTTTAACTTTTAAAACTCTAAGAGCTTATCTTGGAATTAAAGTATTCATGGGGAAACTTTACAAATTCCAAAACTTGAGGGCAAGTTTTGAACAATTCAAAAACTTTTCAATTCCATAACTTATGTGTTTAAAGTAGTTTTAATGAAAAAAACTCTTCAAGTTCCATAACTTGAGGACAAGTTATGGAAGACTTTAAAGCATTTAAAAATGAGACTCTTCATTTTCATAACTTATGGAAATCTTATGAGTTTTTTTAAAAAACTTAAATGTGACTTTTCATATAACTTGAGGACAAGTTACAAAACATATTTTATGAATAACTTTTAGATCAATATGGATTGAAAACACATTATCTCATAACTTTTCTATTAATCTAAGCTAACTCATAAGAACAAGATAATTCAAATCATCAATCTTCAATAAATTAGCATGAACATAAAACTAATACAAATCTTGAAATTATGACAATTATCTTTGAAATTGGATTACCATGAACATTACCACATCAAAAACAGGTTTATAAGTTCAAAAACAGCTTAGGGTAATGTTCCTAGTCCAATTCCAGCCTTAAAAGTCGAAAATATGTTGTCAGGGACTTCTACTCATCAGTGGACTCGGCGAGTCCAGTGCCCAGGAAGCCAGAATTTTCGATTTTTAAGCTATTTCAGCAAGTATAACTTGAAAACAAGCCTTGGCTCTGATACCTCTGATGGGTTTTAGTATACTACAACATCCTATGGTGCACATACAACCCTAAATACCTTGGATCTATGTTTTCACTAATTATACATGCAAATGGTTTCCAAGGCATTAAACCTATAACTAGCATGCATTCTCATATACCAAATAAGATACTAGTTAGGGTAACATACCTTTTGTGTTGTAGCTTGATTCCATGGAGCTTAAGAGCCGAGTGCCTCAAGTGTGACACCTCAAATGGTTCACACAACACCAACAACAACTTGGAATAACTTGAGAGAAAAGTCCTTGTGCTCAAATCGGCTAGCCCTCTCATATGAAACCTTAGTGCCGATTTCTTGAGCCATGGAGTCCTTATATATTGTGGCTATTAGGGTTACACTATGTAACTCATGTCTTTCCATATTCTTCATGCTCCATGGGTTAAAACCTCCATGGAGTATCCATGGGTTACTCCATGGGTTTAGCCCAACATGAAGAACTATGGATCATAAGCCCACATATATAAGAATGAATGATTTACACAATCAATCCCCATATATTTAATTAATGTCTTTTGATCACAGAATTAATTCCAAATTAATTCTTGATCAATACTAATTAAATAATATGATTTCATATTAATATATTAGAACTTATAATATATTAATAAATCGTAAATATCCTTTTCTCACAAAAGTCTATCCAAATCGTTTCGATGCCATGCAACCCAAATGGACCATGCCAAGTCGGGTCGAATACATACCAATTATAGTTATGGACTTAGACACTAATCCAACAACCTTATGGGCATACTGGACCGCTTTCAAGACTCATATTGGTATGTCTCCATACCGGTTAGTGTTTGGGAAACCATGCCGTCTTCCAGTAGAGCTTAAGCACAAAGCATTTTGGGCTGTGAAGAAATTCAACTTGAATGAAAATGAAGCGGGCAACAAAAGGAAGTTAGACATTCAAGAGTTGGAGGAGATTAGAAATGATGCGTATTAGAATGAAATGATTTACAAAGAGAAGACAAATGCATATCATGACAAAATGATCTTCCGGAAGACTTTTGCAAAGGGTCAAAAAGTGCTTCTTTACCACTCAAGGTTCAAGTTGATATCAGGGAAGTTAAGATCAAGATGGTTTGGTGGAAATCACAAGCCAACAAACCGGGAAGACTTTTAAAGTCAATGGGCATAGATTAAAACTGTATTATGAAGGATTCGAAGTCAATGGTTGAGAACCCCACGTACCAAGAATGAAGCATATTCAGAGGCCAAGTCGAGCGAACGACTATAAATAAGGGCAGCTAACCGGGTGGCAACCCGTGGTATTTTCGTCTTTTCCTTCAAAATATTTCCGTTTCTTTGAAATTTTTCATTTTTAATGTTCCAAATGTGTTACAACATTCCTCCAAATCACAAAACGAATCTCGGGATGCAAAACCCTTTTTTTGGACGATTTGGGATTGTTTGGGTTCAAAATTGAGAATTGGCATTCACAGGCAAACATGGGTCGTTTTCATTTTGGCATGAAACTCAACACGAGTCGTGTTCGTTTAGTGCAATCTAACACCGGTCGTGTTCAGCAAATTCCCAGTCCTTTTCACCCAACACGGGTCGTGTTGATTTCGCCTAAAACGACACAGGTCGTGTTGGCACATTAGATCAGTGGGATTTTTCCAACTTAAAATCGTGTTTTTCACCTCATTTACCTACAGACACATCTCAAACAGTTTGCTCTCTCCCAAAAACCCCTCAAGTCTGATTTTCACTAACATCCCTTGATTCTTCACCAATTCTTGCTTAAATCTTCAAAAAGGTTGATTTTTATCTTCTACACTTCATCTCCTACATCACACACACCATTTTCTTGCACTTTCATGGTGGATTTGGGGATTTTCGTAAACCCTAGGTCCGAAAATTCTTAAAGTTTTTTGTGTTCTTGTGCTTGAATCTTCATGTAGGCAAGCTTAGGGAGGTTGAAGAGGAACATCTCACCCACAACAACGCGTGTCCACCAACGATTCGGTACAATCCTTCCAATTCTTCAATTGTTGATTATGTGCTTTTAAAGTCAAATCGCATGCATTTGTGGTCATTTTGGACTAGACAATCACTTGTAAATCCTTCAAATCTGAGTTTCTTGCGAAATCTTGCAGACCAAATTCGTGTTGACTGGACCCGTCAAACAGTTGAGTTTTTGACCTGTTGACTTTTTGATTGCAAATTATGAACATGGAAAACGAGCAACCTAAACGAACTAGGCACACTAAGATGTTAGTCCATCGGCGTAGGTCCCCATCACCACCGCCTCCATCTCCACTTAATCCTGAACATGGTGGTGTGATTTGTCTTGGTCCAGTTCAAGTTGTCAAACTTGAGGCCTTCCTTCAGCGCACACATACCATTCAAAAATCGATGCATGTGCCATCTCTCCGTGAGTTGCACATCTATAACCAAGTCTACACCTTTTTCTGAAACATTGGCTGGCAAGGGTTGCTGCAAGTCCATTAGCTCAGCTATAAAATCCCAACAGCCGATTTTTTGTCGTCTGTCTATTTGGACCATGGTGTCCTCAATTTCTGGCTCATGAATCGTGATTACGCCCTTTTCATGAACCAAATCAATGCCATTGTTGGGGCCCCAACCGAAAACACTTTTGGCCCCACTGACCCAATTGTGGGTTACAATGAACTCATTTGGTGGACTCAACTTACCCATCAGCATCCTTAAGTCTCAAGTGCAGCTAAAGCCTCATCTCTCATCCAATTTGTGATGAAAGTGGCTCACTGGATCATTGTTTTGCTCGTCATCCCTAGAGAGGAGCAAATCACCATTAGCGGTCTTGAGCTAAAAATCATCTATGTTATGGCCCACCCGGATGATAACCTCATACCTCACTACGATTCATTTTTTCCAACAAACTCATCCGTGTCAGCACATCCCAATCAGGAAAAATCTATTGTGGTGGCATTGTTAGCATGTTCGCCAAAACTGCACCGGTCCGGGCCCCAAATCCCGAAAATCATCAACCACTACCCGGTGAGCCTTATCTCACCACAGCAGTGCTCGAGTCCATGAGGCTATTCCGATCGGTGGACGACAATCATAATTGGAATGTGGGCCAAAACCACGACCCAAAACTTCTTATCACACCTGATAACCGAAATGTTCTTGCCCTCAAACGTCCTACCAACCTCACCGATTGGCAAATCACCCCGTACCTTTTCCCCGTCTCCTCTTCTGGTGAGAAAGATGAGGAAGTTGAAGAAAGTGAGGAAGATGACGATGATGAGGATGGAGAGGAGGAACCACTAAATCTTCCTTCCACATCTGGAGCCAACTCATCCCATGATGCTAGACACCTGTCATATCACCAACGATACATGGATCAATTCCAATCAATTCACACCCGCCTTGACACCTATAATCAAGACCTCACGCGTCTAACCCAAAATGTTTCCTCCTTCACCACCCAATATGCCCGGGATCAAGAGCGCCAACGCAAGAACGAGGAGGACTTTTGGACTTGGACCCGAAACCCCATGTACTATCCTCCTCCTCCTCCTCCTTAATTGGTTGTTCCGCCCTCTCCAAGCATTGGGGGCGATGCTTATATTCAAGCTTGGGGAGAGGTAGAGTTGTACATTAGGATCATCTCCATGCATTTTCATTTTCATGCATTATTAGGATCATCTCCATGCATTTTCATTTTCATGCATTTCATAAAAATAAAAATAAAATAAAATAAAATAAAATATTTTTAAAAAATCCAAAAAGATTTTTTGTTTATGTTATTAGTTTCCAATTTTATTCCTAGTTTCTTTAAAAAACAAAAAAAACAAAAAAAAATATGAAATGAGGACTATCTTTACATACGATAGCTCCGCGAAGTGGGAAAATGAAAAATCAAAATAAAAAAAAAAAACTCCGAAACAACCGGATTGTTACTGGAAGTATAGAATCAGTTGTCATAACTAGGGGACCCAAACACCGTAATTCGAGACCCCGGACTTAGATAATAAAAAATGACATATTGAAACGTTTTTGTGAGCGGTAATAACAACTTTGGGATGATTTGTTTTTGAATGTTTAAAAAGAATCTTAATCGACAACTCTGGACCCACAGAACACGGACACGTTTGTTGACACGTGTTACCCTCATGGTAACAGAGACCTTAAGTATCAGATCCACACAGTCAAGAAAGAATAAAGGGTATAACTGTCATATCCAGTACCTAAATAAAAATTGCAAGCACTCAATCGAAGAATTTTAAGAAAATAAAAATGTTGATTGAAGAACTCAAGCTCAAAAAGAAGATACAAATCCAAGTTCAATCAAATCAGAAGCCATATCAAAGTCAAATATGAAAAATGAAGAACTGTGTGATATGATACTTGTGGCTCTCGAAAAAGTGAAAGCATAGGAGTTGGGCCCCTTCAGGTGGGCTCACTGCTTCAGTGAAAGCTGATTTGTCGTGACGGGTCTTAAGGATGCCTCGATTTTGATTCTTGACTATCTAGTCTTAATGACATTAGATCCTGGATTGTGTTATTTTCACTCACAAAGCTAATTAAGGTATAAAGTTTAAATAAAACTATGGTTGGATTATAGTTTACACCGTTTCATGGTCTTCCTCACTTTGGGAGTCAGTGATACATGAAAGGTAGCAGGATGGTCGCCTAGGTATTAGTGATTGAAGCCCCATCGATGTAAAATCTGATCGTATAAAAACATTTTATTTGTGTTTTTGAATTTTTATTCGGTTCACTTTCTTAAGCTTCTTTTGTACATATATTTCTTTTTCATGGTTTTCTTTGCATGCATTCGTTCTTAGCTTTCATGATCTTTCTGTCCCCTTTTCTTCTATGTTTCTTTTTGCCATCTAGAAATAATCCTGTTTTGTCTGATTCTTGTTCTTTCTTGAGGACAAGAAAGGTCTAAGCTTGGGGAGATTTGTTAGGTGCATTTTGTGCACCTTTTTGCACACATTTTAGTCCCTTTTGTGCATCCATTTAACATAGTTGTTTTTCATTTTTCTTGCATTTCATGAAAGTCATGTTAGTCTCTAGAACAACCTTATTTGCACACTTTTATGGTCATTTCAGGTAAACCGGAGGTTGAAACGCGCTTTGGGAGGTGCCAGGAAGCATGGGTGAAAATTCCAAGATGATTGGATGCAAAACGGAAAAGTTGGAAAAGTCAATATTGGACTTGGAAGCAGGAGCGAACACGGGCCGTGTTGGATTTGTATTAAAAAGTGAACATGGGTCGTGTTTGACCAATAAGAAGCTGTTGACCATGCTGAACACGACCCATATCAGTTTAGCCTATTTTGACACGGGCCGTGTTGGTCCAACTGAAGCATTTTTTAGCATTGTACTTTGGTAGAAGACCTAATGACGGCTTGTATACTCCCACCCAACACGATCCGTGTTGATTTACTCTATTTCGACACGGGGCGTTTTCGGCCCAAAATCTAACTTTTGGCAGTTTTTCCTATCTTTCATATTACGGGATTGGGGACATTACACGGGGAGACTTCACTTTTCAGAGCACGAGAGAAGAGCAATTTCGAAGGTATTTGCAAGGTTTCGATTATAATCATTTTGGAAATATTTTTTGTTCAATTTGTAAGTCTCGTATGTGGATTATTTCATCTTTTCTAGACTTGTTGATTGTTCTAGTCATGTGTGGCAAGAACCCTAAATTCTAAAACTTTATGTCTTGACTTTTAGTTGTGACTTCAATCATGTGATTTGATGTTTTTTTCTAATTTCTATCTAGTGAATTTGATTTTGTTTCAATTGAATGTTTGATTTTAATTTTAGTTCTTATTGGCCATTTGAATTAGGGTTATATCATTCAAGTTATCTCTTTGCAAAATCCGTAATTGTTTTGTGAAATAGAGCAAGTAACAAGCACTAAATTAAATTCTTTTGAATAAAACTATTGTAAATCATATTCACACATTATTACACTCCCGAGCTTGTGAGGAGTATTGAATGTTTTCTGGGAACATTCACATAAAGTTTAATGCAATCTTTCAATCTAACTCTAAGAGCTTGTTTAGATTACGTTAGTGAGGTTAAGGTTAATCAAAGAGCTTATTTTGGTTAATTAATATGGTGAATGGAAAATGTTAGAGCTTGTTACCGCTTTCAAGTACCAATTTGGGTAGAATTGAACAAATATCATGTCATCTTGGAATCACATTGCTAAGTCATTATACATAGAGTTGGAGTCTTTAAAAATTCTGAATTTACTTTAATTGGTTCATCATTTGTTTGTCCCTTGTTTTACTTATTTGAAGTGTTACATACAAAACCCCCCCTTTTTCTTATTCTTGGTGACTAAATTAACTTACGCAAAAAGGTATAAACATTAGCCCTGTGTCTCTGTGGATCGACCCTGCTTATCATGTGCTACTTTTAGTGCAATATAACAGTGTTCTTTTGGAGTATATTGTCCCCCTATCATTTTTTGGGTTTGACTACCTAACAGTTACATACCAAGAATTTTCTAACAGCAGTCTGGATAAGAATGATGGATGATGATTCATCAGGACTCGAGTCAAATTTAATTTCATCTTCATCAACAACTTTTGTCACGAAATTGGTCACCAAATTGTCCTTAATAGTCGAAGTTGAATCCCTAGAAAAATTTTATGTTTCTGTCCATTGATTTGTGGAAGTTTTCTCACCGATGATTGCTTCTGAGTTGAGAATAACAGGTTATGAGTTCTTTTTATCATCAGAAGAAGGTATTAGCACATACAAAATAGATGGTTGCAAAATCTATAAATCATGACATAAAACCAAATAGAAAATAAAAATTGTAAGAAAAAGCAATCACAAACATACCTAGCCTTATTGGTGGATTCAGAAAGAGCAACCCTTAATTATTTAAGGTCTGAAGGGGGAAAAAAGGCAGTTTTCCTTTAAAAGAACCAGACTGTAACATCCCAAAATTCAAGGCCAAAAATTTTATTTTTAATATAAGAAAACACTTCATAAGTTTGTCCCAAACATTGAAAACATTTCATTTGAAAATAAATATCAGTCTAATCCCAAAGATCACATAATGCGGAAAAAAATGGGTAAATGCGTTGCGATCGTCCCGAGCTCCTTTTCTTGAAAACTGAAGATACCTGAAATCAAAACTGTAAACCGTAAGCACGAACCTTAGTGAGTTCCCCAAATACCACATACCATAAATATCAACTGGGCCATACATGCCATACATACTGTGAGCCATACATATCAATCAAATAAGGTGCTATGTGCCGCACATAGTCTTGCCGTTATGCCACGGGCCGCCACGTGGTCTTTCTTGCCAAGCCGGGGGCTACCCCCTGGGTCTTACAGACAAGTGCCAAGAGCCGCCTCCTGGTCTTCCATGCAAGTATCACAAAGACAACTAGCATACATACTACTCTACTTAGCTAATGAGCATAAGGTGTACCAGGAGCCACCTCCTGGTCTTTCATACATATTGCCTAGGGCTAACCCTCGGGTCTTCCTGTCATACATAATAACATACTGGGTGCCAGGAGCTACCTGCTGGTCTTTCATACATAGTGCCTAGGGCTAACCCCCGGGTCTTCCTACCAAACATAAACTAAATGAGCCGGCATTGTGGCCGTAGACCCATACAAACAGTGAGGAGACTCACCTCATAAAGCTAACTGCCGAACCCGCGAATGAACCCCTCGTTGCTAGCTAGCAGATCTCGGAACTGCTGATCTCTCGACTTCCCAAGCCAACGATCATCATACAACTTAAATAAGATCCGGTATTTTTATAACTTAATCATAAGTCCTCACTAGGGTATAAGACCATTCCACCCCTCACATACTCTTTTCCAAAAGCCTTCATAAGTCAAACTAGGTCAACCTTGGTCAAAGTCAAAGTCAAAGTCAACGCACCGAGTTGACTCAACTCGCTGAGTTGCTCCATTAACTCGTCGAGTTCCAAAACTCAGAATCATGAATTCGCGACCCAACTCGTTGAGTTTCCTGGATACTCATGGTCACGACTTATCCCATCAACTAGCCGAGTCACTCCTCGGACTCGTCGAGTTCAAACATACAGGATCGGGACAATCCACCTCGACTCATCGAGTCCTTCCCTGGACTCGCCGAGTCCCTTAGTCTGTTGAGCTATCTTAATAGATTAAGCTCCTATACATCAGATCCCAACTCCAAACTTCGAATACTCTTTGGAAATAACCTTAGAAAGGGAAAGTTTCCAACTTTCCCCATTAATAGCCTTGCTTGAAGGATTTTGCTCAAACCCTATCTCTTAAGGATCTAGATCTTGGTCCACAAGCCAACCATACACCAAAACAATGCACCCAAACATAGATCTGGACCCAAACATCTCATAACCATGCAAAGCACCTGCCTTTTTTCTTCTATACATGGCCTTTTGAGCTAAAAAGGCCAAAAGATCAGTCTATTGCTTGCATGGGGACTCCTATGGCATAAAGCTTGCACCTTTATGCCATAACAACCCTTAATGGTTCTAGATCTGAAAACATAAGCCTTTAGGACGTCCAATTCTCACAAGCTAGCGTTCTTGGACCAAAAACCCTCAAAAGTGACAAAGAAGAGATCTAAGTGCATAATGATCAAGGTTGGAACTTTCTTACCAGAAAGTGATGAAGAATGCAAGAGGTTTCTTGATCTACTAGTCTCTTCTTGTATCCCCAAGGCTTCTTGTGATAACAAGATCTATGCGTAGGGACAAGGTTTGAAAACTCAAACCTTGAATGAATGCTTAAGATCAATGTCTGCTTACTAAAAGATGTTCAAGTCAAGGCTGGAAAGACCAGTCAAGTCTTAGATAAAATGTTCAACAAACAATCAAGCCATTAAATGAAGAGTAATAGTAAATGATCAAGGTAAAGCTAATAAATGAAGAACAAGAAGAATTTTTTGAATATTCTTAGAGTAAATGCTAAAAAGTGAGTAAAAGATCCGTTGTTGACTTGTATTGAATGCTCCTATAAATAGGAGACAATGTTACAGCGAATTAACCCAAGTGTTTACATAAGACCGGACAAAAGACATAAGTCTGACATTCTGATTGTCGAAATACAACTTTAGACTAAGTCCTATGAAACGTTACATCAAATACAAGACAAAAGTAATAAATGCACAAAAGACAAAATGACTTCATTCCGGACAAGTATCATTCTGGACATGAAGGTTAGTTTCAGATCAGCATGCATTCCGGACATGAGGATCAGCTCCAGAATTCCTTCATTCTTCTTTCCTTCTTACTTGGTCCGGACAGGTTCCGGACCACTCTTCATTTCGGAAATCACACACTTCGGAATAAGGAGTCAGGATTGCTAGAGGTTCACTTTCAGGTTCCAACAATCTCCCCCTAAGTGAACTTAGCAATCCAGCAGGCTTAGTTCGTTTCTTCCTTGATGAAGGTGTAGGCTCTGAACAACCATTCTCGCACCGCAATGTACCACGCCAGTTGACTTACAAACTTTGCCTTGACCTGTTCCGGGGCATCAGACTTGGACGCCCGGGATATGAACTTCTTCAGAGCTTTGGTCGGAACTAGGTGTTTATCAAGGACTCGGAAGAAGTCCTTCTTGTTTGTTCTTCTGGTGGTGTAGACAAACCCTAGAACCGGTTCTTCAACCGGACCATCTGCAAGAATTTCAGCTTCCGGAAGAACGAAGTCGATCTTGGAAACGAATTGTTCGGTTTCGTAGAGGTGTGCAAGCTCGTAGTCACATCGGCAGAACTCATCAACGTAATCTTTAAGAAAGCTGAGAGTTGTGTGGTAAGCACTCATACTGATGTCATCCTTTTGATTTTCTCTGAAGTAAGCAGCTAGGGTGAGGATCTCGTTCGGATTCATTGAAGGAAAATCCGCATCAGTAACGGTCCGGGGAGTTGGCTTGTTCCGAAGGAGGTGGAAACGGAATAAGGGACAGTTCAGCTCAAATTTTACTAAAACTTTTCTTCCAAAGCCTTCAACTTTGGTGATCCTCTTCCTTGTCCACACTTATTTGAAGGGTTGAGCATTCTTTTCGTAGAAGGTTTTGAGCCTTTCTCGCTCTGTCCGGATGATCACTTCCGGATTATCAGTTGGGTGAAGCGGAGCAAACTTAGTGTAGAATTTGCTGTAAGGAGAGAGAGGAAGATCCAACTGATCAGTTTCATTGGTGGGAAGGTCTTAGTAAAGGGTTGGGATGATTTTCTGTGCTTGAAGAATGCCTTCACGGCAAAGAGGAGAGATGCCACGCATCGGATCGGGATTGTCTTTTAAAGCTTGAATCTGGATGCTGTCCTCTAATGCCTTATGAATTTCCTCCTGAGACCATCCATATTTTTGCTTGAGAGGAGGTCCGGAGTGGAAGGCTTGTTGTTCGGAAGTCATTGGTTTCTTCCCTTTGTCTCTTTGAAGCGCATCAATGACCAGCTTCATGTTTTCGTCAATTGTGAATTTCGGAGTGGGAGTTGGAAGTGGTTCTTCCAAAATTTCATCAGGGGTCCGGAGAGGAGAGCCCTGGTCGATTGGAGCTATTTTTGGTTCCGGAATGGGAGGCTGAGCTGAAGGAGTGGCTCGGAAGGCTTGAGCAGTTAATAATGATTTTTCCTTTGCCATTTGAACATCCATTTGAAAAGCCTCAGGAAGAGAGGATGGCCAAGAGACTGCAGACCAAATCCTCTTTTGTTCTTCAGTCATTTCCTTCGGAATGGACAGTTTTGGAGCTTGAAGACCAAGAACTCCTTTGGGAGCTTCATCCGGATCATGTACATTTTCATCTTCACTTTCTTCTCCTTCCGTGATCCCTAGAATTCTGGAGACGATTTGAACGTCTTCATCTTCGGAATCCAGGTCCTCATCCCGGAGTGTGAATGCCGTGGATGATTTCCATCTTCTGTTAGGGCCTTCTCCCCCTCTTGCATCGGTGAATCTCGGAACCGGTGCAAGCTGCAAAACCTCTTTCAGATCGTCAAATTTGGAGAAGACTTTATGAAGGACGGATGTGAGTTGAATAGTTAGAGCACCGTAAGCGTCAGCAGTGGGGGCCTGATCAGAAAGATGTTTGAATGTGCTGTTGAGGATGGCAATCATCTCATCAAACTTCCTGTTCGGAACATCAACAATGTTCCAAGTTGAGCGAAGAAGTTTGATGAGGACTTGTTGAATAATGAGGTTCATCTCATCCTTCTTCCGGATCTCCTTCTCCAGCCGTTGAATTTGTTTCTCATGACGAACATGGGTCTGCTTAATTAGGTCGTTGGTGGCAGACACCAGATCGTCATGGACCTTGAGCATGGAAGTGATGGTGTTGAGATAATTATCCACCAAAGCGTCGTACTTGCAGTCAACTTCCTCAATTATGTGCTTGAGTCGGATGGAGATCAGCTGATCAAGGTGGGCTTCTCTTTCGACAACTGATGGTCCGGACAGCTGGGATAGTGACTGGAGAATGGCATCAAGTTTGGAATCAAGTCCGGAGACTTTTTGATCCAATTTAGAGTTCTGTTACGGATGTCTCCACATATGCCATTTTTTGCATGGTGTCAGAGACATTGGTTTGGATCTCGAGAAGAGCGAAGGGGTCAACGTAGTCACCAGCTGAGGATTCTGTATCAGAATCAAAGTGTTGCGGAGGAGGTTGGTTTACGTTCGGATTTGAAGAGGGACCCGGTTTGGTTGTATCAGAATCAGAGTGTTGAGTTGGAGCCACCGTCCAGAGTGGTAGAGGAGGAGGATCAGAAGTCATAAGCAGACTTGGATACGGATGCCTTGGATTGGTAGTGAACTGAAGTCATGAGATGTGCATCCGGAATGGTTTTTGCCTCTTCTTCTAGCATGATTTCTTCAGAGATCTCTTCTTTCGGATCGGTATGGAAAATACTTTGATGAATGGTGATTGGGGGCAGTTCCGAGGTAAGCTCATTGATGGCATCAGCGTCAGTGGGACGAACATAGGGCAGGTTGCTTTGGATGGCCCTGTTCCTCATGGAAATAAGCGTGGACTCCACCTGAGCTCTGGTGAGATCCGGACGTTTGGATGCGGCCCTGTTCACAAAATCTTCCCATAGGGGATCGTTAACACCTGGTCGTCCTGTATGCCTTCCGGGTATCAGACCAGTTGAGGCTTCCTGAGGAGGAGGGACTACTCCAGCTCCGGACAGCTTGGGGTCCGAAACAATGGTTCCAGAGTGTGTGCGTGTGGAAGAGATAACGGGATCATCAAAGGTGATTCGTGGGTGTGTTCCAGGGGGTTGCAAGGAACTATGTTCAACACCGGCATCACCCTTTTGGGAGGGTGAGGGTGGATTATGTGGTGACTCCCCATGAGTGTGTGTTTGTGCTTTTGAAACATCGAGGGGTGCCTCGAATGAGTGGGTAGGAGGGGTGAGCGGATGGCTAGAATCAGCCAGAATGTCATGGGTGCCCTCCTGTTGAGAGGGAGCACTGACTTTGGCTTTCTTTTTGGTTTTAGGCTTGGTAGGAGAATCCTTTTATTTGGCTGGTTTCTTGATTTTGGGTCCGGACATAGTTGGATTGGCATCTTCCGAGATGGGTTCAACAGAGACAGGGGCAAGTTGTGCTGGGTCGAACACAATCGAAGTCTCTAAATGATGTTTTAAATAAGGGGACTCGGAAGGAATTAGGGCCAATATGTGGTCCGGAAGTTGTCTGACCGGACCAAAAGAAGATTGGTCCGGAATCCTATAAGATTTAACAAGTTTAAACGTGACACATACCTCCGGAGGGATGGTGTTAACCGGAAGTGGTTCCAAAAGCTCCTTGAAGACTTGTTCGATCGTCAGAGCCCAGAACCTAGGGCTTGAAATTTCATTCGGCTTCCTCTTGGTAGGAAACTTGCAGAAGTCTTGCCACAAGACTTCCGGAAGATCAATAGCATTCTCGCATCCGGAGTAGATGCTGAATACGACATTGAGCCAATCCTTGCTTAAGGTGTCCGTTCCTCCATGCTTTCCAGATAGTCCTCTGAGGATGAAATGCATCCATACAGTCCATAGTCCGGACACAACAGTCTTCTTGAAATCTTTCGCTCTGTAGTCTTGAGAATATCCAATGTAGTTCAGAAACGTCTGAAACTCTTCAGAAGTTGGTTCAACAATTTTGAAACCCCTTGGGTTAGCTTTAACACCAATCGCCTTGAGAAAGGTCGATTTGTAGATTGGAACTGTTCTGTCACCGAGGATTGGGATCATTAGAGCACCATCGTCGACTTGAATGCTGGTTAAGGCACGATGAAGGTGATGAATGGGAAGTGGCGGTTCAGGGATTTTAGTGAGAGGAATGGAGATGGGGTTGTTTGCAATAAACTCGATCATAACTCTTATCGATTCATCGTAATCCAGTGGGTTGAGAGAAAAAGTTGTGTAGTGTCTCTCAAGAATGGTTCTGGATCGGTGGAGGAAGAGGAACCTTTAGAGCCCTTGGAGGATTTCTTTCTGGCAATGGACTTCTTTGGAGTAGGGGCAGTTTGAGTGTGCTCTGGAGAGGACGCCATTGTTGCAGGTTATGAGTTCCTGACGAACACGAAGAATAGTGAGAGAATTTTGGAGATTTGAGGGTTTTGAGAGCGTAAAGAGGTAAAAGGGGTTTTGAAAGGGTATTTATAGGTAAGGTAAATGGGTCGGGTTAGAAAAATGATGATTAGGATCCGAGAACTAATGGGTCGCATTTAATGTTTGGGAACGTGATTTGACAGGTGAGGTGAAAGGGCAAGGTAATTTGGGGCTAAAAATGGAGAATTCAACCGTCAATTCGATGTCCATTTTATGGAGCGTGCAATCGTGTCACGCAAATCGAGGAGGATCGGATAAGGATCTTCCTGAAAAGTAACCGTTGAGAAAACCGTTTCACCTTATTACCTTTTGGTATTCCGGATGAGTTGTTCCGGACAGTGTATGATCCGGAGGGTAAGAGTCGTGATCCGGAGCATACTTGTTTGAAAAAGGGGTCTGGAACAAATTTTGAAATTACGGAGCAATTTTGAAATTCCGGAGCAATTTTTGAAAATTCCGGAGCAATTTTTAAATTTCTGGAGCAATTTTGAAAATTCCAGAGCACTTTTGAGATTCCGGAGCAATTTTTGAAGATTCCGGAGCAATTTTTGAAAATTCCGGAGCAATTTTGAAATTTTCGGAGCAATTTTTCAAGATTCCTGAGCAATTTTTGAAATTCTGGAGCGCATTATGAAAGTTTCGGAGCGCAACTGAAAAATTCCGGAGTAAGTGTTGGAAGTCCGGAGCGCATAATGTGACACATTTTCCGGGGGAGGAATTCTGGAGTTCGATTATGAAGTATATTCCGATCATTAAGACAAGGTGGATTACAAATAGCAAACAAACAAGGTGAACTGTATAGTTTAACAAACTCAAGTGAAGGTCAGAGATAAAGACAAGTAAAATGATCCTATGTATTCATAGAGAAAGTAGTTCCGAAAAAGAGGATCGGGACTAATTTTCTTTCAAAATACGTCTATCAAAGAGAACAAGTCTCTTGAAAGAACTGAGGATCTGGTATCATCATACCCATCTTCTTGAGAAAACCATTGAATTTGGTTTCGTCTAATGTCTTGTTAAAGACATCAGCAATCTCATCGTCAGATGGAATAAAAATGAGTTCAATGTTACCATTAAGTACATGATCTTTTATGAAATGGTACCTTATATCAATGTGCTTAGTCGTGGAGTGCTAAATTGGATTATGAGAAATCGCAATAGAACTTTGAGAGTCACAATAGATTGGAATGCGTTGAAAGCGGTAACCATAATCCAAGAGTTGTGATTTCATCCACAGAATTTGAGATGTACAGCTGGCAGCAGCAATGTATTCAGCTTCGGCTGTAAAGAGTGCAATGCAGTTCGGTTTCTTGGATGACCAACTGACCAAACGACCATCTAAGAATTGACAACCACCTGAAGTGCTTTTTCTATCGAGTTGAAGACCACCATAGTTTGAATCTGAGTAGGCTTGAAGAAGGAAGCTCTCATTTGCTGGGTACCAAAGTCCGAGACATTTTGTGCCTTTAAGATATCGAAAGATTTGTTTCACAGCCAAAAGATGAGACATCTTTGGGTTGACTTGAAATCTGGCACATAGACATGTTGAGAACATGATATCCTGACGACTTGCCGTGACATAGAATAGAGATCCAAAATTAGATGCTTTCCATTTGATCTTCGGAATAAAGTGGGATCCAAAATTCCTCGTTGAAAACCGGAGCGTTTGAGAAAATCAGTGAGGGTCTCGTACCATGCCCGAGGAGCTTGCTTGAGTCCGTAGACAGCCTTCCGGAGTTTATAACCGTAATTCGGAAAGGAAAGATTAATGAATCCGGGGGGTTGTTGAAGGTACACTTCAGTGTCAAGTTCACCGTTAAGAAACGCACTCTTAACATCCATTTGGTAAACTTTGAATCCTTTATGAGCTGCATAAGCAAGAAAGATTCTGATGGCTTCAAGACGTGCAACAAGATCAAAAGTTTCATCGTAGTCGAGCCCTTCTATTTGAGTAAAACCTTTAGCCACCAGTCTTGCCTTATTTCGGATGATAACTCCTGCATCATCAAGCTTGTTTCGGAATACCCATCTTGTACCGACAATGGGATGATTCTGGGGAGGAGGCACGAGAGTCCAAACTTCATTTCGGTCAAATTCTGCCAGTTCGTCTTGCATGGCTGTAATCCAGTCAGCATGCTCCAATGCTTCCTTGATAGATTTGGGTTCAACCATGGATATGAATGCTGAGAAATGACATTCATTTTGAATATTTGTAGCAGACCGAATCTGTACACCAGCATTAGGGTTACCAATTACTTGGTTCAGAGGATGATCCTTCGTCCAAACATGTAATCGTGGGAGTTCTTGTGCAACCGTCGAACCGATATCGATAGTGGAATTGAGTTGCTCATACTGAATGGTTTGAATGTTGGGATGATGCTCCCCCTGAACTTCTGAACCAGAGAGGTTGACATCATCATCAGAAGGGAACTCAAAGAAGTGTTCATTTTCATCATTGTTGAGCGGATTGGAGTCATCGAACTCAGCAACTGCATCTTGGAATCTATTCACATTTGATTCAACAGAGGGATTGCATTATTCTCCCCCTCAACCTGAGAAGGTTGAAACAGATTAGCATCAATTGGAGAGAGGCTTGGGATCGGACCAGAGACATTACGAGAGACTGGAACTTCCAAAGAGGGGATTGGAATGAGAGAAGGTCTTGATCGAGATTCCGAATCAAGAGCGGTTTTGGAAGGACCAAACAGAGTTTCAAAGTCAACTTCAAGAATTGTCTGAGGATTCTGACATCCTGGCGGAGGAGCATTGGACTCCATAATGTGAGTTGTAATGTGAGTAGGGCCAGAATTCCGAACGAAGCTGCCATCAAAGGTAATGTCGAAGCTTTCTTCCAGAACACGAGTTCGCCGGTTAAGAACTCTATAAGCTTTCGATTTTGAAGAGTACCCAAGGAAAATGGCTTCATCAGCTTTGGGTTGAAACTTGGTAAGCTGATCACGGTTGTTCTTGATGAAGCATATGCATCCAAAGACATGTAAAAACGAGATAGTTGGCTTTCGACCATTCATTGCTTCGTACGGTGTCATGTTGAGACGTCGATTGATGATACTCCGATTTTGAGTGAAGCAAGCGGTAGATACAGCTTCAGCCCAAAGGTAGAGTGGTAGATTTGCGAAATTCAGCATGGATCGAGAAGCTTCAACGAGAGTTCTATTGCGTCTTTCGACTACATCGTTCTGTTGTGGAGTATAAGGAGCTGAGAAGTTGTGGTCGATTCCTTTGTCTGTGAGAAAGTTCTCAATGGTGGAATTAGTGAATTCCGATCCATTATCACTCTGGATTCTCCTATCTGGGAGTTTTGTAAGAACTTCTATTCCTTTGATGAAATTTATGAGTTCTAAGGCAGTTTCGGATTTCAGCCTTAGGAAGAAGACCCAAGTGAACCTTGTAAAATCATCAACAATCACAAGAATGTATTTCTTATGATGAAGACTTTCTACAGTGGATGGTCCACAAAGATCAATGTGTAGAAGCTCCAATGGTTTCGAAATGGACTTTTCGATGGTGACAGGATGACCCTTCTTCGATTGCTTACCACACTCACAAGCAGCACACAAATGATCATTTTCGAATTTGAGAAGAGGTAAACCTCTTACCATTTCGCCGGATACAAGATCATTCATATACCTAAAGTTTAGATGAGCGAGCCTTCGGTGCCATAACCAACTGACGTCAGGAATAGCTTTGGAGAGAAGGCAGAGTTGCGGTTTGCCAATAATCATGTTGATGTCGAGCGGGTACATGTTCTTGCTGCTAACCGACTTGATTAAACACTCTTTCCGGTCTTCGGTCATTACATAGCTGTACTTTTTGCAAAATTCAACACGTCGATTTGAATCAGTGAGCTGAGCAACACTTATCAAATTATGTTTTAGATCAGCCACATAAGCCACATGTGAAATAGAGAAGTTTATGTTGGTGAGAGTTCCATAACCACGAATTTTAGAGTTGGAGTTGTTGCCATACGTCACGTAACCATCATTTGGTGAAAGCTTTAAATCTCGCAGAAAATCTTTCTGCCCCGTCATGTGCATGGAGCAAGCACTATCAATATACCATATTGTTTCTTGCTCCGAAGCACAAAGTGCCTGCAAAATTAGTGAGTGATGGAGTTTTTAGGCTCCGAATTAGACTTTGGGACATAAGCATGGGAATTGGACTTTGATTGTGACTTAGGAACAACTTTGTGTTTCTGGGTGATATTCCTGGAATTCTTTGGAAACAGACAGAATGCTAATGTCTTTTCATCTATCCAGTAGTCATATTCAATGACTTGAAGGTTCCGAACTACCTTCTTCGGATTTTTTACTTCCGGAGGGTTGGTATCATTGGTTTCCTCCGGAATTGTTGTTTCAACAATGGGAGTTTTAACTTTCCACACACAATTTTTCTTGAAAGATTTTAAGGATGTTTTCTTTTCATTTGTGGATTTTCTTGATGACACATTTGTTTTTGAAAGATTTGGTTTAAAAATTGTGCCATCAGATTTTGCAATAAGGACAGATGAAGCATTCCGAGATTCTATTGGAGTATATCAGACGGATTTGGCAGCTACATGAGCTTGAGACTGAGATGAGCTGATGACTTTCTTAGGTTCTACATGACCAAGAGGTTCAGAAGGTCTTTTGAGAATCTTAGTGGGAACAAAGGAGTTTTGACTATGAATGGATACATGAGAATTCCGGGATGAACTTGGTTTGGAGTTAGCAAGGAACCTAGAATTTTGTCTAGTCTTAACTTCCTTTTTATGAGCATTTCGAGCTTCTACTTTGGGATCTACAAAATATCCTTCCTATTCAGCATTGGTTTTCTCTTAGGATGAGATGAGGATTTTGAGGTTTGTCCTACTGATGGATTCTTAAACTTAGGAGTGATGGGAACCAATCTAGTTTTTGAGATGACTAAGGAATCCGATTCACAAGAATTAGAGGACACACAACTTGAGACTTCAACTTTATCATCTAAGGATGCCCATACTACCTTAGAAGCAGTGGGTTCAGTTGTCACCGAATCAATTTCTTCAATCACACAATTGTTCACGTGATTACTTTTCGGAACATAGTCTACACAATTTTTAAGATTATGATGAAAATCTGTGGTCCGATTCAGGTCCAGGTTTGTCAGAGGCAGAAGAGGCGTGGAATCAGGACATGTGACAACAATTGGTTTGAACTCAGGAATTAGCGACTCGAACTGGTCTATAGTCTCAGGAAGTGGTGACAAGGGAGAAACAGGGGTGTCCGAATGTTTGATACTCGGAACCTCTCCCATGAATGTCAGAATTTTCAATTCCTTCAAGGGACTGACAACTGGTTTCGGAAACTCGCTTCCGAGACCGGGTGTTTTAGACCATGGATGACGAAAATTGTGAGTCATCCGAATGTCCTCTTCAAGCATATCAATAGAATTATGCAAAGCATCTATTTTTGCATTGAGACGTTTGTTATCAGCAATTAAAACATTTCGTTCAGAATAAGTGATTTCACATTTATCTTTCAAAATGATACATTCATCGTTTGACATTACAAGCTCATGCTCTAAAGACTCGATTTTCAATTTTTTATCCTCAAAACGTAACCTAAGACGATTTAGTTCACAATCCTTCTTCTCACTGGCTTCTATGACATTCTCATAGGCTTTATAAATTGTGTTCATATCTGTTTGGATTTGGGTCAGATAAGATTCACAAAGAGATAAATCAAAATTATTATCATAGATCATAGATTTTACCTGCTGAACGATGCTTCGGCCAGGTGGATCGTTGGTGGCCATGTAGCAGTGGTGAGGTTCAGTAACATCATTATCATCTTCGGACCCAGAAGACCAGTATCCTTCATCACATTCAACCATTTGTCTTGCCATCAAACACATGTTTCTTCCAGTTACCATGTCATCATCATCTCCGGATGACCAATATCCTTCAACATCTCTTGAAACAGTTGTAACAAATGCTTTCTCACTTTCAGCCATTTCTTGTGCTCTTCGGACATAGTAGGCTGAATCCTTGACTTTTGGTTTTTGTGTAGCATCAGCCAAGCAATCTTTGGCAAAATTCTTTGCATGTCCACACTTATGACACACAATCTTTGGTTTGTCCAATTTGGAATTCTGAGGGGGTTCTGGAGCATTGTTTGGTTTAGTGATGTTTGGTTTATATGCTGGAGGATTTTCGGAAGTTGGTTTAGGTTCCGGAGCAGAGTGATGTTGAGGATTGTTATGGTGAGGAGCATTGAATCGGTTTGGTATGGTTTGTAAGAGGAGTTTAACGGAAGTTTGTACTTCATTAAGAGTAGGGCGAACTCCTGTTGAAAACGGAATTCAGAGTTCATGGCTTCAAATTCATCAACCGTTAAGGTTTGTGTGGGTAAGGTAGGTGCGGATGTTTGAACCAATGGAACAATGGGTGTAAAGGGATCCAAGGTAAATGAGTTCGGAATGGTTGGTTCAAAGGAACTGACAAGGGCAAGAGGACCTCCGGAGAGTTCCCTTAAGTTCTGAGCAACATTTGACTCATGTCCTTGAAGTTCATCAAAAATTTGATAGAGCTTCAACTTTTTCAAGGAACCATTGGTTTGGAGACAAGATTTCACATTTCCCCATCCCTTGCCGAGACTGTTAATAAACTTGAGATTGTACTCCAAAGGAGTTCGAACAATCCCATGAGCAGTCATGTTGTTGACAACAATTAGGTAACGAATGGAAGCGGAGGCCACAGATTTACCTGGAGTGGTAGTGAAGGTGTCGAAGTCGTTGATAACTGAGGTGAGGCGCTTGTCCTTCATGTTTTCGGAACCTTCAATTAGGTCCTGAAGAGTGTCCCGTATCTCTTTGGCAGATTTGCATAGCTTGATATGCTCGAAAAGTGAGGGAGGAACACCAAACACCATTTCAGAGAAAGCAACTTGATCACCATGAAGCTTTTCAACATCATTTGAAGTCAGAGGAGCAGGACGAGTTTCATCTTCTCTCATGAGCTGAGCAACTGCATCTCTTACAATTGTTCTTACAGGAACATGTGGACCTTCAGTGACGGATCTCTATATTTCTTCACCTTTATCTTTGGCAATTAGAAATCTTTCCATTCTAACTTTCCAGTGATCATATTCTTCCACAACTAGTAATGGGGCACGTGTAGGGCCACCCACACTATTTGCGATTTGCATTGAAATCATTTGTTGAGAATTAGAAGCAGCCATTGAAGTTAAGATATCTTCAAGCTAAAGTGGTATATAGAAGAACTTTTATCCTTGACACAGAAATGGTAGAAACACCAAGGTAATTTCAAACCAACTATAATCTGATCTTTATGGATTCAAAGGACAACCACTCAAGCTCTGATACCAATTGTGAGAACAAGATCGATGCTCAGGGACAAGGTTTGAAAACTCAAACCTTGAATGAATGCTTAAGATCAATGTCTGCTTACTAAAAGATATTCAAGTCAAGGCTGCAAAGACCAGTCAAGTCTTAGATAAAATGTTCAACAAACAATCAAGCCATTAAATGAAGAGTAATAGTAAATGATCAAGGTAAAGCTAATAAATGAAGAACGAGAAGAATTTTTTGAATATGCTTAGAGTAAATGCTAAAAAGTGAGTAAAAGATCCGTTGTTGACTTGTATTAAATGCTCCTATAAATAGGAGAGAATGTTACAGTGAATTAACCCAAGTGGTTACATAAGACCGGACAAAAGACATAAGTCTGACATTCTGATTGTCCAAATACAACTTTAGACTAAGTCCTATGAAACGTTACATCAAATACAAGACAAAAGTAATAAAGGCACAAAAGGCAAAATGACTTCATTCCGGACAAGTATCATTCCGGACATGAAGGTTAGTTCCGGATCAGCATGCATTCCGAACATGAGGATCAGCTCCGGAATGCCTTCATTCTTCTTTCCTTCTTACTTGGTCCGGACAGGTTCCGGACCACTCTTCATTTCGGAATTCACACACTTGGGAATAAGGAGTCAGGATTGCTAGAGGTTCACTTTCAGGTTCCAACACTTCTCCTTCTTCTTCAAGCTTCCAAGCACTCAATAACACTCATAAATGCCTCACTAGCTCATGGGAGTCACTAGGGTTTCGTGGATTAGGGTTTGGACAGTGGGGGCTGAGAATGGGGCTGAAAGATGGAGAATAAGATGCTTAAATAGGGGACAAAAGCCCGAATTTAGGGTTTCCCAAAACCAGACCAACTCGCCGAGTTGGTCTTCCTATTCGCCGAGTAGGTCACTTAACCCGCGCCACAAAAACTCACTCCTACTCGTCGAGTCATCCCTCTGGACTCGGCGAGTAGACTTCTTGACTTGAGGTTTTCCTTTCTTTTCTAGGTCTTCTGAATTCGGGGTGTTACACAGACAGTAAGATTAACCCAATTAGGAGAGAAATTGAGGTATTTAACGTATAAATTGACTTCCATTTAAGGTTAAACCACTCATCTTCATCAACTTACTAACCAATGAACCACAGCCCCAAAAAATAAAATTTTAACCAATTCAACAATGGCAACCTTTCCAAAATCTTAACCTCACTCTAAATGAATGATCTAGAGGAGTTTCAAGTTGAATGCAACATATAAATTGTTGGTTCTCACTAAAGGAAATTCATCGAACACTTAGTGTTCGACTTATCAAGTAGGCAAAAGAAAAACTCTGAAAATTGGTCTAGGATGCAAATGTAATAGTTGATGAACATAAAATAAAATATAGATGAAATACGTCTTACCACTACACTCTACAACCTAAATGCGATTTTGACCAGCACTAGGCTTCACGAGCACTGTAGGGGACAGTTTGGGGCCAATGGATGCCAAGGAATGTCGATGGTCGCCATTCACCAGGTAAGATCAGGGAATCAATTAGTGGTGATAGAGGAGGACACAAATAAGGGAGGGAAATCAAAAAAGATGTAGAAAAACAAATCGTAAAATCAATTAACCTTATAGAAACCGCCTTCAAGACCTGAAAATGTATTAGGCGGCCGGTTAGGGTTATTGTGTGTTGTGATATATCAGAGATGGTTGAATTGAGATCAAGGGTGGGAGTCGAGCTGGTTCCTTCTCCTGATATTACAGTACAAAAGAGAAATATGATCGTTAGTCGACGTCCGAGAGGGATTCCCGAGACGAAGCTCCGACGATCAAGTTAGAATTGATTCTGAGAGAAGAAAGGGTAATTTTGAGGAAAAAGAGTTTCGTCCCCTACTCATGAGGAAGAAGGGTCCTTTTATACCTGATTGAGAGGCGCGTGCCTCCTAACTGATTCTGTTGAGCCTTCCCTCATGAGACGTGACGTGGTGGATCCGTATTGAAGGATCCTTCATCACGTCTTTTTGCCTCGACGTCTCATTGGCTAGAGGAGAATCTTCGATATTATGATGATGGATGTCGTCAGATGGGCAAGTGGAACTCTCTGATTGGTCCTACGTTTGTGGGGGTATTTCTTCTAGGAGAAGAGCGCAAGGCGCAGTTCTGCCCCTTAACCGCCACACAAGTGACTCCGCGTTGGCGAAGGCCCGACCTTGACCTTAGGCTGGATACGACTAGATTCTAACCAGGCCAAGCTTGGCGTTAGTTTGACTTCTCCTTTTTTTGACGTTTTCCCTCAGGGATACGTTAACAAGTCCCTTAGGCTTGTAGGCATACGCGTTGGCTTGGTAGCATCGTCTTTCGAGCCTATATTACAACACATGTATGTCTGAGATTGTCTCTAGCATTCGATAGACTTTAGATAGCGTTGTCAATGTGTGTCAGATCCATCACGAGACGGTTCGTGATGCCAGTTTTTCCTTTAAAATCCCCCCTTTTACCCAAGACCTTTCATCTTTTCCTCCTTTCCTTGCTTACGTTGTATCGACTCAGGCATTTTGCGAATTTTTCTTTTCGATCATTCATCCATTCTTGTCAATGGATTGTTGTGGCAGAGTCCCTACCGTAGAGGAATTCCAACTTCTGCAAGAACGATTCGGTTTCTTACCGGAGCATGGTGTGATTATTCTGGTGAAGGGATCATCAATCTATGACTGTCCTCGATGGAAACTAGGGGTTCCTGTTCCTCTATTTGAAGCGGGGTTATGCCTGCCAACATCCGACTTTTTTGATATGATCGTGCATCACTACGGCTTTTCCGTTGACGAATTAACCCTAAGTGTTGTCATTAAGATCGTAGATTTTGAACTGATATGTCGATCTCTGGGTTGTATACCCAATTTTTGGGTAATCAGTTACTTCTTCTGTTCGTCTACGAACTCCGGCGCCCACACGCTAGCGAAAAGGCAGGGCATTCGTCAGTTGATCTCTGAACAAGATACTCCGAAGAAAAATTGGCAGAGGCAATGGCTATAGGTCAACCGAAACCTTGTGGGCCATGGGTTTCATAAAACCCGAGACTTTCCCGACCGGCTTCCCAAGCTATTCGGGGATAACTTAACTCTTGGCAAACGGTTGGGAAACATTACTGTCATCGGGGAGAACTGGGAAGATTTCATCATTTCCGCAGCTGGTATGAGTGCCACCTGGAGGGAACGTAGGAAGATTGCGCAATTATTCATCGTGAGATGCGGTATTCGCTCATCTCCTTCTCCCACTCCCTTTTTAAAAAAAATAAGAACATGGTATCTTATTGGCTTGTAAGTTCTCACACTTGGTGTTTGTGTTCGCAGGTTCTGAAGCCGAGATTTCCTTGGAGATGGCCATGCGTGGTCACTATCGGGGTAAGCTTTGCCACGGGGAGGTTGATCTTGTGGAGGCTCTTCCCCCTCCCATATCTGAAAAACGTATGCGGGAACTCGCTGGATTCCTCTCAGCAGAAGGGGGAAATGATCGTTCTAGCGGACCTGCCTCGCCTTCCCAACCGGTTGTTAGGGTCATTTCCCCAGTTTGTTTTCCGGCTTCTTCTTCTAATGATATTCCTGTGGTGGTGCAAGAAGGAAAAGGTACTACCCCTATCCGAAAAAAAAACAAAGTTTGCACATGGTGTTGTTGTCGGACGAAGAGACTGAATCCAATGACGTGGGCCTCCGTCATCGTAAGATGTGCAACACGGTGTCCGTGCCCAAGCTTCTTGGTGGTATTGGGGATGTTCTTGGCGATAAGCTTTCTACGCCTGGGCAGAAAGAGATAGTGGTGGTGCCTAGTTCTTTAAAGGCATCACCTTCGCCATTTATTGGCTCGCTCTTAGTTGATCCTGGTTCCAGTTATGTGCTTGAAGGTGCACTGGGCGTGTCAGGAGATCCTTCCCCATCGGACAAGCCTTCCATGGTTGACGAAGTGAGAACTGCGTCTCACCCCTTGGCTTCCGAGGCTTATGCTCCAGGCTGGGCAGTTACTAAGGATTCCTTACTGTCGGAAGACATCGCCGCCCAGGAGTGGAGTAGTTGTGATCATCCACCGGCCACAATGAAGTTGCTCACAGCCCAATCGAGCGCTCGTATGGCCGGTGACCTTCGATATGCCGTTGCTCAAGCTTCTGCCCTTATGGTTTTAGCTGCTGACCGGGTTTGCCGCTCTGGCATAAATGAAGCATAGTTAAAAACTTTGCCAGATGTCGTTGCCGGCTTAAGGGAGGAACTCTGTGATTTAGAGGCAGAACGACAAGTACTATCCGAGCAAAATTGCACTGTGGCCTGCGAGAAGGACGCTTTGGAAGATCATGTGGCCGCTTAGGAAGGCCAATCAGAGCGACTCAAAAATCAAGTGAGTTCTCTCACTCAAGAGAAGGTTGTTCTAGCGAGTGAGTTGGCCAGGTGCCAACGTCAACTGGCATGTGCCCAGGTTGATGGTGTTGTTGCCCGAGGCAGCTTGCAATGGATGTTGGACAAGGGGGTGGTCCGAGCAATTGATTAGGTTATCGAGAACACGAAATTTTTCCAGTGGGATTCAAGGTGTTCAAAAGGTATGTGAAGCCATTAGGCTTGAAAAAGGGAAACAGTTAGCTAGTCGTTCCACAACTTTTGGTGAACCTGAAGCCCTAGATCCTGGCAGTGTCTTCAGAAGAGCCGAAGAGGTGGATATTGCTCTTTCGTCCCTTGCTGAGACGGATTTTGCAGAACACTTTCGTCTAGGGAAGCAAGATTATGAAAGATTCTGCCAGTTTTGTCGTAGGCCGGGTGGGTCCGGGAATCTTTTCCTTGGACTCTGAGGACTGATTTTTGTTTGTCCCTTTTGTTCATTCTGTAATGTATCCACATTCCCCTGTATTATATGTGTAGTGAAAGATACTGGTTGTTAATGACCAAGAACTGTGTATTTTGCTTTGTACTTGGTATGGAAGTGCTTTTTGTTTCTTGTATTTTGAATTGACCTGTGATATCTTTAGGCTAGGGTTATTCGAAATTTCTACTGTAATTGTTTTCTGCACACTCCCTTGTTCTAGGGTTCGCGTTGATCGGTTAGTGTGCGTTTCAGACGTCGTATAACCGCTACTATTGACGTATATATCACTGAATTGTATGTTTAATTGGGTTTTTATGTTAAGTCGCAAAATGTTGGCCAATGTTCTTGACTATACTTTGAGGTTTAGCTACCTGTATGTTGGACAAGATCGTCACCTCAAGGCCTTTTACTGTCTAATTTTTAGGGGAGAGGTTATGAATCTTTTTAGAAGACCTTTTTTATGCCATCAATTAAGGTTTATACATTCTCAGCTCTGAGATGTTATTGGCAAATTTTAGGTAAAGATTGTGATTCATTAAGACCTATGGTTACATCCTTGCATAGATTTTGCTCAAGTAGCATAGGTGATCGGCCGTTGTTGCTACTTGGAAAATATGCACAACCTCTTTACTTTGTGCTTTTGCAATTAGTTAAACAGAATTCTGGAAATCTCTTTCAAAATGAAAATTATATTAACTCCTTAAAAGGAAATACATGAAAGATTAGACTCTAAATGTCTAAGTATCAGGGCGCACGCCCAGTCTTCATGTCGGTACCTGAAGTATGGTTATCCTGTGCGGAGTTTGACCATACTCCTTTTTCTCATCCTTCGCTTTATTTTTGGTCGAGTGCTCCAATGTGACTACCTCGTCATGGTTTTGCATCCTTTTATCATCTCCTCCATGTGTTTCTTGATAGCTTGGGGTTCCTTCCAGCTTCCACTACCGGGTCTTGGTGTGGAAGAGCTCAAGTTTGCCCTTCATGCTCTGTAGGTGCTCGCACTTCCCCTTCTTCTTGACCCAGCGTGTGCTGCGACCATGGGAAGCATCTCCCCTTGTCCGGGTTGGAATGCCACTCGCACTTTTATGCGTGCCTATCAATCTTGCGTTTCGTACGGTTATTTAGGGTTTCGTTTTGTTCATCAGAGGCCCTGTTTGGTTCTCTTCTATAGTAAAGCTTGTGTGTTAGATTGAGTGACGCTCCACCATTGTCCTTGTTGTTCCTAGCGCTTAGCTTCTTCATCCCAAAGGGGTTTGGTTCATCTTTGACATTGGCGAAGATCAGGTTCGAGTCTCGAATCATTCTTTGTTTGAACATGGCTTGGCCATCGATTGCGGGCCAGACTGATGCCCTTGCCCGCGGGTAGGCATTCCCTTGCTTTGCGATTTTTTCTCCGTGCTCTGGTTGGACCATCTTTGAATCAGATTTTGCCTCTTTCCATGAAAGAGATTTTGTGAGTCATCTGAACACGTCTCTTTTCCTTTTCCTAGACTCGTGGACCAGCATTTGTGTCGTTGCTGATCTCCGCCGTGGATTCTCCACCTTCTGGAAACTTTCACTTCGACACAATTTGTTTTCTTGTTTTGTTTCTTGTTGGGTACTGCGTTCATTATCTGGCCTGGTTGCTACGACTGTCGCCAACCCGTCACTTGTGCTGAATTTGAGAATGTCGTGGAGAGTAGACGGAATCGCTTGTCGCTGAAAAAGTGAAGGTCGTCCCAGTAGAATATTGTGTTCAGCCGGACAGTCAACAACCGAGAACTCGAGTACCCTTGTTACATGTTTTGTCCCATCATGAATGACTAATGTAAACGGGAGCATGATTGTACCTGCTGGCCAAATGCCATGACCAGTAAACCCGACTAGCAGACCCTGCTGTGGTGGCTGGAGGTGTTTTTTCTACTCGATTGGTAACCGCTGAAGGCAGTGCTCATAGATTACGTTGACCCTGCTTTTGTTATGAATGTATACAAGCTTAACACGGTTTTGGCTAATGAATCCTATGATGTGCAATGGGTCGTTCGGATCCCAATGTTCTGGTCTGGGATCACTCATTGAAAAGGCTATGTTAAGCATGTTTTGATTGTATACCGTCACGCTTGCGTGTTGGCTTTGGCGATTGCTGCATGGGCGGGGCCCGGTGATGGTAAGTATCTCTGGCCTCTTATCATGGTCCTTTCCCTCATCCTTTTGATTTCTAGGTTGGTGTTTGTCCTCATCAAATTTTGCTCTGAGCTCTTTTGCGATGTCAATTATATTTCCAACTAGTTGTTTCTCATCTATCTCCCTTTTCAATAATGTTCATTCAGTGGTATCATGAGTTTTGTTCTTGTGATATTCACAGAACTTTGTCTTGTCCTTGCTCTCCTTTGATGGAGTTTTGTTGATTTCATGGACATCTGCATGACCATTCCTGTTGTCATCTTTGTTGAACGGCCAGTACCTCCTCGACATGTGTCTAGAGTGGAAATTGTGTTTTTGCTGATTGTCGTCTTGCCTCTCCTGTTGGGCTGAGCTCGGCCGGGACGCCGCCTCCTCCTGTTTGATGTATGTGTTAGCTACAGCTTTGAGATTAGCCTCCTTTCGCTCTTCCCCTTCGATTTGTCTCAGGTATTTTTCCACACGGAACTTGAGCTCATCCCTGGATCTAGGGACCGTCCCTTGCATCTTCTTAGATAGGGGTCCAGGAAGCAGACTTGGGTAAAGGCGACCGTCACCAGGAACTCTTCATGTCTTGGAACATTCAAGGTAGCTAGCGTGAATAGATCGTAATAGTCACGAATCGACTCTCCTTCTCTTTGCTTACACGCCATCACAGAGTTGGCGTCCCCTTTTCCTTTCCTCAACTGCATGAAGTTGTTGAGGAAAAGGTATTTCAGCTGCTTGAAATTCGAAATACTACCTGGCCTCAGAGACTTGAACCACTTGCCTGCATTTCCTGTTAGGGTACAGGGGAAATAGGTGCAGGTGAAGCGACGATCCATCTTGAGATCCACTCGTAGTTGTCGATGTGGTCATCTGGATCAGTAGTACCATCGTATTTTGGCATGTTCGGTATCATCGCAGTGTGCGGAATCTCGTATTGCAGCAGTTCATGGCTGAAATTAGAGCTTTCACTTCGCATGGGGTTGTCCATGTACGGGTACGACATACCTCCATAGGCCATATGGTGTTGCGCCTGGTAGGGGCTCGCGTACATCTGGTTGTGCATGGCCGTCGGCGAGATGTACGATTGATATTGCTGTAAGTTTGGCTGCGATCCAAATTGTTGGAATGCGTATTGCCCTGTCGGGTGAACTATATATGGATTTGCTCCTGTGTAGTGTTGCGTGGACGGATTGAATGGTTGAGCGGTCGCCATGAAGGGGTTGAATTCAGGTACTACTAAGAAATTAATGCCAGGTCCATAGGAGCTGGATCCCTGGTTGATTGAGGTCTGCACACCTTTGCGACTGAGACACTTCTGGGATTGAACTTGGAGCCTGTTGTGCGAACGGGTTGAAGACCGGTGGTTGTTGTACGAACAACTGCACGTGGGGCAAGCCTGCCATGGTGGCGTATGAGTAGACCATCAATGAATATTGTGACTGCGGTTGAATATTGTGAGGGATCCAGGTTCCGGTGCCCGAAGTATGGGGAAACGATTGTTGCTGCGAAACAGGTATCTCTGTTTGTTGTGTTGCGACTATCTGTGGAGTTGTGGTTACGATTGCTGCTTGTGGAAGTGGGTTAATTGTTGGGCGCCATAGACTGACTATGTAGGTTACCGCTGTTTCAGCTGCAGAGTTGGATGGTGTTTGTGAGACTTGTGTGCGATTTGAAGCGTGTTCTTCCTAGATGGGAACTTGCCATCCGTCTAACGGCTGCATTGGACGCACTAGGCTTGTTTCCAGTGCTCTTGACGTCGCCGGAATTTCGCCTGCTGTTTTTGCTCATTGGTTGTGCTTCGTGGATGTATCGTTATGGAGATACGTCCGAATGGCTCCAAATGTTGTGATATGTCAGAGATGGTTGAATTGAGATCGAGGGTGAGATTCGAGCTGGTTCCTTCTCCTGATATCACAGTACAAAAGAGAAAGATGATCGCTATTCGACGTCCGGGAGGGATTCCCGGGACGAAGCTCCGACGATCAAGTTAGAATTAATTCTGAGAGAATAAAGGGTAATTCTAAGGAAAAAGAGTTTTGTCCCCTCTTCATGAGGAAGAAGGGTCCTTTTATACCTGATTGAGAGGTGCGTGCCTCCTAACTGATTCTGTTGAGCTTCCCTCGTGATACGTGATGTGGCAGATCCGTATTGAAGGACCCTTCATCACGTCTTTTTGCCTTGATGTCTCATTGGCTAGAGGAGAATCTTTGATATTATGATGATCGTGGCTGTCGTCAGATGAGCAAGTGGAACTCTCTGATTGTTCCCACGTTTGTCGGCGTATTTCTTCTGGGAGAAGAGTGCGAGGCGCATTTCTGCCTCTTCACCGCCACACCAGTGCCTACGCGTTGGCGAAGGCCCAGCCTTGGCCTTAGACTAGATACGACCAGATTCTAACCAGGTCAAGCTTGGCGTTAGTTTGACTTCTCCTTTTTTGACGTTTTCCCTGAGGAATACGTTAACATTGTGTTTATAAGTCTCGATCGTTGGGTCTCAAAGGGAGCTACTTGAAGCACTTGCTAGCTTGATCGATCAATGGATCTCGACAGCGAAAGGGACGGGATGTTTATTGTAATAGGCGAGAGAAGAGATATTTAAAACAAAATAGGGAAAAGTAATAAGAGATGACAATTACAACAAGGAAGACAGACATTTAGAAACAGTAAGGAATTTGTTTTTTTATTTTTCTCAATTTAGACAAATATTTTTCTACAAGACATAATTTTATGAATTAAATTTTGAGTTCATTTTCATAAAACAAGACTGGGTTTTATGAGGATTCCAGGAATGGTCATGTATGTCGTAAACCCATAGAGATGATAGACTTTTATGACTTAAATTTTATACGTCGTAATTTGTCTGTCATTAATTGTCTTTTTTCTAGTAGTGAAATGAAAATTTTTATGGATACTTTCTTTGGTTACTTGATTTGATTTGAAAAGAAATAAAGATTGATAGAGAAGAAAAAGAGAATCGAAATGATATGCAAATCCAACATCGAGTTTCTCTTAATAATTAATATTAGATTCCAAAATATGATATTCTTTTGTAACAAAAAATAATTAGGTAGATCTATCTTGAAGAAAGGATGCGAAACTATTTGTGCATACTTATGCCTCAATCAGGGTGACCATGTGAATATTTGAACAATAAGCGGTCTTCTTAAATGGTATAAAATATACACGCTTAGTTCATGTGAGGGGTTATGAACTTTTGCAATTCCTACTTAAAATACAGAATGGCCAAGAAATATACAGTTTTATCAGTTTTTGGAACGACAACTTGTTAAAAAATGTTTTTTAGTACAATTGGACTATAGTCTATGCACGTGAATATGCTCAACGCCTTAGGCTAAGGGGTATGGTCACACCCAGCCTACTCAAAAAGTGACGCCACATCAGCGTCACATCACCTCCACCACCAACCCACTAACTATTGGAAATGGTCACCACTCCACATTATTTTTTATTTTTTTTTTATTTTTTTTTACATTAGAACAATTTAAAAAATAATTATTAAACAAAAATAAAAACATAAATATTAATTAAAAACATTTTACATTAATTTTAAAAGCAGAAATTTAAAATCTACATTACTTAAAAAAAACATAATCATTTAAAACCTAAATTACTAAAAAAAACATAGACAATATTACTCGTCGTCCTCCTCATCGTCATCCTCATCGTCATCCCCGTCGTCGTCATTGCCACCGTGTTGCTGGAATTGCCTTTGCCATATATGCTCAGTCAAATCATAACGTAAATTATGATATGTTTCGTTGTTTTGTATTTCCAAAAGTCGTGTGAAGTATGCATGGCTGCCGAATTGTATTATTGCAGGTGGATTAATAATATCTTCCGGATTATACATACAAATAGCCCTACCCTCTTCTTCAATTATCATGTTATGTAAAATAACACAAGCAGTCAACACATTCGTCAATTTCGCCCTATCCCATGACCGTGCCGGATGTTTGATAATGTGTCACTTTTGTTTGAGGACCCCAAACGCCCGTTCCACATCCTTCCTTGCCGATTCTTGTGCCAACTTGAACAATTTTCATTTTTCATCGGCCGGAAATGAGTACGACTTGACAAACGTAGCGTACTCGGGATATATCCCATCACCAAGGTAATACCCGTAATTATATTGATGTTCATTCACAACGAACGACATGTTTGGTGCTTTACCCTGCAAAATATCATTAAATATCGGAGAGGCTCCAAGCACATTCAGGTCGTTGTTTGACCCCGCCATACCAAAGAATGCATGCCAAATCCATAGGTCATGTGATGCAACAGCCTCTAGTATAATAGTCGGGACGCCATGATCACCTCGTGTGAATTGACCTCGCCATGCATTGGGACAATTTGCCCACTCCCAATATGTACAATCAATGCTGCCAAGCATTCCTGGTAAGCCATGTTTAGCTTCATGTGCGGCATACAACTGTTCGATATCATTTCTAGTTGGATGTCGCAAATATATGTCACCATAAAGCTCTATGACATACTCATAAAAAAGATAAGCACATTCTCGCCCAGTCCTCTCAGACATTTTCAGATACTCATCTGAAGCATCTGCTGCGATGCCGTATCCCAATTGTCTAAGGGCTGCTGTGTATTTTTATAGGGTACTAAAACCACGTTTACCTCTTGCATCTCATCTCAATTGGAAAAACTCATAATTGTTTTCCAAATATCTAGCAATACGTAAAATAAATTTCTACTAATACGAAATCGGTCTTCAAATTTTGATAGGTCATACAAACTGTCAGGGGCAAAGTAATCACGTACCAAAAGCTCGTGTGCCGCCATACGATCCCGAACTATCGAAATTCTATGCCTCTTCTCGGTATTTGAACTTTCGCCTCTTTATTGCACCTATTGGGTGCCGCAGACAACAACGTGTGCAACACCAAGTCATCTTCATCAGAGCTATCATCATCGGATGAAGAAGAAGCAATCGAATCCGCAAAATTATTCATATCTATGTTTAAAAGAGGGAATAGAAATATGTTTCTGATATGAATGAAAATGTGTTTGTTTATGTTGTGTATGTATTTATAGATGTGTATTAAGTTTTGTTTGATTTTTTTTAACTTGGTAATGGTCAAAAGAAAGAAAAAGGAACGGTCAAAAATGGTCCACCAATCGCATCAGTCGTCTTCGTCCGTAGCCAGTCTCACGCCACAAGCCACCTATGCACGTCTGGGGCGGTGTTCACGCGTAGGTGGCCTTGTCACGTATACACCACGCGTAGTCAGGAGGGATCCATACCGTATAGCCTTATGATTTTGAATCTATGTAGCAGTGAATTAAGATCCCATGAATTTGATGTGCTGATGGTTAGTTATATGTTAAGCGGCATTTTCTTAACTTACTACTTATAATGGGTTAATTAAGCGGTTAATTTGGATAACTATACATAGCAATTTCTTTTTATTTAGGCTATATTTGACATATTAGTTGAAAAATTATCTGATCATTTATAAGCTAATCGATAGAAAATGATGTTTGATAAACCTAGTTAAAATAAAAGTTTGAATTTTTTTACAACTAACAAATGATATATTTAAGAGAATTATAGAAAAGCTCAATAAGATTTTTGAAATTTAAAAAAAAAAACTAAATTATAAATTACTTTTTGGTTTGTTACCTTATAAACAAATTGTGCCATGCATATATAGCATTAAGATAGTGGAAATAATGACTTAGGGGGTGTTTGACAAATGAGTTTATTAATTTATTAGACATTTCATACCGCTATAAGGTAAAATATGTTTGGATAAAAAACAGCTTATAGTAGTGTTAAACCATGAATAAATCGTTTTTTTTTTTTTCATTAGCTAATAAGCTATAAGATGATAAACAATAATTTTTTTTGCCAGACACCCTCTTAATGTCTTAAAACATGAAGATATATATATATATATATATATATATATATATATATATATATATATATATATATATATATATATATAACTCAAGCAATTGTATTTATATTTTTGTATTAAAATATTTTTTGTGTTAAAAAAGCGACTAACTAAATTAACGGGTTCTATATATCATTTTAGATAGATGATTATAAATTAGTTAAATTATATATTAAAAAGATATTAGAAGAGGTTAATTATCGGATATGTCATTTAATTAGAGGTCGATGAAGTAATGACGTGAAAAAAAAATTGAATCATCATAAACCGTTTGAGTTGCTTTTATCTATAAATTATAAAATATTTTATCCAAACAACATCATTAAACATTAAGTTTTATTCAAACACCATCATTACACATCCATTATTTTATTGTACATAATTGTACATAACTAAAACGATTACAAAGGAAAAGGAAAGAAACAACCCTAAGTGCTATATTAAAGATCCACGCTTTAACTAGTCATTATTATTAAACTAGTATTGCTTACAAAATTTTGTTAATTAATGACAGTGATCTATAATTATAAAATCTTAACAATTTTGGCAGATGTTCATAAATTGTTAAACCACAAGAGTAAGTGAATAACATGTATGTATATATTATATAAAGAATAGGTCGTTGAGATTTAACTCCAAATGACAATTCATAGGTATAATAATGTACTAATGGCAGGCCATCCTTGTTTAAAAGAAAGCATAGAATATGTGCGTGAAAGAAAGTATATCATATATAGCTTTGCATTCGTGCCATTAAAATAGTATCTTAAGCCTCAAAGGAACTTATTTCTCTATAAGTTGATGTTAAAGATGCCAAACAATGGTGCGCCGAACTTTACTAGCTATCAGATCTCGATTTCAACCTGTAAGGACTTGATACGTACCAAGGAATGCATATATTCCGACCATATAATAGAAAAAACAAATACCCGGTTTCCTTTTGCTATTACTTCAAATCAACATAGTGTTACTTTTGAACGATATAGGAAACCCACTTCTAGTATGATTCTTATAATTAAAGACCAACATTATTGTATCATGTGATAAGTATGACAAAAAAAAATACAATAAAAGACCTACAACAAAATATTCACTTAGTCATAAGTATGACAAAAAGTTTCATAAAAAAATCTTGCAACAAAATATTTTGTACTTTTTATATAGTTTATAATTATAAATCTAACATAAGTTGAAATATTAAATAAATTGTTTTTTTAGAAAAAAAAACCCTTAAGTTTGTTGGCTGTTTAAGGTTTTACATTATGTTGATTTTTTTTTTCAATTATACCCCGAAAATTTCTCCTTAACTACTTAAAAGTAGGGGTGAGCGCGGTGCGGTTATTAGCCAAAACCTCACCACTAACCGCAAATACTGTTAATCCATTTTCAAAACCGCTTGGTGCGGTTATTTTTGCAGTGCGGTTGGGCGGTTATTTTTGCGGTGCGGTTGTGTTTTTTTTTTGTGTTGCGGTTATTAACCGCATGGATTTGGTGCGGTAATTTTGTGTGCTTTTTAACCACAGTTTAGAGCTCAAACGGCTTTAAGAGTTCAAACATATTACTTATAATAATAAAAAACTATAAGATATAAGACAATTAACTTAAATCACAAACAACTAATATCTTAAAAACGTCAAATCAATAATAATTAACAATAAATATCATAAAATTGTCTAATTTCACCATTTTTCAAAGTTAAACATAACAAAAAACCAACATTTTTGTCTTCTAGTATTTTATCCATCTTTCATCCATGAAACTTGTCTTATTTTTAATATTTAAAATATTAATAATTAATAAAAAAAAATTATATATAATATATGTGGTGCGGTGCGGTTTTTTTGCGGTTTTTGAAAACTAATAACCGCACCGCAAATTTGCGGTTTTTGAAAAACAAAAAACCTCACCATCGGTTTTTATTACGGTTGCGGTTTGTTGGTTGCGGTTTATGCGGTTTTTGTAGTTAATTTTAGTTGTGGTGCAGTTTTTGCTCACCCCTACTTAAAAGTGTTATATAGTCGGTTTTAACTTAAACCCAACACTTATGTATATTTCTTACTTATTTTCTTTAGACAAATTAACCAAGTAATAAATTCTCTACAAATGGTTGAATTAAATTTTCCATTTAATAATTAGTATTTAAGTCACCATGCGCGCTGCGGTGGTGAACTTCTTTGCAATCTGTATATATAATGTCATTTTTCAATCGTCAACCACAGAAGTATGACGATTATACTATAGCAAGTGAACTACAAAAATATAAAAATAAAGTCTCGACCAAACAGTTATGTCTGCGGGAGGAGAAAGGCAAAAATAACATAAACCACCACAAATAATAACTCAATAAGAAATTATAATACTAGTAATAAAAAGTAATATTAATAAAAACTAAAACTATAGAAAAATTATGTAGAGAGAGAGAGAGAGAGAGTAAATTTGTTCGAATCCCAATAATCAAAATTCCATTTTTTTACCTACTAATAACAAGCCTAATACTTTTCAACTTAAATTTTTAGTTTGTTACAATTATATACCCTTTAAAAAGATTTTGTTTCCGGAATCACTAAAATAAGAATAAGTTCATTATTCAATGATTAAAACTTGATCTTAAAGTTTCAACTTCTACTCTTAGGTAGTGTTTGTTTTTTGTCTGCAAATCTGCGTGGCCTCTTCTGTCTGCGTCGTGCAGACCACGCGCAGACATTAGCCTTTGCAGACTGTTTGTTTTTTTGAAGACTGCAGACCTAAAAATGTCTGCGCGCCCTCTTCTTGGCGCAGATGTGGACCAGAGTCTTCTAACATCTTCAGACATCTTCTAGTCTAAAAAAACATATATATCTTTATTTTTTTTAAGTTTTTTTTAATTTATATTTTTTCCAACTTTATTAATGATAAACAATTTGAAAAAAAAATTACAAAACTTAAACAAAAACGTTCGACTATTCAAACATGATATTTTTGACAAATTTATAAATAAAGATTTATTACAATAATAGTCGTTGAAATTGTTTATATAAATATGAAAAAAAATCATAATATATTCTTATATTTTTTTGCCAAATTTTATAAAACATTATTTAATACAGTATCGTCGATTTTTCGAGAAAATATTTATGGTATGTTTTTAATGGATTTAATTGAAAAAATCGAAGTTTATTTCCATCTATTTATGTATCAAATTCTTTGATCACTAATTATAATGTTTAGTTATAACTTTGCAACCAAAGTTGTTGGTTTTTATCAAATATATACGTTAATTCATACCATTTTTATTTTTATTTTTATTTTTTATACAATAATAGATAAAAGTTGATTTATATTCGTTAATTATTTATAACAAAGTTATAAAAATATTAAAAACCCACTTTGAAGTTTAAAAAAATCAGTTTATTTAGATTTCAGTTTATTTTAGTAGCCCGCAGATGTTAAAAAAAAAACAAACAGTCTTATTTTTTCAGACTGCAGACGTTTGGTCCACATCTTCTATTGCAGAGGTCTACAGATGTGGTCCGCAGACTGCAGACATTTTGCCTCAGAAAAAACAAACAACACCTTAGACACTTTTTTTTTTGAAAACTTTACATTCTCAATTTTCTTTTACAAATTTCATAATGACATATTTGAAGAGTGTACAATGTCATCTGTCGTAAGGAGTTTGACTTTTGAAAGCCAGCACATGATATGGTCAACCTTTTAAATTACATAATCACATTTCTTATACTCGGGTATATTTGTTTGTTTATATTATCTCTTTTCCGATGATTGAGTTGTACCTTTGCTTCGATTGCCAAAGTTTTAAACTTTTTACACAATTCAGTATTCTACTTGTAATATGACTTAGTTCTCAATTAGACTGGTCCCCATGAGTTTTTTTTATCATCATATCTTTTTTAACTTAGCTTTATTAGATTAGTCCCTCCAAAATAATAAATTACTTTTCTATAAGCCTCGTCGCTATCCACTAAAGTATTTAAGCCCTAACAGCAAATTTTATGAATCCAAACTATTTCATTTGGTCATCAGTTCTCACTTTATTGAAGTTATTGCACATCTTGATTGTAATACCCCAAATTTTCAAAGATGGATTAAATAACAACCTTATCTTAATCATCTTCTAAGATTAATTCCAACACTTAACTATTGACTAAAAATAATAAAATAAAATAAGATCTTCAATCGAAGGGTTTCGGATTCTGTCATCTTCTTGATCAATCATTCTCCTTTGTTTTTTCACTGCCACTTGTTAAATAGTTTCATGGGTTGCACGCATTTAAAATTTGTACATGAATAAGCCTAGGGCTTAATGAGTTTGTGTTGCACATATATATCTATCACTTGAAAAAAACAAATAGTTTTATCACATATTTTCAATAAATCATACAACAAAACATATCACATAATGACACGATTTAGGGAATGATTAATTATTCAAAGAAAATCAGAGGCTCGTTTCCCTTCCCCTTGGCACAACCTATCTATTGTACACAAGTATTTTAAATATCCAAGGAAATTAGTATAAATCTCAATTCTCATCCTAATCGATCACACTCATCCGTCATGCTAACGGCCATTAGACACCCCACCCATTCCCATTAAATGTGTCATCCCAAAAAAAAGTCACACGGTAGATAAACAAATCCAAAATAACATTTGCACGTAATTATATTTATCAAAAAACATACCGTCAACAAATAATTAAAAACCACATACAAATCACATGATAAAATTTATGTGCGAGCAATCACAGAACATGAAAATACTCACATCATTAACGTTAGATCTTAATCGAATCTTGTTACGTTACTCGCACCTACACTCCGCCAACAAGTTTTTCTAAGGCACTCATCCTAAAAAACATCATACGTGTCCATTTTGGTTCAACTATCTACATGTCTAGTTCGACCCTAAAAATCATAAAAATCCATAAAAAAATACCTAGAAATCACAAAACTTTTTTTTGATATTTTTTATGAAAAAATCGCAGGTTTTTAAAGAAATTCGTTGAAAAAAATTTTGAAATTTTTTTTTTATAAAAAAAAAAATTTATTTTTTTATTTTTTTTTCATCGAATTTTAATAAAAAGCTGTGCTTTTTTATAAAAAAAATTCAAAAAAAAGTTTTGTGATCTCTAAGTATTTTTTTTATGGATTTTTATGATTTTTAGGGTTTTTTGTTTTCCAAATAACTCTTCCCTATATATATATATATATATATATATATATATATATATATATATATATATATATATATATATATATATATATATATATATATATTAAAGTTATGAAAAGTTTTAACAGTAAAGTGGTACTTTTTTTGTCAATTTTGGTCCTCCAACTTACAACATTGACCCTTCATCTTTATGCTTTTGTTCACAAACAACCCTTTCACTTTGGTTTGAATTTTTCATAACCCTCACCTTTTATTACATATTATTAGTATTTAGTCTTTTGGCAGAAATGGTCCCTCATGATTATTATTATTATTGTTAGACAAAATTACACGATTGGTCCCTGTGGTTTACCAGATTTAACATTCTCTTTTTGGTTTTAAATTAATGTTTTATTTATTAGAAAATACCCACCCAATACCATAAACTCACCCACCATCTGTCACCACCACCACCACCGCCAAAATTACATAAATGGTCCATATGGTTTACCCATGGTGACAAATTCAGTCCCTACTACCTGAAAATACCAAATTACCCTCACATTAACGGACAAAAAGCAACCAACATCCTACTTTACTTTACAAAGCAATACCTTCCGACCCCGGCAACGCCTGGGAATCTTTTCAAGTATATATATATATATATATATATATATATATATATATATATATATATATATATAGTGAATGGTTATTTGGAAAACAAAAAAACCCTAAAAAAATCCTAAAAATTATAAAAATGCATAAAAAAAAATACTTAGAGATCACAAAACTTTTTTTAAAATTTTTTTATAGAAAAATCGTAGCTTTTAGTATAAAATCGCTGAAAAAAAAAATAAAAAATCAATTTTTTTTAAAAAAAAAATGGTTTTTTTTCAAAAAAAAAAATTCAGCGATTTTTTACTAAAAGCTGCGATTTTTTCATAAAAAAATTTAAAAAAAAGTTTTCTGATCTCTAACTATATTTTTTTAGGCATTTTTTTTTATTTTTAGGGTTTTTTTTAGGATTTTTTGTTTTCCATAGAACCTAAACCTATATATATATATATATATATATATATATATATATATATATATATATATATATATATATATATATATATATATATATATATTCTCCATAATTTTATAACGTCATTTAAAATATTTTTGATTAAAGGTATGGAGGGTCAACAGGACATTTCTAAAGGTTTTAACTATTCACTTTTTTTTTGGAAACGATTTTAAATTTATATAATAAAATATTAATAGCCATCGTCATTAGGAATAGTGTATTTTGTATGTTTTAAGATTTTACCACAATACTTTGTATACTTTAACAATTTTAGTCTCTTTGTGTATACTTTGACAATTTTGGTGGTCCTTGGCCTATAATTTGACAATTTCGATCCCTTTGTGTATACTTTGATAACTTTGGTCCCTGACCTGTTGTAATTAAAGGTTGGCCGCGTGTCTTTTAATATTTGCCATTTTAAGTCCCTTCGACTATTTTCGCCTTCATTTTGTCCCCTTTTCCGTCTTACTACTTATTTTTCATTACAACTTGGCCACATGTGTTTTAATATTTCTCACTTCCAGTCCCTTCAACCATTTTTGTAACGCCCGGTTCCCGGTACATATTTTTATTATAAGTTTTTGTATATTTACACAGGGACACGACGAGTTGGAGGTCTAACTCATCGAGTAGGTGCGAGTGATTGGACGCGGGTGGAAGTATCTACTCGCCGAGTCGGAAGCCCCAACTCGACGAGTAGACCTGTCTGGATGAAACCCTAAATTTGAGGGTTTGCACCCTATTTAAACACTTTAACTGGCCTCCACTCCAGCCTCCATCACCCTTAGACCCCATTCTCGAAACCCTAATCAGTTGTGAGTGTTCTTGAGCTATTTTGGTGCCATTTTTGTGATTTGAAGCTTGGAGAAGGAAGGAAAGGCTTGGGGGTTCAAGAAGAAGGCAGTGGATCCAGAGTATTGGTTACATTTCCAGCTTGTTTGAGGTAGAAAGCTTCAACCTTGACTTCCCATTTGTTAAATCTTCTTTAGGGCTTGAATCTTGTCATTTTTTAGGCATTTCTAAGTCACATTCGAGTGTAGAGTGTATAGTAGAGTGATGACTTCAGATCTTGAACCTTGGAGGGTTCTCATGGCATAAAGGTGCCAACTTTATGGCCATGAGAGCCCCATGCATCTTGTAAACTTCATTTTTGGGTCTTTTGAGCTTGAAGACCCATGCATGGACGTAAAGTTCGTGACTTTACGTGTTATATCGACCCTAGGAGGTCAGATCTACCCTTTGGATGCAATGAGCTCAACTGAAATCGACTTGGTAGACTTGGACTTTGGAGGACTCGGCGAGTCGGGTTATGGTTCCCCGGCAACGGCTCCAAAACTTGGTGGGATGTCAAGTCCACCAAGCAAATTACACCCTTTGTTTGCAAATAAAACGTAATATAATGGTAAAAAGGGGTATCGATCCTCGGGGAAATGGTTGTATTCAATCACCAATGCAATCTAATAGAACTAGTGCAAATAAACTAACTAACTACAATTAAACTAAAAGGGGGGTGTTGTGATTGCTTGAAAACTAAAAGACTTGAATAACTAAAAATCTTGCAATTAAGCAAGATGGTGAGATGCTCAAATGTTGGGAACAATTGGTTAACCAAGGCAATTCAACACAATGAACATTTGTGTGTTTATCATTAGGATTCAATACAAAGCTTATCATTCATCCCAAATTGGTTATAGCAATCATGAAGCATGATATGCCAAGATTCCTCATAGGTACTATGGAGGTTGGGGAAGCCCACAACACACATTCTTAATCAAAATCAAAGATCCAATTGAAGCAATTGAACCCAAGGAGTTAATTAGCCTTAAGAATGAAGGAATCCCCAATTCTTAGAGAATGTAAATGCTTACACATCCATAAACGAGTTATGATTCATAAGCTAGAGATGATTTCTACCATCATAAAGCCCTTGTTCTAAGTAAATTCAATGATTCAATGCTAAACTAAAGAAATAAACCAACAATTGCTTATTCAAGTACCAAGCTCATGATCAAAGCATTAAACAAGCATAGGAAATATGAACTAGAATCATAGACATAAGATAAATGATAAATAAACATGAATCCTTCGAAAACCCACAAATATTCAAAGGTTTTAGCCAAGGCTAACCAAAATAGAGAGTTTAGCCACTCATGGCAATAGAATAACAATCACAAAAGTCTAATTGCATAAAGAAACTACCAATAACTTGAAAAGATGAAAAGAAATGAGTCTCAAGCTCCAAAATCGCCTTCTTCTGATCTCCAATGGTGTAAAATCGAAGTGATAGCTGATAGATCCAATCCCCCAAGTTAATGGCAAGCCAAATGACCAAAATGCCCAAAACTGGGCAGTTGCGCAGGTACCCGTGCGGCGGAAATTCCACCCGCGCAAGTGCTGCCAGAATGCTATTGGCTTATTTTTCCTCCACTAACCATCCCATTATCAAAGATTCTCTTGGTCCCCTCCATATCCCACATGATTCAAACTAGCTAGTCATCTTTTAGCTTCAAAAATGGATGCTCCAAGCCCAAATTAACTATCCATGATCCATCTTCACAAGCCCACTTCATCCAAGCCTTTATCTTTTTAAGCCCAAATCTCCTTTGGTGGATCCGTCAAGCCCAATAATGCATCGAAAAGCCCACCAAGCCCAACTCCAGTCAAACCACAACCGCAATGAGCTCCAAAACCCTGCAAAGTTCCTCATGCAAAATAAAAAGTCTCCGATACGATCCATGATAAAGAAAATAAAGAATATACAATGCAATACTAATAAAAAGAGCTAAAAATCTAAAATAAATTAATAAAAAAAGGAAATAAAATAAGCTATCAATCTGGTTGAGTATAAAAGATGACTAAACAAGATTGACTTGAATATGGACTTGAAGATCGAAGAACTCGACGAGTTCAAGGATGAACTTGACGAGTTCAAGGCAATGTCCCAAGGTATATGAATAAAAACTCAACGAGTCAAGGAAAGACTCGGCGAGTCAAGGAATAACATTCCAACTTGCATGAAGAAGGACTCAACGAGTTCAAGGATGAACTCGGCGAGTCATAGGCAAAAGGTCCCGATTCTGTATGAAGGAAACTCGACGAGTTCTTGAAAGGCTCGACAAGTAGGAGTGAAGTTCCAGGATGTTAGTGGATTATGGTACTCGACGAGTTGGTGGACCAACTCGGAGAGTTGAGTCAACCAGATGTTGACTTTGACCAAAAGTTGACTTTGACCAGGGTGTTGACCTTGACTTTGACTTGACTTGAGTTGAACCTTGAAAGGGTTAAGAGTATGAAATGGTAATTAAGGAAGGTTGTTATGTGTAAGAGTTTGAGAGGAGTTGATCCCAACATCGAGGACAGTTCGTACACTTCACATCATTGAGGTGAGTTACCTTCCAGTAGAGGTGGGTCTAAGGCCACAATGTCGACCCACTAGTAGGAGTTCTTTGTTAGACAATTGTCTTTGTGATAATTGTCTGGTATGCCACTATTTGATATGCTTTATGTGCTAGGATGCTATGATATATGTGTTAGTAGTAGTAGGGGTGAAATAGTCCCCGGTTACCGGTTGAAAGATACCGAAGGGGTAGATAGTGGCCATGCATGCCTAGCAGTATGTTCATGATATGTTATTATATGGTAGTGGTAGGGGTGAAGTAGTCCCCGGTTACCGGTTGAAAGATACCGAAGGGGAGGTCAACTCCCGATTACCGGTTGAAAGATACCGAAGGGGAGGTCAACTCCCGATTACCGGTTGAAAGATACCGAAGGGGATGTCAGCTCCCGGCTACCGATTGAAAGATACCGAAGGGAAGTCCGGCTTCCGGTTATGCCAGTCAGATACCGGTTGAAAGATATCGAGAGATAAGTAGTATATGTTTATGGTATGTGGTATGATGGGGGAACTCACTAAGCTTCGTGCTTACAGTTTTCAATTTTGTTTGAGGTACCTCTTCAGCGAAGGGGAAGGAGCCGGCACGGTAGCAGCGCATTGCACACATATGATTTCTGCATTTTGAGATCCATGGGATTGTACTCTGACATTATTACTATTTTGATGATATGGTTGAGACATATGACTATGGTTTTATGAATTGATATGATTCGATGATGTTTTTCAGTAAACAATTTTATAAATTACTTCATTAAAAACAAAAATTTTGGTCGTGAAAATTGGGATGTTACAAGTTGGTATCGAGGGATTCTGACACACCTTCGGGGGTGTCTGGACTCAAATCGAGGGCTTGAAATATTTTTACAAGAAAATAGTTTTCTAAAAATTAAAATGAGGAGTTTTGAGAAAGAACAAGGTGTGTGATGCGTGCAACCGACCGATCTCAAGTAAGTTTTCCCCAAGATACCCATACATGTTATGTTATGATGTGATATGATTATGAGAACTGTATGCTAGATTAGGGATAAGGATCTAGGAATGATGCCTTATATGCCTATTGTCTTTGTATGAGAACTGCATGCTAGATTAGGGCTAAGGATCTAGGAAGATGCCTTGCGTGCCTGTTATATGTGCTTATTGAGTTATATGTTAGAACTGATTAGTCAGCAATATGATGGCCTGGATAGGGTATGCTTGGTATGGTTACTCAATGATCGAATGTTGCTTTCTTTGTGCTTTTAGGATTTCTAGTTATCTTTAGCTAAATAGTGAATAGATACGTTAAGTTACATATTGCGAGGACTAATTAATTTCAGAAGGTTAGGTCTAGCCCTATTGCGCAGCTCTTGTTTGAGTCCAACCGTTGTGGGGTTGGACCTCTCATTCGAAGAATTATCTGGTCTTAGTGATATGTAATGGTATTCGCAAGCTAGTTAGGTAAAGGTGGCAGGAATTCTTTATGCAGCTGATGGCAGAGAGTAGGTCGGAGGGTTACCCTAGGGTAAGCCTAGGATGAGATTAGTGCAGCGAGCAGTAGTAGTGAAAGGGACTTGGTGAAGTCAAGGCAATCCTTGAGGAAAGTACGGATAGATGTGGAAGGTAGTATGGGCCCGTACTACTGAAAGCAGAGGATCCGTACTCGAGTCAAGGATGGATGAGATAGAACCAGGGAACTTGTAGTATGTGAGACCTTCTGAGGTTATGTATGACCCTGACAATTATGTGTTTTGTTTCAGAATGGTGATGATTACGCGACACAGAGGAGGAGGTTCAGGGTCAGGATCAGGTTCAGGATCAAGTTCGGGATCAGGTGTCGAGCCAGTTGATGAGGGACTACGTGAGTTCATTACTTCTGAGATCACTAGAGGCATCCTTGAGTCGACCCCGATGATTTTCGGGTCGATCAATGAAGGGATTATTGATCTGATGGAGGATCGCCTCAGGGCATTTAGGAGTGACTGGGCGTCTAGCCATTCAGGGGCGCGCACACTATCCTTTAAGGACTTAAGGGGATGTGGTGCGCCAGACTTCCACGGGGTGAAGGACCCCATTGTTTTCAGGAGATGGATTACATGGAGTCTGCCCAGTTGACGAGCTCCTATCCGGAGGGGTCGAAGGTCCGGTACGCTGCAGGTTGTTTGAGGGACAGGGATAGAGATTGGTGGGAGTCGGTTGGTGATTCCTTGGGAGCCTCAGCCATTGAGGCTATGACCTGGTCTGACTTTGTGACCAGGTTTAGGGTTGAGTTTGCGTCGAGTGTGGAGCTTCAGCAGCTGGCCAGGGAGTTTCTTGACATGAGACAGACTACTGAGACGGTAGCGGAGATTACTGTTGGATTAGGTGTCTAAGCCCATAACTATAATTCGTATGTACTTGACCCGAGAGTAGCATGGTCCATTTGGGTTGCATATCACCACGACAATTTGATAGGATGGAATTTTGAAAAGAGGTTATGTAGAGACCCATTTTTATAACGAACGGTGAATGCGGAAGTAAGATATCTCGAGATTAATCATGTTTTTGTAAGTATGAACACAAAGAACATATTATGAGTTCATAAGAAAAGACTAAGAACAAGAGAGAATAATCATAATATTGCATGAAGAACATGGTGGGAGAGAAACTCTCCCTGGGTGGGAGATCCCACCAACTTTCTCTCTCTCTAGAGATTACATTGTGAGAAGTGTATTCTCTAACTAAGGAAAAGATAAGCTAGCTTTTTTAAATAAATGACCAACTCTCCCTTTATATAGGAGGAAGAGTATTTACACCTAAAATACAATAAAGGGAAAATACAACCTAATAAACACTCATTATTTGTGGAGCATTTCCATGCACCAACATTCTCTCCCTAAATGCTTACAAATGATGAGAGATCCAATAAGTGATACAAGGCTATAATACAGTAATCCGACTAGCAAGTGTGGCAATAAAATGAAATCAAGTGCTGAAATGTCTCTAAAACTCTGAGGTGTCTGTGAAGTCTGAAACTGGTCATGAATCTCTGAAATGAAGGTCTTCGGCTTCAAAGCACAACCAATGAAGTAGAAAAAATAAGATCCAAATCTTCAAACCAGTCATAATCACCGGAAGAAGAAGGTCACCATGAGCAAGTAGAAGATCCAATAAAAGAAACACTTCGGCTTCAAAAGTCTGAAAAACATCTCAAGTTCTCGAATCAAAATACACCGAAATTCTTCAAAGAATAACCTGCTAAAAATGTGAAGCATCCATAAAATGAAGTCCGGATAAAAATAATGTGAGTCCAAAAACATGGTCCAGCAATGTCGAAAATTTGATCCAAGGACCAAAAATAAGTGCCACGTCACATTGCCAAAATAATCTTCGTCTTCAACATATCACAAATCCAAACTCGTGAAACCATAAGATCTGAACCGGATGCGAACACAAAATCATCCTGTGGTAGAGTCCGAATAATAAATAATCTGAATCGGAAAACATCGAGTAATGCCAAAAATTTGATCCGTAAAGACCAAAAAGAAGTGCCACATCGCATCACTAAATAAATAATCGCCTTCAGAAGTCTTCAAAATCCAAACTCAAACAATCATAATAACCAAATCCGGATGATATTCTCTCCCTATTTTTGATAACCAATGACCGGATATCAAAAATCAACAAATCATCGGATGGAGAGTGTCGGATACCAAGAGCTAATAGAGAAGCTCTCCCTAGATGTATGAAGGGTCTCGATAAGAAACGAGACAGAGTAAAAGAGATACTCTTGCGGTCATGAGGAGGCGGGTGACATAGTTGCTGAAACTGTGCTGAGAATAATCTGTTGTGCCAAAAATATATCCAAATATCCAAACTGCGGTGCCGGAACACTTGAAGTGGTCTTCAATAGAGAATAAAGTCCACATGCTCAAGATACATGATTCGTCAACCAAAAATCAAGAGCGACAAGTCATAAAATCTCATAATGTGAAGAATGCGAAACAACTTTGTTGATCAATCGCCGTTGTGGTGCAAGCATCACAAAAATAATATGAAGTCCGACTGCGGTAGGAGTATTCTTCCAATAATAACCAGCATGAAATGAACCAATGTGACAATCCAAGGGTGCGGTTGTGGCAAAAATTGGTGTTAAAAAATAATTGGCGTAATAAAAAAAATTGGTTTTTTTTTTTTAAAAAAAATGGCTAAATTAAATAATTGGTGTTAAAAAAAATAATTGTCGTTAAAAAAAACTGAAAAAAAAATAATAATAATACAAAACAAAAATAAAACTGAATAAATAAAAAAAAAGGGCTTAAAAAAAATAAGAGGGTTAAAAAGAAAGGGGGAGGAATATGGGGGGGGGGGGGGGGAATAAGGAGGAAGAAGGAAAAGGAGGAAGAAGGAAGGGAGGGGGCTGAAGGAGGGTGGAGAAGGGAGGTCGAAGGCTGCTGATGGAGGAGGGGGGGGGGCGCTGGAGGGAGGAGGCTTGCGGGTGTAGGTGAATGCGGATCAGAGGGGAAGGTGGGGTTCTTGGGTGCGGATGGAAGAGGGTGGCTAGGGTGGTTGCGGATGAGAGAGGGTGGATAGGGTGGGAGGTGGTTGCGGTCGAAGAAGGGTTGGGCGCGAATGTTGATCTGGGTGCGGATGTTGATCTGGGTGCGGATGGTGAGCTAGGTGCGGATGGGGCTGACTGCAGTAGGCGATGCGGTGCAAGGGAGGTAAGCTAGCCGCGGTTCGAGACTGCAGTGGAGTGCCTGCAGTCTGAACCAAGATAGAAGACTGCGGTGCAAGAACCTCGGTCCGAGGCTGCAGTCCAAGCTATCAGAGATCCGAAGTTGCGGTTCAGTATAAGAGGGAAGGCTGCGGTCTCTTGGGCTGCTGACCGAGGCTGCGGATGAGACCTGAGAGGACCGCGGATCATGGCTAAGAAGTGGTTGCGGGTAGGCTTCTAAGGAGACTCCGGTAGGCAGTTTTTTACTGCGGTTCTGGGGTCCGGAAAGGGCTGAACAGGTGACGAAAAATGCTATTTTTTAATGAAAAATGGTACCGCAAAGGTCATTTATTCATATTTTAATGAGGGAATCTTTTTATAAAGCATTTTAAGTCAACATGTGGTCTTGGGAAGGCAAAAAGGAAGAGTGTGCAGGGGGTTTTAGGGGCCAAAAGGTGATGGGATTTGTCATAGTCACATGGTTTTATCTTGGGAAGGAAAATAAAAGTTGAATACTCTTTACCAAAAAGAGTAACAAGGACAAGTGGCTTTATGCAAACCAAAGAATTACGTCCATACATTCTTCATAAAGATCTACAGCAACAATTTGTTTATGAACAAGAGAAGTTCATACTTTTTGGATGACAAAAGTTGCTGGGAAATGTCTTCAAAAAAGAATGCTTCAACTTTATCAATAATTAAGCCCATAATTTTTGTGTCTTCTCATCCAAGAAAAAGAAACTCCTGGAGCAAATCTTCAACTTTTAAGAGACCACAAAATTAATTTCTCTTCCCATTTTTCTTCATTTCTTCAACAGCAAAATAATAAACTTGTAAGAACATCTTTTTCCAGCAATAATAGAACGATCAGCAGCAGCAACTTTTATTTTTGCTAAGATAGAATCACCCGGAAGATAGAAATAAGAAAGAACATCATAAAAAAAAATTCCGGTTTGCAACCCGAATTTTTTTTTCTTGCAGAAACACGGAAAAATCACAAGATAATCACCGAACGGGAGTCGTTCCCTTGAACTAATCGTGAGATCTTCAAGGTACAGCTCTGATACCAATTGTAGAGACCCATTTTTATAACGAACGGTGAATGCGGAAGTAAGATATCTCGAGATTAATCATGTTTTTGTAAGTATGAACACGAAGAACATATTATGAGTTCATAAGAAAAGACTAAGAACAAGAGAGAATAATCATAATATTGCATGAAGAACATGGTGGGAGAGAAACTCTCCCTGGGTGGGAGAACCCACCAACTTTCTCTCTCTCTAGAGATTACATTGTGAGAAGTGTATTCTCTAACTAAGGAAAAGATAAGCTAGCTTTTTTAAATAAATGACCAACTCTCCCTTTATATAGGAGGGAGAGTATTTACACCTAAAATACAATAAAGGGAAAATACAACCTAATAAACACTCATTATTTGTGGAGCATTTCCATGCACCAACATTCTCTCCCTAAATGCTTACAAATGATGAGAGATCCAATAAGTGATACAAGGCTATAATACAGTATCCGACTAGCAAGTGTGGTAATAAAGTGAAACCAAGTGCTGAAATGTCTCTGAAACTTTGAAGTGTCTGTGCAGTCTGAAACTGGTCATGAATCTCTGAAATGAAGGTCTTCGGCTTCAAAGCACAACCAATGAAGCAGAAAAAATATAATATCCATATCTTCAAACCAGTCATAATCACCCGAAGAAGGAGGTCACCATGAGCAAGTAGAAGATCCAATAAAAGAAACACTTCGGCTTCAAAAGTCTGAAAAACATCTCGAGTTCTCGAATCATAATACACCGAAATTCTTCAAAGAATAACCTGCTAAAAATGTGAAGCATCCATAAAATGAAGTCCGGATAAAAATAATGTGAGTCCAAAAACATGGTCCAGCAATGTCGAAAATTTGATCCAAGGACAAAAAATAAGTGTCACGTCACATTGCCAAAATAATCTTCGTCTTCAACATATCACAAATCCAAACTCGTGAAACCATAAGATCTGAACCGGATGCGAACACAAAATCATCCTGTGGTAGAGTCCGAATAATAAATAATCTGAATCGGAAAACATCGAGTAATGCCAAAAATTTGATCCGTAAAGACCAAAAAGAAGTGCCACATCGCATCACTAAATAAATAATCGCCTTCAGAAGTCTTCAAAATCCAAACTCAAACAATCATAATAACCAAATCCGGATGATATTCTCTCCCTATTTTTGATAACCAATGACCGGATATCAAAAATCAACAAATCATCGGATGGAGAGTGTCGGATACCAAGAGCTAATAGAGAAGCTCTCCCTAGATGTATGAAGGGTCTCGATAAGAAACGAGACAGAGTAAAAGAGATACTCTTGCGGTCATGAGGAGGCGGGTGACATAGTTGAATACTCTTTACCAAAAAGAGTAACAAGGACAAGTGGCTTTATGCAAACCAAAGAATTACGTCCATACATTCTTCATAAAGATCTACAGCAACAATTTGTTTATGAACAAGAGAAGTTCATACCTTTTGGATGACAAAAGTTGCTGGGAAATGTCTTCAAAAAAGAATGCTTCAACTTTATCAATAATTAAGCCCATAATTTTTGTGTCTTCTCATCCAAGAAAAAGAAACTCCTGGAGCAAATCTTCAACTTTTAAGAGACCACAAAATTAATTTCTCTTCCCATTTTTCTTCATTTCTTCAACAGCAAAATAATAAACTTGTAAGAACATCTTTTTCCAGCAATAATAGAACGATCAGCAGCAGCAACTTTTATTTTTGCTGAGATAGAATCACTCGGAAGATAGAAATAAGAAAGAACATCATAAAAAAAAAATTTCCGGTTTGCAACCCGAAATTTTTTTTCTTGTAGAAACGTTCTTCCAGGGAGAGTTTCTCTCCCACCATGTTCTTCATTGATATATTTTATTCTCTCTTGTTCTTGGTCTCTTTTTATGAACTTATAATATGTTCTTCGTATTCATACTTCCAAAAACACGATTAATCTCGAGATATCTTTCTTCCGCACTCACCGTTCGTTATAAAAATGGGTCTCTACAATTGGTATCAGAGCCGTACCTTGAAGATCTCACGATTAGTTCAAGGGAACGACTCCCGTTCGGTGATTAATCTCGAGATATCCTTCTTCCGCACTCACCGTTCGTTATAAAAATGGGTCTCTACAATAGCTATCAAAGATCCGAAGTTGCGGTTCAGTATAAGAGGGAAGGTTGCGATCTCTTGGGCTGCATTGTGGGAGAGAAAAGACGAAGAACATATTATGAGTTCATAAGAAAAGACTAAGAACAAAGAGAGAATAATATATTTCATGAAGAACATGGTGGGAGAGAAACTCTCCCTGGGTGGGAGAACCCACCAACTTTCTCTCTCTCTAGGATTACATTGTAAGAAAAGTAATCTCTAATCTAATAAAAGAAATGAGCTAGCTTTTTTAAATAAATGACCAACTCTCCCTTTATATATGAGGGAGAGTATTTACACCTAAAATACAATAAAGGGAAAATACAACCTAATAAACACTCATTATTTGTGGAGCATTTCCATGCACCAACAGGTTAGTTATGATTTATTAATATATTATAAGTTCTAATATATTAATATGAAATCATAAGATTTAATTAGTATGGATCAAGAATTAATTTGGAATTAATTTAGTGATCAAAAGAGACTAATTAAATTAATAGGGACTAATTATGTAAATTAGTTATATATATATATATATATATATATATATATATATATATATATATATATATATATATATATATATATATATATATATATATATATATATATGGTTTGGGCTTATGATACATGATGGACTAAGTTGATGGATGAATCCATAAAGAGTTAGCCCACTTGAATCATGGATCATGGATAATAAGCCCATGTGTATGGATTAGGGTTTACCCATGACTCTTGGATTCCTACACTATATATATATATATATATATATATATATATATATATATATATATATATATATATATATATATATATATATATATATATATATATAACACCTTATAGCCTAAAGGATGTTGCACAAGTTTTGCTAGAGTGTTCTAGGAGAGCCATAACCGATTTTTGTGTGCTTATACTCTCTCAAAAGTCATCCTTTGTACAAGGTGTGTTGTGAACCATTTGAGGTGCAACATTTGGGGCACTAAGTTCTTAAAGGCCAAAACTACAAGCTACAACAAAGAGGTAATTCTATAACTCATTTCTATGTTGTTTAGGTCAATTGTATACTAGTTGTAGGCTTAATGCTTTGGAAACAATATTCCATGTATAATTAGAGAAAACATAGATCCAAATCATTTAGGGTTGTATGTGCACCATAGGATGTTGTAGCATACAAAACGCAACAATTGCCGCCAAGTTTCGGGAGAGGGCCTTATTGGTGCCTCAGTATGTCGGAGATGAGGAGATGTGGAAGACCTGCTATCATGACATGTTGAGGGCGGACATTCGGGAGCACGTCAGCTACTCAGCATGCCTGGCCCTGGATTCTATGATTGCCAGGGAGAGGGAGAGGGAGACTGACTTGAAGCACCTCAGGAAAAGGAAGGCAGAGACGGAGCAGGTTACTGGGGCTTCGAGGAAGAAGCCCAAGGGATTCGACTCGAGGTCGAAGGGCCAGCAGGGTCGGAGCCGCTGTGGGAAATGTGGCAGGTCACATGAGGGAGTTTGTCGTGCTGGGTCAGGATCAGGCTGCTATAAGTGTGGCAAGACTGGGCACTTTGGAGGGGATTGTACTGCCCCTACCCCCACCATTCAGAAATCAGACCTGATTTTCTTTCATTGCAATCAGAAGGTCCATAAAAAGGCCAACTGCCCGAGATTGACAGCAGCAGCGCCAGTGGAGGCGCCAACTCCACCGACCCTACGGATTACTAATGGCCAGCAAGGCAAGTCAGAGGCTCCAGTGGTGAGGAGCCGATCCTTCCCGTTGACTACCGAGGAGGCACGCACCGCATGCGATGTGGTGACGGGTATGATTTCTTCTCCCTAGCTCTTATTATATGTTGATTATAATATTTATGTGCCATGTTATGTGTTGTGTTTAGGATCGTTCCATGTAAACGGTATCCTAGTTTAGGTGTTGTTCGATTCGGGTGCTACCCGATCATTTGTCTCTCTTGAGCTTAGCAGGAGAGGTCGAAATTGCTGATGACCGATTAGTACGAGGAGCGTTACCTGGTGGACTTGATTCCCATATCATTGCAAGGGAACAAGGTTATCATCGTTATGGATTGGTTGAGTCGTAATGGGGCAGTGATAGACTACGCGCAACAGTTAGTACGTTTCAGGACCCCAAGTGGGGGAGAGCTGGTGATTCAGGGTTAGAGGCCACAGCATGTACCAACTTTATGCTCAGCAGCGAGGGGTAGGCGCTACCTTCAACAGGGTTGCATCGGATATGTCGCCTACGTCATGGATACCCGGGAGGAAGGTAAGGCGACTGTGAGTGATGTGCCAGTGGTACGATAGTACCCGGATGTGTTTCCAGAGGATTTGCCTGGGATACCTCCAGAGAGACAGGTGGAGTTTAGGATCGACCTGGTCCCTGGTGCGGCTCCGATAGCCAAGGAACCGTATCGGTTGGCTCCTCCCAAGATGCAGCAGTTGTCTACATAGCTACAGGAGCTGTTAGACAAGGGAATCATCAGACCGAGCAGTTCACCCTGGGGAGCCCCGATTCAGTTTGTGAAGAAGAAGGATGGGTCGCATCGGATGTGTATAGATTACCGGGAGCTGAACAAGGTAACGGTGAAGAACCATTACCCACTCCTGAGGATTGATGATCTCTTCGACCAGCTAAAGGGGGCATCTTGGTTTTCCAAGATAGATTTACGTTCAGGCTACCGTCAGATGAGGGTCAGAGATGAGGATGTACAGACGACTGCGTTTCAGACTCGTTATGGCCACTACGAGTTCGTGGTGATGCCCTTCGGGCTCACCAATGCTCCTGCCGCATTCATAGATCTCATGAACCGCGTATGCAGACCGATGCTGGATCGGTCTGTGATAGTTTTCATTATTGACATCTTGGTTTACTCCAAGACGCAGGAGCAGCACGAGGAGCACTTGCGAGAGGTGCTGGATGCCTTGAGGAAGGAGAGCTTATACGCCAAGTTCTCCAAGTGTGAGTTCTGGTTGCGCGAGGTGCAGTTTCTTGGGCACCTTGTCAACCAAAACGATATTTTGGTTGACCCGGCCAAAGTGGAGGTCGTGATGAGATGGGAGGTTCCGAAGTCTCCATATGAGATTCGGAGTTTCCTGGGATTGGCAGGCTATTAGCGGATATTCATTCAGGACTTCTCCAAGATAGTCGTACCCTTGACCCGGTTGACGAAAAAGGTCGTGGTCTTTCGATGGGGCCTGAGCAGCAGGCAACGTTTGAGACATTAAGAAAGAGACTATGTGAGGCGCCGATCCTCGCCCTGCCAGAGGGTGTGGAGGATTTTTTAGTATATTGCGATGCGTCCATTTTCGGGTTTGGGCGTACTATTGATGCTGAGAGGGCACGTCATCGCCTACGCTTCGAGGCAGTTGAAGCCTCACAAGGCGAACTACCCGACGCATGATTTGGAGTTGGTGGCGGTCATCTTCGCCCTCAATATTTGGCGACATTACCTCTATCGGGTCCGTTGTACCATTTACACGGATCACAAGAGTCTGAGGTACCTCATGGATCAGCCGAATCTAAACATGAGACAGCGTCGGTGGCTAGATGTGGTGAAGGATTATGACTGTGAGATCATTTACCACCCGGGGAAGACCAATGTGGTGGCCAACGCTCTTAGCCGCAAGGCGGCCCCGATCAGAGATATCTGCCTGCGAATGACAGTAGTGACTCCGCTTCTGGAGCAGATCTGAGAGGCTCAGCAAGAGGCTATGAAGGAGGAGCATCAGAAAAGCGAGCGTATTGTGGGTCAGGTTTCCTCCTTTGACTGTAACACCTGTTCCAAGCATTACTTAAATTATTTATTTAAGTTTAAGGTTTTGTGCATGGACTTGGCGAGTCGGGAGTTCAACTCGTCGATTAGGAGCATTATCGGTTGACGTGGGATCGAGACATACTCGAAGAGTCGGAAGGCCGACTCGGCGAGTAGGAGTTGTAAAGAAAAACCCTAATTTTTAGGGTTTACACCCTATTTAAAGAACATGTTCTGCCTCTTGTGGCCTCCCTTAGCACCCTATCAGCCATAGAAAACCCTAGATCGACCTTGCACCCTCTTGAGTGAAAGAAAGAGCAATTGTGAGCAACCTTGAGGTGATTGTGAAGAACTTTAGAGCTTGAAGAAGAAGGATATAGGAGAGGAACAGTAGACCCAATATCTCCATCATCTTTTCCAGCATCCTAAGGTATAAAGTCTTGATCTTGACCTCTAGTTACTTAGATCTCCTTCTTGGAAGTAAATGGCCATTCTTGGTGCAAAATGGAGTCAAACTTGGATCTGGCTTATCACAAGGATGGGGTTCCAGATCTCGACCTCTTTAGGTCCCAAATGCCATAAAGTTGCCTCCTTTATGCAGTTTAGTCACTTCCCATGCACAAAAACCTTATGAGAAGCCTAGTTTTGAAGTTATAACCTTGAAGGACCTTGCATGCACGTAAAGTTTGAAACTTTACGTGGTATCTGCACTAGGAAAGCTTGGATCTGGAATTTGGGACCTTAGATCCCACTGAAAAGGGATGAACTTGAGGAAGACTGAAGGAACTCGTCGAGTCCCTTAGCTGACTCGACGAGTCAAGTAGGGTTTACACGTTGTCGGGTATCCCGAGGGATTTCGGTCCCATGAGTTTTCGGTTCCATGAGTTTTCGGTTGTCACGAGTTTTTGGTTGACATTGAGTTTTCGGTTTCATGGGTTTTCGGAGGGACTCGGCGAGTTACAAGGGTAACTCGGCAAATAGATGAATTACTCAGAAACTCGACGAGTTGTTGGATGCACTCGACGAGTTGAGGTCAACATGGACTGTTGACCTTGACCGGTGACCTTGACTTTGACCAGGGTTGACTTTAAGGGCAATTATGGGATTATGAAAAGTTAATCACATAATGATTATAGGAAGCTGAGTGGGAGTAGCACGTGGGACATATCTGATTCTAGCTTGTCAGTTCAGCATTCGAGATGTGAGTCTTCTCACCATACCAATGGGTCTAAGGCACCAAGGTTGGCCCATTTTATGTGATGCGGATTGTTGATTGATTATGTGATATGATAGTATGACATTTGCATGGAAGACCACGTGGAGGTTCTCGTGGCATTTGGTATAAGACCTTGGAGGGTTTCCATGGCATCCTAGTATATCTGCTTGTATAGTATGCATTATGTCTTGTTTGGTAGTAAAGACCTTGTGGGGGTTCCCATGGCAAATAAGACCACGTGGGGGTTCCCGTGGCATTAGGTGTAAGACCCTAGAGGGTTTCAGGGCTTCCTTATATGTTGTATGCATGGCTTATGTGGTAGAGATAACTTTTATAGCTAATCTGATACGTGTTATTTGGATTATGTGTGGGGTATGCTCTGGGGGACTCACTAAGCATTAGCTTACATTTTGTGGATTTGTTTCAGGTACATCTGAGCCTAAGGGAAAGGGCAAGGCATGATGGTGCGGTGTGCCCTCTCTCATACACTTTTATGGGGCCTTCTGATGTTTTGAAATAAATCTGTAAATGATATGAGTTTTGAAAACAATTATATATGGATTTCACGGTTTATGGGAATGTGTTTTGATTAATTAAAAATGAAAATTTTCTTTTAAAAATTTGGTCGTTACATCGACTATGATAGCCGAGGGTTGTTGACACTACACCACAGGGTGTGGGTTCCATATCATGGAGGTGTGCGCTAGGTTCTGATGGAGGAGGCGCACAAATTCCGATTTTCCATTCATCCCTGGGCGACGAAGATGTACAAAGATCTTCGTCCTGATTACTGGTGGCCCTGCATGAAGCAGGATGTAGCCTGGTACGTCGGGAGGTGCCTGACCTGCAGGAAGGTCAAGGCAAAGCACCAGAGGCATCACGGCAAGACACATCCGTTAGATATCCCTATGTGGAAATGGGAAGATATTACTATGGATTTCATCACAAAGCTTCCAAGGACCGCACGGGGAGTGGATTCGATTTGGGTCATCGTGGATTGATTGACCAAGAGTGCTCATTTCATCCCGATCCAGGAGAGTATCTTGGCTGAGAAGTTGGCCGATATCTACATCCGAGAGGTAGTAGCTCAACACGGAGTGCCAGTCTCCATGATTTCTGACAGAGACGTGCGGTTCACTTCCAGATTCTGGAAGAAGTTTCACGACGAGTTGGGTACTCGTCTGCACTTTAGCATCGCTTTTCACTCGCAGACGGATGGTCAGAGAGAGCGGACCATCCAGACTTTGGAGGATATGTTGTGGGCATCTGTTCTAGACCTCGGTGGTAGCTGGGATACCTACATTCCTTTAGCAAAGTTTTCCTACAATAATAGCTACCACGCGAGCATCGACCGTCCTCCCTTCGAGATGTTGTACGGGAGGAAGTGCAGGACCCCAATTTGCTGGGGTGAGGTTGAACAGAGAGTCATGGGAAGTACCGAAGTGGTACTCAAGACGACGGAGAGGATCCAGCAGGTCCGGAGCAGGCTCCAGACTGCTCAGAGTCGGCAGAAAAGTTATGTCGACAAGCGCCGTTCGGACCTGGAATTCCAGGTCGGGGATATGGTTCTCCTGAACGTGTCACCTTGGAAAGGTGTCATCCGGTTCAGGAAGCATGGCAAGTTAGGCCCCAGGTACATCGGTCCTTTCAGGGTTGCAGCCCAGGTGGGCAAGGTGGCATATAGGCTGGATCTGCCAGCCGAGCTTAGCCATATTCATAGTACCTTTCACGTCTCCCGGCTGCAGAAGTGCCTAGTAGATGACTCGGCAGTGGTACCTCTAGAGGATATTCAGGTGGATGACAGCCTGAATTACATTGAGCGACCAGTAGCTATCCTCGACAGGAAATCGAAAGATTTGAGGAAAAAGAGGGTTGAGCTGGTGAAGGTGCAATGGCAGCACCGCAAGGGCTCAGAATGGACTTGGGAGCCGGAGGATGAGATGAGGGAGCACTACCCCGAGCTTTTTCCGGATACAGTAGCATAATTCGAGGACGAAGTCTAAAATAAGAGGGGGAGATTTGTAACACCCGGTTCCCGGTACGTATTTTTATTACACGTTTTTTGCATATTTACACATAGACTCGACGAGTTGGAGGCCCAACTCGTCGAGTAGGTGCGAGTGATTGGACGCGGGTGGAAGTATCTACTCGCCGAGTCGGAAGCCCCGACTCGACTAGTAGACCTGTCTGGATGAAACCCTAAATTTGAGGGTTTGCACCCTATTTAAACACTTTAACTGGCCTCCACTCCAGCCTTCATCACCCTCAGACCCCATTCTCGAAACCCTAATAAGTTGTGAGTGTTCTTGAGCTATTTTAGTGCCATTTTTGTGATTTCAAGCTTGGAGAAGGAAGGAAAGGCTTGGAGGTTCAAGAAGAAGGCAGTGGATCCAGAGTCTTGGTTACATTTCCAGCTTCTTTGAGGTAAAAAGCTTCAACCTTGACTTCCCATTTGTTAGATCTTATTTAGGGCTTGAATCTTGTCATTTTTGGGGCATTTCTAAGTCACATTCGAGTGTAGAGTGTATAGTAGACTGATGACTTCAGATCTTGAACCTTGGAGGGTTCTCATGGCATAAAGGTGCCAACTTTATGGCCATGAGATCCCCGTGCATCTTGTAGACTTCATTTTTGGGTCTTTTGAGCTTGAAGACCCATGCATGGACATAAAGTTCGTGACTTTACGTGTTATATCGACCCTAGGAGGTCAGATTTACCCTTTGGATGCAATGAGCTCAACTGAAATCGACTTGGTAGACTTGGACTTTGGGTGACTCGGCGAGTCTCTCATAGGACTCGGCAAGTCGGGTGATGGTTCCCCAACCTTTTCTGTTTCTGATCGATCTGGTTGAGTATAAAAGAGGACTCAACAAGATGGACTTGAATATGGGCTTGAAGATCGAAGAACTCGAAGAGTTCAAGGATGAACTCGGCGAGTTCAAGGCAATGTCCCAAGGTATATTAATAAGAACTCGACGAGTCAAGGAAAGACTCAGCGAGTCAAGGACTAACATTCCAACTTGCATGAAGAAGGACACGACGAGTTCAAGGATGAACTCGAGGAGTCATAGGCAAAAGTTTCCGATTATGTATGAAGGGAACTCGACGAGTTCTTGAAAGGCTCGACAAGTAGGAGTGAAGTTCCAGGATGTTAGTGGATTATGGAACTCGACGAGTTGGTGGACCAACTCGGCAAGTTGAGTCAACCAGATGTTGACTTTGACCAAAAGTTGACTTTGACCAGGGTGTTGACCTTGACTTGACTTGAGTTGACCCTTGAAAGGGTTGTATCTTAACCAAAAATTCAGTTTTGCTTGGGGGCAAGCAAAAAAAATTAAAATTAAGCCTATGATTAAGATTCTAAGTCAACGAATGTAACCAACCCCCTACCCCACACTTAATTCATGCAATGTCCCCATTGCATGTTATGCATGATAAAGAAAACAAAAGTAAAAAAGGAATCGGAACAAACTCCCCTAGGATAGTAGTCGCGAGGTTGATCTTTGACATTGAAAGCTCCATCTTTAGACATGGGAACAGCTCATCCATATCTCGGGCGTCAAATCTTGTGTGGTATAACTCCAAATGTAGACGGAAAAAACTCTCGGAAACGCTAGGAAAATGTTCTTAAAAATGTAGCCAAGTGTCGTATCAAATATTATCCAATCATCAGCTTGAGAGACAAAATAAGGATCAACTCGTCGAGTCTGTAGGGTGGCTCGCCGAGTTGTAGCGTAATACTGGCTGAAGTCGAGTTTTTATACTTGGACTCGTCGAGTAGGTAAGTGCACTCGCCGAGTCCATCGCTGTATGGAAAAAAATGTTTTTGCTCCAGGTCCGATTCTGATGTGTGTGGGGAATATTAAATGGATACTTTCTCCATTTTTTCTTCAGTAAATGAGCTCTTAATAACCTCTTTCATCATCGGACTCGTAATTAGACTCAAAACTTCGTTTTCTCTCTCGCCTGGACTTGATTTCTCCCTTGGTTATCCTTGACTCTAGACTCTCGCATGCATCCTTACACTCAAACTGAAAAGATCAAAAACAAATACCAAGTAATAAAAAAAAACATCAAAATAAAAATCATAAATTATCCTAGAAGTTTAGAAAGAAAAAGAAAAAGCAAACTCTAATGACGGGTTGCCTCCCGCAAGCGCTTCTTTTTGTGCGAGTCTTTAGCTGGACTCTCAACTTAATAAACTTCCAATAAAATCAATGCCAATCCATTCGTTGCATTGAATATCTTCTTTTGTGGACCAATTTGTAAAATTTGGCTCTTTGCTTCTAAAATTGGCCAAACGAACTTGAATTTATGTAACCCAAGAATCTTGACAAGGGTTGGAACCGGTCGGGTACTAATCAGAAATGGATTGTGCCTCAGAACTTTCTCTAAAGTTGGAATCGTCACCCCATGCTTCGAAACACAAACCGGAAGAATAGGGGGCCACGTCGTGGTAATGGTCAAACCACGGCTTGGTTCCTGCAACTTAGGTTTTTCTTGTTCTTCATCTGACCTCTCTGCTAGCAATATTTCCAGCTCCTCCAAATCTTTTTCTGGATTAAATTCTTCATCTTGTAGATTTAGCTCTTGTAACTCAGATTGCTTTTGTGTGTTGGGCAAGATGTTATCTAACCATCTTCCAAATTCCTTCAAATCATCATCTGAGTCATACTCCTCATCTTCTTGCTCAATTTCCTGTACTACTTCCTCAAGAAAAGCATCAAAAGCATCGAGATTTGGAAAATACATAATAAATATTAAAACAAAAAAACGCGTAACTTTATATGAGATAAATCTCACACAAAGGATCGAAAATACTAGCAATTAAAATAAATTTTAGAACCGTTCCCCGGCAACGGCGCCAAAAACTCTATGTGTGTAAAACCAACTAGTTTTAATCCAACTTTTTAAAGAAAGAAGAAAAGAGCCAAAAACCAAGAAGGACTCGGCGAGTTTACCCTTGACTCGACGAGTTCTCGCGAACATTCTCGAAGCTGAAGAGTCCTTGCCTTGTCGTACACGGGGATTTAATGAGGGACTCGACGAGTCGCCTCTAATCTATAAAAAGGGGCTTTCAGATCTATACCCGGTTTTTCTAAGAAACCCTTGACTCGACGATAGCAATTAAACGTATTAATAAATTACCCCACACTTGACTTTTGCTTTCCCCCAAGCAAAACTGAATTTTTAACATACTAAAATCACATAAAACAATCCTAATCAAACCCAACCATTATGTTAAGACTTCAATGCATGCATTTGTGTCTATAATTTTTCCTAAGGAACCCCCCTACTCTAAATACTCACAATCCTCATAAACACTTGCCCACTTCTTTTGAACACCGCTCATTGTATGCATCCCTCCGAATCAATCCTTAGAAAACTTTTTTTAACCTCAAGGTATTTTTGTAAAGCTACCCAAGCATACATAATTTAGAGAATTACAACTTTTAGATACCACAATGGAGCTCTTGAATTCTTCACTTTCTTTGATATTTGATCTTCAATTTGTACTTTGAATTCATCACCTTTTTGTGTGATTTTTGGTATCTTCAACTTTTGAATTTCTTCATAATTTTTGATCTTTGATCTTTAAACTTGATAGCTCCAAAAATTCTAACAACTTTTTGGTAATTTCTCTCTTTTTTTTTCTTTTCATGTATATCTCACTTTTTTTTCACTCAAAACCTACATACTTAAGCAGGGGTGCTTAACTTCAACCCTTATTGGTTAAGATACAAGCCTTCCTGGATAGATTTATGGTACACGATGCTAAACATATTGCGACCCTCAAACTAAGCGAGGTTGTGTTTTTGTCCCATGATTTCACTAGAATAAGGGAGGCCACAAATGCACTATAATATATATTGGCTCAACTAAACATTTGGGTCGTCATAGAATCATAATACTAGCATGGATCCTAATTGCTTTTACCAAAATTTTCTAAATTAAGTCCTAGCAATTTTATGCAAAAAAAAAATTAAAATTAAACCTATGATTAAGATTCTAAGTCAACTAATGTAACCAACCCCCTACCCCACACTTAATTCATGCAATGTCCCCATTGCATGTTATGCATGAAAAGAAAAACACAAAAGTAAAGAGGGAATTGGAACAAACTCCCCTGGGATAGTAGTCGCGAGGTTAATCTTTGACATTGAAAGCTCCATCTTTAGACATGGGAACAGCTCATCCATATCTCGGGCGTCAAATCTCGTGTGGTATAGCTCCAAATGTAGATGGAAAAAACTCTCGGAAACGCTAGGAAAATGTTCTTCAAAAATGTAGCCAATTGCCGTATCAAATATTATCAACTCATCAGCTTGAGAGACAAAATAAGGATCAACTTGTCAAGTCTGTAGGGTGGCTCGCCGACTTCTAGCGTAATACTGGCTGAAGTCGAGTTTTTATACTTGGACTCGTCGAGTAGGTAAGTGCACTCGCCGAGTCCATCGCTGTATGGAAAAAAAATGTTTTTGCTCCAGGCCCGATTCTGATGTGTGTGGGGAATATTGAATTGATACTTTCCTCATTTTTTCTTCAGTAAATGAGCTCTTAATAACCTCTTTCATCATTGGACTCGTAATTAGACTCAAAACTTTGTTTTCTCTCTCGCCTGGACTCGATTTTTCCCTTGGTTATCCTTGACAATAGACTCTCGCATGCATCTTTACACTCAAACTGAAAAGATCAAAAACAAATACCAAGTAATAAAAAACACATCAAAATAAAAATCCTAAATTATCCTTAAATACTAGAAGTTTAGAAAGAAAAAGAAAAGCAAACTCTAATGACGGGTTGCCTCCCGCAAGCGCTTCTTTTTGTGCGAGTCTTTAGCTGGATTCTCAACTTAATAAACTTCCAATAAACTCAATGCCAATCCATCCTTTGCATTGACTATTTTCTTTGGACCAATTCATAAAATTTGGCTCTTTGCTTCAAAAATTGGCCAAACGAGCTTTAATTCATGTAACCCACGAATCTTGACAAGGGTTGGAACTGGTCGGGTACTAATCAGAAATGGATAATGATTCAGAACTTTCTCTAAAGTTGGAATCGTCACCCCATGCTTCAAAACACAAACCGAAAAAATAGGGGGCCACGTCGTGGTAATGGTCAAACCACGGCTTGATTCCTGCAACTTAGGTTTTTCTTGTTCTTCATCTGACCTCTCTGCTAGCAATATTTCCAGCTCCTCCAAATTGTTTTCTGGATTAAATTCTTCATCTTGTAGATTTAGCTCTTGTAACTCAGATTGCTTTTGTGTGTTGGGCAAGATGTTATCTAACCATCTTCCAAATTCCTTCAAATCATCATCTGAGTCATACTCCTCATCTTCTTGCTCAATTTCCTGTACTACTTCCTCAAGAAAAGCATCAAAAGCATCGAGATTTGGAAAATACATAATAAATATTAAAACAAAAAAACTCGTAACTTTATATGAGATAAATCTCACACAAAGGATCGATAATACTAGCAATTAAAATAAATTTTAGAACCGTTCGCTGGCAACGGCGCCAAAAACTTGATGTGTGTAAAACCAACTAGTTTTAATCCTACTTTTTAAGTATAAATTTAACACACAAAAGGCAGTGTACCTGTCAATTGGTGGTATAATCAAGCAAGCAGGGTATCGAACACATGGAACGACAAATTAAACTAACTACTAGAATTATCTAAAAAACAAATAATAAAAGGAAGGGTTTTCTCTAGTTTTGCAAGACTAGAAACTTAAACAATTAACTAAAACTTAAACTACCAACTAAGCAAGCAAAGATCAACTAAATTCAATAACAAGGAAGACTTCTGTTTAGGTTTTGAATCCTTTATTCCTATGGTTGATTTTATGGCAAGTGCAATGGATTAACTTTTCATTGGCTACCGATTAGTGTGATTAGGTTCACGTTCGCTATTACTAATCCTTAGAAGACAAATCAATTCAAACAGTGGCCAGTTGGTTAAATTAACAGGTTTTCTAGTTTATTGATTCGGGTTAAGTAAGACTTGTAGTGGTTAATTAAATTGGTCGTTCAATTAACCTCTTGTTGATGGTTCGTCACACAAGCTCACACATTAACTTACCTATTCTCTATTAACCCTAGTTTCACATTCGCTATTCCTAGGCATATAAAAATGTTTTCACAGAAATCATATGAGATTAGCAATTAAGAGATGGTCATGCAACTTAATATACTGGTTAATTAACAGAATAATAGTTATAATTAACACATAAGGTTCTTTAACAAGCTTATCAAAACATAATCACCAAATTAAAGTAATCCAACCATAAAATCATACCATAATCATAAAGTCATCTATCCTAAACAGAAGATAATAGTTTTAGCTCATGTTTACAGTAAAACTAAAATAAAAAACGAAGTCAAGTAGCTCAAACATACTTCAACTTAAAGAATAAGTAAGAATGGGCTTGAATATTCCTTGATTCTTCTCAAAATTGGATCTAGGGTTGATTCTCTGACTTCCAGCGCCTTAGCAGGTCTTCTAATCGCAGCTTTCCTCAAAGGGTTTCTTAAAAAAAACCGGGTATCGATCTGAAAGCCCCTTTTTATAGATTAGTGGCGACTCGTCGAGTCCAGGGACTGACTCGTCAAGTTCCTCATTAAATCTCCGTGTACGGCAAGGCAATGACTCTTCTGCTTCGAGAATGTTCGTGGGAACTCGTCGAGTCAAGGGTCAACTCGCCGAGTCCTTCTTGGTTTTTGGCTCTTTTCTTCTTTCTTTGATTCCCAAGTTCCCGATAGCTTCTCCTGCTTCCTTTTGCTTCCAAGCACTTCTTTTGAACTGAAAATATAATTTAAACGTAATTAAGCATCTTTTGTTCCATAATTGCAATAAATTAGCCAAAAAGTATTAATATTCTTATACAAAATATATGACTAAATATGCACATATCAAATTACCCCACACTTGACTTTTGCTTGCCCCCAAGCAAAACTGAATTTTAAACATACTAACATCACATAAAACAATCCTAATCAAACCCAGCCATTATGCCAAGACCTCAATGCATGCATTTGTGTCTAAAATTTTTCCTAAGGAACCCCCATACTCTAAATACTCACAATCCTCTTAAACACTTGCCCACATCTTTTCAACAACGATCATTTTATGCATCCCTCCGAATCAATCCTTAGAAAACTTTTTTTAACCTCAAGGTATTTTTGTAAAGCTACCCAAGCATACATAATCTAGAGAATTACAACTTTTAGATACCACAATGGAGCTCTTGAATTCTTCACTTTCTTTGATATTTGATCTTCAATTTGTACTTTGAATTTATCACCTTTTTGTGTGATTTTTGGTATCTTCAACTTTTGAATTTCTTCAGAATTTGTGATCTTTGATCTTTAAACTTGATAGCTCCAAAAATTCTAACAACTTTTTGGTAATTTCTCTCTTTTTTTCTTTTCATGTATATCTCACTTTTTTTTTTCACTCAAAACCTACATGCTTAAGCAGGGGTGCTTAACTTCAACCCTTATTGGTTAAGATACAAGCTTTCTTGGATAGATTTCTGGTACACGATGTTAAACATATTGCGACCCTCAAACTAAGCGAGGTTGTGTTTTTGTCCCATGATTTCACTAGAATAAGGGAGGCCACAAATGCACTATAATATATATTGGCTCAACTAAACATTTGGGTCCTCATAGAATCATAATACTAGCATGGATCCTAATTGCTTTTACCAAAATTTTCTAAATTAAATCCTAGCAATTTTATGCAAAAAAAATTAAAATTAAGCCTATGATTAAGATTCTAAGTCAACTAATGTAACCAACCCCCTACCCCACACTTAATTCATGCAATGTCCCCATTGCATGTTATGCATGAAAAGAAAAACACAAAAGTAAAGAGGGAATTGGAACAAACTCCCCTGGGATAGTAGTCGTGAGGTTAATCTTTGACATTGAAAGCTCCATCTTTTGACATGGGAACAGCTCATCCATATCTCGGGCGTCAAATCTTGTGTGGTATAGCTCCAAATGTAGACGGAAAAAACTCTCGGAAACGCTTGGAAAATGTTCTTCAAAAATGTACCCAAGTGTCGTATCAAATATTATCAAACCATCAGCTTGAGAGACAAAATAAGGATCAACTCGTCGAGTCTATAGGGTGGCTCGCCGAGTTGTAGCGTAATACTGGCAGAAGTCGAGTTCTTATACTTGGACTCGTCGAGTAGGTAAGTGCACTCGCTGAGTCCATCGCTGTATGGAAAAAAATGTTTTTGCTCCAGGTCCGATTCTGATGTGTGTGGGGAATATTAAATTGATAATTTCCTCATTTTTTCTTCAGTAAATGAGCTCCTAATAACCTCTTTCATCATCGGATTCGTAATTAGACTCAAAACTTTGTTTTCTCTCTCGCCTGGACTCGATTTTTCCCTTGGTTATCCTTGACTCTAGACTCTCGCATGCATCCTTACTCTCAAACTGAAAATATCAAAAACAAATACCAAGTAATAAAAAAAACATCAAAATAAAAATTCTAAATTATCTTTAAATACTAGAAGTTTAGAAAGAAAAAGAAAAGAAAACTCTAATGACGGGTTGCCTCCTGCAAGCGCTTCTTTTTGTGCGAGTCTTTAGCTGAATTCTCAACTTAATAAACTTCCAATAAACTCAATGCCAATCCATCCTTTACATTGAATATTTTCTTTGGACCAATTCGTAAAATTTGGCTCTTTGCTTCAAAAATTGGCCAAACAAGCTTTAATTCTTGTAACCCAAGAATCTTGACAAGGGTTGGAACCGGTCGGGTACTAATCAGAAATGGATCGTGATTCAGAACTTTCTCCAAAGTTGGAATCGTCACCCCATGCTTCGAAACACAAACCGGAAAAATAGGGGGCCACGTCGTGGTAATGGTCAAACCACGGCTTGATTCCTGCAACTTAGGTTTTTCTTGTTCTTCATCTGACCTCTCTGCTAGCAATCTTTCCAGCTCCTCCAAATCTTTTTCTGGATTAAATTCTTCATCTTGTAGATTTAGCTCTTGTAACTCAGATTGCTCTTGTGTGTTGGGCAAGATGTTATCTAACCATCTTCCAAATTCCTTCAAATCATCATCTGAGTGATACTCCTCATCTTCTTGCTCAATTTCCTGTACTACTTCCTCAAGAAAAGCATCAAAAGCATCGAGATTTGGAAAGTACATAATAAATAATAAAACAAAAAAACTCGTAACTTTATGAGATAAATCTCACACAAAGGATCGATAATACTAGCAATTAAAATAAATTTTAGAACCGTTCCCCGGCAACGACGCCAAAAACTTGATGTGTGTAAAACCAACTTGTTTTAATCCTACTTTTTAAGTATAAATTTAACACACAAAAGGCAGTGTACCTGTCAATTGGTGGTATAATCAAGCAAGCAAGGTATCGAACACAAGGAACGGCAAATTAAACTAACTACTAGAATTATCTAAAAAACAAATAATAAAAGGAAGGGTTTTCTCTAGTTTTGCAAGACTAGAAACTTAAACAATTAACTAAAACTTAAACTACCAACTAAGCAAGCAAAGATCAACTAAATTCAATAATAAAGAAGACTTCTGTTTAGGTTTTGAATCCTTTATTCCTATGGTTGATTTTATGGCATGTGCAATGGATTAACTTTTCATTGGCTACCGATTAGTGTGATTAGGTTCACGTTCGCTATTTCAAATCCTTAGAAGACAAATCAATTCAAACAGTGGCCAGATGGTTAAATTAACAGGTGTTCTAGTTTATTGATTCGGGTTAAGTAAGACTTATAGTGGTTAATTAAATTGGTCGTTCAATTAACCTCTTGCTGATGGTTCGTCACACAAGCTCACACATTAACTTACCTATTCTGTATTAGCCCTAGTTTCACGTTCGCTATTACTAGGCATATAACAATGTTTTCACATAAATCATATGAGATTAGCAATTAAGAGATGGTCATGCAACTTAATATACCGGTTAATTAACAGAAGAATAGTTATAATTAACACATAAGGTTGTTTAACAAGCTTATTAAAACATAATCACTAAATTAAAGTAATCCAACCATAAAATCATACCATAATCATAAAGTCATCTATGCTAAACAGAAGATAATAGTTTTAGTTCATGATTACAGTAAAACTAAGATAAAAAACGAAGTCAAGTAGCTCAAACATAGTTCAACTTAAAGAATAAGTAAGAATGGGCTTGAATATTCCTTGATTCTTCTCAAAATTGGATCTAGGGTTGATTCTCTGACTTCCAGCGCCTTAGCAGGTCTTCTAATCGCAGCTTTCCTCCAAGGGTTTCTTAAAAAAAACCGGGTATCGATCTGAAAGCCCCTTTTATCGATTAGAGGCGACTCGTCGAGTCCAGGGACTGACTCGTCGAGTCCCTCATTAAATCCCTGTGTACGGCAAGGCAAGGACTCTTCTGCTTCGAGAATGTTCGTGGGAACTCGTCGAGTCAAGGGTCAACTCGCCGAGTCCTTCTTGGTTTTTGGCTCTTTTCTTCTTTCTTTGATTCCCAAGCTCCCGATAGCTTCGCCTGCTTCCTTTTGCTTCCGAGCACTTCTTTTGAACTGAAAATATAATTTAAACGTAATTAAGCATCTTTTGTTCCATAATTGCAATAAATAAGCCAAAAAGTATTAATATTCTTATACAAAATATATGACTAAATATGCATGAAAGAACCCCTTTCTAAACTTTCGTATTTCTGAAAGACCCAAACTTTCATACTTGACAATATAGTTACTCCAAAACATGCTATTTGCATATTCATAAAAACAATATTTTACATTGATAAAGAGGTTACAAACTACTGGATACAAACCGACTATTACAAAGTGTTATATATTACATAACTACCCAGGATATTGTAATTTATACAAACCTAAACTTAAGTACAAAAGTACAATTACAAACTATTCTAAATCTTCGAACAGTATACGATCATACTGATTACATATATCCTGTAATTGTTAAACATTAATAGGGTAAGCGGAGACGCTTAGTGAGTTCAATAATAGATACAATATAACGTTATGCCATATATATACTTCAATATGGCAGAAGCAAAGAGAAACAAGGAACAACAAAGGCATATGTGAATCATGTGATAAACTTTTCATATCAATCAATGACTTGATTCAAAGATATACAATCAATGAGATATAACAATTTCCATACTTGATATACATCAATAAAGCTTCGGCCCAAATGGCACAGAAGACATACAACTTCGGATTAACATTTTGGTAGATTTCAGGCTTATAGCCCTGTCTAACCATTTGCCAATGCCATAGAATAGAAGTCATTCTCTTACGGAGACATGCTCTACATGGCCAGAGGCTACGTACCAGTACCAATGTGAATCTAAGTCCTTTCACTGATCACATGGTCAAAGGTATTACTTTTGCTATAAAAATAGCGAATAAAATAACACGGGAAAAATAACCCGGAATAATAATACTGAAAAGCACATAGCACATATAACACATAACATACAATTGTTCCTATATATTGAACTCACCTTGAATTAACCGGGGGTCAAAATAGTAATTTGGGCAGCACTTCGTTCCTATAAATAGCTTTCGTCGTTGAAAACCGGGAGATTTATTGAAAAATAGGCCTTGCGAGGATAGAGCTTCAAACCGAAACGATAAATTTCTCGGGCTCTCCGGGCACTTCGGGACGTATTCTGGGCTTTAAAAATAATACCGGGGTTTCGGGGGATATGGAAATAGTCAAAATATGGAAAGTGGGGCCAAAAATGGCAATTTCTTGAATTTAGTCGGAAGGTCTCGCAGGCATCCCTTTTATAGGGTGCAATCCGAAGTCGGCCAAGAAGGGAGTCAGCAGCGAAGGCAGGTGGCAGCGAGGGAGAGAGATACACAGCTGGTGCGAGGCGTCTTACGAGGCGTCTTAGACATCGCCTAGGACGCCAAAAGGCGCGTCGGATGCCTAATGGACCTCAGCTTCGGACCAATCAGCGACGGGCACGAGTGGACACGTGTCGGATTCGCGAGAAGAGTGGCGTGGCTAGTACTATTCATGCGAGTTTATCCGAAATTCTCGGATTTTGAGCCAAATTCTTCCGAAATTCATAACTTTCGCATATGAACTTCGTTTTTGACGTTCTTTATATGCATGCGTAGCTAAAATTATGCTCTACAACTTTCGTTTAGACTTCGTCGTCTAATTTTGATTTTAATTTTAATATTATTATTTTTAACAGACCGAGACAGGAAAATCCGTTAAAAATTCATAACTTCTTCATCCGACATCCGTTTTCGTCAGACTTTTTACCGTTGTACTACAAATGACGAGACCTTCAATTCTCATTTAGGTTGTGTTGGCTAAATATCTTTCGATCTAAAATTTGAGTTTTTAGCTGTCTACTGCTATTCCGAAATTTAGAAAATTCATAACTTCCTCATACGAAGTCAGATTTTGGCGTTCATTTTATCGAACTTCTCGGTTTAACGAATACTACGACTTTCATTTAGATCACTAAGGCTAAAAAGTAGTTTATCAAAAACTCACTTTTTACGTCATTCGGCGCCGTGCCGGTTTTGTCGCGGATCTTCGATTGGTCATAACTTCTTCGTTATAACTCGAATTTCGACGAGGTTTTCGCCTATAAGTTTCTAACGAGATTATCTACAACTTTCAATAATAAAATTCTACTTATTTCAAATTTTATATTTTCACTATTTGGCTTTTAATTGAAATCTCATAAGACTTCCAATATTTTCTGAGTGATTCTAAACATAGTTTTACTTCATTTCTAGTAAAAACTATCTGTTAGAATTCAATACTCAAATTCACATAGTATTTCACAATATTATTTATTATAAAACACGATTTCAAAACGTGTATGTTACAAATAGCTCCTCCTTTTGAGGATTTCGTCCCCGAAATTACATTGATTAAAACAAATGGGGATATTTTGCTTTTATCTCATTCTTATTTTCCCAAGTATAATTTGGGCCTCGATGGTGTTTCCACTTGACAAGTACCAAATTTACTTCTTTGTTGCGTAGATTAGTTGTTCTTTCTTTCACGATCCCTTCAGGCTCTTCGACATATCTTAATTTATTATCCAATTTCACCTCGGATAATGGAACTGTTTCATCATACATGCTCAAGCATTTAAGTAGATATCTTACATGAAATACGTCATGAATACCTGCCAAATCTTCAGGCAATTTCCAAGCGATATGCTTGTTGACTAATGCTCTATATAATTTTGAAAAGTCCAACAAATCTAGGACTCAATCTCCTTTTCTTCTCAAATCTCATAATACCTTTCCACGGGGTTACCTTCAGTATCACCCACTTGGAATTCTATGGATCGTCTCCTCCATTTCTACAGGTCTTTTGTCGATCCTGGGCTACTTTCATTCTTTCTCGTATAATTTGAATCTTATCAGTGGTGTCTTGAATCATTTCAGGACCACCAAGGATTTTCTGTCCTACATTATGCCAACATAATGGTGTTCACATTTATTATCGAACTCTAAGACACATGCACGAAGCATATCTTCTACTGTTTGGATTGTTCTCTCCGCTAACCATCGGTCTAGGGGTGATAAGTTGTGTTGGGAGCAACTCGAGATCCCAATTCACTTTTCATACTAGCCCAAAAGTGAGAAGTGAAGCGAGTATCACGATCGGAAATAATCTTTAGTGGCACACCATGTCTCGTGATGATTTCGTCTAAGTAAACTTACGCGTATTTCTCCAATGGAGCCGTTTCACGTGTGGCGAGAATATATGCACTCTTCATCATCCGGTCGAAAATTATCCAAATGCTATCATTCACAGTTTTCTTCTTCTCTTTCAAGGTATTAACTGTATAAGCCGGATAAGTAGAATATCCCTTCGATATAAATTTATGAGTTTTTTTAAGAAAGAAATTTATTATTTTCACCGTAGACATAAATAGAATCTTCCCTTTCGATAGGGATGCATATCATCTCTTCGTAGCACAAGAGATCTGCGTAGTTCTTTGACAATCGATTCATGTCGAGAATAGTATCAAAGTTGGGAAAGAAGATAGGAATTAGGTTAGCAGGAAGATTATAACTTCCAATTCCTATGACACTATCTCTATAGCAAGTAATGATATATTTCCTATGTTATCTATATGAAATGATTGGACAATTGCGTAACAAGCAATTTGAAAAGAATGTGCGAATTTATAAGGCACGAAAGAATTTGAGGCATCATAATCAAATAAGATGTGAGAAGATCTAAAGTTTACGAGAAAATTACTAGTCACAACATTCGAATCCTAACTTACTTCCTCTGTGGTAATCTAAAATGTACGATATTTAACTTTTGATTTGACAAACGATTGTCAAACTCTTCAAACTTCTTAATTACTAGCGGTGCTCACACCTGCACCCGCTCATCATTCTCTATTGGGTCTTCGATCCTAATCTTTGAGTTAAAACTCAATTCTCATTGCAAACTCCTGCTCCTTGGTTTATAGACTAAACCCAAGATAAGGTCTTTACTTTTGCTATATCAACAACTCGTATAGCCTTATTCTAATGACCTTTGATTTTATAACGCACAAGACACATAACGAACCAAAATCTTGTATTAGAATCAGATCGAATAAATCAAGCTGATGGAATAAAGAAAACAAAAAGAGTTTGATCAACACGTGGATGCTTCGGAATAAAAAGAATAGCACCACGTATCTCTAATTCGTGCTTTCGGACATATACATCTTTTAGCTTTTGGCACCTCCTCCTTTTTAGTTGGAGTACTCTTTGATTGTTGAACGGAAACTTGACTCCCCGTCATTTGACTAGTAAGAATAGGGCGGAAACATTTCTTGTGGCCAGTAACACCACATAGCAAGTCACATTTTTGGCTAATGATTGCTCAATTCTTTAATGAAGATTGTTATATTTCTATCGACTACCTCGACCATTTACTTCTCCAGTATTCCTACTGAAGTTTCGTCACTATATAAGACATGGTTCTCTGAACCAATAAACTCCTTTCGCGGATTTATACTAATCGGACTCGATTCTTTATGACATTAAGATTTGAACGATACTTAATTCCTTAGTCATTACCGAACCGAAGGTAACGACACACATGAATAAAATGGAATCATTTACTAGCTTCTTGGTAACCTTGTGACTTTTCCTGATCCAAGTGTGAGTCCTGTGCTTCCAGTAGTATAGGCCTCTACTACTATTTACACCTACTCATACTCGTCCCAAGTATTGTCTCGCAGTTCCCAAGTCACCATTCAAAAGTTTTCACAAAGCAACTTTTCACACCTAAGTGCGTTCAAACAAGTACATACAATAATTTCTCCTAGACTCAACTAGGGTTTTCGCGTTTCTATCAAACATATATTGGATTACCTATACTCGCCCTCTAGGATTCTTCTCATGCATATGCTCGATTTAATATATCCTAATACTTTTCCATAGGTCGATAGAAATTTTACTTCCATTTCTTCATATAAATTCTTTCTCGGGTAGTGTCTACTCTGCAAGACATACTACACCCAAAATTTCTTCTAGCAGTGTAAGGAGAAATAGTTTCCAACTACTTACATCATCTTCTAACTCATGCAAACCATCATGCATATTTGTTGGTTTCATTATCCTTTCATGACATCGTCATTCCTGTATCTGAGTAAGTCTTCTTCTCATGGTTGTATCTTTTAAGTCTACTTCATAGGAGTCTATCCTAAGAAGTCTGCATTATAGCTGCATCTCAGCAAGCTCTACTAGCTTCAACTTGATTCTCTGTCATTCCTAACTACAACATTTCTTCTCATATAATAATATGAGTGTATATCTTCTACAACTAAGTACTCTACCTTACTCTAACAAGTAAGCCACTCAACCTTTTCACAACCAAATAACCTATTTCACTATCCCAATCTTGTATGTTAAAGTCGGCTTAACACACAATGGAACTTCCATAAGGATGTGATAGAAATCAATCATCACTCAGTATTATTAAATACTAAGTCTGAGCATCCTGTATAGGGTTACTACTCGAACTACATACTTCATCACAAAGTCTTGGCCTAATAAGTCTAAAAACTTCATTAGCCTTTCCTTTGATCTTCATTTAATTCTTCAAAATCTTGTACTACATTAATTTCAATACTGTCGAAGTATTTATCACCAGCTTCGGTTCTTCCGATTCTATAAACAATCACTGCTTTAATCTGGACAGCAATGGAACAACTTCATGGATTTGCACCAACATATTTATCTCACCCAAACGTGTTTCAAACGCACATCTTTCTTCCAAAGATGTTATTATATTATCTTACATATTTTAAATGCACAATACCACTTTATAGGTATTAATACACTATTTACGATAACATTCCATATTTATTATTTCACGATATCCTTCGATCGTTTATCAATAAACTTATCAATATCAATTATCATAAGTATCTTTATTACTTCGAAAAATTTCATGTAAATTCTATTACGAAAATTCTTAGAATTCTAAACATAAAATTTTCTAAACCAAGGTCGGCAACAGACCTTAAACATTCTCAAATAATAGCAATATAGGTATGAAACCTAAAGCATGCTATATTTACTTATCCTTTAGCACATATTAGAATACAAGGCATATCTCCTCTTAATATTCTAGTGCTTACCCCATTAGGTATTCAACCTAAAATATATCAGATACATATTGTATCATCTTCACTTAACAATTCATGTTTAAATCTAGAAATTCTCAAAATTCCTAGTTCATATATACTAATTCTCTAAAAATTTTCAAGTAAGTTAATGTCTTAGAATACTAGGGTTTATCACTACCCAATACCCCACTTAAGTGTTTCCTATGGTTTGTATCCATATATTTACAATGATTCCAGTTCATATATTGAACTTCCAATAGTTTAAGTCTAAATACCAATCCATGGGATTTAGTTCACTTAAACCACTACTCTGATACCATGATTGAAAGAACCCCTTTCTAAACTTTCGTATTTCTGAAAGACCCAAACTTTCATACTTGACAATATAGTTACTCCAAAACATGTTATTTGCATATTCATAAAAATAATATTTTACATTGATAAAGAGGTTACAAACTACTGGATACAAACCGACTATTACAAAGTGTTATATATTACATAACTACCCAGGATATTGTAATTTATACAAACCTAAACTTAAGTACAAAAGTACAATTACAAACTATTCTAAATCTTCGAACAGTATACGATCATACTGATTACATATCTCCTGTAATTGTTAAACATTAATAGGGTAAGCGGAGAAGCTTAGTGAGTTAAATAATAGATACAATATAACGTTATGCCATATATATACTTCAATATGGCAGAAGCAAAGAGAAACAAGGAACAACAAAGGCATATGTGAATCATGTGATAAACTTTTCATATCAATCAATGACTTGATTCAAAGATATACAATCAATGAGACATAACAACTTCCATACTTGATATACATCAATAAAGCTTCGGCCCAAATGGCACAGAAGACATACAACTTCGGATTAACATTTTGGTAGATTTCAGGCTTATAGCCCTGTCTAACCATTTGCCAATGCCATAGAATAGAAGTCATTCTCTTACGGAGACATGCTCTACATGGCCAGAGGCTACGTACCAGTACCAATGTGAATCTAAGTCCTTTCACTGATCACATGGTCAAAGGTATTACTTTTGCTATAAAAATAGCGAATAAAATAACACGGGAAAAATAACCTGGAATAATAATACTGAAAAGCACATAGCACATATAACACATAACATACAATTGTTCCTATATATTGAACTCACCTTGAATTAACCGGGGGTCAAAATAGTAATTTGGGCAGCACTTCGTTCCTATAAATAGCTTTCGTCGTTGAAAACCGGGAGATTTATTGAAAAATAGGCCTTGCGAGGATAGAGCTTCAAACCGAAACGATAAATTTCTCGGGCTCTCCGGGCACTTCGGGACGTATTCTGGGCTTTAAAAATAATACCGGGGCTTCGGGGGATATGGAAATAGTCAAAATATGGAAAGTGGGGCCAAAAATGGCAATTTCTTGAATTTAGTCGGAAGGTCTCGCAGGCATCCCTTTTATAGGGTGGAATCCGAAGTCGGCCAAGAAGGGAGTCAGCAGCGAAGGCAGGTGGCACCGAGGGAGAGAGACAGACAGCTGGTGCGAGGCGTCTTACGAGGCGTCTTAGACGTCGCCTAGGACGCCAAAAGGCGCGTCGGATGCCTAATGGACCTCAGCTTCGGACCAATCAGCGACGGGCACGAGTGAACACGGGTCGGATTCGCGAGAAGAGTGGCGTGGCTAGTACTATTCATGCGAGTTTATCCGAAATTCTCGGATTTTGAGCCAAATTCTTCCGAAATTCATAACTTTCGCATATGAACTCCGTTTTTGACGTTCTTTATATGCACGCGTATCTAAAATTATGCTCTACAACTTTCGTTTAGACTTCGTCGGCTAATTTTGATTTTAATTTTAATATTATTATTTTTAACAGACCGGGACAGAAAATCCGTTAAAAATTCATAACTTCTTCATCTGACATCCGTTTTCGTCAGACTTTTTACCGTTGTACTACAAACGACGAGACCTTCAATTCTCATTTAGCTTGTGTTGGCTAAATACCTTTCGATCTAAAATTCGAGTTTTTAGCTGTCTACTGCTATTCCGAAATTTAGAAAATTCATAACTTCCTCATACGAAGTCAGATTTTGGTGTTCTTTTTATCGAACTTCTCGGTTTAACGAATACTACGACTTTCATTTAGATCACTAAGGCTAAAAAGTAGTTTATCAAAAACTCACTTTTTACGTCATTCGGCGTCGTGCCGGTTTTGTCGCGGATCTTCGATTGGTCATAACTTCTTCGTTATAACTCGAATTTCGACGAGGTTTTCGCCTATAAGTTTCTAACGAGATTATCTACAACTTTCAATAATAAAATTCTACTTATTTCAAATTTTATATTTTCACTATTTGGCTTTTAATTGAAATCTCATAAGACTTCCAATATTTTCTGAGTGATTCTAAACATAGTTTTACTTCATTTATAGTAAAAACTATCTGTTAGAATTCAATACTCAAATTCACATAGTATTTCACAATATTATTTATTATAAAACACGATTTCAAAACGTGTATGTTACAAATAGCTCCTCCTTTTGAGGATTTCGTCCCCGAAATTACATTGATTAAAACAAATGGGGATATTTTGCTTTTATCTCATTCTTATTTTCCCAAGTATAATTTGGGCCTCGATGGTGTTTCCACTTGACAAGTACCAAATTTACTTCTTTGTTGCGTAGATTAGTTGTTCTTTCTTTCACGATCCCTTCAGGCTCTTCGACATATCTTAATTTATTATCCAATTTCACCTCGGATAACGGAACTGTTTCATCATACATGCTCAAGCATTTAAGTAGATATCTTACATGAAATACATCATGAATAGCTGCCAAATCTTGAGGCAATTTCCAAGCGATATACTTCATTTCTATTAAAAACTATCTGTTAGAATTCAATACTCAAATTCACATAGTATTTCACAATATTATTTATTATAAAACACGATTTCAAAACGTGTATGTTACAATGCACATATCAAATTACCCCACACTTGACTTTTGCTTGCCCCCAAGCAAAACTGAATTTTAAACATACTAACATCACATGAAACAATCCTAATCAAACCCAACCATTATGCCAATACCTCAATGCATGCATTTGTGTCTAAAAATTTTCCTAAGGAACGCCCCATACTCTAAATACTCACAATCCTCATAAACACTTGCCCACTTCTTTTGAACAAAGCTCATTTTATGCATCCCTCCGAATCAATCCTTAGAAAACTTTTTTTAACCTCAAGGTATTTTTGTAAAGCTACCCAAGCATACATAATCTAGAGAATTACAACTTTTACATACCACAATTGAGCTCTTGAATTCTTTACTTTATTTTATATTTGATCTTCAATTTGTACTTTGAATTCATCACTTTTTTGTGTGAATTTTGGTATCTTCAACTTTTGAATTTCTTCAGAATTTTTGATCTTTGATCTTTAAACTTGATAGCTCCAAAAATTCTAACAACTTTTTGGTAATTTCTCTTTTTTTTTCTTTTCATGTATATCTCACTTTTTTTTCACTCACATACTACGTGCTTAAGCAGGGGTGCTTAACTTCAACCCTTATTGGTTAAGATACAAACCTTCCTGGATAGATTTCTGGTACACGATGCTAAACATATTGCGACCCTCAAACTAAGTGAGGTTGTGTTTTTGTCCCATGATTTCACTAGAATAAGGGAGGCCACAAATGCACTATAACATATATTGGCTCAACTAAACATTTGGGTCATTATAGAATCATAATACTAGCATGGATCCTAATTGCTTTTACCATAATTTTCTGAATTAATCCTAGCAATTTTAATGCAAACTTTTTTTAAAATTAAGCCCAAGTTAAGATTCTAATGTAACCAACCCCCTACCCCACACTTAATTCATGCAATGTCCCCATTGCATGTTATGCATGATAAAGAAAAACACAAAAGCAAAGAGGGAATTGGAACAAACTCCCCTGGGATAGTTATTGCGTGGTTGATATTTCTTCTTTTGAGCTCCATCTTCAGCTGACTTTGGCATGGGAATATTAAATTGATACTTTCTCCATTTTTTCTTCAGTAAATGAGCTCTTAATAACCTCTTTCATCATCGGACTCGTAATTAGACTCAAAACTTCATTTTCTCTCTCGCCTGGACTCGATTTCTCCCTTGGTTATCCTTGACTCTAGACTCTCGCATGCATCCTTACACTTAAACTGAAAAGATCAAAAACAAATACCAAGTAATAAAAAAAACATCAAAATAAAAATCCTAAATTATCCTAGAAGTTTAGAAAGAAAAAGAAAAGCAAACACTAATGACGGGTTGCCTCCCGCAAGCGCTTCTTTTTGTGCGAGTCTTTAGCTGGACTCTCAACTTAATAAACTTCCAATAAAATCAATGCCAATCCATATGTTGCATTGAATATATTCTTTGGTGGACCAGTTGGTAAAATTTGGCTCTTTGCTTCTAAAATTGGCCAAACGAGCTTGAATTTATGTAACCCAAGAATCTTGACAATGGTTGGAACCGGTCGGGTACTAATCAGAAACTGATCATGCCTCAGAACTTTCTCCAAAGTTGGAATCGTCGCCCCATGCTTCGAAACACAAATTGGAAAAACAGGGGGCCATATCGTGGTAATGGTCAAACCACAACTTGGTTCCTGCAACTTAGGTTTTTCTTGTTCTTTATCTGACCTCTCTGCTAGCAATCTTTCCAGCTCCTCCAAATCTTTTTCTGGATTAAATTCTTCATCTTGTAGATTTAGCTCTTGTAACTCAGATTGCTCTTGTGTGTTGGGCAAGATGTTATCTAACCATCTTCCAAATTCCTTTAAATCATCATCTGAGTCATACTCCTCATCTTCTTGCTCAATTTCATGTACTAGTTCCTCAAGAAAAGCATCAAAAGCATCGAGATTTGGAAAATACACAATAAATATTAAAAAAAACTCGTAACTTTATATGAGATAAATCTCACACAAATGATCGATAATACTAGCAATTAAAATAAATTTTAGAACCGTGCGCCGGCAACGGCGCCAAAAACTTGATGTGCATATTTAGTCATATATTTTGTATAGAATATTAATACTTTTTGGCTAATTTATTGCAATTATGGAACAAAAGATGCTTAATTACGTTTAAATTATATTTTCAGTTCAAAAAAAGTGCTCGGAAGAAAAAGGAAGCAGGAGAAGCTATCGGGAGCTTGGGAACCAAAGAAAGAAGAAAAGAGCCAAAAACCAAGAAGGACTCGGCGAGTTTACCTTTGACTCGACGAGTTCCCACGAACATTCTCGAAGCAGAAGAGTCCTTGCCTTTCCGTACACTGGGATTTAATGAGGGACTCGACGAGTTAGTCCCTAGACTCGACGAGTCTCCTCTAATCTATAAAAAGGGGCTTTCAGATAGATACCTGGTTTTTCTAAGAAACCCTTGGAGGAAAGCTGCGATTAGAAGACCTGCTAAGGCGCTAGAAGTCATAGAATCAACCCTAGATCCAATTTTGAGAAGAATCAAGGCAAATTCAAGTCCATTCTTACTTATTATTTAAGTTGAACTATGTTTGAGCTACCTGACTTGGTTTTTTATCTCAGTTTTGCTGTAATCATGAGCTAAAACTATTATCTTCTGTTTAGGATAGATGACTTTATGATTATGGTATGATTTTATTGTTGGATTACTTTAATTTGGTGATTATGTTTTGTTAAGCTTGTTAAAGAACGTTATGTGTTAATTATAACTATTCTTCTGTTAATTAACCAGTATATTAAGTTGCATGACCATCTCTTAATTGCTAATCTCATATGATTTATGTGAAAACATTGTTATATGCCTAGGAATAGCGAACGTGAAACTAGGGTTAATAGAGAATAGGTAAGTTAATGTGTGAGCTTGTGTGACGAACCATCAGTAAGAGGTTAATTGAACGACCAATTTAATTAACCACTACAAGTTTTACTTAACCCGAATCAATAAACTAGAAAACCTGTTAATTTAACCAATTGGCCACTGTTTGAATTGATTTGTCTTCTAAGGATTAGTAATAGCGAACGTGAACCTAATCACACTAATCGATTGCCAATGAAAAGTTAATCCATTGCACTTGCCATAAAATCAACCACAGGAATAAAGGATTCAAAACCTAAACAAAAGTCTTCTCCATTATTGAATTTAGTTTATTGTTTATTTGCTTTAGCTGTTAGTTGCTTAGTTTGCGTGTTAGTTGATTGCTTAAGTTTCCAGTCTTGCTAAACTAGAGAAAACCCCCCTTTCTATTACTTGTTTTATTTAGATAATATTAGCATTTATTGTAATTATTTACCGTTCCCTGTGTTCGATACCCTACTTGCTTGAACTATATTACTAATCGATAGGTACACTGCCTTTCGTGTGTTTATTTTGTGTCTAAGTTAGTAGGATTAAAACTAGTTCGTTTAACACACATCAAGTTTTTGGCACCGTTGTCGGGGAACGGTTCTAAAATTTATTTTAATTGCTAGTATTATCGATCCTTTGTGTGAGATTTATCTCATATAAAGTTACGTGTTTTTTTTTAATATTTATTATTTATTTTCCAAATCTCGCTGCTTTTGATGCTTTTTTTGAGCAAGTAGTAAGGGAAATTGAGCAAGAAGATGAGGAGTATGACTCAGATGATGATTTGAAGGAATTTGGAAGATGGTTAGATAACATCTTGCCTAATAAACAAGAGCAATCTGAGTTACAAAAGCTAGATTTACAAGATGAAGAATTTAATCCAGAAAGAGACTTGGAGGAGCTGGAAAGGTTGCTGGCAGAGGGGTCAGACGAAGAACAAGAACAAGCTGAGTTGCAGGAACCAAGCCATTGTTTGACCATTACCACGACGTGGCCCCCTGTTTTTCCGGTTTGTGTTTCGAAGCATGGGGTGACGATTCCAACTTTAGAGAAAGTTCTGAAGCGCGATCCATTTCTGATTAGTATCCAACCGGTCCCAAACATTGTCAAGATTCTTGGGTTATATGAATTAAAGCTCGCTTGGCCAATTTTTGAAGCAAAGAGCCAAATTTTACAAATTGGTCCAAAGAAAATATTCAATTCAACGGATGGACGGGCATTGAGTTTATTAGAAGTTTATTAAGTTGAGAGTCCAGCTCAAGACTAGCACAAAAAGAAGCGCTTGCGGGAGGCAACCCGTCATTAGAGTTTGCTTTTCTTTTTCTTTCTAAACTTCTAGTATTTAAGGATAATTTAGGTTTTTTATTTTGATTTTTTATTACTTGGTATTTGTTTTTGATCTTTTCAGTTTCAGTGTAAGGATGCATGCGAGAGTCTAGAGTCAAGGATAACCAAGGGAAAAATCAAGTCCATGCGAGAGACAGAAAACGAAGTTTTGAGTCTAAGTACGAGTCTGATAATGAAAGAGGTTATTAAGAGCTCATTTACTGAAGAAAAAATGGGGAAAGTATCAATTTAATATTCCCCAAACACATTAGAATCGGACCTGGAGCAAAAACATTTTATTTCCATACAACGATGGACTCGGCGAGTGCACTTACCTACTCGACGAGTACGAGTATAAAAACAAGACTTCTGCCCCTATAACGCTACAACTCGGCGAGCCACCCTACAGACTCGACGAGTTGATCCTTATTTTGTCTCTCAAGCTGATGATTTGATAATATTTGATACGACAATTGGCTACATTTTTTAAGAACATTTTCCGAGAGTTTTTTCCATCTACATTTGGAGCTATACCACATGAGATTTGACGCCCGAGATATGGATGAGTTGTTCCCATGTCTAAATATGGAGCTTTCAATGTCAAAGATCAACCTCGCGACTACTATTTCAGGGGAGTTTGTTCCAATTCTTTTTTTACTTTTGTTTTCTTTATCATGCATAGCATGCAATGGGGACATTGCATGAATTAAGTGTGGAGTAGGGGTTGGTTACAATAGTTAACTTAGGATCTTAATTTGGGCTTAATTTTAAAATTTTTGCATTAATATTGCTAGGATTAATTTAGAAAATTTTGGTAAAGCAATTAGGATCCATGCTAGTATTATGATTCTATGAGGACCCAAATGTTTAGTTGAGCCAATATATGTTATAGTGCATTTGTGGCCTCCCTTATTCTAGTGAAATCATGGGACAAAAACACAACCTCACTTAGTTTGAGGGTCGCAATATGTTTAACATCGTGTACCAGAAATCTATCCAGGAAGGTTTGTATCTTAACCAATAAGGGTTGAAGTTAAGCACCCATGCTTAAGCATGTAGGATTTGAGTGAAAAAAAAGTGAGATATACATGTAAAAAAAAGATAGAGAGAGAGAGAGAGAGAGAGAGAAATTACCAAAAAAGTTGAAGAAATTTTTGGAGCTATCAAGTTTAAAGTTTGAAGATCAAAGATTAAAAATTCTGAAGAAATTCAAAAGTTGAAGATACCAAAAATCACACAAAAAGGTGATGAATTCAAAGTACAAATTGAAGATCAAATATCAAAGAAAGTGAAGAATTCAAGAGCTCCATTGTGGTATCTAAAAGTTGTAATTCTCTAAATTATGTATGCTTGGGTAGCTTTACAAAAATACCTTGACGTTAAAAACAGTTTTCTAAGGATTGATTCGGAGGGATGCATAAAATGAACGTTGTTCAAAAGAAGTGGACAAGTGTTTATGAGGATTGTGAGTATTTAGAGTATGGGGGGTTCCTTAGGAAAAATTTTAGACACAAATGCATGCATTGAGGTCTTGGCATAATGGCTGGGTTTGATTACGATTGTTTTATGTGATTTTAGTATGTTAAAAATTCAGTTTTGCTTGGGGGCAAGCAAAAGTCAAGTGTGGGGTAATTTCTAGTATTATCGATCCTTTGTTCCATAATTCAGAAGACAAATCAATTCAAACAGTGGCCAGTTGGTTAAATTAACATGTTTTCTAGTCTATTGATTCGGGTTAAGTAAGACTTGTAGTGGTTAACTAAATTGGTCGTTCAATGAACCTCTTGCTGATGGTTCGTCACACAAGCTCACACATTAACTTACCTATTCTCTATTAACCCTAGTTTCACGTTCGCTATTCCTAGGCATATAACAACGTTTTCACATAAATCATATGAGATTAGCAATTAAGATATGGTCATGCAACTTAATATACTAGTTAATTAACAGAAGAATAGTTATAATTAACACATAATAAAAGGAAGGGTTTTCTCTAATTTTGCAAGACTAGAAACATAAACAATTAAATAAAACTTAAACTACCAACTAAGCAAGCAAAGATCAACTAAATTCAATAATAAAGAAGACTTCTGTTTAGCTTTCCTCCAAGGGTTTCTTCTTTTCACCCCATCAATCCCGTATCGATCTGAAAGACCCTTTTTATAGATTAGAGGCAACTTTAGAGGCGACTCGTCAAGTCCAGTGACTGACTCGTCGAGTCTCTCATTAAATCCCCGTGTACGGCAAGGCAAGGACTCTTCTGCTTCGAGATTGTTCGTGGAACTCGTCGAGTCAAGGGTCAACTCGCCGAGTCCTTCTTGGTTTTTTGCTCTTTTCTTCTTTCTTTGATTCCCAAGCTCCCGATAGCTTCTCCTGCTTCATTTTGCTTCCGAGCACTTCTTTTGAACTGAAAATATAATTTAAACGTAATTAAGCATCTTTTGTTCCAAAATTGCAATAATTTAGCCAAAAAGTATTAATATTCTATACAAAATATATGACTAAATATGCATATATCAAATTACCCCACACTTGACTTTTGCTTGCCCCCAAGCAAAACTGAATTTTAAACATACTAAAATCACATAAAACAATCCTAATCAAACCCAGCCATTATTCCAAGACCTCAATGCATGCATTTGTGTCTAAAATTTTTCCTATGGAACCCCCCATACTCTAAATACTCACAATCCTCATAAACACTTGCCCACTTCTTTCGAACAACGCTCATTCTATGTATCCCTCCGAATCCATCCCTAGAAAACTTTCTTAACCTCAAGGTACTTTTGGTCAAGCAACCCAAGCATACATAGTTCAACTTAAAGAATAAGTAAGAATGGACTTGAATTTGCCTTGATTCTCCTCAAAATTGGATCTAGGGTTGATTCTCTGACTTCCAGCGCCTTAGCAGGTCTTCAAATCACAGCTTTTCTCCAAGGGTTTCTTAAAAAAAACGGGTATCGATCCGAAAGCCCCTTTTTATAGATTAGAGGCGACTCGTCGAGTCCAGGGACTGACTCGTCGAGTCCCTCATTAAATCCCCGTGTACGGCAAGGCAAGGACTCTTCTGCTTCGAGATTGTTCGTGGGAACTCGTCGAGTCAAGGGTAAACTCGCCGAGTCCTTCTTGGTTTTTTGCTCTTTTCTTCTTTCTTTGATTCCCAAGCTCCCGATAGCTTCTCCTGCTTCATTTTGCTTCCGAGCACTTCTTTTGAACTGAAAATATAATTTAAACGTAATTAAGCATCTTTTGTTCCAAAATTGCAATAATTTAGCCAAAAAGTATTAATATTCTATACAAAATATATGACTAAATATGCATATATCAAATTACCCCACACTTGACTTTTGCTTGCCCCCAAGCAAAACTGAATTTTAAACATACTAAAATCACATAAAACAATCCTAATCAAACCCAGCCATTATTCCAAGACCTCAATGCATGCATTTGTGTCTAAAATTTTTCCTATGGAACCCCCCATACTCTAAATACTCACAATCCTCATAAACACTTGCCCACTTCTTTCGAACAACGCTCATTCTATGTATCCCTCCGAATCCATCCCTAGAAAACTTTCTTAACCTCAAGGTACTTTTGGTCAAGCAACCCAAGCATACATAGTTCAACTTAAAGAATAAGTAAGAATGGACTTGAATTTGCCTTGATTCTTCTCAAAATTGGATCTAGGGTTGATTCTCTGACTTCCAGCGCCTTAGCAGGTCTTCAAATCACAGCTTTTCTCCAAGGGTTTCTTAGAAAAAACGGGTATCGATCCGAAAGCCCCTTTTTATAGATTAGAGGCGACTCGTCGAGTCCAGGGACTGACTCGTCGAGTCCCTCATTAAATCCCCGTGTACGGCAAGGCAAGGACTCTTCTGCTTCGAGAATGTTCGTGGGAACTCGTCGAGTCAAGGGTAAACTCGCCGAGTCCTTCTTGGTTTTTGGCTCTTTTCTTCTTTCTTTGATTCCCAAGCTCCTGATAGCTTCGCCTGCTTCCTTTTGCTTCCGAGCACTTCTTTTGAACTGAAAATATAATTTAAACGTAATTAAGCATCTTTTGTTCCATAATTGCAATAAATTAGCCAAAAAGTATTAATATTCTTATACAAAATATATGACTAAATATGCACATATCAAATTACCCCACACTTGACTTTTGCTTGCCCCCAAGCAAAACCGAATTTTAAACATACTAACATCACATAAAACAATCCTAATCAAACCCAACCATTATGCCAAGACCTTAATGCATGCATTTGTGTTTAAAATTTTTCCTAAGGAACCCCCCCCCCCCCAATACTCTAAATACTCACAATCCTCATAAACATTTGCCCACTTCTTTTGAACAAAGCTCATTTTATGCATCCCTCCGAATCAATCCTTAGAAAACTTTTTTTAACCTCAAGGTATTTTTGTAAAGCTACCCAAGCATACATAATCTAGAGAATTACAACTTTTACATACCACAATTGAGCTCTTGAATTCTTCACTTTATTTTATATTTGATCTTCAATTTGTACTTTGAATTCATCACTTTTTTGTGTGAATTTTGGTATCTTCAACTTTTGAATTTCTTCAGAATTTTTGATCTTTGATCTTTAAACTTGATAGCTCCAAAAATTTCTTCAACTTTTTGGTAATTCCTCTCTCTCTTTTTTTTTACATGTATATCTCACTTTTTTTTCACTCAAATCCTACATGTTTAAGCAGGGGTGCTTAACTTCAACCCTTATTGGTTAAGATACAAACCTTCCTGGATAGATTTCTGATACACGATGCTAAACATATTGCGACCCTCAAACTAAGCGAGGTTGTGTTTTTGTCCCATGATTTCACTAGAATAAGGGAGGCCACAAATGCACTATAACATATATTGGCTCAACTAAACATTTGGGTCCTCATAGAATCATAAAACATAATACTAGTCATGAATCCTAATTGCTTTTACCATAATTTTCTGAATTAATCCTAGCAATTTTAATGCAAAATTTTTTAAAATTAAGCCCAAATTAAGATTCTAATGTAAACCAACCCCCTACCCCACACTTAATTCATGCAATGTCCCCATTGCATGCTATGCATGATAAAGAAAACAAAAGTAAAAAAAAAGAATTGGAACAAACTCCCCTGGGATAGTAGTGGCGAGGTTGATATTTCTTCTTTTTAGCTCCATCTTCAGCTAACTTTGGCATGGGAACAGCCCATCCATGCTTTGGGCGTCATATCTCGTGTGGTTCATAACTCTAATATATCGAGGAAAAAGCTTCTTGGAAACGCTCGGAAATGATCTTCAAAAATATAGACAGTGCCCATGTCGAATGGAATCAAATCGCCAATCTTGAAGGTAAGAGAAAGAGTAACTCGTCGAGTTAATCGTAAACTCGCCGAGTTAAGTCGATAAAAGTGGTAACAGTTGGGTTTTTTCGCATGGACTCGTCGAGTATCTGAATGGAACTCGACGAGTTTTCTGCACTGAGTAAATAAAATTAGCTCCTGCTTCAGGTTTGTTTATGGGGTTTGAGGAGATTATTATAGCAATATTCCCCCTCATTTTTCTTCAGTAAAAGCACATCCCTTCAGCTGTTTAGTTATCGGACTCGTAATTAGACTCAATTCTCCCCATTCTTCTCGTTTTAGACTCAATCCTACGTTTTATTCCTCACACTTTATTCGTTCATTCTATCCCTCATCCTATATTCTGAAAAGATCAAAAACAAATACCAAGTAATAAAAAAAAATCAAAATAAAAATCCTAAATTATCCCTAAATACTAGAAGTTTAGAAAGAAAAAGAAAAGCAAACTCTAATGATGGGTTGCCTCCCGCAAGCGCTTCTTTTTGTGCGAGTCTTTAGCTGGACTCTCAACTTAATAAACTTCCAATAAAATCAATGTCAATCCATCCGTTGCATTGAATATCTTCTTTGGTGGACCAATTTGTAAAATTTGGCTCTTTGCTTCTAAAATTGGCCAAACGAACTTGAATTTATGTAACCCAAGAATCTTGACAAGGGTTGGAACCGGTCGGGTACTAATCAGAAATGGATCGTGCCTCAGAACTTTCTCCAAAGTTGGAATCGTCACCCCATGCTTCGAAACACAAACCGGAAGAATAGGGGGCCACGTCATGGTAATGGTCAAACCACGGCTTGGTTCCTGCAACTTAGGTTTTTCTTGTTCTTCATCTGACCTCTCTGTTAGCAATCTTTCCAGCTCCTCCAAATCTTTTTCTGGATTAAATTCTTCATCTTGTAACTCAGATTTCTCTTGTGTGTTGGGCAAGATGTTATCTAACCATCTTCCAAATTCCTTCAAATCATCATCTGAGTCATACTCCTCATCTTCTTGCTCAATTTCCTGTACTACTTCCTCAAGAAAAGCATCAAAAGCATCGAGATTTGGAAAATACATAATAAATATTAAAACAAAAAAAACTCGTAACTTTATATGAGATAAATCTCACACAAAGGATCGATAATACTAGCAATTAAAATAAATTTTAGAACCGTTCCCTGGCAACGGCGCCAAAAACTTGATGTGTGTAAAACCAACTAGTTTTAATCCTACTTTTTAAGTATAAATTTAACACACAAAAAGCAGTGTACCTATCAAATGGGTGGTATAATCAAGCAAGCAGGGTATCGAACACAGGGAACGGCAAATTAAACTAACTACTAGAATTATCTAAAAAACAAATAATAAAAGGAGGGGTTTTCTCTAGTTTTTCAAGACTAGAAACTTAAACAATTAACTAAAACTTAAACTACCAACTGAGCAAGCAAAGATCAACTAATTCAATAATAAAGAAGACTTCTGTTTAGGTTTTAAATCCTTTATTCCTATGGTTGATTTTATGGCAAGTGCAATGGATTAACTTTTCATTGGCTACCGATTAGTGTGATTAGGTTCACGTTCGCTATTACTAATCCTTAGAAGACAAATCAATTCAAACAGTGGCCAGTTGGTTAAATTAACAGGTTTTCTAGTTTATTGATTCGGGTTAAGTAAGACTTGTAGTGGTTAATTAAATTGGTCGTTCAATTAACCTCTTTTTGATGGTTTGTCACATAAACTCACACATTAACTTACCTATTCTCTATTAACCCTAGTTTCACGTTCGCTATTCCTAGGCATATAACAATGTTTTCACATAAATCATATGAGATTAGCAATTAAGAGATGGTCATGCAACTTAATATACTAGTTAATTAATAGAAGAATAGTTATAATTAACACATAATAAAAGGAAGGGTTTTCTCTAGTTTTGCAAAACTAGAAACTTAAACAATTAAATAAAACTTAAACTACCAACTACGCAAGCAAAGATCAACGAAATTCAATAATAAAGAAGACTTCTATTTAGCTTTCCTCCAAGGGTTTCTTCTTTCTACCCCATCAATCTCGTATCGATCTGAAAGACCCTTTTTATAGATTAGAGGCGACTTTAGAGGCGACTCGTCAAGTCCAGTGACTGACTCGTCGATTCTCTCATTAAATCCCCATGTACGGCAAGGCAAGGACTCTTCTGCTTCGAGATTGTTCGTGGGAACTCGTCGAGTCAAGGGTCAACTCGCCGAGTCCTTCTTGGTTTTTTGCTCTTTTCTTCTTTCTTTGATTCCCAAGCTCCCGATAGCTTCTCCTACTTCCTTTTGCTTCCGAGCACTTCTTTTGAACTGAAAATATAATTTAAACGTAATTAAGCATCTTTTGTTCCAAAATTGAAATAATTTAGCCAAAAAGTATTAATATTCTATACAAAATATATGACTAAATATGCACATATCAAATTACCCCACACTTGACTTTTGCTTGCCCCCAAGCAAAACTGAATTTTAAACATACTAAAATCACATAAAACAATCCTAATCAAACTCAGCCATTATTCCAAGACCTCAATGGATGCATTTGTGTCTAAAATTTTTCCTATGGAACCCCCCATACTCTAAATACTCACAATCCTCATAAACACTTGCCCACTTCTTTCGAACAACGCTCATTCTATGTATCCCTCCGAATCCATCCCTAGAAAACTTTCTTAACCTCAAGGTACTTTTGGTCAAGCAACCCAAGCATACATAATCTAGAAAACTTTCTTAACCTCAAGGTACTTTTGGTCAAACAATCCTAATCAAACCCAGATTTCTCTTGTGTGTTGGGCAAGATGTTATCTAACCATCTTCCTAATTCCTTCAAATCATCATCTGAGTCATACACCTCATGCTTCAAATCATCATCTAGTTTATTGATTCGGGTTAAGTAAGACTTGTAGTGGTTAATTAAATTGGTCGTTCAATTAACCTCTTGCTGATGGTTTGTCACATAAACTCACACATTAACTTACCTATTCTCTATTAACCCTAGTTTCACGTTCGCTATTCCTAGGCATATAACAATGTTTTCACATAAATCATATGAGATTAGCAATTAAGAGATGGTCATGCAACTTAATATACTAGTTAATTAACAAAAGAATAGTTATAATTAACACATAATAAAAGGAAGGGTTTGATGGGTTTTAAGCATAAGAACAATCCTATGTGCTCATACAAACCCTAATGCTTGGATCTAGGTTTCTCTATTGTACATGCAATGAATCCAAGACTTACAAACCCTAGATCTATTAAATAAGAACTGAAATAAGGGTTTAGTAATTACCTTTGATTGTTATATAGCAATAACAATCAATCCTTGCTTTGATTTGCTTCAGAAAGCTTAGTGCCTCAAGTGTTGCACCTCTAATGGAGTCACAAACACCACTAAGCAACTTGGATGAAAAGGGAGGAGAGTGGATGCACCAAAAATGGCTGGAAACCCTAGAGGAACACTTGTACACGTTTTTGGGGAATAGGGGTCCTATATATACATGTAGGCTATTAGGGTTTACAACTAGGAAACCCTAATCTGACTGCTTAAGCCCTAAGCAGTCCAATGGACCATTCCAGAAGGCCCTTGGACGATTTCTTTATGGTCCTCCATATAGAGTTCGTCCATTGCCATCTAATGGATCCTAAGCCCAACTTTGTATCTATCTTATAATTACAATATCAGTCCCCTTAATTTAATTAATCTCTTTTAGTCACAAAATTAATTCTTAATTAATTCTTGACTAATATTAATTAAACTATATGATTTCTCCTTTAATATATTATTCTTATAATATATTAATAAATCATAATTAAACCTTTCTCTCTCCTTAATTCATCCTACATATTGCTATGGTGAAGGCAACCCAAAAGGACCATGCTCATAATCGGGTCAAGTACATACCAAAATAGTTATGGACTTAGACACTAATCCAACAGTCTCCCACTTGGATAAGTCTAATAACTATTCTGCGTATGACTTCAGAACCTGATCAGCAATCGTAGCTTCCAAAATCCGCTGTCAACTCTGATCTTATCAGATACGCATTTCCTTTAGATAAGGGATTTTATATTCCTCCATTCTACAAGATATCGTATAGCCATGAGACATGGATTGAAATCATTATCTCAGTCTATATGTCGTTTCCCGATTTCCGATTTATGACGACTGACTAATTGAACAAATCAAATCAGTCCTGGCCCGGCCGAGCACTTTTCTTTGTCATCACTAAATCATCGAGGGGCCCACAGATATCGCTTTTATCCTACCTTGGGTAAAAGGAATGGATAAACTTTGACTCAAATGTTTGCTTGCACCTACTAATCGAATCACACACAACAATAAGTTTTATAACACCAAGTTACTGGTGCGTTTACTTATCATTAATGTGCAACTGATCAGCAAGTAACAACTCACACGTCTTGGTTTCAAGAATATACAATATTATCGTCTCACCAATCACTCGTGATAAAACCATGCAGTGATTCAAGTGAGCGTGGGTTTAATCCAATACTTTAATCTTATCAAAGCACTCATGAACTCTGCGGCAAACTTGTGTTATGTCTAAGCACTTTAGACAATCTACAGACAGATTCATGACAGTCTTCCTTCATACCTACTTCCAATGTATGACCGACTGTGGAGGTTCGAATAACCTAGTTATTCTGGAAGTCAAAACATGCAAAGTGAAACGCAATAATAGTATTAATCCTATATGGTCTCAAAACTTTTTGAGCGAAAAATAAAACACTTTTATTTAAACACCATATTGATTACTCATTATTCATTGCTTATTGTTTTAGAAACTCAACTTATTACTCGAATTATAACCACAATTGTCCCATGCTCCAAGCATGCACACTTTGGTTTCCTATGGTCCATACTTTGTAAAATTAGATCAATTGAAAAACTTTTCCAATGAAACTCATTTCACAATCCCTAATCCTTATCATTAGTGTAAGAATACAAGGTTCTTTCCACTATTAGAATATGTTAGATTCTAACATTTTATGCAACGACCCTTTCGTAAAGTCATAGCACGAAAGTCACTAGAACTTGGCTAATGAAATTACTAAGTTCTCTATCAGAAATTGTTACAAAACAATTTTATAGATGCGATGTCTCTCACTCAAAGTACATTCCTTTGAACATCTTTTTGCATAAAAGTTTCTAATCTACATAGATTCTTAATATTCAACTCCCATTAATGGAAACATTTCCATATTTGCCATATGACAACTCATTCTTAATAGAATCCTATCTATTCATAATAATGTCAATATAGTCCATCCAATACTATACTTCCAACTACTCACAAGTGACAAATCCTCAGTGAACCTCAGAACGTCCTTTGATAGTTGTTTAATTATTTTAGTCAAAACCGATTCTAGTTCCTTTTTCCCTCTTAATTCCCTAGGCATTTGGAAAATTATAGAATGGTCTAATATTATAGCATATGCAATCGATCCTATACCCGAAGCGTATTGGACACGATGCATAATGTCTCACATAAAGACATGATACTTCATCATCCTTCTGCCATAATATTTTATGTGCCCTGTTCCCACAATTCGAACTATGAAGAGGGATGCCGTAATCATAATCGAATTTTGAGAATGCACTATGTATCCTTGACTAAATTTATTAACATTTCTCTATCTAAGCTTTAGAATTTTGAAACGAAGTATAATATTCTCTCCCTTAATTATAGCAAAACAACTTTTCAACCCTTGCAACTTTGCAAAATGAATCTTTGTTTTCTATAATTAATATTGCTAACTTGTAATACTTACCATAATAATCATGCTCCCACTAACATGATGATTAGTTTCTTACCAGCATAACACTTAGGCTCTCACTAGCTTTGACATGTATTCAGAAAACAATTGAACTTCTAGAAAACAATGCTTATTGAATTCCTTAAGTTCATATTTCTAATACCTAATGCTTTGATAAGCCTTTATCTAAGCTTTTTAAGCTCATACACCTTTGCCTTAGATAGCTCACATGTGTGTCTAAACAATTCAGAATTTAGTTACTAAGTCCCAAATGTTCAGATCAATTGCCAAATCTCACAATTCGAACTATGAAAAGGGATGCCGTAATCATAATCGAATTTGAGAATACAATTTTTCACAATTGCTATCTTCTTCAAATCTCTCTTAGTGAAAGCATTTCCTCACAATCATTTTCATGAAGGAGGAAAACCTTATGACACTTAGATTTTATGATGTATGTGTTCCTATCCATGTGAATTTGTCAAAACGAAAGTTTGCGACAAATCCAAAACCATATGCACTGAACTTGTTCAATCTTGATTTTTTGCCTCATGGTAACATGAATGCCCACCATGTCTTCCAAGCACCTCACCCTTTCATATCAATGTACTTTTCATTGATCAAGGTGCTTTGTCTTTATGCATTCAAATGAGAACTCATAGAACTCACACGCATAATTAACTCAATTGGAATGGCACAGAAAAAGAGTATGTCATCCACGATAGGCTTTAAACCTCAAGTCGTGTGCTAGTGATGATCAACTAGGTTTACTCTTGATTTGTTCTTGAAACTTTTCAAGACCATTAAGACTCCCACTGACTCCTTGACATATAAAATTCTCTTGTCAAGAAACATTTCTTGACAAACAAATATTCAAGAGTTAGTGTAGCCTTTTGTCAAGTTTAACACTTCACACAATTGGTCCTGGTTGGTCTTTGTCTTATCCAAGACATCACAACTTACCAATTTCAAATGTGCAAGAATAAGAAAACTTTTCCAAATTCCACATTTATCGAGTGTTATAAACCTACTTAAGACTTGTCACTCATATCAGAATCTTGACTCTAAGACTTGATATTGGAACGAAGTATGATTGACTTCTTGATTTAACCATTTCTACAATTCTCGATTCCTCTTCTTAGACATGCAACTGCACTAAGACTCACTTAGAGGATCAATTGAGATATGGTTCTTAATCATTAAGACTTATCATAAAACACAATAAAAGGTACTCTCCCTTCTTCTTAGAATAGAGAAACTTTTATCTTTCTGCCTACCTGATTCTTCTTATTCGTTCTGCTATTGATTGAAATTCTTTCAATCAACTCAGAATTATACTTAATCTTATAAGTATAATCATATTTACTAAACTTTAGTAAATCATGACGAATATCTTTATCACTCTTGTGGTGGACTTGATCAACGTACAACCTAGTGTACTCGATCTCCTAGTCCTTCTCTTGACACTTTGCCAAAAAAAATTAGTCTAATTTACAAAATATGAAGTTTCTCATTCATCACGCAACCAAGTTGTATGATTCTAAGTTTCTGTCCAATTGAAACTTGGGCGATGAGAATCTTCCTTTATTTGGCAAATCCTCGACATTTCACAAATTACATAATCAAGAATCTCGTCCAATTCAACATTGCTAAAATTAGAAATACATAAACATCCATTTTCACATATGTCATTGCAAGGATAAATAAATAGGACGAAATCAAAATTCATTTTATTGCGGAAAAACTTGTCCTTACAATGCAATTCAAATGAAAACTATGTTATTTCAATTTTTAAGCAATCTATTCTAACTCTAAAGTAGTAGCTCAAAAATCCGATCTTCAAGCAATGCGATCGAAATCCATTTCTTCACGATCAGATTCAGCTTACTTCTTCCCTTAAGCTTCCTCTCTTTTCTTCGATCCTACAAAACATCAAAATGTAATCTTATCACATCATGTATTGAAAATCAAAGAATAGGAACTTATAGAGTTAGTTATTGGATTTTACCTGAAGTAGAGCCATACGTCTTGACTCTCCCATCTCTTAGATCTCTCAGGTAAACATGGCAGCTTCGTCTCCAATGCCCCTTCTCTTGGCAGTAGAAGCAGATGGACTCTTTTGGAATGGCACAAGGAACTATCTCAGAATTTACCTTTTCTGGATTTCCAATGTCACCATTTTCAATGTCCATTGAAGTTTGGGAGTTTGATTTGCCAGACAAATTTGCTCGATCAGCACACCAAATCATTTGTGATTCAACAGCTATAAGCAAATAGGTCAAATCAATGAGGGTCACGTCATGGTCCATCATATAGTACTCTCTAACGAACTCACTATATGATTCAGGAAGTAACTGAAGAACCCAGTCAACAGCCAACATTTCTAAGATATCGACACCCATCATCCTTAACCTATCAATGTGTGACTTCATCTCTAAGATGTGTGCACACACAGGTTTCCCATCTTCGTGTTTACTTGCCAATAGGGCTTGAGTGAGCTTGAACTTTTCACGCCTTTAGGGAGAATAATTGTAGGAGGTGGAGGAAGTGAAGCATGACTCTCATTTCCTTGATCGTATCGTGGAACGTCATCTTCATTTGGAAAGCTTGTTCCAAGGGACTTGGGAAGACCATTGTAAGATTTAGACATCTTCAAAACGGGAGAAAATTCAAGTTAGTTGATAAGAATCCTTGATGTAACACCCAAATGAAACATCAAGGCTAGGATCCAACACAACATTCTACAACCTAGAAGAGGGATGCCGTAATCTAGTTGCAGAATATTTGAAGGTAGGTAAATGACGATTTACCAATTCCCACCATGAAAAATGAAAAAGAAATTTAAGTTTTAAATGAATTGAAACTCCTAGATCTTTTGAGATTCATTGAACTTTTCAATGGCATGTTTAATCTCGATTATGCCCTTCAAGTTTGCGACTGGGATGCCGAGGATCACAAACAAGGTGTGAATAACCATACGAATCACGTGGTGCACCCAATTGCTACTATCACCTAATCAATGTGCCGGTTAGCCACACACGCTCCATTGATCTTTGATAAACATCGAGCCACCCTTCGCCACCAATGTCAATCCCAAATTAGTGTGTCGGTTAGCCACACACGCTCCACTAACGTTTGACAATGGTACGAAGTGTAATTCCATGGATTAGCATACAAATTCACATTTTGCCCTAAAGTAACTAAGATTGGGAATTTGTAAAAGCATTTAGTTACTTTGTACTTCATTATACTTATAATGGAAGGTTTCGTCCTATCCTACCCGTTCGGCTAACGACCCTCCACTAGTCAAGAGTGCGGTGGGTAAGAGTAGATACCCATTCAATCGCCATTTTATAGGCAATTTCCTTAAACACCCCTTATAGACCAGCTTCGTGAATGAGGCCTACTAACGGTAAGACTGACTCTTTACTCATATATATAATATTAGACTTTTAATGTTACATATATAGTATAGGGTGTATTTTACACTTTTAAAATACTAGGTGGTTTTATTAACTTTCTCTTTTAATTAAACTTTAATTAACTTAACAAAACCATGAGGGTGTAATTTGAACTTTTCAAAATACTAGAGTTTTAGAATTTAAATATTACATAATTAAACTATTAATCAAAAAATTAAATTCCAAAACTTGAGGGCAAGTTTTGAAACATTTCAAAACATTAGATTTTAGAATTTAAATATTTCAACATTAAACTTTTAATCAAAATTTTAAATTCCAAAACTTGAGGGCAAGTTCTGAAACTTTTCAAAACATTAGGGTTTAACTATTTAAATTTCAAAAACAAAACTTTTAAGTTCAAATTTAAACTATAAAACCTAAAGGGAGTAATTTGAAACTATTCAAACTTACTAGGGATCAAATAACAAATAATATAAATCAAACAATTAATTTAGTGATTATCTATATTTGACCTAATCCAATTTTAGTCACTAGATAATTACCAAATAATTTGAATAATCTATATTTATCATAAAAAGAAACTATTATTCAAAAGATTTGAAATTATCTTTTGTTTTGGTAAGGATAATCATTTACATACAATAAAATTCGGATTTTATTATCAATAAACGATTTTGGCATCAATCCTACAACAAAACAGCAAGTAAATCCCGAAATATACTCTGTCAGACTCCCGGACTCGCCGAGTCAGTCCTAAACTCGCCGAATAGGGCCAACTCGCCGAGTCCAGATACTGACTCGCCGAGTTGAGTTGGGCAGAGGCAAAAAAAATTGATTTTCAGCAGAAAAACGACAATTGCATCACATACAACAGAAACCAATCAAATCTCTGATACCACTGATGGGTTTTAAGCATAAGAACAATCCTATGTGCTCAAACAAACCCTAATGCTTGGATCTAGGTTTCTCTATTGTACATGCAATGAATCCAAGACTTATAAACCCTAGATCTATCAAATAAGATGAAATAAGGGTTTAGTAATTACCTTTGATTGTTATATAGCAATAACAATCAATCCTTGCTTTGATTTGCTTCAGAAAGCTTAGTGCCTCAAGTGTTGCACCTCTAATGGAGTCACAAACACCACTAAGCAACTTGGATGAAGAGGGAGGAGAGTGGATGCACCAAAAATGGCTGGAAACCCTAGAGGGACACTTGTACACGTTTTTGGGGCATAGGGGTCCTATATATACATGTAGGCTATTAGGGTTTACAACTAGGAAACCCTAATCTCACTGCTTAAGCCCTAAGCAGTCCAATGGACCATTCCAGAAGGCCCTTGGACGATTTCTTTATGGTCCTCCATATAGAATTCGTCCATTGCCATCTAATGGATCCTAAGCCCAACTTTGTAACTATCTTATAATTACAATATTAGTCCCCTTAATTTAATTAATCTCTTTTAGTCACAAAATTAATTCTTAATTAATTCTTGACTAATATTAATTAAACTATATGATTTCTCCTTTAATATATTATTATTATAATATATTAATAAATCATAATTAAACCTTTCTCTCTCCTTAATTCATCTTACATATTGCTATGGTGAAGGCAACCCAAAAGGACCATGCTCATAATCGGGTCAAGTACATACCAAAATAGTTATGGACTTAGACAGTAATCCAACAGAGTTTTCTCTAGTTTTGCAAGACTAGAAACTTAAACAATTAAATAAAACTTAAACTACCAACTAAGCAAGCAAAGATCAACTAAATTCAATAATAAAGAAGACTTCTGTTTAGCTTTCCTCCAAGGGTTTCTTCTTTCCACCCCATCAATCCCGTATCGATCTGAAAGACCCTTTTTATAGATTAGAGGCGACTCGTCAAGTCCAGTGACTGACTCGTCGAGTCTCTCATTAAATCCCCATGTACGGCAAGGCAAGGACTCTTCTGCTTCGAGATTGTTCGTGGAAATTCGTCGAGTCAAGGGTCAACTCGCCGAGTCCTTCTTGGTTTTTTGCTCTTTTCTTCTTTCTTTGATTCCCAAGCTCCCGATAGCTTCTCCTACTTCCTTTTGCTTCCGAGCACTTCTTCTGAACTGAAAATATAATTTAAACGTAATTAAGCATCTTTTGTTCCATAATTGCAATAATTTAGCCAAAAAGTATTAATATTCTATACAAAATATATGACTACATATGCACATATCAAATTACCCCACACTTGACTTTTGCTTGCCCCCAAGCAAAACTGAATTTTAAACATACTAAAATCACATAAAACAATCCTAATCAAACCCAACCATTATTCCAAGACCTCAATGCATGCATTTGTGTCTAAAATTTTTCCTATGGAACCCCCCCATACTCTAAATACTCACAATCCTCATAAACACTTGCCCACTTCTTTCGAACAACGCTCATTCTATGTATCCCTCCGAATCCATCCCTAAAAAACTTTCTTAACCTCAAGGTACTTTTGGTCAAGCAACCCAAGCATACATAATCTAGAAAACTTTCTTAACCTCCGAATCCGAATCCATCCCCGGAAACGGCGCCAAAAACTTGATGTGTGTGAAACCAACAAGTTTTAATCCTACTTTTTAAATATAAATTTAACACACAAAAGGCAGTGTACCTGTCAATTGGTGGTATAATCAAGCAAACAGGTTATTGAACACAGGGGTGCTTAACTTTTTGGTAATTTCTCTCTCTCTTTTTTTTACATGTATATCATACTTTTTTCACTCAAATCCTACATGTTTAAGTAGGGGTGCTTAACTTCAACCCTTATTGGTTAAGATACAAACCTTCCTGGATAGATTTCTGATACACGATGCTGAACATATTGCGACCCTCAAACTAAGTGAGGTTGTGTTTTTGTCCCATGATTTGACTAGAATAAGGGAGGCCACAAATGCACTATAACATATATTGGCTCAACTAAATATTTGGGTCCTCATAGAATCATAAAACATAATACTAGTCATGAATCCTAATTGCTTTTACCATAATTTTCTGAATTAATCCTAGCAATTTTAATGCAAAATTTTTTAAAATTAAGCCCAAATTAAGATTCTAATGTAAACCAACCCCCTACCCCACACTTAATTCATGCAATGTCCCCATTGCATGCTATGCATGATAAATAAAACAAAAGTAAAAAAAAAAATTGGAACAAACTCCCCTGGGATAGTAGTGGCGAGGTTGATATTTCTTCTTTTTAACTCCATCTTCAGCTAACTTTGGCATGGGAACAGCCCATCCATGCCTTGGGCGCCATATCTCGTGTGGTTCATAACTCTAAAATATCGAGGAAAAAGCTTCTTGGAAACGCTCGGAAATGATCTTCAAAAATATAGACAATGCCCATGTCGAAATGAATCAAATCGCCAATCTTGAAGGTAAGAGAAAGAGTAACTCATCGAGTTAATCGTAAACTCGCCTAGTTAAGTCGATAAAAGTGGTAACAGTTGGGTTTTTTCACATGGACTCGTCGAGTATCTGAATGGAACTCGACGAGTTTTCTGCACTGAGTAAATAAAATTAGCTCCTACTTCAGGTTTGTTTATGGGGTTTGAGGAGATTATTATAGCAATATTCCCCCTCATTTTTCTTCAGTAAAAGCACATGCCTTCAGCTGTTTAATTACCGGACTCGTAATTAGACTCAATTCTCCCATTTTCTCATTTTAGACTCAATCCCACGTTTTATTCCTCACACTTTATTCGTTCATTCTATCCCTCATCCTATATTCTGAAAAGATCAAAAACAAATACCAAGTAATAAAAAAATCAAAATAAAAATCCTAAATTATCCCTAAATACTAGAAGTTTAGAAAGAAAAAGAAAAGCAAACTCTACTGACGTGTTGCCTCCCGCAAGCGCTTCTTTTTGTGCGAGTCTTTAGCTGGACTCTCAACTTAATAAACTTCCAATAAAATCAATGCCAATCCATCTGTTGCATTGAATATCTTCTTTGTTGGACCAATTTGTAAAATTTGGCTATTTGCTTCTAAAATTGGCCAAACGAACTTGAATTTATGTAACCCAAGAATCTTGACAAGTGTTGGAATCGGTCGGGTACTAATCAGAAATGGATCGTGCCTCAGAACTTTCTCCAAAGTTGGAATCGTCACCCCATGCTTCGAAACACAAACCGGAAGAATAGGGGGACACGTCATGGTAATGGTCAAACCACGACTTGGTTCCTGCAACTTAGGTTTTTCTTGTTCTTCATCTGACCTCTCTGTTAGCAATCTTTCCAGCTCCTCCAAATCTTTTTCTGGATTAAATTCTTCATCTTGTAACTCAGATTTCTCTTGTGTGTTGGGCAAGATGTTATCTAACCATCTTCCAAATTCCTTCAAATCATCATCTGAGTCATACTCCTCATCTTCTTGCTCAATTTCCTGTACTACTTCCTCAAGAAAAGCATCAAAAGCATCGAGATTTGGAAAATACATAATAAATATTAAAACAAAAAAAAACTCGTAACTTTATATGAGATAAATCTCACACAAAGGATCGATAATACTAGCAATTAAAATAAATTTTAGAACCGTTCCCTGGCAACGGCGCCAAAAACTTGATGCGTGTAAAACCAACTAGTTTTAATCCTACTTTTTATGTATAAATTTAACACACAAAAAGCAGTGTACCTGTCAAATGGGTGGTATAATCAAGCAAGCAGGGTATCGAACACAGGGAACGACAAATTAAACTAACTACTAGAATTATCTAAAAAACAAATAATAAAAGGAGGGGTTTTCTCTAGTTTTTCAAGACTAGAAACTTAAACAATTAACTAAAACTTAAACTACCAACTGAGCAAGCAAAGATCAACTAAATTCAATAATAAAGAAGACTTCTGTTTAGGTTTTAAATCCTTTATTCCTATGGTTGATTTTATGGCAAGTGCAATGGATTAACTTTTCATTGGCTACCGATTAGTGTGATTAGGTTCACGTTCGCTATTACTAATCCTTAGAAGACAAATCAATTCAAACAGTGGCCAGTTGGTTAAATTAACAGGTTTTCTAGTTTATTGATTCGGGTTAAGTAAGACTTGTAGTGGTTAATTAAATTGGTCGTTCAATTAACCTCTTGCTGATGGTTTGTCACATAAACTCACACATTAACTTACCTATTCTCTATTAACCCTAGTTTCATGTTCGCTATTCCTAGGCATATAACAATGTTTTCACATAAATCATATGAGATTAGCAATTAAAAGATGGTCATGCAACTTAATATACTAGTTAATTAACAGAAGAATAGTTATAATTAACACATAATAAAAGGAAGGGTTTTCTCTAGTTTTGCAAGACTAGAAACTTAAACAATTAAATAAAACTTAAACTACCAACTAAGCAAGCAAAGATCAACTAAATTCAATAATAAAGAAGACTTCTGTTTAACTTTCCTCCAAGGGTTTCTTCTTTCCACCCCATCAATCCCGTATCGATCTGAAAGACCCTTTTTATAGATTAGAGGCGACTTTAGAGGCGACTCGTCAAGTCCAGTGACTGACTCGTCGAGTCTCTCATTAAATCCCCATGTACGGCAAGGCAAGGACTCTTCTGCTTCGAGATTGTTCGTGGGAACTCGTCGAGTCAAGGGTCAACTCGCCGAGTCCTTCTTGGTTTTTTGCTCTTTTCTTCTTTCTTTGATTCCCAAGCTCCCGATAGCTTCTCCTGCTTCCTTTTGCTTCCGAGCACTTCTTTTGAACTGAAAATATAATTTAAACGTAATTAAGCATCTTTTGTTCCAAAATTGCAATAATTTAGCCAAAAAGTATTAATATTCTATACAAAATATATGACTAAATATGCATATATCAAATTACCCCACACTTGACTTTTGCTTGCCCCCAAGCAAAACTGAATTTTAAACATACTAAAATCACATAAAACAATCCTAATCAAACCCAGCCATTATTCCAAGACCTCAATGCATGCATTTGTGTCTAAAATTTTTCCTATGGAAACCCCCATACTCTAAATACTCACAATCCTCATAAACACTTGCCCACTTCTTTCGAACAACGCTCATTCTATGTATCCCTCCGAATCCATCCCTAGAAAACTTTCTTAACCTCAAGGTACTTTTGGTCAAGCAACCCAAGCATACATAATCTAGAAAACTTTCTTAACCTCCGAATCCGAATCCATCCCCGGCAACGGCGCCAAAAACTTGATGTGTGTGAAACCAACTAGTTTTAATCCTACTTTTTAAATATAAATTTAACACACAAAAGGCAGTGTACCTGTCAATTGGTGGTATAATCAAGCAAGCAGGTTATTGAACACAGGGAACGACAAATTAAACTAACTACTAGAATTATCTAAAAAAAACAAATAATAAAAGGAAGGGTTTTCTCTAGTTTTGCAAGACTAGAAACTTAAACAATTAACTAAAATTTAAACTACCAACTAAGCAAGCAAAGATCAACTAAATTCAATAATAAAGAAGACTTCTATTTAGGTTTTGAATCTTTTATTCCTATGGTTGATTTTATGGCAAGTGCAATGGATTAACTTTTCATTGGCTACCGATTAGTGTGATTAGGTTCACGTTCGCTATTACTAATCCTTAGAAGACAAATCAATTCAAACAGTGGCCAGTTGGTTAAATTAACAGGTTTTCTAGTTTATTGATTTGGGTTAAGTAAGACTTGTAGTGGTTAACTAAATTGGTCGTTCAATTAACCTCTTGCTGATGGTTCGTCACACAAGCTCACACATTAACTTACCTATTCTCTATTAACCCTAGTTTCACGTTCGCTATTCCTAGGCATATAACAATGTATTCACATAAATCATATCAGATTAGCAATTAAGAGACTGTCATGCAACTTAATATGCTGGTTAATTAACAGAAGAATAGTTATAATTAACACATAAGGTTATTTAACAAGCTTAACAAAACATAAGCACCAAATTAAAGTAATCCAACCATAAAATCATACCATAATCATAAAGTCATCTATCCTAAACAGAAGATAATAGTTTTAGTTCATGATTACAGTAAAACTAAGATCAAAAACAAAGTCAAGTAGCTCAAACATAGTTCAACTTAAAGAATAAGTAAGAATGGACATGAATTTGCCTTGATTCTTCTCAAAATTGGATCTAGGGTTGATTCTCTGACTTCCAGCGCCTTAGCAGGTCTTCAAATCGCATCTTTTCTCCAAGGGTTTCTTAGAAAAAAAGGGTATCGATCCGAAATCCCCTTTTTATAGATTAGAGGTGACTCGTCGAGTCCAGGGACTGACTCGTCGAGTCCCTCAATAAATCCCCGTGTACGGCAAGGCAAGGACTCTTCTGCTTCGAGAATGTTCGTGGGAACTCGTCGAGTCAAGGGTAAACTCCCCGAGGCCTTCTTGGTTTTTGGCTCTTTTCTTCTTTCTTTGATTCCCAAGCTCCCGATAGCTTCGCCTGCTTCCGAGCACTTCTTTTGAACTGAAAATATAATTTAAACGTAATTAAGCATCTTTTGTTCCATAATTGCAATAAATTAGCCATAAAGTATTAATATTCTTATACAAAATATATGACTAAATATGCACATATCAAATTACCCTACACTTGACTTTTGCTTGCCCCCAAGCAAAACCGAATTTTAAACATACTAACATCACATAAAACAATCCTAATCAAACCCAACCATTATGCCAAGACCTTAATGCATGCATTTGTGTCTAAAAATTTTCCTAAGGAACCCCCCCCCCCCCCCCCCAATACTCTAAATACTCACAATCCTCATAAACATTTGACCACTTCTTTTGAACAAAGCTCATTTTATGCATCCCTCCAAATCAATCCTTAGAAAACTTTTTTAAACCTCAAGGTATTTTTGTAAAGCTACCCAAGCATACATAATCTAGAGAATTACAACTTTTACATACCACAATTGAGCTCTTGAATTTTTCATTTTATTTTATATTTGATCTTCAATTTGTACTTTGAATTCATCACTTTTTTGTGTGATTTTTGGTATCTTCAACTTTTGAATTTCTTCAGAATTTTTGATCTTTGATATTTAAACTTGATAGCTCCAAAAATTTCTTCAACTTTTTGGTAATTTCTCTCTCTCTTTTTTTACATGTATATCTCACTTTTTTTTCACTCAAATCCTACATGTTTAAGCAGGGGTGGTTAACTTCAACCCTTATTGGTTAAGATACAAACCTTCCTGGATAGATTTCTGATACACGATGCTGAACATATTGCGACCCTCAAACTAAGCGAGGTTGTGTTTTTGTCCCATGATTTCACTAGAATAAGGGAGGCCACAAATGCACTATAACATATATTGGCTCAACTAAACATTTGGGTCCTCATAGAATCATAAAACATAATACTAGTCATGAATCCTAATTGCTTTTACCATAATTTTCTGAATTAATCCTAGCAATTTTAGTGCAAAATTTTTTAAAATTAAGCCCAAATTAAGATTCTAATGTAAACCAACCCCCTACCCCACACTTAATTCATGCAATGTCCCCATTGCATGCTATGCATGATAAAGAAAACAAAAGTTAAAAAAAAAAAGAATTGGAACAAACTCCCATGGGATAGTAGTGGCGAGGTTGATATTTCTTCTTTTTAGCTCCATCTTCAGCTAACTTTGGCATGGGAACAACCCATCCATGCCTTGGGCGTCATATCTCGTGTGGTTCATAACTCTAAAATATCGAGGAAAAAGCTTCTTGGAAACGCTCGGAAATGATCTTCAAAAATATAGACAATGCCCATGTCGAATGGAATCAAATCGCCAATCTTGAAGGTAAGAGAAAGAGTAACTCATCGAGTTAATAGTAAACTCGCCGAGTTAAGTCGATAAAAGTGGTAACAGTTGGGTTTTTTCGCATGGATTCGTCGAGTATCTGAATGGAACTCGACGAGTTTTCTGCACTGAGTAAATAAAATTAGCTCCTGCTTCAGGTTTGTTTATGGGGTTTGAGGAGATTATTATAGCAATATTCCCCCTCATTTTTCTTCAGTAAAAGCACATCCCTTCAGCTGTTTAATTACCGGACTCGTAATTAGACTCAATTCTCCCATTCTTCTCATTTTAGACTCAATCCTACGTTTTATTCCTCACACTTTATTTGTTCATTATATCCCTCATCCTATATTCTGAAAAGATCAAAAACAAATACCAAGTAATAAAAAAATCAAAATAAAAATCCTAAATTATCCCTAAATACTAGAAGCTTAGAAAGAAAAAGAAAAGCAAACTCTAATGACGGGTTGCCTCCCGCAAGCGCTTCTTTTTGTGCGAGTCTTTAGCTGGACTCTCAACTTAATAAACTTCCAATAAAATCAATGTCAATCCATCCGTTGCATTGAATATCTTCTTTGGTGGACCAATTTGTAAAATTTGGCTCTTTGCTTCTAAAATTGGCCAAACGAACTTGAATTTATGTAACCCAAGAATCTTGACAAGGGTTGGAACCGGTCGGGTACTAATCAGAAATGGATCGTGCCTCAGAACTTTCTCCAAAGTTGGAATCGTCACCCCATGCTTCGAAACACAAACCGGAAGAATAGGGGGCCACGTCATGGTAATGGTCAAACCACGGCTTGGTTCCTGCAACTTAGGTTTTTCTTGTTCTTCATCTGACCTCTCTGTTAGCAATCTTTCCAGCTCCTCCAAATCTTTTTCTGGATTAAATTCTTCATCTTGTAACTCAGATTTCTCTTGTGTGTTGGGCAAGATGTTATCTAACCATCTTCCAAATTCCTTCAAATCATCATCTGAGTCATACTCCTCATCTTCTTGCTCAATTTCTTGTACTACTTCCTCAAGAAAAGGATCAAAAGCATCGATATTTGGAAAATACATAATAAATATTAAAACAAAAAAAACTCATAACTTTATATGAGATAAATCTCACACAAAGGATCGATAATACTAGCAATTAAAATAAATTTTAGAACCGTTCCCTGGCAACGGCGCCAAAAACTTGATGTGTGTAAAACCAACTAGTTTTAATCCTACTTTTTAAGTATAAATTTAACACACAAAAGGCAGTGTACCTGTCAAATTTGTGGTATAATCAAGCAAGCAGGGTATCGAACACAGGGAACGGCAAATTAAACTAACTACTAGAATTATCTAAAAAACAAATAATAAAAGGAAGGGTTTTCTCTAGTTTTGCAAGACTAGAAACTTAAACAATTAACTAAAACTTAAACTACCAACTGAGCAAGCAAAGATCAACTAAATTCAATAATAAAGAAGACTTATGTTTAGGTTTTGAATCCTTTATTCCTATGGTTGATTTTATGGCAAGTGCAATGGATTAACTTTTCATTGGCTACCGATTAGTGTGATTAGGTTCATGTTCGCTATTACTAATCCTTAGAAGACAAATCAATTCAAACAGTGGCCAGTTGGTTAAATTAACAGGTTTTCTAGTTTATTGATTCGGGTTAAGTAAGACTTGTAGTGGTTAATTAAATTGGTCGTTCAATTAACCTCTTGCTGATGGTTCGTCACACAAGCTCACACATTAACTTACCTATTCTCTATTAACCCTAGTTTCACGTTCGCTATTCCTAGGCATATAACAATGTTTTCACATAAATCATATGATATTAGCAATTAAGAGATGGTCATGCAACTTAATATACTGGTTAATTAACAGAAGAATAGTTATAATTAACACATAAGGTTCTTTAACAAGCTTAACAAAACATAATCACCAAATTAAAGTAATCCAACCATAAAATCATACCATAATCATAAAGTCATCTATCCTAAACAGAAGATAATAGTTTTAGCTCATGATTACAGTAAAACTAAGATCAAAAACGAAGTCAAGTAGCTCAAACATAGTTCAACTTAAAGAATAAGTAAGAATGGACTTGAATTTGCCTTGATTGTTCTCAAAATTGGATCTAGGGTTGATTCTCTGACTTCCAACGCCTTAGCAGGTCTTCTAATCGCAACTTTTCTCCAAGGGTTTCTTAGAAAAACCGGGTATCGATCTGAAAGCCCCTTTTGATAGATTAGAGGTGACTCGGCGAGTTCAGGGACTGACTCGTCGAGTCCCTCATTAAATCCCCGTGTACGGCAAGGCAAGGACTCTTCTGCTTCGAGAATGTTCGTGGGAACTCGTCGAGTCAAGGGTAAACTCGCCGAGTCCTTCTTGGTTTTTGGCTCTTTTCTTCTTTCTTTGATTCCCAAGCTCCCGATAGCTTCTCCTGCTTCCTTTTGCTTCCGAGCACTTCTTTTGAACTAAAAATATAATTTAAACGTAATTAAGCATCTTTTGTTCCATAATTGCAATAAATTAGCCATAAAGTATTAATATTCTTATACAAAATATATGACTAAATATGCACATATCAAAAGGGTTAAGAGTATGAAATAGTAATTAAGGAAGGTTGTTATGTATAGGAGTTTGAGAGGAGTTGATCCCAGCATCGAGGACAGTTCGGACACTTCACGTCATTGAGGTGAGTTACCTTCCAGTAGAGGTGGGTCTAAGGCCACAATACCAGTTATTAAAGTTTGAGGGTTTGAATTTTAAAAGTGTAAAAAGAAATTGAATGGGGCGCATGGAACTTGAACCCGTGCCTTATTCACAAAATATTGTTGGCTCTACCCACCCAAAACAGTTAATAGGTCATCTTGTTTATCCGATAACTAATGTAATATTTCTGCCATTTTAATCATATCAAAAGCTTCAGAATTTATGCAATACAAATTTGTAATATTAAAAATTATCATCTCCGCTTATTACTAATACATATCTAAACTAGTTTTTGAATTAGTCATAACAATACTAGATTAAATTCATCATTTTATACCAAAAACTCGGTATTATTTTTTTCTTTTAAATTAACAATTTCATTGGCCGAAACAAAGACATAGAATCAATTCCTACCATGAGATACATAACCTTAGGCTATTTATGCAACAAATTTGAACTTAAATCAAATAAACATACATTGATTTGCAAGAACTTCGAAAACACTTCACAACCTTACTTCACCAATTTCTCCCACGATTCTTAATCTTTCTAGCAATTCCAGAGGGGTTTTCCCCAGAAATTTCTATCTCTATATAATGACGAAAGTTTCATCGGTTACAATCCACTCAATTGCTCGAATTTATGGTCTAATCATGGATGACGGTTTCTAGGGTTTAATTCCCATAATTTGCTCCTAATTACTCATTAATTTTTTAATTAAACATTATATTATAATAATATAATCATATTATATATATATATATATATATATATATATATATATTAAATTTGAGTTATCACATTGATGAGTGTGGACTTTCCTTTAAAATTATCTTCATATATATATATATATATATATATATATATATATATATATATATATATATATATTAAATTTGAGTTATCACATTGATGACTGTGGAGTTTCCTTTCAAATTTTCTTCAACTATCTCTACTGTGGTCTTCCTCTTGAAATGTGAGGTTGCTTCACCTCCCTTCTCTTATCTTGGCCTTCCGGTTGGGGCTAACATGAATCTGATAAAATCTTGGAAACCAGTTGAGGAAAAAATTAAAAACAAACTCAGTGCTTGGAATGATAGAAACCTCTCTTTTGGTGGGAGGCTCACTTTGCTTAATTCTATCCTAAGTAGCCTACGTATTTACTATTTTTCCCTATATAAAGCCCCTTTGACGGTTATTGAAAATCTCGAAAAAATTCAAAGACAGTTTCTTTGGAGCGGAAAAGGAGATAGTAGGAAAATATGTTGGGTTTCAGGGAACAAAGTCTTAGCTCCAAAAAGTAGAGGCGGTCTCGGTGTATCTTGCCTAAGAATCATGAATTTATCATTATTTGCCAAATGGTGATGGCGTCTCAAAACAGATATCGATGCCTTATGGTGCAATGTCGTTAGCTCCATTCACAAATGGGAGAGGCGCGACTCTTCAAAAATGGCAAGGTCGAGCTACTCTGGAAATTGGAAAGAAATCACGAAAATTGAGGTCGATTTTAAATCATTTAATATCGACTTGCATGCTCTATTCAGTAGAAGAATCAGAAGTGGAAGCAAGTGTCATTTTTGGCTCGATGAGTGGAGATACAACCAACTGTTCAAGGAGTTATTGTAACGCCCCGACTCTCAGGTATAAACGTTCAGTCTTATATTTCCAATTTTTAAGGTCGACACGACGAGTTGGATGCCCTGACTCGTCGAGTAGGCACGGTTCTGGTCGTAGGTTTTAAGTGGCCAAATCAGCGAGTCGGAGGACAGACTCGACGACTTGGATCTGGAGGATGAAACCCTAATTTCTGGGGTTTTGCACCCTATTAAAAGGGTCATTAACCCCCCCCCCCCCTTATGTGACAACCCGAAACTTCTTTCGTCCAAAACGTTAAAAATAAATCAATTCGGAATTTATTTCTGCTCTTGTCAGCTATACCTCGACTCTAATTAAATACTTCGAACTCAGTACAATCGAAGTTTGGGTCCAAGAATGAGTTTTTCCAAGTCAAAGCGTAGCATCCGGGCCAAACACCCCTTCGAGAGGAGTTTACGGCCGCAAACTCGAGTTTACGGCCGTAAACCCCCCCCCCCCCACTCCACCCCTTGACCGAAAACTCACCCCTATATAAAGGATGAGTGGCCTTCATTTCAAGCTTTAAGCACTCAAAGGACTTTCTCTCTCTACTCTCTCTCTACAATTTTCGAGTTTTGCTCAAGGATCTTCAAAATGTAAGTGATTTTTCACTTCTATGGTGTTTCAATCCCTTGTCTAGTGATGAATCCATGTTTCATCTCATAAATTTCATCTTTTTCTAGATCTTCTCTCTCACCAAGAACACACACTAGTTCTTGGTGACTAAAAACCTCATTCCAAGCCTCTTACAGTAAGTAACTACTCCCTATGTTTGTTATCTTCTAAGAATCGCTTGTTTTCACCTAGAAATCAACCCGAAATCATGAACACGAAATGGGTTTACGGCCGTAATCCCTTCAATGGCCGTAAACTCCATTTTTGGTCGATTATTGGCCTTTAAACTCTTCCTTGAGCTGGGCACAAGGCTTAGAACACCTCCAAGAGGCTAGAATGGACCTTGAAACACCAAAAATCGCACCTTTCACCAAGTGTTTATGGCCATAAACTCATGGGCCGTAAACCCATAGGCCGTAAACCCATGGACCGCAAACACTTGAGCCGCAAACTCGTGGGCCGTAAACCCTGTTGGGCCGCAAACCCTGATCGTACACTCCTGATTACGGCCGCAAACTCCCCATCTTCAATCGCGTGTGATTCTAACACTTAGTTTCAAGTGTTTCCTGGTCCCTAAGGTGGTTTCCTTCCATAACAAATAGTGTTATGTCCTCACCTAATACATATATGTGTTACCATATGTTAATAGGATCCTCTTGCGTACGAAACATCATTTGACACTCAGCATCCACACCGATCTTACGCTCGGGTCTTACGTCAAACTGTGAGTTCATACCCCTACATTTTCCCATGTTTTTAATGTTTTCAGGGGGGGATACAAGTTAAACATAAATGCTTTCAATAATATAAAACTTATGCAATTCTCATACTTTAACCCTTTTGTACTATGTTGAGCATAAGGGACGTTTTCACTAAAATTGCATAGTTTTCCGGACACATTATTCACTACATTATACATGCAAACTATAATAGGTATTGATGAGAATAAATCTCAGATCGATTAGATCTTTCACAGGTAAAAGATAAAGATCAAACAAAACAAACACAATAACAGAATCAACAATATGCTTATGATTCAAATATAGTCACGCCTCAGCAGAGCTCTATGAAGAACTTCCACTATAGAGGCGAGCTAGGGTTTACAATCTTCAAAAAGAATAAAAACTAAAGCGTATTTACAAAGACTGCATGCATGCAGCTTAAATACTAAACCCTAGAGAAAACATGCACGGTTGGACAGGGCCAAACCGGCAATCAAAATTGGGCTAAGGACCGAGCCCATGACGCAACACTATAAGCCCAACAATCTCCCCCTTTGCGTCGAATGAGGCGAGAGATCAATTTCTTTGAGTAGGCTTCACAGTCTTGACAACCTTGAACAGCCGAGGGATGACTGCAAGAAGTGTTTGCCGAAACTGAATGTACCATCGTAGCATGTCAGTAAACAGCTTCTTATCGGCTGTAGAATTCTGATTGCACTTGTGGATAATCTCCAAGATATGCTCCAAGCAAGCAGTTGAGAATAAGTGCTTATCACACAGAGCGAAGATACATTTTTGCTTTTCGCCTCTGACAAACATTACTGTGTGAGACTGTGGGTCGATTCTACCCTTGACCATAACATTCACATCGCCCATTCTGCCGGAAGGTTTGATGGTTTGGACGCTTGTGAATGGCAGCGACGATCTCTTGGTCCATTTTCGCCACTTCGTGAATGTAGCATACAAGCATTCGCTTGATATGGTCAATGATCGGCTGGTACTCCTGTGGATTTGACATCAGGATGTTGTTGAGAAGTATCCAGTCGTGGGGATTGAGGTTCGGTAGATCAGCAAGGGTGAAGTTATGAACCGAGCCTTTAGAGCCTCGAGTCACTTTGAATTTCACATTGACAAACATCCCTGCTGAGTAAGGCTTCAGAACCTTGATAGTAGTAATCTTCTGTAAGCTCCATGTCAGGTGCTGTGGCTGAGCAAACTCCAGATAGAACTCCAAAAGATCCCGATCAACCTTCGGGTCTGGAGAGGGAATAGAAACAGTTGAGTTAAAGCAGTGAAAGATGAATGCTTTTCGCGTGATCGGCATGTCAAACTGTGCATCCTTGGAGTTTTCAAGCCCAAACGACATCACAGGCTCAAGCCACAGTGTACAAGGTTCATCGATAGCACACTTTTGAAGCGAATCAAGAGTCCACACAGGAAAAATGGACTTCTTCTTTTCCAGGAGCTCTTTTTCTTTAAGCTCTTTTTCAAGCTCTATCGATTCCTTCATCAGTTTTTCTTCAAGTTCCTTATCAGATGCCTTTGTTTTCTGAAAAGGATTAGAGGAATCTGGTTTAAAAATATCTTCAATATCATCATCAGTATCATCATCCTCACCAATTTTCTTCTTCTTCTTCTTGCATCTATCACTGACCGAAGCTTCATTAACCTTCTTCTTCTCTCCCCCTTGTTTCGGTTGGACACCAGGCACCGGAACACCCTCAATACGACTAAGAATGGCCAGTGCAGGTCGAAGTTTATCAGCCAAATGCCTGCGAGTGGTGATGGTGATGATAGGATCATGGGCTTCAAGGAGGTGAAGTAAGATGGAGTGAACATCATCAGCTGAGCCTCGAATAACTTCCCTCTCAGACTTCAAGTCATTGAGTTCAGCTGTTGCAGTGCGAAGTTTGAGATTCTGGATTTTCAGTTGAGAGGTTCGCTTGTCAAGTTCATCCATGACTCGATTTTCAACTGCTAATTCTGCCTCCAGTTGAGTTAAGCGATCATTGACTTTATCATGCAGATTGACATTTGCAGCTTCAATGGCTTTTCGGGCAACTTCAAGATTAGCTCGTTCGAGTGCTAGAGAACGTTGAAGATTTGCAACCGAATCATTTACTGTCTTAGCATTCTTTTGAGCAGCAGCCTGCAATGAATCTAGAAATAGGTTAGCCTCAGAAATTAGTTTGTCGGCTTTTGCGGTCGCCTCTCTGCATTCTTTAGAGGAGGACTCGACTGCAAGCGAGGCCTTTTGACACTGGGAAGTGGAGGCGTCGATAGCCTTGGCTGCAGCAGAAAGGGATGCGCCATGTTCTTTTACAACAGAAGAAAATAATGCTTTGAGAGCAGCATCTGAATAAGCCCCAGATGAAGAAGAGGAAATAAGTTGATCAAGTTTATCATTAACTGCTTTGAGATGACGCTTGGTTACAGGTGCATCTTCATCTTCATCACTCTGGACACGGTAAGGACTGAAATAGGTGGAATCAAATTCCAAGTCCTCACCTCCAAGAACAGGGGTGGTGTCAGTAGATGGGGTAGGTGATAAGGGTTTGGTTGTGACAGGAGGTTCAGTGGTAACAGGTGGGATAGGAGCTGAAGAATGAGCTTGTGTAGTAGTGGTGGTAGTGGTAGTGTTGGTAAAGATTGGATTAGGGATAGGAGTAGTGTTAAATGGTTGAGATGTAGAGATGGGAAATATAGGAGGTATGGATACTGGGACAGAAATGGGTAGAGGAGAAGGAGGGAGGGAGTGAACTGGAATTTCGGGGGTAGGAGAGCGAGGCGGGGTATGACCACGACCCGAAGCCTCCTCGCCAGAGCTTTCGCTTTCAGATTCTGAAGGAGGAGCAGATGTGTGTTTGGGAGGGACATACTCTGAGTCTGAATCACTTGAAGATTGGAGTATGAGTCTCCGAGCGGGCTTTTTCTGCTTCTTGGGTTCAGGCTGGGACAGAGCGGCCTTGTCTGACCTTCGTTTCGTAGGGGTTTGCCCCTTGGTTGTTTTAGCAACCTTCGTCTCCTTCTGAGTCGCAGCTTTCTTTCCCCTCTTGGCTGGCTTGTTAGCTTCTTCAATGGATCGAACCATGGCTAGGGTTAGTTCCCGTGGACCCGAAGAAGGAACCTCCCTGTATTGTTGCAGAAGTTTACTTGCGTCAGGCAGACAAGCAAGCATGGTGTCAGGGATGGATCCAGTGAAAGAATACTTGGTGGGATCCGTGACAATTATCTTCGTTGTGTGAAAAGTAGCAATACAGGAGAGAAGAGAGTATGCCATGATTGGAACGTGAAGGCGATCCATTACCCACTTGGTGATGATTGACCAGTACCGTCCACACGAGATTTCGGAGTGTCTTGAGGAAGAACTCAAGCTTTGAATCAGTTGTTGCCAGATGATTGTACCATAGTCCAGATCAATCCCGTGATATAGACCGTAAAGCACAGTCATAAAGGACTTGCTTGCTCCATCTGAGCCGGCGCTGCGCTCAGAGAGTCCTTTGAACAGTAGAGTGAATAAGCCATTCCATGGAGGAGGAAGGCAAGACTTCTTGAACTTGGTGATGGTGGTTAGGGTTTCAGTGTACCCCATTTGATAAAATATGGAGAACAACTGACCAGTAGTGATCGATTCAGGGTTTACTTTGGTTGGTTCTTGAGAGAGGCCAATTAGGGCACAGAAGCGGTTCTTGGAGATGGAGGACTTCTCATTGTGGAGTTCAAAGTGAATCCTTTCAGCGGCTTTGTCGTAGTAAGCAGTGGAGTAGATTAGTGAGAGGCAGGCCATGGGAACGACTTCGACTCTTGACAGAGCGTCGACTAAAGGCGAGTATTTAAGACACTCAACAACATACAGCATGTAGGGTTCATAGACAAAGGGTGTGAGATCGATGATCAGGTTTTGTTGAGGTTTGATAGTGAGAAGGGTTGGGTGAACAGAGGTATCTTGAACTGAAGAAGATTCTGCCATTGTAGAAACTTGGAGAAGAAGATGAACAGTAAGATGAATCGCCTTTGTTCTTCGAGAGTTTTGAAAGTGATAAAAGAGTAAAGAGCAGCGTGCCAAATCCTTTTATACGTACAAATAGGAGAGAGAAAAATCTGGCTGATATCTTGGAGTTATTTGAACTGGCGCCTGATTTGACGGATGAACAGTAGTCATACCCAGTGATGACGCATGAAAGAGAAAGGGCGTTTCCTTTGTACACGTCATTCCATAAAAAGCACTTTTGCAAATTATCTTAACGGTTGGAGAAATGCTGAGTCAGCCTTAACTCTATCCCAATCGTCACCCCATATTTCACATGAATCGTCATCGCTTTTTAAGTTTATCGATCATTGAAGCACCATTAATAGAACTAGTTTTTGAAAAAAAAATCGTGCATAGAGTGTAAAAGATAAAGAAATAAAGCGACTTGTGCAAGATAATTTGTGATGTCTTAAAAAAACATAAAGCAACTGATTCTGGGCACGAATCGCTTCCTTCAAAGTCAAGAGAGACCTTAAAGTGCTTGTATGGCTTCCCATTAAATAACGATCAAATACTTGTTAAGAAGTATTGAAAGGCATCTTTTAAATCTAAGGCTCATAACAGGTGGCTTTCGCTTCAATTCATGAATTCGAGACTTGATATAAGACCGAAACTGAATGAAGTACTTGTTAGATCAATGTAATCTATTGAACAAGTAGGTAGGGAACATATTCAGTGACTTGTTGAAATCGTAATTGGAAGAAAAAAAAATTAAAACATGGATCCATTTGGAAGAAAAGCTTTGGTAATAAGCACTTTCATTAGGATCGCGCAAAACGAAAAATGAGATTTCATAGAAGTGCATAATATAGATCAAACGTTAAAGTATTCACCGTCAATTCAGTAAGGGAGTTGGATTTTGGGTTTTACTTAAGTCGTGGTGAACGAACTTAAGATCATCAACACAGAATTGGTATAACCATAAACCTCAGTGGTTATAGCTGAGAGTCTCAAGGGTTACAAAATGTGAAACGAATCAGTGATGGAGAAAAATATGGTGGGTAAAAGAAACGAAAGTGCCTCTGCTAGAACTGATTGACAAAGCAGAAAACCTCTTAACTCAATTTGAGAGGAGTATGGCAGCTCATGATTAGAGTAAATGTTATAGCCTGGTTGGTGAGACAAGATTTGTATTTATCAAGTCATTAAGGCTTTACTCAGAATCGTTCGAGGCTTTGGTCAACATACAGCAGCATGCTTCTAGGGACACTTAACTAGTACTGAAGGAAAGAAATATACCTGCCTTAGTTCCATATTCTGATTTACTGGTTCTCTTATTACCTAATAAGAACAAAGAAACACACCACACAAACCAACAAACAAAGAAACAGAAATATTTTTGAATTTTTGGAAGGTTTCTGAAAAGAAATAAAAACAGAAAGATAAAATATTTTTGGAATTTTTTTTTTAAAAAAAATAGTATACAAAAGAATACAAACAAAACGCCTTGATATGAGAAGAAGCAAACGAGTTCAGATGGACCGAACCCGAAATAGACCGAACGCTCGGTTCATTTCGGTTCATGGTCGACCCGAACCCGAAATAGACCGAACCCGAAATAGACCGAACGCTCGGTTCATTTCGGTTCACTCTATTTCGCCTCTTACCTTTATTGAAGCGAAGGCGATTTTGGTACTGACTCCGATTCCATCATGCCTAGGCCTTGCAAAATCTTGTTGAAACTTGCTTCAGGAAGAGCCTTAGTGAATATATCTGCCAGTTGATCAGTTGTCCTTACAAAGTGAATTTCGACGTTGCCATCTTCCACATGATCTTTAATGAAGTGATACCTCAGTGCGATATGTTTAGTCTTTGAGTGTTGCACTGGGTTGTGACAGATCCTAATTGCACTTTCAGAGTCGCAATATAGTGGGATTTTCTTCATATTTAGCCTGTAATCTCTAAGCTGACTCTGTATCCATATCACCTGAGATGTGCATGAGACAGCAGCGATGTATTCAGCTTCAGCCGTGGAAAGAGAAACACATGTTTGTTTCTTCGATTGCCAGCTGACCAATTTACCGTCTAGAAATTGGCATCCTCCAGTGGTGCTTTTACGATCTAATCCACATCCACCCAAGTCAGCGTCTGAGAACGCTTGAACAAAGAATCATGAATTGGCCGGATACCAAAGACCGAGATAGGAGGTTCGCTTCAGATATCGAAAGATATTTTTCACAACTTGCAAATGAGGTTCGCGTGGGTTAGCTTGAAATCTGGCACAATAGCAAACTGAGAACATGATGTCAGGTCTGTTGGCCGTGAGATACATCAGTGAGCCAATCATTTGTCGATAAAGCGTCATGTCAGTGGCTGGCTTCTCCAATGAAGGTGTAAGCTTTGTCCCAAAAGCCATTGGAACTTTAACTCTGGAGTCTCCCATCATTCCAAACTTAGCAAGCAGTGTCTTGGGGTATGCCTCCTGGTTAATAAAGATGCCTTCGGGTCCCTGTCTAATGTTTAAGCCAAGGAAAAAGTTAATTGGACCCATTGAGCTCATCTCAAATTTAGTTTCCATCAACTTCCTGAATTCAGCTGTTAAGCTGGGATTCGTGGAGCCGAAGATGATGTCATCAACATAAATTTGGACTATCATAAGGTGGTTACCCTCTCTCTTTCGAAAGAAGGTTGGGTCAACCGAGCCTTGTTTGAATCTAGACATTTTTAAGAACCGAGTGAGAGTTTCATACCATGCTCTGGGAGCCTGCTTTAAGCCATATACCGCTTTGTCAAGTATGTAGCAGTGACCTGGATACTTTTCGTTCACGAAGCCTGGCGGTTGTTCAACGTACACGGTTTCTTCAAGTTCACCGTTGAGAAAGGCACACTTGACGTCCATCTGATAGACTTCAAAGTTTTTGTGTGCAGCATAGGCAAGAAAGATACGAACAGACTCTAATTTAGCAACTGGAGCGAAAGTCTCTTCATAATCGATACCTTCTTCTTGGCAGTAGCCTTTCACCACTAAACGAGCTTTGTTGCGAATCACGTTCCCCTCCTTATCCATCTTATTTCTGAATATCCATTTGAGACCGACAACCGAAGCATCCTTTGGAGTTGGAATAAGACGCCATACTTTGTTTCTTTCAAAGTCATTCAACTCATCTTGCATGGCTTGAACCCAGTCAGAATGATCAAGTGTTGAGCTAACGGTCTTCGGTTCAACTTTGGAAACAAAGGAGTTGAACATGCAAAACTCTACTTGAGAAAAGAGTGCAGCTTGTTTCGCTTTGATCTTTGATCGAGTTAACACCGTTTCTGAAGATTCTCCAATAATTTGACTCTGAGGATGATCTTTGGTCCATTTAATAAGTGGAGGATAATTTGGATGACAAGAGGGATCCAATTCTGCATTGATTTCTTCTTCCAATTCTGATAAAGTATCATCATTGACATGTGTACTCTCCCCCTCGAATGATGACACGAATTCTGGATCAGAATGCTCCCCTTCGTTTGGACTTTCGGTTGAGCCAAATGATTGTGACGTTGAATTCTCCCCCTGGAATGAAGGACCTTGATCTTGTTGTCGATTCGGACCCTCCCCCTGGACTGAAGGGCGGTCATTTGAAGGTTCGCCTTCAACTGGCCTCTCGGTTGCTTTAGGACGATCAGCAGCCATCTTTTGAGCAGCATCATCAATGATTTGCTTTAGACTGTCAACCTTGTTGTCTTTCGCTGTTGATTCAGAATTAATTGCCGTTTGAGGCTCATCAAAAAGAAGCATGTATTGCTCGAAAAGATTTGAAATTAGGGTTGTTACGTGACCAGTCTTTGGAAAGATTTCCTGAGTTGTACTTTCGGTTGCCTTCATCTTCTTAACATATCTATCATCAAAAGTGACATAGTATGTTTCTTCAATCTTCTTAGAACGCTTGTTCAGAACTCTGTATGCCTTAGAATTCAGGGAGTAACCTAGGAATATACCTTCATCAGCCTTAGCATCGAACTTATTTCGCTTCTTGTTAGAATTGAAGACGAAGCACCTGGAACCAAACACATGGAAGAATTTCACATTCGGTTTGCGATTGTTTAAGATCTCGTAAGGAGTGTGAGAGAATCGCTTGTTTAGATATGATCGGTTATGAGTGTAACAAGCGGCAGCGATAGCATCAGCCCAGAAATACATAGGCAATGAAGCGAAGCTTAGCATAGTGCGAGCTGCTTCGCACAGAGATCGGTTTCTTCTTTCAACAATTCCATTCTGCTGTGGAGTATATGGGGCTGAAAAATTATGAGTCGTTCCCTTCTCAGCAAGAAAATCTTCGAAATCTTTGTTTTTGAATTCTAAGTCGTTGTCGCTTCTTACGTTACGAACAACTTTCCTTAGTTGAATTTCAACCTGCTTTATGAAGAGCTTGAGCCTTAGAGTAGCCTCAGATTTTTGCTTCAAGAAAAATACCCATGTGAAGCGAGAGAAGTCGTCGACAATGACCAAAATGTACTTATTTCCACCAATGCTTTCAATGGAAGAGGGACCACACAGATCGATGTGCAATAATTCCAATGGCTCTATCACTTTTGTATTGATAATGGAGGGATGACTTTGTCTACTCTGTTTTCCCAATTCACAGGTTGCACATAAATGTTCTTTGTCGAATTTGAGAACTGGAAGACCTCGAACATGATCTCCTAAAACCAGTTTGTTTATATCCTTGAAATTAAGATGAGAGAGACGTCGATGCCATAACCAGCTTTCATATGAATGAGCCTTCATGAGTAAGCAAACTGCTGGTTTACCTCGAATTGGATTGAGGTTTAAAGGGTACATTTCCCCTTTTCGCTTCGATTTCAGTAGAATGTTATTTGACTTCTTCTCGACTATCTCTGAGCCTTCATCATCAAATGATACCTTCAATCCAGTCCCAACGACTAGTTGTGATACGCTGATAAGGTTATGTTGAAGCCCTTCAACATATGCGACCTTTCTAATTGAGAAATCACCATTCGTAATCATTCCATAGCCTTTAATAGTTCCAAACGAGTTGTTGCCGTACTTCACAATACCACCATCCTTGAGAGACCGAAACTCCCTCACTTCTTCCTTCCTTCCTGTCATGTGACGTGAGCAGCCACTGTCAATATACCATTCTTCGTCAAACTGCTCGTCACGCATAACCTGCAAAATATTAAGCAGATTTAGGAACCCAAAGTTTCTTGGGTCCTTGTGAGCCTTTTACAGGAGAGGGAATAGTAAGAGAAATATCAACCAAATAAGTACGTTTAATTAAAGTTGTTTCATCTTTTCTTTTTATAGTGAAAACTTTAATTTTGTTTGACTTAAATTCGACAGGCGTACGATTTGAGGTGTTGACGTCTGCATTCTTTTGGATTTCTTTTGGACGTCTGTCATCTTCTGGAAAGAGATTTCCTTTCCCCTTTAAATCCTTGAAAGAATTAGAACGAGAAGATTTAGGTTTAGAAGTGACATCGGATCTTCTGTTCATTTGATTGGTCTTGCAGGGTTGAGAAACGTAACCGCTCTTTCGGTTGCTATTGAGTTGAGGACCGAAACCGTTCTTTCGGTTGTTATTGGGTTGAGGACCGAAACCGTTCTTTCGGTTGATGTGGTTCTGAGAACCGAAGCTCTCCCTTCGGTTCATTTCAGTCGAGGGACCGAAACCACCCTTTCGGTTCCTTACTTCCTGCGAACCGGTGCTTTCCTTTTTGTTCCTTACCTCCTTTTGTTTAGAAGGTTTTTCATAGCGAACATAATTAGGATTTTGAGATCTCTAGAACAGCTTCCTTTCGGTAAGGTTTTTCTTGTACCTCACATTTCTTTGATGCTTTCTGTCTCTCACCTGTTTTGGGTTTCTGTGAATGTTAGCCTTTTTCTCAGAACTTTGAATATTAGCTTTGCACTTAGGTGAATTGGTTTCGCTTGAAATAACCACTTGCTCATCTGAAGACTTTTTAGTCCCACTTGTGCTCGGCTCATCAAAATGAGTAGGATCATTAAGTGGTTCGGCTATATATCTGCCTCTCACTCTCCATGTGGTCTTCTGTGACAAACCTACTGTTTCATCAGCATTGTCAATAGGTGCTGACCAGAAGATTTCATCACATCCGTCAACATTATCTTCTGCTACTATCGCCGTCAGTTCGGCTGTTTGTTGATGAGTTACTCCATTAACCTTGTATACTTGATTTGGAGTTGATTGTACTTTTTGATACACAACCGCTTTTTCTTTAAGGACTTTGGTCGTGTCTTTGGATAGTGGAGCGTATTCAACTGAATTTTCAGAAATCAGATTTTTGTGGGTTTTAGGTTCGCTCTTGACAAACTCAGAACAGTCCACCACATCCTCTACAGAGATTTCACTCAGATCATCGTCCTCATTAAGTTCAGATGCACTTTCAACATTAATTTTATTTTCTGAACTTAATTTGGCATTCAACGAGTCAAATTTTTGTACAGTTTCGGCTCTTAACTTCAATCTATCATTCTCATCTAACAGATTTTTGAGCATGTCCTTATGGTCCTTGGACTTTATGTAGGATTCAATTTTGTCAAGACCGATTTTGTATGTAGGTGAGATCTCATCAGAGGATACAACACTTTCACAGATGTAAGCTTCAGCATCGATTTCATCCTCCTTTAACTCAAGGAAGGGCAAAATCATGCGATGTATCTTCTTTCCTATTTCACAATCAAGATGCAACTGTGTGATATTAAAATAAAGTCTTTTAGCAATCAAACAAAACACATTTCGTTGTTTTAACAGTTTAAGATTGTCTCTTTGCAAATAAATCGACTCATCCTTAGACCTAATCAACTCTTTTTCCTTCAGCTCAATCCACATCCTCCTTTCCTCACTCTTCGACGATACCCTGCTAATTTGATCAGTCAGGTTAGAGTTTGTGACACGGGTTTGGGAAAGACTACTACTTATACTAGAAAATTTAGATTTTAAGCTATTCAGTTCCTTTTCATAGTTAGTAACAGGTATTTTTAGAGAAGCAAGAATATTTTGTACCTTCTTGATCAACTCATCACATTCATTGATCTGTGTACTAACAGGTTTCGTAGCAAAACACTTGTCCTCTCGCTCCTTCTCACCTTCTATTCCTCCATCAGTCGTATATCCTCTCATCTGGGATACACCTTCGGTCACCATGAAACACCTTCCAGCAGTGTGTTCTTCTTTTACCAGCATCGCCTTGCCATGAGTGGGTTTTCTTACTTCTTCGTCCTCTGAGTCTGTGGACCATACTTCCACGCCACCGAATTCATCACGGTAGTCTGTATCCTGTACAATCAAAGCATTCATAGTTTTATTGTTAGCAGCAAACTTTCTTTTCTTGATATCCTCCAGTCGTCTCATGAGGCTCGCTTCCTCATCATCATCGTCCGTCTTTTCTGCCCTCTTTTTCAGCATGCAGTCCTTGGCAAAGTGATTCTTGCCTCCACAGTAATGGCAATCAAATCCTGAGTCTCCACCAATTTTCACTTCTTTCTTGGACTCTTCTGACTTCGACGCTATCTTCGGTTCCTCCTTAACCTTTTCAGCGTTGTAACTTCCCTGCCAATTTCGGTTTTTATTGGCTGGGAACTTCCTTTTAATGAACTTTCTAGGATTAGAGACCATCAGGGCATACTCTTCACTGGTTAGATCATAGTCAGAAAGATCTAATTCCTCCTCTTCTTCAACAGAACTTTTTCCTTTAGAAACAAGGGCTAACGAACCCAAGCTAGACACCACACTCGTTTCCTTAGTCAGAGCACTTTCATGGGATTTCAGAATTCCCACCAGTTTCGCCAGAGAATACGATTTAAACTGTTCATGTGCCTTTACTGTTGACACAACTGCCATCCATTCGGGTCTAAGACCGTTCATGAAGGTAACTTTCTGTTCAATAACTTTCCTTTCGATCCCATGCTTTATCATCTTACTCAAGAGATGATTATAACGATCAAAAGCCTGAACCAGTTTCCCTTCGGGCTTTTGTTTGAAATCACCAAACTCTGAAAGCAAAAGAGTTTGAATCGAATGTTCCATATCTGCTTCGGTGGAATACAATTCTTTTAGCCTGTCCCATATCTCTTTAGCTGTAGTGCAAGAATTCACCAAACGAAATGTATCTGACTGCAATGCAAACCTAATCATTCTTAAGGCTTTAATGTTACATTTAAACTTATCTTTCTCGTCTTGAGGAATATCTTTCACATCACTCACAAGCTAATTGTACTCCTTTTGAGTTTTGACAATCCTTGAGTTGTTTGTATGAGAAAACGGGCCAACAGTGATAGCTTCCCAGATCAAGTACCCATCATCTTCTGAGCCACTCACATAATCTTCGAAGTGATGTGTCCAAACCTCATAATCTTGAGTGTACAAGATTGGAATCCTAGTCGTTGATCTGATATTGTTGGAGATGTTGATTGGATTGGTTTGCGAATCATCCATGGACATTGTGATGAAGTTTGATCGATAACCTGTTTAAGATCAGACTTGTAATTTATCGTTAGGGTAAGATCGACAATTAATGAGACACGCCAATATGGAATGACGGCTCAATTAATATCAATCAATGCGAAAAAACCCTGATAACTTCTTCAACAGAAGAGATGTGTATGAATTACACAGTCTCCTGCTCTGATACCAATTGATGAGAATAAATCTCAGATCGATTAGATCTTTCACAGGTAAAAGATAAAGATCAAACAAAACAAACACAATAACAGAATCAACAATATGCTTATTATTCAAATATAGTCATGCCTCAGCAGAGCTCTATGAAGAACTTCCACTGTAGAGGCGAGCTAGGGTTTACAATCTTCAAAAAGAATAAAAACTAAAGCGTATTTACAAAGACTGCATGCATGCAGCTTAAATACTAAACCCTAGAGAAAACATGCACGGTTGGACAGGCCCAAACCGGCAATCAAAATTGGGCTAAGGACCGAGCCCATGACGCAACACTATAAGCCCAACATGTATAGTTTGGGATTTTCTAAACATAACAAGTACAGAAACTTTCACTACTAAACATATGCACCAAGACAGAAATTGTTTACAGTATACATCACTACTTTATCATGGTATTCATAACTGTAACTATCACTACATATGGTATACATACGGATTTTCACTATGGTAGAACGCTACTACAATACATGTAAACTAGATTGTACGATACTGTGAGGCGCTACTTCAATACTATACCCTTAGGTGTACAGGGATAAATCCTATCATAGTATAACTAGAGTCTCCTGGAGGGAGAGCGCGAGATTTGTGAATAGATCTATTCGGGACTGACAATCCCATACCTGAACTGCTAGCTACAGTTAGGCGGGCACGCCTAGGGTGTACAAATGTCATTTAACTCGACGCCTGAAGAACGTTATAAATGTCTCTAGTCATATCAAGTATGGTTATACGACTCACACTATGTGTAAATCACCTTTAGTTTACAACCTGGCACTCTTCAACAGTTTTATTTATACTAAATAGAACTAATACACACTACAACTGGAGAACTTTCAGAGTTTTCAAACAGAACTGAACATACAATGGTTTCACGTAAGAAATACTTATACATCATGATTAGCATTAGCTAGTCACATGAAGCATTATTTTCGCACATCACTACAGTTTTCAGTAACAAACATTCATGGTTTTATACAGAATTGAAAACACTACATTCTCATTAAAGAAAATATCGGATTTTCTTGAAACTATACAAACACTTTTACAAGCTCATCAACAAGTTTTCATTACAAACTACCGCTTATGAACTCACCAGCTTTATGCTAATATTCTTTCAAACTGCTTGTATTCTCAGGAAATCAGTAGACAGGTACTTGCTGGATTTTTGAGAAGCTGGAGCAATAAGAGTTTTATGCTTATATTCATACCAATTATTTGATGTAATTCAAATAAGTTACAGACAAAGTTTCAAACTGATGTAAACATTTTTCCTTTAAGTATTCACTGTAATGGTTGTGTTGCTATGATTGCTATTATTCATTGGTTGTGATGCTACACATGACGTCCTCCACCCCAGAACGTTTCCGCTATTCTGGTTTTGGGGTGTGACACCTTAGCCTCCCTTACAGCCCCTTTGAGTCCAGAAACCCTAAATCACCATTTTTCTCTCTTTTTGTGTGATATTAAGCCTTGTGGTGAATTGTGGAAGGAAAGAAGATCACTGACGGAGGTCAGGGTCGAGCAGCGCCCCCGAGGGCTCAGGAACACGCCTTCCAGCTTACAGCCGAGGAGGCCAGAGCAGCACCGGATGTGGTTGCTGGTATGTTTCTATCCTTTATCTTACTGATTATATATGTTTTATGCTTATATGTTTGTACCTGTGATTAGGTACGTTTTTTGTGAACTCCTTACCTGCTTTGGTATTATTTGACTCGGGGGCGAGTCGATCGTTTGTTTCTCAGACTTTCAGTAGGGAGTTCAGGTTGCCAGTGGGAGAGTTAGAGTGTCTGTTGTGAGTCTCCATCGCCAACGAACATGGGGTTTCCGCTTCCTCGGTCTATCGGGGTTGCGCATTGGATATTTTCAGAGTATCTTTTCCGATAGACCTGATTCTGATTCCCATGAGGGATGTATGTGTGATTGTGGGTATGGACTGGCTTAGTCGCTTTGGAGCTATGATCGATTGCGAGGATCAGCGAGTGGTGGTTCGAAATTTAGTGGGGGAGAACTGATTGTCTATGGCGAGGGTACCAGATTGGGATCAGGGTTTTGTTCAACTGTCAGGGCTCGGCAGTATATTTAGCACGGGTGTGCGGGTTATCTAGTGTACGTGGTAGATACGCGGGCCAGAGATCAGGTTTCAGTTTTATAGGTTCTGGTGGTCAGGGAGTTCGCTGATGTGTTTCCGGAGGAGTTACCTGGAGTGCCTCCAGAGAGGCAGGTCGGGTTTAGGGTCGACCTAGTGCTAGGTGTGGCCCCTATCGCCAAGGCGTCGTACCGGTTGGCACCACCAGAGATGCAGGAGATGTCATCACAGCTGCAGTAACTGTTGGGAAAGCAGTTCATCCGTCCGAGCAGTTCCCCGTGGGGAGCACTGATACTCTTCGTCAGGAAGAAGGATGGTTCACACCGGATGTGCATTGATTACCAGGAGTTGAACAAGTTAACAGTGAAAAACCATTATCCGCTCCAGAGGATAGATGATCTTTTCGATCGGTTGCAGGGAGCATCTTGGTTCTCCAAGATAGACCTGAGGTCCAGGTACCATCAGGTCAGGGTCAGAGAGGAGGACGTGGAGAAGACCGCGTTCCGAACTCGTTATGGACATTACGAGTTCGCGGTGATTCCGTTTGGGCTCACCAACGCGCTAGCAGTGTTTATGGACTTGATGAATCGGGTCTGCAGACCGATGCTTGATCGCTCGGTCATAGTATTCATCGACGATATCTTAGTGTATTCCAAGACCTGAGAGCAGCATGAGGAGCATCTGCGGGAGTTATTGGGAGTTCTGAGGCGAGAACGGCTTTATGCCAAGTTCTCGAAATGCGAGTTTTGGTTACGAGAGGTCCAGTTCTTGGGACACCTCGTTAACCAAGAGGGGATTTTGGTCGATCCGGCCAAAATCGAGGCGGTTATGCAGTGGGAGGTTCCAAAATCTCCCTCAGACATCAGGAGCTTTTTGGGATTGGCGGGGTACTAATAGAGATTCATACAGGATTTCTTCAAGATTGCAGTACCTCTCACTCGTCTGACGAGGAAGAGGGTGGATTTCCGGTGGGGCCCCGAGCAGCAGAGGGCGTTTGAGACCCTCCGACAGCGACTATGCGAGGCTCCAGTCTTGACTCTCCCGGAGGGGGTGGAGGATTTTGTGGTATTCTGTGATGCATCCATCATGGTACTGGGAGCGGTCCTCATGCAGAGAGGACGGGTGATAGCCTATGTATCGTGACAGTTGAAGATGTATGAGACGAGATACCCTACTCATGATCTGGAGTTGGGAGCGGTGGTATTCGCTCTCAAGATTTGGAGACATTACCTCTATAGGGTCCGCTGTACCATCTACACGGACCACAAGAGCATGAGACACATCATGGATCAGCCAAACCTGAACATGAGACAGCGCAGATGGCTAGATCTAGTCAATGAGTATGACTGTGAGATCCTTTACCACCCAGGTAAAGCGAATGTGGTTGTGGACGCTCTGAGTCGCAAGTCAGCTGGATCTTCTACTCCAGTGACGTGCATGAGGATTTCAGTGGATTTTCCACTTGTGGGTTGATCAGGGAAGCCCAGGATGAGGGTATGCGTCAGGAGAACTGGAAACTTGAGAGGATCAGGGGTGAGAACACCCGGTTTGTGCAGGATAGTCTGGGATTATTGACCCGTTGCGGTCGGGTCTGGGTTCTGATATCTGGTGGGGTCAGACAAACTATATTAGAGGTGGCTCATAAGTCTCTCTTCTCTATTCAACCGAGGGCCACCAAGATGTACCTGGACTTGCGATTGAGTTACTGGTGGTCGTGCATGAAGCGAGAAATATATTGGTACGTTGAGAGGTGTTTGACCTGCATGATGGTCAAGGCTGAGCACTAGAGGCCGCATGGCAAGATGCAACCTCTGGAGATTCCCATGTGGAAATGAGAGCAGATCACGATGGATTTCATCACCAAGCTGCCGAGGACGGCGAAGGGGTTCGATGCTATCTGGGTCATCGTGGATCGATTGACCAAGAGTGCTCATTTTCTGCCCATTCGGGAGAGCTCATCCGCTGAGAAGCTGGTTGATGTGTATATACGCGAGATTGTCACTCGCCATGGGGTTCCGGTCTCTATTGTCTCAGACCGTGATGTTCGGTTTACCTCCCGCTTCTGGCAGAAGTTCCACAAGGAGCTGGGCACACGGCTGCATTTTAGCACAGTATATCATCCGCAGACCGACGGTCAGAACGAGCGGACTATACAGACCCTCGAGGACATGTTGAGGGCTTGTCTCATCGATTTCGGTGGGAGCTGGGATTCCCACCTACCCCTTGCAGAGTTCGCCTACAACAACAGCTATCATTCCAGTATTGGTGCCCCACCGTTTGAGCTGTTGTATGGGCGGAGATGCCGCACCCCAGTCTGTTGGGGTGAGGTGGGTCACAGGGTGATGGGTCAGACCGAGGTAGTCCTGCAGACTACCAATATGATTCAACAGATTAGGCAGCGGCTGCAGACCGCGCAGAGTCAGCAGAAGAGTTACGCAGACAGGCGTTGATCTGAGCTGGAGTTTCAGGTTGGTGATATGGTACTCCTGAATGTCTCGCCCTGGAAGGGTGTGATCCGCTTCATGAAGAGGGGGAAATTGGGTCCCCGATACATTGGGTCGTTCAGGATCATTGCCATGGTTGGCAAGGTGGCATATAGACTCGAGTTACCAGAGGAGCTTAGTCACATCCACAGTACTTTCCATGTTTCACAGCTACGGAAGTGTGTTCTGGATGAGGAGGCGGTGGTGTCATTAGACGATATTCAGGTCGATGAGCGTTTGAATTACGTCGAGAGGCCGGTAGCCGTTCTGGAAAGGAAAGTGAAGGTTCTACAGAACAAGGAAGTACCTTTGGTAAAGGTACAATGGGAGCACCGGAGGGGATCCGAGTGGACTTGGGAGTCGTAGGCTGAAATGCGAGAGCATTATCCAGAGTTGTTCACCGCAGCAGACTTCGAGGACAAAGTCTAGTTCAAGTGGGGGAGAATTGTAACACCCCGAATCTCAGGTATAAACTTTCAGTCTTATATTTCCACTTTTTAAGGTCGACTTGATGAGTTGGATGCCCTGACTCGTCGAGTAGGCACGGTTCTGGTCGCGGGTTTTAAGTGGCCAAATCGGCGAGTCGGAGGACAGACTCGACGAGTTGGAGCTGGAGGATGAAACCCTAATTTCTTGGGTTTTGCACCCTATTTAAAGGGTCATTAACCCACCCCCCCCCCCCCCTAGCCTCCCTTGCAGCCCCTTTGAGTCTAGAAACCCTAAATCGCCGTTTTTCTCTCTTTTTGTGTGATATTAAGCCTTGTGGTGAATTGTGGAAGGAAGATCTTGAAGTACTCAAGCTTGGAACAAGAGGAAGGTTGTAGATCCGAGTTCTTCTTCATCTTAGCACCGTTTTTGAGGTAACAAGTTGTTACCTTGACCTTCTTCTCTCTAGATCTATGCATGTATGAGATTAGGGCCACTTTGGCAATGTTGATATGTTATTTTGGGTATTAGGCGTGATCTGAAGTTGCAACTTCAGATCTAGGCTTATCTTGGTCTGTAAGATCATAAAGTTTAAGCCTTTAGTGAGTTAATACCTTCTTAATCCCTTAGAACCTCTCTTTAGCTTGATTTGGGCCATTATCACCTTGCATGTACGTAAAGTTTGGAACTTTACATAAGAAGTATGCCTTATGAGCTTAGATCTGCATTATGGAGCTTTTAAGTGGCTTAAAAATCGTCTGGATGGAAAAAGGACTGAAGGGACTCGACGAGTTGCATGGCCAACTCGGCGAGTCCGATGAAGATTGTTGTGCAAGGATTTCTGCATGGACTCGGCGAGTCAATAGAGTGACTCGGCGAGTCAGCTAGGGTTTTCCCGACATTTGGACATGCATGAACTCGACGAGTTGCAGGGAAAATCGACAAGTCAACCAAGGATTTCACGACTTCTGGAGTTTAGGAAGGGCTCGACGAATCGGTGAACTGCACTCGACGAGTCGGGTCAACATGGACTGTTGACCTTGACCGCTGACCTTGACTTTGACCAAGGATTGACTAGTTGACTTCTGGGGTATTTTGGTAAATTGGAAATTTATGGAAATGATTTTATGGTAAATATAGGTGGTGGAGTTTGTGGCCGTGGTTCAAGAGTTTGAATTTATCACTTCGATTCGTCAATTGAGAGGTGAGTTATCCTCACTATACTAAGGGGTCTAAGGCACCAAGGCCGGCCTATTGGATTTGATATCCCAGTAGTTGATTACGTGTTGAGTATGAGATGATTATGCATGCTAGTTTGCTATGCCAGTTAGGTAGATCTGTAGGACTACATGTGTTACTGTTTGATTATTCGTATGTGCAATTAGCTATATATATAGACATGTTGTGTGGGTAGGGTTGAGGTTGCTCTTTCTCGTGTAGTGACCAACAAACCCTAGAGTATGCCAGATATGAGCTGAGGGCGGGAAGGCATACCAGACTCATACTGAGGACTCATTAGCATACCAGATACGAGCTGAGGACCAAGTGGTATGCCAGACTCGTACTGAGGGCAAGTCATTTATGTTCCAGTTGTAGGACTGAAGGGGGCAAGCTAGTCATAAGTTGTGGGCTCGAAAGCAAACCAGACTTATGATGTGGGCTCGGAGGCAAGCCAGATGTGACTTGTGGGCCCGGAAGGCAAGCCAGACTCATACTGTGGGCCCAGGGGGGTAATCCAATCTGTGGAGCTGTGGACCCATTACATGCTGTTATTATGTGTATTGTTTGTTATGTATCGGTATATTGGGGGAACTCACTAAGCTTTGGGCTTACAGTTTCATTTTTGGTTTCAGGTACCTCAGATGATCGCGGGAAGGCAAAGGCGTGATCGTACATCTCCTCACATTTTATGACTATGTTTTTGGGATACTCTGATATAGAACTTTTTTGGAAACAAATTTGTAATAACTGTTGGTTTCTAAATGTTTTAAATTTTTTAAATTTTGCTTGATTTTTATGGATGTTACAGTTATTTCCTAACATTTTTGCACTTGAAAATGCAAAATTTTGTGTTGTTAGTGATAGGTACCTATTGGCGGACAACAGAGTGACTTGGAGATGGGATTGGATCCGAGAACCAAGGACACCGGTAGAAATGCAACAACTTTATGCGATGCTTTGTTTATTGGAGAATACTAGTTTAAGTGAAGCTGATGACTCGTGGGAGTGGAAAGGAGAAAAATCGAACAATTTCAGTATGGAGTCCCTACGAAATCTAGCATCTACCGTGTTCTCAAATCCGAAAGCTATGTATTTTCCATGGTTGAATTTGGTCCTGCTTAAAATCAACACTTTTTGTTGGAAGCTTTGGCAAGATGAAATACCCACATCAGTAAACCTTATCAAAAAGGGTATCACATCAATACAATCCACATGTTGTTTCTGTCATACAGGGGAAGATTCTTCTTTACACTTATTCTTGGAATGCAACTTTGCAACTGAGGTTTGGAATAGAATTCGCAGTTGATGTGGGTTCACTTGTTTAAACCCAAGGGATATCAGATCTTTATTTAGTGTTGATAATCTTACTGACAAAACCAAAAAGGTGACAAAACTCAACCATACGATTCTAATGGCGACTTTATGGAATATTTGGAGATCAAGGAATGAAGCAATTTTTAAAAATGTGAAACCATGTCCAATTAAAGTTATCGACCAAACTATGGCGATGACTTTTACGTGGATAAAACATAGGGGAAAGAAATATTCTCTTTGTTGGGAAACATGGTGTATCGAGCCTACCGGGTGCTTTTGATGTTTTTTTTTTCTTTTTTTCTTTTTTCTGTTTTGTCCGAGTGTACTATTTTGTTTTGGGTAGCTCCTTGCTAGTTTTGCCATTATATATGTCGCCTTTTTGCAGTTCAAAAAAAAATCTAAACATTGTTATTTAACTCATTATATAAGTAATGTCCTTCTAAGCACATTCTTTCATTTGATTTTTTTTGAACCGGCAAACGAGGATATTATATATACAAAAATTGAAAAGCCACTCCTAGCAAGTTACTGGGAATGGAAGTACCATTCTTTCATTTGATTACTATGAATTCTATAGAAATAACTATTATGTAGTGAGTACACGATAAGGTTAATGATAACTTTCGCTTTTCCGTTATTCCATATTTAGTCCTTACATTTACGGTGTATTGAAGCTTTATTATGGAGTCTTAGTTTTTATTCTTTAGTACCCAATTCAATTTATACTAAGTAGCATATTATAATTTGCATAAGAATTTCCAACATTACTTCATTATTTGTATGTCCCTAAGCATCACTGTTGAATTTCTTAATTAGTTCATTTCCATAAAATATTACACAAGTTAAACTTTCTAAATATAATCATAATTCACTTCTTGTCATTTCTTGTCATAAGCTTCACTTTCCCATGAGTAGGGGTTCATATTTTTATCCCTTATTACCAATATATAAGTATTTCAATCTTCATCCATGACTCCTGCAACATGGTTCTTTTTTAATACATAGCCGATTTCTACTTTCTTTAGTCATAATTAAATGACTTAAAAGATCCACAATCACAATTCTGTCTACTAGATGTAGCTAGGATGAATGACAATACAACTAGATTTCGTCAATAAAAGTCAATGCTAGTCAACTCTTGACCAATAGTCAATTCCAGATTAACGGTGGTACTCTAACGAAATACCAAACATACACAAGCTTGTGTGGTCCATTCAATCAAGTTGTACAGACTTTGGAATCCTAAATTTGCATCTTTGATTCGTTTATGATGTTTGTGGTTCAAAGTACCATTTCTTAAATAAACTTCTGAACTTTTGTTGATGAAACTCATCATCACTTTAATCATTCTTGCATATATAAGAAACATGTACATCATCATTTCTCAGATTACATGTAAGGGTTACCCTCTTAATCGTTAGCACAAATGTACACCACGAAGGTACATCGATTCACGAGACTCTTTAAGATGACACGTTTAAGGTAATGAGGTGTTCCCCGTATAGTCTATTCTTGGTTGGACGACAACTCATAGGTGAAGAAACCGCAATTCATCATTAAACAATTTTAGCAATTTCTAAAAATGTTCATAGTAATTCAAAATATGCCAAGTTTCGAATTTGGCTAAGTTTTGTAAAAGAACTTACTTTGCGAAGTACAATTTTTGAAGTTATTTAAGGAAATTGTGATTATGAAAATATATAAATAATATAGTAAATAGATGAAATGCAATAATTTAGTTTGCACCTGAAAGTATAGCCGTTCCAAAAAAAAAAAGTTGAAAGTACATCCATATAAAGTAAAATTTTGAAAAGGATTTTGTCATAAAATGTTGTTTCGCAAATAATGATGTATTTCAAAACAGCTATGCTCAAAAATAAGTTGCAAAATAATTTTTATCATAAATAAGTGTTCGATGTTGATAATGTATTTCAAAAGTTCAAAATATGGCAGTAATTTTCACTATTTATGTGAAACATTAACGACTTATATAGTAATAAACTTTATTTTGTGTACAATTTAGTCACTTATATTTTTCTGTATACATATTACCATTAAATTTGTTTTTTTTTTTTCAGAAAATAGCATTATGATTTACAATAACAATTCATGTAAACACGTTTAATGATCATATCGAAAAAATAAATAAATAGAAAATAATAAAATAATAAAAATAAAACTATTAAGTGATTAAATGTGTATACAGGATAAAGTTTATTATATTTATAAGTCATTAACTGTTTTATATAAAACCAATGCCACCAAACTGTTTTGTCTCTTCTAGTAATGATGAAATTAGATTTTAACCGGATTTCAGTATGTAATAGAACCAAACACAAGAAACTTTCTTCATATAGTTATGGTTCTTCCAACCACACCTTCTCTAATGGTGCCTACCACCACCACTAAGAACTACAATAATTACATCCAAACAACCACACATCATCATCATCTTCTCACTTACTAAACTAATGCACCTCTATGTCTAGGCTTAAGCAAATCTACGCCCAGACACTCTAAACCACCTCTATCACTAAATCGCTTACGTTTACCTCTATAATCAGGTTAGAATATAATTTCATCATTATTAGAAGAGTCAATATAGTTTGGTGACTGGTTTTTTTTTATAAAAATACAGATATATGACCATTAAACTTTTACATTGTTCATAAAATACTATTATGACAGTTTAGTATAGATCATAATCGTCTTTTGTAGACAAAATATACAAGTTTAATAGTCATGTGTATGAAAAAACTAAGTGGATGTACATAAGATAAAGGTTATTATTTTTAGATTTAATCCTTCTCTAAAAGATTGTCATATATATATATTAGGTTAAAACCCGTGGAACCCACGGATGATAATTTTAAATATAATTAAAAAAAATTGATTATATATTAAAAAACTTGACTTCCTACAAACCTGATGTTGAACATCAAATTGATACAATTCTCTCCGTCACTATAGTAAAGAGAGAGCAAGATGAAGAAAAAAATGAAAACAAAATCAATATATGTATTTTAACTCATATACACCATAAAAATGGTCACTATTTAATTCATCGTAATTTTATAATTTACCCAAATTCATGCCCGAAACTATTCTGTAATAATTTATCTCCAACAACGTTTCGTGGGACAAACATACAATTGGGTTTGATAATCTTGAAAGATTCCTTGATTCCGTTCAAGAATATTTTTTTGGATTTTTTTTTATATAAATTATCACAATGCTCATAGTTTTCTATGATAAACATCATCTTCATTTTATACATAACATTATTTGATAACTAAAAAAATCAAATCAGATTTGCCAATTTAAAAAAAAAAAAAAAAAAAACTAACTAAAAAATCAATTATACCATTCAATGAATTTGCTCTAAAATTAGTGTGTTGTTATTTACTAAATTTATGAAAATTGTTTATGAAATGACTCAATGAGCATGATATGGAAATACTTAATTAAAAAATTAGCTAGTTAAGCCTTCAAACTTTGGCTACAAAAACCTCTTAATCTTGTTAGTCGTAAGAGCATAATCCACAATGATAACCTTCATCAAATTTTATTAAAATTTTGGCCCGAAAGAAAATAAGAATAAAAAAATGAAATATAAAAATTCTTTTCTCTTTCCATACCAATACAGCCCATCACAGTTTTGCTTTATGGACAAAATGGACTCCATATTTATATCATAAACTTGATACAATCTGTATGCTTAAACCTGACTTTGCAACTTCCATGATAATTAGAAGTGAACAAACCCCTAAAACTGTAATCAATATTTAGTAAAATGACGATACAATTGCGATTTATATGGAAACAAATAGCTTAAATCGTCACATAATCTTCTCTACAGGCTACAAAGGATTTTGTTACAACCCTTAATTTGATATGTAAGATTGCACAGCATGGAGGCATATGCACTTTGAAAGTTGTCAAATTTACATTAGATGCCACCCAAAAAATCTGAAGTTTGTAAGCCCCAAACACCTTCACAACATCAAGAAATAATACATTAAGATTCAAAATTTCAACGGTATAAATACTTTAGAGCAATCAAGAAGGTCGAACAAAGTTATGAAATTATATACCAATTAATCGACTTTAGATGAAATTGAAAAGATATTCTAAATCTCTACCAATGACATGATCTTGAATCACTAATGCAATCAGATAAAAATAATACGTGCATCAGAATCATATCCATAATAACTATAAATCTTGAAGCTGTGTTAAACGAATTAAAATACATGCATACCTTAATCAGTAAGAAACACCAACTATTTGTTGGCTTTGGGAAGAACTTGAGATGAAATCGTGGTACACAACTCGTGTGTAGACTCGCTTCTGCTAATGCATCCTGTAAGAATTATCCCCATCTCATCGCTTCTGCTAAAACATCAAATTCCAAAAAGAGAAAAGATATTGCAGTATAACTCGAGGGCATACTCAAAAAGGATTTGGATTTCTCTTTTTAGTACTGTAATCAGATATAACTTGTTTTTCTAATGAAGCAGTGCTTTATTTTGAGAGAGAAGCACCAAAATGGATTAGGGATGTGATGTTATTTAGTAAGAGCATTTCTCGTATTTTTTTCAAAAACTGTACTTTTAACCCACTGACATCTATCCACCATATTTAGGTGAGGGAATGAAAGGAAAATTTGTCCTATTGACACGAGTCTTAGTCTCAATACAACTTGTTGCAAATAGAAGAGTTAACCTTATGGAACCGTATAGCTTATTGAACATGTCTTCTTTCACTTTTTCTACTTGGCAAAGAACAATTGTCTGCACAACAACAACAAAAAAGAAAAAGAAAAAAAAAGATAATTTATTGTGAAACAGATGAGAGACCATGGAAGTAGAGAGGTGGTGGCATTTAGTAGATAGCTTATTGAACGACATATGGAGTGTCATGACATTGACAATTTGTGAACCTGTTTCCTTAAGAAGCTTTGCAAACCATTCTTTATCAAAGAACCCTCCAGGGGCTACAAGTAGTGGTTTTGGCTAGATTCGTCTGTATAGATTGTCAATTATACCCCTGAGTTCAATTAAATCGTTCCCTTACTGTTCAGCATTGACCATGGCACCAACACCATTACCACTCAACTCATTTCCTACACCAATAAAGGATATGAATGTACATATCATACATAAGTAAAAACAAATTTAAGGATTTGAGATAAATGAAGTACCAAATTCCCATGAATGTATTTGATACCCCTTGGAAACAGTATACTTTATAAAATCATGGGCATTGCTGGACTTCCAACTTCTTCCCCAAACCCCCTTCCTAATCTGGTGTCTTCCTCGAAGTGCATTTAAGCCAAAGGTGACAAGTGATCTACAAATATAATCAACAAGTTCAGTTTCTATCAAATTAACGAAGCACAACTTTTTTTATAAATATATATATATATATATATATATATATATATATATATATATATATATATATATGTATGTATAACCTTGTCTTGACAAAAAATTGATTCAATTCATCCCATCTATCCATACGAAGACAGCCTTTAGAGAATCCAAATAATCCTCATTTCAATTTTATAAAGGGATGACAAGGACCCGAGATACTCCCCACATCATACACCACTTGATCTTGTAAGGAACCTCCTACTCGAGTTCTTAGATGTTCAAATGTTGTTTAAGTCATATCAATAAAACAAGTGAGCAAAAATCAAGAACAACTTCTTGCGATTGGACTAAAAAAAAAACCTTGGACTGCTTTTGTAAGAAGCGGATTAGATAAATCCTGAAAATATGATACCACCAAAAAAATTATTTCCATTTATTTTGTGTTACATATATGGAAAAGTGTGTGATGTGTTTACCAGATTTAGAGCAGATGACGACCCCCATGGGCAATGATTGTAGTTACACTTGTCATCAGGCCACCAATCGATGGTAGCACAAATGTAATTTGCATCTATATATGATATTGGTAAAGTTCCATTAATTACAAGTTCCGACTCTTGAACATATTGTGCCGAAATTGCAGAAATCGATGCCAGAAATAGAAACAATGATGTGAAAAACTCCATTAATGGTTAAAGAACTTGACTTCTAGCTCAGCCTGGTTACCATTTAGAGCAAAAAAGAAACTGTTAGGATGAATACAGAAGAGCAACAGTGTATGCTTCTTGAATGGCCATGTTGATACCTTTTTAAGGAATTATACTTGCCTTTTGTTAGAAACAAATCATAGTGTTCCTGTAAAAGTGTAAAGAAGAAAAGAAAAAAAAAAGTATACATCTTACAAAAATGAATTGTTTTTTTCCCTTTATATATTCGTGATTTGAGAAAATTTGTTCTTTCCAGAGAGCAATTTTCTTGCTGTGTTTAACATTTCGAGCAAAAATCACAATAGTAAAAGCTAAGCAACCGACAACATTATTGTTTAAACTAAACCTGATTTGTTTGAATTTCAAAAATCAGATCCCAATGCATTGATTAATAACATTTTAGAACGACATACATCAAAATGAGATTCTTATAGGCCAAAAATTACCTCTAACAAATGGATTGAGTATGCAAAAACGGCATTTGCTGTTGATCCTCGGATTGCTTTCTCTTGGTTATAGAATTGTTAAATTAATTAAATGAGAAGACTGAATCTTCATAATATTTAAGATATTTCAAATGTATTTTTAAACAAATTACCTGTCATCTATGAGGTAGGGCAGTTCTCCTTCAAATCTCGTATTATTGTTCGAACACTCATATTGAAACCTAAAATCATAGACATATATTGTAGACAAATATGAAGATGGAAGCTTTGTTGTCACCAAATTGAAGATTAGGGTTCAAGAAATAGGTACTTACGCCCGTATTACAGTCGATGGGGGATACGTATATGTAGTGTCATGATTGAGTTGCCGAGAGAGAAAAGATGAAGACGATGAACAAAGGGGCGTCTGGGAAAGGAAGCCGACAAAAGACCGATTCAAATTTGGAGATTGAATCCTGATTTCTTGCTATTAGTGTGCTGATTTATTGCCATCAGTGTTTGAAATTTCAATAGCAGGAAATCACAACGAAATCAACAAAATCAAGATAAGATTTTTGAAAATTGATTTCATGCACTAATCAAGAGGACCGAGATTTGAGGATGATTGAAGATTTAAAAGATAAATTTTTTATTTTCCGATTGAAGAGGAAATATTTGACTATATAAGCCCGAGAGGGATAATTTAGGAATTTCACTTTTGATAAAATGAGCGGGAATACAAGCTAGGATAGGGCTTAGAGAATGTCAAGTGGCATAAAAGTACTTATTTATTAGGATAGGGGATATATATATATATATATATATATATATATATATATATATATATATATATATATATATATATATATATATAGGGCTGGGTTATAATGTGGATGGATAACTATTGTGCGGACGTGTGGACAGTGCTATTCTATGAGAAGTATTAAGAGAATAAGTTGTTTAGTAATTTGAATACGTTCAACCTCACACAACTATCGTCATTTTCATGCATTCTTACTAATTCTTATTCATTTTTGTTCTCACACATCGTTTTTCACTCATTCTCATTCTTATAGAATACGACTCAATAAACATTCTAACAGAATGAGGATAATAATAATAATAAGTTTATAATAACCTTATAGACGATTTAATTAGTGATAATGTGTGATAAGGACAATAATTATGTAAGATTGAACGTATTCATATTATCCTTAAAATGCCATGTGTCATTTTTCTATACCTTTTATTTGCCACGTGTCGATTTCTCATGAACCTTTTACTTTTATTCCCGCCAATTACTTCAACCACAATTCATCCCTAAAAATCAGCTCTTAAAATTAAAAGCGATTAGATAATCCAATAAATCAACAATAACATTTTGAATTTCGTTCAATTTGATCTCCATATATATCGGCAAAATCAATCCAATAAATCAGTAATAAACATTTTGAATTCCATTCAATTTGATCTGCATCATAAATCTCGGCAAAATCAATCCAATAAATCAGCAAACATTTTGAATTCCATTCAATTTAATCTGCATAATAAATCTCGGCAAAATCACAGTCTTCCTATGATACCCTCCTTAAAATGGTCGTCGGTCACCCAATCTTTTTTCTCTCTTAAAATATAGGACTCCCTCTTCTCATCAACTCCCTTCTTCTTAGGCCATCAACGCCACCACCTGCTTACTTGCCATATCAAGCGACAAAACAGTGCATAAGAAAAGAACAGGCTTCTTGAAACTTCGTAACTCGAAGTAAGTCACGTTCAACTCTGAATCTTGATTCTAGGTAATCTTCATCTCCAAAACCTTCTTCTTACGATGGTCACATATTGAAGACATGTAATTTATTTCCTTTAATAAGAAACATAGTTTTTTTTAATTGCTAGCCATAACAACATATACCAACATTGACTATTTCTATATAGTGCTTTATGAAGGATGTTGATTTGGTTACTAATAATATTTGTGTGTGGATCGTTAATGGATCTTTGAAGGATCATTAGGAGACATCTCCCTGAGCAAAGTCACACAAAATGTTTGTAGGTAAGAAGTCTTTTTTTAATTCCGATTATAATTTGTTGATATAAAACTTATATGCCTCTTTTTACTGATACAAAAATACAAGATCTCCCATTGTTTTTGGTTTCTTCCTTACCATAGTTGATGTCCCATTGTTTTTGATTTCTTCCTTACCATATTTGATTTTCCAGGTTCAAGTTGTTGTATGTTAAATCGCTAAGCAAAGAACGTTACCCTTGACATTAGAGTAGGATTTCAATGTTTCTTGAACCGATATGTTGGAATTTTGTTTGTTTGAAGGATGTGTATTTTTCAGAACTGTTATGTTGGAATTTTGTTTGTTTGAAGGATGTGTATTTTTTAGATGTTTGACAGAACTATGGTGGATAAAAACAGGTTAAAATCAGAAATTTTTGTATCGTTTGGTTCTATGGTTTTAATTTGTTTAGATTTTGATTTTTCATCAAGTATGTTTTTCAATTTCACAGTTTCGTAGTTTTTTTTCATTTTCTTTCCGATGTTTGATTCTAATTTCTATCATTACATCCCATTTTTCTATGTAGTTTTCCAATTATAATGGGTTTATTTTCATCTGAAATTACTCAAATTGTATTTCTTTAAAGAATATATTTTTGTATTTTGAGATCTGCAATTTGATTTCAAAGTGATTATTGTGTTCTCACATTTCATCTTCTTAAACATAATGTTTTTCGCTAATTTATCTCCTTTGTTCGGATTGATATGACAATCCTGATATGTAAACCCGTTCGCTTAATTTGTTATTGATGTCAACCATTGTTACAAATGTTAAATGCAAGACAACACAACACACTTTCCTATTTTTATTTATGACAATGCACAAATTTGAATTCGGGAAACTTACAATGTATGTTAACTTTTGTTTTTTTGGAATGGTTTAACAAACTAATTTTCATCATTCATTTCATATTCATAATAAAAAAAACATCGTAATATTTCTTATGTTTAGAGTTCATGAATATTTCTTATGTTTAGAGTTCATGAGATATATGTTAGAGTTCATGAGATATATGATGAGTATTGAGTAAGCAAATAACCTTTAAATTGGTTTACTTTTTTAGTTTAGTTTGGAAGCAAATGAGAACCTCATCTAATATGGATCTTTGCTTATAGGGAGACTTGATTTGTTGGTTTTGTGTATGGGTTTTGAACTTCAAATAAAGAAGATTATGAATGAGATACCTCCTTGCAGGCAAACTCTCATGAATACTTCCACTTAGCTTAAAGAAGTATGAAAAATAGCTCGTGATCATCATGTCAATCACGTTTAGGTCAACATTGGCAATGCAAATGAACTTGCTGTAAACAAGTTTATTATAGAGGTTTGTATTCTTTGCTTAAATCATTATTGACAAATAAGTGGAATGTGATGATATAATGTAAGTGATGTGTTATGTTGTAGTATGTTGAAGTAGTTCTTCCAATAAAAAGATACTGAGATATATGAATAATTGGTTCCAAAACTATAATATTTTGTTCAATAAAGAAATTACATGGTCAAATGACACAAAATTAATTTAAATTAGTTTACATTAGCAATTATATATTTCTAGAAAAATAATTGTTTTCAAATGTATTATTAATTATAAAGTCTATTACCTATCAAAGTTGTTCTTTTATGTTGCCCCCGTGTGGTACACGGGTTATAACCTAGTATATATATATATATATATATATATATATATATATATATATATACTCTAATAAATAAATATTCATTTTGTCACATTTCAATCTCTCATAAGTTTTGACACTTGTCATTTTGTGGTATTTTTGAAATAAATAATATCCACATGTCAATTTTTAAGTTTTTTTAATATTTAAAATTAAAAAACCACATAATACATATAGTTATATAAGTAAAGTATTAAAAGTAATAAATATGATTATGAATTGCAATAAATATGTTTTTCTTTTTTTATTTTAAAATTTAATTTTAAAAAATACTTAATGTTTACATTTTGATATTTAATTTTTTTAATTAACCCATGTAATACATGGGTTTCAAACCTAGTATATATATATATATATATATATATATATATATATATATATATATATATATATATATATATATATATATATATATATATATATATATATATATATATATATATATATATATATATATATACACACACTGCTTTTCGCCATTTGCTTTTCTCCATCATTAAAATCTTTTTTAAGTATGTAGGTACGTCGAGAACATCGTCAACACACATAATCAATATATATATATATATATATATATATATATATATATATTACGAAATTGAGTTTGTGACGTAATTTTACTTTTCATGTGAACCTTGTTTTCAACAGTTGGATACGGACACCACATTATGGTTACCTTCTCTAATTGTTACACATATACAACACTTCTTTACCTTATGTGTTATCTTCTCCTTCTACAACTTTTCCACCTCCTCTATAAAATCTCCAATTTTTTATCGCCTCTATATTAAGAAAATGGGGACTCCATTTTCACTCTTATCGTCTCTTGTTCTTTCCCAAAAATCAGATCAAACCTACACCCATAACAAGAAATTCAAAAATCAAAATTAGAATACCCAAAATGGAAGAATTCTAAATCGAAAAATCAAGATTGATGTACCATCAATATCAACATCAGGGTAGAAGGGATTTGTTATACATACTTTGAAGAGCATGATTAAGGGTATACATTGCCATCGGAGCTTCATGTGGTTTGAGTTTTCTCTCATATAATATATGGTTCGGTGAGTATTTTAGTTGTAAGGTAAGTAGTGGTTGAGTGGTACAGAAGTTGATGATGGAGATGAGTCTCAGCCGTACGTCGGCTCTTCTTTGACGAGGCAACTCCTTTTATTCTGTCATTTTCCTCCACCACCTACTTCCCGACCAATCATTTGGTGTTGGAAAATAACCAGGTGACCATCATACTATTTTGTAATAATTTTTATATGTTGGTACAATTATATTATGTACTGTAGCATTTGTCATAATGACATGACTGGTCCCTATATTTAAGTATATGTAGCATTAATGCTTAGGTCACATTTCACATATTAAACTAATGTCTTATAAAATCCGTTCTATTGTAACTTGAATTCTCAAAATTCAATATATGCACTAAGTTTATAAAAAGGAATAAGTAAATATCCACAAGAAGTCTGAGATTACTAAAGTTGATCCTCACCGACACTAGTGGACCTTTTCCAATGGACATAAGTAGTCATAAATCATATATAACTTTTTGATGATTATTCTTGTTACATCTATTCGTATTCAATGAATGAAATGTCTAAATCTCCTAAAAAGCTTAAAAAACCTTCCGGAGTTGGAAATCAGCTTGACCAGAAAATAAAATTAGTGAGATCAGACATGGGTGATGTATATTATGGTAGGCATACAAACGTCGGTAAAGGACAATGATTTTCTTTAAATTTTGTAAAGATCATCAGATAATTAAATAATACACCATGTAGGTTACTCCTCAATAAAGCAATGTATATTTTAGGAGGAAAACAACCTTATTACACATGGTGCAAAATGTGCCTACAAACACTAACTTACCTAAATGTTTATGAACCAATGCATTAAAAATGGCAGTCCGCATCTTCAATATATTTTCTTAAAATTAGTTTGATATATGGACATGAAGGAAACCAAACCTGATGTATTTAAGGGTTTAGGGTTTTCTAGCCAAAGCAAAAATCTACAATCCTTAATCGCAAAAACATGACATGAAAACCATAAATTGCTTCTCAATTAGGTATTCTAAAAGGTTTAAATGTTAACGATATGTTGTGTTACATAGTACTTGAATTGTTGAAATGAAGCATGTTGGATTTCTTGAGAATGCCAAAGTCAGCAGGAGTGGTTTATTGAGCGATTTTAACCTCAAACATCTAATGGAGAGACACTTATATTTCAAGTGTCCATTATGCTTGGCAGTTCATTAGGAGATTCATGATATAGGCATTGAAACCCATGATATTTAATAACCTATAAGAGATTGGCATTGCAGCCCATGATATTTAATAACCTCATAAAATGATACCACTTAAGAGATTGGCATTGAAACCTATGATATTTAATAACCTATAAGACATTTTATATGATATAGGTGGGCCATAGCTTTTGATAATTACATGCGGCCGATCTTGACATAGGTAAGGAAAATGACCCTATCATGTATAGTGATGTAATAACTTTTGATCAGTCAACTAAATAGAATAAAGCCATGAATTACGAGCTTAATTCCATGGAAAAGAATGATGTTTGAGAAATTTGTTGAATTTCCAAATGGTTATAAACCAATAGGATGCAATTAGGTCTTTAAGATGAAATTAGACCCTAATGATTAATGAGATAAAGTTCAAATGGTCGCTAAAGGGTATTCACAAAAAGAGGGTATACCAAGAAAAGTTCTCACCCATTTCTCGAAATGACCTCCTTAGGATCATACTGGCCATTGTAGCTCATTTTTTATTTAGAGCTAGATTTGATGGATATTCCTCCATAAAGCACAATGTTATTATACTAGGTGTAGCCTTAGAATTAAAACCTTTCATAATAGCATTGTGCTTTAATGGAACTTTTAATTTAAATTATTCAAGTACTTGATTATTGTTCCTCTATAATATGCAACTTTTCTATATAACTAACTTGTACACAATTACTTTCTATATAGACAAATATGTTGATTACCACTTAACTCTAATGTCATTTGGCTTAAATAATCATAAGTTTTATAGAAAACACTAAAGTATGACCAGTAGGGGTCCCGTGTCTAACAATAACATGTTAGGTTGTACTTTTATTCTTTTAGTGTTAATATGAGACAATATGAACTTAACTTGGCCAAAGAAATAATAAACACATACATACAAATAGTCATTCGGCCAAGTGGGAGAATGTTAAAAAAAATAACCCATTAATATGGCCATCAGACTATTTTGGAATAATTTATATGTTGTTACAATTATATTATGTACCGAAACATTTTCCATAATGACATGGCATGTCCCTAGACATAAGTATATGTAGTATGATGGATATGACAATTTGTCTGTAACTTAAAGGACAAAATCTGTATGGTTCTATAACTTATCCATAAGGTGTAATTGATAAATTAAACACATAATTATAAGAGAAATTTATGAGTGGAATATCAATTGATTCATCTCCTAAAAAATAAATTTTTTTTCAAACCCCATAATTCTAAATGTGTAATTCATCTATTAAATTAATCAATAAGACACCATTATGGGAATTGAGAAAACATCATAAATCGTCATCTTCAATATTAAGAGGAAGTCATCTCCTCCACGTAAGTGTTCTTCATTACATTTAAGGTTTATCAAGTTTATGTTAAATTGATCCTTTGATTATGCCTATAAATTTAACATTTGACTCATCTGACAACTCCAACACTACTATGAGTGAGCTTTTCCTTGCCAAACGTTCGGGTTTGCTAATTGGGTTTATATTTAGTGTCGGATACCTAATTGTAGAGAATCATTCCGCCCGTTCATAATTTAACTTTTCATAGTCTTGAGTCTATCTGTTGGAAGATGATAGTCTTTCTTGGTTCTTCTCTAGGTATACGTAATTTTGTAAAATTCTCTTTCAAACTAGGTTTAGACGATGCCTTCAAAAGCCATGAATGGGATCTTCAATATATGGTCCTTAGACTAAATAAGATTTTGGATTACTTGCTGAAATATGCAACACTACATGTCAAAATGAATCTCAACTTTGAAATTGACCAATGTATATCTATACTTTATATGGAGGTTACTATCGGACATGAGATTTGATAAGAGTGACAAGGAATGGGGGTATCACCCTTTAAAGCCCTATGATTGTTTAACTTAGCTCTAAGATGGTTGCCATCTCACCAAAAGAAATAAATAACCTCTTTTTTGCAGATTGCTAATCAAATTGTAAATATAAATCATTGTTTTAAGCGTTGTTTTAGTCATGAAATTAAATATATGGTCTTAAAATATAAATTTTGATGATATATTTAACTGAAATTTGGTAAAAAGACTTTTAAATATATAATATGGTTAGTTTTTATAGCAAAAAAGACAGAACTTTTTGACACATCAACAATATACTCCATATTTTCAGTTAAAAAAAAGTAAAAAGGCTAGGCTTTATAAAGAAAATTAAGATCTTAGTAATCTTTTCATTATAGAGTTTCAACTATATTATATATAACAATTAACAAGCGAATTATTTTTCTAACCTAATGCTACTTTTTATAACTTAATCGGACAAGAAGTTCATATTTGCATAAGTGATCAGTGAACCTCCTTAGAAAGCTTTAAAGGCATAAAGCCACCTCCGAAAGAAACGGAGGACTTCATTCAATAACCCTACGATCGCCCTCTGAACGATCAGGATAAAGCTTGAAGATAAGTTTTGTACTCTATTAATTTCTCAGTCCCTCTAGTCGGATGGGCGTCGGCCGGTCTTTCGACCAGATCCCCCTAAAAACCGTACGTGCGGGTCTCCCCGCATGCGGCTCACACCATTCGAGGTGGCCCACCATTTATGGCAAAATTTTATAAACTCGTAAAGAGAAAACTACATTGATTTCTTAAAACTCCTATGAACCAAAAAGAATGGAAATTGGCTAAATGTAAGCCTCATTACCAAGGTGCATTACCATTTTATATAATCTATTACAAAAAAGCGAATGTTTTTAGTTCCTTAGAATATCATTTTCATCGTTTAGCTCATCAATAATAATTTGCTCTTATTGGCGACACTGATCCAATAGCAGACCTCCAAAAACCCAACGTCACCACCATCATCACCTATTCACTCCCACCCACTATCATCTCCAATGCAATCACTACCTTCCTAAATCACTCCCATACCACCGTAAGATGCCATCAACACATGTATTCCTTCTCTTTTCATTTAATTTTGGGCTTCCAAGTTTATAATATTTCCATTTTAGTTGTTCTCTTCTTTTCTTTACTTGGACGTCAGTTTTTATGCAACTCATGGTTTGAAAGCATCCACAATGGTGAGTTCAATGGAAGAGCTGAATAATGTGACAAGTCTATCTGTCATTCAGTGGATGAAATTTTTGTGAGATGACACATTGACATTCAATAGATTTAGAGTTTAGTGGCTATTGAACTCTTCAATGGAAAAAAGAAAAAAAAAATTCTTAAATATATAATTATATACTATAAATTACATTTTATAATATTCTATTGAACTTTGTAGAGTTCAATGCATTGTAGGACAAAAAATGATAGAATTGTATGGATTGTAGAAAGATTGTGACAATCTATTAAACTCTATGGAGTTCAATCCATTGTAGACACCGGAGTAATCATCAATGTTAACAAGAGCAATAGCACAAGGAACCTGGAGATGTTAAGTCGTTCTTCTCCAGGCAAAAAAGCAAACCATAGTTTTCCATTTTGTACTTGTATTTGATTGATAAAAGTTTCAAATTCTTGCAATTATAAAATTTCAATTGCTTGCAAGATGTCTCTAGCAACAAGATAACTATTTTTTAATGTAGTTTATGATTTAGGACAACGATGTGTATTGAGGTTTATATATTTAGTAAATAGACTTTAATTGACCTGTATGGCGGTGCATGAATCTCATGGTAACATATGCTTGTTATTCTAATTTTGAAAAAGTGTTGGTGGGTAATGTATTAAATGGAGATTGCATTATTTGATCTTCTTAAGTTACCTACACTTAAATCATATATTTTTATTTTCATATCTCGGAGATATAAACGAGAGTACAAGCATTGTTAATCACAAAGATCCCAAGGTTTCCAATTCCATGAGTGTTGATATGTTCATCTTATGTAAATATGCATTGAAACAAAAATAGTTACAAAATGCACATACAATACAAATAAAAATAAAAGAAAAAAAATACGACTTAAACATGGTCAAAGGGTCAATCATACAGAAACTGTCAAATGGCTTTCATAATTCATATCAGATGATGAATCATTATACATTAAACATAAACACTCGATTATTCACAATAAATCTGATCTCATCATCTAACCAAAAAAAACAAAAAACAAAAAATGAATAATTTTTTTCCTCAATCATCTCAACTATTAAACATTTTCATCTTGTGGTGCAGCAGTTGGAGTCACAGTGGGTGCGGGTGCAGGTGCTTGGGCTGGTGCGGGCCCCAAAGAAGATACGGTCAAATGCAGCCCGTTTCTTTGACCCGCTTGCAGTACAAAAGCAAATTGGGCAGCCGCCAATGCTGCAGCCTCCTAAAATTTTACAAAAAATTATTTAAAAATTAATCGCAAACAAAAAAAAAAAAAAGACGGAGTAAAATGACTTCCATGCCCTTGAGAAGAAACGTGGGGAAAATGTTTGAAACGTGTTTCCAAATTAACAATTTAACTTGTAAAAACGTTTGAAATTGTAGAATTACGATTTTGCCCTAAACCCTAACCTGTCTTTGCCTTCGACGCTGCAAAATGTTGATGGCCCAAATCATGATGTAGCAGGGCAAAAGAAACCCCGCAATCCGAAGCAAGAAAAGCTGTCGAACAAAGAAAATTAATCAAAAATTTTAAAATAAAACAAGGGGTATTTTGGTCTTTTAAAATAGTCACACGTCCACTTACAGTTAAAAACGTGGATGCGTCTTCATCTCCATCTCCATCTCCTTCAGAATCAGGCACAGATGACGCATGGCGTAGAAGCAAAAGAGCCATCAACTGACAAAAGATTAAAACCATTTAATAATAAAAATATTTGAAAGTGAAAAAAAAAATTAATTAACATTTAATAATCGAAGGGATTTTTTAAGGAGTTTGGAAGCGCTTACAATTAAAACAACTGAACGACAAAAGGCTGCCCCGCTGGCATTTGTGGAATTATAATCATCGTACTCTGCTTCAAGATATTGACGATCAGCTTCTGAGATTTGCCATGCTCCCCTATTGAAATCACAAAAACGTAAATTTAAAAAATTAATTTCACAATTGTTTTGCTTATGAAGATAACACACAATTGACACAAATTATGAAACCTTGTTTCAATCGATTGAATAGGTTACATGTAAAATGTAGCTTATTCTAGTCATGGATTTGCATATTTCTTTTGGAAAACAACTTTCTTGCTTTAATTGAGTAAAAAAAAAAGAACATTGTAGCATAAACAAGCATTTAATTTTTTTTTAAATGTACATAAAAGGATGAAAAGATTACCCAATGTCTATGGTGGTCTCTTCCATGCAAGGTCGGGGAGGTGGAGCAATATAGCCAGGTTGATAAGGCTGCACATAATAACAAATTTACATTTTAATTTTTCATATAAATGCCCAATTTATAATTATAATTCAAGATTTCATATATATGTCAAGATAACAAACCTGATGGCATATCTCACAAGTTATGTCACCCTTTTCATTGCACCAGTGTTGAACACACTTCCTGTGAGCATACTGCATTAAAAGCAAAGTTATTGAATACATTACAATTTCAAATTTTCAAATTTCAATGTATTGGATAAAGTGGTGGAATAGAAGCCATTAATGTACCTTAAGACTGCCATTGCAACTGCAGGGTGTCTCTAAAGCATCAATGGAATCTTCCTCTTGGCAAATACGACACTCTGCCATTGTTAATAGAGGTGCTTCCTCATCATAAGAAGCCCCATTTTCATCTTCTACAAGAGCTTCTGTATTGGAAGATGAAGGGACTTCCATGTCTGCACTCCTTTTAATGGGTTGATTCACATCTAGAACCAAGTGATCACCCATCTATTTACAATGGAAGCCTGTAAAACAACAGAACGATAAAAGGGTTTAATTAGAAACAGAAAGTAGACAAAATCGATATCATGTGTAAGTTATATATAACCAAAGATCAAATTTTGGAAACAGATTGAACAAGAAAAGATTCAAATAACTCGGAAACTGGATCGAAACAAGTCATGAGTCCAGAGAACAGCACAAGCATAAATACACAAAGTCAACCATGATCACAAAACACTAAAATGGAATCAGATCGAAATCGTATCACGAGATTGAACACACCGAACTCAGTAGAAATCAAGACTCAAATTAGTCTAATTGTGATTATAAATCCCTAGAACCAAAATAAAAAACAGAAAGAAAAAAAAAAGATCGAATTTTGATCCAGGAAACCGATACCCATACATCTGCAAAGCGAATTAGAATTTGGAGGAGACACCGACACGTCTACTTTTACCATGACCTTAATTCGAAGAACCCTAGAAGCTGGATTATAGGGTTGCATTCGATTCCACCAATCACAAATCAAAATCAAATACAAAAATCGCATATAGGGAATGAATTAAAACGAGAGAATGAATCACCTGAAAATGAAGGAGGAAAAAAATGGGTGAGGAGGGTAGAAAATAAGAAGCGCGTGATCTTTGTAATGGAGTCTTGTTTCTCTCTCTGAAAACAAGGTTACTATATTTGCTCAACACCGCGTTCTATTGTGGAGTTACGAAGTAGAAAAACGATGAGAAGATTTAGGGGCGTCGATTATAAATAGGATGTATGATTAGGGTTCGTGGATTGACGATATAAATTGGGTTCAACGGATGAAAATTTCGTTTGGGGCGACTTTTCCCATGAACAGACAACAACTCCTTTTCTTGACAATGACGAAGGATCTGAACTTTTCCAAAGATGGGTTCCAGTCTTCCAGATAATTCTTAATATAATAAAGGATATATGATTATAAACTTGGATTATTTAATATTTTATTTATTTATTTCAACGGTTGTCTTCACTATAAAACTAGATTATAACCCGCGTTAAACGCGGGGAGCGTATAAAAAAACATAGAATTATAAACATATATTACATCATAGGAAGCATGACAATTAAAAGTACATTACCATAGCTATTTTAAATTCATTATCATACATTACAATAGCTATTTTAACCTCATAACAACTAAAAGAATAAATAAATAAAACTAATAAATCATAGAGTAATATAAAATATTTAAATAGTTCATTACAAAAAACAACTATGTTGGAATGCAAATTAAAATATATATAATCACTAATATCTACTTGGCATAGTCACTTTATCAAAATCAGAACGGATTGAAAAAACTTGTTGAGAAGGATGTGCCGGAACCACATACTCAATCGTATTTCCTTTAAAGAAATATAGGGTACTGTTTCTATAATCTCACCATTCATGTGCACCTTCATTGTAGTTACTAACATCTACTTTAACCCATCGATTTTGAATGAAAACCCAAATAGCCCACAAATGATCTCCACTTACAGAGAAATATCCTAATTTTCCGTGAAACTTGATCAGTCTCGATGCATACGGTCTGAAGTCATTAATAATAGGTGTAAATATGAGTATATGTTTTTCTGAATAAATATCAAATCGCAATATGGTATCATTAGATAATAAGAAGTAAACGACACCGCCACTTGTAACTGCTTCATCAGAAACAGGATAAACAGATGATGGTAACTGGATATTTTGAAACTCCCTCCATTGCCATGTAGCAGATGGATAAATTTCGTTATTACCATCCTAAAAAAAAGAACGTTTATAAAAATAGATATACAAAATAATAAAGTTGTTTTATGTAAATGAAGTTAATATATATAACCTCATGAAACTGATGAACCAACTCTTGTGCGTTTTTTTTTATAAGCTTCTTTGCGTCAGAATCATATAAAGTAAGTGAGACCGAACCGGTAATATCTTCAACTATAATGGTGATTTTAAAACTGAAAGCATTGATGTAAACAGATTTAGTAATATAAATTTATATAATTTAACAAAACAATATAATAATATTTATAAAATAAGTTTCAAAACCTGGGAACAACAGAAATGACTTTGTTCATGCAGTTTGAAGTGTTACAATAAAAAACTTCTTTATCTTGAAAGATAAAAAAGTGTAAAAAAAAGTATTAAAAACAGAAAAAAATAATACTGTTAATTAAAATTTAATAAAATTGAAATAAAATTTAAAGATAAAGTATCAACAAATTTAATAACATAGAAATAAAAGAGAAGAACTGAAATCAATAAACATCCATATTTTTCTGCCAGGAAATATTCAGTAAAGTCCAACCTATTATCTCATTATATACAAAAAAAAAACATTTTATTATTATTAATTTTGTTAAAAAAAACCAACCTATTTTGTTTTATCGTTTAAAAGAAACAAAGTTACAGGTATCCAAACAATGTGACCGGCTGATTATATGACCTGACACAATTAATAATATGAAGAAACCGACATATTTAATTGATTATTAAAACTAATAAAGCTATATAACAGATTTCATTACATAGAATAAATTCCAGTGAAGGGATCAGGAACCAAAATCACAAGATTTTGAATAATTATAAATTTATCAGATTGATAAAAAAAGAAAGGAATAATAAGAGATTTCATTAAATAGACTAAAGTTTATTATTAAAAATAATAAAGTTGATTATTAAAATTATATGAATAGAAGTAAAAAAGCATAACAGAAATCGAATTTAAAATTTTTTTAATAGAAATAACATAAGAATTTAACAATCTAAAAAATAAAGTGTGTAAAAACAGTACCTCCTGGTCAATTAAAATCATGTCTAGGCTTGCGACCATATTAGGATTGTTTATATAGGTCGGCTTCCAAAGCATGACGACTTTAACACGTATGTTCCAAGACTCTTTGGATGCATTGATTTCAGCAACCTTATCAAAGATGACCTGATCTGCATTGTTAGCTGCCATGGAATACTATTATCTGCAATGAAAGGAGATAATTAGTTAGAGAGAAATTGTTTGTGAATGAAAAATCATAGATACTATATTTATAGGGAAAATATAAATTTGGTAAATGTTGATATGACAAAGAGATTTTGGAATGTAATATCATTTCCATACTTAAAATATGTCTTATGTATGGTATGATATCGAAAATAATTTCAATATAACATATAAGATATAATTACAAAAATAGATAAAATCATACCTAATTTAAGATAATAATTACCATATAAAAAACTGTAAATTTAAAAAATTGTAGAATAAGAAAAAAATATAATAAATATATAATATTTAAAAAAATATGAAATATAATTACAATAATAGAAGGTGAGTACAAACCTTTCTGTGGACATGATTCTGCTACTTCAATTGTACGTTTTCATCAATCTTTGTATATTAGAAAACAGTTTACTATGTTCAAATTAAAATTTGTCACTTGGACTCCAAACAAAAGAATTGATATAAAATTTCAAATATGACAAGAAAATATTGGTTGATGATGTTTGAGTTCAAAGTAATTAAACGTAAGTGTTGATATTTTAATGAACAATAATTGTATGTGAGCTAGAAAGTCAAATTCTGACTTTTGTAATGGATGTTAAGTTGTTAATTTTGAAGGATAATTTAGGAAATAGGACTCAGATTTATAAACTTTTATTTTCATTTGAAAATTGCGACTTTAATTTAACATAAAGAAAAAACAAAACAAAAGGTTTCGACATATTTTATAACACACCAAAATTTGTATATGCTAACTCAAAGCAATACTTGTAAATACATTATTTTCACGCAATTTAGCCCACTTTAAGTATTAAGATTATAAGATTCTCTTATAGATATCATCCGACTTTTGCTGCTCCAAAGTTTCTGATTCATTCTGTAAAAAAGAAACTTCTGTCATGATGAAGTAATGAACACTTCATAAAAAAAATAACCATATGATTATATGAACAATATCTTAATACTTAATACCATTTTGATCTGCTCATGCTCAGTGATAATATTTTTGACTTTCTTGTTGGCATTCTCTAGCAAGTTTGTAAGATCTAATCAAAAAGCAAAGTTAGCATATGTCAAAATAGATATTGTCTGAAGCAGTTCAGATGAAAAATAAAGGACGAATGATTCAAGCATATAATCATTAGTACATGAGACACTTTAGAAATTAAATGCATGACTACTATTGATCAGCTCCTTGAAATACCTGCACTTATATTCTCAAATGCAGGACTACTATTGATTGGTTCTCCTCTTGTCTGACTCATGGTACACCTGTAGTAAAGGAAGAAAAATAATTAAAAAAATAATAATAATAACAAAAAAAAGGGAACACAGAACCTTCCCATTCTATCATCTGATCCAAGAAAATTCATATCAATCCTCTTTCTAGCCATTCCAAAGAGAAACATTTCATTACCTGTAATTTGTAATTTTGAATTAAAAATGAATGTAAAAAAGAAAATTGTAGAACGTCAACGAAAAAGTCAATATCACTTACAATATCAACAAAGAAAGGTCGATCTGGATCAGCATAAATTGTGTGCCAAATTTTCACCTATAAGGGTATCCCTGCAGTCAATAAAAGGTGATCAACAAATTAAAAAAGCTGACTAATTTTTTTTTTATTTTTAAAAAAATGATTTTTTAAAAAAGGAAAAAAAACAATCAGAGAAGGAGTAAACTAAGTACTAACCTGTGTATATGTGATTCTCCATCGTTTCAGAACAAACTCAACACCTTCTTTCAGTGTTGCTCTTCTTTCTTCTTTATTGTTCCAAAGCTCAGGCAATGGATATCTGCCACTTCGATTGTACTCATTGAGCTCTTTTACGGCTTTCACAACCGCATTGGATCCCTGAGATGACCTTCCCATAAAGATATAAACTTGGTTGTATCCTCTTCACTTAAACAACATCGTTTAGCAGCATCCATCAAAGGGTTTGCATCAAGCTCACCAATTCTTGTCACGCTAATTGTAGAACAATATCCACGAACATGATTATCTTCAAAACCCTGTTTGTTGTAAGAGGGGTAAAAAGGTAATTAGAAGATAAATATAGCAGCATCCATATGATTATATGAAACCTTCACTGTATTCTCTACTCTGGGGCAATACGGACATTTATACACCTTTTCTGAAACCTTCATTTTGACATTTATACACCTTTTCAAGTGAACCCATATTTAGCTCAACTGTATCAAATCCCAGCTGCTTACATTCCTGTTATGGTATACAATACAATTTATTAGGGTAGAATTGGAAGTCAAGAAATTCATGAAATGTGATTTGACATTTTGTGAGTTGTGACAATAGCTAATTACCTGTATATACTCTTCTTCAAGAAGATGAACCTTTTTGAAGCAGATATTCGGCCCAATCACCTGTACTAACATATATATCATGTTCATGGGCTAATTTTGTTGATTCTTTAATGAAAACTCAGGAATATCTTATTACTTCATGAGACACTTTAGAAATTAAATAATAAATACCTCTGTTAAAGTTGTCAATGATGATTTCATTCTGTTGAATAACAAAAGCCATATCAGAATCAGTCCAGCTTATAAGTTCTTGACTTCTTTTGCTCGTTTCTTGTAAGAGAGTTTCCAAGCCCAATTGAGGATCTCTGGTTCTTTTAAAGGTTGATTCAGAAGGCAACCAACCACAGATGCCTCCAAGGGCAGAATCGGAGAGCGGTCTTTACAACGAAGCCATCTGCGTAGAACACATAGGATCGAAAATCGTTGATGGTCGACGCGGTGCCCCTCAGGGCTTCCTGGGGTTACGCATAGGATCGATTCCATATCAGTAGAAGTAGAACACATAGGATCGATTCCATGTATATATGAAATCAATGGGGTTACGCATATCGGCAGAAGGAAGGGGTTAGGGTTCATATCTATTGAGTTTCATGGGGATGTCGATAGCTCTTGGTTGATTGTGTTGATTGTGTGGAGAGAAAACCTAAGAATGAAATTAGGAATGAATCGTAAGAAGGAAGTTTTATTCGGGAGGCGCGTGTATTTTTTTGGGTTAGGATGATGTCAGCAAAATGATCCTAAGGTGGAGACTAAAGGAGGGAAATGCAATCAAGGGCCCTTGTTTCTTCATTGTAGAATTTAAGGTTCTCTTTTAATAATATTTAGAGATGATAATAATTTTACTACTTGTATATCAAATGAATGTTTCTATGGATTTCGAAATTTTGTCACAATGTGACAAATCTATCATATTACAACAATACAACAATGTTTTTTCGTAACTTCACATAAAAAAGTCCATATGGTAAATGGACATGAACTATTTAACGGTCGTTATTTTTATTCTTTAACTAATATGTTGTTTCTAGGTGCTTGTACTTTAACTTGTTACATGTAAACATTATTCACAAATAATTGTAAGCCATTAAGCAATGAGTAACATTTTAGCCTTTTGTCTCAACGTACAATCCATAAGATCGCATATTTCATAGATGATATATTTGTTCAAGTTAATACTTGATTTAAATAAGTGTATCAATCAACAAGAACACCCCTCTTTAGACATTATACTTTACCTCATAATATATCTACATACAAGCCCATTCCAAATCAGTATTGTTTGATAATTAACAGCTCAATTGAACTCATGACTAATACTTTCAACATCCTCTCATTATATACATCTCCTCACAAGAATATTCAACTCGTTCACATTCATTATATATATCTACTAAGTACTAACAAGAATATTCAACTCATTCCCATACACATATTCAAGGGAAACATAATCAATTTTCCACATTAATCCAATAAATAATATTCGACTGGTCTCCGGTATTTGTTTAAATTCAACTACTAACATATCATAAAAGATGTTTATTTGCTTCTATCATATTTTCTTTGTTCTCTTCACTACATGCATGTCTATTATTTCATTGGTTCTCTTGCGATCCTAAAAATATCTTCGTTTTTTTTCAAATAAAACTTAGTTATTTATTAAAATTTCTCAAAAAAAAAACTCTTTTAACTTTTAAGTATTTGTAGCATTGTGTTTTGGTGTCCCGTATCTAATTCACATTAACTCCTTTAAACAATGTACAATTTATTTACAAGTGTATTTCTTAACCTGTTCTATGTAGTGGTTAGCGCAAGACCACTTTGAGTGGTTGTTGTCTATGGCATGTTTATGTATATATGTTAGGATACATTTGTAATATTATATCAAGTATTTTGATAGTGATTGCAAGGAACTCCAGTTTATAGGTTCTTATACGAAGGTTTTTTGGATTGTGTATGATTTGATTGGCCGTCGTGAATTTGCCTATAATGTTCAACGGAGTATGTGACATCCCCATTTTCACGGCCAGAAAAGACCGATTTTGTTTATACTTTATAAAAATCAGAGTACCTCTTTTAATAAAAATGTTGCGGAATTTGTTCCCAGTAAAACATGATAAATAAGGCATTTCCGAAGAAAAGTATTTTTATTCATTTTAAAACATTTGGGATGTCATCGTCAATACAGAAACATAAGCATAAACAGAACTTACATTCATCATCACTAGTGATTTATATCTCCTTAATCTCTCAGTGTAAAGTGGTTTCGTATCGACACCAGTGATACAAATAACCTTGAGTGGGTCAGGTTGGGAAACCTGGTGAGTACATAGGGTTTTCAACCCACAATATAGTTAATTTGTTTCTTCACATAATACATGTAAAACAATTAACCCGATTGCCCATCCCTATTTTCTTCATTTAATATTCCCTAGAGAATTATCTTAAGGGTCATCTCCTATATCGTATTTACCTCTCATCTCTTTACATCACATTTCCTTATATGTTCGTTCCTAAGTACTTTTCCTAAGGATCATTGCCTACAACGCATAGACAGTAATGATTCGGGGATTACCCCCTCAATATGCGCTTAGTAAGGGTTGGAGTATCATCGCATGAATACGTAGTTACAACATCGCCTGAACTCGTAATTCATAGTAAGGGTTAGAGTATCATCACATGAATACGTAGTTACAACATCGCTTGAACTCATAATTCATCACCTACAGGTTATGAGCCTGCTGGTGTTTCCACGGGGTTGTCTAGAATAGTCTGTGGTCACCATCTATACTCTGGTAGATGACTACATCTCCACATTGTCGGACAAGGTTATGGTATCTTTCATCCTACATCACCGATTCATCATCATCTATCTATCCTCACCTAATTATCATCACTTTCCTATCATCACCTATCTCTCATCATTTTATTTCATCACACACCAACTATTTCATCTACCCATGTTTTATCCCAACATATTTGTAGATATAAAATAAATATACAGTTTGAATCATTTAAAACATGTATAAAATCATTCATCCAACATAGACAACAAGTATTCAGATAATATGCACACATAGCACGTAATTTATATAAAATACTTCATATATATGTGTAAGATGAAAGTAACTATGCACTCATCTGATAAGGTGGTCACTCGGTACTCGGACAGCGCTTCGTTAATCTTAAAACAATTTCCCTCGGACAAAACCTAGTATCATTACAACTAGAGTTTAGTCTAATGTTTGACGAGACTAATTAATAGTCTTGCTATTATTACTGTTATATAAGCGTTAAACAATAATCTTCACCCACTACGTACAGACAGGGGCCAGACATGAAACATCGGAGGGCAGGATCATTTTGGCATATAGCACTTCTAAATCCAGCAACCAAAGCGGCCCTCCAAACCAGATTCCTCGTACCGCGAATGGTTAAAAATATATTATAACGACACTTATATAACTCATAATAATAGCCCAAATACTTATTATAAGTTCCTAATAACATTACTATATTGAAACATAAGCTATACTAAAGATAGGTTAGGTGTAGCTCACTTACAGCGGGTTTTCTCGGAAACCGGGCTTCGCTGGAGCAGCGTTCCCGAGCCGAAAGGCTCTTTTCTCGGGGCTTCAGGAGCCTCGGGGCTTCCTTCGGGTGCTAGGGGGTTTATCTAGGCTTGGGGGGGGGGGGGGCTTAGAGAGAGAAAGTGAAGTTGGGAAGGTGTGAAGAATGAGGGAACCCGACACCTCTATTTATAGGCTGGAACCCTTGTAACATATACTACCACTTGGTTAAGATTACTACCACTTGGTTAAGATTACTCCTTCTAAATAATCTTCCATAAAAAAGTCATTTTGGACGCTTATTGTCTTTAAATTGACTAGCCCAAATCTGCGGGCGTTACAGAGTATGTTAGCAACCTTCGATTTTTGTATTCATCTTTTGTGAGAAACCCACTAGGTGGTACTAGAGGTTACATCTTTGTTTTCTTGATCGTTGTCAAGGAAAAAGTTAGATGTTTGATTTGGAGGAACAACGATTTGATATGCTTAATGCATTCTTCATGGTGATTTATGGTTTTGCATTCATTTGGGATGGTAATGGATTACATTTTAGATTTATCATTCATAATTGTTGGTGTTTGTCACTTAGTTTGAGAACGAAAACATGTCCAGTTCTTTGAAATCATTTTTGTTTGCTTTGCAGGAGAAAAGTTTTGCTATCACTCAAGAAGGTTCATTTGGGTCGGTTCTATATAATAGTTTGGAGACAATGTAGTTTTGTTTGAGCATACTGGTACCAAAAGGTATTTGGTCATAAGACTTGAAAGACGTTTAAGCCAAAAGGCATTTGAGGGATAGACGTTTTGTTGTGCATTTGTGTTTGGTTCAAGATTGATCTATTTGGTTTTATAAGGTATGGCATTTGTTTGGCTTCGACCATATTAGGATATATTGAAAGTGTTATCTAGGTGATAGTTATGTTGAAGCTCGAAGTGACATTTGTGCTATTTGAGTTTTAAACATAGTCTAATTTGACTTTTGGGGTACCTTTGGTGTTATTTTGGATTTCACTAATACACAAGTCATTTAATAGTGCGAGTGGTTTTTATTTTTTGATGTGGTCCCTTCTAAAAACCGTCTTATTAAATATCTACAACATCAAAAAATAAGAGAATCGCACCATAAAATCGCTTTGTTAGTGCGGTTTCCCAAAATCACAATGTAACATCCCAAATTTCCAATAAAATTTTTCATTTTTAAGTAACAAAATCGTTTCCATAAAATATAAAATTCCAATCACATTTGTTTCCAAAATCCATAATATCAGACAATTTATTCATAATATCAGAGTGTCCCAAATAAAAAAGGCCAGAGAGTGCATGCCGCGCCATCACGTCGGGCTCTTGCCCTTAGATCCTGAAGTACCTGAAACAACCAACAAACTGTAAGCTAACGCTTAGTGAGTTCCCCATAACATACCCCACACAATCCATATAATCACATAAACCATACCGGCCATAAAAGCTACATAAGTCATGCATATAAACATATAAGGATGCCATGGAAACCCTCCAAGGTCTTACACCGGTGCCACTGGAACCCCCACGTGGTCTTAACCCACTGTCATGGGAATCCCCACATGGTCTTAACTACCTGTCATGGGAACCCCCACATGGTCTTCCCTAACTGCCATGGAAACCCCCACATGGTCTTAGCTAACCACAGATATGTCATATAAGCTAAACATGCAATATACTAGGATGCCATGGAAACCCTCCAAGGTCTTACACTGAATGCCATGGGAACCCCCGCATCGTCTTATTCCACTGCCACGGTGTAACGACCCAAAATCAAGGGTAACAATTTCATTTTTGACTAGCCAAAGCACATTTCCATCATCCACAAAAACCAGTTACAATTGTTTTCAAAACCATATCAAATACAACTTTATTTCAAAATATCAGAGTGTCCCATAAAGTGCTCGAGTGAGAGTGCACGCCGCGCCATCAAGCCTTGCCCTTGCCCTTGGGCTCAGATGTACCTGAAACAAATCCACAAACTGTAAGCTAATGCTTAGTGAGTCCCCCAGAGAATACCCCACACACAATCCATGTATCATATATCAAGTTAGCTATAAAAGCTACACATGTTACATAAGCCATGCATACAACATATATGGAAGCCATGGAAACCCTCCAAGGTCTTACACCTAATGCCACGGGAACCCCCACGTGGTCTTATCTGCCATGGGAACCCCCACATGGTCTTCCTACCTTGGGAACCCCCACAAGGTCTTCCTGCCTTGGGAACCCCCACAAGGTCTTCACTACCAAACAAGACATAATGCAAACTATACAAGCAGATATACTAGGATGCCATGGAAACCCTCCAAGGTCTTATACCAAATGCCACGGGAACCCACACATGGTCTTCCATGCAAATGTCATACTATCATAACGCATAATCAATCAACAATCCACATAACATAAAATGGGCCGGCCTTGGTGCCTTAGACCCATTTGTATGGTGAGAAGACTCACCTTTCAAATGTTGAACTGACAAGCTAGAATCAAGTATGTCTCACGCACTGCTCCTCCTCAACTGTCTATAACCATCACATGATTAACTTATCATAATCCCATAATTACCCTCAAAGTCAACTCTGGTCAACAGTCAAGGTCAACAGTCCATGTTGACCTCAACTCGTCGAGTACACCCATCAACTCGTTGAGTTCCTGTATAACTTGTTAACTCGTCGAGTTACCTTTGTAACTCGTCGAGTTCCTCCCGAGTCCATTCCACTGAGTCCCGCATCAACTCGCCAAGTCACCCTATTGACTCGTCGAGTTCATAATATGTCCAAAAAACTAAATTCTGAACGGACCAAAACCCTAATCCTTCATTGCACTCATCCAGAAACCCAGAAACGGGCAAACCCTACCCCGACTCGTCGAGTCAGCTAAGGGACTCGACGAGTTCCTTCAGTCCATTCTAAGATCAGCCCTTTACAGTGGGATCTATGGTCCCAAACTCCAGATCCAAACTCCATTAGTGCAGATACCACGTAAAGTTGCAAACTTTACGTGCATGCAAGGCCCTACAAGTCCATAACCTCAAAATTATGCTTCTTACAAGGTTTTTGTGCATGGAAAGGGGCTAGGCTGCATAAAGTGAGCAACTTTATGCCATTGGGGACCTTGAGAGGTCCAGATCTGGAACCCATATCCTTGTGATAAGTCCAGATCCAAGATTGACTCCATTTTGCACCAAAAATGGCCATTTACTTCCAAGAAAAGGGATCTAATCAACTAGAGATCAAGGTGACGACTTTATACCTCAAAATGATGGCCAAGACCGAGTAGATGTTGGATCTACTTCTCCTCTCCTTGTTCCTTCCTCTTCAAGCTCTAGAATCCTTCACAAATGCCCCAAAATCACTCACAAAAGCTCTTTCTCTCACTCAAGAAGGTTCAAGATCGATCCAGGGTTCTCTCTGGATGTTAGTGTCACAACCAGGAAGTTCTAATGCTTTTGTAAACATTAACAAGGATAACATTTGTAACTAAAGCTTGAAAGCATGAATGATGATTATTCAATGACAACAAAATTTCCATCAAACACCTTATACAAACACTTCAAATAGTCAACAAAAGGTTGGAAACCCTAAAAATCCCGGTTTAAGTCCAGTATGGACTAGGATTTCCTTATTGGGCCTAATGGACCAATAAGCTTCCAATTTGACTATTTTGGGTTTAGAACTCTTAAATGGGTTCTAGTGGGACCCACTCTCATGAGACTTAACCTTTTTGGGCCTTATAAGTCTAAAATGGATTAGTTTACCTTTAATGGGCCTTGTTGGGCCATAACAAATCTAATTAGCCTTAATGGGCCTCAAATCCATTCTTTTATACAAGATTTGGGCCGTGAACTACTCTAAAGGCCCAATGGGCCGAAAACCTCTTATTGGACCTTGTGTTTTCGAGCAAAGCCAAGAATGGGCCAAAGTGATTTTTCTTCCCTCTCTCTTTATCCCATTTTGGCCCAAATGATAAAAAAAGGGAAATGTAGAATTATGAGGGCAAGACACATCATTTTTACATTTTGGATTTCCATGCAAGAATTCTCTCCTCCCCATGCACCTATCACTTCATCTATTTCTCTCATCTCTCTCTTCTTCTATTTATGGTCGAGAGCAAGAAGCAAACACATCCACACATACTTCACTTTCATACACTCTCAAATCTCTCAAAGAACACTCCTCTTTCCATCAAAAATTTTGAGATCTTGGACATTTCAAGGAGGGTCTTCCATAAGAATCATCATCTTTGGTAAGTTGTTGTTGGATCCATGACCTAGTTTCTTTATTTCATCAAAAACCTCTTCCTAACTCATGCAATTTTCATGATCTACTCCTTAGAAGCTATCTAAACCAAAGTCCTCTCAAGAAGCTTGCTAGGGCCGAAAATAACATCAATCTCTTCCATTTCTTTCTCCAAAACTGAGCCAACAAATCCAAGGTGAGTTCATACCCCCTTGTTTTTGGTTTTTACTTGTTTTTGGGGGGAGAATACAAGTGTTATGTGTTGATCTATGTGTGTATGCTTGTTATATATGATTTCTTTGGTTTTGTGTTGTGAAAATATGATATTATTTGCTATATCTTGAAATTTATGGCTAAAGTGTGAAAGATACATAAACAAATAACCTAATAAACAACATACTTCAAAGATCCAAGAGTTTTTATGCTTAAGAAGTAAAAACAAAGACAAAAATCCTTAAAAGTGTCATTTTTGCAAAAATAACAAAGATTTGGGTAAAATATGATATTTTCGGTTTTTCAAGGATAAAATAGTATATTTACATAAAAATCTAACTTTTATGAAAACAACACTTTTCTAGGGGTCAAAAACATAAATTATAGTTTATTGGGCTTACATTTGGGCCTCACGGGTTTTTGGGCCCTAAAGTTGCGAAAAATGAAGAATTTTGGGGGCTGAAGTGGTAAACTTACCAAACTATGAGTCTAAAATGTGAATAAACTATTTTAGGGGCTGAAAATGGCTTTGATGCAAAAATTGGACTAAAAATGCAAAGTTTTTGATTTTGGGGTCAAAATTGTAAAACTTACGGAATTTGAGCAAAAAATGTAAACTTTTTACAAATAAAGGCTGGAAATGACAAATACAATAGTTTTGGGCTGAAATTACTATTTAAATAATGTTTTGGGCCGAAAATGCCAAGAAAAATGAGTTAAGGACCAAAAATGCCAATTTTCATCAAAAGGGACTAAAAATGTTATTTTTATTAAGAAAGGGGCTGAAGATGTAACTTTATATGAAAATGGGCTGAAATGGTCAAATAAATATTTTGGGGTCAAATATGTTAATATTAAAACAATTGGGCCAAAGATATTAAGTTTATAACGTATGGGTTTAAGTATATATATATATATATATATATATATATATATATATATATATATATATATATATATATACATATATGAAGGTATATGTTTATAATCAAAGTGTCGTTATAAATCCAACGTCAAGTGTTTTACCATTGAAAGTAAATACTAAGCGTAAACGAATTCTATACTACAAACATATCGAAGAACGGAGAAACGATACAATGGTTGGGCCCCAAATGTTTCCTATTCGTGCATATTGGGCCCTCGTGGCCCAATCACACGATTATTGGACCCAATCTAATCAATACATGTTTATTGGGCTTCCGGTGACCCAATTACATGCCTATTGGACCCTCAATAGCTTTTACATGCTATTAGGCCTTAGTGGCCCATTTGCATCGCTAGTATGGTCCAAATCCATCATATGCTTGATGGGCTAACATGTCTGTAAGCATACTCGACAGCCTAGAAATAACATGCATGATTAGTGGGCCACAGTTGTCCTTTTTCATGTTTGTTAGGCTTTATTCATATTCATGTGAACATCAAACGGGAAGTAATCAATGTTATTCAAATTCATGGGGTAATAATTGGGATTTAGTGAGAATTATCGGTTGGCACCAACAAGTGTCGGTCGTAGCCTGTAGTTATAATCAGTGTCTCCTGGAGGGAGAGCGAGAGTTTGTGTATAGATCTATACGGGGGTGACTCCCCCACACCTGAGCTGTTCGCTACAGTTAGACTCGGCCAGTCTAGGGTGACAAAATCTTGATCAAAACCGGCATTTGGAAAAATGCCAAGACAGGCGAAATAGTCATTATTATGCATGGTTATAACAACTCACGTAGAGATCCATTACCATATCATCATTCATGAGTAATCGTATTCATACACTGTGACGATACAAAGTGATTCATACAATAATACGATACTATCATACTATTTGAATTGGAAAACATCAGCTTTTCCGGGGAACGACATTATTCACTTTTACATACAACAACTACAATACAAAGAACAATTATGATGAACATTCACTTTTACACGTTTTGAAATCACATACATATACACTTATGGGATCATCACATCTTTTTCGTAAACAATTTTTGTTTCAGAAAATATCGGATTTTCTGGGTTTTACAAACGATACAAAACATCTTTACATCAAACCTGCTTATGAACTCACCAACATTATATATGTTGACCGTTTTCAAAATAACTTGTGTTCTCAGGTAATCGTTAGAATGAAGAATTACCAAGCGTGTTTCTGAACTTCTTTTGTGTGATGTCAACTGATAAACAATTTATGTTTTGGATTATGTAATGTAAACAATGTACTTGATGTGAACAATGACGGTTGTAATGTATTATTGCATGGTGATGTTTATGTTATGTTTCATGTATATTCATTGTGATGATATTTCAATTTAAGTCACACGAGCCCTCGGACATTTCCGCCGTCTGGTTCGGGGGTGTGACAGTTAGGGTGATAAGGGAGGCCACAAGAGGCGCAATAAATTCTTTAAATAGGGTGCAAACCCTAAAAATTAGGGTTTCTCTTTACAGCTCCTACTCATTGAGTCGGGGCCTTCCGACTCGTCGAGTAGGACCCAAACCCCGCGTCCCCTAACAGTCTCTACTCGACGAGTTGGGGCACCCCAACTCGCAGAGTCCATGCACAAAACCCTAAAAATTATAAAAATAAATCAATACCTGGAAAGAGGTGTTACACACGGGAACCCCCCGGGGTCTTCCATGCAAGTATCACAAGGACATCTAGCATATCTCATATCACGAAATCAACTAGCATTCCACATAACACATAATGGGCCGGTCTTGGTGCCTTCGACCCATTGGTATGCTGAGGAGACTCACCTTAGTTTGCTGAACACAAAAGATGCTCGCCTAACAGTCTGAAACCACCCGTGCTGAACAATAATACCATTAACCCAAAATTAGGATTAAATGCAATCTAATTAAAGAACCCAATTACCTAAGCCTAAGTCCTTTCATAATGGCCCAAGAGTCTTTCCTTTGCTAATGGGTTCAAAGTCCATGTCCAAAGCTATTAATGGGCCACATGGCCCAATAAGGCCCAACCAAAACAACCATGGCCCAAAACAGATTAATCGGACCACTAACCCAAAATATGATCAGGCCCAAAATTGATTAAGGCCCAAAGAGTTTACAATCCAACACGAAGCCCAAAACCAACTAGGGTGCATACGCCAAGCGTACCACTTCAGTACGCTTAGCGTACTGAGTCCTTGGATGTACGCATTGCGTACTCTATATTACGCCCAGCGTACGAGCAGATTAAGTATCGCTTCCATTAAGTGCTTAATACTTGATGTTCTAACGTCCAATATCAGATTTGAGCTCATTAAGACGTCCTAGGGCATAAAGTTGGCAACTTTATGCCATTGCATGCTATAAAGGACTTCAAAACTTCATTCTTCACATTAGGACTTCATATAAAGCTTCAAACTCATGCATGGAGTCTAGATAACCTTCAAGCTAGCATCGTTATGCATCTAGCATGCTCACAAAGCTCATATCTAACCACCTTAGTCTCTGGAGTTGCTCAACTCTCAAGAGAATATCCAAGAACCAAAAAGGGGACAATATAGAAAACCCTAACTCAATCTAATGAATAAGATGGCAAGATTAAGACTTTATACCCCCAGAAGCTCCTCAAGGTGAACTAGATGCAGGTTCTTGAAGCCCAATGCCACACCAAGCTTTCTCACTAACTTCTTCTTCTTGAATAAGCTCCAAAATGGTCCTCAACACACTTCTATGCTCCAAAATCACACTCTCAAAGGAAAACTGAGGTAAAGGGACGAAATGAGACTTTAGAGGCTGATTAGGGTTTGGTCCATGTGGCTTAAGGATGAATAAATAGGTCTCAAGTCCGGGTTTTAGGGTTTTGGTCCTCTGTCGCGTACGCCCCGCGTATCTACATGTATGCCTCGCGTACTCAATATTCATTCGCGATCCTTCCTCCATAGTATGCTAAGCGTACACTTAGGTACGCCCAGCGTACAAAAGGGACCATTTTTGCCAAATTAGATCATTTCAAGGGGTTAGAACGATTTACCTGATTTGGAATGTTATACGCACCATTAAAACATTTTCTGATGCGGTTTCCCAAAACCGCACCAAAAAATCATGTGGAAACTGAACTAAAAAACATTGAACCGCACCAAAAAAACAATTCGTACTAAAAAACATTGAACTGCACCATTAATCTTTCATCTAAAAATTTCATTTGAATTTTTCATTTCGCACGAGATCCCTCCAAATTTCGTTCAAAATTTTCATGTTTTTCAAAAATTTCATTCAATCTTCCCTCTTTTATATAACAATGGAGACACAACCTTTTTTCTTAATTATAGATTTGTCGATTTCATGCTTGAAAACGCAAGTGAGATATGTTCATTATTTATCTTCTTTTCATTAATGACATTTGAGACTCCATTTTTCTCTTATTAATTGTAAATGGATGTGATATTTTAAGTTTTAACGATGTTTTCTTGTTTTGAATCTCTGCAAATGCTTCTTCTTCCGTGATATATCTCCAAGAAAGGATCCAAAGACTTATGATGTTGCATCAATGACTTTCAATAAATTGGTATGGAGCTAGTTGTTTGCAGAATGAGTTTTAAGATGTTGTCGAAAAAAGAAATTGAAAACAACGTCGCTGAAATGTGATTTCCCAAGAACAGATTTTTAATTGGTAGAGAAAAAGAAATTGTAGGGATTGAAACCGCTCTTTTTGGAGAAACTAAAATCAAAGAAGGAACAACTGAAACCTCTAATGGACCTGCAGTTGAGGAAAACGAAGTTTATGGAATCATAGGTAGAAAGTTCAAAACCAGATTAAGATATTACGATTGAACCACTGATTGAAAAACACTCACCGAACATACCTAAATACAAGAAAATGAAGCTTCATAAGTAGCGTGGTGTGCATCAATGACGAACCTGTTAATTGGTGCGGTTTTAGCTAGCTATTTTTTGAGGCAGTTTTTGGCTATTTTTTGGTGCAGTTTTAGCTATTTTTTTGTGCGGTTTTGGCTACTTTTTGGTGTGGTTTTGGAACCGTACCATTAAATAAGGGTATTTTTGATGCGATATTTTTTAGTTCGGTTCAATAACCGCATCAGTTAATCATTTTAACCGCATCAACAAATGGCTTATGTACTAGTGTTTCTAGATTCTTTTGGGTAGTGGGTATGTTAGTATCTTTTGTAGCTTTTTGATACTTGATGTTATCTATACACAACCATGTACACATCGCTCAAAATTTTGGATTATTTGTTTCTTGGGGTTGTGGATGCATTGCTATCAAGGTGGAGTATTGTTTTAGCGATACACAATGCTTGTTACACAACCGTTCGAGAAATTATGAACCAACTTGGGGAAGATTTGTTAACCTAATGGTATATGCTATTTCATCTCAGCCTCACAAGAAATAGTAGAAAATGCAAAAAGACGACAAGGTAGTTTTTTGTTTCACTCTGATAGATGTGGACAGTTTGGGCCTTGGCCTTATAAGAAATAGTTGAAAGTCCTCAAGCCTCCTAACAAGTTATACCTAGTGTTCATTTTAGGCACTAGTGTTTGCTCTCATCTTCTCTCCTACGATTTCTAAGTAGATTAGGCTCTTTGTTTCCATTTTTTTTTCGATATATTAGTGTTTTATAACCTTTTTGATTGTTGATCACTATATATATATATATATATATATATATATATATATATATATATATATATATATATATATATATATATATATAGGTAGAGGTTCATTTGAGACCATCTATATTTTGTGAAACATAGGGACCAAATATTAGCCTTTGATCAAATTTGATCTTGTGGTTCAAAAAAACCCTGATTAAGGCGCTTAATTAAACACTTAAGGGTAGATTAGTCAGATTTTAATCATATAATGGAATCCCCTGATTTACATGATCTTTCCTTAATCAACGTACAAAATCAAATTCGCTCTTTCATCAGATGATTTCCTCGGATGATTTTCTCAATCGCAATGAGTTTTTTACGTTAATTGTCACTCACGCTACGATGATTTGTGATTTTACAGGCTTATTGAAAGAGAATTCAATTTTTTTAGACAATTTGGTTCATTAATCCGCTGTGATTTCAACAATCGGTCAGTAAGTTTTTGTTTTTTCATAGATTTACAATTGATCAGCAATCGTTTTCAGAATTGTTTCAATCACAAATCGCAAACTACAGAAGGATCGATAAGGAACGATTTTTTACAATTCATCATCAAAATGGAACAATTTCTCTATTACAAAAGGACCATATGCAGGGATTTATTTTCATCAATTTTCCTTTTACAGGAGGTTTGTAAGTAAGGATTTTAATTTTCACTTCATCAATTTTGCTATTAGAGAAATCAATTTTTAGCAATTTGTCATCATCTCCAATTGATCATTAATTTAGATTGATATTGAACAGTTTCAAGGTTTGAATTTTACTTTGAGAAAAGTTAATTAAACAACTCATCATCAGTAACAATTGATGTGCCATCTGTTTGATGAAGGAAGAATTATATTAAGTAATTATTTGATACACCAGTTTGATGAAATGCCTAAGAGAGGAATCATAACTTAAGATATAATACCTTTAAAGTCTAGACATGTGCATAATTAATTGATATTTGGTATCAATTTATGGCTCTGGAGTGTGAACTTTACATATATATGTTGAAGATAAGCACCATAAGAGCATTGTCACATAAAGTCAAGTGATCATGCACCTTCACTAACCTTGAAATGAAAGTAGGTACTTATAAAAATTTTCTTTTCCTTTGGTTCGCATCTAAATGATCAAATCGTATTCTGGTTGATATAAATGTTATTATCTTTTTCATCATACTAAGACAAGTACACCAAATGGTGCATGTTTGAAAGATTGGTGTGAGCATGACAGGGAAATCTCAGACCATGTTGATGCTTGAAGCTTGTAGCATATTTCCTCATTGGTTTTTTATTTTTGCTTATCTTATTGAAAGGTTTATGTTATTCATTATCCTCCTTATCAATAGCATGTGAAGTAAAAGATGCATTTCGACCAATTTAGCATGAATCAGAAGAGGTACTTGGCCCCATTTCATCACAATGTTATACATCACATACTATATAGTATACTATTCTAACTTGAATAACTTGAAAAGCATTACTAATACGTCCTTACATATTCAAAAAATTCCTTTTAGAATATAATTTTGTAAATAGTTATACAATAATAAATATTAACAGAATACTTTTTGTACGTCAAATTAGTGATGGTGCTAAAGAATCTCACTTTAGCAATGAACTCATTTTAGCTAATGGTTATTTAACTTGGATTCCGAATATTCTACATGAAGAGATATATAGTGATTTAATTTGGATTCTAGATATTCCAGATAATACAATGGTCTAAATAGATACAATTCTAGAATATTAATCATACTTTAATTTCTTTAGTTCACAAAAATGATAAGTTATAAGAATACAAGCTCTTAACATTATGTGTTTCACGGTTAATTTCAAAAGAATGCAAATTATTAATGATCAAAACATAATTCAACATATTGTTATTAGTTTACATAATACATGATTCTAAGTATAATAATTGAAAACCATTACCTATATGTCATTCCGTATTTCTCCTATTTATAATATTGTGTTTAGAATATAATTTGTAAATCATTATACAATGATAAATATTAGTCGGGTATTTATTTTTGCAGCTCAAATTAATGCCGTTGAAGAAAAATCTTATTCAAGCACTGAATTCATTTCAACTAATGGTTCTTTTGTTTGGATTCCGAATATTCTAGTTTGATTTTTTTTGTTGAAATAATCAACTAGTTTGATTCAATATATGTTATATATCGTGTTGTTACATGTCTAACTTTGTCATATTACACATCTAATATTATCATGTTAGTGTATAATCTAAAATTATGTGTAATATTATGATATGATTGTGTAATTTATTGAAATTATGTATTGAGGGTTACTATAGTTTTGTACAAACAGTTCTTTATAACCGAAATGTTATGGATATACTTTTGTAAATCATAATCCATGTTAAGTTTTAATCACTTTGTAAAAATGTCGTATTTTTATTCAAGTTTGTTTTTTGTTGTTAGAAATAATCAACTACTATTATGATACTAAGTTTTTTTTAATGTTATAATTTTAATTTTAAGATAAGTATTCTATAAACGCTATTTTTACATGTATAATACCCTGTAACACTAATGTTTATTAGTGACAAGATTTGTAAGTTAGAATATCATTCTATTATTCTATATTCAGAATAAATAACATTTTTATATATCACTATTAATTAATATAATTCAAATATGCCAACGTATTTAACTAGAATATTACTCTATTAGAATATTTTACATATAACTTATTTTGGTTTTCTATAGATTATTGCATATATTCTTGTAATACTATAAATTGTAAATTCAAAATATAACATAATGATATCATAATATTACATATAATATTAGAATCTTACATATTGTAAGTTAATTGTATATATTACAACACAAGTTCATAATATTACATATTAACAACACAATATTAATTATTGAATGGTTAGAATATCTAGAATAATATCATACCAATGAGTATTAAAAAAACCTAAATTTAATTATGCATCACTATATTAGAATATTCTACTTATAACTTAGAAAATAATAGACCATTATTCTATTGAAATATTCTACATATAGATTATGAAAACATACAACATATAACATTATTCTATTAGAATAAAATATACTACATATAGATTATAAAACCATACAACATATAACATTATTCTATTAGAATATTCTATATGTACAAATTGTTTTCATGTAATAAATCAACTTATTCAATCGAAAACCTACAACATTATTCGAAAATATACAACATACAACATTATTGTATTAGAATATTCTATATATACACAATATTTTCATGTAAATGAATTAACTTATTTAACAAAAAAACATAGAATATTATGTTATTATATTATCAACATCATACATCATAAACTGCAACATTCTAATGATTTTAAACATCATACACTCTACTTATAAAATTTAGCTGGATTTATCACGTAAATTCTAAACAAGACAGAAAAATCAATTTATGATAACAAACAACACATAACATTATTCTATTAGAGTATTATACATATACTTACTATAACAGAAAACATAAATTATTATTCTAATAGAATATTATATGTACAATCTTTAATTTTAAATTCATCTTAGATGTGAAAGACATTACTATCATTACATGAAATAAACTATAACACTACATGTATTATTCTTTAACATATAACTATTGTCCAAACATAATATTGTTTTATTAAACTTTCACCAATCTTCAAACCTTCAAACCATAATTATTGTTTCAAACATTAAACCATACATATTGTTCAAAATATAGAAAATATAGCCAACATTCAAAGAGAATAATACTCTTAATAACGATTAAACTCTTGCAAATATTTTATCATGTCGATCAACAATCCTCATTCCATTGCATCCTTTCTTGCACCATATTAAGATCCTTTGCTCAATCATATTTTCCAAACTGCATAGATTGTTCAATTAGTGCATATGTAGGTTAGCATTTAGTTTGCCTGCATCATGAAAAGTAAAATCAATATAATGAAATATTTATCAGAACAAAATATCCAGAATATACAAACTACATTCAATTAATAACATACATAAAAAATTTGTAACATTATAAGAATAATTAAAAATAGACTTTTATTCTAAATTTTTTAGCACAAAAATAATAACTTAAAAATTCTAATGAGATCATAAACAACTAGTGTGCATATTAGAACACTTTTGTTGATTTTGAGTTTTCATAATAACTCAAAATCTATAATCATGACAATTTTGAGTTACTTATAGAGTTAACATCTAGATGTAAATATCCTAATGGTTTCACATATTCTATACAAATCAAGGTTTAAATGACAGGTTGTATAATACGATATTCCATTACATCGTGACTTTTAGAGATAATTTTACAGTAAAATATCTCAATTAGAATACATTGTTGAAGATACACAATGATTTTGACTAAAAACTATACTATAGTCAGAATATAGAGTTTTATTGAATATTCCATACATGAATATATTAACGCAAAATCATACAGAAAAAATAAATTTGACGATTACAACACTTAAACTCAAAATCACATGCTAAGATAAAATTGTGAATAGATTATAGTATTATACGTTACCTATAACAACTCTAGATGTAAAATTTGAATTCGATTGTGTAGAATAAGCCATTTGCTGGAATAACAAGCTTCATTTTCTTTAATTTACGAATGGTTGGTGATCTAAAACTTGATCTGATTTTCGAATCAGAATCACAAACTTGAAAACCCAAATGAGAAGGAATCATAAATTATGTTAAATCAGAATGCCTAAAATATTTATGTATTAAACCTTATTTTAATGTATGTGTACTACATTATCTAATTAATCAAAAGAATAACATTAGAACTTAATATTTACTAATCATAATACTTAGAATATTACATACTTTAAATCAGAATATGACATATAATTTTAGAATATATGGCACTGATTCATTATTTTGACTAAAAACTATACTATAATCAGAACACATAGTTTTATAGAATATTTATAGGTGTATACATTAAATCAAAATCATACAAAGAGATAAATTTGACGATTATAACACATTAACTCAAAATCATATGCTAAGATACAACAGTGAAGAGATAACTCTAAATATAGAATCTGAATCTAATTATGTAGAATAAGCCATTTGCTAGAATAATTAGCTTCAGTTCTTTTATTTAGGAATGATTGATGACCCAAAATTTTATATGGTTTCACAATCAGAATCATAAAGTTGAAAAATTGCAAGGAATAAGAAATTGTGTTAAATCATAATGCCTATATATTTATGTATTAAACCTTATTTCAATGTACGTGTACTTCATTATCTAATTGATCAAAAGAATAATGTTAGAACTCAAAACTAATCATAATACTTAGAATATTACATATTTTAAATATGAATATGACACATAAATTTAGAATATATGGTATTGCTTCATCATTAACCAATTACTATTACAATACTTCACAAAAAGGTTCAAAGCAAAGTTGTTTCCAATAAAACAAAAATGTATAAGATCAGATACTACACATCATTTAACAAAAAGCATACAAACAAATTGTTTCCAACACAATCATAATGTTTAAACTGTAATGTAACACATAATTTCAAAATATTTCATATTATCACATAGTGAAAGTTTTAAAGAAAGTAGTTTCTAACAAAAGAACATCCAAAATCTAAACGAAGGAGGGTCTGACTTATCAAATCATAATATGTATAATATCAAGTTATCTAGCACAAAATTATTTAACTTTCACTAGACCATCAAATTAATCAAACAAAATAACACCTAAAATCAAATTAAATTTAAAATACATGCAATTATGATTCTGTTGAACCATTGATAACCTATGATAAATGTGTGATTTCTAGTGTTTTTCACTGTTAAACCTCGAATAAGAGGCTATGGTTTTTCATCAGATTCTCTAATTAATCAATCAAAATAACACCTTAAATCAAATTATATTTTAAAATACCTGCAATCTGAATATGATTTAGTTGAACCATCGATAATTTGTTATGAATGTGCGATTGCTAATGTTTTTCGCAACTAAAACTCGAATAAGAGGCTAGGGTTTTTCAATCCTATGGTTTTGTCGATGCCAGGGTTTTCTGAGTACAGATCCATTCGTTTTCTTGATGATGAGTGCGATTATTAGGGAATTTTGTTGAAAAACTATGGATTAAAGATAGATGAATGATTTTGATCGAGAATAATTTGAAAGGGGGAGAAGGATATTAACGAACTCAAAGAAATTGGGGAGAAGAATGAAGTGAACGGTGAAGTGATCAGATCCAATCTATTGAGTGAAAAGTACAACTCTACCCCACTGTGTATTTCAATTAAGCATGGACTTCAAGATAATTTCAATTTTGCCACCACCTCCCATCGGAATTTCTGTTTTAATCTCAACCCTCTTTTTTTCTTAATCAATGGTCATCAATTGGTCCCATTGTCTCACAAAATCATCTTGTCTCAAATGAACTCAACCCTATATATATATATATATATATATATATATATATATATATATATATATATATATATAATCCGTTTGTTTCTCTCAATGGATGTACACTATCTCCTCGATGGTGAAACCGCGTTAACTACTTGTTTTCCGAAAGTTATTAGCTTGTCACTTACATTTGTTTAATCTTACTATGTGTTGCCCTCATTATCGGTCATCTTGTTGTGTTTGTACATCCTACTTTGTTATATGTAACCTGTTAGTGGGGTGTTACACTTATTTATGAGGCCAAATGTTTGATATCTCTTCGGGATATTTTTTTATTGTTAATTGTTTGGATATATGCCTTAGCATCTTTCAAAGGTCATATCAGGGGCGGATTTAGGGTGGGTTTAGGGTGGGTCACTAGTGGACCGGCAACCTTTGATTTTTTCGGACGTAGTGGAAAAATTTTCGAAGTTTTTTTTTCTATTATCTTGCAACCCCTGACTTTCTCATGACACCCCTGTTGTGAAATCTTGTGTCCGCCCCTAGGCCATATACATGCCAAATTCTTTTAAAAATGATCGTTTGCATGAATTCCATGGATTAATAAGAATTTAGAAAAATATTAATATTTTTGTTAAAGTTGATTTTTGATAAAAACTAGATGGAATCATGCGCGGCCGTTGGCGCTGATTCAATTTTTTTTTTCGTTCTTTCAACGTGTATATGTACATAATCCATCTCGTGAAGCCTTAGCTGCTACATAAGCAAACCTGACATCTAGAAGCCAGCCAATTTCATTTTTTGTCGTTGCAAAAATAATCCTCTGGTAGAAAAAAAGTCTGTTGGAGTCTTAGCTTCTATATAAGCAAACCACACATCTGGGAACAATCAAATTCCATTTTTTGGCATTCCAAGAAAACCTGTCTGGTAGAAAAGAAAAAAAGTCATAAATGTATGATTTTGAGTTTTTATTTAAATATTTAATGCTAAAGTGTTGAGTTTTTATTTAAATGTTGAGTTTATTTAAATATTTAATGCTAAAATGTGGAGTTTTTATTTATGATTTTGTAGTGGGTATGATCAGATACAACAATCCAAAATTCCATTGTTATGCTATCCATGAAGCTTATATATGGCTTCTTATATCCAAGATTTTGCAAATAAGAAAGTACACCACCATCTGGCCCTACAAATGAATTAAACAAAAAGATTTTATTTTTTTAATAAATTATAGCCCATGAAATCTGTTAATAATTAAAAAAAAAAAACAAAAAAATGTTTAAAACCTAGGCCTGACTAAGTCCAAACTCAAGAAGAAGTTTATTTTTTTCCAGCAACAAAACAATGGCCTGACTAAGTCCAAACTCAAGAAGAAGTTTATTTTTTTCCAGCAACAAAACAATGGCTTGCAGCATCTGTAGTGAGTAAAGAAGCAAAATTTATAAGATTCACAAAAGGGGTTTCCAAAAGTTGAACCACCAGAAAAAGCAACAATACAATACAAATAAAATTTTCAAAGATTCGATCTTTTTGTCTAAATGTTTCGAAAAATACCCTTCAACCCAGAAAATAAAACTTACAGCGACAGGGTCTTCAATAATCATCAAGGGTATACGGACCTGCATTACTAACGCAAATAATCGGTGCAGAAAGGAAAAAATGTATAACAAATAGCATTCAAAAGTGCATCAATATATGGAAGCAAGCATGTATATATATAAAAAAATAAAAAAATAAATAAATAATTAAATAAATAAAAAACTATTCAAAATCCCACGTTTTCATCATACTCTCAACAATCGATTGACATCAACTCCATTAAATTGAAAGAAAATCATAGACAAATCAATAAATTAATTACCTTAGGTTATAAGGAAATTCGTCAACGGTTACCTTGATTTCTTTGCCAGGTCGGTGATAATAAGCATCTAAGTCGAGACACCCCAGTCAACTGAAATATCAAGTGGGTTGCACTCCTAATCAACCAAAGAATCTCGTACTCAATCAATATACTAATCAATATACTGAAATCGAAACCTATATATAAGCAATATATAAGCAAGTAGAGCATCAATAAAATCAAACTCAAAATTTTATCCTCATGGATGAAAGCTCGCCTCTCAGGCTGTCAGAACATAAAGCAGCACACATCTACTTATCGGGATAACATGAAGGGATACTCACAACCACCAATTGAAAGCATGGAATCAAAAACCCACAACTACCAATAGAAACTATCGATTCAGAATGAAACACGTATCTTGAAGAGAACACAGGAAGAAGGCAGTTGATGCTTGAAGAGGAATAGAAGTGCAGGGGGCGTCATAGTCAACAATTCGATGGTTCCTGAAGTAGAAGATGGATCTTACATGAAGTTGCCGTTTCTATCGATGAAGTCACCTGGCTGAATGAAAGTGAACCAGATAATCTCTTTCTGACCATTTTACCCTTCAAATTCTCTCAGTGGAACCCTTAAAGAAAACTCAAGACACTCCAAAATGAGGAACATATATGGTCACATATTTGCTTCTTGTCACCATTGTTTTCTTGGCACTTGACCTCGGTGAAAGCCTCCATCCTCATCATTGTAAGGGCACAACCGTCATTTACTTTCTTTGTGTTATTAAATGTTAAGAAAAGAAACTTTGTTATTTGCAATTCCATTTTACTTCAGTTTACATGGATGTTAATTTTTTGACTTAATAGGTAAAAACTCAAAAACAAACCTGATTGTACTTGGCTGAGCGCTCTCTTACTGGTGGCAAGACCCACTGATAAATCAGCTAAAAAAAGAATCATCAGCTTCTCCACTTCTTTGTGATATTACCACACCCCAATTGTCATCCTTTTCCATCTTCACTACTTTAATGGCTTCTGTCATACTTCCAACTTGGTTCACCTACAAAATATTCTCAACATTCATTTTCGTATACAGCAGTTTCCCATTTTTTCCTTTTTGAGTTGTGGTTTTATTTTTTAGATATTCTACTAATACTTAAACAGGGTACCTTGAGAAGAACAGCATTGCAAGCATGTTCTTCGATGGCTCTTTCTACATTTTTGGGATTTGACATCAACAACTCATCACCAAAAACCTGTGCATATAATTATAAATCATGTATAAAATAATCATGTTACAATAACCTCAAATAAGGACCAAATTACCCCCCGTATTCCGATCATAAACAAACCTGGATGTGTTGGAATTTTAGAATTCGTCCGTTCGAATTTATAAAAAGAGGAATCATAATCGAAATACACAACGAAAATAGGGCAAAAAGATAATTTTGGGTTTTTTTTTACCGTGAATCGTGATAACGGGAGGCATCACCGATGGTAGCAGAAAAAGACAATTATTACACCCATACCCTTCCCTGTTCCTGAAGGTGTATTCCTGAATCTGAATAAAAAGCAACACAAAAAATGAGCTAATTAAGAGGATAAAGGTGGTGGAAAGCCGAAAACAACGGGAATGGAGAAAGTGGAAGGAGGTGTCGATAGAGATAAGGGGTGTGATACTCATCTACAAAGACCAAACGAAAAGGATTATTCAAGAAGGGTCATAGACACCAACAAATTCTTATTGGCTTACATAGTCGGTGAAGGGAGGTTGAAGCGATCAGCTTCCTTCATCGTTTATGATGTTCGCTGGCTATCCAGACAAATAAGAAGGGTGGAGACGGTGGTCTGGAGTTGGTTGAGCCAGAAGCCGGTGAGGCAAACAAAAGGAATCATAAATCTACGTGAAGCCATCAAAGGAAGAAAATGGTGGGTCGAAGATAAAATGATGAATAGAAGAACAGAAGCAAATTGAGATAAGAAGAAAGATGGGAAGTGAAAGGCGGTGGAGTGAAGTCTGTGGCCAAAGTAGGAAGGGAAAGAAAAAAAGGGGCACAAATGAGAAAACCAAAAGTTTCCTTGTTCACCACCATTTTAGCAAACAATAGTATATATAATAAATAAAACTACTTAATTTATTTAGGTGAGAAAGAGACATCTTAATTGCGCGTCAAACACTTTAAAATACGTAAGTATCCATGTGCAGCTATTCTCTGTAGAAGACATTCCATATGCTATCATGTAATGCCAAAAAAACAAAACAAATGAAGGACAAAAAAAACCTTCACGTCGATTTAACGATAATAACTAGATCATTTACAATTATATACATATATTTAGCTTACGTGTTTAAACAAGTAAAAATAATTAACTTTATATATTTTAGGGTTACAAAGGATTTGAGAATTTTGGAAAATCCCAATATAATAAAATGAGTTGATATATCCGAATTTGAGTATACCCAACAAGACTATGTGCATAACAAAAATAAAGCAAACAAGTAGAACCTACAATCATACATGCATAAACATCGAGAATTATAGCCTTGTGAATTGTACCATATAGGCAAATAGGTATTATTAGGCTAAACGGTATGGAGCATTAAACCATGTGTGATGTCCGACGTGGCACGCCAAAAGACGTGTGAACACCGCTCCTAGGCTCGGTGAGTTGTTTGTGATGTGGTGGCTGGGACGGAGGAAGACGCCCAATGAAAATGAAGAAGGCTGGCAACTGTCACATATTCGACGGGTTTATATATATATATATATATATATATATATATATATATATATATATATATATATATATATATATATATATATATATATAGAGGAGTATGATCAAATGAGAACACCTAAAAGGTTGAGAACGCGAGAACGGATCTGGACCATCAAAATATTCAGATCTGAGGCTATTATCAAACGGATCATTTACGTAAATTCTAAAACCATAGGTATTAAAGTGTAACTTGTAAAAGGTCACAATGCTATAATGGTAATTGTAATTTTAACTTGTTCCTATAATTTCACAATCACATATCATATTGCCGTTCAAATTATTTGTCCCCTACTTCATTTCTTTCTCTCTCTCTCTATACCTAGGTTTTAATCAATTCCTCCCTCAGCCTCCCTTCATCGCACATCGTTTGAATCAATCCTAATCGGAGCATCGCAAGTCTCCACCTCGATGCGTTTTTGGTTTAATCTTTCCTCCATTGCACCATCACTATCCATCTATGCAGCCTACATCACAGGTTGATGAAAGACGTAGGAAGGAAGTGAAGGCAATCGGCGACGTCTGTGGTCGGCCGTCGTGATGGCGAGGGGAGCGTCTCCGTGGTCGACGAGGCTGAAGAGGAGGAAAGGAGGAGGCAACGAGGGGTGGGTTGTCGGTCTCGGTGGATCGAAGATGGGGCACCTTTGGTGATTGGATGGATCGAAGAGAAGAAGAAAAGAGAATGGAAGCAGCGGGATGTGGGGTCTGCCATTGGTTTCTGGTGACAAAGCCCCGATATTGGGTTGTTTGGTTATCGAGAAGGGCAGCAACGATTCAAAAATAGGTAAGGGTTCCTTTTTTTTGTTCTTGTTTGATTTGGGAGAACTCGATAAGCTATTTTTTTTGTTCTTGTTTGATTTGGCAGAACTCGATAGGCTCAAGTGGGTCTTTGAAGGCTCAAGTGGCAGCCCTTACAATTGATGGAAGAGATAGCCACACAAAGTTGTAATCAGATTCAAGGTAAAAGGTTGTGCACATAAGCTGTTTGATGATATGCGTGATAGGGGTATTCATTTATGAATAGCAGGGTATTCATTTGTAAATAGCAGTGTAATCATGTGTGAATGAGTGTATTTTATTTATGATTAGAGATATTGTTTTATTCATTTGTGAATACCAGGGTATTCATTTGTTAATAACAATGTATTCATTTGTAAATAGCAATGTAATCATGTGTGAATAAGTGTATTTATTTATGATTAAAGGTATTCTTTTATGAAGAAATGATAACTTTTACACCCCTTTTATTTTTAGTTGATTAAAAGAAAGGAAATGGATTACTTGTAAATTGATATGTATTCATTTGTTATTGCAGTAGTATGAGTTTTTTTGAAAAAAAAAATCGTTTATGAATACAAATGTATTGATTTGGGGTTGGATTTCTATTAATTTTTTTGAAAAAAAACGTGAAATATGAGAAAAAAAATTTAAGAAAAAAAATTAAAATTTTTTAGTTTTAATTTTTTTTTGATAAAAATGTTTTTTATATTTCATTAATAAGAAAAATAAAAAGTCAAATATCTCCTTCTTTTTTGGTAACTGATCCTAAATTTAAGGGAATTTGATAGATTTTATTTTATTTTAATTTAATTAAAATATGCAATTACTTATATGCCCTTATATATTGATTGGTCCAGAACTGTTCTCGCGTTCTCAACCTTTTAGATGTTCTCATTTGATCATTTCCCTATATATATATATATATATATATATATATATATATATATATATATATATATATATATATATATATATATATATATATATATATATATATATCAGGGCCGGCCCTTGGCAAGTTCACAAGGTGCATATGAACAGGGCCTCAAAAAATCAAAGGGCCCAATTTATTTTTTTTATTTTTTTTAGCATTTGTATTACCTCCAGTTCGGTTAATGGCCCAAAACAAAAATTAGGTTAAAGTAACAAAAATCAGTCGACGCAAGCAAGATAGAATGAGCAGGAAAAAGCAAAGAAATTTCAAGAAAATAAAAAAACTCTTCGATTTCTTCTTTACTTACGGATGGGGCATGCATTAAATATGCAACGGTATTGTTTGTATGAGGCAATGAACAATTTTCTTCTTTCTTCTTTCATCATGAAAACATCCTATAATCTGTCTCAAAAATCAGAAAATTGTTCTTCACTTCTTTCTTCTCGAAAATCAGATCTTAGAAGCTTCAAATTCCATGTTGAGGATTCGAAATAAGAAGGAGCAGATAGGGATTATGGTATTTCCATTTTTTTTCAAGATTCCTTACTTCTTTTTCTCCTGCTTAGTGTTTTTATATCTAATTTCTGAAGGATCAATGAATTAACTTTTGAAAATAATAAGAACAAGCACTGAAGCACATAGTTTCAAAAATCAGAACAAAGAATTGAGGAAATCAATTTTAGAATTTTGGAGGTACATTAGTTTCGAAAATCCTAGTTCCTTACTTCTTTGTTTCGTTACTTTTTTTTCTGATTAGTAATACGCTTTCTTCATGATTTCTTTCGGTCTTTCTGTTGATTTTTGATACTAATCAGAACAAGCATTGAGGAAATAGATTTTTGACTCGCTCTTGTTGTTTTGAAGTGACAAAAATCAGAAAGTACTTTGCTGATTCATGATTTTTTTTATTAGAAGCATATCTGATTTGTTCTTTTTATTTTTTTCTGATTTGATTTCTATTTTTATTTATTTTGTTTTTTTTACAGTTTTCATATCTTTTTGTTGCTTAAGTTTCAACATGTAGAACCAAGAAGAAATCTACAAATTGTATACCTCCTAGATTAAAAGAAAATCTGAATATTGATATGAAAAAATGCAAGAACAAACAAAACTAAAATTTATAATTTTTTTTGCTTAGATTTTGAGATCTTTCAAATTTAGGGCCTATTTTTTGCTAAATTGCACAGGGCCTCTAAAATCTCTGGGCCGGCCCTGATATATATATATATATATATATATATATATATATATATATATATATATATATATATATATATATCCATTGAAAACAAACAAACAAAAAAAATAAAATAAAAAAATTATTATTTAATTAATTAATTTTCAAATTTAAAAACACAACCTATAACTATAATGCCACCCATTTTTATTTATTTCACACTACAAAAACACACAATCTCTCTCTATTTTCTTATTTTTTGTTCAACTTATGGATCCAAATCAAAATACATCACTCACTCCAAATGATCCATATGCACATCTTACTTACATGCAATTGTTAACATCCCCAATCCAACAACAATCTCTATTTACCAATCTTTCATACCACCCAAACTACTACCAACAACGACCACAACAATTCAATCAACCCCAATTCCAAGCCTTTCAACAACAATATTCTCAACAATCTCAACCTCAACAATTTCAAACGCAATCTTCACAACCATCTCAAGTCCCATTATTTGAATCCCAACCTATAAACCTCGACAATGACGATGATGAAAGGGTCCAAGAAACACAACGACCGTCTAGAAGAAGGCAACAAAAAGGAAAAGCTCCAGAAAAAACAAAATTTAAGCAGTGGGGCGAAGACGAGGAGTAAGCTTTAGTGAAAGCTTGGATTTTCATATCACAAGACGGTGAAATCGACAACACGCAATCGGGTCAAAATTTTTGGAATCATGTTTTAGACCACTTCCGTGCGCTCTTAGGAAGAGAAACGGAACGAACATACTACTCGGTCAATGCAAAATGGCGTGACCTACGAACAGCTTGCACGAAGTTTATGTATTTTTTTACTTCACGTCGTCTTCACCATTTTATCCAATTCGTACAACTTCTTCGATTATGTCTAGATGGTTCTCCTACAAACCCACATATGTTAAGCTTTTCCTATTCATTTATCTTGAAATTAAACATCGAATTGGAAAAACTTAAAATATGTGGGTATGTAGGAAAACCATCTAGACGTACTCGAAGAAGTCATGCGAATTAGATGAAATGGTGAAGACAACTTGAAGTAAAAAAAATACATAAATAAGTAAAAATAATACACTTATACATTTAAAATACATAAACATCTATATAAAAACTATAAAAATACATATAAATACGTAATACATAAAAAACACATAAAAATACAAAAAAATGTAAAATACTTAAAAAATATATATATATAAATACGTAATACAATACATTTATACATTTAAAATACATAAAAATACATAAACATCTATATAAAAAACTTAAAAAAATACATATAAATACGTAATACATAAAAAACGCATAAAAATACATTAAAATATTTAAAAATACATAAAAACATACGTTTATACATTTAAAATACATAAAAATACGTAAACATATACATATAAAAGCTTAAAAAATACATACATACTTAAAAATATATATATAAATACGTAAAAAAATACGTTAACTTAATACATTATATACAAATATTGACGAAATCTGCAGAAAAGTCCCATTATTTTCAAAAAATTAACAATTTGGTCTCATGACCTGCTGAACATGTCAAAAAGGGCTAAAGTGAATAAATTAGCCGGTTTTTTGGGCTTTTCTATTTATAAAGTTAAAAAGTCGGGACTTTTATGTTCAAAAAATAAAATTTATGACTTTATTAAAATTTTTTCCAAAATATTGAGATTTTTCTGGAGATTTCCCTTAAATAAAATGGTAAACAAATATATTTCCTACACTAAATCATTTATTAAATTATAAAAAAAAATGAAAAGGTGCAGTCATAATCGAACTATAAAGATTGTACATGTTTCAAATTGACAAAACCAAGAATAACATGATATTTCAGTTACATAACCTTCTACAAACAACTCTCATGAATAAAATTATAGTAAAAAAAAAAAAAAAAAAATTATGAAAATCTACCTACTCGAGTAACTATATATTTCCCTTTCTCTAAATCATATATTGTCTTCACATGAGGCTTCCTCCATTTCGACACAAAATACACAACAAACAACAAAACAACAACAAAAGCCAACAACCCTAAAAAAGTCAAAGACTCATTCCCAAATATTGACCTCATGGGGTCAAAATGGTCAACACCCATATCACTAAAACTTTGTAAAATGAACGCCCCCAAAGCCCAATCAAGTGGAAGATCATTCACCTTATTAGCATATCCAATCCTGTTCAAAATATTATAAAAATCAAACCATCTATTACTTACTTACTACAGAAAAAACAACTTTATACACTTTTTGACTTTATTACGTCATAACTTTTTACAAATTTGTACTTGTTTGTTTTTTCTTCCATTTCCCAATATATTATATAAAGTCGCTTTTTTCATATATTTTATTTATCCATACATCACTTTATCCAAACAGACAGTATCAATACCTTGTATCATCCAAGGTGATTCCAAGGGAGTCATGAAGTAAAGCAACAATGTAAGCAGAAGAGAAGCAATAACGATGCAAGTCTTCTTCATGGAAACTCGGGTATTTTATTTTTAGATTTGACCAATCTTCTTCACAGAATTTTGGTCCAGCCACCATAAGTTCAGAAAGAAATGTTCTTGGGGACAACCCAAAAAACTATAAAATTTAAAAAAAGTTAAAAGTATTAGAATATATGAGAAAAAGAGTTGAATGATTTAGTAAAAAAAAAAAGTTGAGTTAACCTTGGATGTATGGAAGAAATTTTCGGTTGCTAAAAACTTTCCTTCAAGTTTGGGTATAAATGTTGAACCAATGTAGCATTTTTCATACCCACATTTGTCTGCATTTGAAGACATGTATTGGATTAAGATGAAGGGGTAAAATGGTAATTCAATGAAAGTGTGTTGCTATTTCAATTTTCACACACCTTTGTCTTTCTGCAAGAAAGATAAGGAAGCAATTCTGCACTCTGAGAAGTTTCCAGTTGCGTGTAGATTGGATAATTGCTCATAGTTTACCAAAGTAGGAGTGAGTTTCTCTTTCCTAGTCATCACATTGTGTTCATAGCCTTTTGGAGAACATGGATCAACTGGTTTCTTGCAATCAAAAGAGTCAGTAATATGCACAAAGCTTCAACTTTTTACCAAATTATGCAAACTAATTGGGTAAAATAACACATAAATTGTTGTAAGCATCACATAGAGCTACCTACCCAAGTTAGGACCTTTTGCAACAATAGACTCCCGAAGTAAGTCAAATGCAATATTCTGTAAAATTATTACGCACATATTCAGCATCTTGAAATCCGATATTTTTCCCATATTTTCAATTGTAGCATAAAACAATGTTTACCTGACCAAAATGAAGTAAGCTATGGCTGTAAAGTTTGTAACTGATCTTCCCAAATTTGACTGTTTGCAAAAATTCAGAAGGTATTGACTCTCTTGAGACAAATGTCACCTGAAAGTGATAAACATATACTGAAGATTCTCAATGTAAAGAAGTGTTGCATTTTTTTGACAGATGATGTATGATATATAGCATACTAATTTTGGTAAGATGAAAGATAATACCAAAGTTGCATCATTGTAAAGGGAAAACATTTCAAAATCTATTATTCAGAGAAAAGAAGAACAAATAGTCAATTACAAACCTGAGCAGAAGCACCACCGAGTTCCATTATCCCTGTTGTTTCTTCAGGATCGCCTCCAAGAGTTCCAAGAGCATAGTTGGCCACAACCCATGCATAAACTCCCTCATCCGGCCCTAAAACGACAACCCAAAGTTGACATTATCACCTCCAAGAGGCTCAGAATCACTGATGACTAGCTCTATAAAGCTTTCATAATACCTGAAATAACAGAAGCCCAATCATCATTGAACTCGAATCCACAACGCCTTAGAACTTTCCTACAAGACTCCAGAATCCGCTCCTGTACACCCAAATCCAACATCCTTAAACCAGCCGTTGCCATCAATCTGACCTCCGTCTTCCCCCATTGCTTTTCCGGAACCCTCTTCCTCGCAAACGCCAGCAACTCCAACAGTGACACACCAGCCGAATCTGGATCCTCTGCAAATGTTGATAACCCCGGGGTAATCCGCATGGAACCCAAGCTGCTCTTACTACCAAAATCAAAAACTGGAGCCCCGTCTTCAATCACATACTCAAATACATGGATTCGACTCCCCGTGCTTCCTCCATCAATCACGATTCGATATCGATTCTGTGTGGAGTGTTGTAAGTTAAGATACACATAACATGACAATACACAAACTAGGATTAAGAACCCGATGGCAAGGATTTTCGATTTCGAATGGTGATTTTGTTTGTGGTTTCTGGAAAAGAGATTTGCGGGTCGAAGAAACTGATTGGAACGAAATTTGAGCTTTATCGAGTTATCCATCTTATTATGCTCTGTATTGAGATCAGAATGATTGACTGCTGCTACTGTCACACGAGCATTCGACCTTCGCATTCACAAACAGTTTATGAACCATATGGACATTGTTTGGAAATTAAACACTCGAGGTTTATGGTTCCAGTGTGTTTCTTGATTGAATTGGAGACGAGAGAGGGCTAATCGTCGACGGAATTTTGCCCTCTCTCTAGATCTTCTAGCTTGATTGGGGAAATGATGAAGTCGATGATGATTCAACCTTATTTTGGTTTCAGTTCTAGACCGGGTCTGAATTTCGTTTTTGACATCGACCTCTTCTAGACCGGATTAGTTCCTTATGAACTTAAGGCGTGACTTGCGGCAATGTCAAGCCTCAAGCTTTTTCGAGCCTTGGCGAGTCATGGTGTTTGTAAGGCGGCAATCTTCTATATAATTAATCTTTTTATATGTATTTTCAACTATTATTCATTTTTATACACATATATGAGTTAAGGCGGCGTTTTAGCAAAGCTTGGCGGCAAGTGCAGGCCTTGGAGCCGTGACGCGCCATGGTGGAGCCATGACGAGCTTTTTAGAACCTTGATTATGATAGCTTCCCGTTTTTAAACTATCAAAGTTCGCCAAAACCCCGAAACCTGGAAAATGATTCCAATTCGCTCGAATTCCTACGTGTGGCTCAACTTTAAAGAGGGAAAATGAATTCTAATTGAAAAAACATCCCTTCAGGAAAATACTTTCAAATGTTACAACATCGTGGAAGAAAACATTGGTGTGTTGGGTTTTTATGAAAGGATGGGAATTCAATGGTTTATTTGTATCAAATTGAAGACAATTACTTCATAATATTTTGATGGAAATTAGATATAATGATAAAAAGATAGATGTTAAAATGGCAAATTGTGTTACTTTAATGTTATTGGAGACATAATACTTACAATGGTTTGTTTAATGCTATTTGGATTGCAATTTCTAGGATTAATTAGTTGAAGTTGCTCGATTGTTTTACGCTACTAAGAATAGAATTTGTGAAATCTTGACTAGACTTACATGTGTAAAAGAACATGGGTTTTTAGATATCAAGATATGTATATATGAAATGTTAATTGGCAAGTAAATGACAAAAAAAAGGTATAAACACAAATTAGCATAATTTTTGACAGATTAACATGTGCATTATTAAGACATTATGATTAAAAAAACATTCGAAAAGCATAAACATTGTTTAAAACTTATTTCTATTTTATTGTTTAGTACAATCAAACAAGAGAATTAATTCTTAAAAACATTTTAATGGTGAATTCCTTGTTGTACCAAACAATGTAATAAAAAATGGCAATTTTGTCATTTTAACTGAATTCTAATTCCTTTTTTTGTTAATCAAACAGAATCTGGAATTAATTCCAACTGCATTTGCTGCCAACCAAACAACATATGGAATTAGATTCAAATTCCTGATAGATTCTTTATCCAATTCCAATTCAAATTCCTCCAGCAACATTCTACGAACCAAACAACACCCTAAGGTTGGTTTTAGATAAGACAACCACAATACAATACACATAGGAGTATCACGAGACATATAAATCAGATTTTAATAGTTCGTTAGGATTCGAGGATGTGCCTATTAAAATAAGGATCTCACCCAGATTAGTGATACTAACGAGGAACCTAAAACCCTAAATATATCACCCTAAATTAGGTAGAGGTCGTTTGATAGTTGCTAACTGAGTTAGTTCTGATTTAGTTAGAACTTTTGACTGAGTCCACATCTGACTGAAACCATGTTCTTTGATTATATTTGTCTGATTGTGATGACATTATATGTTACAAAACGAAATATGTCAATTGGTATCTTAAACTTTACAAATTATCTGGAACAAGTGTAAAATGCTCTTGCGTTTGTTTGTTTTTTTATGTAACGTCTAAATTCATTGTTTTGTTACATTTTCTCCATAACCAGGTAGCTAAGAACCTTTGATATAGTTGATCGAGAACTTAGATGGAAAATGGATCAACAAATCTAAGTTAATTAATTCTCACGTAAGTTTGTGAGGCTAAGCAGCTGTTTTTTACAAATTATAAAATATTAGATGTTAGCCTTTTTTTATCATTTAAGGAAATGATGGGTGATGCAAAAAGGCAGTACATAGGAGAAAGTAGACAGTGATAAGTTGTAATGACAAGATACAACAACAAATTTTATTTTTTTACCAATATAGAAAACCTACTTTAGTTTTTATATGTAATACAGTAATAGCAATGTTATTTCATTTTTATAAATAATAGCGCGACACTTTCATTTCCTTACCAATAATAGAAGCATACTTGGTTGTTTACTGATAATAGCGATGTACTTGGAATTCCTTAATCATAATAGCAATGTATTTACATTTCTTAAAAGATTTAGGACAATATTAAAAGAAATACCCAAATTACCCTTTGTGGGCCATACTTAGCACAACTTTTAAACATATATATATATATATATATATATATATATATATATATATATATATATATATATATATTGTCCTCGAGTTTCCTTTTTGGATTGTTATAGACTCGAACATCAACACTGGTTTGCACCAGTTTCAATAATTACACCGGGATCGGACCAGTCTAAGACCGAGCGGTCTAGGTCTGGTACTCTAGACCAATAGGCTCGTTTGGTCCGTATTCATAAACTTCAATCGATCTTTTCTCTGTTTCAGTTTCATCTACTTTATGTCTCAGTTTGATCTTTCAGTCTTAGAAAAAATTGTCTTTGGTAGACTCGGTTAGATCTTGAACCAGTCTTGGGTCCACTGTTATATTTGAATTAAACGATCACACTTCAATTTCAACTGCTGCATTTCAGTCTAAACCGGTCTTGGACCGATTCAACAGCCATATAACGACCAAATTTTTAATTTTCCACACAAAAACTTGCGCTATAAACGTCCACTGGTGTCCAACTACTTTCCATCCCAAACATTCTTTCTTTCTTGTATCCTCTCATTCTAAGTAGTCTTTATAGTTACAAGTAGTAGTACTTGAGCTAGTCGCTCCGATTTTGATCCAAATAAACCATTTGAGGAATGCAATGAAGGTAACCATACCACAACGATTTGGAATAATATCGTGCAAATCAATAAAAAAAAATATTTGTTTGATGTGGAAAGACGTTGGGCATGTTTGGCACGAAGCTTTTGGAAGCGTTTGGGAGCTTCTAGCTTTTAGCTTTTGACAAAACGCTCTAGTTTAAACAAAAAGCTTCGTTTGGCAGTACGGGCGTTTAGCTTTTAGTTCAAACAAAACACTCAATTTCTAAAAGCTACTTCATGTAGCGTTTAACAAAACGCTACTGAGCTTTTGAAATCAATTTCCATAATTACCGTTAAAAATATATTTATATATTTATTTATTTTTAATCGATTGTCTTTTTATGTAATTTTATATTTTTTTCAAAATTATCCAGCTACTTTTGCCAAACATTCATATAACAAATAAAAGCTACAACTTCCTGCTACTAGCTACCCGCTACACACTACTAGCTACCCGCTACCAGCTAACCGCTACCCGCTTCCAGCTAAAAGCTACTTTTGCCAAACACGCCCGCTATGTCGACATTGCAAACATATATTTTTTTTTTCATAATTAATATTATTGCTTCAATAGTTTAGTTTATTTTACTTTATAAATTATAATTAGTCATGTGCATTATCTAGGCATGTGCATATATCAACAACTACAATTATTGGAAATTATTGGAATTTTTACGGGCATGTCGTTTCAATGTTATATGTATGTTTTACACCTTATGTAATTTTATGAAACAATATTAAAGATTTTTATATTAATGCGAATCATAAAAACTTGAAACCAGACCAATTTGAAAGTTAAATATTCTTGTGTTGTCCTGTAAGGCTGTAACTGCAGTGACCGTTGGACTGGACGATCTCTAACCGAAGTTGGATAAAAAAAAGTCCGACAAATACCAGTCCAAAACCAAATAAAAACCGAACTAACGTGACCTAAACACCGACCTATTTTGTTCATTGCTAAATTGGAGCTTGCATGCTGCAAGCATGATGATTGATGAATGATGAATGCATCTTCGGGTATGTGAGAACAATTGGGCCAAATATTGGAATGCAGATCAAATGGGCCAAATATGTAGTTATTTACATGTTTATATAATTTTTGATTTATGCACAATAGCTATTTGTAACTATAATAATGAGTAACTATATAATTTTGACTATACATGTTTCTAAAATAAATGAATTTTACAATAACTATAAGTCTATAATATTGAGCAAAATTATACAAGTGGAATCCAGATGACAACAAACACCTTATATTTTTAGGTATTTGGAAGTTATTTTGTTTTGAGATCAAAATTGTTTTTTTTAGAACGACAAATCTACACTACTCCTAAACTACTCTTAATACCACCTATGTCTTCAATGAGACTTGAACCCTCAACTTTTAGGAGGGAGGACAACACCCGATACCGCTGGGCTAGAAACACTTTGGTTTGAGATCAAAGTTGTAGTTGTTAAATTAATTAGTTGCATTTATTCGACTTATTGTAGCTTTTAATGTTATATAATGCTATGATAACCTTACATTTTTTGTTGCCCATCCATTAACCCAAAAATGTTTAAATTTTTATTAAATATCAGAAAGATTCATAAGAGAATTTAAAGTGATTGTATTGAGTCTACGTTCTTCCAACGTTTGGTAAGAATGGCAATCAACAAAGTGGATTCAAAGTTATGCTTTTTGTTGATAAGGATAGTCAATAATGTAAGGAACAGAAAAGAAAAAATAAAATAATATGGGGGCTTTTTGTTTGTTTGATTTTTTTTTTCATTAAGCAAGGTATTTAGGATTGTTTATTTAAAATACCTTATGTTTATTGGTAAAAAGTGTTTATTAGCTTATACGGTGTTAAAACGGATTTTTAGAAAAAGTGTTTGGATTGACTTATCTGATATCAAAACAAAATAAGTTGTTAATTTATTCTTAGTGTTCGGCAAACTCTTATTTATATGTAATAATAAAACAAATTATTAAAAACTTCTTAATTAAGTCAATAAGCAAGTAATAAATGACTTATCAAAAACTCTTTATTTGAGTCAATAAGTGTTTATGAAATCTTTTTATCCAAACACTAAAACCTCCTTATTTTTTTTGGAACGACAAAACTTATATTAAAAAAATATAGCAAGAAGCTAGAAAAAAATCATGACAAAATAAGAGTAGCAGAAGCAGGATTATGAAACCAAGAATTCAGCTAATCTTGGCTTACTACACCTAATTGAAATCCAAAAAAATGATCTATTCACGACATCATCAAAAAGTAAGGATTTCTTTGGGGTAGCTGTTCCAAACACCACAGAGTTACAGAAATTCCAGAGACACCAAAACGAAGTCATAACCACAACATCAAAGGCTTGTCTTTGGCACCTTCTCATCGTAACAGAATCAGACCACGTGATAAGAGAGGAAACAAATATCTGACTCGGAATCTGAATTCCCCACCAAATAGCAATGCGGGACCAAATCTCAAAAATCTCAATGCAACCTGCAAAAATGTGCTCAACCGTCTCAACTGTATGGGAACAAATAGGGAATAAAATCGAGTCAACCATGATTCACCTATGATAAAGTCGTTATCTCGTAGGAATAGAAAATAACTGAATCCTTCATAATAGAACATTGAGTTTGATAGGAACCCAAGTATTCCATCTAGACTCAATACCTCCAGAAAAAACCGACTCTCATCCAGGAAACGACGAGCAGAAGAAACAGAAAAGGTATCTGAGACATCAACAGTCCAACCCAATCTATCAGGAATCGACTGCAGCTGAAGATCCTGCAAAAGAAAAAGAAATCCATCCCACTTGTTCATGCTCAATACCGCCACTAGAACCGCGTCTAAAAGTAGCTTGATCCCAACCCAAGATCAACCTATCTCTGACTGTAGCATATCTGTAACATCCCAAAAACCGTGATAAATTTTTTCATTTTTATAAAATCATTTCCACAAAAATCCGTATATAAACAACCATTGTTTTCAAATCATGTCCAAGAAAATCAGAGTATCAAGTAAATCTCTCATAATATAAAACCATTGGAGGATGTGTACAATCACGCCTTCGCGTTGCGAGTCAACCATGATTCACCTATGATAAAGTCGTTATCTCGTAGGAATAGAAAATAACTGAATCCTTCATAATAGAACATTGAGTTTGATAGGAACCCAAGTATTCCATCTAGACTCAATACCTCCAGAAAAAACCGACTCTCATCCAGGAAACGACGAGCAGAAGAAACAGAAAAGGTATCTGAGACATCAACAGTCCAACCCAATCTATCAGGAATCGACTGCAGCTGAAGATCCTGCAAAAGAAAAAGAAATCCATCCCACTTGTTCATGCTCAATACCGCCACTAGAACCGCGTCTAAAAGTAGCTTGATCCCAACCCAAGATCAACCTATCTCTGACTGTAGCATATCTGTAACATCCCAAAAACCGTGATAAATTTTTTCATTTTTATAAAATCATTTCCACAAAAATCCGTATATAAACAACCATTGTTTTCAAATCATGTCCAAGAAAATCAGAGTATCAAGTAAATCTCTCATAACATAAAACCATTGGAGGATGTGTACAATCACGCCTTCGCGTTGCCCCGATCATCAGAAGTACCTGAAAACATTTAAATCAACAACTATAGCCAAATCTTAGTGAGCCCCCCCCCTCCAAAAAAAAAAACAAATACCCCACACAACAATATATATACAACACATGCACACCGGGTCCACATCATAAGACTGGATTGCCCCCAAGCCCACAACATAAGACTGGATTACCCTTCCGGCCCTCAACTTATGACATGATTGCTCCCGAGCCCACATCATAACACTGCATTGCCCTCTCGGCTCTCAGCTTATGACTGGATTGCTCCCGAGTTTGTTGGCTTTTAGCACAAAGCAGTATTGCCTCAACCCAACCGCACTAAGTCGACATATGCAACAAATTACAATAACCACCAATACAGTTAATCATACAAATCTATCAATCTAACAGATCACTACAACATAGCAATCCTATACACAAGGCTACATAACACAATCTAGTGGGCCGACATTTATGCCTTCGACCCACGGGTATAGTGAGAAACTCACCTCGAAGTCTAGAAGATAGTTGAACCGGTCATAGATCCAAATACCGACTCTACGGGTCACCTAAACAACAAACAAGGATCGAGTCTCAAACTATAGCCCAAAATTCTCAATTCGACCTTAAGTCAAACTTGGTCAAAGTCAATGGTCAAAAGTCAACAGCTGGTCGCCATGATGTGGACAAGCTTATGCCACATTGTGGGGATAGTAGGACAAAATAGACGCAATCCTACCAAACACCACGATGTGGCGACTAAACCTTCACGTCATGGGAACTGTCCAGACCAACTTAATCCATTAAGCTTTTAATCCTTTTCCGCACTCATTCAAACTTTCCAGAATGCTTCCATACTCCCAATAGATCATAAAAATCGTAGCTTTATAGACATGCATGTCCAATGAATGTCTTGAGCTCAAGCTATGTCAAAATGGTGTAAAATAGGGTTAAGATCACATGCAAGAGTTCAAAACTCCATTAAACCTCAGATCCATCACTTCTAACTATAAAGGGACTCTGAGGATCCATAAAGTTGGCAACTTTATGGAACCCCAACATTCCAACTAGCCTAAACATGAAGAATAACACAAGAAGACATAGATCTAAGCACACAGAGTCATAAAGTTTGGAACTTGAGGACTTACAAAACTCCAGAAAATGTGCACAAAGAGGATGAGGAGAGTGGCTTGTTGAAACAAAGTTTCAAGGGTCACCTTCTTCTTCTTCTTCACGACACCACCAAACACCATAAAAATTCAAAAGTTAACAATGGAGGCTTGGGTTTTCTTTGGAGGCCGAGGGAGAGTGATAGAGGCTGAGGGTGGGTAACCCTAGCCATCACATTCCTTAAATACGGGCACAAACCCCATAGATTAGGGTTTGTCATTAAATGACTGCCACACCGTGGTACCCACTAATGTTGCGTGTATTCTCAGGCCATGGCCACGTATTGGGAACTCATTAACCACGCCGTGGCCACCAAAAATCCCAAGCTTTAAAAATTAATTCCTTAGGAAGAATATACCAGAAACTTGGCGTTACAATTCTCCCCCACTTGAACTAGATTTTGTCCTCGAAATCCTCATCTAAAAACAGATCTGGGTAGTGTTCGCACATCTCCAAATCGGGCTCCCATCTCTATTCGGAACCCTTCTGATGCTGCCACTGAACCTTAACTAGGGGTACCACCTTGTTCTGCAAGGCCTTCGTCTTCCTATCCAGAATAGCCATCGGTCTCTCAACATAATTCAAGCGCTCGTCGACCTGTATGTCATCTAGCGAGACCACCACCGCATCATCAACCAAGCACTTCCAAACCAAAAAAACATGGAAGGTGTTATGAGTCTGACTAAGCTCCTCCGGTAAATCCAGCCACTAGTCCACTTTGCCTACCCTAGCCACTACGTGAAATGGTCCGATGAACCGGGGGCCCAACTTGCCCCTCTTTCTGAAGCATATAACACCCTTCCAGGTAGGGGTGTTCACGGGGCGGTTCGGCTCGGATAGTAATAAAATTGTAAACCGTTATCACGGGGCGGGTACCTTATATGCACTAACCGAAACCGAACCGAATTGTGCAAAAACCCGAACCGACCCGAACCGTTTAAAGGCGGGTAACCACGGTTCGGTTCACGGTTACCCGCTTAATATAAAAAACAAAATTAATCAAAAAATACAAGCTACATTTAAGTCAATTGTAAAATATCCATTCAAAACAAAATCATCCAAAACAAAATAATTCAACAAGAGATATTTTAAAAGTGTTTAACACTAGTTTGATAACACAAAAAACATTCCATTATCCCTTCAACAAATAAAAAAACAGCAACTCGTCTCAAAATAAGCACCAAACCTGCAAAAAAACATATATATTTAGTACAAATAGCAAAAAAACAGCACATATAAAACAGTATAAAAACAACTTAAAAAGCATCACAAACATCACAAAAAACTGCACAAAACAGCTCAAAAAAACACAAAACAGCACAAAAAAAACTGCACAAAACTAGTTAAAAAAACATAAAAAACAGCACAAAACATCACAAAAAACTGCACAAAACAGCTTAAAAACACACAAAAAACACACAAAAATTGTAATAAAAAACTGCATATAAACAACACTTTAAAGCACAAAAAAATATAAAATTTTACCATCATAAAACTTCAATCATCCACAGTAAGAGCGGATATAGCTTGAGGTAAGTCCTTCACTTCTGAAACAACAAAAAATTAAACATTAGATTGAATAAAACATGAAACTATAAGAGCTATAAAAACAAAGTCATACCGGCTTCATAATTTTCAAGAGCTTCAAAACTTTCCTCAATATCAATAGGAACATTTTTGGACCTAAGCCAATTTTGAGAACATATCAATGCTTCAACTGTTTTTGGGGTCAATGAGCTACGAAATGCATCAAGAATGCGTCCCCCGGTACTAAATGAAGATTCCGAGGCTACAGTTGAAGCTGGAATTGCCAAAACATCCCTAGCAATTGCCGCGATGACCGGAAATCTTGCTTGATTTTTCTTCCACCAACTAAGTAAATTGAACTTGTTGTCAAAAGACTTACATTGCTCACTCAAATACCAATCCAACTCGCATTTTGCAGCTACAATTATCACCAAATATTAAAGTAAACAAAAAATTAATTATGTAAGTATAACTAACAAAACTAAAAGAAACACAACTTGTAAATTACCTGTACCACTTGAGTTCTCTTCCAACAATCTTTGTATTGGTTGTTCAAGAAAGTTGTCGGATCATCATCAACATCAATAAGAATCCCTTCTTCAAAATGTCCGGAACTAGTAGTCGGATTTTCATTAGTAACTCCAACTTCATGTAAGTAATGAGCATACAAGTCTCGCAATACTTTCTCTACTTGATCACACAAATTTTTGGCTTTTTCTTCATCAAAACTTTGGCTAATAATGAAGGAAACATAACCTAACTTGTATCGTGGATCAAGAATTGGAGCAATAAATAAAAACACATTAATGTTTGATGAATTGCTCCAATACTTATCATATTTCTCCTTCATTTTAGCAGCCATCTTTTTAAAACCCTCATCACTTGCTATCATCTTTTTTTTTTATCATTGCTCCAATGCCAAAGACTTCATGAAAATAATTGTTGCTAGTTACATACAAAGAGCCAGAAATACGCAAAGTATATGTATAAAAACGTTTCAAGAAAGGTAACATACACCTAACATGCTCCCAATCCTCTTCCTTAGGCAACCCCTTCAATGATAAAAGCTCAGACCTGTACTTACTATCTTGCTCCTCCAATAAATCAAAAGCATCTTGAAACTTGATGGCACTTTCTAGCATCAAGTATGTTGAATTCCACCTTGTTTCAACATCAAGACAAACAAGGCTTTTGCTCTCGATTTTCATTTTCTCAACACATCCCTTAAAGCGTTGGAGCCTAGCTGGAGAAGATCTCACATATTTCACAGCTGATCGAATACATGCAATACTTGTGTCTACATCTTTTAAACCTTCTTTGACAACAAGACTTAAGATGTGGGCACAACATCTCATATGCAAATGTTGACTATCTAACACACTATGCTTCCATGCATTCAGTCTTCTTTTTATGTATCGAATACAAAGGTCATTTGAACTAGCATTATCAACTGTAACCGTGAAAACCTTGTCAATTCCCCAATCAAGTAAGTTCTTCTCCACATATTTTCCAATTATCTCACCGGAATGACCAGAAACCGGACAAAAGTTGATTATCCTTTTATGAATGGTCCAATCTTTATCGATAAAATGTGCTGTCAAACACATGTAACTAAGATTTTGCCTAGAAGTCCACAGATCTGTTGTTAAAGAAACTCGTTGTCTGTTCTTAGCAAAATACTTCTTCAACTTTTCTGCTTCTGACTAGTATATCTCCAAACAATCATTAGTAACAGTGGTTCTTGAGGGGATTTGAAATTGTGGTTGCAACATGTTCACAAGGTCACGGAACCCTTCATGTTCGACAGTCTTGAAAGGTAATTCATCAATAATGATCATTCTAGCACACAAATATCTACACTTGGTTTGGTCAAATTTCCAAGGGACAAATGTAGAAACAGTTTCTCCACTTTCTTGTACAGAAGATTGGTTTTGAAACATCAATAGCTTTTGTTTTTTATCGATGTTATGAGGGTTCTTAGTGCAACGTGCAGCATGATTCCGCATAAAACTAGTTCCATTCTTACTAGGACAATGCAATCGTCTACTACAATGCTTACAAACAGAGTAATCCTGATCATTAGGATCTTTATTAAAATGAGCCCATGCTTCAGAAGTTTCTGGTTTTTGCTTTCTCTTTTCATTCTTTTTCCCTTCATCCACTTTCTTAGCAGAATCTGTTGTAGGTGAAGGATTAACACTTGCATTTGAACTTCCAGATTGTTGTGTTGGTAAAGTATCACCATCAACCTCCATTTCAGCCATTTGTTTCTATTATAGACAGTAGACAAAAATCAGGTTACACAGATAATTAGAGATAGACAGAAATTAGATTACAGAAAGTCAGAAACATACATAAACATATCATACACTAAGTTCAGTTCATCATACGTATAAATAACATGGTATATAAAAATCACTAATCATAATATCATATTACATTAACAGCTAAGTCATTAACAGAAAAAAAAATCATTAACAGCTAAATATTCGAGTATATGTCGAACCAGAAAAAAAAAGCATTAATCACTTTATCAGATTAACAGCTAAGCCATATGTAGTAAGGCAAATGCAGAAAGAAGAAGAAACGAAAGAAGGAAAGGGGTGTCAAACCAGAGAAATCTGACGATGTCGATTGCCGACTGGAAGAAGAGTGGTTTGAAGGCACTGGCGAATGGCGATTTCCGACTCTTGCGTTCAATTCAGCTCTTGATGAAGGGCTTCGTCGATCTGGTCGTAGGAAATGTAGTCGAGTATCGGAGTGGCGAATGGCCAAATGCCCTAATCGCGAGGCGCGAGTCGCGACTAAAGAAGATGCGAGAAGCCGAGAGCAGCGAGAGCGAGTGTAGAATGTCCGATGTCGTGTATTCGTCTAGGGCTCTAGGCAATGTCTGATCATAATGTCTAAGGCCGGATTTCCTGATTTAGGAATTAGGATTGTTGATGATTTGGGTCATTGGGTCATTATTGGACTGCTGATGGGAATTTAATTTATATGGGCTAGTGGGCTACTACATATTACAATATTACATAATATATAATATATATATATATATATATATATATATATATATATATATATATATATATATTATATATATATATTAAATGACGGTTCGGTTCGGGTACCCGCGGGTATCTAAATACCCAAACCGAAACCGAACCGTATAAATGCGGTTTTTTCGGTTTCAGATTTTTTCGGTTTCGAATCGGCCGGATCGGTTCGGTTTTGCGGTTTTTTTGCACACCCCTACTTCCAGGGTGATACCTTCAGCAAAACCATGTCCCCAATCTGAAACTCCAGCTCGAATGTAACGTCCCAAAATTTAATACTAAAAATTTCGATTTTATAATAATAAAACTATCATCCAAAATGTTATCATAAAACCATAGTGAAATAAGAGTATGTCAAAATCATCCAAATACATCAGAGTTAATTAAAATGCGGAATAATATGGTACGTGCCATGCGATCATCTTGAGCTCTTCCCCTTCGTTCCGGAAGTACTTGAAACATAAACTGAAAACCATAAGCACGAAGCTTAGTAAGTTCCCCAAAATACCGCATACCATACATATCAAACACATAATGGGCCCCGCTCATCATCGGGGCCAGCCCGACATTGAGCCCCGTTCATAACAGACCTGTTAGGTCATCATGCCCCGCCTGGTTTATATGCAAACACATAAACACATGCAAGAATCACAAAGATAATTAGCATACAATATAATCATCAGGCCCCGCCCGACATCGTGCCCCGCCCGGTAAACATATCAGAAAAACATACATGCATAATCACGCATACAACTAGTATCCTAATCATAATAAACCATGGGCTGACATTGGTACCTTCGACCCGCCAAACACAGTGGGGAAACTCACCTTAATCATCTATTAGTCAAACAGATGCTCGGGCTGCTGAATCGAAGAATCCCCGCGCTAACCATTCAAATAAAACCCCAATTAATAATTGGGCCAAAATCCATAACCAGGAAACTAGTTCATTTATCCAATGCCCAGGGTAAAAGACCATTTTACCCTTCCCTCACTTGGCCCAATAACCGAGGCCCAACTCAAAGGCACTAAAAGTCAAATAGTGACCCAATTCCTAAAGGACACTCAAAGTCCAAATATGGCCTAAAACCCAAAAGATATGCCATGTCAAAAATGGGTCCAAGTCTAAAAGCCCATCACATAAAAACTCACGGCCCAAAGTCTCTAATTCCCAAAATAACCCGAAATAAGTCCAAGTCTTCCCTCTGGTGAGTACGCTCAACGTACCCTCGAAGTACGCCCGACGTACTCAAAACCCTCGCAGCATTGGGACCTTCGGTACGTACGCGCAACATACATATACGTACGCCCCAAATGACCAAGTTCCATTTTGAGGTCTTAATCTGTTAAGACATAACATCCAACTTAAGGTTTAGGATCCTTAAAACGTAGTAATCCATAAAGTTGCCAACTTTATGCTTTTACATGTCTTAATGGGATCCAAAACCCGCTTATCCATCTAAACCCATAATATGAACATCAACTTAAGCATGATTCATCAGAACCCATCAAGATCATATTTTATGGTTCCTAATAACTCCATAATGGATAAAGTTTCCAACTTTATCCATTAGAATGGTCCAACCAACCAAGATCTAGTCTTCAAGTCTCAAAGGGACCAAAAGTGCATCTTTTCCAAGTTAATCCATTAAGTCCAAGTCTCAAGCTTTTAGATCCAAATTATTATGATGTTTAGATGGATAAAGTTTCCAACTTTATCCATAACAAGGTCATAAACTTTCAAGATCTAAATTTTATGCACTTAAAGTGATCAAAAGCTCATAACACCCAAAACTAGCTAGATCTAACAATTTCATCATCAAGATTCAAACTTTATACCTCTAGAAGAAAGAGCAAGGTGAACAAGGTTTGGATCTACAAGCTCCAAAGCAACCAATGCTTCTTCAATGAGTTCCTTCTTCTTCGAGGTGCATCAAGAACAATCCAAAGCACTTAAAAACACCTTCTTTTTGCTCACATAGCTCAATCTAGGGTTAGGGTTTCAAGAGAGGGTGTTGGAGAGGTGAAGGCTGAGAATGGAATGGGTTTGGGGGAGTTAAGGACCTTAAATAGGGTTCAAACCACGAAAATAGGGTTTCAGCACTGATTGCGTATGACCAACGTACTCCTAGTACTCCCAACGTACTAGGGATGCCTTAGCACGCCCAACGTACTCCCCGTACGCCCAACGTATACGGCCAACCCAAAAAAATCGCCCTAACTTCAAAGGGTCGTAACTTCTTCGTTCCAAATCCGTTTTCGACGTTCTTTATATCCACGGAAAGGTGTTGAAGAGCTCTACAATATTATCTAAATATCTTGGACTAAAAAAATTCTCGAATAAAAATCCATATTTCATGCAAGAACCCGACCTATGACTTTTCCCTTTCTACCCTTCGACCCAAAACACAATTCAAGGGTAAAATCTCTTAACTAACATTATCTCCTTCCACAAGGACTAAAATTTGCCTCTTTAAGGCCCAAAGCTTTACACAATCGACTTCCTGCCCACGACCCAGAAATGGAATGAAACAAGATGTTACAATTCTCCCCCACTTAAATTAGATTTTATCCTTGAAATCCGTCTCGGTTACGATTTCTAAAATAAAACCAACATATTCCATAAACTCCCTTTAACCATTTCGAAATCAAGGCATCTTATAAATAAAGCTCGAGAGACCACTCGGAAACCCCCAACTGCCAACAAGCAACCCAATAACTTGAAAATGCTCAAACACAACAATTTTCTTTCTCTCCCTAACTGCATGACCCAACTTCTAGAGAAAACCACACAAACCGGGGACTCTCAGTACTATAACCACAAACCATCCTCGTCGCTATACTTCCCGAACTGGGAACACATAAGTATCTTCTCATAAACCTTACCCTAAGACTGATGATCATCCGTTTTTCAAACCTACCCCTAGTCCCTGACTAGGGATACTACCAAAACGTGCTGAAAAGATACTCAAAACATTCCGATCGCGAATTTCGACCAAAAACTTTAATTATAATCTCGACTTCTTGACAAGTCATCACCAACCCGCTGCCCCCACAGGCATAAGAATGGTCAATCCAAGAATTCAGACACTGCATCGAAATCCATCATCAGCTCAGATGTACATACGCCTAATAAATCAATCGAGATTTTAGAACCAACTCCTCATACTGGAAACCAAACTCCTAATAGATAGCCCGCAAGAAGATGGGCTCCAACATAGCAACCATTCATTAAGCGACTTCCGGTGCACAAATAATATACCATTCTAAATTACTTTTCCTGACCACATGATCCAAACCAGCTGGTCACTGAGTCTTCCGACTCCCAAGAACAACGCACTACATCTAACCATGCCAATAAGACTAATGATACGAGACCTAAGAGTGTCAACCAAATGACTACCGGGTCTAAAGATACTCAACCATCAACCCACTGTCTTGCAGAAAACCCATTTAACATTCCTTTCAACGTTAACCAAACACAACCCATGCCATACCCTTTATCACCTACAATTCCATGCACAACATAGGCTGCTACCAGCGCAAAATCAGATGAAAGTATGATCGCACCCAACTAACGAATGGGATAGACGATTGTATTCTTGCTCCAACTCAAGGGCTACAAACCAATTAAGAACCCTACCAATAAATTCAGACCAGGTGTTATCATGCTATCTTAATCAGTTCATATGCACCTCCTCATTACCATATTTGATGAGCTACCACAATATACATCCCCAAAGGGAAGCACATAACCATCTCTAGATCTACTGCATTCCTTCATCCTCACAACCTTACCCAAAGGGTGAAGTGTCAGTAGATCTAATGAAATGAAGATCCTCAACCGTTATCAGAAACATCCTTATGAACGACCGAACCAGATCCCACACCTTGGTTGAAACTGAGCAGATTCTGTAACGCCCGCAGATTCGGGCTAATCCATTTAGAGATAATAAGCGTTAAAAATGACTTTTTGATAAAAGATTATTTAAGATAAATAATCTTAACCAAAGTTATAGTATATGTCACAAGGATTACATACATATAAAGAACGCTGAAATCCGACTTATAACGAAGAAGTTATGACCCGTCGAAGTTTCGCGATTAAACGGACACGGCTCCACATATCGTAAAAAGTAAATTTTTGAAAAAAAATACTTTTTAGCCTTAGCAATCTAAACAAAAGTCGTAGTAGACGTTAAACTGAGAATATATATATAGAGAGAGAACGTCCAAATCTGACTTCGTTAGAGGAAGTTATGATTTTTCTAAGATATAGCATAGCAGTACACAACCCGGAAATCGAATTTTAAATTGATCGATTTTTAGCCGACACAACCTAAACGAGAATTTAAGATTCACTAATAGGAGCTCAACGATATAAAGACAGTTGAAAACGGACGTCGGATGACAAAGTTATGAATTTTTAACGGACTTTAACTGTCTAAGCCTGTTAAAATATAACTTTAAAAATAAAGTCAAAATTAGCTGACAGAGTCTAAACAAAAGTTGTAGATCACATCGCTAACTATGCGTGGATATAAAGAACGCCAAAAATGGAGCTCATATGCGAAAGTTACGGATTTTAGAAGATAATTAAATTTTGGATTAAACCACGAAGTGTCACGTGGCAAGATCTGTGCCACTACTTCCTCCCCACGGCTTTGCACGAGATGGTGACACCTGGCATGAGTACGCACCGCGTAACATACAGTACGTCCAACATACTGCAGTATACCCAACGTACCCTTGCATACGCCCCCGTGTACGAGGGTGCTGGCAGCCTATAAATAGCATGCGTTTTCCACTCTTTTTCTCACACCTCTTCACCAATTTCTCTCCCAAACACCCCAAATCCTCTAAGAATTTCCCTAGCACCTACTAGGTGTTAGAAGCGAGTCCCGGAGCGCTAAAAGGCCCCGAGAAGAAGAGCTTTCGACTCAGAAGTTCTGCCCGCGCAGAGCCCGGTTCCTCACTAAACCCCCTTGTAAGTGAGTTATGCTTACCATACTTTAAGTATAACTTATGTTTAAGTTCATTATCGTTATTATGAACCTATAAACAAGATTTATTAGTGATTCCAAGTTGTTTTACTAATTGATCTACTTACGGGGATGATGTCTAGGCTGTGATTTAGTGAGGTGTTTAAAGTGAGATTTCCAAACAGTATACTTCGTATACCAAACAGACCCTACCTCCGATATGATCCTACCTGGTTGTTCCTTACTTGATAGATCTTGAAGTAGACTTTGAGTTAATGATGAATCTATACTAATAATTAGTTGCAATAAATATTAGACTAAAACTCAGCGATAATAATAATCGGTTACGTCAAAGGAAAAGAGAATTGCTAGAAGCGAAGCGCTGTCCGAATTTTGAATCGTCACTTTAACAAGTGAGCGCATAGTTAATTTAATCTTACATATAGATATGAAGTATTTAATATTAGTACATGCTATATGTGCTTATTATATGTGTTCATAATATCTATGCTAGATGAACGATTTATACATGTTTTACGTGATTTAAACTGTATATGTATTTTTATACCTATAAATACATTGGGTAAAGATGGGTAGATGAATGATGAGAGATGAAAGATGATATAGATGATGAGAGGTGAAAGATGATGAGAAGCCCTGACTTTGAAGTTGATCCAGTCAACTAGCAGAGTATAGATGACAACCACAGACTATTCTAGATAGTCCAGTGGAACGCTAGCAGGCTCGCAACCTGTAGGTGTTTTTGAACTACGTGTTCACCAGATGTACTCTAAAAAGCATGGGAGCTATGAACTTAGTGCCTTATAAATGAACATTGGCAGCTATGGACTTAGCGCCTTACAAATGAACATTGGCAGCTATGGACTTAGTGCCTTACAAATGAACATTGGCAGCTGTGCCTAATAGATAACATCGACATCTATGGACTTAGTGCCTGTTGGATAAACCCTGGAAGCGATGGACTTCGTGCCTATTCCTTAGGACAATCCTTAGGAATAAATAAATGATGAATATATGATTCTTAGGGTAGATCATTAAGAATAAAGAAGATAATGAGGATGAGAAATTGGCTTAATTGTTTGTTGATTAAACATAATAATTATATTATTATAGGTTGAAAACCCTATGTACTCACCAGGTTTCTTAACCTGACCCACTCAGTTTATTGTATCACAGGTGGCTATATGAAAGATACATTATGCTGAGATATTCAAGGAGTATTAGGCCACTAGTTTAATTACTGTAAGGCTTGTAATATTTTGTAATGCTTATGTTTCTATCTTGACGATGACATCCCAATGTTTTAAATAAAAATACATTTCTTTAGAAATGCTTTGATAACATCTTTATCATGTTTTCTGGGAACAAATTCCGCAATACTATTTTTCAAAAAGGATACTCTGATTTTTAAATAAGCATAAACAAATTGGTCTTTTCTGGCCATGAAATGGGGATGTCACAGTTGGTATCAGAGCATTAGTTTAAGCGAACTAGGAGTAAGGATTTATTTCTAGACTTAAACTTAGAATGCTAAGCGATGATTGTGAGTTGAGTGTCTTATATATTTAGGAAATATGCTTGGATAAACACGAGAACTAGCTTATTTAGGGAAGATGCCTAAATTGCTTATATGTGCTATATGATTTAAGCTATAAGATGCCTTATATGCTTTATGATGCTATCTTTTGATTGGTACAATGTTCTATTGCCGAACGAATCTGGAAAATTTTATGTGCTCAGGTTTCTAAACGTTTAATTATGGTATTAGAACTAACATATAACTTTTCGGAGTAATAAGGAGATTTATACGTCTGTCATAAATAAAGCTTTCCCTATCTTAATTATTGTTGCTGTACACTGAACATCTGCTAGAGTGTATATATCGAAATGGTGAGAACTCGCAGCGGATTAGGAAATGCTAATGGAAAACAACCGCCTGAACCACGAGAGATTGAGCGTGCGCCAGAAGTAGCAGCTGCATCTGAGCCAATCACGATGGCAGGAGTCCGAGCAATGATTCGGGCTATGATGGCCGAACAAAGGGAGGAAATGAAAAAAATGTTGCTTAATAGGGATGAACCTGATGGGTTTTGACCATTCTAACACTCCTATGGTGTACATGCAACCCTAGAAACCTTGGATCTATGTTTTACTATGATACATGCAAATTTGATTTCCAAGGTTCATAACCTATCTAGCATAGCATGGGGAACTTTTAAACATAAATGCTAGTTGCAAAACATACCTTATGTTGTTTGGATTCCTTGAAAACCTTGTGAGCCTAGCACCTCAAGTGTGATCAAATGTCTCACACAACACCACAATACTTGGAATAACCTTGAGAGAAGTTCACTAACACCTCAAAATCGGCTAGCCCTCTTCCTTGCTTATACAAGTGTGGATTTTGCTAGTCTAGGGGTCTTTATATAGTTGTGGTACAAGTAGGGTTACACCATGTAAACCCTAATTTTCATGGCTTTCCATATTCCATGATGCATGGGTTTGTAACCTCCATGGACTATCCATGGAGCACCTTATGAGTTTTAACCCAACTCCATAAACCATGGATCATTAGCCCACTATATAAGAATGGATGATTTACACAATCAACCCCATATATTTAATTAGTCTCTTTTTGATCACTTAATTAATTCGAAATTAATTCTTTGATCAATACTAATTAAATAATATTATTAATATATTAGAACTTATAATATATTAATAAACCTTAAGTGTCCTTTCACTCATTTTGGTCTATCCAAGCATTGCAATTCCATGCAACCCAAATGGACCATGCCGGGTCGTGTCAAGTACACACCAAATATAGTTATGGACTTAGACACTATATCCAACAGTCTCCCACTTGGATAAGTCTAATAACTATAACTGCAAGTATGACTTCAGGAACCGATCAACAATCGTAGCTCTTTCAAGGTCTCGTAGAACTGAGATGATGATGATACGCCATTTAAGATAAGTGATCATATAATCCTCTTCTCTCAAGATATCATCCGGACAAATACATGGAACATGATCTTACTTATTGTCCAACATTTGTTTCTCGATCTCTGATCTATTTGACATAGAACTAAATTGAACACATCGATTAGGTTCTGACCAGGCCCGGTACATAGGTCAAAAAAAAAAAAATCATCGAGGGGCCCAGATATCGCTTCTAATCCTATAAGGAACAGATAAACTTCGAATCATATGCTTGTACTGACTACTTGTTGAATTATGCACAAAAGCACGTTTTATAACATCGAGTTACCAATGCGTTTTCGTACAATCAATGTATAACCAACTCATAGTCAACAACTCACATCTCTAGGTTTGAAGATTTATATGATATTAGCGTGGGTTGAGTCCAATACTCAGGCCTTATGAGCACTCATGAATGTTGCAACAACCATTGGTATGTCTAATACACCTTAGACAATCTACAAACCCAATTCATGACAGTCTTAATTCAATACCTACTTCCAAAGTATGACTGACTGTGGAGAGTTTGAATAATATAATTATTCTGGAAGTCAAAACATGCAAAGTTGAAACAATAGTAAACGATTAATCATAAGATAGTAACACTTTACTCATAAATAAACAACAACTTTTATTTAATCATCAAATGTCAATTACATTTTACAAGTTTCAAAACTATCTAATTATTAAAACTAATATCATCCTTCAGCCCGATGCGCCTCGCATGCTGTAAATGCTTAACCCTACTCAGTCCCTTCGTGAGGGGATCGGCTAGGTTCTCATCTGATGATACCCTCTTTGCCATGATGAGTCCTTCTTCTATTCGATGTCTAATGAAATGGTATTTTCTGTCAATGTGTCTGGATCTCCCGTGATCCCTTGGTTCCTTAGCTAAAGCAACCGCACTTTCGCTGTCACAGAAAATTTCCATTGGCTCTTTTATAGCTGGTACAACTCCAAGGTCTCTAATGAAGTTCTTTAGCCATATCGCCTCTTTTGCTGCCTCGCTTGCTGCTATATACTCTGATTCGCAAGTTGAATCAGCTATTGTCTCCTGCTTGGAACTTTTCCAAGTAATTGCTCCTCCATTTAGGATAAAGACCCAGCCTGACTGAGAGCGAAAATTATCGCTATCAGTCTGAAAGCTAGCATCGCGATACCCTGCCACTCTCAAGTCATCACTGCCACCAAGGGTAAGGACCCAGTCCTTAGTCCTTCGCAGATACTTGAGAATGTTCTTTACCGCAGTCCAGTGAGCCTTGCCGGGGTTCCCTTGATAACTACTGACCATGCTCAAGGCAAAGGCCACATCAGGGCGAGTACAAGTCATAGCATACATGATTGAGCCCACATCGGAAGCATATGGTACATGACTCATCTCAGCTATCTCAGCCTCTCTACTCGGACTCTGAGTCTTACTCAGTTTGGCGTTACTCTGGATCGGTAATTCCTCTTTCTTGGTATCCTTCATACTGAACCTCTTCAGCACCTTATCCAAGTAAGTACTCTGACTAAGTCCAGTTAGTCTCTTACTCCTGTCTCTCAATATCCTTATCCCTAGGATATAGGCAGCTTCCCCAAGGTCCTTCATAGCGAAACACTTCCCAAGCCAGGACTTAACTTCCTACAAGGTTGGGATGTCATTTCCTATGAGTAGTATGTCATCCACATACAACACCAAAAAGCTAACTATACTCCCACTAGCCCTAACATATACACAAGACTCATCCTCGCTCCTCGAAAAGCCAAACTCTTTTGACTTTCTCATCGAAGCAAAGATTCCATTTGCGAGGTGCTTGTTTCAATCCATAGATGGATTTCTCAAGCTTACACACCTTATTAGGGTACTCTGTACTGACAAAACCCTCTCGTTGACTCATGTAAACATCCTCAACCAACTTTCCATTAAGGAAAGCGGTTTTGACATCCATTTGCCATATTTCATAGTCATGAAATGCAGCAATGGCTAACATAACCCTAATAGAATTAATCTTTGCTACCGGTGAAAAGGTCTCATCATAATCAACTCCCAGAATTTGAGAAAAGCCCTTTGCAACCAGTCGCGCCTTTTACATGTGTACATTACCATCCATGTCGGTCTTCTTCTTGAAGATCCATTTGCACCCAACTGTCTTTCGACATGGTACATTGTCAACCAAGTTCCAAACTTGATTGTCATACATGGACTGTATCTCGCTGTCCATAGCCTCTTTCCATTTGGCAGCCTCAGGGCCTGCCATGGCTTCCATGTAGCTGTCAGGTTCATCCATACTTACCAGTATGCTATCACTGATAAGCGTATCACCTTCCGCAGTAATATGGAAACCATAGTAATGCTCAGGTGCATTCCTAACTCTTGTGGAACGCCTCAGAGGTATGGGCTCGTTAGTCAGATCAACAGGAGTTTCGTCCTCTCGTTGATTGCTAGGGTTTGAGGTTCCTTCACCACTTGACTCTTGAATTTCTTCAAGGTCAATTTGCCTCCCACTGTTTCCTTGGCTTATGAACTCTCTCTCACGAAAGACTCCTCTTCTAGCTACAAAGACCATATTATCACTGGGTCTATAGAAGAGGTAACCAAAGGATCTCTGTGGGTAGCCGATGAAAATACACCTCTCACTTCGAGGTTCGAGCTTATCATGAGTCTCGCGCCTCACGAAAGCCTCACAACCCCAAATCTTGATGTGATCCAGATTGGGAACTTTTCCAGTCCACATCTCATGAAGTGTTTTGGCAACCTTTTTAGTAGGGACTAGATTCAGGATATGGGCGGCAGTCTCTAAGGCAAACCCCCAAAATGAGATTGGTAACGAAGCTTGACTCATCATGGAACGAACCATGTCCAACAAGGTTCGATTGCGCCTCTCAGCCACACCATTCAGCTGTGGTGTCCTAGGAGGTGTCAATTGTGAGACAATCCCACATTCCTTGACATAGTCAAGGAACTCGATACAAAGATACTCTCCTCCCCGATCGGATCGGAGCATCTTGATGTTCCTGCCCAGTTGATTCTCCACTTCCTGCTTAAACTCTTTGAACTTTTCAAAGGTTTCTGACTTATGCTTGATTAAGTAGATATATCCATATCTACTATAATCATCAGTAAAAGTCACATAATAGCGATTAGCATCTCTTGTGGCGGTTTTGAAGGGTCCACACACATCAGTGTGTATGAGGTGCAACAAACCCTCACCCCTCTCACAAGTACCAGTGAAGGGTGACTTTGTCATTTTTCCAAGTAAACAAGACTCGCAACTATCATCCAACTTTAGGTCAAATGATTCCAAAACTCCAGCCTTTTGGAGTTGGCCCATGCGCTTCTTGTTAACATGTCCAAGACGACAATGCCACAAGTATGCTTTGTCTAAACTATTTGAAGAATCAATACACAACACATTATTTCCTAGATTATCTACAACATTCACAGCTTCATATACACCATCACAATAATGCTTTAAAGTAAAATACATCATTGTAATAAACATTAATAGCACCATTATCATTATCAAATGAAAAAGTAAACCCTTGTTTGTACAAGCCATGAAAGGAAATAATATTTCTCGCCATTTCAGACGAGTAATAACATTTATTGAAATCTAACATTAACCCTATATTAAGCAATAAAGAATAAACTCCAATCTTAGTAACAGGTGATGCTTTCCTATTCCCCATGATTAAGTTTATCTTCCCCTGCTCCACTTTCTCACTTCTTCTTAGGCCCTGCAAATCAGTACAAATGTGAATACCACAACCTGTATCAAGCACCCAAGAGTTAGGATGCAATGAGTTATTAGACAATATAGTGTAAATACCTGCATGGGTGGGTTTAACTTTCCCATCCTTTACATCCTGCAAGTATTTGGGGCAGCTTCGCTTCCAGTGCCCCTTTTCCTGGCAGTAGAAGCATTGTGCTTCCTTTGGGTTTGAAGAGGGAGGAATGGAACCTTTCTTGGTTCCACTTGAAGAGGAGCCATCAAGAGACTTTCCCTTGGTACCCTTAGAAGGGGTCTTCCTCTTTTTCCCCTTTCATTGCCTAATTGCCAGGATAGGAGCAGTAGTAGGAGTAGTAGTAACAGCTGATTTACTTTTAAGACCACTTTCAGCGGTCCTTAAAAGTCCTTGAAGCTTATTTAGTGTGACTTCATCCTTGTTCATATGATAAGTCATACGAAACTGATCATAACTTGGAGGTAAGGAAGATGTCAATCTCCATGTCGTCAGGGAAGTCCACATTAAGCTTCAATAATCGGTCCACGAACCTTTGCATTTTCAGCAAGTGACCGGTGAGGGATTCTCCCTCCTTCATCCTAGCTGTTATCATGGAGGAAATGATTTCATACCTTTCCTGACGAGCACTCTGATGGTACCTATCCATCAGATCCTGGTGCATCTCAAAAGGGTAGAAATCTTTATAGGATTTCTGGAGTTCTGTTGTCATTGTGGCCAACATGATGCAAGACACCTTAGTGGCATCTTTCTCATGGGTAGTGTACTCAACAATCTCCTCAGGAGTAGCAGTTGACTCATCGATAACCTTTAGCTCCTTATCGAGGACATACTCTTTGCCCTCATAGCGAGTAATCATTCTGACGTTCCTAATCCATTCATTGAAATTGGAACCATCAAAAGTGACTTTCCCACACAAGTTCATTAGGGAAAAGGAGCCTGTAGGGTGTGAGCTAGTAGCAGTGTTGGAAGACATCTGAAAGAAAGAAAGACAGGTTTTATTAGATAAAGAGTCCTTAATAAGTCACCCAAAATGAAATATTAAAGCTAGGACCCAACAAACTATTTATAGTTGGAAGAGGGATGTCGTAATCCAAGCTATAAAATATTTGAAGGTAGGTAAATAACGATTTACCAATTTCCACCACAAAAACGAAATAGATTATTAAGTTTTATTGGATTTGAAATTCCTAGATCTTTTGAGATACATTGAACTTTCAATGGCATGTTTGAATCTCGATTGTTCCCTCTCAAGTTTGTGACTGGGATGCTGAGGATCACAAACAAGGTGTGAATAACCATGCAAATTGACTTGGTACCCTTAACTTTTATCACCTAATCTATGTGCCGGTTAACCACTCGCGCTCCACCGATCTATGATAAAATTAAGTTACCCTTTGCCACTCTTACTAGTCCTTGTTAGTATGTCGGTTAACCACACGCGCTCCACTAACGACTTGGTAAGGTACAAAGTGTAATTTTCATGGGTTAGCACCTATTTCACATTTTCCTAAAGTAACTAAATTTGGGAATTATTAAGGTGTAGTTACTTTATAATTTCATTATACTTTTAATGAGGATTTAAAGTCCTTGTCCTACCCGTTCGGCTAACGACCCTCCACCAGTCAAGGAAGCGGTGGGTGAGAGTGGACACCCATTAAGCTGCCATTTTATAGGCAACAACCTTATACCCCCCTTATACACTGGCTTCGTGAATGAGGCCTACTAACGGTAAGACTGACTTATTCTTATACATATCTATATATTTAAACTTTTAATATAATAATAGTATAAAAGTTGAATTTTAAACTTTTAAAACTCTAAGGTTCAATTGGAAATTAAAGTATTAGGGTGTAAGACTTTACAAATTCCAAAGCTTGAGGGCAAGTATTGAAACTATTCAAGACTTTTCATTTCATAACTTATGAGTTTAATGGTCCATTAAAATGAAGACTCTTCATTTTATGTAACCTCTTATTCTTTAATGACATTTTTAAAGAAGTGACTTTTGGTTATCCATAACTTGAGAACAAGTTATGGACTCCATCATTAGGCATTAAGATCAAGAATCATATTAACAAGCAAGTTACACATAATTCCTATGATCTTCTAAAACTCATAAGAACATGAACATTCATATCAAAATTTCAAGAATCATATTAACACATATAAAACATGGAATTTTGATATTAGCCATTGTAAATGGATTAGCATAAGAATTACACCATCTAAAACTAGTTTTAAAATACCAAAACATTTTAGGGTAATTTTCTAGTCCATTTCCAGCAGCAAAACTCGAAAATATGCATTCAGGGGTTCCTACTCGTCGAGTGCAAGAACCTACTCGACGAGTAGGATGAATTAACTCATGGACTCGGCGAGTTCATGCTGCAAAATGCAGAAAACTGAGTTTTTTCAACAGGTTTGCATCAAGTATCAAACAAACAAACCTGGCTCTAATACCACTGATGGGTTTTGAGCATTCTAACACTCCTACGGTGTACATGCAACCCTAGAAACCTCGGATCTATGTTTTACTATGATACATGCAAATTTGATTTCCAAGGTTCATAACCTATCTAGCATAGCATGGGGAACTTTTAAACATAAATGCTAGTTACAGAACATACCTTATGTTGTTTGGATTCCTTAAAAACCCTGTGAGCCTAACACCTCAAGTCTGATGCCTCAAATGTCTCACACAACACCACAATACTTGGAATAACCTTGAGAGAAGTTCACTAACACCTCAAAATCGGCTAGCCCTCTTCCTTGCTTATACAAGTGTCGATTTTGCTAGTCTAGGGGTCTTTATATAGTTGTGGCACAAGTAGGGTTACACCATGTAAACCCTAATTTTCATGGCTTTCCATATTCCATGATCCATAGGTTTGTAACCTCCATGGACTATCCATGGAGCACCTTATGGTTGTTAGCCCAACTCCATAAACCATGGATCTTTAGCCCACTATATAAGAATGGATGATTTACACAATCAACCCCATATATTTAGTTAGTCTCTTTTTGATCACTTAATTAATTCCAAATTAATTCTTTGATCAATACTAATTAAATAATATTATTAATATATTAGAACTTATAATATATTAATAAACCTTAAGTGTCCTTTCTCTCATTTTGGTCTATCCAAGCATTGCAATGCCATGCAACCCAAATGGACCATGCCGGGTCGGGTCAAGTACATACCAAATATAGTTATGGACTTAGACACTATATCCAACAGAACCTACTGTACCCATTGTACAACCTAAACTGAACATAGAACAGTCAAAGGAAGGAAACTATAGTCAGATTGTGAGTCAAGTTGAGCCATGTATGGTTAGAAGAAACCAACCCAATGGAAGAAATGATGGACGTTGATGAAAGTACAAGGATTTCATGGCATCCAAGCCACCAAGTATTTCTGGAAGCCCAACACCGGTGGAAGTATGGATTGGATATCTGAGATGGAGATGATATTTGAAAGTTGCGACTGCAGCAACAAACATAAGAGCATTCTCGCGGTTACACTGTTGAAGACTGGGGTATTAAGATGGTTGAAGCTACTAGCTGATACCATGCCCAAGGGAGAAGCTAGCAAGATGTATTGGGAAGACTTTTTGGTGCAACTGAAAATGTAGTACTGCTCTGAGCAGGATCTTTTGGAGATCAACAATGAGTTCCAGAATCTGAAGAAGGGAAGGATGAGTGTCCGCGAGTATGCTACAAGTTTTACGGAGAAAATGAAGCTTATTCCTTATTTAGTTCTAACTGAAATCTTCAAGTTCAACAGATTTGCTAATGGATTGCCAGCAGACTTCGGTCCAATGGTCAAACAAGCAACCACCTTGAAAGCCGCCATCTGAGCAGTTAAGAATGTAGAGACCCATATAAGAGAAAAGGATTTAGAAAAAGATAAGGCGGGAGAAAAGAGGAAGATTGAGGTATCCTTAAGATCCGATAAGAAAGGAAGATTCTCGAAGTCTAACCTGGATGACCAAAAGTATGGAGCAAAGTGGTGTGAAAAGTGCAAGAAGAAGCATTATGGGAGATGCGACAGAGAAGTGATTTGTTATAAGTGTAGGAGGATCGGTCACTATTCCAAGGATTGTACGCTTAATGATAAGGTATGCTACGGATGCGGAGACAAAGGGAATATGTCAAAAGATTTCCCAAATAAAAATGAATCAGCAAGGACAAATGCACCGCCAAAGCCAAAGGCAAGAGCATTCCAGATGATCCTTGATGAAGCAGGTGAAAATGCAAGGAACCAGGAGTAAGGATCTATATATATCTGAAGATCAAGATATAAAGTAGCCATGTAGATAGTATCATGTGGTGTAGCCTATTATAAGAGGCCTAGTGTAGGGTAAACTTGAATATCTATGTAATCGTTCCGAGAAATAATATAAACCTTGGTTATGTTATCTGATGTGTTAAGTTTCTATATGATTTTTCTTGTGTGGTGACTTGGAGAACTGTGAGATAATACTTGGGACGAGTATGAGTAAGTGTGAAAGGTAGTAGAGGCCTATACTACCCGAAGCACAAGACTCACACTTGGATCAGGGAAAGTCAAAAGGTTACCAAGGCGCTAGTAATTGATTCCGTTTTGTTCATATCTGTCGTTACCATCGTTTCGGTGATGACCAAGGAGATGATTGTTATTCCGACCCTAGTGGTCATATCAAATTGAGTCCGGCTAAGATAAGTATTGTATGTGGTTCAGAGAACCAAGTTCGATGTAGCATCTGACTTAAGCCTGAAGATTGAAGTGAAAGATAATCGAAGCGATCAATAGAAGTATCGCAATCACCGTGAAAGTAAGAAGCTTGTAGCTGGAAGTGTTACATGCTAGAATATGATTATACCACATTAGATCATGAAGGAAGGTATCTTCTATTCTGGAATCTGACTCAAAAAGTCCTGAGTCTAAGCGTTGCATCATACGACGAGAGGTCATTAGAACATGACCCATCGGTCTGTTACGGTAATCAAAGTAAAGAACATATTTTAAGTTAAGTCTGTTTAAGAAGGAGCAAGAGTACCCAATAAGGATCAAGTTTGTAACTCGAAGGTTACAATCGAAACTCCAACATAGTAGGAAGCAAGATTGAGCACCGTCAGCAGTCAAGAAGTCCAAGTGTTAGATACTCATTTAAAAAGGCATAAGATTGTAACGCTCGCAGATTCCAGGATGTAATCATCCTAATGGGGAGATAATTGTAACGCTCGCAGATTCGGGCTAGTCATTTTAGAGATAATAAGCATTAAAAATGACTTTTTGATAGAAGATTATTTAGGATAATTAATCTTAACCAAAGTTATAGTATATGTCACAAGGATTCCGTATATATAAAGAACGTTGAAATCCGACTTATAACGATGAAGTTATGATCCATCGACTCAACTGTAACTTCTTGAGTCTCGCGACTCAACTGTAACTTATTTAGCAATGTAACGACCCAATTTTTTAAAAGAAAATTTTCTTTTTTGATTAGTTAAAACACATTTCCATAAGCCACGAAATCCAAATACAATTGTTTTCAAAACCATATCGATTATAATTTTATTTCAAAATATCAGAGAATCCCATCAAATGCCTGAGAGAGTGCACGCCGCGCCATCAAGCCTTGCCCTTGCCCTTGGGCTCAGAAGTACCTGAAACAAATCCACAAACTATAAGCTAATGCTTAGTGAGTCTCCCAGAGCATACCCCACACACAATCCACATATTACCTATCAAAAGTTAGCTATAAAAGCTACACATATCACATAAGCCATGCATACAAGATATAAGGATGCCGTGGGTTCCCCCCGGGTCTTATACCTTCGTGTCATGGGCTCCCCCATGGTCTTTTCCTAGGAATTCCATGGGCTCCCACACATGGTCTTATATCCAACTATCATGGGCTCCCCCGGGGTCTTCCATGCATATCACATATATAATCAAGTAGCATATCATATATCACAGAGGTATCTATCATACTACCTAACACATACATAAACATATAAGGATGCCGTGGGCTCCTCCAGGGTCTTATACCATCATGCCATGGGCTCCCCCACATGGTCTTATATCTGACTGCCACGGGCTCCCCCCGGGGTCTTCCCTGCAATAACATACATAATCACTAGCATACCATTTAGAATAAAGCTATCTATCATACCACATACCTCTACTACAGCTAGTGTACCACATATCATAAAATGGGTCGGCCGTGGTGCCGTAGACCCATTGGTATGGTGAGAAGACTCACCTCTCGAATGCCGAACTGACAAGCTAAAATCAGGAATGTCGTACGTGCTGCTCCACTCAACTGCCTATAATCACCATGTGATTAACTTGTCATAATCCCATATTTGCCCTTTAAAGTCAACTCTGGTCAACCCTGGTCAAATTCAAGGTCAACGGTCAAGGTCAACAGTCCATGTTGACCTCAACTCGTTGAGTGCATCTAGCAACTCGCTGAGTTTTCTGAGTAATTCATCGACTCGTCGAGTTACCTGTGTAACTCGCCGAGTCCCTCCTTGTCCACAACCGAAAACTCATGACAACCGAAAACTCTTGACAATAGAAAACACTTGACAACCGAAAACACTCGGGAGACTCAAAAATGGGTAAACCCTACTTGACTCGTCGAGCCAGCTAAGGGACTCGACGAGTTCCTTCAGTCTTCTTCAAGTTCAGCCCTTTTCAGTGGGATCTAAGGTCCCAAACTCCAGATCTAATCTCTCATAGTGTAGATATCATGTAAAGTTGCAAACTTTACGTGCATGCAAGGTCCTACAAGGCTATTACTTCAAAACTAGGCTTCTTACAAGGTTTTGGTGCAGGGAGAGTGACTAAACTGCATAAAGGAAGAAACTTTACGTCATTTGGGACCTAAAGAGGTCTAGATCTGGAACCATATCCTTGTGATAAGTCTAGATTTGCACCAAGAATGACCATTTACTTCCAAGAAAATAGATCTAAGCAATTAGAGATCAAGATCACAACTTTATACCTTAGGATGCTGGCCAATATGATATAGATGCTGGATCTACTGTTCCTCTCCTATCTCCTTCTTCTTCAATCTCTAAAGTTCTTCACAATCACCCCAAAATTGCTCACAAAGGCTCTTTCTCTCACTCAAGAGGGTGCAAAGTCGATCTAGGGTTTTCTCTTGCTGCTAAAGTGATACGGGAGGCCACAAGAGGCTGGTTATGTTCTTTAAATAGGGTGCAAACCCTAAAAATTACGGTTTCTTTTTACAGCTCCTACTCGTCGAGTCGGCCTTTCGACTCGTCAAGTACGTCTCGATCCCGCGTCCACCAAAAATGCCTCTACTCGACGAGTTAGACTCCCAACCGAGTCCACGCACAAAACCTTAAAACTTACATAAATTAAGTAATACCCGAAACAGGTGTTACAAGCAAGGCCCTACAGACCTCGAAATCAACTACCTCTCATGGGTCTGCACCATTGAAACCTAACAGACATGACCACTAAGGCCTAAACAATCATCTGACCCCTCCTCAGCCTAGACGACCATACCCGATAAACCGATAAAGGCGGAAATACACTGCAACGAATCCTGGTGCCAAACCATGCCATCTTCCTTAACCGGTTCCTTAGAATACCCTAAATTTTCTTCGCGTCGAGTATAGATCCTATGCTTCCAGTAGTACGGGCCCAATAATACCTTCCAGTAGTAGGGGCCCAATAATACCTTCCACACATATAACGAGTTCAGAACATGGTCTTCTCCACATCCTCCTCTCTGACCCTCATCTGATGGTAACACAACCTTATATCAATCCTGGAGAACCAAGATGCACCCTACAACCGATCAAAAAGATCATCAATCTTAGGAAGTGGGTAACGATTCTTCACCGTCAACTTGTTCAACTCCCCTTAATCTATGCACATACGGTGAGACCCATCCTTCTTCTTCACAAACAGAATCGGTGCTCCCCACGGTGAACTGCTCGGTCTAATGAACTATTCCCCCAACAACTCCTGAAGCTGAGAGGACAACTCTTGCATCTCTAGTGGTGCGAGGCGATACGACTACTTTGCAATCAGGGCTGCACCAGGGATCTGATTGATCCTAAACTCCACTTGCCTCATGGGAGGCACACTGGGTAAATCCTCCGAGTAAACATGTGGAAACACTTTGACTACTGGTACATCTGAAACCGAAACTCTTCCCTCAACTCGAGTGTCAACCACATATGCGAGATAACCTGAACAATCATGCTAGAGATACTTTTTAGCTCTGGTAGCCGAACAAAGGGATGACATGATAAATATCATCCGCCTTGTTGTGTTTTATTTATTTAAATATGAGGTTACAAATATTATGAAAGTAATACGAGTACAAGTGTAGTAATCAGGCTAATCATGTGTGTAGTGTGTAATTTACAGGTGTTATTTATAGTCTAAACTAATTAACAAGAGTCATAGATTTCTGGGATCCTCCATGAATAAGTATTTGCACGTTGTTTGACTTGGTATTGCCGGGTCTTAAGCTTGGTTGAAGTGATTCTCCGTTGACAATAAGTCTTGTGTTGACTAATTCTGCATATGTGAGAAAAAGAGAGAAAAATATAGACGTTATAAGTGTTAGGAAATATTAGTAATAATAATTAGTATCCTACGATATATTTAAGGATCCTAAGGTTTCAGTAATATTAGAAATCCGACCTTCTAAATAACCTAAGAATACATGCATTAAGATATGTCAACAAAATTGTTGGTGTGTTCTACAGGTTTTGAGACAAAGTATTTTTATACCCAAAAGTGTTTTATAAAATTTATCTGGTTGACCAGCTTTTATAAATACATACTTTTCTATTAGAAGTATAAAATAATTGAGTTATAAAAATGTATTTAGACGAATTCCCGGTTTTGGAAAAACCTTGTGAGGAGTTCGGGAGTACGTCTAAGGTAGAAAACAAAGTTCTACGGCTAAATAAATACATATAGGCGAATTCGATGCGACAACGTTGGCTAGATCTGAAGTTGATCTCATGAACCCCAATAGGATAGTGTGTAGGCATTATCCTAAGGTGTACTAGGAGTAGGATTTTGGGGACGAAATCTATGTAAGTGGGGGAGAGTTGTAACACCCCATTTTCCCTTTACAGAAGAAATAAATATAATCGTTTGTTTAAAAAATTCGAAGTATATATATATATATATATATATATATATATATATTACTTTTTAGCTAAAGTAATCATCACAAACATGTAGAATACGTCAATACGAATTCCATAGATATAAAGAACACTTAAATCTGATTTCGTACGAAGAAGTTATGATCCTTCGAAGTTTCGTGTTCAGTCCTTTACGGCAAAGCGTGTCGTTAAAAGTGAATCAGAGATAGGTTGCTTATTAGCCTAAGTAATCTAAACAAAAGTTATATTAATCATAAAAGCAAAATCATTCATAGAAAGAACGCTCAAATATGACTTCATATAACGGAGTTATGATCTTACGAAGTTTCGGCGCAATAGTATGCTATAGAGAAATCGGAATTTAGATCGGTTGATTGTTTGCCAAAACATTGTAAACGAGAGTTGAAGATCTCGTAAATACCAATTCGTCGATATGAAGACAGTCGAGAACGGAGTCCGTATGAAGAATATATGAAATGTATACAGTCTTTTGCAGTATAATCTTCTTAGAGTATTAAATTTAAAATGGAATGAGAAATAGCCGATAAGTATGCGTGGATATAAATGAAATTTGTAGTACTTGTTGATAGCTACGCGTGGATATAAAGAACGTCGAAAAAGGAGCTCGTATGCGAACGATATGAATTTTTGAAGATTCACGATTTTACTTGGCTAGGGCGACACAACACTTGTAGAATTGCAACACGTGGCATCGTCGAACCCCACACCCTGTACCTACCCTTAGCGCGTGGCGCGTCTAGAGCAGGGCGTGTCTACTATATATATGTGTGTCCGGTTTTACTCATTTCTCACACCTTTTTCACTCCAAAACCTTATGGAGACCTCTCATACCTCGTGTCCGATATTATAAGTTTTTAGAGTACTTTAGCGAGGCTCTGAGGTATCTAGGAGGCCGACGAAAAGGAGCTTTCGGGTCGAGTTTCTGCCCGCGCAATTTCCCTCTTCTCGCTAGAAACCTCTTTAAGTTAAGCTATGCTTACCAAATTAGTCATTAATTCCAATAAAATATTCTGATTGGTCTACTTACAGGAGATGTGTCTAAAATAGGCACATAGGCATGGTTGTTGGATTTCGGAAAAGTTATATGCCAAAATGATCATGCTTCCCAACTGTCCTGTCTGACTGATTCTTATTTAATAGCTATGAAAGTATATTTGGAATTAGTGAAGGATCTAACTTCTACCAGATTTCCGTAGATATTAATAAGTTATAATATTATAGGTTAATATTTAATAGACGCGTTACCCGCCATTTGGATTGTCAGAAGCATAGCTTTTAATAGTCCGAGTAATTGTCCAGGTGAGTTATCTCACTGTACTATGTATTACAATGTATATCCATGTATGATAGGATATAAAGCTAGTAGAAAGTATATTCTCTAGGTGCTTGTATTGGTAGAGCCAAAAGGGTAGTCTCTATGTGCGTAAATGTTGATATGTGTAAGTTATTTATTACGGTTTAGTTAGGGGTTGATGGTGGAACGACGACATGTCGGGAGCCTATAGACCCGTGTGTTGATAACTAAGCTTCGTGGTTACCCAGTTGATTATAAATGTTTTCAGGTATCTCTTCAGATCGGGAGAAGGGCAAGGCTCGACTGTACACACTTGCATTTGCATCACGTTTTCCACATATTGTAATTACATTATGATATATATTAATAAATAAAAAATGAAAATTTTTATGTTGAAAATGGGTACGTTACATATTTTTTTGCAAAAACAATGGTGGGGAAAAGATGGAAAACGTGATTGTTCTTGTTCTCCTTCATTCGTTCCCATCTCCCTGGCACGCCTCACTATCGCCACCAAGAACCAGGTCAAATTAAAACCTCGTTTCTAGATCTAAAATTAGAGTTAAATTTCTTCATCATCGTTTGCAAGATCGAGTTCTTCACAGATGGCTTGTTTGAGACCTAAATTGATTTCCGAAATAAAAGGCAGTGATGATTGAGCCCTAAATCGGTTTTTTATGAGCAAGTAAGAGATGGAGCTTGTACAAATTGAGAGAAAGGATTGATAACTTCAATTGTTTTCTAATCAGGGGCAAAGAGGGAAGGATAAAAGGATCTGGTGAGCCTTACATCTCCTGTAAGTTTTATTCCCTATATTTTCCGACGATGATAAAAGATCTATGACACGTTTCTTTGTTTCTCAAATGGACCAAGTAAATCTGGATTATATCGGTACGAGATTGTATAATCATATAATAGGAATTGGTTATTGAGTTGTTGATATGTTATCATTGGAATAAGAAAAGCAGGGTATAATTCGAGCTTAAGGAGGTTGAGTGGGCATAACGGCTATCAGATATGATGTTGACGAAATATCTCATCCACCCAGAGAGATCACTATGATTTTGTGATGTTATGTTACTATTAAGTTTTTTTTTTATTTAAATGAACCTTAAATTGAAGAAGATGAATTAATTAGCAAGACGCGTACAAATACCAAATCAGAGGGGTGGTGTAGATCTGGATTTTATTCCCTTTGATTCTTCATCTATAATTTGGAAAATATAGAAGCTTTTCTAGGTTTTAAATGGAGAAGATGAAGTTATATATATATATATATATATATATATATATATATATATATATATATATATATATATATAGAGAGAGAGAGAGAGAGAGAGAGAGAGAGAGAGAGTATTAGTAAGGGTGGGGTGGGTGAGTCTATTTTTTTTAAATTTAAATTAAAAGATACTAAAATAAATATTAAAATAATTAAAAATAAAGGGCATTTTCATTATTCACAAATAGGACTATAAACTAACCGAGCGAACACGAATAGGGTTTGTTCAAGTTCGTTCGTTTAAGTTAGTCGAACAAATAAACGAACACGAACGGATAAACGAACAAGTTTTCTTGTTCATATTCGTTCGTTTAACAAATTACTTTGTTCATGTTCGTTCGTTTATGTTAGTGAACATGTTAACCGAACATAAAAAAATGAACAAAAATGAACAAATATGAAAAAAACATAATTAAAGATATATGAACATAAATGAACATATAATACAATAATGTAATCAAACACAGTTAAGCATATGTGAACATAAAATGAATTTATATGAACGAACATAAACAAACATAAATGAACAACATAAACAAACGTTCACGAACATAATTGAACGAACGAGAACATTGTTCATGTTCGTTCGTTTAACTAAACGAACGAGAATTTGTGTTCATGTTCGTTCATTTATTAAATAAGCGAACATAAACGAACTTCCCGCCGAACGGTTCTCCAACAGTTCGTTGAACGTTCAGTTTGTTTACAGCCCTATTCACAAACATCTAACAGAATTTGTTAACAAAGTAGCCATACAGACCATTTGTGTGCAACGTTTGCTCTGTAGGGACCATCCATGCAAAAAAAGTTTTGTAGGGACTACTTAGGGACAAACAGAAAAACTTAAGGATCATTTGTGAAATTTTGTATTAATTTTAACCCATTGATAAATAGAGAAAACTAGGGTTTGCACCATATACAATGTTGCATAAATTTTATAAGTGTATGATAGGTAAAACTATAAAATGATTTATAATATGTTAAGTTTAATTCATACATAATAAGAAAAATTAAAATCTAGGCCAAAGTCGTAAAAATGAAACTTGGACAAAAAGGAAGGGTTAAAAAGTAAAGGGAGGTGTTGATGATCAAATTCCGATCCCTTTGCATCAAAAAGCGGTATAAAAGGCGCCAATACCAGTAGGTGAAAAGATTTTGTTGTTTTCAAAAGGCACACAACAACTCATAAACTGAATATCTAGGTATATTGAAAACCTTCAACTAATAACCAACATGTGTATTTAATTTTGTGTGAAGTGTTTTTAATTTTCAATATGTATGTATAAGGGGTGTGTTCTTTTTTTAATTTTCATCAATAATCAATAACCCTTGAAGTTGAATAATAGGGAAGATACATTGTCAATTGATAAATTAGAGAGCTTTATATGGATCTTTATTTCCCTCTCTCGATTAGCAAATATGTGCTTCGATGGAGGGTTCCATATCTGAATTCGCCAGAAAAGGGAGATGGAATGTAGATGGCTACGTTTTGGGTTTATCATTATGGGTTCCATTGAAGCATTATATTAACATAAATTCATTTTTGGGGTGGTGATTGTGAACATCTTTTGAGTTTTTGCAATAACCAAATTGAAAACACAAGACCCATTTTCTTGTGCTATTGCTCTTGCTTTGCTTTTTCAAAACCTCATCAATGGCGGTGGAAATAACTTCTTTATTATGCTTAAAATTTTCTCTAGCTTCTTCGATGGAATTGTGAAAGGATTATAGAGAGGTGAAGATAACATAACCGTTGGAAAAGGTAGATTGGGGTGGCTGTGTTGCCAGGGAATGTGGAAGTGGACAATGGATTGGTCACCGAAAAAGATGACGGTAACGATGATGGAGATGGAGGAGTGTGGTGATGGAAAAACCAGGAATGGGAAAGAGATACAAACATCCGCAAGAGAGAACAATCAGAGACACGTGTTCTTAATTTAATGTGGATAGAGGGTGCATGTTTGTGCATGAGGGCGGGATGGGTGGGATTTTTATTATTAGTTATAAAAATAATAAAATAAGCATAGAAAAAAACAAAAAAAAAGTTAAAATGGTATGATAGTCTTTTTTGTGTTTTACATGGACTATATCCATAAAACTTTCCAGCTTTTGGTTGCAAGCTGAAAAGATTTTGAATCTTATCTATAGTTTTTTGCAAACCACACCTACTTTTTTTTACACTTAATAATAAAAAATAATAAAAAGCATTTTTCATGACATGTTGAAAAAATGTAAGGGTTATATAATAGATAATCACAAAAAAAAGAGTAAATGACAGTTTTAACCTGTGTGGTATACACCTTTCTCCAGGTTTGGTCCTAGTTTTGGGAATTTGACACCATTAATCCTCATGGTTGGCAAATCCATCACGAATGGTGCCTCCCTATGTTACCTTCTTTATAGTATGGTTATGAAGTGTCACGTGCCCTCACACAAAGGATTTTTAGTCTTTTCCTACTACCTTCCATCTCATCCTAATGTCCATAATCAATACAAACTGAATCCTCCGTATTCCTCACCACACTTCACTCTATAAATCTTGAAAAGAAAATCGATCTTATTAAAACACGTAATGATAATTTTTTCATATGGAAACCAATCTATTATTGCCACTTTGTGGACCAATTTTAACTAAGACGATAATTATTGAGTTGCTCAAGGTTTGGATTGAGGTGCAGATTCAGTGTGGCAGTGTGGGTATATCCACCTATGTACCCTTGGTCTATTGACTTTGGCTCGGGATTGCTTAGGTCCACGAACAAGCTTCAATACAAATATTAAAGCTCCAGGAGATAAAGTTGATGTTCTATTTTAGCTGTATTTTGTTCATCTTTATAATAATCAAATTATTTTAAGAAAAATTCTATAGTGTGTTGATGGGTTGTTGGAATCAGAAAGGTGTATGCTTTTGGTTAGTATTACTTGAATGATGTAATGTAAGGGTTTATACTTTATTTCTCCCTTAATGAAAGATTTATTTGTTTAAGATTTTGTTAAAACGCCACAGGTTGTTTTGTGGTTTAAAATTAACAAGTTTGGTAGAAAATGGTTTTTGATATGTATAATAAGCATTAGAAAAACATAGTATAACCATTAAATTGTGTTTTAACTAGGATTAGGTACTAAGAGATTAATTGTGGTACGATAATGAAACTATATGATAATGGATTGGTTTTGGTGATGATAGTTGTATGATTTTATCCAAAAGGATTTGTATGATATGTATAATAAGTATTAGAAAATACTACAACATAAATCCCAATGAAAAACAACCCTTGTTTAAACATTAAGAAAAAGTGCAACAAGTGTAATTTGTACTGATGGTCAAAGAAATGTAAATGTCTACAAGAACTTGAAAACCTAGAACTCTAACTGTAATGGTTGATGAAATCAAAGGATCAAATGTAACAACCCAATTTTTCAAAAGAAATTTTTCATTTTTAAATAGTCAAAACACTTGTCCAAAAATCATAAAATATTAATACAATTGTTTTCAATTTCATATCCATAACAATATTAATTCCAATCATGAGAGTGTCCCATAAAAATGCTTGAGAGAGAGTGCACACCGCGCCATCAAGCCTTTCCCTTGCCCTTGGGCTTAGATGTACCTGAAACAAATCCACAAACTGTAAGCTAATGGTTAGTGAGTCCCCCAGAGCATACCCCACACACAATCCACAACCCACATATCATATTAGCTATAAAAGCTACATATATCACATAAGCCATGCATACTAACATATAAAGATGTCGTGGGCTCCTCCCAGGGTCTTATACCTACATGCAATGGACTCCCCCATGGTCTTTACCTAGGAATGCCACGGGCTCCCCCCAGGGTCTTCCATGCAATAGCATAATAATCAACTAGCATATCATATACCACAGAAGTATCTATCATACTACATAACTCATACATAAACATATAAGGATGCCGTGGACTCCCTCTAGGGTCTTACTCTAATGTGTCATGGGCTCCCTCCACATGGTCTTATATCCAACTGCCACGGGCTCCCCCTGGGGTCTTCCATGCAAATATCATATAATCACGAGCATACCACTTATCATATAGCTAACTGTCACACCACATATCTCTACTACAACTAGTGTACCACATATCATAAAATGGGCCGGCCTTGGTGCTGTAGACCCATTGGTATGGTGAGAAGACTCACCTCTTGAATGCTGAACTGACAAGCTAAGATCAAATATATCCCACCTGTTGCTCCAAGTCAACTGCCTATAATCATCATGTGATTAACTTGTCACGATCCCGAAATACCATAAATACCCTCAAAGTCAACCCTAGTCAAAGTCAAGGTCAACAGTCCATGTTGACCTCAACTCGTCGAGTGCATCCAGCAACTCGTCAAGTTAGCTGTATGACTTGTTAACTCGTCGAGTTCCTCCCGAGTCCATTCTACTGAATCCTGCATCAACTCGCCGAGTCACCCTAGTGACTCGTCGAGTTCATCAAATGTCCAGAAAACTAAAGTCCGTTCAGACCAAAACCCTAATCCTTCACTGCACTCATTCAGAAACTCAGAAACGGGTAAACCCTACCCCGACTCATTGAGTCAGCTAAGGGACTCGACGAGTTCCTTCAGTCCCTTTCATGTTCAACCATTTTTAGTGGGATCTAATGTCCCAAACTTCAGATCCAACCTCCCCTAGTGCAGATACCACATAAAGTTGCAAAATTTACGTGCATGCAATGCCCTCCAAGGCTATAACATCAAAACTATGCTTCCTACAAGGTTTTAGTGCATGGAAAGAGGCTAAGCTATATAAAGTGAGCAACTTTATGTTATTGGGGACCTAGAGAGGTCTAGATCTGGAATCATATCCTTGTGATAAGTGTAGATCCGAGTTTGACTCCATTTTGCATCAAAATGGCCATTTACTTCCAAGAAAAGGGATCTAAGCAACTAGAGATCAAGCCAACGACTTTATACCTCAAGATTATGGCCAATACAGAGTAGATGTCGGATCTACTGCTTCTCTCCTTGCTCCTTCTTCTTCAAGCTCTAAAATCCTTCACAAATACACCAAAATTGCTTTCAATAGCTCTTTCTCTCGCTCAAGAAGGTGCAAGGTCCAACTAGGGTGTTCTCTGGCTAATAGGGTGCTAAGGGAGGCCACAAGAGGCAGGTTATGCTCTTTAAATAGGGTGCAAACCCTAAAAATTAGGTTTTCTCTCTACAACGCCTACTCGTCGAGCCGGGGCCTTCCGACTCGTCGAGTAGAATTCAAATCCCGCGTCCTCATAATAGTCTCTACTCGACGAGTTGGAGCACCCTAACTCGCAGAGTCCATGCACAAAACCCTAAAACTTAGATAAATTAAATAATACTTGGAACAGGTGTTACATCAAAAATTGGAAGACATGAGAAGTATAAATGTGAATTCAAATTAACAATTTAATCATGATTAACTAATTCAAATGAAAAGTTTCAAATAATGAGAAATTTAAGATATGTATAGATTAAAGGAAGCATGTAATATGATTAACTATCATATTATACAAGTAGTAAATGGAAAGAAAATTTCTAAGAACCATAACACACAATATTGGTATCAAATATACAAAAGATAAATGGAGTACTACTTGAGTTGCAGGATGAGATAAAACTATGACAACCCAGGAAAGACGCCCACAACCGCCGTCGACAACCAACGTCAAAACACAATCTTGTAAATGCCAAAAATTACAATCATCAATCTGATTAACGTCAAACCATAGGCTCAAAAATAAGTGCGCAAACAATCACGTCACTTTGCGAGCAGGTTAACATATTTAGATTCTACACATTACCATAATTTTAAAAATATAAATTTCGCAAGAATCCGACACAGTATGAGCAATATATGACATTTATAGTAAATAAATGTCTGCCGTACATAGAAAATCCCAACGACGAAAACTACAGATAGATTAGTAGACTATTGAGAAAGTCACGAACTAGACACACATAGTACTACTTAAAGTAGTAATAGTAGAGCAAAGAACGCCAAAAACAGCGATCATATGAGGAAGATATGATTTTTAACAAGAGTAAATTAAACGATTCGTCCATCGCGTAAGTGTCAAAAAACGCGTTTGGTCCCTATTTTCAAAAATTAACTCAGACAGTCCCTCTCTTGTTTAAAATTTGCACACTTCATCCCTAATGTCGTTAGTTAGACATAAAAAAACGATTTTGCCCTTATCTATTGCTTTTTGATTTATTTTTATTTGTTAGTTGTATTTAATTAATTACCTATTCATTTGTTTGTTTAAAGTAATGGATCCCACCTCATATACCCTCTTTATCACTCTCTCTTCGTCCAAACGCCATTCCTTCCTGATCAACTAGAAGCAAGAGCATCTCCGACCATTGGCCATCCATCTCCGGTCAGGCCATCATCTCCGACCACCGACCACTGCTCGCGTCCAATGATACTCTCACTCTCACCCTACACCACCAGAAATCTGAAAATCGAGAAAAACTCAAAAATCCCAAAAATACCAAAAAAAATCTCACCATGGTTATAGAGTTGAAACCCTAGAATGTAGAACCACAAGACCACCATCATTGAAGTGAGAGAGGGATAGAGATGAGGTGCAGTCGTTGGATTCACTATAGATACAGATCTACTAAAACTCATAAATTGAATCACCCACTCAGACAGATCTGCTCAAGAGGGTGAAGAAGGTGATGTGCTTCATCACCGACGAGGTTGGGGCTTGGATTTCCGGTGATGGTTCTAGTCTTCTAGATTACCGTTCTTCAACAGATGTGTAGAGAGAGGGGGAGAATGAGGCGTTGGGGATGGAAATGCACAACTGGTCTTCTAAACCCTAACCAACATCATTATCAGTGATCCACCATAACTATATCATCGGTGTTCCACACCCACTGAAGACCGTTCGCCATCGTCTCCCTCTTTCTCACCCAAACCTTATAACAACCCAAGCAGTGTAGTCGACACCACCCACCTGTCTCCCTGAAGCTAGAGCTCCTCCTCCTTCGTTCTCCGGCGAGACCAACCACCATCGTAGCCACCATTTCCGGTTGGTTCTATACAGATGAAAGAAGAGAGAAAGGGGGAGAGACAGAGAGTTGTCCTAGCGTTCCAAAAGAAGTGATTATAACTAGTTTAAGAGCCATTTCATTTTTCTAAAATTATAAATAATAAAAAATATAGATAAATTATAAATAAATGAAAAATAAATGAAAAGGGTAATATAGTCATTTTATATATGGCAGGGACAAAGCATGCAACTTTTTACGATATAAGGGACAATTCGAGTTAAATTTTGAAAATATGGACTAACTCTGCAATTTGACACTTGTGTGAGGGACGAATCGTGTAATTTACTCTTTTAACAATAATAAAAACACGTCGAAAAACGAAAGTCAAAATTAGCCAAAACGACCAAAAGGAAAGCTGTAGAGAATGAAGATATCTACACGAATATACAAGAGTCATCAAAAAAGGAGTTTGTATGCGAGAGTTACGAATTTTCAAAGTTTAATTATCTCGTTAAGTGCGCTTGCGCGCACTGACACACGATTTCATCGAGATACGGGATGACGTGGCACATTGAGAAGACAACACGTGGCATCATCGTACGGTTCACGTGCAATTTCACGACGCGCACCCTAAAACCTGTTATAAATAGCAAGCTCCGGAATACCGTTTTCCTCATCCCTCCCACTCATTCTCTCTCTCTCTCTCTCTCTCTCTATATATATATATATATATATATATATATATATATATATATATATATATATATATATATATATATATATATATATATATATATATATCGATTCTCGTGCCACTATCCCGAATGTCTCTTGAAGTACTAGCTTGTGGATTCCTACCCTACAACAACATTTTCATAACTTTTTAGGTGAGTTCATGGCCCCATTTTCAACTCTTTTCGCAGGGGAAGAGGGGGGGGGGGGGTGAGGAATACATGTCTAAAATACAAGCATACAACTTTACGTAGTTATCACTAATTATAGTTAGATAATTATGCCAATAGCATTGGGATAATTGTATGCCCAGTAGTTATTCTGTCCAAACTCTTTAACTAATATTATGCCTAGTTGTTATGCCGAACCACTATGATAGATTAGATCATACCTAGTTGTCACGCTGACCAGTTGCCAGGAAACGTTGAAACTCGTTATTATAGCCAGTCTTTGGATAAGCTTAGTACCTTGTAATACTCTACCCAAAATTCTCGGCTATGCAAAACACACTATATATATATATATATATATATATATATATATATATATATATATATATATATATATATATATATATATATATATATATATATATATATATATATATATATATATGAAGGAACGTTCAATCGAGAACATTTCATATTGCGAGAACATTTGAGAACAAAAATTCTTCTGTAATTTACAAGGTGACACTTTTGTAATTAAATCAAAAACTATAAAATAATATTCACATAAATCAAAAAATAGTTAAAAACAATGAAAAAACCCACTAACCTACACCACTCACCACCCACCCAACACCATCCACGACCACTACCTACCACCCACCAACCACCCATCACCACCTCCTACAACCCATCAAACACCAACCACCACCATCCACCACCACTACCAACCACCCATCACCACAACCAACAACCCACTACCACCACCCGCCACCACCAACCCCATCACGATCACACACCGTGACCACCAGCACCAACCACCCGCCACCACCCATCACCAGGACCTGCCTACACCACCTATCACCACCACACGCCACCATCACCCACCCATCACCCACCAAACCGCCACCATCACCCACCACAACCACCACCACCAACAACAACCACCCACCACCATTACTACTACCCGCTAGCACCAACCACCTCCCATCACCACTAATCACGACAACCCACCACCATTACCAACACCCGCCACTACCACCAACCACCACCCACCAACACCACCACCCACCCACCACCACCCGCCTCCACCACCTATCACCTGCCAAAACAACAACCACCACCACCCACCGACACCATCCGTCACTACCACCCATCACCACCACCCACCACCACTACCCACCACGAGCATTACCATCTACCACCACCCCACCACTACCCACCACCCACCCCCATCATCACCACCCACTTCTACCACCAACCACTACCACCCACCACCATTACCAATACTCGCCACTACCACCAACCACCACCTACCAACACCACCACCCACCCACCACCATCAATCACCACCACCTGCCTCCACCACACATCACCACCACTCGCCAACACCACCACCACCATCCATCACCAACAAAAACCATCACCACCACCACCATCCCATCACCACTACCACCACCACACATCACTACCACCCTTCACCACCGCCCGTCGCGACCATCACAACCACCAACCACCACCCACCCACATCATCACCACTTACCACCATAACTACCCACCACCTACCACCACCAAACATCGTACACCACCACCACACGCCATCACCCACCCATCAACACCACCACCACCAACCCATCCACCACCCATCATAACTACCACTCCCACCACTACATACCAACTATCACCACCACAACCACCACCCACCACCACTCACAACCACTACAAACCAACTATCACCCACAACCCTCATCATTCACCATCACCTGTCACTACTGCCCACCAACCTCCGCCACCTCCACCACCACCACAACCCACCACACATCAATACTCATCTCCACCACACGACCACCACCCACTACCTACAACCACCAACACCATATGTGATTAAATGCATATAATGGTATAAATCGTGTTTGATTATATGTATTTAATCATAGAAATCACATGTGATTAAATACATATAATCACATGTGATTATATGTATCTAATCATATATGATTTATATAAACATGATTCATTTTCAAATTTTCCATTTAACAATTCTTCTGATGTACTTAATCATATATGATATTCATTTAATCAGTTATGATTAATATAAACGAAGATTTTTTTTTTTCATATTTTTGATTTAATGGTTGTTCTCTTGAATATAATCACATATGTTTATATGTATCCAATCACATATGATTATATATATATATATATATATATATATATATATATATATATATATATATATAGACAATATTTTTTTTTGTTCATATAAATCATATGTTATTAGATATATATAATCACATGTGATTAGATGTATTTAATCACATGTGATTATATATATAATCAAATGTGATTATATGTATCTAATAAAATATTATTTAAATAGACAAGATTCATTTTTGAATTTCGATTCAATAATTTTCTCATGTATGTAATCACATGTGATTATATGTATTTAATCACATATGATTACTATGGACAAAGAACAACTTTTGAATCAAGAACGCAAAAACAAATCTTGCATTCATAAATCATATGTGGTTTGATACATATAATCACATGTGATTAAATACACGAGAACAAATATTTAAACAAAAACATAAAACGAGTATTGTCTATATAAATCATATGTGATTAGATACATAAATGTAATCACTTGTGATTAAATAATGAGTACAACTATTGAACCGAGAAAGCGAAAATGAATATTTTCCTCATAAATCGTATTTTATTAGACACATATAATCAATACATATAATCACATGTGATTATAGTATTTAATCACATATGATTAATGTGGATTAAGATTTGTTTTCGTGTTCTTGATTCAATATTTTTTATCGTGTATATAATCACATGTGATTATATGTATCTATTCACATATGATTTATATAGACAAGATTTGTTTTTTCCAAATAAAATCATATGTGATTAGAAACATATAATCACATCTGATTAAATGTATTTAATCACATATGATTAAAGTGGAAAAAATAATTATTTAATCGAGAACGCGAAAATGAATCTTAAGCACATAAATCATATGCGATTAGATACATATAATCACATGTGATTTTATGTATCTAATCACATATGATTTATGTGAACAATATTCATTTTCGTGTTCTCGATTCAATAGTTGTTATCGTTTATTTAATCACATGTGATTATACATATCTAGGCACATATGATTTATGTGAATAAGATTCAAATTCACATTCTCAATTCAATAGTCGTTATCATGTATTTAATTTAGTTGTAATCATGTATTTAATCATATGTCATTTTATGTATTTAATCACATACTATACGATTAATATGGACAAAGAACAACTATTGAATCGAAAACAAAAAAAATGAATCTTGTGCATATAAGTCATATGTGATTAGATCATATAATCACATGTGATTTAATACATGAGAACAACTAACGAATAAAGAATACGAAAATGAATCTTGTTTGCTTGTCTCACTAGAGAACAAACTACATTATGCTTTTCCTTGTTCACTCTATCAGATTAGGGTATCCATGAACAATAACATAAAATAAGTAATGCCTACATAATAGGAGAGTTAGTGTAACTCACCTCCTTGAACTTGAAAAATAGCTAGAGTGAGATAGATGGATCATTTCCTTTCCGAGAACCTACACATCATTTATAACATTATTTAGCTTGTGCTTTGTTGTATTACTTTTATAAAACTTATGTACATATTTCCTTATTTTCTCTTAGAATGTAGTGCTCTGTTTGGGATCTGTTTTCTTAACTTTCAATCCATTCTTAAATTTAGATAAAATAACATTGGTAAATTTCCCCCTTTTTCCTTTTCAGGAATATAAAGATCTCGTTCTAATAATTTTTGGTTGATTTTATATTAAATTTACAATTTAGTAACTTTAAGCTGTCACTTTCTGGACCACTCAACACTCTTAGAATAAACTGTACCAATCTACTACGAATTACATCATATCCTTTATAAGTGGGAAACTATATATATCCATATCTAACTATAGGCTTTAAAATTTTGGCATTTGGAGTTCTGATGAATTTATTATGATTTTTTGAAGACAATGCATGAAATCTGTGACAACATGGACCAACCTGAGAAGATTGCCAATTTTATCCCTCAAGGATTTGGAATTTTGAAATATGATTCAAATTTTGAAGAAACTAGACAGACTAGTACTTCCAGAAAACTAAGTCTCATGATTTTTAGGTGTTCTTATTGACTTGCACGGATTTTAGAAGTTGGAGGACAAATTTGGGAAAATTGATCATAATAGATTTTAAATCACTTTTGATGTTCTATTAAGGGCTTAATGGTTAAGCCATAAGTTTATCACTTTTAACATGATTGTTGGTTACTTATTAGGATATTGAGATGTGAAATTCAATTTAACCTAAGGGCCTTAATGCCTTGCTTAATGAGGGTTCAAAGTTAAGGATTTTCACATAAAATGCCACATTTACACTTATTAAGTTCTTTCAGACAATATGACAAACACATTGTGTGCATATAATCCTACAGTGATCGTCAACTCTCTAATAGACTCCAGTCTAGCCCCTAGAGCTTACTATTTTCATTTATCATTGACACTAAAAATTAGCATAAAGAAGGAACGATTCATGATTATAAATGGAACGATGCTAGATTTCACAATATCATGAATCTGACTCATAATTCGATCAGATCCATCGTTTTCATTATCAGAGTACAAATCAAACTAGAATGTGCTTTTAAAAGCAACAACGAAAACTAACCTAAAATTCTATCTCGACGAACTCAACATCCAGTTCGATGGAGAGTATCAAAACTTGCAAATATTTATGCTTCAAATCTCTTGTGTATGAGTTTTTCATGAACACCGACTTTTGCTTCATAATTCCTCTTCCTCCCTGGTTGTTGATTTTCTATGTCCAACGCCGTCGTGTCGTAGATATTCGCCATCTACTCCTTTGAAATGAAGAAATCGAGGTTCAGTTGGTCGGTTATTTGGTACACCTAATCGATAAACCCTAACCCTAAAATCAAAAGCATGTGATTGCCACTCGAACCAGATCGACTTTTCGCTGGAAAGAAGGGACGGACGGATGTGGTTCCGACGGTGGGAGGAGTAGAGGTGAAGGGTATGGCCGTTGATTCCAGGTTTCACGTCATTTCCTTGGGGCCTGTCTAAATAATAAAGTAAGAGATAAACTTTTAAACTTAATTGGTCGTATATGGATGATGCGCGATGTTTTATGAATAAATAAGCTAAAATTTTGTTCTCAAATGTTCTCGATTTAAGAAATGTTCTCATTTGAACGCACATCTGTATATATATATATATATATATATATATATGTATATATATATATATATATATATATATATATATATATATATCAGATAAATAATATATATAATAAGTATACTGTATAAAATACAACGCGAATAACAACACGAACGACCAGGGGAGGCTTCCACGACAAGAGTTAGATGAGACACGATTCATCAACACACTGATTGATATTCAACGAACACCCGACCGGTAATAGTAAATTCCTAATTGAGCAAAAGAGATATGTATAGATCTATATGGGATTGCCACTCCCACTTGTGGTTGCTAGCTACAACCCGACGACAAGTCGAAGTAGGCATAACTTTCTTAACACAGTGACGTCCGATGAAGCGTTGCAATATTTCTTTCAGGATCAACAGTCATAGCTCTATTATACGAACTCATCGTAACTTTCTCAAACTAAAATTAGATATCCTAAAATACTAATATAAGTAAGTAGCAATAGTACACACAAACTCGAGGAAGCGAGTTTAATCTAACTAAAACTAGCTATCCTAAACTACTAATATAATTAAGTAGTGATAGTACAAACAAACTCGAGGACGAGAGTGTAGGTCAACCAACATATAACTATATTTGACTACTATTAGGAACCTACTTAAGAAAGTAGTGATAGTAGGCTCAAACTCGAGGAACGAGTTCGATCTACGGTCATTAAACTAAAAATCCACTAATCTTGAGGTACGCCTTGAGGAACAATGTCTATGATACATTAGGAGGGTACTAACCTTGACTTAAGGTAAGAAACAAAATATACTTATTCTATCAAAATCAGGATTCATATTTATTCACTAAACTATCTGGATCGTACCACCAAAAACACTAGAAAATACTCTAACACACTAACCTAGGTTGAGGTTATAATGAGTGCTAACTTAAGAACATTAACAAAGTATTTTTACACTTACCAAATCTGTGAACTCACCAATATTATGTTGACCCTCTCAAAATCACATGTATTCCTAGGTCAACCCATAGAGATAAAAGACTAACCACAAAGTACAGATGACTGTCGGGCTATCAAAAGGGAATGGAAACATGACACGAAGGCCTATTCCAGAAAACTAACAATTCCGAAAGTCGCACCGCTCGGTGTTTCCGCCACAGGCCAAAGGTGTGACAAACTGCTATCAGAGCTTAGGGTTATAGAAAAATTGGTAATTCTTTAGGAAATACGACTATAACCTAGGGACATACACTTTATAAAGGTTTGTCCTCAGATCTGCAACTAAAAGTATTATTAAAACACACTACTGATAGACTACTTACGGGAGAGGTGACTAGTTTAGAGTATCGCTTGGGTTGGTGGATTTCAGAACGACTATATGCTAAAATGATCTTGCCCTCCGTTACTTCTCATCTGGATGATCCTTACTTGATAGTCTTGAAGTACAAAACCAAAACTTAAATACACGGGTAATCAAGATTTTAGGTTAAATGTCCTAAATAAGTTTAATAGTACATTGGCCAAGCCAAGACTAGACATAGAACTAATCAGCTATGTTTTATTTTGGATGGGTCTAATGCACTACTAAACCTAAATATGGAAATTAGCAAAGTAAAAGCTTGAGCATTCCAAAAACGCATAAAACAAATACAACGATAAAATATACATAGAATACCAAAAATCTACATAGATACATCGTGGAGTTGTCTACCAAAAATGGAGCGTATACACCCATACATCACCGCTAAAACATACGAAAATAAAAGTAATCTACATACCCAAAAAGTAATAGCAAATAAACATAACCAACCAATATACTCCTGGTTATCCTCATTACCACCATCGCCACCGTCGTCGTCATCATCATTATCATCACCGTCATCATCGTCGTCATGACTCGTCTCGGATGTACCCGACCCATCGATCGGTTGTTGATAAAGGGGATAGGAAAATCCCTGAAAAGCAAACCAATCACTCATGGCTCCTGCCATCCACTGCTGGTAGTGGCGGACATCATGGACCTCCCTAGTCAACTCGTCCATACGCCTAGAGAGATGAGCTATATCCATCTCAGGCTGCGTACCTCGCTAAGCACCAGGGGGAGCACGCCGGACACGCTACTGATGATAACTCGGCTGAATCTCTCTCTCTTTTTCTCTCTCTCTCTCTCTCTCTCTCTCTCTCTCTCTCTCTCTCTCCTCTCCTCTCCGTGCTCCGGATCCACCTGATGGATGGGCACAACAACATCGTCAGGTGGAATCTTCAAAATCCGATCTGGACCACGAACGACCGCTCGTAGCTGCGTAAGAGCCGCCCTGTCCAACTATCAAAAGGGATAATGAGTCATCCCATGAGTATCAACCCCATAGGACCCAGCCAAGCGACATATAAAATGGCCGCCACATATCTTGCTCCGTGGCTGAAAGCCCAGAGCTAGACGAGAAGAAAGGAAGGAATCAATGGTGTAAGGGATGTGAAGATGAATGTCAGTATGAATGAGACACCACATTGGAAAAAGGTCCCCTAAAGGGACCTTATCTTTCTCCTCATGATGAGGAATAGTGGAAACGATAAGGCAGTGCTTGAACCGGAGCAAGGGAGACCTGAAGCTGCTCTCCTTCGCCGACCTTGACATATACTCTCCATAAGAAAGGGCCCAGACACTAATATGATTATATTCTCTCTGCTCTGATAGTATACTACTGTCTAAGTAGGCCTCCAAGAAAGGATGATCAGTATCCGCAGTAGGGTATATCTCTAATCGCTGCCCTAACTCTAACAAACTGCAAGATCGGGCAACCCCACCCAGCCAGAAAGACAAGGCTGAGTCGTCTGACCAAACCATGACATCCTGATTGAACCGGACAGTAGAAAGGAAATATAGAATGAGCTCCCTGAATATAATCTTCCGGAATCCTAAAACATGATGCCAGGCATGACTGACGAAAGTCATGAGACCTGTCTCATCATGAAGAGATCGCGTGAGAAACGACACCAGTAATGCCGTCAAACCCAACTCGCCCGCAACACACTAGTCGAGAGACTGCGGGATACTGATCTGCTTAGTCAGCCGCTCCGAACCCCTCCTGATATAAGACTCTCAGTCACGAAGGGTAGCATGGAAAGACAAGAACGGGTGTGTCGGCCAATCGTGAGGAAAAGGCCCGGCCCGATGTCGTCTGTTCTCGTGAAACCTGAAAAATCAACTAAGAATGTTAGGGAATTAAAACAAAAACTTAAAAATGGGAAAATAAGGGAAAATTTCACCTCACGCGCATTTCTTCATGCACGGCGTGAATATGTAGATGTGCCCCGGGCATCTTCATATGCGTCGTGCGCCTCAAGAACACGACGAAGAACAGATCCGATTTGGGTCCGATTTCATCCAGATTTTGGTCTAGGAAGCATGGGGGTTTGATAATCGGTACTCCTACAAGGCTATTACACCACCAATTTAAGTTAAAGCACAACAAAAATTCAGATTTAACCGAAACCCTAAGTTTTCCCAAAAACCCGAAAAGCTTCAAATTGGAGCAATATAATGAGTTTTTAACAACAATCAACTATAACACTACTAAAATCGGTCCATTTACTAGGTGTTTATCCTATCAATTTTTCATAATCTTACAAAAATCGGAAAAATCCCAAATTTCTCCAAACCCTAAAAACAGGAAATTCGAACCCGTTATAAATAGAAATATGCTAGGTTTTAGGACTAGTATACCTGGGGGAAAATGAAAAAAGTTGAAAAGCACGACGTGAAAAACTCGTGTGGGACCCAGAAATCGCAAAAAGTGGAAAAATCAGAAGTGCACGTCGACAAAGGAGGGGGGGGGGGACTAGCGCACAAACTTTATAGATGGCCTCCTTTGCACACGGTGCACCCACATGTCCGACGCGCAATCCAAGAAACCCAAAAAAATTATTTTATTTTTCTAAGGTATTTAGTCTGACCCCTTCCAATTAGAAAATCCTAGAAATTCACCTAAAATACTCACCCTTCCAATGTAAATGAGCTCCAGATGCACCAAAAATGGACATAAACCAACGACAAAACGAATGAACAATCCTCCCTAGAAAGCGATCAGTAGACAAGTCACTAAGAAATTTAATTTACACAAATACAAACCCCAAAATGTAAACCCAACATCAAAATTTTAGGAAGATATCTTTAGCAGAGTAGCGACCAAGAAATGACTACCAGAAACCCATTTAGCAACCAGTCAAAATCCGTCCGCAAGGACAAAGTAACAACTAGCTTAAACCCTTAAACAGAGGAATAGAAACCACCTTGCGAATACACAACAATGTTAAGAAAGAGTTAGGTTAAGATTATCACCTATAGTATATCACTCAACTGATATAGTACTAAGATTTGAATATTAGGTATAAATACTGCAACCTTCAGCAAAGTAAGCATGACTGGATAATAGTAGAACTCTACCCACAGAAATAACCTAAGAATAGGAAACACTTGTCAAACCCAATATAAGTATAGACATCGCCCACTCGACCATACTAGGAAATTAAGGAGCGAGAAAGGCACCCAAAGAAAACAGAAACCCAAGGACTTGACATCCTCTTAGGATTAAGAAGGCTCTAACCAATTAAGAGAAAACACTCCATTTTAGGGCAAGACACACAGTAACCCCAGAAACCATAGAAACCCATGCCCACATATCCATAAAACAAGGATAGAAACCAAAAACTCATGGTGCAAAATTCCATACGACTAGAAGCCATAAGAATCCGAATGTAATGATAAACACTACTACCCGTAGACTTGGTCAGGAAATATATTTAGTCATTCAAGATGACACAAAACTAGGAGGTTCACGACCAACCACTAGGTTAAGTAGATATATGCAGTCTCATAAGAACCTACACCAACTAATTTGGGGTAAAACTTTGAGCAAACTCTACAAGATCCAACTAAGATAAGCCAAGTGTCAGAAGATAATATTAGCATAAGATAAAATAATAAGGAGAACCTCCATGTCTAGCATAAAACAGCTAAGAAAAGAAACATAAACGCAAAACTCAAAAGAAAATACGTTAACACTCCTAAAATAGAGCCGACGAGATCACGAAATGAGAAAGAAGAGGTTCAAAGGAACCTTAGCATGATTGATCGGTAGAAACTTTAGGTTTCATCTTAGTGTGAAACAAAATAGAATGGATTTCCTCTTAGTGTAAAACAAAATAGAAATGGATTTCCTCTTAGTGTAAAACAAAATAGGAACGGATTTCCTCTTAGTGTAAAACAAAATACAAATGGATTTCCTCTTAGTGTAAAAAAAGGAATGGATTTTCTTTTAGCGTGAAACAAAATAAGAATGGATTTACTCTTAGTGTAAAACAAAATAGAAATGGAATTCCTCTTGGTGTAAAAGAAAACAGGAATGGATTTCCTCTTAGTGTAAAACAAAATTGGAATGGATTTCCTCTTAGTGTAAAACAAAATTGGAAGGGATTTCCTCTTAGTGTGAAACAAAATAGGAATGGATTTCCTTTTGGTATAAAACAAAATAGAAGTAGGAATACACTTCCATCTACTTCACTAATCAAAAAAATACCCGACAGAACTCAAATTAATCTCAACCTCATTGCAAAAACAAACCTTAAGAAGAGAATGCTTCTCTAAGGCTACGCCATAAGAATAATTTTCGAAAGATAAGAAACACATGTTGTCAACTAGGAGGATGCGTAGGTTACATAATTCTAGAATTAGGTAGTTTTATAAAGTGTGACTTAGCTCTATTGCGAAGCTCTCTTGGAGTCCAACCGTAATAGGGAGAAATCACATGGTTGAAAAACTGTTTAATTTTTGCAGCAAGTTACAGTATTCCCCAGATTACTAGGTAACATTAAGTAGAACTCGTAGTAACACTATAAATTCCTTGAATATCCTAGAATTATTCGTTTTGAAAACCCTTCGAAATATTATAAGGATTCAATATCTTTTGACACTATGTTCCAGTAGGTACTTAACTGATGTCACTACCACTCTATGTTCCAGTAAGTACTTGACTGATGTCACTACCACTCTATGTTCTAGTGAGTACTTGACTGATGTCACTACCACTCTATGTTCCAGTAAGTACTTGACTCAAGTCACTAACACTCTGTATCGGAAAGTACTTGTCTGATGACATTCTCACTATCTCTCACAACAAAAATCAAATCGAAGGTGAACCCCCGGGAGTTGATTACTCTCTATAAAACTAAACTATAAACATAAAGCATAGTACATAGTTATTACACTAAACAAACACTACGTATGTGTATATATATATATATATATATATATATATATATATATATATATATATATATATAAAGTATGATATAATTACAAGAGATAGAAATTCAAATCCACACAAAATCTCCCAATAGTGCATACGCGTCAAGCACTACACGATAAATTTTGGGAAAGACGCCCCCAACTTCCATCGACAACCAACGTCAAAACAAAATCTTGCAAACGCCAAAAATTACAACCATCACTCTTATTAACGTCAAACCATATGCTCAAATATAAGTGCGCAAAAGTCGCGTCACTTTGCGAGAAGGTTAACATATTTAGATTCTACACATTACCGCAATTCCAGAAATATAAATTTCGTAAGAATCCGACACATTATGAGCAAGATATGACATTTACAGTAAAAAAATGTCTATCGTACTTAGAAAATCACAACGACGAAAACTACAGAGAGATTGGTCGACTATTGGAGAAAGTCACGAACTAGACAAACGTAGTACTACTTAAAGTAGGAATAATAGAGAAAAGAATGCCAAAAACAATGATCATATGAGGAAGATATGATTTTTAACAATAATAAAAACACGTCAAAAAACGAAAGTCAAAACTAGCCAAAACGACCAAAAGGAAAGTTGTAGAGAATGAAGAGATCTACACAAATATATAAGAGTCATCAAAAAAAGGAGTTCGTATGCGAGAGTTATGAATTTTCAAAGTTTAATTGTCTCATAATGCACGCTTGTACGCAGTGCACCGTGCGCATTGACACACGATTTCATCGAGATAAAGGATGACGTGGCACATTGAGGAGACGACACATGGCATCATTGTACAGTTTGCGCACAATTGCACGATGCGCACTCTAAAACCTGCTATAAATAGAAAGCTTTGGAAGACCATTTTCCTCACCCCTCCCACTCATTCTCTCTCTATATCGATTCTTGTGCCACTATCCCGAATGTCTCTCGAAGTACTAACTTGTGGACTCCTACCCTACAAAAATGTTTTCATCACTTACAGGTGAGTTCACGACCCCATTTTCAACTCTTCTCGCGGGGCGTGGGGGGGGATACATGTGTAAAATACGACTTTACGTAGTTATCACTAATTATAGTTAGATAATTATGCCCATAGAATTAGGATAATATTATGCCCTGTAGTTACTCTGCCCAAACTCTTTAGCTAATAATATGCCTAGTTTTTACGCTGAACCACTATGATAGATTAGATTATACCTAGTTGTCATGTTAGCCAGTTGCCAGGAAAATGTTGAAACTCGTTATTATATCCACTCTTTGGATAAGCTTAGTACCTAGTGTTACTCTGGCCAAAATTCTCGGCTACGCTAAACACACACACACACACTATATATATCAGATAAATAATATATAGAATAAGTATATTGTATATATAATACAATAGGAATAACAACACGAACGACCAATGAAGTCCCCCACGATTCAAGTTCATATCAAGGGTATTTTGATACTCGAGTGAAGAAAACAAGGTAACACACTAATCCTTCTCTTTTATATGGATTAAAAGTTGGAAATTATGGGATAATTCATGAATTGTGTTTCATCCCATGAACCCCAGTTTTTGGGGTTTGGTTATATGGTCAAATTAAAGTTGGGAAATGATAATTAAGGTTGTATAAACATGTTTTCTATAAGAATTAACATAAGATGAGCATGATTACATAGTAAATGATTCATGGACTATGTGAGTTGGTGATTAACATGTTATTAATGAATAATAACATGTTTAAATCAAGTATCATTGTTGAATGTTCATAATATAAATTGTCAATGAAAAATTAAAAGAGTAGATTATGAGTGGTTTTGGATTATGAAAAATGAATTGTAATTATGAAATTATTAGTGTATGATTGGTGATAATTAACAAGTTTTATGATAGTTTAACATGAGATTAATATTTTAGAATTGATGGATATTAACAAAAAGATGTTACGTCATATAGAGAAGTTACTTATGATCATATATGAATTACTAATCTCATATCATGAGACAGTTTCAGCTTAGAATTATATGATCAAAGACTTGAACAATATTTTGAACATTATTTAAGTTTCAAGAAATGATATCAGTTAATAAAGGCATATATAATGCTTATTCATTTAAGTATATATAGCAATTTGAATTGATATGAATGGATGGATCAATTTCATAGGTGTTGAAGGACTAAAGATAAAGAGAAGAGTAAAGGGCTTGTGAAATTGTGTAGTTACATATACCTAACTACTAAGGTGAGTAATGAGTGTTATTTTCCCTACTTGAGCACATGTAATAAATTATTTTCTAAATGTTTTGATATATATTGAATGCATATAATCATACTTTGTTGAGCTATTTAAATTTTGTAAAGTATTTTTCCTTGTATGGTTTTCAAGTGACTATTTAAGATTTGAAACTCTTTTAAGGTTTTGCGTGGATTGTTGTTTTGAGTTGGGAAATGCTCATAAATGTATTATCTTGATAATCACTAATTTGTGGTATCACTTGAATTTGATTAGAAACATTGATATTGTTAAGCATAGAATATGTTTGTTCATGTGAGTAATTATGTGGCCATTTAGACTTGTGTTGACACCTTGAGGCACTACTGGGACGATACCTCCCTTTACAAAGTAGTGGCCTTCCCAATGTGGGAAAAACATCCCAAAAAAAAGGGGTTGTGCCTTGGGAACAAGCTTCGGATAAGGTAGAAACCTGGGAAGTGAAGTACCATATCAATGGATGAAATGCAATCTACTTTGAGGTACATCAGGATACTTCGAGGGGATCATATAAAAATTGGAGTTGACCAGTTTTATTGCATTTTAAGGGAATTGCAAGTTTTTTTTTTGGATTTGTTGAGTATTCGGTAGTGTGTTTTGGGTTAAAAGTACTTAAACTTTTTGTATGTTTTGGTGTTATATGTACTTTGATATTTGTACACTTTTAGTTATAAGTAATTTGACTAATTTTAAGTTTCTAATTATACATACTTTGAATATTTGTATATTTTGGGTAATTAGTAATTTGTTTATACAAGTATTTTGTAACGAACGCTTTGAGTTGATGAAAGTATCGAAATAAGAGTATTTTGAACTCTACATATAGTTTTTGAAACGTGCTTTTGGCTTTGATGCATATTTGATATATATGAACTCTGAAAGTATTATATTAAGGTATCATATTTGTACAAAGGAAAATGTTTTGGACAAGGGAGTCATTTTATTTATGGAAGAGATTTTGGAAAATAAAAGCTCATGAGATTTACTCTTTGAAAGAATGAAGTAAAGAAATATTTTCCCAAATATTATTTTGCGTCTAAAACCCATGTACTCACGAGACATTTTAATGTCCTGTGCATTCTCTTCTAAATGACATGTGTGTCAGGTACTAGTTGAAGTCTACAATTGTAGATAACAATCATGATGGACATAGCTGGTTGGGGATTAGCAAAAGGGAATTTAAGCACTAGATATTCTCTATTGTAGAGTTGCCTTTGTATTTATTTAGCGCTTCTTTATGGATTATGATTGTAAAACACATCTGAGTTGTATGTAGTATAATTGAAAAGTGAAAAAATTGACTATATTTCCCATGGATAAAGACATCACTGAAAATAATGTCAGGTAATTGCTAATTCCTGTTGTTAAAAGTTAACGTGTTACATGGAGTTTGTAGATTATTCTCTATAAGAGTCCTTATGGATAGAGGGGTGTTAGTTGTATCCTACATCAATGCGACATCATCTTTTATATCTCTATATATATTGGTGTCTCCCCTCTATCTATAATGAATCTTTTAATTTTTAAAGAGACAATCTTGATATCCATATATAGATCTAACATGGTATTAAAGTCGGTTTCTGCAACCATGTGGCTTAACACATTATCGTTAAACCCTATCAAGTCTCCATTAAGGGGGGTATTGTTTATATCCCATATTGATATGAAACTATCCTTTATGTCTCCATATATGTTGGTTTATCCCCTTTCTTCATAGGGGATGTATTGGAGAGAAAATCTTGGACTTCATATATATATATATATATATATATATATATATATATATATATATATATATATATATATATATATATATATATATATATATATATAAAACAATGAGTTCATATAACCGATTCTAGAAACCAAATTTTTCCAAACAACATTTGTATCGTTACAATTTGAGAAAAGAAACCAGGGAGAAGTAACCCACACTAATGCAGATGAATGCAATCGGACCGAGTCTTCTTTGTTGTCCGTAGTTGTACACAAAGATTAATTTTGAATACAACGGAGTTTGGAAGTTGAATTTGAGTAAGTGTTGAAATTGATGGTCCAATAATCTGTAGATTCAAATGTTTCTAAACTTCTTGTGGTCATTGATGATAATAGACGATGCTTCCTCAAAGAGAAATACGTGTGTACCATGTTTCCAATGGTTTCCATTCTAGAAACTACCAATGTAACATCCCATTTTCACAACCAAAAATTTTCATTTTTATTAAGGTAAAACTTCCAAGTTATAAACCCATTTTAAGAAAATCATTTATTCTGAATTACATTTATCGAATATCAGAATAATATAATAAACACAGAATCCTCAATACTGCTGATGAGTATGTACAGTCACGCCTTCTCCTTCCCACAATCACTGATAGAACCTGAAAACATACACAACTAGGTACACACAAAGCTTAGTGAGTTTCTCACAGCTAATGGGCCACTTGAAGCATCAATAATTCTCCAATCTTGTTCATTTATACCCTCATAAAGTTGTTGAAGAAGTAATTTTTCGAGTATGTTATGTTGAGGACAACTACTACCCAAGTTGTTGAACTGCTCCCAAAAATCATGAAAAGTCTCATTCTCCCCTTGATGAATCCCCAAAATGTCACTCCTTTGACTTGATATTCGGGAAGTGGGATAGAACTTGCTATTGAAGGCTTTGAGTAACTCTTCCCATGTGTGAATAGATTCCAGTGGTAAGTTGAATAACCACTCTGTAGCTTTATCTTCCAATGTGAACGAAAAGGTGGTTAACTTGAAATTATCTAATGTCACATGTTCGGGTAACATGCTAACACATATCCTATGAAAGGACATCAAATGCCTTTTAGGATCTTCTCTATCCAACCCATAGAACTTGGTGAGTTGATATATGAAACTTGACTTCAATTCAATCCCTCGGCGGTTTGTGGGATAAACAATACCAAGAGGTGTGTGAGTAACATCCGTCTCCATCATTTGTCTAAGTGTCAACTCTTGAGGGGGATTGTGTGGATTGGGGTTTTGTTGCATGTAATTAGGAGGTTGTTGGTAAGGTAGGTATGGGTATTGTTGGTGATTGTATATTTGTGGCGAATAAGGTTGGTGGTTAGGATATTGGTTGTAGGGGGTTGTTTTTGTGGGTACATTGGAGGTTGTTGGTGAATGGGTTGTTGTGATTGATGTGCTTGTTGTTGAACTTGAAAAACATTGTTTTGAGGTTGGTTGTTTTGGTGGAAGTTTTGATTTTATGGTTGTGGTTGTTGATAATTGGGTTGATTTGGGCGAGGAGGGGGTTGATTCCAAGGTGTCATATCTATGAGAGGTACTTGGTGTTGTTGTTGTTGCTGTCTTGGTTGTTTGGTGGGGTATTGGCATGTTGATTGTTTGGGTTTGGGTTGGGATTGTGAGGTGGAGTGTGATTCATGGCTTTGTAGTTTTAAAACAGAACGTCTTCTAAGAAATGGCCAACAATAGGAGAGCTTGGCTCAGTGTCGGTATCACTTGAAGTATGAAATTGATCTTCTATGTTGATTAGTGGAGACGAGGAAGAAGCTTGAACGAGCTGTTATGAGAAACAATGAAAGATCGATAGATTCTATATTATGATATGAAGTAATGATATGTAATTACTATGATTGAAAAGGTGTTGAATGTATTAATCACAACAATAGAACAGTTCTTGGAGACATAAATATTCTTTAATTGCTTCAAAATTTGTAACCCTAAATGTTACATGCACGCTATTTATAGACTAAATAATACATCAATTCTGAACATTGACAGGCCCCATTTCGGAATCAGAATTAAACACAAATCCGAAATCAACTATTTGACACAACACTAAATTAGACTTAACAATATCCCCCTTTGTGTCAAATCGAAAGGAGGTCTTCATTGTTGTCTTTCAGAATAAAAATCTTAGGCATGATCATCAGAAGGGATCTCCGAAAAGATAGATACCAACGTATCATATCGGAAACACATTTGACGTCGGCAGCAAAATTGGTTTTGTTGGCTTTAGCCGAAGATAAGATTGTTTTTAGAGCATTTATGGAATACAAGTGTTTATCCCTTAAAAAGAACATGTAGTTCTGAATCACTTCACATTCCTTTCTTTTGTAAACAATACCCCAGTGCTGCTTCTTGATAAGTCCTCCCTTTAGATTTTGGATGTCTTCCAGTTGTTCAAATGGCTTCAGAATTAGCCTCTTCTTCAGAACAGAAGCGATCTTGACATCCATTTTCGCATTTTCTAGGATATAACACTTGATCGTTCTCTTCATATGTTCAAAAATTGGCTCATATTTCTTGACATCTTTCGCCACAATGTAAACCAGAGATAACCAATCATAAGGGTTCATGAATGGCAGATCAGCCAATGTGAACTCATGAAGAATGTGATTGGCACCTCGGAAACCTTTGAACTGAATATTCAAGAAGTCTTCTGTCTGAATCGGTAATCCAACCTTCAATGCCATAATTATTTTTAAACTCCATGTCTCATATTGCGGTTTCGCATATTTTAAGTAAAACGAAAAGAGATTTCGGTTTACAGCACTATCAGAGATCACATATTTCTCAATCTTTTCAAAGAACCTGAAGAGAAATGCCCTGGGGGTGATGAGAAAATTGAACTGACATTCCACATCATTACTTATGTTGAAGGATGTTGTTGGCTCCAACCAAAAAAGATTCGGATCATCAATCGCTTCTTTCTGTATCCGCTCAAGAGTCCATGTAGGAAACAATGTTTTCTAATTTTCAAGAATTAATTTTGAATTATTGACTTCAGCTTCTTAAGCATAAAGTTTCTGCCGGAGATCATTGAGTTCATCAAGCTCTTTATCTCTTTTCTCTCTTGCAATCCTTTCCGATTTGGACATCATTGGATTTTCAACAGTATCTTCTTCAGAAACACCTTTGCCTTTATCTTTTCCTAATCCAGAAGCTTCATTATTCTTCCGATCAGACGCCTTTGTTAAGTTTTCTTCTTCGTCTCCCCCTTGTTTCGCAGAAGCCCCACTTCCCAAAAGACCCTGCAGTTGATTCAACATTGCAAACACAGGTTGGAGTTTTTCGGAGGAATTCTATCAGACAGAGACAGTGAATAAAGAATCGCGAGTTTCAACGAGTCGCAACAATCGGTTATTGATTGTGGAAGTCCACCCATTAACCAAAGATTTCTCTTCTTCAAGTTTGAAAATATTAAGGGTTGCATTCTTCAGCTTTTCAGTCAGAACCTTGGTTTTCTGCGCAGTTTCTTAGTCAGAACCTTGGTATTCTGTGTTTGTTCATCCAGGGCATCCATTATCTTATTTTCAGCAACCAAGTCATTTTGTAACTTGGTGAGTTGTTGAGTGATGGATGTATTGAGATCAACATTGTCAAGCTTAATATCTGCACGGAGAGTTGAAAGAGCTTCTTTTCCGGATTTCAAAGAAGATCTAAAATCTTCTATGACCTTTTTCATGTCTGCAATACTCTTTTCAGAAGCGGTCCTGAAGTCAGCCATGAATTCCTTGACTTGTTTTTGTAACTGCTGGACCTGTTCTATAGCTTCTGATATTTTCTTTTCTGAAGCTTGGGCTACATTTGTTGATTCTTCAATGACTTTGGTATTTCAAGATGTGAGCATTTCCACAGTTGTTCGATGGCTTGTGAGAAAAGTTTCCCATTTTGTGGAAGATAATGTATGTGAATACTCCAAGATTGAATCAAGCTTCTCAATAAACTGCTTGAATTGGCCTTTCGTCATAGGTGCTTCATCATCATCACCAGCGAAATTTATGAAGAATGGATGATAGACAAAATATGCAATTGGTTCTTGATCATCTCCAAACAAGATGTCATCATCTTCATGTTCTGGAGGAACCGAAAAGGAAGGCTATTTGGAAGATACAACAATGGTGGCATTTGGCCCCATATCAGATGTGTTGCCAGGGATGCCCGAAGTCTTAGTCTCCTCCAAAACGGATTTGACCATCGGAACTTCTAGTGGAGTGGATACTATAGACGTTGTAGGAGGGGTTGAGTCTGTAAAGATAGGTGAGGATAGTGGGATAGAGATCCGAGGAAGTGATATTCGAACATAACTCGTTGGTGGTAGAGGAGGTATGGATGTTATCGGAATTGTGGAGGTGAATGGTGAGGTTGTCATTTGAGATGTTGGTGGAGTGAATAGAGGTGGATGAGGAGATGTGGTGAGATTCAGAAATAGATTCTGCATAATATTATCAAAAATCTCTGGTTTCGGAATAGAAGAGATTGGAGTAGAAGATACCTTCAGAGTATTTTCAGAATTGGCGGGTTCGGAAGTTGCAACTGTATCTTCCTCTTCATTTCAGAGTGTCTTATCCTCCAGAACTTCTGTTACCATTCTCTCTTCAGATTCCTCTTGAATTATCGGAGATGGAGATCTCGTTTTTTGAACTGGTTTCTTTGCCCTACTTGGAACTTTGACGCTTTCTGAAGTAGCAACCTTTTCTTTCCTCCCCCCTCTTAGGTTTATCACCTTCATCTATGATCTTTTGTAATTCCGCTGGGATGGGACAAAAACCAGAAGAGGGCATTTTCCGATAAGCCCTAATAATGGCGTTGTCCAACGAGACTTTTTCAGCAATGCGTCTGGGATTGAGCCAACAAAGTCAAAGTTGCATGGATCCGACATGACGAATGTAGTCATTTGGAGCATCGGAAATTAAGCAATGAGAGAGTCGTGTATTAGGGGAACCTTGAAGTGAGTTAGGGCTCGATTCACTACAATTGACCAGAAGCGAGCACATGGAATTTCCGTGTGTCGTGTTGAAGAACTGGTGCTCTGAATGAATTGAGCCCAAAGAATAGACCCATAGTCGAGGTTTATGCCATGGTATAGCCCATAGATCATAGGATAGAACAGCTTGCTTGCACTGTCAGAACTAGAAACCCTTTCTGACAGGCTTTTGAACAATAGAGTAAATAACCCATTCCACAACGGGGGAAAAAGGATTTCCTGAACTTGGACAATAAAGATATGTCACCGGTATACCCCATCTGGTAGAACATCTTGATCAGGCCTGTCACTAGAATTGATTCCGGGTCAATACCCACATTTGAATATGCAATCCCTAGCAACTTGCAGAAATTAGCTTTGTTGATGGAGGTCTTGTGGTTTGCAACCTCGAAATTGATAATTTCTCCAGTTTTAGTGTATATGCAGTGGAGAAGGCCTTGGAGAGATGAACTAGTGGAACTTCTTCAGCCATTGTTAACGCCCTCATCAGTGGCGAGAACTTGAGACATTCAATCATGGGCCTGATTAGGGCGTTGTAGCGAGAAGCATCGAGGTCGATTATCATGTTTTGGTTGGGCTTAACAGTGAGCATGATGACTGATTCAGACTAGTCGACAAAGGAAACATTCTCTGATGAAGCGACCATTGATATTTTGAGAGTAATGATGAACAGTAGAGAGCAAGAGCAGTTTTTACTTTGAAAATATTAGATTTGTGTTTGCGGCGAAGGAAAATGAACCGTTTGAAAACCTTTTATATGAAAGATGATGAGTGGAGAGAGAAACCGCTGTTTCACGTTCTCTTTGTGCCGAAAAATTAGCTAATAATTATGTACCAGCTCATCAATCATGTGTCAGCGGCCGTTGTAATAGACACACTGATGTCAAGGAAATTCAAAAGTCACGCCATGATTTGAATTGTCATTTATGAGGACAAAGGCGTTTCAGAATCTGCACTATCGGAATCATTGATCTACCTCCAGCTTTTCATAAGCTGAAACAGTATCCACCGAAATTACAATCAAGATCCGTTCTTCAGAAATAAAGTAACCTATCGGAACCGCAACCAGACTTTGTAAAATCACAAGGATTTTAGTGCAAGAGTGTGCCAAAGAAAAACAAATAAAGAAAATTTAATATGTGGGATTCTGTGATATCAAACAATTTTGATATGAAAAGATGGTGGATCTCGGGCAACGATCTCTTCATTCTGAGTCAAGAGAGACTCCGAAGTGCTTGTGTGGTTTTCCATTGAATTACGATCATCAGTTTGTTGAGAAACTGTGTAAGGCTTCTTTTATAAGGCTTAATGGATGGTTTCAGCTTCAAACAAATTCCGAAACTTAATATAAGTCCGAAGATATGAAAGAAGTGCTTGGTTGACTAGTGTATCCATAAAACAAGTAAGCTTTGGATATTCTTTTAAAGTAATGGGATATAATGGAAATGTCAAAAAAATAAAAACCTGGATCTTTTGGAAGAAATGACTTAGGTCGAGAACATTTCATTAAGATCACACAATAAAATAGAAAAACTGAGATTTCGAACATGCAATGGTATAAACCAAATGGTTTTATCCTTCAATTCAGTTGGTAAAATAACTAGAATAATGATTTGTTCACCGTCAATTCATTGGGTAACTAACTAGAACATTAACTTGTTCACCATCAATTTAAAAAAGGTATTCAGAGTTTTGGGCCTGACTCAAAATCATGGTGATAACGATTTCAGGATCATAAACACATATGTTTTGTAACCTAAACCTCAATGGTAAAACCTTAGAGTCTTAAGGGTTATGATGTAGAATAATAGATTGTGAGTAGAATGGTTAGGAATTTCACGAAAATCTTGTTAATAATGATTTTGCGATCATTAACTAGAGGTTTTGTAGCCCTACCGAAACTGGTTTTGTTCCAATAATCAAGGGACTACATGGAAGTTGAGATAAGATATGGTAGAAAGAATTTTTACCGTCAATTCCTTCTTGCAGACTAAAATTCAGAAATGAATTTTGATTCTTAGAAAAGAAAATATTTTTGATGTTTTTGATTTTTTAGAACACTAGAAAGAAGAAAAGGTTTCGGAATCCAAATGAACAGTAACTTCAGAATCATTCCGAAGATCGGAAGAAGTCGGAAGTGAATAGTAAATTCCGAACCATTTCGAAGATTGGAACCATTCAGAACGTGAATAGTAACTCTGACGATTACGAAGTGGGATTCATAACTCAGTCAACTTCAATCATTCCCAACCCTTGTAGAATTGATGCTTCCAGTAAGGATTTCGTGAAGAGATCAACTAACTAATATGAGGATCGAACAAAGTGAACTTCCACATTTCCATCTTCGACATGGTCTTTTATAAAGTGGTATCTCAGTGCTATATGCTTTGTCTTGGAATGTTGCATTGGATTGTGGTAGATTCTTATGGCACTTTCGTAATCGCAATATAATGGAATTCGTTTCATATTGATTCCGTAGTCTCTTAGCTGATTCTGAATCCACATCACTTGAGATGTACATGATGTTGCTGCAATATATTCTACTTCAGCTCTAGATAAGGATACACATGTCTACTTCTTAGATTGTTCGCTGACAAGCTTGCCATCCAGAAACTGACATCCACCTGATGTGCTTTTCCGATCAAGACCACAGCCTCCTAAGTCGGCATCGAAATATGCTTGCACAAAGAATCTAGAATTTGATGGATACCATAAACCAAGAGAAGTAGTTTTCTTTAGATACCGTAATAGGTTCTTAACTGCCAACATGTGATGTTCTCGAGGATTTGATTGAAACCTGGCACATTAACAAACATCAAACATTATGTCAGGACGACTGGATATTAGATACAACAGAGATCCGATCATCTGATGAAACAAAGTGATATCCGTTGCTAGTTTATCAAGAAAGGGAGTGAGTTTCGTTCCGAATGCCATAGGGACTTTGACTTTTGAATCGCCCACAATTCTAAATTTTGCCAATAACGTCTTTGTGAAGGCTTCTTGATAGATGAATATTCCCTCTGAACTCTATCTTATATTTAAGCCAAGGAAAAAGTTCATTTTACCCATAGAACTCATTTCAAATTTTGTTTCCATTAATTTTCAGAATGCAGCAGTTAACTCGGGATTAGTTGATCCGAAAATAATGTCCTCAACATAGATCTGAACTATCATTAAAAGGTTACCCTCCTTTTTCCAAAAGAAGGTAAGATCAACAGAACCTTGTTTAAATTTATATTGTTTAATAAAACGAGTCAGGGATTCATACCATGGCCTCAGAGCTAGTTTGAGACCATATACTGCTTTATCCAGAAGAAAACAATGATTCGGAAATTTTTCGTTAACAAAACCTGGAGGTTGTTCAACGTAGATTGTTTCTTCAAGTTCTCTATTTAGAAATGCACACTTCATATCCATTTGATATACTTCAAAGTTTTTGTGAGCATCGTAGGCGAGAAATATACGAACTGATTCAAGTGTAGCCATAAGTGTGAACGTCTCTTCGTAATCGATTCCTTCTTCTTAACAGTAACCTTTAACGACCAAACATGCCTTATGTTGGATTAGGTGTCTAAGTTCATAACTATTTCTGGAATGTACTTGACCCGGTTGGCATGGTCCATTTGGGTTGCATGGCATTGCAACACTTGGATAGCCTAAATGAGAGAAATGACACTTATGGTTTATTAATATATTATAAGTTCTAATATATTAATAATATTATTCAATTAGTATTGATAAAGAATTAATTTAGAATTAATTTGGTGATCAAAAGGAGACTAATGAAATATATGGGGTTGATTGTGTAAATCATCCATTCTTTTATAGTGGGCTAATGATCGATGGTTTATTAAGTTGGGATAAAACCCATAAGGTGGTCCATGGATAGTTCATGGAGGTTATAAACCCATGGATCATGAAATATGAAAAGCCATGCACATTAGGGTTTACATGGAGTAACCCTACTTGTGACACAACTATAAAAGGACCCCATGGGCTACCAAAATCGGCACTATGTGTGTAGAACAAGAGGGCTAGCCGATTTTGGGTGATAGTGTACTTCCCTCAAAGTTATTCCAAGAGTTGTGGTGTTGTTTGAAACATTTGAGGCATCACACTTGAGGTGCTAGGCTCACAAGGTTCTCAAGGAATCCAAGCAACAAGAAATGTATGTTCTCCTACTAGCTTTATGTTTCAAAGTTCCCCATGCCATGCTAGTTAGGTTAAGAACCTTGGAAAATCAAATTTGCATGTATCTTATTAAAACATAGATCCAAGGTTTCTAGGGTTGCATGTACACCTTAGGAGTGTTAGAATGCTCAAAACCCTTCAGTGGTATCAGAGCCTAGACTTGTTTTCTTAATACTTGATGCAAATTGTTGAAAAAACTCAAGATTTCTGCATTCTGCTGAGTGAACTCGCTGAGTCCATGGGGGGACTCGACGAGTCCATGTGTTATTTCATCCTACTCGTCAAGTAGGTTCTTGCACTCGACGAGTAGGAGGCCCTAAATGCAGATTTTCGAGTTTTGCTGCTGGAAATGGACTAGAAACATTACCCTAAACTGTTTTGGTCTTATAAAACTTGTTTTAGATGGTGTAATGGTTACGCTAATCCATTTACAATGACTATTATGAAAATTTCAAGTTTTATATGTGTTTATATGATTCTTGAAATTGTTGATATGAATGTTCATATGCTTATGAGTTTTGTTAGATCATAGGAATTATTTGCAAATTGTTTGTTAGTTAATTCTTGATCATTATGTGTTTTAATGGAATCCATAATTTGTCCTCAAGTTATGGATTACCAAAAGTCACTCCTTTTAAAGTCCATTAATGAACACATAGGTTACATAAAATGAAGAGTCTTCATTTTAATAAACTAATAACTCATAAGTTATGAAGTTGAAAAGTTTTGAATAGTTACAAAACTTTCCCTCAAGTTTTGGAACATGTAAAGTCACTTTAGAAAACTTTAGTTCCAACCCCTAGAATTTTAAAAGTTAAAATTCAACCCTTATATTTATAATATTATAAGTTAATAATATATATATATATATATATATATATATATATGTAAGATCAAGTCGTTTTACCATTAGTAGGCCTCATTCACGAAGCCGGTCTATAAGGGGGGTATAAGGTTGTTGCCTATAAAATGGCAGCTTAATGGGTGTCCACTCTCACCCACCGCCTCCTTGACTGGTGGAGGGTCGTTAGCTGAACGGGTAGGACAATGACTTTAAATCCTCATTAAAAGTATGATGGTTATAAAGTAACTAAATGTTTTTATAAAATTCCCAATCTTAGTTACTTTAGGAAAAATGTGAATATGGTGCTAACCCATGAAATTACACTTTGCACTTTGCTTAAGTCGTTAGTGCAGCGTGTGTGGTTAACCGACACACTAACCTGGACTTAAGAAGGTAGGCAAAGGGTGGCTTAAGGTTTATCATAGATCGGTGGAGCGCGTGTGGTTAACCGGCACATCGATTAGGTGATAAACATTAAGAGTACCAAGTTATTTGCATGGTTAATTCACACCTTGTTCTGTGATCCTCGGCATCCCAGTCATAAAACTTGGAGGGCACATTCGAGATTGAAACATGCCATTGAAAAGTTCAATGAATCTCAAAAGAATCTAGGACTTTCAAAACCAATTAAAACCTAATAATTTATTTCGTTTTTCATGGTGGAAATTGGTGAATCGTCATTCACCTATCTTCAAATATTTTATAGCTTGGATTACAGCATCCCTCTTCTAAGTTATAAAATATTGTGTTGGGTCCTAGCCTTAATATTACATTTAGGTGTCTTATTAAGGACTATCTTTATATCTAATCTAAACTTGTCTTTCTTCTTTTCAGATGTGTCCCAACAATACTGCTTCTGGCTCAAACCCTACCGGCTCCTTCTCTCTCATAAACCTTTGTGGGAGAGTCATTTTCGATGGTTCCAACTTTATGGATTGGATCCGGCATATCAGGATGGTCACTCATTATGAGGACAATGAATATGTCCTCGACAAGGAGCTTAAGGAACTTGATGAGTCGTCTGCTACTCCTGAGGAGATCATTGAATACCGAACTCATGAAGGAGATGCCACCAAGGTGGCATGAATCATGTTGGCCACGATGACAGACGAGCTCCAAAAGTCCTATGAGGAATATTATCCTTTTGAGATGCACCAGGACTTGATGGACCGCTACCATCAAAGTGCTCGCCAAGAGAGGTATGGCATCATCTCCTCAATGATAACAACCCGAATGAAGGATGGTGAACCCATCATGGGTCACATCCAGAAAATGCAAAGGTTTGTGGACCGTTTGCTGAAATTGAATGTGAACTTCCCCGAGGAGTTGGCAATTGACATCATTTTGCACTCCTTACCTTCGTTCTATGATCAATTTTGGATGACAGATCACATGAACAAGGAGGAAGTTACACTCAACAAACTTCAAGGACTTTTGAAGACCATGGAAAGTGGTCTTAAAGGTAAATCGGTTGTTACCACTCCTACTCCTACCGCGGCCCCTGTCTTGGAAATCGGGCAAGGTAAACGGAAGAAGAGGAAGAGCCCTTCGAAGGGTACCAATGGAAAGTTCCTTGATGGCTCCTCTTCGAGTGGAACCAAAAGAGGTTCTGTCACTCCTTCTGCCAACCCTAAAGAGGCTGAATGCTTCTATTGCCATGAAAAGTCGCACTGGAAACGAAACTGCCCAAAGTATCTGCAAGATGTTAAGGATGGGAAAGTGAAACCCAACCATGCAAGTATTTACACTATATTGTCTAATAACTCACCCTATTCTAATTCTTGGGTCCTTGATACAAGTTGTGGTATTCACATATGTTCTGATTTGCAGGGACTAAGAAAAAGTGAGAATGTGGAGCATGGGAAGATAAACTTAATCATGGGGAATAGGAAAATTTCACCTGTCACCAAGAATGGAGTTTATTCCTTGTTGCTAAGTAGTGGGTTAACATTAGATTTGAATAAATGTTGTTACTCGTCTGAAATGGCGAGAAATATTATTTCCTTTCATGGTTTGTACAAATAAGGTTTTACCTTTTCATTTGATAGTGAATGTGGTGGTATTAATGCTTTCTTTAATAATGTTCTTTATTTTAAAGCATTACCTTGTGATGGTGTATATGAAACTGTGTCGGTTGTAGATAACCTAGGAAATAATGTGTTGTGTATTGATTCTTCCACTAGCTTGGATAAAGAATCATTATGGAATTGTCGTCTTGGACATGTAAGCAAGAAACGCATAGGCCAACTCCAAAAGGATGGAGTCTTGGAGTCATTTGACCTAAAGTCGGATGATAGTTGTGAATCTTGTTTGCTTGGGAAAATGACAAAGTCACCCTTCACTGGTACTTGTGCTAGGGGTGAGGGTTTGTTGGATCTCATACATACTGATGTGTGTGGACCCTTCAGAACCGCCACAAGGGATGCTAACCGCTTTTATGTGACTTTTACTGGTGATTATAGTAGATATGAATATGTCGACTTAATCAAGCATAAGTCAGAAACCTTTGAAAAGTTCAAAGAGTTTAAACAGGAAGTGGAGAATCAGCTGGGCAAGAACATTAAGATGCTTCGATCCGATCGAGGTGGCGAGTATCTTAGTACAGAGTTCCTTGACTATCTTAAGGAATGTGGGATTTTCTCACAATTGACGCCTCCCAGGACATCGCAGTTGAATGGTGTGGCTGAGAGGCGTAATCGGACCTTGTTGGACATGGTTCGTTCCATGATGAGTCGAGCTTCGCTACCAATCTCATTTTGGGGGTATGCCTTAGAGACTGCCGCCCATATCCTTAATCTAGTCCCTACAAAGAAGGTTGCCAAAACACCTCATGTGATGTGGACTGGGAATGTTCCCAATCTAGATCACGTCAAGATTTGGGGTTGCGAGGCTTTCGTGAGGCGCGAGACTCACGATAAGCTAGAACCTCGGAGTGAGATGTGTATTTTCATCGGCTACCCGCAAAAATACTTTGGTTACCTCTTCTACAGACCTAGTGATAATGTGGTCTTTGTAGCAAGGAGAGGAGTCTTTCACGAGAGAGAGTTCATAAGCCAAGGAAACAGTGGGAGGCAAATTGACCTTGAAGAAATTCAAGAGTCAAATGGTGAAGGAACCTCAAACCCTAGGAATCAACCTGAGGAGGACACTCCTGTTGATCCGACTGACGAGTCTGTACCTCTGAGGCGTTCCACGAGAGTTAGGAATGCACCTGAGCATTACTATGGTTTCCATATTACTGCGGAAGGTGATACACTTATCAGTGATAGCACACTGGTAAGTCTGGATGAACCTAACAGTTACACGGAAGCCATGGTAGGCCCCGAGTCTGCTAAATGGAAAGAGGCTATGGATAGCGAGATACTGTCCATGTATGACAATCAAGTTTGGAACTTGGTTGATAATGTACCAGGTCGTAAGACAGTCGGGTGCAAATGGATCTTCAAGAAGAAGACCGACATGGATGGTAATGTACACACTTATAAGGCGCGACTGGTTGCAAAGGGTTTTTCTCAAACTCCGGGAGTTGATTATGATGAGACCTTTTCACCAGTAGTGAAGATTAAGTCTATTAGGGTTATGTTAGCCATTGTTGCATTTCATGATTATGAAATATGGCAAATGGATGTCAAAACCGCTTTCCTTAATGGAAAGTTGGCTGAAGATGTTTACATGAGTCAGCCAGAGGGTTTTGTTAGTACATAGTACCCTAATAGAGTGTGTAAGCTTGAGAAATCCATCTATGGATTGAAACAAGCACCTCGCAGATGGAATCTTTGTTTCGATGAGAAAGTCAAAGAGTTTGGATTTTCGAGGAGCGAAGATGAGTCCTGTGTATATGTCAAGGCTAGTGGGAGTATAGTTAGTTTTTTGGTATTGTATGTGGATGACATACTACTCATAGGAAATGACATCCCAACTCTGCAGGAAGTGAAGTCCTGGCTTGGGAAGTGTTTCGCTATGAAGGACCTTGGTGAAGCTGCCTATATCCTAGGGATAAGGATTTTGAGAGACAGGAGTAAGAGAATAATTGGACTTAGTCAGAGTACCTACTTGGATAAGGTGCTGAATAGGTTCAGCATGCAGAATTCCAAGAAAGGAGAGTTACCGATCGAGAGTAACGCCAGATTGAGTAAGACTCAGAGCCCGAGTGCAGAGGCTGAGATAGTTGAGATGAGTCGAGTACCATATGCTTCCGCTGTAGGCTCGATCATGTATGCTATGACTTGTACTCGTCCTGATGTGGCCTTTGCTTTGAGCATGGTCAGCAGATATCAGGGGAACCCTGGCAAGGCTCACTGGACTGCTGTAAAGAACATTCTCAAGTACCTGCGGAGGACCAACGACTGGGTCCTTACGCTTGGTGGGAGTGATGACTTGAGAGTAGTAGGGTATAGTGATGCTAGCTTCCAGACTGATATGGATAACTTCCGCTCTCAGTCAGGCTGGGTCTTTACCTTAAACGGAGGAGCAATTACTTGGAAAAGTTCCAAGCAGGAGACAGTGGCTGATTCAACTTGCGAATCAGAGTATATAGCAGCAAACGAGGCAGCAAAGGAGGCTATATGGATAAAGAACTTCATTGTAGACCTTGGAGTTGTACCAGCTATAAAGGAGCCTATGAAGATTTTCTGTGATAGTGAACGTGCAGTTGCCTTAGCCAAGGAACCAAGGGATCACGGAAGATCCAGAAACATCGACAGAAAATACCATTTCATCAGATATCGAATAGAAGAAGGACTCCTCGTGGCAAAGAGGGTATCATCGGATGAGAACCCAACAAATCCCCTCACGAAGGGACTGGGTAGGGTTAAGCATCTTCAGCATGCGAGGCGCATTGGGCTAAAGGATGATATTAGTTTTTGAAATTAGATAGCTTTGAAATTTGTAAAGTGTAATTGACATTTGATGATAAATAAAAGTTGTTTTTTATTTATAAGTAAAGTGTTGCTATCTTCTGTTAATCGTTTACTGTCATTTCATTTGGCATGTTTTGACTTCCAGAATAATTATGTTATGGTATATCATATTATTCAAATTCTCCATAGTCGGTCATATGTTGGAAGTAGATATGAATCAAGACTGTCATGAAGCTGGCTTATAGATGTCTAAAGTGTTGGACATCGCAAAAGTTGCTACAACATTCATGAGTGCTCATAAGTTCTGAGTATTGGATTCTACCCACGCTCACTTGTATCACTTCATGGAATTTATCTAGAGTGAACGTGAGCTATAATATCATATAAGTCTTCAAACCTAGAGATATGAGTTGTTGACTATGAGTTGGTTATACATTGATTGTACGAAAACGCATTGGTAACTCGATGTTATAAAACGTGCCTTTGTGTATAATTCAACAAGTAGTAGAACAAGCATATGAGTCAAAGTTTATCTGTTCCTTCTTGGATTATAAGCGATATCTGGACCTCTCGATGATTTTGTTGTGACCTATGTACCGGGCCCGGTCAGAACTAAATTGATGTGTTCGATTAAGTTCTATGTCAAGCAAATCGGAAATCGGGAAACAAACTGCTGGACAATAAGTACGACATTGTTCCATGTATTTGTCCGGTTGATATCTAGAACAGAGGATTATATTATCACTTATCTTAAATGGCGTATCATCATCATCTCAGTTCCGCGAGACTTTGAAAGAGCTATAATTGTTGATCGGTTCCTGAAGTCATTCTTGCAGTTATAGTTATTAGACTTATCCAAGTGGGAGATTGTTGGATTAGGTGTCCAAGCTCATAACTATTTCTGGAATGTACTTGACCCGGTTGGCATGGTCCATTTGGGTTGCATGGCATTGCAACACTTGGATAGACTAAATGAGAGAAAGGACACTTATGGTTTATTAATATATTATAAGTTCTAATATATTAATAATATTATTTAATTAGTATTGATCAAGAATTAATTTGGTGATCAAAAGGAGACTAATTAAATATATGGGGTTGATTGTGTAAATCATCCATTCTTTTATAGTGGGCTAATGATCCATGGTTTATTAAGTTGGGCTAATACCCTTAAGGTGGTCCTGTTGGGTTTTGAGCATTCTAACACTTCCTAAGTGTGCATGCAACCCTAATAAACCTTGGATCTATGTTTGTCTAAAATACATGCAAAATTTGTTTTCCAAGGTTTATAACTTACCTAGCATGGCATGGGGAACTTTTAAACATAAAAGAACTAGATGAATTAGATACCTTTGTTTGTGAATTGATTCCTTAGGAGTTTGAGAGCCAAGCACCAATAACGTGAATGCCTCAAATGGAAATCACAAATCACCACAAACTTGGAAAACTTATGAGAGAGTATATCTATGCTCTAGAAATCGGCCACTTTTCTTCACACACACTAGGGTGTCATTTCATGCATCACAAGCTTGTTTATATAGTGCACATGATTAGGGTAAACCCTAATAACCCATGTCTTTTCCTTTCCAAGGATCCATGGGTTAAAAGCTCCATGGATCATCCATGGACTCCCATATAAGCTTAGCCCATTACCATAATGAGTGTTAGCCCACACTATATAAATACAATAGCCCATGTTTAATTAGTCACCATTTGATCACTAAATTAATTCATAATTAATTTAAGACCAATACTAATTAAATAATACAATTTCATATTAATATATTATAACTTATAATATATTAATAAATCATAAATATACTATTCTCATAAAATTATCCATATAAATAGTTCGGGTGAAGTGCAACCCAAATGGACCATGTCGGGTCGGGTCAAGTATATACCAAATAAGTTATGGACTTAGACACCTTATCCAACAGTCTCCCACTTGGATAAGTCTAATAACTATATTTGTGTATATGACTTCAGGAACCAACCGGCAATCGTAGCTCTCGAAAACTCTGTTGAACTATGAAGCGCCATTTTAGATAAGTGATCATATAATCCTCTGCTCTCATGATATCAGCCGGACAAATACATGGAACAATGTCTTACTTATTGTCCAGCAGTTTGTTTCCCGATTTCCGATTTGTTTGACAAAGAACTTAATCGAACACATCAATTTAGTTCTGATCGGGCCCGGTACATAGGTCAAAACAAAATCATCGAGGGGCCCAGATATCGCTTCTAATCCTCCAAGGACTAGAAGGAACAGATAAACTTCGACTCATATACTTGTTTCTACTACTTGTTGAATTATACACAAAGGCACGTTTTATAACATCAAGTTACTGATGCGTTTTCGTGCAATCAATGTACAACCAACTCATAGGTAACAACTCATATCTCTAGGTATGAAGACTTATATGATATTACCGTCTCACGATCACTCGAGATGAATTCCATGAAGTGATGCAAGTGAGCGTGGGTTGAATCCAATACTCATAACTTATGAGCACTCATGAGTGTTGTAGCCATGTCCAACATCTTAAACCTCTACAACCAACTTATGACAGTCTTGATTCATATCTACTTCCAACATATGACCGACTGTGGATGGTTTGAATAACTTAATCATTCGGAAAGAATAACCTAGTTATTATGGAAGTCAAAACATGCAAAGTGAAACACAAGAATAATTGAATCCAATATGGTCTCAGCCCTTATGAATATAAATAAAACACCTTTTATTCATCACCATATTGATTCCACATTATTCTGTTTCAATTTATCAACTTAACACTTGAATTAAAACAATAGTTGTCCCATGCTCCAAGCATGTACATTATGTTTTCTAAACAATAGTCATGCCATATACCAAGTGTGCACACTATGTTTGTCTATGATCTTTACTTTGTGAAGTAGATCAATTGAACATGATTCCAATGATGCTCATTTCACAGTCCCAAATCCTTACCGTAAATGAAAGAATACCAAATTCTTGTCATTTACTGTAATCTGTTAGATTCCAAACTTATACGCATTGATCCTCTTGCAATGACTATGCACAAAAGTTTACAAAACTTGTCAACAGTCATTACAGAGTATTCCAAAGGAGGTCACTTCTATGGAAACGAACTCTCATATTCAAAGTACATTGCTTTGAACATCCTTCTTGCATAAAAGTTTCTAACTTTCTCATAGATTCTTAATATCCAACTCCCAATATGGAAAATTTCCATTTTCCTATTTTGATTATCATATCTGAACAAGAGCTACCTATTTTCAGAATATATCCATATGGTCCTTCCAAAATTTAACACTATACTTCCAATTGTCCCTGAGCAATCAATCTTTGGTGAACCTTAGATTGTCCTCGACAATTGCTTAATCATTTTAGTCTTATCCAATTCTAGACTTATCCCTTCTTAATGCTCTGAGCATTTGGAAAATTTAGAAAGGATGAATATTATAGCACATGTGACCGATCCTATACCTGAAGCATATGGGACACAATTCACGATGTCTCACATAAAGACCTGATACTAGATCAGTCTTTTGCTACAATATTTTTTTATTTGCCATGTTTTCAAAAATCGACTATGAAGAGGGATGCCGTAATCATAAACGAATTTGAGAACGCAATATATATAGAATTTCCTTATGTTGAACCATTCCAACATAAAATTCGTATATATATCCTTGACTAAAGATGATTGAAATCTCAATCTAAACTTTTAGGATTGAAATGAAGTATAATCTTCTCTCCCTTAATTATAGCAAAACAACCTTTTCCAAGTGAAATTCTTGTTTTCTATAATTAACAATACTCATCATAATTGATTATGCTCCCACTTGGATAAGTCTAATATTTAGCACAACAATTATGCTCCCACTAGCTTTGACATGTACTCAGAAATCGACTTATAGAAATCAATACTTTATTGACTTTCATCACCAAAGTTCAGACTTCTGACACGAGATGCTTTGAAAAAACTTTATCTAAGCTTCTCAAACTCATACATCTTTCTTTAGATAGCTCACATGTGTGTCTAAACAATTATGAAGAGGGATGCCGTAATCATAATGTTTAGACTTGTTTGCCATTTCTCACAAGTCCATGTTAGTGTGCCGGTTAACCACACACGCTCCACTAACGACTTTGAGAATGCAAACAACACAATTGCTATCTACTTAAAATCTACTTAGTGAAAGCGTTTCCTCACCATCATTTTCATGAATCGGAAAAAACCTTATGACACTTAGATTTTATGATGTATGTGTTCCTATCCATATGCATTTGTCAAAACCGTAATCAAAAGACAAGGTTAGTGACAAACTCAAAACATATGGATTGAACTTGTTCAATCTTGATTTCTTGCCTCTTGGTAGCCCAAGGGCCCACCATTGCTTCCAAGTTGTTATGCACACAATTAAGAACTCACAGAACTCACATACATAGTCAACTTTTCCGGAATAGGCACAGGAACAAGAATTATGTCAACACGATAGGTTACAAACCTCAAGTCGTGTGCTAGCGATAAACTATAGGTTTTATCCTTGATTAGCTCTTGAAACTCTGAAGACCTTTAAGACTCCCACTGTCCTCTTGACATGCAAGTTTCTCTTTGTCAAGAATCATTCCTTGACAACCAAACAAACATTCAAGAGTCCGTGCGGATTCTTATCAAGATAAACACTTCACACAATTGATGTCAGTTGGTCTTTGTTTTATCCAAAACATCACAACTTACCAATTTCAAATGTATAAAAGTAGAAAACATTTTACTCTTACATTTGACAAGTGTTATAAACCTTCTTTAAGATGTGTCACTCAAGTTACAATCTTGGAGTATGACTCTAAGACTTGTTTTTGGAACGAAGTATGATTCATCTTCTTGATTTTAACCATTCCAACAATTCATGAATCCTCTTCTTAGCCATAAAATTCACTAAGATGTCCTTAGAGGATGAATTATGACATGGTTTCTTAATCATTAAGATGATCATAAAACAAGATACTAAAGTACTCTCCCATCTTTTCAGATTGGGGAAACTTTTATCTTTCTGCCCAATTTGATTCTTCCCATTCGTCCTGCCATACATTGAAAATTTTCCAATGTTTCAGAATTGTACTTCAACTTGTAGGTACAACCATATTTACTAAACTTTAGTAAATCATGACGAATAGTCTTATCGATCTTTGTGGTGGACTTTGACCTGCACACACCCAGTGTACCCGATCCTTTAGTCTTTCACCTGTCTCACATATACATGTGGTCAGGGAATTAGTCTTAACTTTCCAAAAATGAAAATTCTCATTCATCATGCAATACAACCTGCATGATTCCAAGTTTCAGTCCAATTGAAACCTTGGGTGATGAGAATCTTTCCTTATTTGATAAATTTAGACACTACCAGTAATGAAAGAATCAAATGCACATTTCCATTATTGCTAGAACCATACAAACATCAATTTTTCATAAAATGCCATTGCAAGGAGATATAATAAAATAAAACAAAATTTTATTTATTTATAAATGCGGAAAATTTTTTTCCTTACAATGCAACTTTAAATGAAAACTATGCTATTACATATCTTCTAGCAATCTATCATAACTCTTATGTAGCAGCTCAAGAATCCGATCTTCGAACTATGCGATTGAAATCCATCTTCGCGATCTGATTGAACATACTCTTTCTTTAAGTGTCCTTCCCTTTGCTTGATCCTGAAGCAGAGTCAAACCTTTTGTTTCTACTTGCTTTCAGATCTTTTAGGTATTCAGGGCAACTTCGCTTCCAATGTCCCTTCTCATGACAATAAAAACATATAGACTCTTTGGGAATGGTACACGAGATTATCACAGACTTAGCCTTTCCCTTTGCCTTTTGGTCAACCGGGTTGACCAAGGCCGATCCCTCTCCATTGGGAAGAAAAGGCTTTTCTGGACTTCCAATGTTACCATTGTCCATGTCCATGGAAGTTTGAGAAATAGACCTTCCACCCATATTTGCTTGACCATTGCGCCACATCATTTCTGACTCAGCAGCAACAAGCAAATAAGATAGATCTATTAGGGTCATGTCGTGATCTATCACATAGTAGTCTTTAATGAACTCACTATATGAATCTGGAAGTGATTGAAGAACCCAGTCAATAGCCAACTTCCTTGGGACAACGACACCCAACATTCTCAACCTGTCAAAGTGTGACTTCATTCCTAATACATGAGTGCACACAGGTCTTCCATCTTCATGTTTCATTGCTAGTAGGGCTTGAGTGACCTTGAATTTTTCAAGTCTTCGAGCTTGTGGGTCAGGGAGAATAATTGGAGGAGGTGGATGTAGAGAACTATGATTTCCATGACATTTGGGAAGATCACAGTTGTCTAAACCAGACATCTACAATGGGAGATATTCAAGTTAGTTGATTTTAAGTCCTTAATATAACACCCAATATGAAATATTAAGGCTAGGACCCAACACAATATTTTATAACTTGGAAGAGGGATGACGTAATCCAAGCTATAAAATATTTGAAGGTAGGTGAATGACGATTCACCAATTTCCACCATGAAAAACGAAATAAATTATTAAGTTTTAATTGGATTTGAAACTCCTAGATCTTTTGAGATTCATTGAACTTTCAATGGCATGTTTCAATCTCGATTGTGCCCTTCAGGTTTTGTGATTGGGATGCCGAGGATCACAAAACAAGGTGTGAATAACCATGCAAACTCACTTGGTACCCTTAATATTATCACCTAATCGATGTGCCGGTTAACCACACACGCTCCACCGATCTATGATAAATATTAAGTCACCCTTCGCGATCCTTACTAGTCCAAGTTAGTGTGCCGGTTAACCACACGCGCTCCACCAACTACTTGGTAAGGTACAAAGTGTGAATTTCATGGGTTAGCACCAAATTCACATTTTCCTAAAGTAACTAAGATTGGGAATTTATAAAAGGTCTAGTTACTTTATAATATTCATTATACTTTTAATGAGAATTTAAAGTCATTGTCCTACCCGTTCGGCTAACGACCCTCCACTGATCAAGGAAGCGGTGGGTGAGAATGGACACCCATTAAGTTGCCATTTTATAGGCAACAACCTTATACCCCCTTATAGATCGGCTTCGTGAATGAGGCCTACTAACGGTAAAACGACTTGATCTTATACATATATATAATAATTACCCATTAATGTTATAAATAGTATAAGGGTTGAATTTTAACTTTTAAAACTCTAAGGGTTGGAATTAAAGTATATTAAAGTGTGTGTAACTTTACAAATTCCAAAACTTGAGGGCAAGTTTTGAAACTTTTCAAAACTTTTCATTTCATAACTTATGAGTTAATGGTTCATAAAAATGAAGACTCTTCATTTTTTATGTAACTTATGTGTTTAAATGTGTGTTTAAAAGAAAGTGACCTTTGGATATCCATAACTTGAGGACAAATTATGGACTCCATTAAAACAGATAAATGATCAAGAATTAATGATAAACAATTCAGCAAATAATTCCTATCATTTTTCTAAACTCATAAGAACATGAACATGATCATCAAGATTTCAAGAATTATATGAGCACATAAAATCATGGAATTTTGATATAAGCCATTGTAAATGGATTAGCATAAACATTACACAATCTAAAACAGGTTTTAAAACACCAAAACAGTTTAGGGTAATATTTCTAGTCAATTTCCAGCAACAAAAGTCGAAAATCTGCTGTCAGTTCATTCTACTCGTCGAGTGCACGAACCTACTCGACGAGTAGGATGAATTTTCACTTGGACTCGTCGAGTCCCCCCATGGACTCGGCGAGTCCACTGTTCAGACAACAAACAATTTCGATTTTTAACACAATTTTGCATCAAGTATCAACAAACAAGCCTAAGCTGTGATGCCATTGTTGGGTTTTGAGCATTCTAACACTTCCTAAGTGTACATGCAACCCTAATAAACCTTGGATCTATGTTTGTCTAAAATACATGCAAAATTTGTTTTCCAAGGTTTATAACTTATCTAGCATGGCATGGGGAACTTTTAAACATAAAAGAACTAGATGAATTACATACCTTTGTTTGTGAATTGATTCCTTAGGAGTTTGAGAGCCAAGCACCAATAATGTGAATGCCTCAAATGGAAATCACAAATCACCACAAACTTGGAAAACTTATGAGATAGTATATCTATGCTCTAGAAATCGGCCACCTTTCTTCACACACACTAGGGTGTCATTTCATGCATCACAAGCTTGTTTATATAGTGCACATGATTAGGGTAAACCCTAATAACCCATGTCTTTTCCTTTCCAAGGATCCATGGGTTAAAAGCTCCATGGATCATCCATGGACTCCCATATAAGCTTAGCCCATTACCATAATGAGTGTTAGCCCACACTATATAAATACAATAGCCCATGTTTAATTAGTCACCATTTGATCACTAAATTAATTCATAATTAATTTAACACCAATACTAATTAAATAATACAATTTCATATTAATATATTATAACTTATAATATATTAATAAATCATAAATATACTATTCTCATAAGTTATGGACTTAGACACCTTATCCAACAGGTCCATGCCGGGTCGGGTCAAGTATATACCAAATAAGTTATGGACTTAGACACCTTATCCAACAGGTCCATGGATAGTCCATGGAGGTTATAAACCCATGGATCATGGAATATGAAAAGCCATGCACATTAGGGTTTACATGGAGTAACCCTACTCGTGACACATCTATAAAAGGACCCCATGGGCTACCAAAATCGGCACTATGTGTGTAGAAAAAGAGGGCTAGCCGATTTTGGGTGATAGTGTACTTCTCTCAAAGTTATTCCAAGAGTTGTGGTGTTGTGTGAAACATTTGAGGCATCACACTTGAGGTGCTAGGCTTACAAGGTTCTCAAGGAATCCAAGCAACAAGAAAGGTATGTTCTCCTACTAGCTTTATGTTTCAAAGTTCCCCATGCCATGCTAGTTAGGTTAAGAACCTTGGAAAATCAAATTTGCATGTATCTTAGTAAAACATAGATCCAAGGTTTCTAGGGTTGCATGTACACCTTAGGAGTGTTAGAATGCTCAAAACCATTCACCTTATTACGTATGACATTTCCCTCTTTGTCCATCTTATTTTTGAACACTCATTTCATACCAAATACAGATGCATCTTCCAGAGTGGGAACCAATCTCCACACTTTGTTACGATCAATTTCATTTAATTCTTCTTGCATTGCTTGAACCCAACCTGCATGATCAAGAGCAATTTTAACATTTTAGGTTGAAATTTTGAAATAAAAGAATTAAACATGCAAAATTCCAATTTAGAAAATAGCGTTGTTTGCTACGCTTTTTGTTGAGCACGAGTGAGAACTCCTGAAGAAGAATCTCCGATCACTTGAGACTTAGGATGATCTTTGGTCCATTTTGTCAATGATGGATAGTTCTGATCGTAGACTGGATCGATTACAACAAATATGTAATCAAATTCTGATTGAGCATCCGAATCATTATTTTCTTTATTCTCCCCCTGGAAATTTGCATGTGATGCATCATTCGGAATTGAGTTCTCCCCCTAGAGTGGAACTTCTGGTTCAATATTTGGAGATGAACTCTCTCCCTGGATTGGAGCATTAAGAGGTTCTGATTGAGTTGGAATTTCAGATGCATTCAAAATAGGTTGCTCGTGAGGAGTCTCTATTTCTTCAACAACTTCATCAACTATCTCTATTAATTCATCCCCGTGATTATCCTTGGCGTTTGATTCTGAGGACATTGCCCTTTCAGGTTCATCAAACAAATTTAGAAAATCCTCATATAGATTCATAAGAGGAGTTGTCTTGGAATTTGTTGATGGAAAATTTTCTTCAAACTGACAATCTTATTTTTGATATTTATTCATGTAATTGTCATCAAACGTAACATAGTAGCTTTCTTCAATTTTCTTTGATCTTTTGTTTAGTACACAATATGCCTTTTGAAGTTAATGAATATCCCAAAAAGATTCCTTCATCGGCTTTTTCATCAAATTTGTTCCGATGTTCTTTTGAATTGAACAAAAAGCACCTGGATCCAAACACATGGAAAAATTTTACATTAGGCTTTCGATTATTTAGAATTTCATATGGAGTAATCAGAAATCGTTTGTTAATGTAAGAGTGGTTCTGAGTAAAACAGGCAGTGACAATAGCATCAACCAAAAAATATAAAGGAAGCTTCGCAAATGAGAGCATTGTCCTTGCAGCTTCACAGAGAGAGCGATTTCGTCTTTCAACGACACCATTCTGTTGTGGAGTGTAAGACGAAGAGTAACTGTGAACAATCCCTTTGCTTGTCAAGAGTTCTTTAAATGCACGATTTTTGAATTCTGAACCGTTATCACTTCGAATTTCTGAACTGGCTTTCATAATTGTAGCTCAACCTGCTTTATGAAATCAATCAGCTTCTGAGTTGCATCAGATTTCTGTTTAAGAAAGAATACCCAAGTAAATCTAGAAAAATCATCAATAATAACCAAAATGTATTTGTTACCGCCAATGCTTTCAATAGCAGATGGACCACAAAGATCAATATGCATTAATTCAAGTGGTTCAACGATCTTGCTATTTATTATGGAATAATGACTCTTTCTGCTTTGTTTTCCGAGCTCACAGGCATCACATAAGTGCTCCTTTTCAAATTTCAGAAAAGGACGTCCGCTAACAAGATCACCAATCACAAGATTGTTGATGTCCTTGAAGTTCAGGTGAGAAAGTCTTCTGTGCCACAACCAACTATAATCCGAAGAAGCTTTCGTAAGCAAGAAAATAGATGGTTTTCCTTGGATCGGATTTACATTTAGAGGATATATTTCTCCTTTCCTTCTTGACTTCAGAAGAACATCTTTAGATTTCATTTATATGATTTCTGAACCTTCTTCATCAAAAGACACTTTAAGACCTGTACCTACAACCAATTGAGAAGCCCTAATTAGATTGTGTTGCAAGCCTTCAACATAAGCTACCTTCCGAATCGTGAATTCTCCATTTGTTATCATGTCAATTCCCTTTATTTCTTCAGTGGCATTATTTCCATACTTCACTTTGCCTCCATATTTTAAAGTCCAAAACTCTCTTAATTCCTCTTTCCTTCCTGTCATGTGACGAGAACAACCGCTATCAATATATCATTCCGAATCATACTGCTCACCACACATAACTTGCAAAATTTAAGCAAGTTTAGGAACCCAAGCTGATTTAGGTCCTTGTGAGACTTTCATTTGAATAGGAAAAATCTTTGTTTTGTCAACCCAAAATGATTTTCTTTTCAAAGTATTGTTCATCCCTTGTTCCATTTTGAAAACTTTAAATTTGTTATCACAAAGATTAATTTCAACAAAATTAGATTTACGGAGAATATATTCTTTGAATTTAGGAGCCATTTTTTTCGAAAACTCTTTTTGTTCATTTTTTTTAACTTTGCTTCATATTCTTTAAGTGTAATCTCCATATCCAAAACAACCTTGTTTCATTATTAAGAATTTTCATTTTAGCAATCGGTTTTGAAAATTGTGACTTTGGTGAATAACTTGATTTCATTTTCGAAATTTGAGATGAATCACTATTTTGATTAGAAGAACTTGATGAATTGACAGAACTTTGATTTGAATTCATTCCAACTTTCTTCCAAAAAAAATTTCTTTTAATCAAATTCTTTTTGTATCTTGCATTCATTTTTCTTTTCTTTGCAATTAATTCCTCAGCAGATTTCCGAATATTTGCTTTTGGTTTTTCATTTCTAATCGGTGTTTCATTCCTTTCTAATGAAGTTTCACTTGAAACATCTTTTGTGCCACTTGGTTCGGCCCTATCATAACGAAACTTCACACGATTAATTGGTTCTGAAATGTATTTTCCTTTTGATTTCCAGGAGGTCATTTCTGAGAGACCTTTTCTTTCATCAGCATTGTCTATTGGCTTAGACCAGAAAAATTCATCACACCATTTTGCATTATCATCAGCAACCATGGATGTTAATTCAGAAGTGCCATTTTGTTCAGTCATTTCTTTACAAAAACTTGATTTGGAACTGTTTGAACTTTTGGAAAAACTGTTGCTTCTTCTTTTAAAACTTTTGAACCTTTGTTTTCAACAATTCGAACAAATTCGATTTAGGTTTCAAATTTTAAATTTTTCTTTGGTTCATCAAAATTTGGCACAAAGATAGAACAATCAATTTCTTCCTCTACAAATATTTCACTCATTTCACTTTCATCAAATTCAGAAATATTCTCAAAATCAAGAGTATTATCCGAATTCAATTTCTTGCATAATAAGTCATATTTTTGCATAGCACTTAATTTGATTTCTTGTTTATCTTTTTCAGTTAAAATTTCTTTCAACATATTTTTATGTTTTTTGGACTGGATATATTCTTCAATTTTCTCAAGTCCAACTGTGTAAGAATCAGAAACATCATCTGAAGAAACAATTGATTCACATTTATAGCATTCATCATCAATTTCATCTTCTTTTAATTCAAGAAAAGGAAAAATCATTTTATGCAAACCTTTACCTATTTCACAATCCAAATGAAGCTGAGTAATATTAAAATACAAACGTTTAGCAATCAAACAAAAAATATTTCGCTGTTTCAAAAGTGCTCTACTATCTCTATTAGGGAAAATAATATCATCTCTTGATCTATTAAGCTCAACTTCCAAGACTTCTATTCTTATTCTTCTCTTCTCATTCTTAAATGTTACCCTGTTAAGTTTATCATTCAAATTAGAATTATTGATATGAGTCCTTTTTAAGCTATCACTAAAATCAAAAATCGTATAACGTAAATCATTCAATTCAGAATCATAACATGATGTATGAATATTAAGAGTTTTAAGAATAGAGTGTACCTTGTCGACAACCTTCTCGCATTCGCTTACTTGTTCCTTGATTGTCTTCGCAGCAAAACAACTATCTGAAGCTTTTCCACCATCAACTGCATACCCTTTCCTTTCCGAACTGCTACTATGAACCATCAAACACTTTCCTTCATAACCTTGCTTCTCGGAGTTCACCACGAAACACCCACCATGAGTAGGTTTTCTTACTTCATCATCTTCTGAGTTAGTGGACCACACTTAGAATCATACTTCATCACTTTCCTCATGTACCATCAGCATATGTTTCGCATTTTATGCATTTCTCTTTTGGAGTTCGTCTATTTTTTGAGTGTAGTAAGCCTCGTCTTTTTCCTTCTCCTTCTTCTCATTCTGTTTACGTAGCATGCACTCCTTTTCGAAATGATTCTTGCCATGACAATAGTTACAGTCATATCCAGAATCACCTAACAAATTCTTCTCTTTCTTCTCTTCATCATTCTGAGAATTCTTGTAACTCTCAACTCTTGGCTTTTCGTAACTGGAATTGCCTTGCTTGTACTTGTTTCGGAAATGAGAAAAAATCTTCTTAAAGAATTTCTTGGGGTTAGACACCATCAGTGCCTTATCTTCCTTAGAGGCTTCATTATCCGAAATGTTAGATTCAAAATCTTCAGCAACCGACATTTTTTGCTTATTACCTTTAGCGAAGAAAGCCAACGATTCAACACCAGAGACTAGCTTTGCTTCTTTTGTGACCTCATCTTCATGAGATTCCAGAATTCCCATCAGTTTTGCCAACAAATAGTTTTTTGACTTGTTCATGAGCCTTAAAAGTGGAAACTATTGATTTCCGTTCAGATCTGAGACCGTTCATGAATGTCAGCTTTTCTTCATTAACTTGTCGCTTAAGATTGTATTTAAGCATTCTGCTCAACAAGTGATTAAAGCGATTGACAGTCTGATCCAGATTCTCATCTGGTTTTTGCACAAAAGATCCAAACTCTGACAAAAGTGTCGTTTGGAAAGAATGTCCCAAGTCGTCATCACCTTAATATAATTCCTTAGGTCTATCCCAGATTCTTCTTGTAGTGTCGTATGAACTGACAAGACGGAATGTGTCAGGAGGAAGAGCAAATCGAATGATTCTCATTGCCTTTAAATTACACATCACCTTGTCCTTGTCATCATTTCCAATGTTAGTATGTTCAACAATGAGTGCATTATAGTCAGCCTGAGTTTTGATTTCTTTTCTGGTACCCGAATGCTTGTACATTTAAATCTTCATTGCATGCCATACACTAGATCCGTGTTCTTTGATTCCCAGCACGTAATCTTCAAAGTGAAGAGCCCATACCTCATAGTCTTCTGGAAAAAGATTAGGAATCCTTGTTGTTGATCCAATGCCGCTTGGGAGATTGAATGAGAGAGAGTGAGGATAGCCATTAGGCATTTTAACAAGAATTCAATGAAACAAAATATAGAATCAGATGTGTAAGCTTGAATCGAGTTCAAGGGAAAACGAGAAATTTGGATTTAAGACCTACAGTTGATTGAGACAATTGAGATAACCAGAACATATCTAAGAAAACTGAAAAACCCTTTACTCGAAGAAGAATAGCGATTAGATTACACTATCTCTTGCTCTGATACCAATTGTGACAAACAATGAAAGATCGATATATTCTATATTATGGTATGAAGCAATGATATGGAACGACAATGATTGTAAAGGTGTCGAATATATTAATCACAACAATAGAACAGTTCTTGGAGGCGGAACTATTCTGTAATTGCTTCAAAAGCTGTAACCCTATATGTTCCATGCATGCTATTTATAGACTAAATAATACATCAATTTCGAACATGGACAGGCCCCATTTCGGAATCAGAATTAAACATAAGTCTGAAATCAATTATTTGACACAACACTAAATTAGACTCAACAGTTGTTGTTGCTTTGCTTATTTGGCTACCTTTTTCAACCTTTTTGCTTCTTTTTCAAACTTCAGATTGTAGAGTTGTTCACCAGTTTTTGTAGATCGAGGCATAAACAATCAAATAACAATAACAAATTTCCCCGAAAACGACGCCAAAAATTGGTGGAATGTCAAGTCCACCAAGCAAATTACACAATTTCCTTGCAAATAAAACGTAATATAATGGTAAAAAGGGGTATCAATCCTCGGGGAAATGGTTGTATTCAATCACCAATGAAATCTAATAGAACTAGTGTAATAAAACTAACTAACTACAATTAAACTAAAAGGGCGAGGGGGGGGGGTGGTTGGGGGATTGTGATTTCTTGAAAACTAAAAGACTTGAAGAACTAAAATACTTGCAGTTAAGCAAGATGGTGAGATGCTCAAATATTGGAGAGAATTGGTCAACCAAGGCAATTCAACACAATGGACATTTGTGTGTTTATCATTAGGATTCAATATGAAGCTTATCATTCATCCCAAATTGGTTATAGAAATCATGAAGCATGATATGCCAAGATTCCTCAAAGGTAGTATGGAGGTTGAGGAATCCCATAACACACCTTCTTAATCAAAATCAAGGATTCAATTGAAGCAATTGAACCCAAGAAAGTTGATTAGCCTTAAGAATAAAGGAATTCCCAATTCCTGGAGGATGTCAATGCTTACACACCCATAAAGGAGTCATGATCCATAAGCCAGAGATGATTTCTACCATCATAAAACCCTTGTTTTAAGTAAATTCAAAGATTCAATGTTAAACCAAAGAAATAAACCAATAATTGCTCATTTAAGTACCAAGCTCATGATCAAAGTATTAAACAAGCATACGAAATGTTAACTAGAATCATAAACATAAGATAAATGATAATCAAGAACGAATCCTTCAAAACTCACAAATATCCAAGGGATTTAGGCAAAGTTAACCAAAAATAAAGAAACTAGCCACTCATGGAAACAAGATAACAATCACAAAGGTGTTTTTGCATCAAGAAACTAACAATTGGTAGAAGGATGAGAAGAATGTAGATCAAGCTCTCCAAAACTCACCTCCAAGGTGCTCCAATGGTGGAAAATCAAAGTGTGAGCTGTAATACCTAACCTCCAAGGTAAATGATGATCAAAATGACCAGAATGCCCCAACGTGTGTAATTGCGCGGGTACCCTCACAAATGTTGCGTGACTAAGACTCCACCCTCGCAAATGATGTTGGAATGCTATTGGATCTTTTTCTCCACTACTCCACCCCACTACTCAAGATTCCCTTGGTCCCCTCCACACCTCACATGATTGAAAGTTTGGCCAATCATCTTTAAGCTTCAAATGTATAGTGCATGCCCATCTTATTTGATCCATGACCCATCTTTATAATCCTACTTCCTCCAAGTCTTCAACATTTTAAACCCAATTCCTATGTGATGGATCCAGAAAGCCCAATAATTCTTCGAAATCCCATCAAGCCCATCTAGAAGCTAATCCACAATCGCAACGAGCTCCAAAAACCTGCAAATATCTAATGCAAAAGAGAAAGTATCTGATACGATCCAATATAGATAAAATAAAGGAAATGAAATGCAATAATTAACAAAAAGGACTAAAAATAATAAAATAAACTATATAAAAGAAAGAAATAAAACAAAGTATCACATTGGTGCCTTCGACCTACGGGTACAGTGAGCAAAACTCACATGAATCAAAGAAAACATAAATACTGCCATGCGATCCCCTTTCTGCACTACTTGCTCCCACAAACCGTCTATCACCAAAACATGGAAGAAACTTAATCAACAACCCAAATCCTCAAGTTTGACCCTAAGTCAAACTGGTCAAAAGTCAATCAGCAAATTTGGTCAAAGTCAACGCCACAACGTGGCCCCCCTTGGCCAAGCCATGGCCATGCCAGGACAGGAGAGTCGTGATTTTTGACTTTGCCACGCCGTGGCTACCTTCGCCACGCCGTGACTACTATAAAGTTGTCATTTTTCTCATTAAGAGCTTAATCCTTTCATATCTAAGCTCATACTTCCATATCTACTTCTCCACACTGAATTAATGGATAAAGTTTCCAACTTTATCCATTTGAGCTCCATTTCAAGGCTAGATCTAGCATTCAAAGTCCATTAGGTCCTAAATGAGGCTATAACTTAAACATGGATACAAAATACACCAAGTATGGTCCTTTTTATCAATCAACATAAGTCCAAGGACCTAGAGAAGCCACCACATAATCTGGTGTTCTTCAAACTCCAAGAACATGCAAGAAAGGGACAAAATCACCCAAATACTACCGAGAACTTGAACCTATAAGAAAAGATGTCAAAGTATGAACTTTATACCTTCCACAACTCCGAAATATGAAGAGAATATTGGATCCAACTTGCTTCTTGTTTCCATTGCTTCCTTGTGAGCTTCCTTCTTCCAAGGCTTTACCAAAAATCCAAGAACAAGGCTCAAAATTGATGAAATGGACACTCAAGCATGCATGGAGGCTAGGATTTTGAGATGGGAAGATGGAGGCTGAAGAGGATGCCCTAAACCTAAGGTGTAAGAGCTTAAGTATGGTAGAAACCCTAAAACTTTGTGGGCTTGGGTTGCACCAGCTGCCACACCGTGGCTAACCATTGTCACGCCGTGGCAACCCACTAAAACACACATTATATCTTTCTCACCATGTCGTAGTCATCCAAGATACATGTCGTGGCACTCAGTCTTTCCCAAAAGTCATCCCTTTGATTCTTCCAAGCTCTTTGCTGACCTACACACGAGAACATGTCTTCCAAGATTTTCCTTTCAAACACCCTCTAAACCCCTTGTGGGTCCTTCGAACCCGACTTCTCCAACACATAATGAGATCTATTGATCACCAACACCTACAATTGTTGAAATTCAAGGTTTCAAATCCAGGCTCATAAGCCAATTCGAGTAGAGACCCTGGTGGTCTGAAGCACAACTAATGCGGTATCTCTTCAACAGCCGAACACTTCTTGCCACCTCTGCAGACTTTAATGAAAAACAAGCGACTTCACGAACAACAATTTCACACAACATCCTTAAGCCACAAGAGAGAATCCCCTTTTTGTCATGGACCTGCATAACCTTCAGGTAAACTGAACCACCCCATGCTAACCAAAACTCTCAAACATGATACGACCAAAATCTTCTAGTCTTGCGCCGCTCATCGAATCATCTGAAATAGGAATTATATCCTACACCATAGCTGCCAACCTTGCACACTAACGCATCAGTGAGAAATCCTTACAAACCCCAACAAAAGAGGTTAATCCACCCCTTGTTATCAACTATGCTGACAGAACATCCGTAGATTTAATCAGTCCTAGACTTTCTTGGCCTAACATCGTTAAGTTAACTCTTACATATAAATGCACCAATACGAATGGAACCAAGAGATCACATACTAAACTACACCATGCTCTTACTTGGCTCTAACAACCATGCTCTGCTATCCACTGACACCACTCAGGCTTACCCCTTATTCGCTAATCATAAACATCACTCGGTCTTACTACCATTCTGCTAACCAATGACTGCACTCGGGCTTACCCCCGATCCGCTAACCAATAACTGCACTCAGGCTTACCCCCGATCTGCTAACCAATATTGCACGTGCAGCCTATCATAACACACATCGAACCAACAAGACTTATTTAACCCTACTAGACCTTTGGGCTGTGTCTCAGACTTCCGAGCTCCAATCAAACATTAATAGACAAGGAAGCCCTCCAGGCAACCCTCAACCTGGGCTCCTAACACCCTAGAGTCTAAAACGCGAGGACACCATACAAATTACTATCACAACTAAAACTAAGACAACTCGAAAGGAAATTCCACGACTGGAGATGAATTCAATGTGAAATTCAAAAGATTAGAAATTGTGCGAAAGTCTTGAACTAAAGAGATCTGACAGGGAACTGAACCTAGGCATACGATCTTCCTGCTACGAAGTCTACACTCTAGCCCACTTGGAATATGCTAGACTCTGGAAACTTCATAATCCTTCTAGTCCCAAACAAACTTGAACTCTACTACTTGACCCCTACCCCTAACGTCAAAATACACAGAAGAATATGGACCCATAACAACATTCACAATTTCAACATGCATGCATAATTCGAAGGACAATAATCAATCCCTTCAATATAAGAAATCAAATAAAACTAGAGATAATTATGATAATTTCATTCAACTGATCATCCAAGTTTACAACTGAACTTCAAATGAAAGTAAAAGATACAAATGATACCAACACCGCCAACACTGCAGTAACCAACTAAATCGAAGAACTGATAATGCAAATCTCAACCCCCAAAACTCCTACTGTCACACGAAGATCGTCGGGTAACTGCTAAGCTAGGGGTGCAGGGTCCAGTACCGCACCGAAAATGAGAAAGGGACAACGAGCTCTGATGTGTCCCTCCTAGTGAAAATGGAAGCAAGCTCGCGTACTCCGCCTGCAATCCCTACTAAAATGACCCTCCTCGCCATACCTACGACATACAAAAGATCGACCCCTTCCATCATGAAACTTCCCGCACTTTTGACACTCGGTACACCTCCCTTCATCTGGTTCTGAACTCGAGTTTTCGGACTTGAAATTATTGGCCACCGACTGATATTGTCCCGAAGCTGTCCCTTCCTCCTTCAGCTGAATTTCCAACTCATGCTCCTTCCTCTTGGATCTTGACTAGAACTCGGTCAAGGTCTGATACTTATGAGTCGATACGAACTCTCGAATCTCCATCTTGAGCATACTCAAGTTTTACAACATCTGCACCTACTCTAAGGCGGCGTACTCAGGGCATAAAAGAGCTTTCTCAGTGAGCATCTTGGTGATCTCTGTCACTGACTCAGTCGTCTACTTGAGAGACTGGTACTCTTGTGCCAGTCGCTCTCGCTCCTCAAGAGAAACATACACCTCGCGGAACATATCCAAAAACTGCTCCCAAGTCACTGCAGATTGCTCTTCATGTGAAAATCTCTTGGTCACAAACTCCTACCAATCCTTCACACCCCAACGAAGAAGATTCAGTGCAAATTTCACCTTCTGATTCTCGGGACACGAACATGTGTAGAAACATCCCTCCACATCAAATATCCATATTTGAGAAATAATCAGGTCCCTGTCTCCCCTAAACTTCGCGGGCTTCGTTTCACAGAACTCTCAGTACTGCATCACCCTACCTCTCTGAGACCTTGCAATGGCGGCGACTATTTTCGCTGCGGTAGCAGCTACCTACGTGAAGGCGGCATAACGACGGTCAAACTCCTCGATCAATGTGTCATTGACTGACGAAAAAAGCTCCAGAATCGCATCGCTGATCTCCTCGAGAACTCTGGCAGCAATGATCCTATGGATCTCCTCATCACTCAAATATGTCCTCACGGTGCCACCAACACTTGATATTGAACCTCCAATAGCCGCCATACTGAAAATATACCATGGAAAGATCAAACATCAAAACACAATGCTTAACATACCAGGCCTCCTCCTATTAGTTCCTTCATAGTCTCGCGATTCCTTCTAAATCTCGTACGGAGCATGTGTTTTCAGTAGTACGGGCTTATACTACCTTCCACACCTATCTGTAGTCGATTCAGGATTCATCCCAAGGTCCTAAGTCACTGCACTAGACCCCTCCTAGGTGTACTAACACCCACCTGCTACTAAGAGCCACAAATAACTTCCCAGGCACTCCTCCTAGGATTGTCCTTTCTCCCGCACCGTTGGTTTCTTTTGTGCATGCTTGTTGTATACAATATGGGGTCAAATAGATTGTCGAATAATTTACTCCACCCTAAATCCACAACCAAATGAGTAACTGTTGGATTAATGTCTAAGTCCATAACTATATTTGGTATGTACTTGACCCGACCCGGCATGGTCCATTTGGGTTGCACTTCACCGGCACAATTTATATGGATAGTCTTTTGAGAATAGTATATTTATGATTTATATTAATATATTATAAGTTCTAATATATTAATATGGAATCATATTATTTAATTAGTATTGATCAAGAATTAATTTAGAATTAATTAAGTGATCAAAAAGAACTAATTAAATATGGACTCTTATATATATGGAATGGGCCAAGTTCATTTAGGTTGGGCTAAGCTTTCATGGATGGTCCATGGAGCTTTTAACCCATGGATCCTATGTAAATGAAAGGTCATGGGTATTAGGGTTTACATGGATGTAACCCTAATCCTCCATAATATATAAAGGGGTCCTTGGCTCACAAAATTGGCACAAGTGTGTGAAAATAAGAGTGGGCCGATTTTAGTGTGCATACATATTCTCTCAAGTTCTTCCAAGGTGTTTTGGTGATTTGTGATTCCATTTGAGGCTTCCACACTATTGGGGCTAAGCCCTTAAACCTTGAAGACATCAAGCTACATCAAAAGGTATGTCAGCTAACTAGAACTTTGTAGTATAGGTGCTTCATAATATGCTAGTTAGGATGAAACCTTGGAATAGTTAATATTTGCATGTATAATAGAGAAATCATAGATCCAAGGTTTATAGGGTTGCATGTACACAACAGACTCGCCGAGTCCACTGATGGACTCGCCGAGTCCAAGGCAAAAAGCATCCAACTCGCCGAGTTGGTTCGTGCACTCAACGAGTTGGACCCCCTGACAGCACATATTCGACTGTTTTGGCTGGAATTGGACTAGGAACATTACCATAAGTTGTTTTTGAACTTATAAACTTGTTTTTGATGTGGTAATGTTCATGCTAATCCAATTTCAAAGATAATTGTTAATAGATTCATGTTTTGTATTAGTTTAAGTGTTATGCTAATTACATGAAAAAGTTTGAGTCCAATTATCTTGTTCATATGAGTTGCTTAGATTAATAGAAAGGTTGGTTGATTATGTGTCTTTGATCCATTTTAATCTAAGAGTGGATTCTAAAATGTGTTTGTGTAACTTGTCCTCAAGTTACATGAAAAGTCACATTAAAGTTTCTTAAAACTCATAAAAGTTGGCAATGGTTACAAAAAATGAAGAGTCATGTCCACAAGTTATGGAGGTTCAAGAGTCACTTCATTAAGTAATAAAATGTGTAACCTTAATTAATTCCATAAGTTACAAAATAAAGAAAAGTTACATTCTTTTATTAGTTTAAAGTCTTCCATAACTTGTCCTCAAGTTATGGAACTTGAAGAGTTTTTAATTAAAACTACTTTAAACACATAAGTGATGGAATTAATTAGTTTTGAATAGTTTCAAAACTTGCCCTCAAGTTTTGGAATTTGAAAAGTTTTCACTTAAGAATACTATAATTCCAAGTTAGCCCTTAGAATTTTAAAAGTTAAAATTCAACCCTTATACTTTATAATATTATAAGTTAATAATATTTATATATATGTATAAGAGTAAAGTCAGTCTTACCGTTAGTAGGCCTCATTCACGAAGCCGGTCTATAAGGGGGGTATAAGGTTACTGCCTATAAAATGGCAGTTTAATGGGTGTCCACTCTCACTCACCGCTTCCTTGACCGGTGGAGGGTCGTTAGCCGAACAGGCAGGACAAGGACTATAATTCTCCCTTCATTATAAGTATGATGATAAATACTAAGTAACTAAATACTTATAAATTCCCAATCTTAGTTACTTAGGAAAATGTGAATAAGGTGCTAATCCATGAAATTACACTTTACACTTTGTTTAAGCTGTTAGTGGAGCGTGTGTGGTTAACCGGCACACTAACCTGGACTTAACAAGGTAGGCAAAGGGTAACTTAATGTTTATCATAGTATCGTTGGAGCGTGTGTGGTTAACCGGCACATCGATTGAGGGGTAAATATTAAGGGTACCAAGTATATTTGCATGGTTACTTCACACCTTGTTTTGTGATCCTCGGCATCCCAGTCACAAAACCTGAAGGGCACACTCGAGATTGAAACATGCCATTGAAAAGTTCAATGAATCTCAAAAGAATCTAGGAGTTTCAAAACCAATTAAAACCTAATAATACATTTCGTTTATCTTGGTGAAAATTGGGGAATCGTCATTCACCTACCTTCAAATATTTTATAGCTTGGATTACGGCATCCCTCTTCCAAGTTATAAAATAGTTTGTTGGGTCCTAGCCTTAATATATCATATTGGGTGTTATATTAAGGACTTAAATCAACTTTACGTGAATTTCTCCCATTGTTGATGTCTGGTTTAGACAACAATGATCTTCCCAAACGAAGCTTTCCTAATGAATATGACTTCCCGAGTTTGGCTCATGGAAGTCATACTTCTCTTCCTCCACCTCCTCCAATTATTCTCCCTAACCCACAAGTTCAAGGTCACTCAAGCCCTAATGGAAAGCAAGGTCTATGTGTGATCACATCTTAGAGATGAAGTCACATATTGACAAGCCGGGAGAGTTGGGTGTCAAAGTCTTGAGAAAGTTGGATGTTCAATCACTTTCTAAGTCACATAGTGAGTTCCTTTGGGACTACTATGAAACAGACTATGACATGAACCTTAATGATCATATCTATTTGCTTGGTGCTGTTGAATCAGCAATGATTTGGAACGATAGTAAAGAAAATTTGATTAGAAGATCAACTTCCCAAAAACTTTATGGACAGTGACAATGGTGACACTGGAAATCCAGAAAAAGCATTCTCTTCCCAATGGAAAGGGATTGGCCATAGTCAACCCGGTTGACCAAATGGTAAAGAGAAAGGCTAAGTCTGAGATAGTCCCATTACCAAAGGGTCCATATGTTTATTTTGCCAAAGGAAGGGGCGTTGATTGCAAAGCTGCCAAATTTACCTAAGGATGTTAAAGTCAATAAGTTTGACTCTACATCAGGTAGAGCCCATTATCTAACTCTGTTAAGTTCTATTCTGAGATCCTCATTACATGATGTGACTGGGTCACATGTTGATGTTTTAAGAATCAAAGAATAGAGAGAAATCTTAAAGGAAGTATATGCTGATTCTGATCGCGAAGGTGGATTTCGATCGCCTCAGAATTTTGAGCAGTTGCTTAAGAAGTTATGATATATTGCTAAGGAATAGATAACAACAATTTTCCATGTGGATTGTAAGGATAAGTTTTTCCGCAAAGTTTTAAAATAAAAGAAAATTGTTTAATTTTATTTATTTGAAGTATCCTTACAATGGCATTTGTGGAAAATTGTTGCTTATATGATTCCACTGACAGCAATATTGGAAAATGGATTTGATTATTTCATTTGTGGTAGTGTCTAAATTTACCAAATCAGGAAAGTTCCTCATCACCCAAGTTTCAATTGGACCGAAACTTGGAATCATGCAAGTTGAATAGTATGATGAATGAGAACTTTCAAGCATTGGAAAATCAAGACTAATTACTTGTTCACATGGATGTGTGAGTCAAGTGAAGGACTAAAGGGATCGAGTACACATTCTTGTGCACTGGTCATGTCCACCACAAAGCTTGTTAAGACTATTTGATTTACTAAAGTTTAGTAAATATGGTTATACTTACAAGTTTAAGTATAATTCTGAAACATTGGAAAAGTCTCAATGTATGGCAGAACGAATGGGAAGAATCAAATTAGGCAGAAAGATAAAAGTTTCTCAAATCTGAAAAGATGGGAGAGTACTTTAGTATCATGTTTGTGATCATCTTAATGATTTAGAAATCATATCACAATTAGTCCTCTAAAGGTCATCTTAGTGCATTCTTATGACTAAGAAGAGGAGTCATGAATTGTTGAAATGGTTAGATCAGGAAGATGAGTCATACTTCGTTCCAAAACAATTCTTAGAGTCATACTCCAAGATTGTAACTTGAGTGACATATCTTAAAGAAAGGTTTAAAACACTTGTCAAATGTAAGAGTAAAAGTGTCCTACTCTTGTACATTTGAAATTGGTAAGTTGTGATGTTTTGGATAAAACAAAGACCAACTAAGGCCAATTGTGAGAAGTGTTTGTCTTGATAAAGAATCCGCACTATCTCTTGAATATTTGGCAAGATAGTCTTATATGTCAAGAGGATAGTGGGAGTCTTAAAGATCCTAAAAAGAATTTCAAGAACTAATCAAGAATAAAACCTGAGGTTCTTCACTAGCACACGACTTGAGGTTTATAACCTATCGTGTTGACATATTATGTGCCCATTCCAGTTAAAGTTGGCTTTGCATAGGAGTTCTGAAAGTTCTCAATTGGTTGCATAACAACTTGGAAGCAATGGCAGGCGCTGTACTGCCAGGTGGCAAAAAGTTAAGATTGCATAAGTTCAGTCCATATGAGTTTGGATTTGTCATTATCCTTGTCTTGTGACTATGGTTTTGACGATTCACATGGATAAGAACACATACACCATAAAATCTAAGGGTCATAAGGTTTCTCTCCGATTCATGAAAATGATGGTGAGGAAATTCTTTCACTAAGTAGATTTTAATTAGATAGCAATTGTGATATTTGCAGTTCTCAAAGTCGTTAGTGGAGCGTGCATGGTTAATCGGCACACTAACATTGACTTATGAGAAATGGCAAAAGGTCTAAACAATTGAGACTATGATTACGACATCCCTTTTCATAGTTCTGAAATTGTTTAGACACACATGTGAGCTATCTAAGATAAGGTGTATGATTTTGATAAAGTCTTATCAAAGCAATCTAGTATCAGAAATCTGAACTTTGGTAAGAATGTCAATAAAGTATTGACTTCTAGAGGTCCAATTGTTTTCTGGATACATGTCAAAGCTAGTGGGAGCATGAGTGTTATGCTAATAATCATCATGTTAGTGGGAGCATGATAATTATGATAAGTATTGCAAGTTAGCAATGTTAATTATAGAAAACAAAAGTTTCAATTCGTGAGGTTGCAGGGGTTGAAAAAGTTGTTTTGCAATAATTAAGGGAGTGGAAATTATACTTCATTTCAATTCTAAAAGGCTTAGATTGAGATTTTAATCATCTTAGTCAAGAATATATATATGAATTTCATGTTAGATTGGTTCAACTTAAGGAAATTCTATATATTGCGTTCTCAAAATTCGATTATGATTACGACATCCCTCTTCATAGTCAAATTTTGAGAACATGGCAAATAAAAATATTGTAGCAAAAGACTGGTCTAGAATCATGTCTTTATGTGAGACATCATGAATCGTGTACCATTTGCTTTGGGTACAGGATCGATTGCATGTGCTATATTTGTCATTTCTAAATTTTTCCAAATGCCCAGAGGCATTAAGAAGGGAAAAGGTCTAGAATTGGATATGACTAAAATGATTAAGCAATTGTCGAGGACAATCTGAGGTTTACCAAAGATTGGTTGCTCAGGGACAGTTGGAAGTATAGTGCTAATTTTGGAAGGACCATATTGACATATTCTGAAAAGAGGCATCTCTTATTTAGAAGTGATAGTCAAAATGAGAATATGGAGTTGTCTCCATAGGTGGAAGTTATCTGTGTAAGATTAGAAAACTTAATGCAAGAAGGATGTCCAAAGCAATGTACTTTGAATATGAGACTTAGTTTCCATGGAGTTGATCTCCACTGGAATATCTTATAATGACTGTTGACAAGTCTTTGTGACTTTGTACATATTCATTACAGGAGGGTCAGTGCATATAAGTTTAAAATCTAAACAGATTTCGATAAATGATAGGAATTTGAAATTCTCACATTTTTCGATAAGGATTCGGGAGTGTGAAATTAGAATCATTGAAATTATGTTCAATTGGTTTATTTCACAAAGAAAAGGATCATAGACAAACATAGAGTTCATACTTGGTGTATGGCAAAGCTATTGTTTAGAAAAAAAATATAGTGTTTCATGCTTGGAGCATGGGACAACTAGTGTTTTTAATTCAAGTATAAAGTTGATAAACCGAAACAATGAATAATGAGTAATCAGTATGGTGATAAATAGAAAGAGTTTTATTTATATTCATAGGTTTTGATACCATATTAGATTCATTTATTCTTGTGTTTCACTTTGCATGTTTTGACTTCCATAATAACTAGGTTATTCTTTCGGAATGACTAATTTATTCAAACCATCCACAGTCGGTCATATGTTGGAAGTAGATATGAATGAAGACTGTCATGGGTTGGCTTGTAGAGGTCCAAGTTGGTGGACAAAGTTGTGCTACAACACTCATGAGTGCTCATAAGTTCTGAGTATTGGATTCAACCCGCACTCATTTGAATCACTTCATGGATTTTATCACGAGTGATCATGAGACGATAATATCTTATATTCTTCAAACCTAGAGATATGAGTTGTTACTATGAGTTGGTTATACATTGATTGCACGAAAACGCATTTGGTAACTCGATGTTATAAAACGTGCCTTTGTGTATGATTCAACAAGTAGTAGAACAAGCCATATGAGTCGAAGTTTATCCATTCCTTTTACCTTCGGGATAAAAGCGATATCTGTGGGCCCCTCGATTTAGCATTGACACATGTGAGTGCTTGGCCAAGCCAGGACTGATTTGATTTGTTCAATCAGTCAGTCATCATAAATCAAAAATCGGGAAACAACAAATTGAGAGAGAGAATGATTATAATCCATGTCTCAGTTCATATGATATCTAGAATGGAGGAATATATGATCCCTTATCTAATGGACAAGTCATTCACAAGGTCAGAGTTCGACAACGGCTTTAAGAGCTACGATTGCCAGCTAGGTTTTGAAGTCATACTCAATAATAGTTTTAGACTTATCCAAGTGGGAGACTGTTGGATTAATGTCTTAGTCCATAACTATATTTGGTATGTACTTGACCCAACCCGGCATGGTCCATTTGGGTTGCACTTCACCGACACAATTTATATGGACAGTCTTTTGAGAATAGTATATTTATGATTTATATTAATATATTATAAGTTCTAATATATTAATATGGAATCATATTATTTAATTAGTATTGATCAAGAATTAATTTAGAATTAAGTAAGTGATCAAAAAGAACTAATTAAATATGGACTCTTATATATATGGAATGGGCCAAGTTCATTTAGGTTGGGCTAAGCTTTCATGGATGGTCCATGGAGCTTTTAACCCATGGATCCTATGTAAATGAAAGGTCATGGGTATTAGGGTTTACATGGATGTAACCCTAATCCTCCATAATATATAAAGGGGTCCTTGGCTCACAAAATTGGCACAAGTGTGTGAAAATAAGAGTGGGCCGATTTTAGTGTGCATACATATTCTCTCAAGTTCTTCCAAGGTGTTTTGGTGATTTGTGATTCCATTTGAGGCTTCCACACTATTGGGGCTAAGCCCTTAAACCTTGAAGACATCAAGCTACATCAAAAGGTATGTCAGCTAACTAGAACTTTGTAGTATAGGTGCTTCATAATATGCTAGTTAGGATGAAACCTTGGAATAGTTAATATTTGCATGTATAATAGAGAAATCATAGATCCAAGGTTTATAGGGTTGCATGTACACCATAGGAGTGTTAGAATGCTCAAAACCAAACAGTAACAAGAAGTAAGGCAAAGTCAATCATTCTAAGGCTATTTAATCTGACCGTATATAACTATACAACATACACGTAGCAATCACACAGTCAAATAACATATAACAAGCAATTTCCTATATCGCAAGGCATCACAAAAATCAGACAATTTTATCCAACAATTTCTAAAGAAATTAGCTTATCCACTAGCATGCTTTTTTTTCTAACAATTCACATATCGACATGTTCAAATTGAACACATATAACAAGTATTGGTATTTTGAGAACCACTCTCCTCTTCGTGCTTCGACTAACTGTACACATTGCATCTCCCTATAATACCATGGTCAATTCAAGGTCCACGTTCCCAATCCCAGGCCAACAATCAAACAAGAACATGACAAGAGACCGAACCCATGTCCGTAACCCAACCCTTTTATTATAAATTCTCTTTTCAAAAACATTTTGTGAAAAGAAGAAAAAAAATGCTCGGATCCTAGTTTGAATTTGGATTCACACAAGTGTTCCTCCAAATCCCTCAAACCTAGCTCTGTTTTCAAACCAAATTTTTTCATTTTTATTAAGGTAAAACTTCCCAATTATAAACTCATTTTAAGAAAACCATTTATTCTGAATTACATTTATCGAAAATCAATGTAATATAATAAATGCGAAATCCTCAATGCTGCTGATGAGTGTGTACAATTCTGCGTTCGCCTTCCCACGATCACCAATAGAACCTGAAAACATAAACAATTGGGTAAGCACAAACCTTAGTGATTTACCCCCAAAATACCCCATACAACAAACATATTAGCATGCATATCGGGTCCACAATCATCAGATTGGATTACCCTGGGTATGTTGGCCTACTGGCTCAACCTAACCGCTCTTCCCGAGCCTCCGTGCCTACGGCTTACAGCCGTCCCACACCAGGTATCTTGGCCTACATCACACAGTAGGACCACCTCAACCTAACCCACCACCATATGTCGACATATAAACAATCAAGGATCAATTAGGCACATAATACAGACAATTATCAATAATACAACTCACTACCGTCTCCTAGACCTCTCATAGCACACTGCTCCGATACCAGCTAACCTCCATGAAATGCGTAACCATAAGTAACCAGAGGTGAGATAGCCACGTGAACAGATGATCATACTCTCGAGCCACAACCATACACAGAACAGACAAAAAAGCCTAGATCAAGATTTCTCAGGCTATCCTACATGACTACATACAACCCCTAGGGCACTCCACTATACGATAACCAGTCTACTGTTACTCTAAGCATCATACCACTACTGCTGCATCCAATCATACAAGGATATAGACATAAATCAAGCAGATCACTATATCAAAACAAAACACTATACACAGGTATACATAATAAACTCTACTAGGAATGCATAACCATATCTAACCAGAGGTGAGATAGACAACTAGACAGATGATCCTACTCTAGAGCTAGAACCAAACAAGGAACATGCTAGAAAGCCTAGTGGACTGGCATTGGTGCCTTCGACCTACGGGTACATTGAGGAAAACTAACCTGAATCGAAAGCCCATCATACAAATACAACCATGACTGATAAGTATCACAAAGACAATCATCATGCTATAACATAACTAGTGGGTCGACCTTGGTGCCTTCGACCCACGGCTATTGCGAAGGAATACTCACATGAAACTGTTGAATATCTTAGATAAAAGCTCGGACTGCCGATCCGGTAAATCCCCGCTCGCTAGCACCAACAAATAATACCAAAATAATAATTGATCCACAACCCATAACTAGGATCCAAGTTCGATTGTTCAACCCTCAGGTTAAACGTCCATTTTACCCTTTCCTCAGTTGGCCCAAAATTCGAGGCCCACCAATTGCATCCAAAGCCCATTATGGCCCAACTTCCTAAATGACCCAAAACCAATCTTGGGGCTAATACAAGGAGGCCAAAACTCCTAATAGATACCCAAAGCTCCAAATGGGCCCAAGCACCAAAAACGCCCACATATAGAAAACTAGGGCCCAACAAGGCCCAAAAGCCCAAAAACCACATATCACGTCGTGACCAGCTTTTGTCAAGACGTGAGATCCAACTCAGTTAATGGAAAGTCAACGGGGCTGCCCTCTCGTCGTGAGAAGCCTTTCTCACCTCTTGAGCCCCAAAAAGATGACCAGAAACGGAACCAAACGCATCTTACGTCGTGACACCTTGTGTATCACGTTTTGAGATCAGTATGAGGCGAAAAACCCAACCTTTAAGTCCTTAATCCATTAAGCCTTCAATCCTACTTCATCCACAAGCTAACAAGGGCTCCAAAGGCCAATAGAAACGATTACTTGATGAACATGCATTTCCCAAGCATGTCCTAAAACCATCTTTGGTCAAAATGACAAGAAATGGCCCCAAACTCAAACAAGATTGATAATTTATAACCATACTCCAGATCCATATGACCAAATCATAGATAATGACTCATTGATCCATAAGGTGGCCAAATTTATGGATCCCAAGCATGCAATCCATCATAATCATGCAAAAAGGAGCTTATAAATTAGATCTAGCAGTTTGAGCTCATAAAGATTGAATCTCGAACACTTACAATGATCCAAAATGTGCACAAGATGATGATGATGAAGCCTCCTTGCTGAACCAACACTCTAGAACCTCTTCTTCTTCTTCTTCTTCTTCTAGCCACTAAAACACTAAAATGGATCCAAAATCACCAAGATGGATTAGGTTAGGGTTTTTCTGAGTTAGGGGAAGGTGGAGGCTGAGAAATGAACCCTAAAACCGAGTTAAGGGGGCTTAAATACTTGGGAAACCCTAAAACTTCGTAGGCCTGGGCTGCAGCGACCCTCATGTCGTGAGCTCTTATTGCTCACATCGTGAGCTCAGTCCCGGATGGAATCTTTATGTGGCCCTCCTCACGTCGTGAGCCTCCATTCCTGACGTCCTGAGGACCTTTTTTTCTCCAAAATCCAAACTTTTGACCCTCTAAAACCCTAATTCGAAGCATCCAGGAAAATGGATGTTACAACTCTCCCTACTTAAATTAGATTTCGTCCTCGAAATCACTCCTTACTACCTCCCAGCCACATCGGACAACTCGAACACTTCTTCCACTACCCCTGAAGAATAACCATTACTATTATCCCCGAAGTACGATATTCTAAACCCGATCCGACTCCCTGTGAGACAGCTTATGGTGAAACACTAACATTACAATTCCACTTCTATTCTGATTGATCATAGCAATTCCATTCCTTGATTATCTAGTTGTTTCCACTGAAAACAGAACCACTGACCGATCATTGCCGCCGAAACGATACGCTACTGCTATAATTCTGAAATCCCATAACTTGCCAGACCTACACATAGGCAGAACCATTCCAAAGCACAATCACAAGGGCCTTTTCTACCATCCGAACTGAAAACATCCTTTTTTGAACCTGAACCCTCCAGCTGATGCCCTTGGCATACAGATTCCTTAATTCCTATATACTGTAATAAAGATCTTGCATAACCACACTAACGATTCCCTATACGAGTCTCGACCAAAAGCCAACTTGGTACCTAACTCAAAACCCGAGATCCAATGATTGCACTTGCATTCACCCAAAATCTTCTGATTCACTGCATCCATTCACTAATCTAGGATATAAATGTTGGATTAGGTGTCTAAGCCCATAACTATAATTGGTATGTACTTGACTAGAGAGTAGCATGGTCCATTTTGGGTTGCCTTCACCGGAGCAATTTGATAGGACAGATATTTGAGAAAGAGGTTATTTGTGATTTATTAATATATTATAAGTATAATATATTAATTGAGAAATCATATTATGTAATTGGTATTGATCAAGAATTAATTTGGATTTAATTTAGTGATAAAAAAAGACGAATTAAATTAACGGGGACTGATTATGTAAATCAGTGATACATATAGATTGGGCAAATGATCCATGATTGATTAGTAATGGACTAAGCTTATATGAGAGTTCATGAAGCGTTAGTCCAAATGAGTTATTGGATCAAAAGCCTAAGTGGATGGATTAGGGTTTACAAGTGACCCTTGAAATTCTACACTATATATGTAACCCCTAAAGCCCTAAAATCGGGAGATGGGTATTCTAATAATAAGCTAGCCGATTTTTGGTGCCTCCAAGCTCTCTCCAATTGTCATCCATTGTTCTTGGTGTTTGTGACACATTTGAGGCATCCCACTTGAGGTGCTAAGCTCTTGAAAGGCCAAGTTCTACAAGGTACAATAAAGAGGTAATTATCTAATTTGTTTCTATGTTTAAAATATGAAAGTTGTATGCTAGTTATAGGTTTCATGCTTTGGATAATTTTATTGCATGTATAACTAGAGAAATCTTAGATCCAAAGCATTAGGGTTGTATGTGCACCATAGGAGTGTTATAGTGCTTAAAACCCAACAGTGGTATCAGAGCCATGGGTGTTTTTTGTTATATTGATGCATTGGTTAATTGTTCAAATTTGAAAAAATTGGAAAATTGTTGTCTGAACAGTGGACTCGACGAGTCCCATGAGTGGACTCGACGATTTGGGTCATTTGGTGATAAACTCGACGAGTCTAGTATCCGACTCGACGAACTGGATCATCATGTTGCAGATTTTTGGGTTTTTTTTGGCCAGAATTGGATTAGGATCATTGCCTTAAACTATTTTGTATCATAAAATCTATTTTTTCTGATATGATGGTGATTATCCTCATCCAGTTAAAAGATAAATTGTCAAATTATAAATAATTACTAGATTATATGATAAACTAATTATTTCTATTATTTGATTTGAATTGTCTTGCTATATGAATTTGATTAAGTCAAATTGGTAAAAGATAAAGTTATATGATTATTTTATTAATTTAAATTTGATATAAATGTTTTAAAGGGAGTTACAAAACTTGCCATCAAGTTTTAGAATCCAAAAGGTTTTGAAGAGTTTCAAAACTTGCCCTCAAGTTTTGGAATTTAAGATTTAATTAAAAGTATTAATTTTGAAATATTAAATTCTAAAACCTTTGTAATTTGAAAAGTCTCATTAGTGCACCTTTTGGTTTATAACTTAAATTTTAATTAAAAAGCTTTAATTGTGAAATCTTAAATGTAGAACCTTGATGTTTTGAATAGTTCAAATTACACCCTTATGGAGTTTATTAAATTAATTAAGTGTTTAATTAAAAGAGAGAATTAATAAATCCATAATAATATGGTTTAAATTTAATTAAATTAAAAGTCTAATTTATAGTTTAAACCACCTAGTATTTTAAATGTATAAAATACACCCTTATACTATATAACATTAAAAGTCTAATATATTATATATGTATAAGTTAAAAGTTAGTCTTACCGTTAGTAGACCTCATTCACGAAGCTGGTCTATAAGGGGTGTTTAAGAAAGCGGCCTGTAAAATGACCGCCATTGGGTATCCATTCTTACCCACCGCACCCTTGACCAGAGGAGGGTCGTTAGCCGAACGGGTTTCACAGGACATTTAAATCCTCATTAAAAGTATAATGAAATAAAAAGTAACTAAACCTTTTTAAAATTCCCAATCTTAGTTACTTTAGGAGATTGTGAATTTGATGCTAACCCATGAAATTGCACATTGCTCCTTATTGGTTAGTTAGTGGAGCGTGTGTGGTTAACCGACACACTAATATGGACTAATGAAGGATGGCAATGGGTTTCTCGTAAATTATCGTTGATCAATGGAGCGTGTGTGATTAACCGGCACATTTATTAGATGATTAATGACATCGAGAGTACCAAGCTAATTTGCATGGTTATTCACACCTTGTTTGTGATCCTCGGTATCCCAGTCACAAACTTGAAGGGCATAATCGAGACTAAATATGTCATTGAAAAATTTCAATGAATCTCAAAAGATCTAGGAGTTTCATTTAAATTTCGTTTTCATGGTGGAATTGGTAAATTGTCATTTACCTACCGATAAATAGTTTGCAATTGGATTACGACATCCCTCTTCCGAATTGTAAATTATTGTGTTGGGTCCTAGCCTTAATATTTCATTTGAGTGTTATATTAAGGATTAAATCAACTTACTTGAATTTCTCCCCTTATAGATGTCTAATTCTGACAACTATGGTCTTCCCGAATCTTTTGGAAATAACTTTCCTCATGGAGATGATGTTCCACGTTTCGATCGTGAAAATGGAAATCATACTTCACTTCCTCCACCTCCTCCAATTATTCTCCCTGACCCACATGTTCGTCGACTTGAAAAGTTCAAGGTCACTCAAGCCCTATTGTCAAGCAAACACGAAGATGGAAAGTATGTATGTGCTCACGTCTTGGAGATGAGGTTGCATATTGACAGGCTGGGAATGTTGGGTGTCATCTTCCCAAGGAAACTGGCTGTTAACTTGGTTCTTCAGTCACTTTCTGAGTCATATAGTGAGTTCGTTAAAGATTACTATATGACAGACCACGACATGACCCTTATTGATCTAACCTATATGCTTATTGCTGCTGAATCAACAATGATTTGGCACACTGGTAAAACAAATTGCATTGGAAGGTCAATATCCCAAACTTCCACGGACATTAACAATGGAAACATTGGAAGTCCAGGAAGGTTTTCACTTCCCAGTGGAAAGGGATCGGCCATGGTCAAACCGTTTGACCAAATGGTAAAGAGAAAGGCTAAGTCTGAGATTGTCCCGTGTACCATTCCGAAAGAGTCTGTTTGTTTCTATTGCCAAGAGAAGGGGCATTGGTTGCGAAGCTGCCCTGACTACCTGAGAGATCTAAGAGATGGTAAAATCAAATTGTATGGTTCTACTTCAGGTAAGTTCACTATCTAACTCTATTATGTTCCTACTTATGGATTCTTAATACATGATGTGATAAGATTGCATTTTGATGCTTTGTAGGATCAAAGAAGAGAAAGGAAGCTTGAAAGAAGAGTAAGCTGATTCTGATCGCGAAGAGATGGATTTCGATCGCATGGTTAAGTGATCATATTTTTTGAGTTTCTGCTTAGGAGTTATGATAGATTGCTTAGGAATAGATAGCAACATAGTTTTCATTTGTATTTGCATTGTAAGGACAAGTTTTTCTGCACTTTTTAATAAATAAATAAAATTTTATTTTATCTTATTTTATGTTTCCTTGCAATGGAATTTGTGAAAATTGTTGTTTATATGTGTTTCCATTAATTGAAATGTTGAAAATGGTTTGGTTTTTAGCTATATCAATTGTGGTAGTGTCCAAATTTTCTAAGTAAGGAAAGATTCTCATTGCCCATGTTTCAATTGGATAGAAACTTCGAATAATATGACTTGAATCATGTGATGTATGAAAATCTTGGTACTTGGGAAAATTGGGACTAATTCCTTGTTTACATAAGTATGTAAGTCAAGTGAAAGATAAAAGGATCTAGTACACATTGATGTGAACTGATCAAATCCACCACAAAGAATGATAAAGGCTATTTGTCATGATTCACTAATGTTTCAGTAAATATGATTATGCTTACAAGATTAAATATAATTTTGACACTTTGAAAGGATTCAAAGTACAACAAAACGAATAAGAAGAATCAAATTGGGCAAAAAGATAAAAGGTTTCTCCAATCTGAAAGGAAAGGAAAGTACTTTAGTATTGTGTTTTATGATCATCTTATTGATTATGGTACCATATTACAATTGATCCTCTAAGGACACCTTGGTGCATTTGTATGGCTAGGAAGAGGAATCGGGAATGGTTAAAATGGTTAAATCAAAAAGTGAGTCATACTTCGTTCCAAAATCGAGTCTTACAGTCGCACTCCAAGTTGCACCTTGAGTGACATGCTCTAAGTAGGCTTATAACACCTTATGAAATGTGGAGTAGAAATGTTTCTTATCCTTGCACATTTGAAATTGGTAGTTGAGATGTTTTAGATAAAACAATGATCAACCAAGACCAATTATGTGAAGTGTTTTTCTTGATAAGATCCCACACTAACTCTTGAATATTTGTTTGTCAAGGAATGTTTCTTGACAGAGAATCTTATATGTCAAGAGGTCAGTGGGAGTCTTAATGATCTTGAATAGATTCAAGAACTAATAAAGAATAAACCTATTGTTCATCACTAGCACATGACTTAAGGTTTATAACCTATGGTGTTGACATATTCTTGTTTCTATGCCTATTCCAGTTAGTTTGACTATGCATGTGAGTTCTATGAGTTCTCATTTGAATGCATAAGGCAAATCACCTTGATCAATGGAAAGTACATTGATTTGTATAGGTGAGCTGCTTAACAACATGGAAGCAATGGTAGGACCCTTGTGCTGCTAGATGGCAGGAAATTAAGATTGAACTAGTTCAGTCCATATGAGTTTGGATTTGTCACAAACCTTGTCTTGTGATTATGGTTTTGACAAATTCACATGGACAGGAACACATACACCATTAAATCTAAGTGGTAAAGGTTTCTCTCCGCTTCATGAAAATGATTGTGAGGAAACGCTTTCACTAAGTAAATTTTAAAGAGATTATAGTTTTGTTAATTGCATTCTCAAATTCGATTATGATTAGGACATCCCTCTTCATAGTTAGAATTATGAGAAATGGCAAAAGGTTTGAACAGTCAAGACTTACTGTTGTAAGTTCTAAAATTGTTTAGACACTCATGTGAGCTTTGTAATGAAAGATGTATAAGCTTGTGAAGTCTAAATAAAAGACTGTTCAAAGCACCAAGTATCAAAAATTTGAACTTTGGAAAGAAAGTCAATAAGTATTGATTTCTAGAAGTCCAGTTGATTTCTGGGTACATGTCAAAGCTAGTGGGAGCATAAGTGTTATGCTTGTAAGAATGTAATTATTATGCTAGTGGGAGCACAATTATTACGTTAAGTATTGCGAGTTGGCAATGCTAATTATAGAAAACAAAAGTCTGCAAAGTTGCAAAGTTTGAAAAAATTGTTTTGTTATAATTATGGGAGAGGAACTTATACTTTATTTCAAATCTAAAAGTTTAGATTGAAGTATTCATCATATTTAGTCAAGGACATATATAAATGTTATGTTGAAATGATTCAACATAAAGTAATTCTATGTATGGAAATATTATAGCAAGAGACTAGTAAAGTATCATGTCTTTATGTATGACTTTATGTATCATATCCCATATGCTTCGGGTATAGGATCAATTGCATATGCTATAATATTTAGGTGTTCTGAATTTTCCAAATGCCCAGGGCATTAAGAGGGAAAATGGACTAGAATGGTAATGACTAAAGCTGTTGAAAAACTGTCAAGAATAATCCAAGGTTCGCAAAAAAAATTGGTTGCTTATGGACAGTTGGAAGTATAGTAACGGATGGACCATATTGACATAATTATGATTAGATAGGACTTTATTAAGAATGGATTGTCATATGGCAAATATGGAAATGTTTCCATATTGGGAGTTGGATATTAAGAATCTATGTGTAAGTTAGCAACTTTCATGCAATAAGGATGTTCAAAGGAATGTACTTTGAATGTGAGACTTCGTGTCTGTGGAATTGTCTTGTAACAATCTCCAGTGAAGTACTTTGTAATATCATTGTCCAAGTCTCTGTGACTTTGGTGCATTGACATTACAAAAGGATCATTGCATGATAGTTTAGAACCCAACACATTCTAATAGTGGCAAGAATTTTTTTATTTTTACACTTACGATTTGGAATTGTGAAATGAGCGACATTGGAAATGTTTTCAATTAATCTATTTCACAAAGAAAGGACCATAAGTAAACGTAGTGTGCATGGTTGGAGCATGGGATAACTATTGTTTTAATTCAAGTATTAAGTTGATTAGTCAAAACATTATACAATGAATAATGTGTAATCAATATGGTGGTTAAATAATAACTGTTTTATTTATATTCAAAATATTTGAGACCATATTGGATTCGATTATTCTTGTGTTTCACTTCTCATGTTTTACTTCCCGAATAACTAGGTTATTCAAACATCCACAGTCAATCATACTTTCAAAGTAAGTAATGAGGTAAGACTGTCATGAATCCGTCTGTAGATTGTCTAAGCGTTTAGACATAGCACAAGTTTGCTACAGTGTTCATGAGTACTCATGTAATAAGATTTGAGTATTGGATTAAACCCACGCTCACATGAATTTACTTCATGGATTTTATCATGAGTGATTGTGAGACAATAATATCTTATATGCTTCAAACAGAGACATATAGTTGTAGTTTACAAGTCGGTTGCACATTGATGATACGTAAATGCACTAGTAACTTGATGTTATAAAATGTTTTGTTGTGTGTGATTTGATGAGTAAATAGAGCGAGCATATGAGTCAAAGTTTATCCGTTCCTTTTACCCTAAGAGGGATAAAAGCGATATTTATGGGCCCCTCGATGATTTAGTGATGACACCCTAAGCACTTGGCCAAGCGTGGACTGATTTGATTTGTTCGATTAGTCAATCGTCAAAAATCAGAAATCGGGAAACAACACATGAACAGAGAGAATGATTATAATCCATGTCTCATTTCATATGATATCTTATAGAATGGAGGAATATATGATCCCTTATCTAATGGACACGTCAGAGTTGACAGCGGCTTTTGAGAGCTACGATTGCTAGTCGGTTTTTTGAAGTCGTACTTGCAGTTATAGTTATTAGACTTATCCAAGTGGGAGACTGTTGGATTAGGTGTCTAAGCCCATAACTATAATTGGTATGTACTTAACCTGAGAGTAGCATGGTCCATTTTGGGTTGGCTTCACCGGAGCAATTTGATAGGATGGATATTTGAGAAAGAGGTTATTTGTGATTTATTAATATATTATAAGTATAATATATTAATTGAAAAATCATATTATTTAATTGGTATTGATCAAGAATTAATTTGGAATTAATTTAGTGATCAAAAGAGACTAATTAAATTAACGGGGACTGATTATGTAAATCAGTAATATATATAGTTTGGGTAATGATCCATGATTGATTAGTAATGGACTAAGCTTATATAAGAGTTTATGAAGTGTTAGTCCAAATGAGTTATTGGATCAAAAGCCTAAGTGGATGGATTAGGGTTTAGAAGTGACCCTTGAAATTCTACAATATATATGTAACCCCTAAAGCCCTAAAATCGGGAGATGGGTATTCTAATAAGAAGCTAGCCGATTTTTGCTGCCTCCAAGCTCTCTCTCATTGTCCTCCATTGTTCTTGGTGTTTGTGACACATTTGAGGCATCACACTTGAGGTGCTAAGCTCTTGAAAGTCCAAGTTCTACAAGCTACAACAAAGAGGTAATTATCTAACTTGTTTTTATGTTTAAAATATCAAAGTTGTATGCTAGTTGTAGGTTTCATGCTTTGGATAGTTTTATTGCATGTATAACTAGAGAAAACTTAGATCCAAATCATTAGGGTTATATGTGCACCATAGGAGTGTTATAGTGCTTAAAACCCAACATTAAAATCCCTAATCCTCCACTAAGACTACCAGCCTCACACCTGGTTCAGCCACCAGGTTCCTGAGAGTCCAACTGATAAGGCTACCCTAGCCTATACATCACCCCTTGCCACTCACTGACCACATAAACATCCCACTAAAATCTTGATCCCATACCTTGACCCTACCGGTCTCTACCAGGTCTCACCTATACTGCCTTAATCATGTGGGTCTCGCCCACGGGTCTCACCCCATCGAGAGCTAGATAGACCTATCCTCGGCTCTGACCCCAATAGTCCTCCCCTTATAATAGAGAGATGCTCTCTGACAATCTTGTACGTCTTTCCCAAGGCACGAACAAGATCCTCCTTTATACCAATGACCATCCCAACGATAGTCTACCTCAATCTGGTGAATGCTACGATCCCATTGCAGACTTACAACCCTCCCATACTATATGCCAATCTAGTGAATGCTACGGCTACCCTACAGTCTTATGACACATCAAACCCGCCATGGTTACCACCCGTAGTCTTACCACACCTATACTAAATCAACCCCAAACATCCAGAGTCGAACCCGCATCCAACTGAATTCCAATCAGGTGTTCGGGTCATGCTTCGAACCCAAAAGCCTTAATCAAACAAGAACAGGTAGCGAGGCTCTAACATAACCCTCAAAGTGGATCCATCCACATGCCTGCTATACATCATAAAGAAGATGTCAACCAACTGTTGTAAGTTTCCTGGACTCCCAACTTACATAACCTCAATCCAGACGACCACTTGAGTCGCCTCCCCTCCCGACTGGGATGTGAAACTTACCTTAGTTTCACAGCTGATCCATCTCTCGGAATTCTAAACGATACTCATCCACTTGGATTCGTCGAAGCTCTCCCAACTCATAAAATTTGATGGATCCCCACCCCATCCTTCCTCCTTATAATTCGAACCGCCAACGACCTGCACTTACCAATAATAGCGTTCCATTACTAGCCAATCTCGGTGATCGCACAAATCTTGAAATCCAGATGAATACTCCCTGAAATTTCAGCAAACCCGATAATCCCCAAACAATTCCCATGATACAAACACCAAATCCTTAAGTCCTTTATGCTAGTGACAAAGACTATAACCCTTGCTCTCAACTGGGAAATCTTTATTCAAACCTCCCATCGTTAGAAGGATCTCTGAATTCTAACCATCTTCAACCCTTGTGATAATAAAATTCTCATGGCACCTCCAATGACCAAACAAACTCATGCAATTGCCACCTTCATCTTCTTGTTGCCGCTCTTTCCCTAGAAACGGTAGCGATCTGACCCAAAGGTCATGCCATCGACGACTGTCGATCCTACCTCAACAATTGCTTTCCCTTCCGAACTTCAACTTCGTTTAAGAACTAACCAGCTGATCCGACCATAGACCTTCCAAACGATACCCCTGAATTCACCCCACCAAAGAATCAGAACAACACCTGAATAAACTGAACTCTGCCCAGCATGATGCGACCCACTAATGACTCTTGGCATGCAAAATGGCATACGACAATTCTTGAGAACATAACTCAGGCGATAACAGAGAACTAAACCAAAGATAATGCTTACCCACACCAATACAAGATTCCAATGCAAGAGAATAAATACTGACAATGAGAATGAAGAAATCAAAAGATCATATATCCCCAATAGTATCTGATGAAACTTTGGCACCCACTGACTGACGCTGCAATGCTCAGCTCTTTGCTGCTGGGGCTCTTTCCCTACCCTCACGACCGCCAGCAATCCTCCAGATAACGGGAGCAGGTGCACTCACTACTCTACCCCTCTACATTGGACAGACAGCCTTCTCGTGGCCCACCTGGTTGCGGGTGAAAACACATCGGAGACGACCCACGTGGACAGTCCCTAATAAAATGACCCATCTGACCATAACTGAAACATCCTATACCTGACTCCGACATCCTCCCTCATGGGTCCTTCCTCACTTGGCACAACGGCCCCGACCCTGATGGTTTCCCAAATGTGAATCCTGAGTCTTGGGCCTTTTCGCCTGGCCCACTGAAATCTGAGTCTGCTCTGACTTCTTCTTCCTGAGATGCTCCAAATCAATCTCATGCTCTCCGGCTCTAGCAATTATATCATTTGGGGTTTCGCACCCTGATAAAATCACAAACTCCCTGATGACATCATCTGTAGGGCTTCGCCTCCTCAAAGAGAAGTCTACCTCCTCCCACCAATCTTGGGCTTTGTCCTTCAGAAGACAGGATGCAAATCTGACCATCGACCCCTCGGGGCAGAAACTCGTCCTGAAAGCGTTAGCCATATCTGTTAACCATCTCCTACTAGAAATGGGGTCCTTCTACCCAAAGAACGCGAGAGATCCACAAACACAAAATTCACAAAAGGAAAGAGAAAAACCTCTAACAATAGCCATAACCTCTGTACGGAATGCGCCCAGACGCTCATCCAAATCTTCATAATCCCTTCTTTGGCTGTACCAAAGATCACATGAGTTTGCTCCAGTACGGAATGCGCACATCTGCTCATCAACTGGGTTAGTACCTGCATCTGAGCCAGAACCTCCTCCTAGTGTGATCATCGCCACACCGATACAAAACAATCATACCAATGATCAAAACATATACAAGAATCCTCATCCCATAGGCTTTCTGGATTCTCCAAGACTCTCACTGATTCGAGTATGGATCATGTGCTTTCAATAGTACAGGCCCAATATTACCTTCCACACCTATCCTTACTTTCCTCGAGAATCATCCTAAATCTTCTAAGTCACCTTCTCAAACCGATACTCCAAATACTTGCTAAACAGCGCCACCAACCCACTGAAGCACTTCCTAAGCTTGCCTAGATTTCCGACCTCACCCTGCCATCATCTGCTGAAGAACTCCCCATAATGTCAGTTACCCACCTCATTAATACAATTACATGTAATGAAACTTAGATACTCCTTCGAGTAAAAGACTCATCCTTACAACGGTTAGACTTAAACGAGAGCTGCCAAATAGGGTCAAATTCATCACTCTGAGATTATCCATCCTTTGTCACATGTGACTTGACATATTCACTTAATACATAACTCGCATCACTTCAGAGTTCCACAAAGCATGAAGCAAGAAACATTCATGAAGTAGCACTCCAGTCCATATAATAACCAAAGAACATTCAAACTTCCATACTACAACTCATGTTAGGAACTTCCACTCTCGCTGCCGGTTGCCTTATGCATGCAAATTATACACAATACATGATCAAATATACTGTCGACTAAAAGACTCTAACCTACGAACCCTTAGTTTGAGTTCAGACACACCCGAGTGTATGTCCGAGTCCCTCAAACCAAGTCTCTGATACTGACTTGTAACATCCCTAAATTATGAGGTAAAAAATTCATTGTTAATTCCACCAAAACATTAATTATATTTTTAGTCAACATTCCAAATCCTTTTTCTAAATATTCAAAAGTACTTTATAAGAAAACAGTTATCAGAGTAAAATCCCAAAATCATCATAATGCGGAAACATAGGTGGATGCACTGTGATCGAGCCAGACCCTTTCCCTTCAGACTGGAAGTACCTAAAACATAAAATAAAAACCATAAGCACAAAGCTTAGTGAGTTCCCCAAAATACCACATAACAATTAAACAAATCATACAAACATACCAAACAAACATAGTACCAATCATATCTGGGTGCTGGGCTGCCCCTTTGGTCTATTTCAACCTGATACTGCCAAGCATATCTGGGTGCTGGCCTACCCCTTCGGTCTATTTAAATCGGACACTTCCAAGCATATATGGGTACTGGCCTACCCCTTCGGTATATTTCAACCGGACACTACCAAGCATATCTGGGTGCTGGCCTACCCCTTCGGTCTATTTCAACCGGATATCGGGTCTATTTCACCCCTACTACTACCACATAGTATCATAACAGTAATCACCGAGTCATCATACAAATACAACCATGACTGACAAGTATCACAAAGACAATCATTATGCCATAACATAACTAGTGGGTCGGCCTTGGTGCCTTCGACCCACAGCTATTGCCATGGAAGACTCACCTCAAACTACCGAATATCTCAGATAAAAGCTCGGACTACCGATTCGGAAAATCCCTGCGCGCTAGCACCAACGAATAACACCAAATTAATAATTAGGCCACAACCCATAGCTAGGATCCAAGTCCGATTGTTCAACCCTCAGGGTAAAAGTCCATTTTAAACTTTCCTCACTTGGCCCAAAATCCGAGGCCCACCAATAGCATCCAGAGCCCATTATGGCCCAACTTCCTAATTGGCCCAAAACCTATATTGGTCCTAATCCAAGAAGGGCCAAACTCCTAAAAGATACCTAAAGCTCCAAATAGGCCCAAACACCAAAAAGGCCCACATATAGAAAACTAGGGCCCAACAAGGCCCAAAAACCCAAAAACCACATCTCACGTCGTAACTAGCTTTGGTCACGTCGTGAGAGCTCACTCAGTTAGATCCCACTCATCACGACTCAACATAGTCAACTAAGTCAAAGGAAAGTCAACGGGCTGCCCTCAAGTCGTGATAAGCCTTTCTCACGTCGTGAACCCCAAACAGATGACCAGAAACGGGACCAAACGCTTCTTACGTTGTGAGACCTTGTGTCACACGTCGTGAGAACAGTCTGAGGCTAAAAACCCAATCTTTAAGTCCTTAATCAATTAAGCCTTCAATCATACTTCATCCAGAAGCTAAAAAGGGCTCCAAAGGCTAATAAAAATGATTACTTGATGGACATGCATGCCCCAAGCATGTCCTAAACCCATCTTAGGTCAAAATGACAAGAAATGGCCCCAAAATCAAACAAGATTCATAATTTATAACCATACTCCAGATCCATATGAACAAATCATAGAGAATGAATCATTGAAGCATAAAGTGGCCAACTTTATGGATCCCAAGCATGCAATCCATCATAATCATGCAAAATGGAACTTAGAACTTAGATCTAGAAATTTGAGCTCATAAAGATTGAATATTGGACACTTACAATGATCCAGAATGTGCACAAGACGATGATGATGATGAAGCCTCCTTGCTGAACCAACACTCTAGAACCGCTTCTTCTTATTCTTCTTCTAGCCACCAAAACACTAAAATGGATCCAAAATTACCAATTTGGATGAAGTTAAGGTTTTTCTGAGTTAGGGGAAGGTAGACGTTGGAGCATGAAGATGCTCTACAATGTTGAGTGATTTATTTTGGTTAGAATATTCCCTTGTATGAAAAGCATATTCCCTCCACTAGTATATAAAGTGGAGGTGAGTGGTCTTTTATTTCAAGATTGCACTTATGTAGACTTTAAAGAGAGAGAGAGAGTGTATGTGTGTGTGTGTTTGGCTGGGGATTCTCCCTAGCCATGTGAGTTGTTCATGTAACATGTTTATTCTCTCTATATATTCATCACATTTAACTCACATACTATGTTTATCATGTTCATACGATTATCTTCTTGATAATATTATTCCGCACGAATCCAGTCGATAAAATGGGTTCCTAAAAGTGGTATCAGAGCGAAACCTTGAAGATAACACGATTAGTTCAAGGGAACAATCCTGATTGGTTTATTATCTTGAAGATTTTCGTCATTCTTGAAGCATTTCTCGTCCTTCGCAACTGAAAATTTTTATGTGAGTTATTTACTGTTTTATTGGTGATGTTGCTAGAAAAATAAATATTTTGCTGCTACTGTTCATGGATTTTGCTGCTATTAAATCTATGTTACGGAGAAAAATATTTTTGCTAAAGAAGATGAAGTTCCTTTTAAAAGTGATGTTTAATCTTGTTATCCCATTCATAAAGGTGTTTAGAATAAGACAAAAATATGATTATGGGGTAAAAGATTGAACAGAGGGTTATGAGTTCGGACTATATGATTTTTAGAAGTTGTTGAGTATTTTAAGTGTTGCATCTTTTGGGCCTTTGTTTAGTATTTTGTGTATCCGGGTAGGGCCTGTCCACCCATGATTAATGATTATGGTCTTACTATTTAAGGTGCATGCATGAATCGTGTATAAGTCAATCGTGTCATTGTAAACCTGGCACACCTCTATAGTAGCAGTTCTTAATAGAGCTCTTCTGAGGTTGTGATTTATAATCACTCGACACATTCTCGATCATTAGAGTTTTCAACTCATCAATTGGTATCAGAGCAGGAGACTGTGTAATCTATACGAATCTCTTCTGTTGAAAGAGTTTTTAGGGTTTCCGCTATTATAGGATCTGGTTCAGCCGTCATCGTTGTTATTGACGTTGTTCTTTGTGTTCGATAAGGTGTCTAAGTCCATAACTTATTTGGTATATACTTGACCCGACCCAGCATGGTCCATTTGGGTTGCACTTCACCCGAACTATTTATATGGATAACATTATGAGAAGAGTATATTTACGGCCTACTAATATATTATAAGTTATAATATATTAATATGAAATTGTATTATTTAATTAGTATTGATCTTAAATTAATTATGAATTAATTTAGTGATCATAAGGTGACTAATTAAATAATGGGCTATTGTACTTATATAGTGTGGGCTAACACTCATAAGGAAATGGGCTAAGCTTGAATGGGAGTCCATGGATGATCCATGGAGCTTTTAACCCATGGTTCCTTGGAATAGGAAAAGACATGGGTTATTAGGGTTTGCGTGGTTCATACCCCTAATCATCTACACTATATAAAGAGGCTTATGGTGCTTGAAAAGACACTATGTGTGTGTGCATAAGGTGTGGCCGATTTCTAGAGTATTAGAGTGCTCTCTCATAAGTTTTCCAAGTTTGTGGTGATTTGTGATTTCCATTTGAGGCATTCACATTATTGGTGCCTGGCTCTCAAACTCTCAAGGAATCAACTCACTAACAAAGGTATGTAATTCTTCTAGTATCTTTTGTGTTTAAAAGTACCCCATGTATGCTAGATAGGTTATGAACCTTGGAAAATTATTTTGCATGTGTTTTAGACAAACATAGATCCAAGGTTTCTAGGGTTGCATGAACACCTTAGGAGTGTTAGTTTGCTCAAAACCCAACAGTGGTATCAGAGCCTAGGCTTGTTTGTTTGATACTTGTTGCAAACTTGTTGAAAAACTCAAGTTTTTTGCATTCTGCAGCATGAACTCGCTGAGTCCATGAGTAAATTCATCCTACTCGTCGAGTAGGTTCGTGCACTCGACGAGTAGAAGCCTCAGAATGCAGATTTTCGAGTTTTGCTGCTGGAAATGGACTAGAAACATTACCCTAAACTGTTTTGGTGTTATAAAACCTGTTTTAGATGGTGTAATGTTTATGCTAATCCATTTACAATGGCTTATATCAAAATTGCATGATGATATGTGTTCATATGTTCTTGGAATTTTTGATATGATGTTCATGTTCTTATGAATTATTGTTAGATCATAGGAATTATTTGCTAAATTGTTTATTGATAATTCTTGATCATTTATGTGTTTTAATGGAGTCCATAATTTGTCCTCAAGTTATGGATTTCCAAAGGTCACTTTCATTTATGCACACTTCAAACACATAAGTTACATGAAAATGAAGAGTCTTCATTTTATGAACCTTTAATTCATAAGTTATGAAATGAAAAGTTTTGAATAGTTTCAAAACTTGTCCTCAAGTTTTGGAATTTGTAAAGTTACACACACTTTAATATACTTTAATTCCAAACCCTTAGAGTTTTAAAAGTTAAAATTCAACCCTTATACTATTTATAACATTAATGGTTAATTATTATATATATATATATATATATATATATATATATATATATATATATATATATATATATATATATATGTATAAGATTAAGTCGTTTTACCGTTAGTAGGCCTCATTCACGAAGCCGGTCTATAAGGGGGGTATAAGGTTGTTGCCTATAAAATGGCAACTTAATGGGTGTCCATTCTCACCCACCGCTTCCTTGATCGGTGGAGGGTCGTTAGCCGAACGGGTAGGACAATGACTTTAAATTCTCATTAAAAGTATAATGAATATTATAAAGTAACTAAACCTTTAATAAATTCCCAATCTTAGTTACTTTAGGAAAATGTGAATATGGTGCTAACCCATGAAATTCACACTTTGTACCTTACCAAGTCGTTGGTGGAGCGTGTGTGGTTAACCGACACACTAACTTGGACTAGTAAGGATCACGAAGGGTGACTTAATGTTTATCATAGATCGGTGGAGCGTGTGTGGTTAACCGGCTGGAAGCGAAACTGCCCAAAGTACTTGCAGGATGTCAAGGATGGGAAAGTGAAACCATCCCATGCAGGTATTTACACTATATTGTCTAATAACTCACCATATTCTAATTCTTGGGTTCTTGATACAGGTTGTGGTATTCACATCTGTTGTGACTTGCAGGGCCTAAGAAGAAGTGAGGATGTGGAGCACGGAAAGATAAACTTAATCACGGGGAACAAGAAGGTTGCACCTGTTGCCAAGATTAGAGTTTATACTTTGTTGCTAGATAGTGGGTTAAAGTTAGATTTGAATAAATGTGTGTACTCGTCTGAAATGGCGAGGAATATTATTTCCTTTCATGCTTTGTACAAACAAGGTTTTACCTTTTCTTTTGATAATGAAGTTGGTAGTATTAATGCTTTCTTTAATAATGTTCTTTATTTTAAAGCATTACCTTGTGATGGTGTGTATGAAGCTGTATCGGTTGTAGATAATTTAGGAAATAATGTATTATTATTGATTCTTCTACTAGCTTGGATAAAGCATCTTTGTGGCATTGTCGTCTTGGACATGTAAGCAAGAAACGCATAGGCCAGCTCCAAAAGGATGGAGTCTTGGAGTCGTTCGACCTCAAGTCGGATGATAGTTGTGAGTCTTGTCTACTTGGAAAAATGACAAAATCACCCTTCACTGGTACTTGTGCAAGGGGTGAGGGTTTGTTGGACCTTATACATACTGATGTATGTGGACCATTCAAAACCGCCACAAGGGATATTAATCGCTATTATGTGACTTTTATTGATGATTTTAGTAGATATGGTTATGTCTACTTAATCAAACATAAGTCAGAAACTTTTGAAAGGTTTAAAGAGTTTAAACAGGAAGTAGAAAATCAATTGGGCAGGAACATTAAGATGCTTTGATTTGATCGAGGTGGTGAGTATCTTAGTACTGAGTTCCTCGACTATCTTAAGGAGTGTGGGATTGTCTCACAATTGACACCTCCCAGGACACCACAGCTGAATGGTGTAGCTGAGAGGCGTAATTAAACTTTGTTGGACATGGTTCGCTCTATGATGAGTCGAGCTTCGCTACCAATATCTTTTTGGGGGTATGACTAAGAGACTGCCGCCCATATCCTTAATCTAGTCCCTACAAAGAAGGTTGCCAAAACACCTCATAAAATGTGGACTGGGAAAGTTCCCAATTTGGACCATATCAAGATTTGGGGTTGCGAGGCTTTCGTGAGGCGCGAGACTCATGACAAGCTCGAACCTTGAAGTGAAAGGTGTATTTTCATCGGCTACCCACAAAAATCCTTCGGTTACCTCTTCTACAGACCCAGTGAGAATGTGGTCTTTGTGGCAAGGAGAGGGGTCTTTCGAGAGAGAGAATTTAAAAACCAAGGAGACAGTGGGAGGCAAATTGACCTTGAAGAAATTCAAGACTCAATTGGTGAAGGAACCTTAGACACTAGCAATCAACCTGAGGAGGAAATTCCTGTTGATCCAGCTGACGAGTCTATACTTCCGAGGCGTTCCACAAGGGTTAGGAACACACCTGAGTTTTATTATGGATTTCATATTACTACGGAAGGTGATACATTTATCAGTGACAGTACACTGGTAAATCTGGATGAACCTAACAGTGTTAATGAAGCCATGGCAGGCCCAGAGTCTGCTAAATGGAAGGAGGCTATGGACATCGAGATACAGTCCATGTATGACAATCAAGTTTGGAACTTGGTTGACAATGTACCAGACCATAAGACAGTCGGGTGCAAATGGATCTTCAAGAAGAAGACCGACATGGATGGGAAGGTGCACACTTATAAGGCTCGACTGGTTGCGAAGGGTTTTACTCAGACTCAGGGTATTGATTATGATGAAACCTTCTCACCAGTAGCAAAGATTAAGTCTATTAGGGTTATGCTAGCCATTGCTGCATTTCATGATTATGAAATATGGCAAATGGATGTCAAAACCGCTTTCCTTAACGGAAAGTTGGCTGAGGATGTTTACATGAATCAGCCAGAGGGTTTTGTCAGTGCAGAGTACCCCAATAGAGTGTGCAAGCTTGAGAAATCCATTTATGGATTGAAACAAGCATCTCGAAGTTGGAATCTTTGTTTCGATGAGAAGGCCAAAGAGTTTGGTTTCTCAAGAAGTGAAGATGAGTCCTGCGTGTATGTCAGAGCTAGTGGGAGTATAGTTAGCTTTTTGGTACTGTATGTGGATGACATACTACTCATAGGAAATGACATCCCAACCTTGCAGGAGGTTAAGTCCTAGCTTAGGAAGTGCTTTGCTATGAAGGACCTTGGAGAAGCTGCCTATATCCTAGGGATAAGGATATTAAGAGAAAGGAGTAAAAGACTAATTAGACTTAGTCAGAGTATCTACTTGGATAAGGTGTTGAAAAGGTTCAACATACAGAATTCCAAGAATGGAGAATTACCGATCCAAAGCAATGCCAAACTGAGCAAGGCTCAGAGCCCGAGTACAGAAGATGAGATAGCTGAGATGAGTCGATTACCTTATGCTTCCGCTGTTGGCTCGATCATGTATGCTATGACTTGTACCCGTCCTGATGTGGCCTTCGCTTTGAGCATGGTCAACAGATATCAGGGGAACCCTGGCAAGGCTCATTAGACTGCAGTAAAGAATATTCTCAAGTACCTGCGGAGGACTAAGGATTGGATCCTTACCCTTTGTGGGAGTGATGACTTGAGAGTAGTAGGGTATAGTGATGCTAGCTTTCAGACTGATAGGGATAACTTCCGCTCTCAGTCGGGCTGGGTCTTTACCTTAAATGGAGGGGCAATCACTTGGAAGAGTTCCAAACAGGAGACTGTAGCTGATTCGACTTGTGAATCAGAGTACATAGCAGTGAGTGAAGCGGCAAAGGAGGCGATATGGCTGAGGAACTTCATCGGAGACCTTGGAGTTGTACCATCTATTAAGGTGCCTATGGAGATTTTCTGTGACAGCAATAGTGTGGTTGCCTTAGCCAAGGAACCAAGAGATCATGGCAGATCCCGACACATTGACATAAAATATCACTTCATAAGACCCAAGATAGAAGAGCGACTCCTTGTGGCAAAGAGGGTATCGTCAGATGAGAACCCTGCGGATCCCCTTACGAAGGGACTGACGAGGGTGAAGCATTTGCAGCATGCGAGACGCATCAGGCTGAGGGACGATATTAGTTTTACAGATTAGATAGTTATTACTGAAACTTGTAAAATGTAATCGACGTTTGATGATGAATAAAAGTTGTGATTTATTTATGAGTAAGGTGTTGCTATCATTGTCAATTATTTACTATTGTTTCAGCTTTGCATGTTTTGACTTCCAGAATAATAAGTTTATTCAAACTCTCCACAGTCGGTCATATGTCGGAAGTAGGTATGAATCAAGACTGTCATGAATTGGGATTGTAGATGACTAAAGGTGTTTAGCCATAGCAATGGTTGCTACAACATTCATGAGTACTTATAAGTTATGAGTATTGGAATAAACCCACGCTCACTTGTATCACTTCATGGAATTTATCTCGAGTGATCGTGAGACGGTAATATCATATAAGTCTTCAAACCTAGAGATATGAGTTGTTACCTATGAGTTGGTTGTGCATTGATTGCACGTAAACGCATCAGTAACTTGATGTTATAAAATGTGCCTTTGTGTGCAATTCAATAAGTAGTAGAACAAGCATATGAGTCGAAGTTTATCTGTTCCTTCTAGAAATAGAAGCGATATCTGGGCCCCTCGATGATTTTGTTTTGACCTATGTACCGGGCCCGGTCAGAACTAAATTGATGTGTTCGATTAAGTTCTTTGTCAAACAAATCGGAAATCGGGAAACAAACTGCTGGACAATAACTAAGACATTTTCCATGTATTTGTCCGGCTGATATCATGAGAGCAGATGATTATGTGATCACTTATCTAAAATGGCGCTTCATAGTTCAACAGAGTTTTCAAGAGCTACGATTGTCGGTTGGTTCCTGAAGCTATATAGGCAAATACAGTTATCAGACTTATCCAAGTGGGAGACTGTTGGATAAGGTGTCTAAGTCCATAACTTATTTGGTATATACTTGACCCGACCCGGCATGGTCCATTTGGGTTGCACTTCACCCGAACTATTTATATGGATAACATTATGAGAAGAGTATATTTGCGGCCTACTAATATATTATAAGTTATAATATATTAATATGAAATTGTATTATTTAATTAGTATTGATCTTAAATTAATTATGAATTAATTTAGTGATCATAAGATGACTAATTAAATAATGGGCTATTGTACTTATATAGTGTGGGCTAACACTCATAAGGAAATGGGCTAAGCTTGAATGGGAGTCCATGGATCATCCATGGAGCTTTTAACCCATGGTTCCTTGGAATAGGAAAAGACATGGGTTATTAGGGTTTGCGTGGTTCATAACCCTAATCATCTACACTATATAAAGAGGCTTATGGTGCTTGAAAAGACACTATGTGTGTGTGCATAAGGTGTTGCCGATTTCTAGAGTATTAGAGGCTCTCTCATAAGTTTTCCAAGTTTGTGGTGATTTGTGATTTCCATTTGAGGCATTCACATTATTGGTGCTTGGCTCTCAAACTCCCAAGGAATCAACTCACTAACAAAGGTATGTAATTCTTCTAGTATCTTTTGTGTTTAAAAGTACCCCATGTATGCTAGATAGGTTATGAACCTTGGAAAATTATTTTGCATGTGTTTTAGACAAACATAGATCCAAGGTTTCTAGGGTTGCATGAACACCTTAGGAGTGTTAGTTTGCTCAAAACCCAACACTTTGATCTTTATATTACCCAAAAACCATTTAGTTACACATCTGCTTCATACAGGTTTTATTAATCTCTAAACATGACAGATGATTCTCCTGTTAACTCAATAAATCTTTCAAGCAGTATTGGATCTACAACCAGAATTCCCATTCTTTTTCCCAATGATTATGAAGTGTGGGCGTTGCATTTTGAAGACTACGTCCTTGGGCTTGAATACCATGGTTATTTGATACGGGAAGCAATTATTGTCCAGACGTTTACTCATACAGGAACGAGAAGAGAAATGAAAACTCAGCGAGACTACAACCAACTTCTTCTTGACGTAAAAGACATATCAAATGACAAGAAGGACAGGCTGATAAGAAATGTTAAAGCAATGAGGATCATCAGGTTTTCTTTGCCACCAGACATTTTTCGTTTGGTTAGTTCATATAACACAGCAAAAGCCATTTGGGATAGGCTTAAAGAACTGTACTCAACTGATGCTGATCCAGAGCATTCTAATCAGACTCTATTGCTTTCTGAGTTTGGAGCGTTTATAAAAAAGACAGAAGAGAGTTTGGATCAAACATTCAATCACTATAATCATCTTCTTAGCAGGATGATGAAGCACAAGATTGGATGTAAACTAATTGAGCAAAAAGTCATGCTCATGAATGGACTTAAATCTGAGTGGAAGGCGGTTGTTTCTAAAGTAAAAGCGCATGAGCAGTTCAAGAACTACACGTTGGCGAAGCTTGTTGGAATACTGAAGTCACATGAAGCTGAAGTGATGAAAGAAAGTAAGATTGCTTCTGGGATGGGATCGCTAGCGCTTGTTGCGAATGGTAAAAAGGTTGTGGATGGTGATGATTCAGAGTCTGATCTCTCTGACTGCGAACTCTCAAAGGAGGAAGTCGCTTTAATGGTATCCAACCCAAAGAGATTCGCAAAGAAGAACTTTGGTAAAAATAAGAACCGAAACAGGCAGGGCAGTTATAGCTCTGAAAAGGTAAAGGAGGAGAGTGCGAATAACTCTCAGAAAGAAGAAGCGAAGAAGGATAAGAAGCTAATGGGAGACTCTGGCTATGATTGTAACTACTATCATGGAAAAAACCATCTAGCCAAGGAGTGTATGCTTAGAAGATTAAATGAGAAGAAGGAATGAGATGATGATGAAGCTTATTATCTTCGAAAGTTAGAGGAAATGAAAAAGAAGAAGAACGCCGATAACACCATGCCTGCTTTAATTGTGCAGGAAAACGAAGCTGAAGATGAGTTTGGCAGAGTCAAGGACTGGTCGAATGACTCTGAAGATAAAGAGGTTTGCAGAGCTACCCATGGTAGGAGTTTCATTGTGAAAGATGAAGGTTCGCAGTTTGGTGGAAGATGTTTGATGGTTACAAGCGAGGTGTCAGAGATGAGAGGATACGTAACTGATGATGGACGCGGTGCTAATAGTTGTTTTGCTGCGAAACCAGTTGCTGAGCAAATAAGCGAATGCGAACAGGTGATCAATAAGGTAATACGTGACGATCAATTTGACTCCGAATGGTACATCGACAGTGGCTGCTCGTGTCACATGACAGGTAGGAAGGAGGAACTGCGAGAGTTCAGAGCTCTAAAGGATGGAGGTAGAGTGAAATACGAAAAAATTCACTTGGTGAAATCAAAGGTTATAGGATGGTAACCAATGGAGAGTTTTCAATTCGCAAAGTCGCGTGCATGGAAGGATTGCAACACAACCTCATTAGTGTTTCGCAGTCGGTGGTGGGAACAGGATTAAAAGTTTCATTTGACGACGAAGGATCGAAGATAATCGAAAGGAAGTCCAAAACTGTGCTCCTGAAATCAAAACGCAAAGGCGAAATGTATCCGTTGAATCTGAATCCCATCCAAGGGAAGCATGCAATCTATTTACTTGCGAAAGCTTCTACTGATGATAGCTGGCTATGGCATAGGAGACTCTCGCATCTCAATTTTAAAGATATCAACAAACTCGTTCTTGGAGATCAAGTGCGAGGATTACCACTCCTAAAATTTGACAAAGTACATCTCTGTGCAGCCTGTGAAATGGGGAAACAAAGCAGGAAGAGTCATCCAACGATTGTCAACACAAAAGTCATAGAACCGCTTGAACTCTTGCATATAGACCTTTGTTGTCCTTCTGCAATTGAAAGCATTGGCAGTAATCGATATATTCTTGTTATTGTAGATGATTTTTCCAGATTCACTTGGGTGCATTTTCTTAAGCAGAAATCTGAAGCAACTACTAAACTCAAGGACTTCATAAAGCAGGTAGAGCTACAACTGTGAAAGTTGGTTCGTAACGTTCGCAGTGATAACGGTCTAGAATTCAAAAACCAAGCGTTTGATGAATTTCTGACTGCGAAAGGAGTAACTCACAACTTTTCAGCTCCTTATACTCCTCAACAAAATGAAGTTGTTGAAAGACGTAACTGCTCGTTGTGTGAAGCTTCGAGAACCATGCTATCATTCGTAAATCTACCACTTTACTTCTAGGCGGATGCGACAGGAACTACTTGCTTTACCCAAAACCTATCCATCCTCAATAAGCGATTCTATGTCACCCCATACGAAATAATAAATAATCGTAAACCTAATGTCAAGTTTTTCCATGTTTTTGGTTCCAGGTGCTTTATCTTCAATTCAAAGGAACAAAGGAACAAATTTGATGTGAAAGTTGATGAAGGTATCTTCCTCGGGTATTCTCTAACTTCTAAAGCATACAAGGTTCTCAACAAAAGATCCAAAATTTTTGAAGAGGCCTACTATGTTACGTTCGACAATAATTACATGAAGAAGTTTTAGAATCCTGCCACCATGCCACTCTCCAATCTTTACGAGGAGTTCCTGAATCTATTAGATCAGCCAAAAAGGAAATCTCCTCAGGGTCCAAAGTAGCAGACAACAAGGAAGATGAATTGAAGAAAAACATTGACGATGCTGCGAAAGAAATGGAACAGGAACACACCACTACGAAAGATCCTGAGGTTCCAGTTCAACCTACAGATGCGAATGTTCCATCGCAGGGGGAGGGTTCTACCTCAACCTCCTCATCTGATACACCTGTTCAGGGGGAGAACTGAAACCCTGAAGTCAGCTTAGAGCCACCTTTCCAGGGGAGAATCTGAATTCAGAAGATGATATTCACACATCATTCGAGGGGGAGAATGGAAATGCGAATGATGATTCGGATGTACAATCAGAGTTTGAAGAAGTGAATGCAGAATTGGATCCTTCATATGATCCAAATTACCCTCCTTTAGTTAAATGGACCAAAGATCATCCGAAAACTCAAGTCATAGGAGAATCGTCTTCAGGTGTTCTTACGAGAGCTCAACAAAAGGCGAAGCGAACTGCACTATTCTCTAAAGTCGAATTTTGCATGTTCAATTCCTTTATCTCCAAAATTGAACCCAAAAACGTTCAAATTGCTCTTGATCACTCTGATTGGGTGCAAGATTTGCAGGATGAGCTTAATGAGATTGAACGAAACAAGGTATGGAGACTTATTCCCACTCCAAAGGATGTATCTGTTGTTGGTCTTAAATGGGTATTTCGCAACAAGCTGGATAAGGAAGGCAATGTCATAAGAAATAAGGTGCGACTCGTAGTAAAGGGATACTGTCAGGAAGAGGGCATTGACTACGAAGAAACCTTTGCACCCATTGCAAGGTTAGAATCAGTTCGCATCTTTCTTGCATACGCAACACACAAGAACTTTGAAGTTTATCAAATGGACGTCAAGTGTGCATTCCTAAATGGGGAACTCGAAGAAACAGTATTTGTGGAACAACCACCAGGGTTCGTAAATGAAAAGTATCCAAACCACTGTTATATTTTGGACAAGGAAGTTTACGGTCTAAAGCAAGCTCCAAGAGCCTGGTACGAAACTCTAACCCATTTTCTAAAACAGTCTAAATTTAAACAAGGATTAGTCGACCTAACCTTCTTTCACAAGAAAGACGGTGACCATTTGATGATCGTCCAAGTTTATGTTGATGACATCATCTTCAGATCAACTAACCCCAACTTAACAACCGAGTTCCGAAAATTGATGCAAAGTAAATTTGAGATGAGCTCCATGAGTCCAATTAACTTTTTTCTTGGCTTGAATATAAGAGAGAGTCAGGAAGGTATCTTTATAAATCAGGAGGCTTATACAAAGACCTTACTCTCCAAGTTTGGAATGGTGGGAGATTCTAAAGCGAAGGTTCCAATGGCATTCAGAATGAAACTAACTCCATCTGTGGATAAACCTGCAGCTGATATGACTCTTTATCGTCAGTTGATAGGGTCATTTATGTATCTAACTGCAAGTCGACCAGATATCATGTTTTCTATTTGCTATTGTGCTATTGATACAATGCTTAGATGCATGTATTTTCCGAGATCAACAAGAGTTATGAAGATGATTTTCCGAGATGAAATTGATTTTGGTGTGTTTGGGTATAAAATTTCCGAGATTACAAGTGATTTGTGCTATGGTACAAACTTGAGTTGCATGTCTTTTCTTTCCGAGAGAATAAATTGGGTTTATATTATGAACCGGATAAGATGTCCCCTCAAGTTTTTTGATTTATGTGCACAGTATTGACCAGTCATCATGCCTAAAAAAATGCCACGCACCATCTGCATCTCTTATGCATGAGGAGCACGCACCCACTTAACACTCAACACACCAACATCTCTGGGTCCCACATCAAATGGATGTTAGAAACCTTTTTGTCTCATTGGTTGACCATATCCATCTTAGCTCCCTGTCACCCGTCAAGCCTTCATACATGCAACAATGGCCTCTTCTCAAAATGTCTCTAACGTCAAAACTCCAATAATAAATTCAAAATGGATGCTCGTGATTCTCCCCTTATTTTTGATCGAACATGCAATAAAGATAAAAAATAATCATGAAGTCGGGGAAGAGAATATGTCGGATATGATAGACTATCGCACGTCCCCCCTTGATGTGAGCATCTACCCGTAAAAGCGAGGATATTATTTTCTGGTCATCGGTAGACTTGGTGATGTATTGTCGAACTGAACAAACACTATAGAATATATATCATAAATACCGCTGCTGAAGAATCATAATGCTGAACTGAAGTAATGCTGATAACTGAAATGCAAACCCGAACTCCCAAAGAACAACCAATGACTCGTTAATCACGGTCGAAGTGAACCGGTCTAGAACTCTAATCGGTCTGAATGACGGTCCGAGACCATATGTAACCAGTCTGAATGAAGTAAAATGTGAACCTCAGAAATATCCAAACCTCAGAAAACGTTGGAGGAGCATCGTACACCATCTCGGAAAATGTAACTTGATCTGCATGCAGTTTCTCGATGTCTGTAGCAGTGAGAGGTGTTGGGCGTTGCTCTTCTTGGCCCATGAGAGTTGCAATGGCATCTCTCACTGTTTGTCTGGCCAGAACATGTGGACCTTCTTTCATAGATCTCCATATTTCCTCACCTTTTTCCTTACCAAGTAAAAATCTTTCCATTCTAACTTTCAAGTGATCATACTCTTCAACAACTAGCAATGGGGCACGAGAAGGGCAACCGATGTTATTTTCTATTTGCACTGAATACATTTGTTGAGTTGAATTAGTAGCAGCCATTGAAGTTAAGATATTAGAGCAGAAGCGGTATATAGAAGAACTTTTTGATGGTTTTTGAGCATTCTAACACTTCCTAAGTGTACATGCAACCCTAATAACCTTGAATCTATGTTTTCTCTATATACATGCAAATTTCTATTTCAAGGTTATTTCCTAACTAGCATGGCATGGGGAATATATGAAACATAAAAACTAGTAGAAATACATACCTTGTTGTTGCTTGGATTCCTTCAAGACTTTGTGAGCCTAGCACCCCAAATGTTGTGCCTCAAATGCTTCACACAACACCACAAAACTTGGAATAACTTGAGAGAATACTTCTTGCACTCAAAATCAGTTATGCCCTCTCTAGTAACACTCTTAGGTCCCGATTTTGCTAGCCATAGGGTTCCTTTTATAGTGTTGTCACAATTAGGGTTTACACATGAATGCCCTTAATTGTCATGACTCTTGATTTCTCATGACCCATGGGTTTGTAACTCCCATGGACTATCCATGGAGCTCCATATGGTTACAACCAAACCCATAAACCATGGATCATTAATCTACCATAAAAGAATTGATGATTTTCATAATCAACCCTATATTTAATTAGTCTCACTTTGATCACCAAATTAATACTAGATTAATACTTGATCAATACTAATTAGATAATACTATTATTAATATATTAGAACTTATAATATATTAATAATCATAAGTGCCTTATTCTCTCATCTAGTCTATCCAAGTATTGCAATGCCATTCAACCCAAATGGACCATGCCGGGTCGGGTCAAGTTCATACCAAATAAAGTTATGGACTTAGACACTATATCCAACAGTCTCCCACTTGGATAAGTCTAATAACTATATTTGCAAATATGACTTCAAAACCCGACTAGCAATCGTAGCTCTTTCAAAGTCTCTCGGAACTGAGATGATGATGATACGCCATTTAAGATAAGTGATCATATAATCCTCTGTTCTCATGATATCAGCCGGACAAACACATGGAACATGGTCTTACTTATTGTCCAGCATTTGTTTCTCGATCTCTGATTTGTTTCGACATAGAACTAAATTGAACACATCAATTAGGTTCTGGTCGAGCCCGGTACATAGGTCAAAACCAAATCATCGAGGGGCCCAGATATCGCTTCTATTTCTAGAAGGAACAGATAAACTTCGACTGATATGCTTGTACTAACTACTTGTTGAATTATTCACAAAGGCACGTTTTATGACATCGAGTTACCAATGCGTTTTCGTGCAATCAATGAATAACCAACTCATAGTCAACAACTCATATCTCTAGGTTTGAAGATTTATATGATATTACCGTCTCACGATCACTCGAGATAAATTCCATGAAGTGATGCAAGTGAGCGTGGGTTGGATCCAATACTCAGCCCTTATGAGTACTCATGAATGTTGTAGCAACCATTGCATTGTCTAAAGCACTTTAGACAAATCATACAAGCCAAATTCATGACAGTCTTGATTCATATCTACTTCCAACATATGACTGACTGTGGATTGTTTGAATAATATGATATATACCATAACATAATTATTCTGGAAGTCAAAACATGCAAAGTGAAACACAAGAATAATACTAATCTTATATGGCCCCAACACTTTGAGTGTAAATAAAACACCTTTTATTTAAGCACCATATTGATTACTCATTATTTATGTTTCGATTAATCAACTTTATGCTTGAATTAAAACATTAGTTGTCCCATGCTCCAAGCATGTACACTATGGTTTTCCAAACAACAATTATGCCATACTCCAAGTATGCATACTATGTTTACATATGGTCCTCTCTTTGTGAAATAGATCAATTGACAATATTCCAATGATGCTCATTTCACAATTCCAATCCTTGTTGTAAATGAAAGAATACCAAACTCTTGCCATTTACTGTAATCTGTTAGATTCTAAACTTATATGCAATGATCCCTTTGTAATGATTATGCACAGAAGTCACAAAGACTTGACAACAGACATTACAAGATATTTCAATGGAAAGCAATTCCATGAAGTCTCAAATTCAAAGTACATTCCTTTGAACATTCTTCTTGCATTAAGTTCTCTAATCTTACACAGATTCAAAAAGTAACTTCCACCTATGGAAACAATTCCATATTCCTTCTTGCATTAAGTTCTCTAATCTTACACAGAATCAAAGAGTAACTTCCAATTGTCCATGAGTAACCAATCTTTGGTAAACCTCAAACTGTCCTCGACAATTTTGCTTAATCATTTTAGTCATTTCCAGTTCTATTCCTTTTTTCCATCTTAATGCCCTAGGCATTTGGAAAATTTAGAATGGATGAATATTATAGCACATGTAATCAAACTTATACCCAAAGCATATGGGACATGATTTATGCTATAAAATTTTTTATTTGCCATGTTTTCATAATTCGAACTATGAAGAGGGATGTCGTAATCATAATCGAATTTTGAGAACGCAACATATATAGAAATTCTTTATGTTGAACAATTCCAACATAACATTCACATATATCCTTGACTAAAGTTGATAAAACTCAATCTAAGCTGGTAGAATTGGAATGAAGTATAAAATCCTCTCCCTTAATTATAGCAAACAACTTTTCAAAGCAAATTGAAACTTTTGTTTTCTATAATTAACATTGCTAACCTGCAATATTTAACATAATCGTCATGCTCCCACTAGCATAATGATTACCAGCATAACACTTTATGCTCCCACTAGCTTTGACATGTACTCAGAAATCAACTGGACTTCTAGAAATCAATACTTTACTGACTTTCTTACCAAAGTTCATATTTCGGATACTAGATTGCTTTGATAAGACTTTATCAAAAACATACACCTTTCCTTAGATAGCTCACATGTTTGTCTAGACCTTTTGCAATTCTCACTAGTTAGTGTGTCGGTTAACCACACACGCTCCACTAACTATATGAGAATGCAAATATCACAACCGCTATCTACTTAAAATCTTCTTAGTGGAAGCGTTTCCTCACCATCATTTTCATGAATCGAAGAGACCTTATGACACTTAGATTTTATGGTGTATGTGTTCCTATCCATGTGAATTTGTCATAACCATAATCACAGGACTAGGTTAGTGACACTTCCAAATTCATAGGGACTGAACTTGTGCAATCTTAATTTCTTGCCACCTGGTAGCACAATGCCCACCATTGCTTCCGGGTTGTTATGCAAACAATTGAGAACTCATAGAACTCACAAGCATAATCAACTTTCAACTGGAATAGACACAGAAACAAGAATATGTCAACACGATAGGTTACAAACCTCAAGTCGTGGGCTAGTGATTAACAAAACTCTTGATTTAGTTCTTGAAACTATTTCAGAATCATTTAGACTCCCACTATCCTCTTGACATATAAGACTTCTCTTTGTCAAGAACCATTCCTTGACAAAACAAATATTCAAGATCTAGTGCGGATTCTTATCAAGTTAAACACTTCTCACTATTGGTCTTAGCTGGTCTTTGTTTTATCCAAAACATCACAACTTACCAATCTCAAATGTACAAGAATAGGAAACATCTTACTCTACATTTGACAAGTGTTATGAACTTTCTAAAGACTATGTCACTCAAGTTACAATCTTGGAGTATAACTCCAGGATTTGTTTTTGGCACGAAGTATGAATTATCTTTTGATTTAACCATTTCAACAATTCACGATTCCTCTCCTCAGGTAACAAACACACTAAGGTGTCCTCAGAGGATCAATTGTGATATGGTTCCATAATCACTAAGACAATCATAAAACAAAATACACAAGTACTCTCCCATCTCTTCAGATTGGAGAAAATTTTATCTTTCTGCCTTATTTGATTCTTCTTATTCATTCTGCCATACATTGAAACTTTTCCAATGTTTCAGAATTACACTTAAACTCGTAAGCATAACCATATTTACTAAACTTTAGTAAATCATAACAAATAATCTTATCTACCTTTGTGGTGGACCTGACCAGCACACAACCAAGTGTACCCAATCTTTTAGTCCTTCACTTGACTCATGTGAACAAGGAATTAGTCTTAATTTCCCAAAGACGAAAACTTCTCATTCATCATACAATACAAGTTGCATGATTCCAAGTTTCTATCTAACTGAAACTTGGGCGATGAGAATCTTTCCTTATTTGGTAAATTATGATACTACCACAAATGAAAGAATCAAATCCATTTTCAAATATTGCTATTAATGGAAACATATAATCAACAATTTTTCACAAATGCCATTGTAAGGATACTTAAAATAAATAAAATCAAAACTTTTCTTTATTTTAAAACTTTGCGGAAAACTTATCCTTACAACCCATATGAAAACCTTGTTGTTATCTATTCCTAAGCAATATGTCTCAACTCTTAAGTAATAGCTCAAAATTCTGATCACCGAACCATGCGATCAAAATCCCTCTTCGCGATCAGAATCAACATATACTTTCTTTAAGTTTCTTCACTTTTCTTTGATTCTTAAAACATCAACATGTGACCCAGTCACATCATGCAATAAGAATCTCAGAATAGAAACTTAATAGAGTTAGACAATGGACTTTACCTGAAGTAGAGTCAAACATTTGACTTTACTATCCTTATGGACTTTTAGGTAAATTTGGCAGCTTCGCAACCAATGCCCTTCCTTTAGCAACAGAAACATATGGACTCTTTGGAAACGGTACACGGGACTATCACAAACTTAGCCTTTCTCTTTACCATTTGGTCAACCGAGTTGACTATGGCCAATCCCTTTCAATTGGAAAGAGAAAGTTTTTCTGGACTTCCAATGTTACCATTGTCAATGTCCATGGAAGTTTGGGAAGTTGATCTTCCAATCAAATTTTGCTTTACCAATGCTCCAAATCATTGCTGATTCAGCATCATCAAGCAACTAGGTAAGATCATTAAGGGTCATGTCGTGATCTGTTATCAGGGAGTGACCAAGTCAACAGCCAGCTACCTTGAGACTTCGACACCCGACTCTCCCGGCTTGTCAATATGTGACTTAATCTCCAAGACCTAAGCACATATAGACTTTGTTTGCCAATAGGGATTGAGTGACTTAGAACTTATCATGTCTTGAAACTTGTGGGATAGGGAGATTTATTGGAGTAGGTGGAGGAAATGAAGTATGATTTTCAGTCCCACTAATGCATAACAAAGGGATTGATCTTTCACCTTGATTGCCATTCGGGATATCATCTTCATTAGAAAACTTCTTCCTAAAGATTTGGGAAGACCATAGCTGTCTAAACTAGACATCTATAATGGGAGAAATTCAAGTTAGTTGATTTAAAGTCCTTAATATAACACCCAATATGAAATATTAAGGCTAGGACCCAATAACCTATTTATAACTGGAAGAGGGATGCCGTAATCCAAATTATAAAATAGTTAAAGGTAGGTAAATGACGATTTACCAATTTCCACCATGAAAAACGAAATATAATTAAGTTTTAATTGGATTTGAAACTCCTAGATCTTTTGAGATACATTGAACTTTCAATGGCATGTTTGAATCTCGATTGTGCCCTCTCAAGTTTGTGACTGGGATGCCGAGGATCACAAACAAGGTGTGAATAACCATACAAATTGACTTGGTACCCTCAACAATATTACCTAATCGATGTGCCGGTTAACCACACATGCTCCACCGATCTATAATAAGGTCAAGTTACCCTTTGCCACTCTTACTAGTCCATGTTAGTGTGCCGGTTAACCACACACGCTCCACTAACGACTTGGTAAGGTACAAAGTGTAATTTTATGGGCTAGCACCAATTTCACATTTTCCTAAAGTAACTAAGATTGGGAATTTATAATGTATAGTTACTTTATAATTCATTATACTTTTAACGAGTATTTAAAGTCGTATCCTACCCGTTCGGCTAACGACCCTCCACCGATCAAGGAAGCGGTGGGTGAGAGTGGACACCCATTAAGTCACCATTTTATAGGCAACAACCTTATACCCCCCCCCCCCCCTTATAGACCGGCTTCGTGAATGAGGCCTACTAACGGTAAGAAAGACATATTCTTATACATATCTATATAATAAAATTATAATAATAGTATAAGTGTTGATTTTTAAACTTTTTAAAAATCTAAGGTTTAATTTGGAATTAAAGTATTAAAGTGTAAGACTTTTCAAATTCCAAAACTTGAGGGAAAGATTTGAAACTATTCCAAGTCTCTTCAATTTGTAACTTATGAGTTTTAATGGTTCATAAAAAAAAATGAAGACTCTTCATTTTATGAAACATCTTTAGTTCTTTAATTACAATTTAAAGAAGTGACTTTTGGTTATCCATAACTTGAGGACAAGTTATGGACACCATCATTGCCATTAAGATCATGAATTAAACACACATGGAGGTTACACATAATTCCTATGATCTTCTAAAAACTCATAAGAACACAAATTCATGTCAAGCAATTTCAAGAAATCATATAAACATATACAATACTTGAAAATTGATAAAAGCCATGTAAAATGGGTTAACATAATCATTATCATTTTGAAAAACAGATTTTACAAGTCCAAAACAGATTGGGATAATGATTTTAATCCATTTCCAGCAACAAAACACGAAAAGCTGCCCAGCACGATCCTACTCGGCGAGTGCATTATTCTACTCGTCGAGTAGGATGAATTTGTTCATGGACTCGGCGAGTCCTCCCCATGGACTCGGCGAGTCCAGTCGTCAGAGTGCAGAATTTTCGATTTTTAAGCAGTTTTGCATCAAGTATACAGAAAACAATCCTAGGCTCTGATACCACTGATGGGTTTTGAGCATTCTAACACTTCCTAAGTGTACATGCAACCCTAATAACCTTGAATCTATGTTTTCTCTATATACATGAAAATTTCTATTTCAAGGTTATTTCCTAACTAGCATGGCATGGGGAATATATGAAACATAAAAACTAGTAGAAATACATACCTTGTTGTTGCTTGGATTCCTTCAAGACTTTGTGAGCCTAGCACCCCAAATGTTGTGCCTCAAATGCTTCACACAACACCACAAAAATTGGAATAACTTGAGAGAATACTTCTTGCACTCAAAATCGGTTATACCCTCTCTAGTAACACTCTTAGGTCCCGATTTTGCTAGCCATAGGGTTCCTTTTATAGTGTTGTCACAATTAGGGTTTACACATGAATGCCCTTAATTGTCATGACTCTTGATTTCTCATGACCCATGGGTTTGTAACTCCCATGGACTATCCATGGAGCTCCATATGGTTACAACCAAACCCATAAACCATGGATCATTAATCTACCATAAAAGAATTGATGATTGTCATAATCAACCCTATATTTAATTAGTCTCACTTTGATCACCAAATTAATACTAGATTAATACTTGATCAATACTAATTAGATAATACTATTATTAATATATTAGAACTTATAATATATTAATAATCATAAGTGCCTTATTCTCTCATCTAGTCTATCCAAGTATTGCAATGCCATGCAACCCAAATGGACCATGCCGGGTCGGGTCAAGTTCATACCAAATAAAGTTATGGACTTAGACACTATATCCAACACTTTTATCCTAAAGAAAAAAATGATTGAGATACCAAGGTAGTCTCAGATCAACTATAATATGTTTTTATGGATTCAAAGGACATCAAATTCAATCAAAAATATGGATCATTGGTCACCTTCATCTTTAGTATTATTCAATGAAACCCTCACATGTCCCGATGCTTCTGCCTGGTGGATCATTGGTTTCCATAAAATTCAATCAAAATTATGGGTCCACTTTTTGAATCCTTTTTCCGAGATACTAGATTTCTGAGATAATTTATATTTTGTGGTGAATCATATTTCGTATTCACACAATATGAAACCATTTTTCCTTTAAACCCATTCTTCAACCCATCTCGGGTTCAACATGTCCGAACCAAATCAATTCCGAGTCCAAATTTTTTTGAGATAATTTCCATCTAAACCATTTTTTAACTCAATTTCTTAATCTTTTTAATTAAAAAAAATTAATTCCTTCATTTTTTTAATACCAATTATTTTTATTAAAACTATTTTTTTAAACCAATTATTTTTTTACACCTATTTTATCCTCATGGTTCAAGACTTCATTCTTCTTCTTGATTATGAGTGAAGACACAGTTGGTTCAAATATTATTATTTGTGTGCTCTTCCTCTTTCCGAGCAACTCACATTTGCAGCCTCAGATTTTTATGCTTCAGAGATTCGGATTAACAGATTTTCATTCAGAAGCTTGTCTGATCTACAACGTTTTCCGATGTTCGCATTTTACTTCATTCAGACTAATTACATATGGTCTCGGACCATCATTCAGACCGATTAGAGGTCTAGACCGGTTCACTCGGACCGTGATTGACGAGTCATTGTTTATTCTTTAGGAGTTCGGGTTTGTATTTCGGTTATCAACATTACTTCGGTTTAGCATTATGATTCTTCAGCAACGGGATTTATGATATATATATATATATATATATATATATATATATATATATATATATATATATATATATTTCATTCAGAAGCTTGTCTGATCTACAACGTTTTCCGATGTTCGCATTTTACTTCATTCAGACTAATTACATATGGTCTCAGACCATCATTCAGACCGATTAGAGGTCTAGACCGGTTCACTCGGACCGTGATTGACGAGTCATTGTTTATTCTTTAGGAGTTCGGGTTTGCATTTCGGTTATCAACATTACTTCGGTTTAGCATTATGATTCTTCAGCAACGGGATTTATGATATATATATATATATATATATATATATATATATATATATATATATATATATATATATATATATATATATATATATATATATATATATATATATTTCATTCAGAAGCTTGTCTGATCTACAACGTTTTCCGATGTTCGCATTTTACTTCATTCAGACTAATTACATATGGTCTCGGACCATCATTCAGACCGATTAGAGGTCTAGACCGGTTCACTCGGACCGTGATTGACGAGTCATTGTTTATTCTTTAGGAGTTCGGGTTTGCATTTCGGTTATCAACATTACTTCGGTTTAGCATTATGATTCTTCAGCAACGGGATTTATGATATATATATATATATATATATATATATATATATATATATATATATATATATATATATATATATTCTACAGTGTTTGTTCAGTTCGACAATACATCACTAAGTCTACCGATGACCAGACAATAATATCCTCGCTTTTACGGGTAGATGCTCACATCAAGGGGGAGCGTGCGATGCTCCATCATATCCGACATATTCTCTTGCCCGGTTTCATGATTATTTTTTATCTTTATTGCATTATCGATCAAAAATAGGGGGAGAATCACGAGCATCCATTTTGAGTTTATTATTGGAGTTTTGACGTTAGAGACATTTGAAGACGGAGATTGATTTAGTAGTGTGATGTGGCACTGATTTTTGGTCTTCACAGCTCAAATTTTTGGCATCACTAAATGTTCTTCGGAATACGAATATTTATCTTCATACTCTACATTTTAGGATGTCTCATTTTTGTTTGCATGCAGATCAGATTTTATGATTTCTCGAGTTTGGATTTGTGATATTTTGAAGACGAAGATTATTTTGGCGATGTGACGTGGCACTTATTTTTGATCTTCCGATCAAAGTTTTGGTTTTGCTAGACCATGTCTTCGGAATCACATTTTTTATTATTTGGATTTCACTTTTGGCTGCTTCACATTTTCATCAGGTTATTCTTCAAAGATAATTTGGTGCATTATCACTCAAGTTCGGAATATTGAAGACATTGTCTGATTCGACATTGTGCTCTTTGGTTCAACAGTTAAGGGGGAGGCTGTGAACATGATTGGTTTTTGGGGAGTGATCATATTCGAAGATTGAGATTTCATATTTTATTCAGAGTTGGTTCCTCTATATGTTCTTTAATGCTAGAGATTCCATTGCCAGATTCTGAGATCACGACAGCTTCATCTTTTCCGAGACACTTCAGCACCAGACCTACCGAACCTGCCCGTCGGATGTTCTGCCTTTTATCATCACCATTTCCAATCATTTAGCGGGAGATTGTTGGAGCATGAAAATTCCCTACAATGTTGAGTGATTTATTTTGGTTAGAATATTCCCTTGTATGAAAAGAATATTCCCTCCACTAGTATATAAAGTGGAGGTGAGTGGTGTTTTATTTCAAGAGTGCACTTATGTAGACCTTAGAGAGAGAGAGCGAATGTGTGTGTGTGTTTGGCTGGGGATTCTCCCTAGCCATGTGAGTTGTTCATGCAACATGTGTATTCTCTCTATCTATTCATCACAGATTACTCACATACTATGTTCATCATGTTCATACAATTATCTTCTTGATAATATTATTCCGCACCAATCCAATCGATAAAATGGGTTCCTACATGTAACATCCCAAAATACGAAGGTAAAAATTTCATTTTTAAAACTACCAAAACACTCATTATCATTTATTCAAACTCTTAAAGGTATTTTATAATAAAAGCAGTTATCAGAGTACAATCCCAAAATCTCAATGTTGCGGAAAAATATGGGTGCATGCGATGAGATCAAGTCAGACCCTTCCCTTTCGAACCGGAAGTGCCTGAAACCATAAACAACAACTGTAAGCACAAAGATTAGTGAGTTCCCCAAATTCCACATACCATACATATCATACAAGTCATACTTATCAAACAGGCAATAAAAGCTGCTATTTGCCAACCATAGTCTTGCCATTATGCCACAAGTCGTATCATGGTGTTTCTTGCCAGGCTGGGGACCAAACCTTGGGTCTTACAGACATGTGCAAGGAGCTACCTCCTAGTCTTACATGCAAGCATCGTAAAGAAAACTAGCATACAATCTAAAACTACTTATCTACTTAACTGCCAGAGCCCAAACTCTGGTCTTTCATAAGATTTTCCAGGAGCCACCTGCTGGTCTTTCATACAACTGCCAAGGGCCACACTCTGGTCTTCGTATAAAACATAAAAAAAAATAGGCCGAAATTGGTGCCTTTGACCCTTAGTACACTGAAACATCCCAAAATACGACCCACAAATTTCATTTTTCAATCATTAATAAAATCATAAACCATCCAAGATCATAAATAAAATCATGAGTCATGTATCATAATGTGTCATATAAACTGTTCCATATAAAAATCTCATAACAAAATATCATAGTAACACTCCCAGGCTGAAGACTGTGGTGTGTGCCATGTGATCATCTCGAGCCCTTCCCTTTGCTAGTGGAAGTACCTGAAACCAAAACTGAAAACTGTAAGCACGAAGCTTAGTGAGCTCCCCCAAACTACCACATACCATACAATAACATATAAAACACATACTGGGCCTTGTCCACTGCATCGGGCCCCGCCCGGCATCAGACCGAAGTCCGACATAATTTGGGCCCCGCCCGACATCGGACCGAAGTCCGGAATAACTTGGGCCCCGCCCACTGCATCAGACCGAAGTCCGGAATAACTTGGGCCCTGCCCACTGCATCGGACCGAAGTCCGGAATAACTGAACATAACATATACATAAACATGTAACATAAACATATAACTACTGCATCGGGCTTGCCCGGCATCGGACCGAAGTCCGGAACACAAAGGACATAACATAAACATACATGAGTCACAAAGACATCAAGTATACATACTACTTCTCGGGACCACCCCGACATCGGACCGAAGTCCGGAAACATATAAACTGCATCGGGCTAACCCCGACATCAGACCGAAGTCCGGAACTACTGATATCTAAACGGGCCGGCATTGTGGTCGTAGACCCATTCCTAAAGGAGGAAAATCACCTTGCGTAACTGACTATTGAAACACTGAGCGGAAAATATCTGACTGCAACTCTGGTGACTCTCCGGCTATAATTTCCACAATAACACTTAGTCAGAAACTGACAACTATCCTTAGGGTAAATTGACCATTTTACCCCTGGCTAAAGTCCACATCCTGGTCAAAGTCAACTTTCCAGTTGACCGGACTCGCCGAGTCCCAATCCTTTCATCTATCCCCAACTCGTCTCCACTCGTCGAGTTTAGCAAGAATTCGATGAGTTCTCCTTCAATCATAACATCGAGACAATCTTCATCTGACTCGTCGAGTTCCTTCTGAACTCGTCGAGTTTATCTTCATCATATGATAGTGTCTAGTCTATGACTCGCCGAGTTGTATGAACAACTCGTCGAGTCTGTCTTCATGAGTTCGGAGATGGCCTTGGACTCGCTGAGTACGTTCATGCACTCGCCGAACCCATGGTTTCCAGATCCATGGCTATGTCCATTTCGTTCAGTCCCTTCCCTGGACTCATCTAAATCCCTACTAAACTCAACTGGGTTTCTCCTGAATCATAACAGTTTTGGGAATCAACCCACGACTCGCCGATTCCCAAGAATGACTCGTCGAGTCTATGCATGTCCAAGTATATAACTTGACTTCTGATGTGCAAAACTCATCCAAAAGGTAGATCTAGGCTCCTAAGATCGGTATGACACGTAAAGTCATGAACTTTACGTTCATGTATGGGACTTTTATGCTCAAAGGACCAAAAATGGGGTTTATTTCATACTTGGGGTTCTCATGGCCATAAAGATGGCACCTTTATGCCATGAGGACCCTCCAAGGTTCCAGATCTGAGTGTAAATCGACTTGGGACGTCCAAGTCGCAAGGATCAAGCTTCTTGGACCCAAAACATCATAAAAATGACCACAAGGAGATCTAAGAAACTACAAGTCAAGTATGAAGCTTGATTACCAGAAAGTGAAGAGAAACTGATGTTGTTCTTGGATCTACAATCTTCTCTTGAAGTCCTCCTTCTTCCTCTCCTTCCCACAAGCTTCAAATTACACAAGATTACTCAAAAATGGTAATCAAACACTCACAAGGCTCAAGGTGGCGAGTTAGGGTTTTCTGGACGTTGAGGGAGTGATAAGGGAGGCCACCAGGGTGTTAAGTTCTTTAAATAGGGAGAAAACCCTTTAAATTAGGTTTTCCATCAAACAACTCCTACTCGCCGAGTCGGTCTTCCGACTCGTCGAGTAGGTCACTTAGTTCCCCGACCCGGAGTCGATCCTACTCGACGAGTTGGCCTCCAACTCGTCGAGTCCAAGAGTAAAATATGAAGTTGACTCAAATTAAATGGATACCTGGAACTGGGTGTTACAATTCTCCCCCACTTGTCTTAGACTTCGTCCTTGAAGTCTGCTGTCTCCGAAAACAACTCGGGGTAGTGCTCCGTCATATCTTCCTCGGGCTCCCACGTCCACTCTAAACCCTTGCGGTGCTGCCACTACACCTTAACTAACTCTACCCTTTTGTTCCTCAGCTCCTTCGTCTTGCGATCCAAAATCGCCACTGGTCTTTCGATATAGTTCAGGCTATCGTTAACCTGAATGTCCTCAAGGGGTACCACTGCTGACTCATCCACTAAGCACTTCCGCAACTGAGAAACATGGAAGGTGTCGTGGATCTGGCTGAGCTCTACTGGAAGATCTAGTCGATAAGCAACCCGACCCACTCGGCCCAAAACCCTAAACGGACCAATGAACCTGGGGCCCAGCTTGCCCCGCTTCCGAAATCTGATAACACCCTTCCAGGGTGACACTTTCAGGAGGACCATATCGCCCACCTGAAACTCCAAGTCCGAATGCCGCTTGTCAGCATAACTCTTCTGCCGGCTCTGAGCAGTCTGAAGCGTGCTCCGGACTTGCTGAATCCGCTCCGTGGTTTTGAGTACCACCTCTGTACTCCCCATTACTCGTTGACCGACCTCACCCCAACAGATTGGGGTCCTACACTTTCTCCCGTAGAGCATCTCGATGGGAGGTCGGTCTATACTGGAGTTGTAGATGTTGTTATATGAAAACTCTGCTAACGGAAGATACGTATCCCAACTGCCACCGAAATCTAGAACACATGCCCGAAGCATGTCCTCGAGAGTCTGAATCGTCCTCTCACTTCTCCCATCCATCGGAGGATGGAAAGCGGTGCTGAAGTGGAGACAAGTACCCATCTCGTCGTGAAACCGCTTCCAAAACCTGGAAGTAAACCGGACGTCTCGGTCTGAAACCACAGAGACAGGCACTCCATGACGTGCCACTACCTCTCCCACTTCCACACGGGAATGTCCAATGGCTGCATCTTGCCCTGCAGCCTCTGGTGCTCCGCTTTGACCTTCGTGCAGGTCAGGCATCTCTCCACATACCAAGCTACGTCCCGCTTCATGCAGGGCCACCAGTAATCGGGTCGAAGATCTCTATACATCTTTGTCGCCCCTGGATGGATGGAGAACCGAGACTTGTGGGCCTCATCCATCAACACCTGTCGTACTCCACCCCAGTGCGGTACCCAGACCCTCCCATGCAAGGTCAATAATCCTCGGCTATCGTAATCGAACGAAGCTACTCGGCCCACTATCCTCTCGCACTTCTGACGCTCTTCCTTCAGGCCCTCGGCCTGTGCCTCTCGGATCTGCTCCATCAATGGAGTAACCACTGTCATCCGCAGGCAGATTTCTCGGATCGGAGTTGCCACCGCCTTGCGGCTCAGGGCGTTGACCACTACGTTGGCCTTGCCCGGGTGATAAAGGATCTCACATTTGTAATCCTTTACCACATCTAACCACCGACGCTGCCTCATATTCAGATTCGGCTGATCCATGAGGTATCTCAAACTCTTGTGGTCCGTGTAGATAGTACACCGGATTCCATAGAGGTAATGCCGCCAAATATTGAGGTCGAATACCACTGCCCCAGATCTAAATCATGCGTCGGGTAGTTAGCCTCGTGAGGCTTCAACTGTCTCGAGGCATAAGCTATCACATGCCCCCGCTGCATCAACACTGCCCCCATGCCTGTGATCGAAGCGTCATAGTAAACCACGAAATCATCTACTCCCTCTGGCAGGGTAAGAATTGGCGCCTCGCACAATCGCTGCCTGAGCGTCTCAAAGGCTGTCTGTTGCTCAGGACCCCAGTGAAACACTACCGACTTCTTGGTCAGTCGAGTCAATGGTACTGCTATCTTGGAGAAATCCTGGATGAATCTCCTGTAGTACCCTACCAAACCTAGGAAGCCCCGCATCTCGGATGGAGACCTTGGGACCTCCCACCGCATCACGACCTCTATCTTGGCCGGATCAACTAATATACCCCTCTGGTTGACAAGGTGCCCCAGAAACTGCACCTCGCGCAACCAGAACTCATACTTGGAGAACTTTGCGAAAAGCCTCTCCCTCCTCAAGGTCTCTAGCACCTCCCTTAAGTGTTCCTCGTGCTGCTCCTCTCTCTTGGAATAGACCAAGATATCATCAATGAATACTATCACAGACTGATCCAGCATCGGCCTGCACACGCGGTTCATGAGGTCCATGAACGCGGCTGGAGCATTGGTGAGCCCAAACGGCATCACCACAAACTCATAATGGCCATAGCGGGTCCTAAAGGCGGTCTTCTGCACATCATCATCTCTGACCCGCATCTGGTGATATCCGGACCATAGATCGATTTTGGAAAACCAAGATGCTCCCTGTAGCTGATCGAAGAAATCATCTATCCTCGGCAGTGGGAAAAGGTTCTTCACCGTTACCTTATTCAGCTCCCAGTAATCAATGCACATACGGTGCGACCCGTCCTTCTTCTTCACAAACAGGATCAGGGCTCCCCATGGTGAACTGCTCGGCCTGATAAAACCCTTGTCTAGCAGCTCTTGCAGCTGTGTAGACAACTCCTGCATCTCGGGAGGAGCCAACCGATACGGTGCCTTGGCTATCGGAGACAAACCAAGAACCAGGTCAATCCGAAACTCAACCTGTCTCCCAGGAGGTATCCCAGGAAAATCCTACAGGAATACATATGGGTACTCTCATACCACCGGTACATCATCAACCGTCGCCTTACCCTTATCCCAGGTATCCATAACATAGGCGACGTACCCCGCACAACCCTGCTGGAAGTAGTGCCTCACTCTCGCTGCTGAACAAAGAATCGGTTCGCCTTCTGGCATCTCACCCTGAATCACTAACTCTCCACCACTAGGAGTGCGAACCCTCTCCAACTGTAGCTCACAATCAATCACTGCTCCATTGGCACTCAGCCAATCCATACCCACTATAACCTTGTTCCCTCGCAGGGGAATAGGAACCAAATCTACTGGGAACTGCTCATAAAATAACCGCAGTGTACATCCTCTATGAACTCTCGCGATCCTGATGGTCCCGTCGTTTGCTATTTCCACGTCAAGTGGACAATCCAGCTCCCCCAGAGCTCTGCTAAATCGCTTGCTAAGTGCAAGCGATACAAACGATCGGGTAGCCCCCGAATCAAAAAGTACCACAACTGAAATGTCGTTCACTAGGAACGACCCTATAAGCACATACATAGCATAAGTAATAATCACATAAAATGGTAATAAGGAGATGGAGAAGATACATACCGGTAACCACATCCGGAGTCACTCGTGCCTCCTCTGCTGTCAACTAGAAGGATCTGCTCTTCGCTACTGCCGCCTCGTCCAGGCCCTGACGGCCGTCTGTAATCCTCATAGTAGCAGGAGCGGGTGCCACCACCTTTCATGCTGATGCAAGACTCGGACACTGGAACTTCTTGTGTCCCCTCTGATTGCAATGGAAGCAAATCAGATCAGATGTTGTGGTGGTGGTAGTGGTGGTAGCTGTACAATCCTTGCTCATGTGTCCCATCCGGCCGCACTTGAAGCAACCAGAACTCCCCGCCTTGCACACCCCATCTTGCAACCTGCCACACTTGCCAAAACGACTGTGGCTCTGCTGTCCCCTAGACCTGTGATCAGACACCTTGGGCTTTTTGCCCGAACCCACTGCACCAATCGCCCCTTTTGGCTTCTTTTTTCTCTCCATCTCAAGGTCAATCTCCCTCTCACGAGCCCTCGCAATCATATCCTCCAGCGTCCTACAGCTGGAGCGGCTCACAAACTGACGGATATCACTCCGCAACATCTCATGATATCGGGCCTTTTTCATCTCCTCGTCCGCCAGATATTGCGGAACAAGAAGAGCCCTCTCCCTGAACTTAGCGGTAATCTCCGCCACGGTCTCTGTCGTCTGCTGGAGGTCCTGAAACTCTCTAGCAAGCTGTTGCACCTCAATAACAGGTGCAAACGCGGCCCTGAACCTAGTCGTGAAATCACTCAAGGTCATTGCATCCAACACTGCATCATCTCCAATGGCTCTCCCGACCTCCTCCCACCAATCACGTGCCCTGTCCTTCAGAAGACAGGATGCTAATCTGACCTTGTCCCCCTCGGGACACCTGCTAGTACAGAACGTATTGGCGACATCTGCCAACCATCTGGTACTCGCAATGGGGTCCCGAGCCCCATGATAGTCGGGAGCTCCACAAGCTCTGAACTCCCTGAAAGTCAATGTGCGCGATCCCATCATGGCCGCCATCTCAGTACGGAACGCACTCATCTTCTCATCCAGAAGCTCTAAGATACCCTCCTTGACCGATCCAAAGATCACAGGAGTCTGGTCTAGTATGATACGTGTGACCTCCGAGGAGATGAACTCCCTGGTCTGCTCATCTAACTGCTCGGCTCCAGAGCCTGAGCCCGATCCCTCTCCTGCACCTGAGCTACCCACTGTTGGTCTAGGGCGCAAAACCACCATTCTGAAACACAACATAACAAACATCAGCATACTAATATAACCGGAGGGATCACATACACTACAAGTTCCCTGGTCTTATCTCAGTCTTCCTTGATTCGAGTACGGATCCTCTGCTTTCAGTAGTACGGGCCCATACTACCTTCCACATCTATCTGTACTTTCCTCAAGAACTGCCTCGACTCCACCAAGTCCCTTCTACTACTACTACTGCTGATCTCATACTAAACTCTTCCTAGGCTTTCCCTAGGGTAATCACCAACCCACTCTCCGCCATCAGCTGCATAAGAAGTCCCTTCTTTCTCTCACTAACTAGCTTGCGAATACTATTACATATTAATCAGACTAGATAATTCTTCGAATGAGAGATCCTACGCTACAACGGTTGGACACAGACAAGAGCTGCGAAATAGAGCTAGACTTAACCTTCTAAAATTATTTATTCCTTGCAATATGCAATGTAACATATTCGTTTACTACTTAGTAAAAGACGAATAGAACTCCTAAAAGCACAAAGCAAGCAGCATTCGAGCATCAAGTACACATAATCAAGCATCTACTATTCTGGCTATCATACTGACTAATTTGTACTAGCATGCAGTTCTCATAACGTTGAACACATATAACAGGCACATAAGGCATCCTTCCTAGATCCTTAGTCCTAATCTAACATGTTGTTCTAATAAAGCTGATAATCATAACATAGCATGAACTTGTATGGGTAATTTGGGAGTGCTTACTTGAGCTCGGCTGATTGCATGCACCACACCCTTTTCTCTTCTCAAAGTTCTTTTCTTTCTAAAAATTCTTTTCACTTTTCTAAAACTCTTTTCTTTCCTCAAGATCCTTTTTACAAAAATTGATTTTCTTTTTGAAAATTTCTATACCAATTCCTTAGTTTGAGTTCAGACACACCCGGAAGTGTGCCCGAATCCCTCAAACCAAGGCTCTGATACTAACTTGAAACATCCCAAAATACGGCCCAAAATTTTCATTTTTCAATCATTAATAAAATCACAAACCATCCAAGATCATAAATAAAATCATGAGTCATGTATCATAATGTGTCATATAAACTGTTCCATATAAAAATCTCATAACAAAATATCAGAGTAAAACTCCCAGGCTGAATACTGTGGTGTGTGCCATGCGATCATCCCGAGCCCTTCCCTTTGCTAGTGGAAGTACCTGAAACCAAAACTGAAAACTGTAAGCACGAAGCTTAGTGAGCTCCCCCAAACTACCACATACCATACAATTGTTGGATTAATGTCTAAGTCCATAACTATAATTGGTAAGACTTGACCCGACCCAGCATGGTCCATTTGGGTTGCATGGCATCATGCATTTGGATAGACTATAATGAGAGAAATAACACTTAAGGTTGGTTAATATATTATAAGTTCTAATATATTAATAAGGTTATTTAATTAGTATTGATCAAGAATTAATTTGGAATTAATTAAGTGATCAAAAGGAGACTAATTAAATATATGGGTTGATTGTGTAAATCATTCATTCTTATATATGTGGGCTTGTGATCCAAGATTCCTTATGTTGGACTAAGTCCATGGGGTGACCCATGGATACTCCATGGAGGTTAAAATCCATGGAGCATAAGGAATGGGTAAAGTTATGAGTTACATGGTGTAACCCTAATAGCCACCATATAAAAGAATCACATGGCTCAAGAAATCGTGCACTAATGTGTGAGTGTGAGGGCTAGACGGTTTCAAGGAGTGTTCAAGTTTCTCTCAAGTTATTACAAGTGTATTTGGTGTTGTGTGAACCATTTGAGGTGTCACACTTGGGGCACTAGGCACTCAAGCTTCATGAAGACATTCTACATCAAAGAGGTATGTATTATATCTTGTTATATTTATTATTTTGTATGCTAGATTAGGATAATACCTTGGATGTTCATAATTGTATGTATAATAGAGAAAACATAGATCCAAGGTATTTAGGGTTGCATGTACACTTAGGAGTGTTAGAATGCTCATAACCCAACAGTGGTATCAGAGCCTAGGCTTGTTTTCTTGTTATACTTGCAAAATTAGCTGAAAAATCGAGTTAGATGCATATATTCGATTGTTTTGGCTGGAATTGGACTAGGAACATTACCCTAAGATGTTTTTGGACTTATAAACTTGTTTTTGATGTGGTAATGTTCATGCTAATCCAATTTCTAAGATAATTGTCATAATTTCAAGATTTGTATTAGTTTGTATGTTCATGCTAATTTCTTGAAGATTGATGATTTGACTTATCTTGTTCTTATGAGGTTCTTAGATTAATAGAAAAGTTGTGTGAAATAGTTGTTTTCAATCCATTTTAATCTAAGAGTTGATTCCAAAGTGTGTTTTTGTAACTTGTCCTCAAGTTATATGAAAAGTCACATTTAAGAATCATAAAACTCATAAAAGTTGGCAAAGGTTACAAAATGAAGAGTCTAGTTCTAATTAAATGGTTTTATGACTCCATAACTTGTCCTCAAGTTATGGAGGTTCAAGAGTCTCTTCATTAAATTAAAAAAAAAGTGTAACCTTAATTAGTTCCATAAGTTACAATAAAAAAAAGTTATATTTTTTTTATTAATTAGTTTAAAGTCTTCCATAACTTGTCCTCAAGTTATGGAACTTGAAGAGTTTTTTTTTTTAATTAAAACTACTTTAAACTCATAAGTTATGGAATTAATTAGTTTTGAATAGTTTCAAAACTTGCCCTCAAGTTTTGGAATTTGAAAAGTTTTCACTTATGAATACTTTAATTCCAAGTTAGCCCTTAGAATTTTAAAAGTTAAAATTCAACCCTTATACTTTATAATATTATAAGTTAATAATATTTATATATATGTATAAGAGTAAAGTCAGTCTTACCGTTAATAGGCCTCATTCACGAAGCCGGTCTATAAGGGGGGTATAAGGTTACTGCCTATAAAATGGCAGTTTAATGGGTGTCCACTCTCACCCACCGCTTCCTCGACTGGTGGAGGGTCGTTAGCCGAACGGGTAGGACAAGGACTATAATTCTCCTTTCATTAAAAGTATTAATGATAAATACTAAGTAACTAAACTCTTATTAATACCCAATCTTAGTTACTTAGGAAAATGTGAATTTGGTGCTAACCCATGAAATTACACTTTGCACTTTGCTTAAGTCGTTAGTGGAGCGTGTGTGGTTAACCGGCACACTAACCTGGACTTAACAAGGTAGGCAAAGGGTAACTTAATATTTATCATAGTATCGGTGGAGCGTGTGTGGTTAACCGGCACACTGATTAAGGGGTAAATATTAAGGGTACCAAGTATATTTGCATGGTTATTCATACCTTGTTTTGTGATCCTCGGCATCCCAGTCACAAAACCTGAAGGGCACACTCGAGATTGAAACATGCCTTTGAACAGTTCAATGAATCTCAAAGATCTAGGACTTTCAAATCCAATTAAAACCTAATAAATTATTTCGTTTTTCATAGTGGAAATTGGTGAATCGTCATTCACCTACCTTCAAATATTTTATAGCTTGGATTACGGCATCCCTCTTCTAAGTTATAAAATAGTTTGTTGGGTCCTAGCCTTAATATTTCATATTGGGTGTCATATTAAGGACTTTAAATCAACTATCTTGAATATCTCCCAAAAAAAAGATGTCTGGTCTAGACATTTATGATCTTCCTAAATCTCTTGAAACAAGCTTTCCTAAATGAAGATGATGTCCCATGGATATCATACTTCTTTCACCTCCTCCAATTATTCTCCCTAACCCACAAGTTCCTAAAAAGTTTAAGGTCACTCAAGCCCTATTGGCAAGGCAAGGTCTAGGTGTGATCACATCTTGGAGATGTAGTCACATATTGACAAGCCGGAAGAGTTGGGTGTCAAAGTCTTGAGAAAGTTAGTGGCTCAATTACTTTCTAAGTCACATAGTGAGTTCTTTTGGGAATCCTATGAAACAGACTAAGACAAGACCCTAATGATCTTATCTATTTGCTAAGATCAACTTCCTAAAACGCTATGGACATTGACAATGATGACATTGGATATCCAGTAAAGCTCTCTCTTCCCAGTGGAAAGGGATCGGCCATAGTCAACTCGGTTGACCCAATGGTAAAGAGAGAGGCGAAGTCTGAGATAGTCCCATTATCAAGGGTCCATAGGTAACTATTGCCAAAGGAAGGGGCATTGATTACGAAGCTGCCAAATTTACCTAAGGATGTTAAAGTCAATAAGTTTGGCTCTACTTCAGGTAAAGTCCATTGTCTAACTCTATTAAGTACATGCTGATTCTGATCGCGAAGATGGATTTCAATCGCATGGTTCGGTGATCAGAATTTTGGGCTATTACTTAAGAGTTATGATATTTATATTGCCTAGGAATAGATAACAACAAGGTTTTCATATGGATTGTAAGGATAAGTTTTTCCGCAAAGTTTTAAAATAAAAGAAAAAGGTTTTGATTTTATTTATTTTAAGTATCCTTACAATGGCATTTGTGAAAAGTTGTTGCCTATAAGATTCCATTGATAGCAATATTGGAAAAATGGATTTGATTCTTTCGGTTGTGGTAGTGTCTAATATTACCAAATAAGGAAAGATTCTCATCACCCAAGGTTCAATTGGACCGAAACTTGGAATCATGCAAGTTGTATAGTATGATGAATGAGAACTTTCAGCTTGGAAAATTAAGACTAATTCCTTATGTGAATAAGGAAAGGACTAAGGGATCGAGTACACATTCTTGTGCACTGGTCAAGTCCACCACAAAAGATCAAGAAGACTATTCGTCATGATTTACTTAAGTTCAGTAAATATGGTTATACTTATAAGTTTAGGTATAAGTCTGTAGCATTGGAGAAGTTTCAATGTGAGACAGAACGAATAAGAAGAATCAAAGTATGGCAGAAAGATAAAAGTTTCTCAAATCTGAAAAGATGGGAGAGTACTTTAGTATCATGTTTATGATCATCTTAATGATTAAGATACCATATCACAATTGGTCCTCTAAAGTCATCTTAGTGCATTGTTATGACTAAGAAGAGGTGTCATGAATTGTTGAAATGGTTAAATCAAAAAGATGAGTCATACTTCGTTCCAAAACAATTCTTAGAGTCATACTCCAAGATTGTAACTTGAGTGACATATCTTAAAGAGGGTTTGTTAACACTAGTCAAATGTAAGAGTAAAAGGTTATCTACTCTTGTACATTTGAAATTGGTAAGTTGTGATGTTTTGGATAAAACAGAGACCAATTTAGGCCAATTGTGTAAAGTGTTAGTCTTGATAAAGAATCCGCACTATCTCTTGAATATTTGACAAGGGAGTCTTATATGTCAAGAGGACAGTGGGAGTCTTAAAGCTCTTGAAAGTTTCAAGACTTAATCAAAAATAAAACCTAAAGTCCTTCACTAGCACACGACTTGAGGTTTATAACCTATCGTGTTGAAATTTTTGTGCCTATTCAAGTTGGCTTTGCATAGGAGTTCTGAGAGTTCTCAATTGGTTGCACAACTACTTGGAAGCAATGGCAGGCACCTGAGCTGCCAAATGGCAAGAATTTAAGATTGCACAAGGTTAATCAATATGAGTTTGGATTTGTCACTAACCTTGTCTTGTGATTATGGTTTTGACAAATCCACATGGATAAGAACACATACACTATTAAATCTAAGTGTCATAAGGTTTCTCTCCGATTCATGAAAATGATGGTGAGGAAACACTTTCACTAAGTAGATTTTAGCTAGATAGCAATTGTGATATTTGCATTCTCAAAGTCGTTAGTGGAGCGTGTGTGGTTTACCGGCACACTAACATGGACTTGTGAGAAGTGGCAAAGGTCTAAACAATTGAGACTATGATTACGGCATCCCTTTTCATAGTTCTAAAATTGTTTAGACACACATGTGAGCTATCTAAGAGAGGTGTATGATTTTGATAAAGTTTTATCAAAACAATCTAGTATCAGAAATCTGAACTTTGGTAAGAAAGTCAGCTGATTTCTGAGTACATGTCAAAGCTAGTGGGAGCATAAGTGTTATGCTAATAATCATCATGTTAGTGGGAGCATGATAATTATGACAAAGGTTGCAAGTTAGGAATGTTAATTATAGAAAACAAAAGTTTCAATTCGTGAGGTTGCAGGGGTTGAAAAACTTGTTTTGCTATAATTAAGGGAGAGGAAATTATACTTCATTTCAATTCTAAAAGCTTAGATTGAGATTTTAATCGTATTTAATCAAAGATATATATATGAATTTCATGTTGGAATGGCTCAACTTAAGGAAATTCTATATATGGGTCCATTATTTGCGTTCTAAAATTCGATTATGATTACGGCATCCCTTTTCATAATCTGAATTTTGAGAACTTGGCAAATTGAAATGGAAATATTATAGCAAAAGACTGGTTTAGTCTTTATGTGAGACATCATGAATCGTGTCCCATATGCTTCGGATATAGGATCGATTACATGTGCTATATTCATCCTTTCTAAAATTTTCCAAATGCTTGGGGCATTATGAAGGGAAAAGGTCTAGAATTGGATATGACTAAAATGATTAAGCAATTGTCGAGGACAATCTAAGGTTTACCAAAGATTGGTTGCTCAAGGACAGTTGGAAGTATAATGTTAATTCTGGAAGGACCATATTGACATAATCTGTAAGGAGGCAACTCTTGTTCAGAAGTGATAGTCAAAATGGAATATGGAAATGTTTCAAAGTTAGAAATTATTCAATCTGTGTAAGATTAGTAAACTTAATGAAAGAAGGATGTTTCCAAGGAGCTGATCTCCTTTGGAATGCTCTGTAATGATTGTTGTCAAGTCTTTCTGACTTCGTGCATAATCATTAAGAGGATCAATGCATATAAGTTTAGAATCTAACAGATTTCAGTAAATGGCATGAATTTGGAATTCTTGCATTTGCAGTAAGGATTTGGGACTGTGAAAAGAGGATCATTGGAGTGATGTTCAATTGATCTATTTTACAAAGTAAAGATCATAGACAAACATAGTATGCATACTTGGTGTATGGCATGACTAGTGTTTAGAAAACATAGTGTACATGCTTGGAGCATGGGACAACTATTGTTTTAAATTCAAGTATAAAGTTGATAAAACCGAAACAATGAATAATGAGTAATCAGTATGGTGATAAATAAAAGTGTTTATTTATATTCATAGGGTTTGATACCATATTTGATTCATTTATTCTTGTGTTTCACTTTGCATGTTTTGACTTCCAGAATAACTAAGTCGCTCTTCCTGAATGATTAAGTTATTCAAACCATCCACAGTCGGTCATATGTTGGAAGTAGATATGAATCAAGACTGTCATGGGTTGGTTTGTAGAGGTCCAAGTTGGTGGACAAAGTGGTGCTACAACGCTCATGAGTGCTCATAAGTTCTGAGTATTGGATTCAACCCGCGCTCATTTGAATCACTTCATGGATTTTATCACGAGTGATCATGAGACGATAATATCTTATATTCTTCAAACCTAGAGATATGAGTTGTTACTATGAGTTGGTTATACATTGATTGCACGAAAACGCATTGGTAACTCGATGTTATAAAACGTGCATTTGTGTATGATTCAACAAGTAGTAGAACAAGCCATATGAGTCGAAGTTTATCCATTCCTTTTACCTTCGGGATAAAAGCGATATTTGTGGGCCCCTCGATGATTTAAAGATGATACATGTGAGTGCTTGGCCAAGCCAGGACTGATTTGATTTGTTCAATCAGTCAGTCATCATGAATCGGAAATCGGGAAACAACAAATGGACAGAGAGAATGATTGATAATCCATGTCTCAGTCCATATGATATCTAGAATGGAGGAATATATGATCCCTTATCTAATGGACAAGTCATTGATAAAGGTCAGAGTTCATCGACAAGGTCAGAGTTCGACAGAAGCTTTTGAGAGCTACGATTGCTTATCGGTTCCTGAAGTCATACGCAATAATAGTTTTAGACTTATCCAAGTGGGAGACTGTTGGATTAATGTCTAAGTCCATAACTATAATTGGTAAGACTTGACCCGACCCGGCATGGTCCATTTGGGTTGCATGGCATCATGCATTTGGATAGACTATAATGAGAGAAATAACACTTAAGGTTGGTTAATATATTATAAGTTCTAATATATTAATAAGGTTATTTAATTAGTATTGATCAAGAATTAATTTGGAATTAATTAAGTGATCAAAAGGAGACTAATTAAATATATGGGTTGATTGTGTAAATCATTCATTCTTATATATGTGGGCTTGTGATCCAAGATTCCTTATGTTGGACTAAGTCCATGGGGTGACCCATGGATACTCCATGGAGGTTAAAATCCATGGAGCATAAGGAATGGGTAAAGTTATGAGTTACATGGTGTAACCCTAATAGCCACCATATAAAAGAATCCCATGGCTCAAGAAATCGTGCACTAATGTGTGAGTGTGAGGGCTAGACGGTTTCAAGGAGTGTTCAAGTTTCTCTCAAGTTATTCCAAGTGTATTTGGTGTTGTGTGAACCATTTGAGGTGTCACACTTGGGGCACTAGGCACTCAAGCTTCATGAAGACATTCTACATCAAAGAGGTATGTATTCTATGTTGTTATTTTTATTATTTTGTATGCTAGATTAGGATAATACCTTGGATGTTCATAATTGTATGTATAATAGAGAAAACATAGATCCAAGGTATTCAGGGTTGCATGTACACTTAGGAGTGTTATAATGCTCATAACCCAACAACAATAACATATAAAACACATACTGGGCCTTCCCACTGCATCGGGCCCCGCCCGGCATCAGACCGAAGTGCGGCAAAATTTAGGCCCCGCCCACTGTATCGGGCCCCGCCCGACATCGGACCGAAGTCCGGAATAACTTGGGCCCCGCCCACTGCATCGGACCGAAGTCCGGAATAACTTGGGCCCTGCCCACTGCATCGGACCGAGGTTCGGAATAACTGAACATAACATATACATAAACATGTAACATAAACATATAACTGCTGCATCGGGCTTGCCTGGCATCGGAACGAAGTCCGGAACACAAAGCACATAACATAAACATACATGAATCACAAATACATCAAGTATACATACTACTTCTCGGCACCACACCGACATCGGACCGAAGTCTGGAAACATATAAACTGCATCGGGCTAACCACGACATCGGACCGAAGTCGGGAACTACTGATATCTAAACGGGCCGGCATTGTGGCTGTAGACCCGTTCCTAAAGGAGGAAACTCACCTCGCGTAACTGACTGCTGAAACCATGAGCGGAAAATATCTGACTGCTGCTCTGGTGACTCTCCGGCTATAATTTCCACAATGACACTTAGTCAGAAACTGACAACTATCCTTAGGGTAAATTGACCATTTTACCCCTGGCTAAGGTCCACATCCTGGTCAAAGTCAATTTTCCTGTTGACCGGACTCGCCGAGTTGGCCCGCCAACTCGCCGAGTCCCAATCCTTTCATATATCCCCAACTCGTCTCCACTCGTCGAGTTTAGCTAGAACTCGACGAGTTCTCCTTCGATCATAACATCGGGACAATCTTCATCTGACTCGTCGAGTTTATCTTCATCATATGATAGTGTCTAGTCTGTGACTTGCCGAGTTGTATGAACAACTCGTCGAGTCTGTCTTCATGAGTTCAGAGATGGCCTTGGACTCGCCGAGTACGTTCATGCACTCGCCGAGTCCCATGGTTTCCAGATCCATGACTATGTCCATTTCGTTGAGTCCCTTCCCTGGACTCATCTAAATCCCTTCTAAACTCAACTGGGTTTCTCCTGAATCATAACAGTTTTGGGAATCAACCCACGACTCGCCGAGTCCCAAGAACGACTCGTCGAGTCTATTCATGTCCAAGTCTATAACTTGACTTCTGATGTGAAAACCTCATCCAGAAGGTAGATCTAGGCTCCTAAGATCGGTATGACACGTAAAGTCATGAACTTTACGTTCATGCATGGGACTTTTATGCTCAAAGGACCAAAAATGGGGTTTATTTCATACTTGGGGTTCTCATGGCCATAAAGATGGCACCTTTATGCCATGAGGACCCTCCAAGGTTCTAGATGTGAGTGTAAATCGACTTGGGACGTCCAAGTCGCAAGGATCAAGCTTCTTGGACCCAAAACATCATAAAAATGACCACAAGGAGATCTAAGAAACTACAAGTCAAGTATGAAGCTTGATTACCAGAAAGTGAAGAGAAACTGATGTTGTTCTTGGATCTACAATCTTCTCTTGAAGTCCTCCTTCTTCCTCTCCTTCCCACAAGCTTCAAATTACACAAGATTACTCAAAAATGGTAATCAAACACTCACAAGGCTCAAGGTGGCGAGTTAGGGTTTTCTGGACGTCGAGGGAGTGATAAGGGAGGCCACCAGGGTGTTAAGTTCTTTAAATAAGGAGACAACCCTTTAAATTAGGGTTTCCATCAAACAGCTCCTACTCGCCGAGTCGGTCTTCCGACTCATCGAGTAGGTCACTTAGTTCCCCGACCCGGAGTCGATCCTACTCGACGAGTTGGCCTCCAACTCGTCGAGTCCAAGAGTAAAATATGTAGTTGACTCAAATTAAATGCATACCTAGAACTGGGTGTTACATACAGTGAGGAGACTTACCTCAAACAAAGACAACCGAATACTCAAGCTGCTTCTACCGGAATCTGTGTACTGACAACATCAAATAATATTTCATCAATAATTGGTTCCCGACCCAACCAGAATTCTAGTCCAATAACCAAACCTTCATGCTAAAAGTCCATTTACCCTTTTTCCTTACTTTTCATAAATCCTAAGACCAATCCACAAGCATCATAAGCCCAAACCCTGAAATGACACCACAAGGCCCAATAAGGCCCATATATCCAATTTTGGCCCAATCCCATCATGGGCATAACCCGAGAAGGCTCAATATCCTAAAAGGCTCAAAATAACCAATGGTCAACCATGGTCAAACTTCCAGTCAACGATCCATGGACAACAAGTCGACAAAACAAGAAAAGTCAAATAGGCCAAGTACGCTCCGCGTACTCAGCTGGTACGCACAGCGTACACGCTTTGGGGCCAGTACACACAACGTACCATATGGGTACACCCAACGTACTCCCTTGAAGCCCATTCTTCTCCATTAAGCACTTAACCACTTAAGTCCTTGCTCCAAACTCAAAGATTTGATTCCTATGGATGACTTCACACATAAAGTTGGCAACTTTACTTGCATGCATGGCTTAATGGGGATCTAGAGCTCAAAAGAGCTTAACGAAAGGTCTTAACACATGCATGAGTCCAAATAAACCATAAATATCACATTTTTATGCCTTACGGACACCTCAAACATCCAGATCTACAAGATTAAGCCCCTGAAACAACTTTAGCTCACAGGGACCAACCAAAAGAGGCTAAAATTGTCACACCCCCAAACCAAGGATGGCGGAAATGTACGGGGGTGGAGGACTTCATGTATAGTATCATAACAACAATTGTAATAGTAATTCAAGCAAACACAACCAACATATATATAATTGAAAAAGTTACATCATTGTATGAATTACATGTTTAAGAATCAATTACAATATGTTGACAAAATATGAAATAGTAGACGCCTTAGCGTCCGATCCTCAAAAGCACTTGGTTACCTGTTTAATGATTTCCTGAGAATACAAGTTGTTTGAAAAAGTGTCAACACAAAGGTTGGTGAGCTCATAAGCTTTTGTTGACATTATTAAAAGCCTTTCGTTTGTAAAAGTAGTATTTGTTTTAGAAAAATCCAATATTTTCCTTAAAATGTATATGTAGTCTTAAATCCAAAGACCGAAATGTATAAGTAACTTTTCTTACTTATAATAAATAATGTAAGTTTAAATCGACATAAACTCGTTTAATTTTAATGAAGTTCCCGTAAATTCCAATATTCATTAATACTTTATGTGAGTTTATTAAAGCCTTTTCTTGTAAAAGTAGTGTTCGTTCCAGAAAATCCAATATTTTCCTTAATGTGTAAATGTAGTCTTAAAACCCAAAGACCGAAATGTACAAGTAGTGTTCGTTCCTTATAGTAAAACAATGCAAGTTTAAATCGACATAAACTCGTTTGATTTTAGTGAAATCCTCGCAAATTCTATGTTTGTTATTACCACATGTGAGTTATTATAACCATGCTATGACCTAGTTGGCCTGAAACGACGTTCTTCAGGCGTCGGAAATGTTATGACATTTGTCACCCCAGACCTGTCGGTCTAGCTGTTGCATGCAGCTAAGGTGTGGGTTTGTCAGACCCAATATAGATCTATACACAAGTATCACGCTCTCCCTCGAGGAGACTCTGGTTATAATACAGGACTTATTTGTAAATTGAATCGAATGTCTCACAGAAGTCATTAACGAATTTACGTGTAGTGTAATGAAAACTTGGTACCGTATGGCCGTACCTTGCTTAATGAAAATATCCTTTGTATAAATGTACCATTTTTAAATGTATGTGTTATGTAATGTTTCATAAAGTCATTAACGGAAGTACGTGTTATGAAAACTTGGTACCGTATGGCCGTACCTTGCTTAATGAAAATATCCTTTGTATAAATGTACCCTTTTTAAATGTATGTATTATGTAATGTATCATAAACTATACCTATTATAGTTTATCAACCAAGGGTAGTACGTAGTAATGTATGCAAACTATATTCAAAATAGTTTATTAAATGTTTGAATATATCGGTTGTACTTTGATTATAATCACTTGTTATTCTTTATATTTTATATGTCCAAATCCATTTGTAAACTGATGTGTGTCTAAATATTAAGATAAAATGTCATATATTGCAATAACATATAATCACATAAAGATATACACCTTGCTCAACATGTTACAAGGTGAAATGAAATTGACAGCAACTTTTTGTTGTATACAGTTTCTGTTACTGTTCTTAGAAAATTTATAGAAAAATCATCAAAGCTCTAAATCCAAATCCGCAAATTCTGAGAGTTTGGAATATGAGTCTAGTTTGTTCGTAAATTTTATCATGATTTTTAGTGATCTCTAACAGAGGTGAAAATGTTCATAATCACAGACTGGTCCGGGTTTGCCTTTGAAATGATAGGCAGTTTTGTACAAATCACAATAAATTGTAGAAAAATCATATGGAGATGTGCAAGTAGCCATTTTAAAGCTAAGAGTTTGAACTACTTGCACCTGGAACAGTTTTGAAAACTAAAATATTTAAGTTGACCAAAACAGTCCGTGATCGAAGTTCATCTTTTCTGATGTAATCTGATAGAAAAAGTTTAATTGTGTTCTTGATGATTTTACTTGTATTCCCCCCTTAAAACTTAAGAAAAACATGTAAATGTAGGGGTATGAACACACCTTATGTGATTTCAGTAGATGAAAGTGAGATAGAGGAAGTGTTCAACCCAAGAACACTAAGAAGATGTCTTGATGATTCGAGAATCTAACACCAAATAAGATGGAATTTGTGTAAGATATCAATGATTTGAGTAGAATGGAGTTTAATAATTATGTGAATGATGAAGATACTTAATAATTGAAGAAAGAAATCCCTGGAGAAAGCCTTGAAGTTCTTGAAGTTGAGAGAAAAGATGAGAGAATTTTGGAGAGTGTTCTTGGTTGCTAAGTGTAGAATGAAAGGGCTTTTAAGGAGAATGAGGAGAGAGGACCAATCCTCCAGCTCTTAGAACGTGGGAAGAGCTGGAGATAGGGTGTAAAGGTCCACTAAGGTGACAAGGAGTAGTGGGAAATAGTGGCTGATCATAGAGTGAGGTGGTGGTGGCTTGCTTTTGTCATAAAATAAGGAAAAGCAAATATTCCCTCAATAATTAGTCCAACCACCAATTCTTTTAATACATTTTTATAAAAACCCTGGAGATTTATATATTTTGGGGCCTTAGTTTATAAAATAAAGTTCTGGGTGAAAATCCCACGTTAAAATAATGAAAAACGGAGTTAAAACGAAGTCGTAGTCGAAAAACCGGTAAAAAGGGGCCGTCTGCGAGACCTCTCGGATGGGGGCTGAGACTTCGGACCCTCAAATGCGAGGCTGCTGTTTGATGGCTTCAGATTTGGTCTCCTGAGAGGCTTCAGCTTCGGTCCTGATGAGAGGCTTCGGATCCGAGGCCTCGGATGAGAGGCTTCGGTCCTGAAGCTTCAGTTCCAGGTCCTTAAGGCTATTTTACCCGTTTTTACCCCGTTTCAAGCGATTTTTGACCCGGTTAAGGGTCGATATGACCCAAATGATTACAAAAAGTTAAAGTAACTTTTGAGAGAGATTTGGGAGAGATTTCAAATAGAAAGAGATAGAGTGAAAACGATTTAGAGAGGTTTCGTTTGTGATTAATTTGAGTGTCCGGCTTCACAACGCAAGGTTCGTAAACCCTGTTAAACCGTGTTTTAGTGTCGTACACACTCCCGATGAGTGTGCAATAATGTTTTATCGTTTTGGTTCAATGTTTACTTAGGAAATTCAACACACGAACTTTCCAAATGATGTTTCTCTCATTAAGATATTGCATTGTACAGTAATTACATAGTGTAAACCCTAATATACAAGGGTTATTGGAGTTGACCGGTTTGACTTGTTGACTTTGTTTGACTTTGACTTGACCGAAATTTGACGGTTGTCACATCATCCCCCCGTTAGAAGGAATTTCGTCCCGAAATTTTCATTTTGACTGGGATTTCAAGAGTTTGGGAAGAGATGTGGATACTTTTGTTTCATTTGATCTTCGCGTTCCCAGGTGAATTCGGGTCCTCGTTTAGCGTTCCAGCGGACCTTCACAATGGGAATACGACTTTGCTTTGTTCTTTTGATCTCCCGATCCATGATTTCTACCGGTTCTTCCACGAAGTGGAGACTCTCGTTGATTTCAATTTCGTCAAGAGGTATCACGAGGGTCTCGTCGGATAGATTTTGTCAATCATATTTTCGGGGTTAAAAAAATAACGTTTTATTAGTTACCTATAGCGACGACTTGTCGTCACCACAGGTTTAATCTATTACGATGACTTGTTGTCGCTATAGGTTTTTAACAAGAGCCAACGACATACCTATAGCGACACACAAGTCATAATTTGCATGTGTGAAGACTTGGAGTACTTTCTAACTGGTTCATGTGTGAAGACTTGGAGTACTTTCTAATGAAAACTGTGCTACTGGGGAAATTAGAAACTGGTACGTAGCTTCAAAGTCAAGAATATGTAGTAGGCATGTGATGCATTAAATGCATGAGGCACACAAGTCATAATTTGCAGCAACATATACGTATATGTGTGTGAATTGAAGAAGAAGGTTACGGCTCAAAGAATATATATATATTCATTTTCTCTTCATTTGTTAGATACACAATAACCATAACATCATAGACTATATATATTCAATTTCATTTGTAATTTTCACTAGTTTATATTCCGCGAGTGTTACCGAAATCATTTATCAATTTTTCAGAAGTGCTTAACTTGTTTTGTTGCATTCCCAACAATTTGCTATTAATTACTTCTCCCACTTTACTTATATAAATCATCACATTCTTACCGCGACTTTTAACTTCTCCCTCACAAATGGATCCACCTGCAAATCATCAAAACCCCATAGATGACCTCGATTGGTTTCAGTACTTTGATCATCAAGATCTTTTCAGGTATATATAAACGTCACTCATTACACCATCTTACGCACAGAAAAGTGATTTTGTCGACATTGATCAAAACATGGTTTGGATTTGTAGTGATCAAAAAGAGTCTTTCATCGTGTTGGATTTGATTATCTTGAGTTTTTGGATTTTTGCAGTGGTGACATGCTCAACCATCATGATTACGAGTTGTCGGAAAAATTGCATGAAGTGCTCGATCAGAACGTTTCCACAGTACTTAACAAAGATCAAAACATCATTTCTAGAAATGAGTTTCACGATTTTGATCCCCTTGAAGATATAAGCTTATGGGATTGTTGGGAGGATGGTAATTTACCATTGGTTAGTTTCAGTGAAGACTGTAAATCCGGTGGTGAGGCTACATGTAGTTCTAGTGCTGCCACCACTGATCACGGTGGCCGGAAGGTGGCAAAGAGATTGAGACCATTGGAGTTTGAAGAGATAGAGAAGTACTTTGAGATGCCGATAATCATGGCAGCAAAGGAACTAGGGATAAGTTTAACAGTGTTGAAGAAAAGATGCAGAGAGCTAAACATAAACAGATGGCCTCATAGAAAAGTTAAGAGCCTTCAATCCCTCATTGAAAATGCCAAGGTAAATTATGATAATAACCTTCTATACATTACTCATGCACTTGGTAACCAAAGTAGTTTTGGTATTTTCTAAAATTTTAATTGTTAGTTTCTTTATAACTAAACATAGGTCCTAGGCATATGCCACATCAAATCAATTGATTTACTACGATCTCCTGATTTATATTTATATAAACTTAACTTATTGTAAATTTTGTGAACTCACATGAAAAATATATTGCATCTACCTTAAAAAAAATTAGGAGTTGGGATTAAAGGAGGAGATAGAGACGTTAGAAGGGCACAAGAAGATGATGGAGAAATTGTCAGGTATGGAATTGACAGAAAGAACAAAGAAGCTTAGGCAAGCTTGCTTCAAAGCTATTTATAAGAAGATAGGACTTAACAATCCTTAGCCATTTTGTTATAATTAGTGGATTTTAATCTACATTGTATGTGTTTTTCTCTTGATAGTTTGATACCCTTTTTAGTTTCATTTTATGTATTTGTCTATTGATTTTTAATGTAGAAAATTTTGTATAATTTGGGTATTATAGTTTGTATTATGTATTTAGCCATATTCTAGATTGCCGACACGACTACGCCGATGACTCTATACCAGAGGTCTATATAAATAGACTTATGAATTTAGTAGGAATAACTTGATTATAATCTTGTGATTTGTTCCATGTCTGATCCACTCCTAAGATTCACTTGACATGCCCCCAGTTATGTGTAATTAAAATTTTATTAGACTGTTGATCCTAATGAGTCTACCCTAAGTCCACAACCAAACAAGGAACAGGTCCTAAGGCGGACTCACCATTTCTAGGTCAATCATTTCTTAATTACACATAACTTCGAGGTACACCTAAAGAATCTTAGAGTTACCAGTTGTAAATTGTTTGTAATACCAAGTAGTGAGATTCAATGAAATAAAATACATGCCTATTTCATTGATAAACCTTTTAGTAAATATCCTTACCATTTATATACACATGTATAATTTCGCACTTTAGTGAACTATTCTTGGTGTTTCTGTTAACGTCTTGGAGACGGAGTTATGGTAGTGGGTAGAAGTAGGTTTTGTACGGGCGTTAAAATTTACACATCATGTTGCTCGTGCGAGAATAAGGGTAGAAGAGATAATTAATAGACGCCTAATCCTATAATTACTTATAGGGGTGATCCTTTTTAATTACGTCTATAATCACGTAGTGCATATCAGTTATACATAATTTGAGATAGAATAGACTTTCGAATAAATGACTCTACTCTAAGTCCACAACCAAACAAGGAACAGGAAGTAGAGCAATAGTCATAGATTCTGAGTCTATAATATCTTTAATTATGTATAACCTTGGCGTATGCACTCAGTTATCATAGGCCTACTAATAGAGGTCTTTAGTTTTCACATAAGTTGGTTATAGTATCACCAAATACTCCTATAGTATTTTTAGGTGTTTAGATTCGATTCTTAAAGTATTCCCTGTAGGGTGTAGTTAGGTTGTTAGATTTGTTGCCCATTATGACTATCCCCCAGTATATGCAAGTCACTCCTCAGACAGATATAGTTGATCAGGCTATATCCTTCCCAGACTTGATTTACATATACCAAGGCATACCCATAATGTACAACTCCTCTTCTTTTACTTTATGTTCTTCTAGTTATGACACTATGTGAGCATGTATGCATGTATTTATACTTTTAATAAGAAACCATTCATTTTCTAAAAGTATATTTATTTGAAAAATGCACAAATCAGAGACTATTAGTCCCAATTGTGTTTATAGTTTGTATATCTTATGTGGTTTGATATACTTAATTCACTATAAACTGTGCTCTGATACCAATCTGTCACACCCCCAAACCAAGGATGGCGGAAATGTCCGGGGGTGGAGGACTTCATGTATAGTATCATAACAACAATTGTAATAGTAATTCAAGCAAACACAACCAACATATATATAATTGAAAAAGTTACATCATTGTATGAATTACATGTTTACGAATCAATTACAATATGTTGACAAAATATGAAATAGTAGACGCCTTAGCGTCCCATCCTCAAAAGCACTTGGTTACCTGTTTAATGATTTCCTGAGAATACAAGTTGTTTGAAAAAGTGTCAACACAAAGGTTGGTGAGTTCATAAGCTTTTGTTGACATTATTAAAAGCCTTTCGTTTGTAAAAGTAGTATTTGTTTTAGAAAAATCCAATATTTTCCTTAAAATGTATATGTAGTCTTAAATCCAAAGACCGAAATGTATAAGTAACTTTTCTTACTTATAATAAATAATGTAAGTTTAAATCGACATAAACTCGTTTAATTTTAATGAAGTTCCCGTAAATTCCAATATTCATTAATACTTTATGTGAGTTTATTAAAGCCTTTTCTTGTAAAAGTAGTGTTCGTTCCAGAAAATCCAATATTTTCCTTAATGTGTAAATGTAGTCTAAAAACCCAAAGACCGAAATGTACAAGTAGTGTTCGTTCCTTATAGTAAAACAATGCAAGTTTAAATCGACATAAACTCGTTTGATTTTAGTGAAATCCCCGTAAATTCTATGTTTGTTGTTACCACATGTGAGTTATTATAACCATGCTATGACCTAGTTGGCCTGAAACGACGTTCTTCAGGCGTTGGAAATGTTATGACATTTGTCACCCCAGACCTGTCGGTCTAGCTGTTGCATGCAGCTAAGGTGTGGGTTTGTCAGACCCAATATAGATCTATACACAAGTATCACGCTCTCCCTCGAGGAGACTCTGGTTATAATACATGACTTATTTGTAAATTGAATCGAATGTCTCACAGAAGTCATTAACAAATTTACGTGTAGTGTAATGAAAACTTGGTACCGTATGGCCGTACCTTGCTTAATGAAAATATCCTTTATATAAATGTACCCTTTTTAAATGTATGTGTAATGTAATGTTTCATAAAGTCATTAACGGAATTACGTGTTATGAAAACTTGGTACCGTATGGCCGTACCTTGCTTAATGAAAATATCCTTTGTATAAATGTACCCTTTTTAAATGTATGTATTATGTAATGTATCATAAACTATACCTATTATAGTTTATCAACCAAGGGTAGTACGTAGTAATGTATGCAAACTATATTCAAAATAGTTTATTAAATGTTTGAATATATCGGTTGTACTTTGATTATAATCACTTGTTATTCTTTATATTTTATATGTCCAAATCCATTTGTAAACTGATGTGTGTCTAAATATTAAGATAAAATGTCATATATTGCAATAACATATAATCACATAAAGATATACACCTTGCTCAACATGTTACAAGGTGAAATGAAATTGACAGCAACTTTTTGTTGTATACAGTTTCTGTTACTGTTCTTAGAAAATTTATAGAAAAATCATCAAAGCTCTAAATCCAAATCCGCAAATTCTGAGAGGTTGGAATATGAGTCTAGTTTGTTCGTAAATTTTATCATGATTTTTAGTGATCTCTAACAGAGGTGAAAATGTTCATAATCACAGACTGGTCCGGGTTTGCCTTTGAAATGATAGGCAGTTTTGTACAAATCACAATAAATTGTAGAAAAATCATATGGAGATGTGCAAGTAGCCATTTTAAAGCTAAGAGTTTGAACTACTTGCACCTGGAACAGTTTTGAAAACTAAAATATTTAAGTTGACCAAAACAGTCCGTGATCGAAGTTTATCTTTTCTGATGTAATCTGATAGAAAAAGTTTAATTGTGTTCTTGATGATTTTACTTGTATTCCCCCCTTAAAACTTAATAAAAACATGTAAATGTAGGGGTATGAACTCACCTTATGTGATTTCAGTAGATGAAAGTGAGATAGAGGAAGTGTTCAACCCAAGAACACTAAGAAGATGTCTTGATGATTCGAGAATCTAACACCGAATAAGATGGAATTTGTGTAAGATATCAATGATTTGAGTAGAATGGAGTTTAATAATTATGTGAATGATGAAGATACTTACTAATTGAACAAAGAAATCCCTGGAGAAAGCCTTGAAGTTCTTGAAGTTGAGAGAAAAGATGAGAGAATTTTGGAGAGTGTTCTTGGTTGCTAAGTGTAGAATGAAAGGGCTTTTAAGGAGAATGAGGAGAGAGGACCAATCCTCCAGCTCTTAGAATGTGGGAAGAGCTGGAGATAGGGTGTAAAGGTCCACTAAGGTGACAAGGAGTAGTGGGAAATAGTGGCTGATCATAGAGTGAGGTGGTGGTGGCTTGCTTTTGTCATAAAATAAGGAAAAGCAAATATTCCCTCAATAATTAGTCCAACCACCAATTCTTTTAATACATTTTTATAAAAACCCTGGAGATTTATATATTTTGGGGCCTTAGTTTATAAAATAAAGTTTTGGGTGAAAATCCCACGTTAAAATAATGAAAAACGGAGTTAAAACGAAGTCGTAGTCGAAAAACCGGTAAAAAGGGGCCGTCTGCGAGACCTCTCGGATGGGGGCCGAGACTTCGGACCCTCGCATGCGAGGCTGCTGTCTGATGGCTTCGGATTCGGTCTCCTGAGAGGCTTCAGCTTCGGTCCTGATGAGAGGCTTCAGATCCGAGGCCTCGGATGAGAGGCTTCGATCCTGAAGCTTCAGTTCCAGGTCCTTAAGGCTATTTTACCCGTTTTTACCCCGTTTCAAGCGATTTTTGACCCGGTTAAGGGTCGATATGACCCAAATGATTACAAAAAGTTAAAGTAACTTTTGAGAGAGATTTGGGAGATATTTCAAATAGAAAGAGATAGAGTGAAAACGATTTAGAGAGGTTTCGTTTGTGATTAATTTGAGTGTCCGGCTTCACAACGCAAGGTTCGTAAACCCCGTTAAACCGTGTTTTAGTGTCGTACACACTCCCGATGAGTGTGCAATAATGTTTTATCGTTTTGGTTCAATGTTTACTTAGGAAATTCAACACACGAACTTTCCAAATGATGTTTCTCTCATTAAGATATTGCATTGTACAGTAATTACATAGTGTAAACCCTAATATACAAGGGTTATTGGAGTTGACCGGTTTGACTTGTTGACTTTGTTTGACTTTGACTTGACCGAAATTTGACGGTTGTCACAAAAATGACCATAAACAACCTAAAAGAAGATCTATACAATGAGTAGACAATATAGGGACTCTATACCTCCAAAGTCACGAAATGAAGATGCTAAAACTGGATCTCTAAGCTCCTCTCCAAGAAATGAGTCTTCAACCTTCTTCTTTTGTTACACAAACCACCATAAACACTCTTCCAAGCTCCAAACTCACTCAAGGTACTCTAGGGATTCAATGTATGATAAAAGAGGTGGAGGCTGGCCCAAAATTACCAGAAGAAGGATGTAATGTTGCTTATATAGGGGTAAAACCCTGAAATTAAGGTTTGGTTCTGAAGGGAGTATGCCCCACGTACCCTTAGTATTCTCAGCGTACTCATGGGCCACCCGCAACTAACTTTCTCGGTACGCCCCGCGTACACATCTAGTACGCCCTGCGTACTAGATGGCCCTCCAAAACCCTAAAACTTCATTCAGCCCTAACTCTTTCGTTCTAAGTCCATTTGACGAACTTTATATCCACAGAAAGGTGACGAGAAGCCCTACACTTCTAACAACTCACCTTAGCCTTAAAACTTCCCGAACCAAAAACCCAAAATTCATAAAGGACTGAGTTTAAATTACGATTATACCCTTGGGCTCCGAAACACCATCGAACACTCGGATCACTTAGACTATAACACCCACATCCAAAAAGGGCCAAATCCTTTCTTCCCCAAGGCCCTAAGCCTTAAGATAACTAATGATCGGGCCACAGGCCCGAATAATGAAGCGATTTGAAACCGAGGGTTACAACTCTCCCATAATTAAATTCCATTTCGTCCTTGAAATCATTCCTTACCATCCCCGACATACCTGACAGCCTGAGGGACACAACCACAACCTTGAGCATACCACGACTTTCCCAAGGCAACCGAACCCAACCCAAGCAAAATTTTCCAACCCAAAGAAGACGAATCCATAATCCCATGTGGAACACCAACCCTACTTTACCTGAAACCTGAAATCTCTAATTGGTCTGACTTTCCGACAGAATGCCCATACTGCACCATTAAGTCCAGACTTAAACATAACGCTTCCAACCCTGGATTGACTTGGTGCTTCTAATGGAAACAAAATCACTAACCATTATTGCTGCCGAACACTTATACTTAACAGAAGGCTCAAATAATCCTTCGAGTAGAGGACTCATCCCTGCAACGGTTACACTTAGACGAGAGTTGCGCAACAGGGTCAAACCATTTACTCTGAGATTATCTAATCCAAGCTACAAGTGACTTAGCATATTTTCCGCATAACAAGCGACTCCACACACGAGTCCCAAATCACAACATTGCCTTGTCCTATCTCGATGCCCTCTAACCGCTTTCTAAAAGCAGCCGAGACCTCCCTGGTCCCAACTTTCCTGCCAAATAACTGAAACACCGGATTCCCTCCCGGTTGCTGAGTCAAAAGACACACAGTCACCCCACGCGACTTTCGAATGAAAGCCTCATTTGGAAATAATTGCCCAGGCTATCTCGCCACTTATGGCTCCAACCGACCATAACATACCGAAAACCCTGGCGCCACCAACTCCAATGCTAAAAGTGAATGCTACATGACCAACTGTAGTCTTATACCACAACCGGCCTCCAACGACCTACCACATACTGATTCCGTGCATGTTGTGGCATTCCTACAGTCTTACGATCTGACCCATCCTGGTCTAATCCATCTGAAGAAATCCATGACCAATCATGGATTTGCCACACCCTCACCGCTGCACAGGGACTGGTGAATGCTACGGGCCACCCTGTAGTCTTACAACACTCCCATACTAACTGCCAACCTAGTGAATGCTACACGCCACCCCGCAGTCTTACAACACTCCTATACTATCTGCCAACTAGTGAATGCTACGGGCCACCGCCGCAGTCTTACAACACTATCAATCCATCCATACTCATCCTGAGTCGAACACACCAGACTATGCGCCCCAAAACGGGCTCGGGTTATGCTTGGAACCCCAACTTGGGTTCATCAAAACCTGCTATCACTCACCAAGAAGGCGCAAACCAATTGTTGAAAATTTCCCGAACTCCAAACGAAAATGTGAAACTCATCCAAGTTTCACGCCTGATTTGGCTTCCGGAAATCGGAACAATTCTCCCCCACTTGAATTCGTCGAAGCTCTCCCAGTACAAAAAGTTGAAGGATTCCCAATCCATCTTACCCCTTATGATTGAACCACTGACAAACTGCGCTTACCAATGCTAGTGTTCCATTACTAGGCAAACCCAAAGACCGCACAACACTTGAAGACCAGATGATCACTCCCTAAAGTCTCAGCAAATCTGACAACCCGAAATATTCTTCCATAGATGACTGCCAACCCCACCAAATTAAATACCACTGAACCCTGACTTTACTAAAAAACCAACCCGTTGACCTTGACCATAGACCTTCTAAAGGATACCCCTGAACTGATCCCAACAGAGAACCGGAACAACCACCGAACACACTGAAATCCGCTCAACAAGATACAAACCCCTTACTGAACCACTAATTATTCATGGCATGGAAATGGCATATAACAATTCTTGATGATACAACTCAAACAATAACAGAGAATTAAACCAAAGATAACGCTTACCCAAACTTATACAGAATTCACATTAACATAAATACTGATAACAACCAAAGAGAAGGCAAAAGATAACATACCTGCAATATCACCTTCTGGAGTCCTAGCCTCCCCTGTCTGACACTGCAATGCCAGAATCCTCTATGTTGGGGCTCATGCCCTAACATGACGATCGTAAATGATCCTCAAAGTAACCGGAGCAGGTGCACTCACTGCTCCTCCCCTCATCATCGGGCAGTCGGCCTTCTTGTGGCCCACTTGGTTGTAGTGAAAATATAACATGCTTGCCCCCTGAGGACAATCCCTGCTAACATGACCAACCGCGCCACACTTGTAGCAGCCAAAACCCCTAGAAAGACAAACCCCATCGTGCAGTTTCCCACACGTGCTGCACTGACCCCAGCCCTGATGGCCCCTCAATTGCTGATTTGAAGTCTTGGGTCTCTTCCCAAGACCCTCCAATACCTGCACCTGATCTGGCCCCCTCTTCCCCAGGTGCTCCAAGTCGATCTCCTGCTCTCGGGATCTAGAAATCATATCATTCAGGGTCTTGCACCCTGATATACTCACAAACTCCCTGATGTTATCCCTCAGCATATCATGATACCTTACCTTCTTCATTTCCTCATCTGCTACATATTGTGGAACCAATAAAGCCCTCTCCTGGAACTTGGCAGTGATCTCTGCCACAGTCCCAGTAGTCTGGCGGAGATCCTGAAACTCTCGTGCTAACTGTTGCACCTCAATCGTCGGTGCAAAATCAGCTCGGAACCTGGTCGAAAAATCATCCCACATCATCACATCAACGACATCATCACCCACCTCACGTCCTACCTCCTCCCACCAATCATGTGCCCTGTCCTTCAAAAGGCAGGAAACAAATCTGACCTTCGACTCCTCGGGGCAGAAACTCGTCTTGAACGCGTTAGCCATATCTACTAACCATCTCCTACTGGCAATGGGTCCTTCTCCCCATGGAACGCGGGAGCTCTACATGCATGGAACTCACAGAAAGACAGAGTGCGAGATCCAACGATGGCCAAAACTTCACCAGCGAACGTGCCCAAGCGTTAATCCAAAATCTCCAAAATCCCCTCCTTGACCGTACCAAAGATCATAGGAGTCTGCTCCAAGATATCGCGGGTAATCTCCGACGAGATGAACTCCCGCATCTGCTTGCTAATCGGCTCAGTGCCTGCACCCGAGCCAGAACCAGAACCAGAACCTCCTTCGTGAGTGCTCATCACCAAACTGAAATACAACACGGAAATAATCAAAACTTACCCAAGAATCCTCATCCCACAAGCTTCCTAGATTCTCGAAGACTCTCCCCGATTCGAGTATGGATCCTGTGCTTTAAGTAGTACGAGCCTAATACTACCTTCCACACCTACCCATACTTCCCTCAGGAATCATCCCGAATCCTCTAAGTCACACTCTCAAACTGATGCACCCTTTGATCGCTAAACAGCACAACCAAATCCACTAAAGCATTCCTTAGGTTCTCCTAGGTTCCCGACCTCACCCTGCCCTCAGCTGCTGAAAGACTCTCACTAATGTCAACTAACTACCTCATGAATAGTCACATGCAACAGAGATTAGATAATCCTTCGAGTAAAATACTCAACCCTAGAACGGTTCAAACGAGAGCTGCGCAATAGGGCCAAATCCATCACTTTGAGATTATTTAACCTGTGCAACATGTGACTTAACATATTCACTAAGTAGCTGATCCACATCACTAAGAGTCCCAAAAAGCACAAAACAAGCAGGATTCAGGAAACAAAAAATCTAACCAGCATACACTCATCAAGCCATTGTATCCGCTTATCTAAAAACCATACTAGCATGCATATCTAAAAGCTCATACAATTAGGCATATAAATGCATTTCTCCTATCATAAAATCATGAGCAAATCCTTAGCTCAAATCTAGCATGCAGTTCTCATAATCATACCATATATCATAATAATCATGTATTGGTATTTTGGGAACCACTTACTTGAGCTCGGCCGATTGCACGCATCACACCCATTTTTTGATTAGAAACGCCTTTTATAAAACATTTACTTTATAAAAAAATTCACCAAACCCTCGGTTTGAGTTCAGGCACACTGAGAGTATGCCCGAATCCCTCAAACCAAGGCTCTGATACCAACTTGTAAGATCCCAACTTACAAAGGTAAAAATTTCATTTTTAAAACAACCAAAACACTCATTATCATTTATTCAAACTCTTAAAGGTATTTTATAATAAAAGCAGTTATTAGAGTACAATCCCAAAATCTCAATCTTGCAGAAAATAAGGGTGTATGCGCTGCGATCAAGTCGGGCACTTCCCTTTCGAACTGGAAGTACCTGAAACCATAAACAACAACTTTAAGCACAAAGTTTAGTGAGTTCCCCAAATACCATATAACATACAAGTCATACTTATCAAACATGCAATAGGAGGTGCTATGTGCCAACCATAGTCTTGCCATTATGCCACGAGCCGTATCATGGTCTTTCCTTGCCAGGTCAGGGACGAAACCTTGGGTCTTACAGACAAGTGCCAGGAGCCACCTCCTGGTCTTCCATGCAAGCATCACAAAGACAACCAGAATACAATCTACAACTACTTTTCTACTTAACTGCCAGAGCCCAAACTCTGGTCTTTCATACAGATTTGCCAGGAGCCACCTCCTGGTCTTTCATACAAATGCCAAGGGCCACCCATGGTCTTCGTATAAAACATAAACCAAATAGGTCGGCATTGGTACCTTCGACCCATGGTACAGTGAGGAGACTCACCTCAAACCAAGACAACCGAATACTCAAGCTGCTACTATTGGAATTCGTGCACTGACAACATCAAATAATATTTCATCAATAATTGGTTCCCGAACCAACCAGAATTCTAGTCCAATAACCAAACCTTCAGGGTAAAAGTTCACTTTACCCTTTTTCCTTACTTGCCATAAATCCAAAGACCAATCCACAAGCATCATAAGCCCAAACCCTAAAATGACACCACAAGGCCCAAATATCGGAATTGGGCTCAATCCCATCATGGGCCTAATCCGTGAAGGCCCAATATCCTAAAAGGATCAAAATAACCAATGGTCAACCCTGGTTAAAATTTCGGTCAACGATCCATGGACAACAAGTTAACAAAACAAGAAAAGTCAAACAGGCTGAGTACGCCCCGCGTATTCAGCTGGTACGCCCAACGTACACCCTTTGGGGCCAATACATGCAGCGTACCAGATGGGTACGCCCAACGTACTCCCCTGAACCATATTCTTCTCCATTAAGAACTTAACCACTTAATTACTTGCTCCAAACTCTCATATCTGATTCCTATGGATGACTTAACGCGTAAAGTTAGCAACTTTACTTGCATACATGGCTTAATGGAGCTCTAGAGCTCAAAAGAGCTTAATGAAAGGTCTTAACACGTCACATTTTTATGTCTTTGGGACACCTCAAACGTCCAGATCTACAAGATTAAGCCCCCGAAACAACTTTAGCTCACAACGATCAACCAAAAGAGGCTAAAATGACCATAAACAACCCAAAAGAATATTTATACAATGAGTAGACAAGATAGGGACTTTATACCTCCAAGGTCACGAAATGAAGATGCTAACACTAGATCTCTAAGATCCTCTCCAAGAAATGAGTCTTCAACCTTCTTCTTCTCTTACACAAAACCACCATAAACACTCTTCCAAGCTCCAAAACTCACTCAAGGCATTGTAGGCTTCAATGTATGATAAAAGAGGTGGAGGCTGACCCAAAATGACCAGAGGAAGGATATAATGTTGCTTATATAGGGGTAAAACCCCAAAATTAGGGTTTGGTGCTAAAGGGAGTACACCCCGCGTACCCCTTTGTACGCTCGACGTACTCATGTACCACCCACGACCAACTTACTCGGTACGCCTTGCGTACACATCTAGTACGCCCCACGTACTGGATGGCCCTCCAAAACCCTAAAACTTCATTCGACCCTAACTCCTTCGTTCTAAGTCCGTTTTCGATGAACTTTATATTCACGGAAAGGTGACGAGAAGCCTTACAATTCTAACAACTCACCTTAGCCTTAAAACTTCCCGAACCAAAAACCCAAAATTCATAAAAGACTGAGTTATCAATGTACGATTATACCCTTGGGCTCCGAAATACCATCGAACACTCGGATCACTTAGACTATAATACCCACATCCAAAAAGGGTCAAACCCTTTTTTCCCCAAGGCCCTAAGCATTAAGATAACTGATGATCAGGTCACAGCCCCGAATAATGAAGCAATTCGAAACCGAGTGTTACACTATAGTAGAGGCTAAGAAATGAACCCTAAAACTGAGTTAAAGGGGCTTAAATACGTGGGAAACCCTAAAACTTCATGGGCTTGGGCTGCAGCGACCCTCACGTCGTGAACTCTTATTGCTCACGTCGTGAACTCTTATTGCTCACGTCATGAGGTCAGTCCCCGATAGAATCTTCATGCGGCCCTCCTCACATCGTGAGCCTCCATGTCTCACGTCGTGAAGACCCATTTTTCTCCAAAATCTAACCTTTTGACCCTCTGAAACCCTAATTTGAAGCATCCAGGAAAACGAATGTTACATTTTCTCATTAAGAGATTAATCCTTTCAGATCTAAGCTCATAATTCCAGATCTATTTCTCCACAATGACTTAATGGATAAAGTTTCAACTTTATCCATTTTAACTACATTTCAAGGCTATATCTAGCTTTCAAAGCCCATTAGGTCCTTAATGAGGCTATAACTTGATCATGGACACAAAATACACCAAGTATGTTCCTTTTCTCAATAAACATATGTCCAAGGAGCTAGAGAAGCCACCACATGTTCTGGAGTTCTTCAAACTCCAAGAACATCCAAGAAAAGGACAAAATCACCCAAATATGACCTAGAACTTGAACCTAGAAGAAAAGATGTCAAGGTATGAAATTTATACTTTCCATAACTCCGAAATCTAAAGAGAATGTTTGATCCAAATTGCTTATTGTTTCCCTTGCTTCCTTGTGAGCTTCCTTCTTCCAAGGCTTTACCAAAAATCCAATAACAAGGCTCAAAATTGATGAAATGGACACTCAAGCATGCATGGAGGCTAGGGTTTCGAGATGGGAAGATGGAGGTTGAAGAGGATGCCCTAAACCTAAGGTTTAGGGCCTTAAATAGGGTAGAAACCCTAAAACCTCGCGGGCTTGGGCTGCCACGCCGTAGCGGCCAACTAAAACACGTATTATATCTTTCTCGCCACGCCGTGACCATCCAAGCTCCACGTCGTGGCACTCAATCTTTCCCAAAAGTCCTCCCTTTGTTTCTTCCAAGCTCTCAGCTGACCTACACAGGAGAACGGGTGTTACAATAAAATCTTGCATATTGTCTATAAAGTGGACAAAACATAAAGAAAAAATTTAGTGGTACATGGTTTTGTCGAGTATCGAGGAGTACATTGTGGATATGAAAATTTAGCCATCACATCTGATAGCAATAATTCCATTTGTATGGCCCATAAGAGATGTCTTGACAAATGCATATTATATTATTTTAGCCGGAATTTGGTAATGAATTTGTTAACTATGACCAGAAAAATGGAAGAATGAGATCGAAACTTGAATTTACAAGTTTCTTTGGTGAAGAAGTGTTTTACCCAGAAGATCTTCAAAGTTGCTTAAGACCATCTCGTAAATCTTAAAAATATGAAGATCAACAAGGACAATATTTATGTAAAATTAACATCAACTAAGACCGTCCGGAATACCGACCACGAAGAGTCTCGTGGTTGACGTGGCCACCGTTGTGGTCCGTGCACACCACCCCGGTCATTCGTGGTCGGTCGTTTTCGTGGTGTTTCGTTGTGGGGCAGACAACGACAACGGGGTTTCTCTCTCTCTCTCTCTCTCTCTCTCTCTCTCTCTCACCCTTCTTCTTCTTCTTCTTCTTCTTCTTCTTCTTCTTCACCATGGAGAGTACTCCATGGAACAGGGGTGGCTTGTGGTGGTTGATCTGGAAACTCTCGATGACCGTTGTCGTGGAGGGTATTGCAGATGGTCTAATGTACATAAGATTTGCTTTACTTTGTATCAAAATACGACGTGAACATCATGTGCATATCCGCAGAACAGATTTTGTAGGTTTATAAGCTTGACAGGTGATACATATCAATTGTTGCCAAGTTTGTCATTATCTATTTTTTTATGAAATGAGTTCGGAACTAACAATTCCCACTTTTTCGGCCTAGCTTTTCAATGGTAAATGTTCCTATGCTTCAATGGCATGCAAAATGTTTCATCTACCCATGCTATTTATTTAACTAGATTGGATATAAATTCTTACTACACGTCTACACATGTCTTTCTTTTCAAATCATACGCTTTTAATAATAGAAAACAATATTTTGCACATACATAAAGTTTAAACGTATAAATCGTGTTCCAAAGCCCAAAGGTTGTTAGCTTTTAGGTAAAGCTGTTTTCTTTTCAATTATTAAAGTATCCGTGAAATAATCATTCATTTTATGACAAAAAAAAATCTCATGATAATAGGGAATTATGCTTGGATCGTTATTTGTCATAAACGTGCCTTTTGTTATAAAGCTTTTGACGTGCGAGTAGCGAAATGCTTTACGTCTAATGTTTATCATTCATTTTAATGTATGTTTTCATGCATCTTGTTTCATTTTGTTCATTATTGGTCAATGTTTATCAATGTTGGAAATGTAAAAAAACATAAAAATAATCAATTTGAAGGATTTTTCAATTTATATTACAGTGTTTTTATAAATTTTCATTGAAGGTAGCCTAGGTTTGTGATCATTCCAAATATTTTCTTGACTTGTGGATCAATTTACAAAAAATCAATCAACTGATACTGTTGAGATAAAATAAATAAAATTAAAAGACAGTCTCATGAATGGTCCTTATGTTTTGATTTTATCCTGAAAACAGTCATTATCAAACTTATTTATTTATTTATTTATTTATTTATTTATTATTTTTATTATTATTATTATTATTATTATTATTATTATTATTTGCATTAATGGTCTCCTTGGAAAAAACATTGCACTCGAGTGGTGTTTCTCGTAAACGTCCGTTAGATGAAACCGTTAAATTGAAAATTTTGTAGATAAAAACCATTTTTGACATTTCGTGAAATTTTGTCTAAGGATCATTTGTGAACTTTAGAAAAAGTTTATTAAATCATGTATTAATTACCACAAATCAGATAAAAAAAAGCAAAAAAACTAAAACATAGAAAATTTAATATTAATATGAATAAAAAAAATAAAACTTACTAATTTTAATCATAATGCAAATATTTTTTATTTAATGTATAAATATTTTGTTTGTTTTTTTAAACTTTATCTAGAATATTCAAACTATCGTACATCATTAATATTTTTGTTTTCTATTTTTTATCTAAAAAAATTTGAAGTATAAAAACATCATTTTATTACTTTTTTTATTTTTATGTAATGTAATTTTCAAGATTTATCTTTATTTCTCTTATACAAGTATATTTATTTTTATAAAAAAAAATATGAAGTGTTGTTATAAAATAGTATGTTATTATAAAAATAATAATATGCTCCAATTTTATTTTAAAAATATACGTATGTGTTTTTGAGTTAAAGATAAAAATATCTTTCGGTTTTAGTTTCATAATATAAGTACGGTTAATTTTATATTTGTTCGATATAAACTTTTGATATAATTTAGAGAAAGTGTTTAATTTTATCAAATTTTAAATATATCCCTTAATAAAAACAATAACATTTCAAAGAAAAATTATGAAATGACTTTTAGCTAATAATAAATTAATTAAATCTTTATAGTTACCTTAGTTTTTTTTACTTACCTTGCTACTATACATGCTAAAATAATTAATTATATGAATAATATGACATTAATTTCATTCATTTCGTTTTCTTTAAAGGAAAACAAAAATATTTTATATGTATAAGAAAAAACAAAAATTATATATATATATATATATATATATATATATATATATATATATATATATATATATATATATATATATATTAACCATATATCATTTTTTTTATAAAAACAAGTATATTTTCTTAAAAAAATAAAGATACATCTCAAAAATAATATCACATAAAAGTTAAAAATAGACAAAATGATGTTTTTATAATTCAATTTTTTAAAATAAAAATAGAAAACGAATATATTAAATGATGTATTGTAGCTTGAATATTTTTAGATAAAGTGTAGATAAAAAAAAATATCTATTATTAAATAAAATATATTTGCATGATGATTAAAATTAGTAAGTTTTATTTTTTTATTTATATAATATTATATTTTCTGTGTTTTAGTTTCTTACCTTTTTATTTGATTTATGGTAATTAATACAAGGTTTACTGTACTTCTTCTAAAGTTCACAACTTATGTGGAATTTCTCAAATGGTCACTAGGAGAAGTTTCACAATTTACTTTATCTAACGGACATCCATCAAAAAGACCATTGGAGTGCAATGTTTCGTCCGAATGTATCTGTTGAGAGAAAAACTTGAGACACTTGAACAAACGTTAGAACAAGTATAGTTGCGGAATAGTTTATCTCAAACGATCTAAAAGCTCAGCAATAATAAGTTAATGAGTTAGATTGTTAGAGAGTTAGTTGCGGAAATATAAAAAATATATATGGCAGCAAGTGATATATCAAGTATACACATAAGTTGATTCATAACATGGACTGCATTCAGACCAAGTTAATAAGCGAGATCAAACTTAGTGATAAAGTCACGAATGACTTGCTCCGAAGAGAAGTAGTAATCAGTTACGTTCTAGAGAAGTTTGAGAGTAAAAAGAGATGCGTAATCAGATAGAAGATAAAGATAGAAATGATAGCATCGAAGTTGTTATTGAATAAGTAAGAATGAGCTCTATTTATAGAGTCTCAAGAATTACATGGGATCAGTTATCTAAGAGTAGTCATGCAAGGCATACTGGACAATAGAGAGTATTACAGAAAAGTAGATAAAGTTATACTAAGTAAAATAAGTGAGCTGCGGTTAGATAGATGACTTCGGATGAGGTTGCTGAGGAGAGCGTGACTGCGGATCCTTGAGGGCTGCGGTGGCTAAAGTTCAAGAGGGTCACTTTATGATTCAACAATTTCCCCCTAAGTGACCTCTTTAACTTTTCTTCAGTTATCAAGTTTTAGAAACTTGATCAGTATCCACCAAAATTTCCTGATATTTTCCAACCAGGTGATCCTTCTTAATATCTCGAACTTGACTTCAGCATTCGTTTGCTTTGATTTTTCTACTGCGGTTCGACAGATTTCAAGTTGCTTCCTTGTAAGACGATTCATGGAAGTCATAGGAATGAAGTATTTGATCTGATCGACCTTCCTTTTGAAAATGACTCCAAGTTCAGGGAAGTTTGTTGCACCTAGGGATCTTTCTTGATAACCTTCGGTAAGCATTGGTGCAGGATCTAGTGGTGGTAGATCGAACTTCTTGGCAATTGTTGGGTAGATGTCTGCATCAATCTTTGGAAAGTCGCAGACGGTTTCCTTCAAAAATGTGCTTGCCCTTTCAAGTGCTATCTTCATCTTCGGATGCTTTTCGCATTTGTTTTGGAACACCTTTGCTATTAGAAAGACTTCTTCTGGGTTCATACATGGGAAGTCAGCTTGGGTGCGGACATAGTCCTGATTCCTTCTTGTGAGAGTGTATTGGATGAAGTCAGCTTTCATGAATTTCCGGGGCTTGAAGTTCTTGACTACTGATGGTCTATCGTTAGACCAGATTTTCTCTATGGAAGAGGCATCTTTGGCATAGAATCGATTGAGTCTCTCAAATTCCATAGGCAGTTTTTGTGATCCGGTAGGCTACGGTCAAACTGCTAAAATACAGTGAAGTATTTAGCATTTGGGGAGATAGGAACATCCCAGTAGCCATCAGAAGGGGGTTCAGCATAGGTAAGGTAGGGTTTGTAGTCATCGTCCAGTAGTCTGCGGTGGGGATTAATCCAAGAGTTTATCAAGGATTCATCCATGACAGTGTCGAAACCGCATTCTCTCCATACGAGTTCAGCAAACTTAGTTGCTTTCCAGTCAGCTTTCTTTTGTTTTGTGACGGGAGAGTCATTGAGCTTGCTGAAGACATGTCAGGAGCTAGATTCTTGAAGTGAGGGGGAGTCTCAGGTCGTTCAGGAGAGGGAATGATTTTTTGTTGCGGTGGAGGTGACTGATTGCTTGAACTCTTGTGAGGAGATGGTTGCGGTGACAGTTGTGGTGAGGCAATTTTCTCAGTTGTGATGGGGGGACTTTTATGATGAGAAGCACTGTTGGATTGATGGACTTCTTCATTATGATCTTCTTCACGATGGTCTTCTTCACTTCCCCCTCTTGAGGAGTTCAGACCCGGAGACTCCTCAAGCCATTGTTTGAGTCCATCGACCTTGGCACACACCTCCTGAAATTGAGCTTTGAGAACATCAGCCAGTTGCTGATTGTCTGGGATGGTGGTGTTGAAGAGTAGGCGATGAATCTCCTTTGTGAGTTGTAGAATTTCAGGACCATGGAAATTGGACGATAGGGATCGTTGAAGTTTGTTGATGGTTGCATGAAGGATTGAGATAGTGGACTCATAAGCAGTGTGAGTCTCATCTATCAATTTATGTGAAAGAGTGGATTGGTCCGCGATGGCTGTTTGCAGATTTTATTTGATTGCGGATACCTCAGAGATGAGGCGCTCCGCAACAGCCATGAATTCCTTGTGATCTGCTTGTCGAGTGTTGTCGAGGGACCGAATCCCCATTTCCACTTTGAGAGAAATTCTCTCAGCAGCTAGACGTTCCCTAGTCTCCAATCTTTCAATCCTTTCGATCAAGGACTGCGGTACCGGATGGTCTTCAGATTGTGGTTGAGTGGACTTGACCGCGGCAAGAATTTGATCTACTTTGGATTGTAGACTCAAGAATTCTTTTCTGGTCACCGCATTCTTCTTCTTCTTCTTCTTCTTCTTTGCTTTTGGCTTGGAGGTTGAGTGTTGAGAACCACTCGATTCTTCTTCTTCATCAAAAATCATCAGATCATCATCAGAAGGGTTAGGCTGATTTACCTCATTTAGATCAACATCATCAAAATCCGAAAGTGGGAGCAGAGCTGACTTCTATTGCGGTGCCTTCATCTTCAGAATATTTAGCAGTTGGAGTTGGAGGGGGCTTTGAGGGAGTTTGATCAGCAGTCTCATCTTGAGCTTTGCGGATTGTATCAGCCATGTCGTCCATCAGGGCTTGAACTTTGCAGATTGTAGATACGGTATTGGCATTATTGATTGCGTCTGCCCAATACTTCGCTACGGACTGAATCTCTTGTTGTTTCTGTTGAAGCTACTTTGTTTGACGAGCCTTTCTTGCTTAGAATGCCCTACGGAAAGCGGCATATTTCTTGGCGTCGGCTTCATTTGTTGGTTGATACTTGCTCCATGAATCGTTGAGGTTAATTTCGTCAATTCCTTCAAAACGCACCGAGGTGTCCCTCGGGTTCACGGATCCTAGCACATTGGTGCTCACCGTGCCTAAACCACCTGTAACAGATGTAAGCAGAGTAGGATTTCCTGAGCTTCCTCGGTCTCCTTGACCTAGGGTCAAGTCTGGCCTCGGCTCAGTTCGGGCAAGGGTTGAAGAATTGCCTAGCGGTTGGGAAGGTGTTTGCAGTGTTTGGGTAATAGACAAAAGTATGGAGTTCAACTCCTCAGGGGAAAAGAAGTGTAGACAGGAAGCCCTGGAGACCTTAGGGCGGGAACCAGTTCCATCCTTTTGGGAGTGAACTGGGGGTGAGTCTCCACGTTGCGGTGAAACAGACGCACCATCTGCGTCTGAGTGGTATTGGATGGTTGATTCGAATGGGTGTGCGGCCACCCCAAGGACTACCGGAGCCTTTTGAGAGGCTGAGGTATCAGTCCGGTCATGCATTTGGCCTGTGGGATTGGTTTTACTTTTCTTGAGGATTGAGATGGGTTGGTCGTCCTCATCAGAATCACTTTCAGTGGATTCGTCATCCGAGGGCACAGTTTGTGTAATTTTTCGTTTCTTTGAGGGTTCAGCTCATTTGGGAGCATCTTTCTTCTTTGGGGTTCTTTGTTTCTTGGTGTGGCGGGGGCCTTGATGAGCTGAGGCTAACTTCTTACGTCTTTGTGATAAAGACAAGTTTGATAGAGTGGTGGAATATGGGACTACAGTACTACCAGGGACAGTGAGTGCGGATGGGGTTTGTAGAGGCGGGGTAGGAAGGTATGGGGCAATACCTTCCATAGCCTTAATATGGTCTGAGACATCAGCAGTTTCAAGGCCAAGAGTAGAGAGAATGTGGACTGGTAGTCGTCTGATAGGTCCAAAAGCAGATTGATCAGAAGAGGGATTGTACCTTTTAAGATCTTTGGTGATGAAGAGATTGGTGTCGTTGCCCATGCTAAGTCCTGCATTCGCATGAAGATCTGAGATGCATAGAGACCAGAACCTAGCAAATGTGAGTTCGGTAGGGTTTTCTCTTGGGCTCTCTTTGGGGGTGTATTGCAAGAAGTCGTCCCACAAGATTTGACTGTAGTTAACGTCATGGCCAGTGAAAATGCTCCACACCAACTCCAGAAGCTTGAGACCCATATTATTCATGCCTCCGGTTCTGTCGGACAGGCTGCGGATCACAAAGTGGCAAACAAATTTCCATACCGCAGGCAGTTGATTTTTCTTGAATTTACCTATGCCTTTGATCTTCTTTTGGTAACCCATCTGGTAAAGTGCAGAAAGGATGTCCGCCATGCTTGGAGTGAAAACCTTGATTGAAGGATGAACAAGGAGTTTGATGGCAGTGAGAAACGTTTCTTTAGTCAGAATGACCAAAGAATCGTTTACAAGATTCAGATGCACTTCTTGAGTATTTTCGAGGGGTCGATACGCTGAGAAGGCACATTTGAAAAGGGTTGAAAGTGGAACCACATTTGTGAATGAATCGAAGGGTCCAAACAGTGGGTGATTCGTCAAGAACTTGATCATTAGCTTGATCGGAGCATTGTAGGAGGAATGCTCTTCGAACACAGCCCTAAAATTGCTTGAAGCAACCGTAGGCATTGGGTTTCTTGTTGCAGAATCGGAACCAGTTGGGTTTGCAGAGGCAGAGGCCTTGGAGAGTTTCTTCGAAACGCCTGATTTCACCATTTTTGAGTGTTTGAAGAAAGTTGCAGAAACAGAGTGCAAGAAAAAGGTTCGAGGTTCAGAAAGCGTAAACTTTTCTTGGGGAAGAAGAAGGGGGTTTTATAGTGGCTAAATTGGAGCGGGAAGCGATTTTACCCTAAGTGAAATTAGGTAAAACGTTTGGGTGTTTTTCTTGGATTAAGAGAGATAATCTCAGCCACAGATTAAGAAAAAAGGTTTAATCTATATTTTTTGAGATATACCAAAAAGGGTTGGCATTTAATGAAGTGTCAGAAATCAACACCACGTCTGAAGAACGTGTGGTGAGGTAGGGATTAATCCATTATGTAAAGAGGAAGTTGTAACGGATTAGACGTTTTGGGGTAATAGGAAGAGACAGTTTAAAAAGGATTTGATTTTGGGAAATCACTCTTTTTGTCATCATACCTAAAATAGGTCTGACACAAGGTTTATTAAAAAAGAATGGGACAGTTACACAAAGAATGTTTTTTTTAATGTTTTCTCTATTTAATGAAGGATCATTAAATAGCACACCATGTTTTTTTTTTAAAAAAAAATATGAAACAGTTTGAAAATCAATCAAAGTGACTGCGGATTGATACATCATTGCGAATGGATCAACTGCCATCGGATGGATGACTGCGGTAGAAGAACTGAGAAGAACACTTGAACAACAATTAGTAATAACAAACAATAAGGACCATTGAAGGATAAATATGACATATGGTTGCGGTACACAGGATGTATCAAAACCATCTATCATAAGTAACTTCAGTTAGGACCGTAACAGAGACCAAGGATGGTCTGCGGTACCTAACAATTCAAGAAGAATTGTGGGTCCGGATTCATCATTCCTAACATTTGTAAGAAACTGTTGAGTTTTGTAGAGTCAAGTGCCTTTGTGAATACATCAGCAATCTCTTCATGAGTGTGAACAAAAATCAGTTCAATGTTACCTTTCAGGATGTGGTCTTTGATGAAATGATACCGTAGTTCAATATGCTTGGTCTTGGAGTGTTGTATGGGATTGTGAGAAATCGCTATAGCACTTTCAGAGTCACAATAGTTTGGTATCCGCAGCATTCTGTATCCATAGGCCAATAGTTGAGTTTTCATCCATAAGACCTGAGAACAACAGCTGGCTGCGGCCACATATTCAGCTTCTGCGCTAGACAATGACACACAATTTTGTTTTCTTGACGACCAGCTGACGAGTCTTCCACCAAGAAATTGACATCCACCGGAGGTGCTTTTACGATGCAGTCGACATCCGGCATGATCCGCATCGGTGAATGCTTGTAGACTGAAGTCATTGCCTGCAGGGTACCATAAGCCAAGAGTCTTGCTACCCTTTAAGTACCGTAGAATCTGCTTGGATGCGGTCATGTGAGACACTTTCGGGTCAGCCTGGTACCTTGCGCACACACCTGTTGCAAAGACGATATCTGGTCGGCTTGTTGTGACGTACATCAATGAGCCGATAATACCTCTATAAGTCTTGTGATCGACTGATTCGCCTGAGGGATCATCATATATCTTATATCCGAAGGCCATGGGGACCTTAGCCGAAGAACAATTGTCCATTGAATACTTCTTTAATAGTTAAGAGGTGTATTTCTCCTGATGAATGAATATCCCTTGAGGGGCTTGTTTCACTTGAAGTCCTAGAAAGAAGTTAATCTCTCTATTCATGCTCATTTGGAACTTGTTGGTCATGAGTCTAGCAAATTCATTCACCATATTTTGATTAGTGGAGCTGAAGATGATATCATCCACATATATTTGTACCAGCATTAGATGATCACCATTTGCTTTTCTAAATAAAGTGGGATCAATCACTCCTCTTTTGTATCCGGACGAGACAATAATTCAGAGAGAGTCTCGTACCATGCTCTTGGGGCTTGTTTTAGACTGTAAACTGCTTTTTCAAGCTTGTAGCAGTGGTCTGGAAATTCAAGACTTTCGAAGCCCGGAGGTTGCTGAAGATAAACCTCCTCTTTTAAATCACCGTTGAGAAAAGCACTTTTCACATCCATTTGATGAACCTTTATATTCTTGTGAGCTGCGTATGCTAAGAAGATCTGGATGGCTTCCATTCTTGCTACCAGAGCATACGTTTCATCATAGTCAATACCTTCAAGTTGACTATATCCCTTGGCAACTAGTATTGCCTTGTTTCTGACGACCGCACCGGATTCATCCAACTTATTCTTGTACACCCATCTAGTACCAACAATGGTGTGACCTTGCGGCTTCGGAACGAGCTGCCATACTTTGTTTCTTTTGAATTCTTCTAGCTCTTCTTGCATTGCCGATATCCAATCTGGTTCTAGTATTGCTTCTTTGATTGTTCTGGGCTCGACCGAGGACATAAATGTTGTATAGTGACAGTGATCAGATAAATCCTTGAAAGATCGAGTTTGGATACCTGCGGATGGGTTGTCGATGATTTGATCTGGTGGGTGGTCCTTCGTCCAAACATGTAGACGGGGTTGTAAATGATCAGCAGCTGTGGTGGAAGGAATGTCTTCAATATCGGAAGACTCTGCGGTTGGAGACGGCAGTTCCCCCTGGACTTGAGAACATCCTGCTGAATTGTCTTGAACTGGGAAGGAGGGATCAGAGTTTTCTTGGGCAGATGATGAAGGTTCCTCCTGAAGTGCAGACGGGAGTTCCCCTTGAACCTGCGAAGGTTCCCCCTGGATTGCGGATGGGAGTGTGATAATCCTTGAATCTGTTCTTATGTCAATGTTCTCTATGTTTTCATCATCCAAGTCCAAAGAATCGTTTGAGAGTTGAACATCTTTGTGGATGATTGGAGCTGCATTTTCTAGTATTGGAACCTCGATGGTTGTTGCATGGTCCGAAGTTGAGCTTTCCCTCTCAACTGGCGAGGTGGAAGTATTTAGTGATACTTCATCGGTCAGTGTGGGACCAGATACATCAGCATGCTGCTGCTGAGCTTCCAAGGACACAAGAACTTCGGATAACTTGGCTGTTTCTATAGGGTCGAAGAGATCGTCATATTTTACTTCAATTAGATTTAGTGGACCCGAAGAGGCAGGAATATCACTTTCTAGAATTGCTGTGATTTCGGTTGATGGAGCGGTGTTGCGGATGTGATAGTCATCAAATTTCACATCGAAGCTTTCAATTATCAACCTTGTGCGTCTAATGAGAACTCGATAAGCAACCTTGTTAGTGGAGTAGCCAAGGAAGATTCCTTCATCAGACTTTGGTGCGAATTTGTTGAGATGATCTCTGTTGTTGATTATGAAACATCTACACCCAAATATATGGAAGAATCGGACATTTGGCTTGCAGTTGTTAAGGCCCTCATACGGTGTTTTGTTGAGGCGTTTGCACACAATGCTTCGGTTTTGTATAAAACAGGCTGTGGCCACTGCTTTGGCCTAGAAGTAGAGAGGAAGATGGGCGAAGTTGAGCATAGATATGGCAGCTTCTACTAGAGTGTGGTTCCTTCGCTCTACTACTCCATTTTGTTGCGGTGTGTAGGGAGCTGAGAAGTTGTGAGTAATGACTTTGGAAACCAAGAAACTATTTAGAAGATGGTTAGTAAACTCGGTTCCATTATCACTGCGGATACGTCTAACGGGTAACTTGATCTGAAGTTCAATTTCCTTGATGAAATTGATCAATATCTGCGGAGTTTCTGATTTGAGTCGTAAGAAATAAACCCAGGTGAACCGTGTGAAGTCATCAACTATAACCAGTATGTATTTCTTGTGATGAAGACTGGCTACGGTAGATGGACCGCAGAGATCAATGTGCAAGAGTTCCAATGATTCAGTAATTAAGGAATCAATCACCATGGGGTGACTTGCTTTGGATTGCTTTCCACATTCACATGCAGGACAGAGAGTATCATTGCTGAATTTGAGAATTGGAAGACCTCTGACTAGTTCTCTGGTGACCAAATTGTTGATGTATCTGAAGTTGAGGTGAGCGAGCTTGCGGTGCCATAGCCAGCTGACTTCGGATACTGCTTTGGATAGGAAGCATAACCGCGGTTTGCCTATGATCAGAGAGACATCCAGAGGATACATGGTACCTTCGGATCTGGATTTATCAGACAAGTGCTCCTATCGCTTGTCATTATATAGCAAAATTGATCATCAAATTCAACATGATGGCCTGCTTTACATAGTTGACCAACACTAATGAGATTGTGTTTAAGGCCTTCTACATAAGCAACCTTTTGAATAGAGAAGTTTCCCATAGTAAGAACAGCATAACCTTGGATTATCCCATTCACATTGTTCCCGAATGTGACATTTCCACCGTTGCAAATTGGCCTGAAATCTTGAAGGTATTCTAACCTTCCAGTCATGTGCAAGGAGTAGGCACTGTCGATTAACAATTCTTCTTGCATAGGGTCTGAGAATTACACGGTTAGTTTAGGCATCCAAAATAGTTTGGAGCCTGGGACAAAAGTTGAATTTCTGATTGGTGCACGAACCGAGGTTGCAGGGAAGGGTTTCGTGTCAACTTTTAATCCTAGTCCTGGGTGTTTGTGAGATTTTGGAGTGTTGTAAATTTTTGAAAAGTTAGGAGGTTTCTAAAACAAACCAAATTTGTCATGAGATGATCCATTTTGACAACTACACTGACATTGACAGGTTGAAAATTTGTCTTTTGCTCTGACACTTTGTTTGGTCAACGGTCTAAAGGATGAGTTGGGCTTGTGACCGGTCCGAGGTTGGTAATATCTGACAATGGTGCTGTTGGACTTTTGAAAAGTTTGTTTTGAAAAAGGTTTAGCACGTGTAGATCTTTGGGACCTTTTTGTTGGTTTTGGTAAAATACCCTTCCACTTGTTAAAATTCTGATGTGATTTTAAAAGTGTTGGAGTGGGTAAGATACCCTTCCATTTTGGATCATCTGAGGAATAGATTTGAAAACCATTGCTTCGAAAAGACCTTACGCTCTTTTGGGTTGTGTTAGATGAAGTAGGAATGACCGTTGAAACTGTACATTCCTTTTTGCATATTTTCTTGATAGGAGAGTTTTTTGAAAAATAGTGTGAGAAAACAAATTTTTCTGGATTCTTAGACTTTGGAAATCTGATATGCCTTTTGTTTTTCGAAAGGTTTTGTCTATTTGTGCCTCGGGATCGAATTTCCTCTTTGAAAGCCTTTTTAGCTAAGGTTTTTGGGGAACCGCAGTCATTGGTGTTCAGCTGCGGTTTCCTGGAAACCTTTGAAAATTTATGAAAACGAGGGCTTTAGTCATCCGAACTTGAAGATTCAGGGATTTGAGAGCATTGACCTACTTCAAAGTTTTCTATGGGTAATTCGTGATGAATTGGTTGAAGAGTTGCAGAACTTTTGTTTGAGGACTCCGGTTGGGATGATTTGACTATCGCAGAGTAAGTCTGGGTTGGGACTTCAGTGGGACATTTGTGAGACATCCGCTGCTCATGACTACAGTGAGGGGCACTGCGGTCTGAGGGCAGAGATGGGAAGTCTTGGGAGACTTTGGGGCTTTCAATGACAATTTCCTCATCAACCACGGATGAAGTTTTAGAATTTGGGTAAACTGTGCCACAGACAGGGATATGATCACTTGTGTGACCCAAAACCTCAGGCACAATTTCCTCAATGACACAGTTATTGCTTAGATTAGGAAGTCTACCGAAGTGTGTTCTGATGTCTTCGGGAAAAGTCTTGTCATTGACTGGGAAATGAAATTCTCGGTCCGGAGGGACATACAGTCGATCTTTGTTAAACCGGGGTGAGGAATCCTTTGCGGTAGGATACCCATTGGACCAACCCCAATTGTATGTATTGTCCACAGTTCCATTATTAACCAAATTTTCAATAGCTTCACTTTCATTGAACAATTTTTCTATTAATAGATTTAAGCATACAATCTCACTCTGAGCTAAATCTCTTTGATTCAAAGCTATTTCTAGTTGTGTTTCACTCAACATTCTTGCATCTTTTTCTAATTCTAAAGCCTTTTCTAACATGGACATTTTGAGTCTTTTGCTTTCCAGTCGTCCTCTTACATGAAACATCTCTTGGGACGCCATGTTCTTCTCACCTAAGGCTTTGTTATAGTCTGTAAGGACGGCAGCACATGTGTCATTAAGATTATCTATGAATGGTTGACAGTCATGCTTGCTATAGTTTAGAGTTTGGATCATGCGTTTTACCTGTTCGACGATGCTTAGAGTTCCATCCTTTACCATGTAGTAGTAGTTCTTTTCCAGCTTTGTAGACCCATCATCATCCGCAGTTGCTAGCATGCAGATTTTGCCTTTTCCTTTGACATTGCTGATGGCTTCTTCTTCATCTTCGGATGACCAAACTTGATGGTCTCTTTTGACATGGGCTACGTATGCCCTTGCCTTTTCCTTATCTTCCAATTCTTGAGCCATTCTAAGGTAGAATGCTCTGTCTTTCACTACATTGGCCTTGCAATCCTTTGCAAAATGATTCTCTTTGTTGCACTTATGACATATCACTACATCACTTTTGTCTTCGGAGGGGGTACCGGAGTCAGTGGTTTGAGTGGACTGCGGTGCCTCCTTTGGTTGAGTATTTTGACATTGCGGTGGTGGATGAGAACTTTTGGGATATCGAGGATGGTTATTCTGCGGGTTGAAGTTACGGTTGAATGGAGGTTTGTTGAACTGCTGATTCTTGCGAAAGGAAGGAGGTGGTAGTCGATTGAACTGTTGGCTAACAAGAGCAATAGCCTTCTGAAATTTTTCTTCATCATCATACTCTGAGTCAGCTTCGTATGATTGCGGTGTAGTGTCATACGAGATAGAGTAGGATTGATTGTGTGGAGCTTGTGCTATGAGAGCGAGTGGTCCTCCAAAGTCAGCACAGTCTTTGAGTACGGTGGATTCTTGTGCTTGCAGTTCCCCGTAGACCTTGTAGAGAGACAATGAATGAATCTTTCTATCCCCTTGAACTATCATCTTAGCAGTTGTCCAATGTCTTCCCAAACCGTTGAGAAATTGAAGATTTGTTTCATGGTAACTGCGGATGGTGCCAGCATTCGATAACTTGGTGACTATCAGATTGAACCTTTTAAAGGAGTCTTCTAAACTTTTGCCAGTATGAGCTTTGAAGTTGTTGAATTCATTGAGTGCAGCTGTGAGCTTCTTATCTTGAGCTTGTTCTGAGCCTTCGTACAAATTCTTGAGAACATCCCAGATCTCTTTTGCTGATTTACAGTTTATGATAATGTCGAAGTTGTCAGGAGCAACTCCACAAGAGATTTAATAAAAAGCAACAGCATCATTTTCCATTTTATCTAGATCATCTTTGGTGGGACAGCTCATGACTGGTTGTCCTCCTCCTAGTCTGGCTGTGGCGCCATTAGTTTGAATTGGTGTAAGAACAGGGACATGTGGTCCTTCTTCTACGGACCGCCATACATCTCTACCAAGTCTCCTTAAGTACCTTTCCATTCTATGAGACCAGTGATGGTATTCATTTGCCACCAATATTGGCGCTCGATTTGAACCACCAACACTGTTGGAAACATTCAGAGATAATGCTTGTGCCATTTTTGTTTTTTTTAAGAAATGAGCTTCAGTGGTATAGAAGGCCCTTTGAAAATCAGAGTTTTGTTTTTCAAAAAGCAACCACTATGGCTCTGATACCAATTGTTGAGAGAAAAACTTGAGACACACTTGAACAAACGTTAGAACAAGTATAGTTGTGGAATAGTTTATCTCAAAGGATCTAAAAGCTCAATAATAACAAGTTAATGAGTTAGATAGTTAGAGAGTTAGTTTCGGAAATGTAAGAAATATAAATGCCAGCAGGTGATATATCAAGTATACACATAAGTTGATTCATAACATGGACTGCATTCAGACCAAGTTAATAAGCAAGATCAAACTTAGTGATAAAGTCACGAATGACTTGCTCCGAAGAGAAGTAGTAATCAGTTACGTTCTAGAGAAGTTTGAGAGTAAGAAGAGATGCGTAATCAGATAGAAGATAAAGATAGAAATGATAGCATCCAAGTTGTTATTGAATAAGTAAGAATGAGCTCTATTTATAGAGTCTCAAGAATTACATGGGATCAGTTCTCTAAGAGTAGCCATGCAAGGCATACTGGACAATAGAGAGTATTACAGAAAAGTAGATAAAGTTATACTAAGTAAAATAAGTGAGACTGCGGTTGGATAGATGACTTCGGATGAGGTTGCTGAGGAGAGCTTGACTGCGGATCCTTGAGGGCTGCGGTGGCTAAAGTTCAAGAGGGTCACTTTATGATTCAACAGTATCATTTTACGAACAAAAATGTTTTATTATGACTATTTTGGGGACAAAATCAAAATCATAAGGATCATTTGTGAAATTTTATCGTCTTAAACAAACAACATCCATCTATATCTATATTTTGACTCATATTCATTTGAAACTCCCATGATTTTTAATATTTTTTTTAATAATATTATAAGTTGTAATACCCATAACTTCATACAAAATACACCCAAACTTTTTCTATTTATAAAGTATTTAACATTAGTTGTATAAATACATATTAAACATCAAGTTACAAAAGTTATTATACATACAAAAGAAAGCCCACAAATCGTACTGGGTTGTTACAAATACTATACTATATGTTTATTAATATATGAAAGTGACTCCTAATGTTTCCTTTCCTCCCAAAAGACTTTGCTTAATAACATCCTTAGTTCTTGAAAAACACGTTAATAATATAGATGATAAGCTATACGCTTGGTGAATACACCCATTTTCATAAAACCTATATCACATTATAATAAAATATTACATAATAAAATGTAACATTTCATGTTTTCCCAAATAACATTCCATAGATGTTCCAAACAATAGTAATACTGCCACCAATACTAAAGGGGTGTTTGGGAGTGTTTTTTAAAATGACTTATTAACTTATTGGCTTTTCAAAACATCAATAAGTTAAAAATGTATTTGGTAAACATCAACTTTTTAGTATAACTACCATTTATACTAAATGGTTCAATTCAAACACATTTTTAACTTATCACTTGTTTATACTCTCCCGGAATCATATTCACAGCTTTGCCATCCGGAGTTGTTGCAAGGATTAAATCATTCTTACATCTTTGTACCATTTATATGTATAACTACCATTTATACTAAATGGTTCAATTCAAATCAATATTTTTGTTTCATCATTCCAACATATCAATTCATGTTAATTCTAGCAACTAGCTTTCATTAGGTCTTAATTCAATAAGCCATACACTTAACAAAATTAACTGATCATTTTTCATAACTTAAGCTTATAGCAACCAACTTCCAAATCATGAATTGGAACACAATAATTTACAAACTAACACCCTTAACATATTTGTTCTTACTCATATCAATCTCTTACATTCAAACCCCAACTATTGGTATCAAAATCCCAATTAGGGTTCATAAAGGTAAAGTCCTCAAATCAAAGATTTAACCATGTTAATTACTTCATAATTAGAGGTACTATATCATTTGAATATATATATATATATATATATATATATATATATATATATATATATATATATATTCAAATGATATAGTACCTCTAATAACTTATTACTCATCAGTTTCTTTTAAATACACTTTATTTCCAGATTAAGGTTCTTATCCCTAATTTAAATTTACAGAATATCATAGAGATATAAGTGATATAATTCTCTTACCTTGAAACTAGACACAAGAATGTTTGTTACATTGTTGTGATTTCCTTGAATTTCCTCCTAAGATTAAGCACTTTAGTGAAGAAATCATCCAAAATCGCCAAACATCCTTTCTTCTCTGTTATGATATGTTTTGGGGTGAAAAAGACGAGTTATCGTCTTTTATTTTTTCACTGATACCATCACCGCGATGTATATTTATCATCACCGCATCGTGGTGACACAACAAATCTTATATCACAGTTTAATAGTTTTTCATACATTACAAGTTTACCAACCCTTAAGATATTTCGTCCTCAAAATCATTTAAAAAAAATTCAGGTATTTAGTCCTAAAATCTTCCTTCGATTCCCACATACATCGAATCCTTTGTGATGTTGCTTACAAGTCCCATGTTCTTGTTTTGAAGGTCTTCTCCTTACGATCCAATATCTTTTTGGGTTGTTCTTGATATCTTAATTTTTCATGGATTTTAATTTTTAGTAACGTAACTTCTTATTTTTCATTATACAACGTTTTCCGTAATAGAGACGCATGAAAAACATTGTGTATACCTTATAGATCACTAGGAATATCTAAATGATAGGCGACAACTCCAACACATTGTACAATGAAAAAAGGTCTAATAAACTGGGGACTTAACTTTCCCCATTTTCCAAAACATATTAGACCCTACCACGAAGATACTTTTAACATCATCATCTCTCCAATTTGAAATTATGTCGGTTTTTGATGCTTATCCACATACTGTTTTTCTCGGAGTTGAGAAACTATTATATTCTCATGAATCTCTTTAATCTTTGCTTTCGTTTCTTCCATAATATCTAGTTTATCAAGCGGATTCTCACCTGCCTCGTTCCAATAAGTAGGAGTCCTACACGGAGCCCCATATAACGCCTCGTACGATGCCATTTAGATGCTAGAATGATATATGTTATTATATCTAAATTCTTTAAGGGGTAAATGATCATCCTAGCTACCTCTGAAATCAATAATACACGCATGTAACATATAATTCATTGTATGATTAGTTCTTTCAGTCTGTCCGTCCGTTTGCGGCTGGTACGTCATACTTATTAATATCTCGGAACCCATTAGATCTTGAACGCATTGAAAAAAATCGAGAAGTGAACCGACTATCGTGGTCAGAGATAATCGAGATTGGAACGCCATGTCTTTTAACTACTTCACCAATATATATATATATATATATATATATATATATATATATATATATACATACATACATATACCCGTTAGTTTTTCTACCAAATAGTTATCATGTGTAGGAATAAATTGGGCAGATTTTGTCAATCGATCTACTACCACCCAAATAGAATCATACCTATGATACATCCATGGTAATATAGTCACAAAGTCCATTGCTATTTCAGCCTATTTCTTCATCGAAATTAGTAATGGTTGAACCTCTCCATACGTCTTTTGTTGATTTTATTTAACTTGCAAACATGTCATGAAGTTCTCCACATATTTTCCGACTTCTATTTTCATCCCGAGCCACCAATACAATCATTTCAACATACGCTACATTTTTGTGCTACATGGATATACTAAATAACGAGAACAATGATAAACTTTTGAAAGTAGTTTTTGTGCTTCCTCGACTTTAGGAACCCACAACCGTCTTCGAAATGTTTTTATGCATTGTTTGTTCCATTCTAGTTGGTTTTTGTACTAAACCATTCCTTAACCTGTTACACATTCCAGTTTTACAGCTTCCAATTGAGCCTGTCAAATCATGTATGGTAAACAACTTGAAATTCCCATCTGAGCCTACTTGAATGGGTGGTTCTTTTCAGATCAATGCATCATCAACGACATTAGCCTTACCGGGGTGATACAAAATTTCCATCCACCTCCTTTGTCTCATATTCAAATCTTTTTTATCAAACAAATATTTTAAGCTTTTGTGACTAGAAAGTATTTGAAATTTTACCATGTATAGATAATGTCGCCAAATCTTCAGTGAAAACGCAACCGTTGCTAACTCAAGATCATGAATTGGGTACACTTTTTCCGTCGGTTTTAATTGACGTGGAGCATATGTAATCAGTTTCCCCCATGCATGAGAACACAACCCAATCCTACCCGAGTAGCATCACTAAAAACAACGAAATCTTCCTCACCTTCAGGTAATGTTAATACTGGTGCTTTACATAAAGCTTCTTTTAGCTGTTCGAAGGCTTGTTGATGCTTTTCAGTCCAACAAAACTTTTCAGTCTTTCATATCAATTTCGTTAACGGAGTCACTATACTTGAAAACTGTTTCACAAATGTATGTAATAACCGACTAATCCCAAAAAGTTACGAATTTAAGAGGGATTCTTCGGTGATTCCCACTTCATTACAGCTTCAATTATCTTTGGATCAACTTTAACGCCTTCTTTCCCGATAACGTGTTCAAGGAATTGAAATTCCTTTAACCAGAATTCAGATATTGAAAATTTTGCATATAGTTTTTCATTTCGCAATAGTTCTAGCACTTATCGCAAATGCATTTCATTTTCTTCTCGAGTTTTTGAATAGATGAGAATGTTATCAATAAATACGATAAAAGATTTATCTAAAAACGGTCGGCATACCCGATTCATCAAATCCATAAAGGCAACAGGTTGTTCGTTAATCCAAACGGCGTTATGAGAAATTCATAATGATAATACGAGTTCGAAATGTTGTTTTCGAAACATCATATTTGTGACAACTAGGAAAAACTTCATCACTAACCACTGTTAGAAATTAGCATAGACAAACAAATGTTATACAATATCAATGTAATATTTCTTTTTTACAAGTAAATATGATTGAATATACTCTTACATATAAAGATAAATTGACTCATAGGCGTAAAAATGAGTGTCCAAAAGTCGTATCGTCTTCTAAGCTGGTTAACATATTTTCGAAAAGTACACGACGATCTGATTCTAGGGATATTAGCTTGGTAAAAATCTAACTTCGATTGGAGGAGTTATGATGTTTTTGTTATTTTTAGGGAAAAGTACACGACGATCATTTCACTCGATTGGAGGGATTCTAGGGAAAAGTACACGACGATCAGATGGTCCCTGTGGTTTCAAATTTTTTAACAAAAGGTCCTTATTGCTAACCTCGTCAAGTTTTGTCTATTAAGTGAAGGGTATTTCCGTCATTTCACTACCATAAGGACCATTTATGAAGTTTTTGTTATTTAAAAAAATAAAAAAGAAAATATAATTATTTAATATAGAAATCTCTCTCTCTTTCTCTCTCTCTCTCTCTCTCCCTTTCTTTATCTCTCTCTCTTTCTCTCTCTTCAATGTCTCATCGTTACCACCACGACATCATTTCTTTCTCTTTTATGAACCCTAAAAATACCACTAACATCTAGATCTATACTCTAATCACATTCTCAGCCCACCATCACTGGTGATATCCTTGGCTAGAACCACCAAATCGCTGCCTCACGTCTCCGTCACTCCTACACATCTGGATTTCCAGCAACACCAAATCGTGTACTCTCATCTCCTCCAACCCTTTGTCCCTATCTCGTCTCTTTCTACCTTTGAAAGAGAGTTAATGATGGCGAGGGTCAGTGGTAGCCACTAGATGATGTGTTTCGGACAGGAAAGATCTGACCATGTCCGAGTAGACGTAGAGGAACGGAGACGTGGCACCGGGGGTCGATAGTAGCAGAGTGCAAATCGGCGGCAATGACGATTCGTAAATGGTGTGCAGCGGCGGTCTGACTTGCCACATGTGTCTCGTTCTTGTTGCTTCATGATTTCATGCCTCACCGTCTCTACCAAGCTTGCTGAAATCAGCCAACACCACCACAACCATCATCACCATCGATCGACCATCTACACCTAAATCAATAACACTAGCAAGAAAAAGAAACATGGGGCATCATCTTCACAGGTCAACGTTTGATCTTAACCCATGTTCTTGTTTTTTTTCTTTTTTTTATCACATATACTACATAATCAAAAGAGAGCTCAACATCTGTTTTTATCCTTCTAATTTCAGATCTGCAACTCAAGATTTTAAGGGAAACATGATGGGTTTGTTTCCGCGTGTCTGTACTCCTCGACCAAAGGAAACACAACACATACCTTGTGTGTGTGTTTTTTTTAGGAACCATAAAAAATGAAGTGTGTATGTATGCGTTCTTGGTGCCATTAAGTAATTATATTTTCTTTTTTGTTTTTTTAATTAACAAAAAATTTTATAAATGGTCTCCGTGGTAATTAAATGACGGAAATACCTTCACTTAACGGACAAAACTTGATGAAGTTAGCAATACGGACCTTTTTGTTAAAAGTTTTGAAACCACAGGGATCATATGTGAGGTTTTTAAAATTATTAACGTAAAAATAGGATTCAGAGATCGGTCGAGTTTTGGCTAGTGTCACCAAAAGGAATCTCATGCAACAAAGCTTAGATAATCCTTCGAGTAACAGACTCATACCTACAACGGTTAGACTCAAACGAGAGCTGCGCAATAGGGTCAAATCCATCACTCTGAGATTATCCAACCTTTGTCACATGTGACTTGGCATATTCAATCAATGGCTAACTCACATCACTTATGAGTTCTACAAAGCACAAAGCAATAGCATTCGTGCAGTAACACTCCAATCCATAGAATAATCACGAGCATCCAATCCCATATACTACCACTCGTACTAGGAGCTCCCACTCCCACTACTGATCGCCTTATACATACAAATTATACTCAATCTAGCATCCCATGCTTCCTAGGATACAAGGCATCACATATCATGCCAACCTATCACTAGCTAATCAGAACTAGCATGCAAGTCTACAAGCTCATACAATAGGCATACAAGGCATCTCTGCTAGCATTCTATCATGCAAAAACTGAGCAGATCCCTAGCCCTAACTAGCATGCGATTCACATATTCATAAATCAAATCACATCAGATAACATGTATGGGTATTTTGGGAGAAACTTACTTGAGCTCGGTCGATTTCTAGCACCACACTCCTTCTTGTATTAGAAAAGTTGTTTTTCCCTTGTAAATCATTTTTCTTTCATTTTTGAAAAACTTTACCAAATCCTCAGTTTGAATTCAGACACACCCGAGAGTATGTCTGAATCCCTCAAACCAAGGCTCTGATACCAACTTGTAACGTCCCAAAAATAATGATATAAAATTTTCATTTTTAGATTAATAAATTGTTAGCTCATATCATTTCCATAAAACCAATGTAATCAAGATTTATCAAGACATCATCAAATCAGAGTAATACACAGAATGCGGAAACATGTGTTGTGTGTTCTGCAATCATCCCGAGCTCTTCCATTGGAAAACCGAAGCACCTGAAACATATACAGAAAACCGTAAGCACAAAGCTTAGTGAGTTTCCCAAGATACCTCATACCATACATACATTAAGCACATACTGGGCCCCCACCCTCCATCGGGCCTCGCCCGGTCTCGAGTCCCACTCGGCCTCGGGCCCTGCCCGACATCGAGCCCCGCTCGGATTACAAATCTGTAAATCACCAGGCCCCACCTGACATTGGGCATCGCCCGATACACACATAATCATATAACAATATAATCATATAAACATATAACCTTACTAACACATGCAATAATCACAAAGACTATAACATACCATACAGTCATCGAGCCCCGTCCAACATCGGGCCTCTCCCGGTAAGCATAAAAACATATACTTATAACTAGCATTCAATATACTCATCCGGCCCTGCCTGGCATCGGGCCTTGCCCGGTAAACACGCCATCATATAATGCATGCAAGAGTCGCACTGACATTTAGCATCCTAATATATAAACCATGAGCCGACATTGGTGACTTCGTCCCGCTAAACCTAGTGAGGAGACTCACCTCTCACTGCCGAAACACACAAAAGATCCATGGTTGTTGGCTGACAGATCCCCGAACTGTCAATAACAAAACAACACCCAAGTAACAATTGGGTTCCACTCCATAACCATAATCCATACTCAGGGTAAAAAGACCATTTTATCCATAGCCTAGCTTGGTCCAAGACTAAGGCCCAAACTCAAAATCTGAAAGGCCCAAAAGCCAAATAATCAACCAAGGCCCAAATATGGCCCAATTTTCCAAATTGGGTCCAAACACCTTACATGGGCCTTACCCTAAAGCCCAACTAATTTTCCTAGTCCAAAACGCTTGTACTCAGATGGGCCATTACAAACTCAAACACCCAAGCCCAAAAAGGAAGCCCAACCACGAAGCCCAAAGGCAAAAACCCACCTGACTGAGTACGCGAGGCGTACTCAGCTGTACGCCAAGCGTACTCACTATTTGGCTTGTACGTTACGTCTATAGACTTGTATGCCCAGGACATTATTCGTAATAATTTTCCCTTATTTTTTCTGACTTACTTTAAAAAAAATCTAATTTATGAATAAAATATGATAATAAAATATGATTAGGATAAAGTACAATATTATCAAGGTAATTATAAAGATAATAAAGGCTTTGTTACGTTTCCACATCAAAGTAAAATCTAGTACTGAGTTCTTTTTTCTTTCATTTAATGCCTATTGGTGTTCCAAAAGTACCTTTTCGAAGTCCTGAAGAGGAAGACGCATCTTAGGTTGACATATAGTGCTCATTGTCAGATATATTGGGTCATATGGGATTTCCCCGTTTTCTCCCCAATCGAGATATCCTCTGTTTCGCCCACGAAAGATTAATTGAATCATCAAAAATTTGGAGCGTGAAGTGCAATTAGATCCATTTTTGGGGGGATTCAAATTACTATTATCAATTAGAAGAATTTATGGTTGGCTTAATTGGACTACTACATTGAAGTATCCAGGCTCCGTTTAAAAAAACAGTAATAATATATCTATTTTATTTAATAAAGGATTCCTATTTTTATTTGATTTGAAAGAAATCCTTTTTTGTAAGTAGAAGTTATTTCAAACTCTTATGTTAATCAATCGAGTAATATGCCTGAAGCCGTCAACTATTTTACGGAATGCGTGAATTAAAAAAATAAGGCATAAGAAAAAGAAGTGGTAATGGGAGCATACTCATCCATTAAGCCAAAACCCTTCTTAAGCTCTTAATGCTCAAGACCACGAGTCCAAACCATATATCTAATTCTTAAAGAACGTCTAAAACCATAAAATCATTGACTTGATGACTTTGCATGCCCCAAAAGAACCAATCTTCAAGATAAAGCACTAAACTTTCAACAAATGGACACCATCTCATGCATGGGGATTCCAAACCCTAAAGGAGACAACTTTATGCATCTAGAACCTTAGAAACACCAAGAGTGGCAACTCATAGCTCCTAGAGTGGTAATAAACCACTAGATCTCATTCTTGGTACCAAAATGAACCAAAACTCATACATAGTAGATCTAAGCCAACAATAAACAAGATCAAAGATTTTTACCTCAAACAAGCTGGAAATGAAGCAAATAATCCAGATCCACAAGCTCTTCCTTGATCCACAACCTTGCACTAAACTCCTTCTTCTTCAATGTGAGCCAAAACATACCAAGATGAACGCCATGAGCTCAAAAACATAACCATCGAGGCTAAAGGACGATTTGTAGGGTTTTGGGGACTTGGAGGCTGGTAAAGAGACCAACCAAAAAGACTTAATGTGCTTATATAGGGTACACATCCAAAAAGTAGGGTTTTTCCTTTACCCCTCGTACGCCCAGCGTACGAGGTCTCGCACCCTCGATCCAACCCTCCCAGTACGCTAACCATACACCACACTACGCCCAACGTAATGCCCTTTGCACCAATACGCCCCGCGTACTCCCTAGGTATGCCCCTCGTACTAGTGTTTCCACTCAAACCCTAACACATTCTGAAGGCCATAACTTCTTCGATATAAATCCGATTATGACGATCCATATATCCATGAAAAGGTAACGAGAAGCTCTACACTCTAATCAACTCGTACCCGCCTTACCATTTCCCAAACAAATGTCTAGTTTTCTTAAAAGCCCGAGCTTACAAATTACCAAAATACCCTTTGACTCCAAAACACAAACTGAATACCCGGATCAACCAAATTACATCATCCACCTCCAAATGAGCCTCAAACTCAATTCTTCAAGGGTCTAAGCCTGCTAATACCCAATCCTTGATGACCACCCCAAGATGGGAAACGATTCGAAACAGGGTGATACACTCTTAATCTTAAAATAGCGAGGAACTTACTTACAAAACATTTCAGCAAAAAGATATTTACTTATCTAGACCAAAATTTTGTGTTATTAAATATTGTGTTATAGAATTTTTTTTTTAAAGCATAAATTGTTGTATATGAAGGAAAATTGTTGTGTACAAATCACTTTCCATCATACTTCGTTATTAGTTTATAATAATAGTTATCAGATTGTTTAAATACCATTTAGCAGGTAATTAACCGCCATCATCATTACTCCTAATAAATTACATTTGTTCTTTCATCTTCACCATAAACAAACGATCATTTTTCAAAAACCCTGTAAAATATCTTCTTCTAATCTGAAAAATAACCATAGTTATTGCAAAAGTTTGTGTTTTAAGATCTTTCATCTTCCCCATAAACATCAGGTCTGGTTTCTTCCCCTCTTTATTGAAATTACTGTGTATATACCATGTTTCTTCAAATTACTGTTCCCCCTGTTTCCTCTTAAACATTCTGATAAAAATCCCATGATTTTGCAACTTTGTAATGAAAATATGATCGATGTCTCGTATATGTTGATACAATACCGTTAACAATCTTCCTAACAACGTCTTAGTTAATATTATGGATAACGTCGCAGCATCATCTGTGAAAGACTTATGTATTACAAGACATTCGTAATTTTCACACACGCGTTACATATACTTGTATATTTCACATTAACCTTGCCGAAATCAAATTGATTTTTTCTTATAAACTTTAAATTTTAACTTCATTAGTTGTAAAAGTATGAATGAAGCGGGAAAGGAGGGCGATGTCTATAAATGTCCATCCCTTGATCCGCTTCCTTTTGGTATGGTTTTTGAACCAATACAAAAAACATTTATTGATAAGTGTGCAGAAAAAGAAAACCTTGAGGCCTCATACTGAAAAGGAGTGGTATGCTATGATTTTTGATCATCAATTTTCTGAAACTTATAATTTTTTTTTGATTTGTTATTTTAACGTCCCAAAAATTAAGAACACAAATTTTCGTTTTTGAATTAATAAAATTATTATCCAAAACATCGTCATAAAACCTTAGTGGAACAAAGTGTATCAAATACATCATAAAATATCAGAGTAATCATAAAATGCGGAATGAGGTAGTGTATGCACCATAATCATCCATGTCTATTCCCCTTCGAACCAGTACCTGAAAACATAATCTAAAAACCTCATGCACAAAGCTTAGCGAGTTCCCCGAAATACCACATACCATACATAACAAACACATAATGGGCTCCGCTCGGCATCGGGCCCAGCTCGACATCGAGCCCGACTCGGCATACAGATATGCGGAATGAGGTAGTGTATGCACCATAATCATCCATGTCTATTCCCCTTCGAACCAGTACCTGAAAACATAATCTAAAAACCTCATGCACAAAGCTTAGCGAGTTCTCCGAAATACCACATACCATACATAACAAACACATAATTGGCTCCGCTCGGCATCGGGCCCAGCTCGACATCGAGCCCGACTCGGCATATAGATATGTCAGTCATCGGGCCCCGCCCGACATTAGTCCCCGCCCGGTATACACATAAACATATAAAATATAAACACATAGCACATGCAATAATCACAAAGATAAATAGCATACAAAATGGTCATCCGGATCTGTACGGCATCGGGCCCCGCCCGATAAGCATACAAACACATAACACATGCAATAGTCACGCAAACATCCCGCATCCTAACATAACAACCATGGGCCAGCATTAGTGCTTTCGAACCACTAAACATAGTGAGGAAACTCACCTCTAACTGCTGAAACACTCAAATGAATCTCTGTCTGCTGGTCCAGAAAATCCTCGTGCTATCATCATCGAAATAACATCCAATTATTAATTGGATCACGACCCATAACGAAGAATCTAAGTGTGACATCCCGAAAACCAAGCGTACAAATTTCATTTTTATCATAACCAAAACATTAAGGTACTTTTAACCAAACATTTAAAAGCATTTGAAAATAAAACAATTATCAGAGTTCATTACCAAAATCACATATTGCGGAAAACACGGGTGTATACGCTGCGATCAAGTCGAGCCATTCCCTTTCGAACCGGAAGTACCTGAAACCATAAACCATAAACTGTATGCACGAATCTTAGTGAGTTCCCCAAATACCACATACCAAACATAAAATAAACATATAGTAGGCCCCGCCTTGTCATCGGGCCCCGCCCGGTAATAGATCGAGCCCCGCCCAGCATACATATAACATATATCAAATAAACACATACACATGCAATAATCACATAGATACATAGCATACAAATAGTCATCGGGCCCCCGGGCCTTAGCTCGGAAAACATATAAACACATACACATGCAAGAGTCACGAAGACAGCTAGCATACTAACATAACATAAACATGGGCCGGCATTGGTGCCTTCAACCCACTAAACCCAGTAAGGAAACTCACCTCAAGTGCAGAAGGTCACTGAAAGAAATCCCTAACTATTGCCCTGACGACTCCCCGAGCTATCAATAGCAAAATAACGCCCAATTAGCAATTGGGCTCCAACTATGATTCGAAATCCATACTTGGGGTAAAATGACCATTTTACCCCTGGTCCAACATGAATCAACACTGAGGCCCAAGCCCTAAACCAAAAGAACCACAAAGGCCCACTAATGGCCGAATTTTCCAAATTGGGCCCAACCCCATATGGGCCTTATCCTAAGCCCATAATTTCCTTAGTACAATTCAGATTACCTCAAGTACCCCCTTAAGACAAACTTGGTCCAAGACAAAAGTCAAAAGTCAAGATCAACAATCCATGTTGACCCAACACGCCGAGTTGACCAATAAACTCGCCGTGTTTCTCAATCAACTTGAAACGGGGAAAACGAAGCCAACACACCGAGTTGACCAACAAACTCGCCAAGTTCGCCCAAGACCCAACAACTTAATACATTAAGTTGCCTTCATCGAATCCAAGAGCTCCAAAGCTCAGATCTCGACCAAAAGGAGATCTAGAAGGGTAAAGCTTCCAACTTTACCCCTAGGAACCACCAAAATGGGTCCAAACCTAAACCCTAGACTTAAAAGAGTGAGTGCGTAAGCATTAAGCACTTAATCTTCAAAGACAAAGCCCCAAATTGCAGATCTGACACCCTAGAGCTGGAAGACCACGTAAAGTTGCCAACTTTACATTCATGCATGCCTATGAGAAGCTCAAAAGCTCCAGAAGGGCTTAATAAGGGAGTTAATGAATGCATGAAGCCCTTAAATCCATAAAGTTGGCACCTTTATGCCAAAAGAGTCCATGAGAACCCCAGATCTGGAAGAACAAGGCTTTGGGACGTCCTAATCTCAAAATCCACCCAATCCATGGCTAAAACATAACAATTTAACCCAAACAAGAGATCTAAGCATCTAGCCATAAAGATAAGAACTTGATACCTCAAACTCCTTGCAAAATGGGTAGTGATTTTGGATCCACGACTTCCTTCTCCAAGCTTAGAAACTTCAATATCTTCTAACTCCTTCACAATACACAAAATGAACACCAAACTTCCTCCTAAGGCTCAAATGCTTGACAATGGAGGCTACAACTTGTTTTAGGGTTTTAACAACAATGGAGGCTGATAAAGAGGCCAACCAAAGGAACTTAAGGCCTTTAAATAGGGTGCAACACTCTAAAAATTGGGTTTCCTTCCCAGATGCCAACACGCCGCGTTGAGGCACCTCAACACGCCGTGTTGGTTCATTTAATCGCCACGATTCTTCCATCCTAAACATGCTGTGTTGGTCCCTCCAACAGGCCGTGTTCAACTCAAAATAAGCTTTATTCTCAACAATTTCTCCTCAAGATTTTGGGCGTTACAATTCTCCCCCACGTAAATTTGATTTCGCCCTCGAAATCATTTCTTACCATATCCAGGCACGCAAGACAGCCGGAAGAACACAACCACAACCCTGATCATATGACGACTTTTCCAAATCTACTGGAACCATCCTTAGCAAAGTTCTTCAAACCTGATGAAGAACGAATCCTTAATCCCTTATAGAAAACCAATCCTACCTCACCTGAAACCCGAAACCTAGAATCTCAAATGGTATGACTCCCTGACAGACCTTCCACACTGAACCGCTACCAAGCCAACCTCATAGAGTTTCATACCAAACAAAATGCTTCCAACCCCCAATCACCTTGTTGCTTCAAAGGGAACAAAGTCCCTGACCATATGCAGCTACACAACAATTATACTCGACAGAAGGCTCAGATAATCCTTCGAGTAGAAGATTCATCCCTGCAACGGTTAGACTCAGACGAGAGTTGTGCAACAAGGTCAAATCAATTACTCTAAGATTATTTAATCCCAATGCGAGTGACTTAGCATTTACCAATCAACAAGTTACCCCACTCCCACATGAAACCTCAAATCACAACTATTGCCCGAAGCACGACGCTGCCTCATGGCTGCTCCCCACAAGCAGTCGAGACTTCCCTGGTCCTAACTTGTCTGCCAACTATCCGAAATACCGGATTCCCGCCCGACTGCTGAGTCAAAAAACACTCACATAGTCGCCCCACGTGACTTCCGAAAGAAAACCTCACTGGCAATACCTACCCGAACCATTTCGTCACCAATTCCCATGCTAAACCGAACGTTACAAGACCAACTGTTGTCTTACATCTTACCTGGTCCCCTACCACCTACCATTTCCTGATTCTGGACACGTTGTGGTCCTCCCACAACTTTGCGAACTGACCCACCCCGACCTAAATCATCCGAAGAAAACTGTAAGCAATCATAAATTTGCCACACTCTCACCGTTACACAGGTACTGGTGAATGCTACGGGCCACCCGGTAGTCTTACAATACATCCCACACTAACTGATCGCTAGTGAATGCTATGGGCCACCCCGCAGTATTACAACATTTCTATTCTAACTGCTAACTACTGAATTCTATAGGCCACTCCGCAGTCTTACATCACTTCCACCTTGCCACAACTGCCACCTAACGCCTTACTGCTAATCTATCAATTCGAACACATCCAAAGTCGATCACGCACTTGACCAAACACCCGAGCTGAACTCGAGTCATGACTGGAACCCCAACCCGGGTCCCCAAAGCTTGCTATCAAACACCAAGAAAATGCAAACCCAAAGTCAGGAAGTTTCCCGAACTCCCAACTCACACAATCCTCGATCCAGACAGCCACTTGGGCCGCCTTCCCCCCGATGGGGATGTGAAACTCATCCTAGTTTTACACCTACTTCTATCCTGAATACCTGAACGTTTCTCCCCCACTTTGATTCGACTAAATTCTCACAGCACACGAGAATTGGAGGATTCCCCATCCTTTTACCCTCCAATGATCGATCTGCAGACAACCGACACTCTCTAATGCTAGTGTTCCATTACTAACCATCCCAAAAGACCACACAACCCCTGAAGACCAGCTAAACACTTCTTGAATCCCAACATTACTGATAACCCCATATGCTTTAAATGATATCACACTCAAATCATGAAGTCCCAAGGACGAATGCTCCAATCTAAACCGCAGCAACAGACCACTTACCTCGGCACCCTCAAAAGCCAATCCGCACACCGATGCTAAAACCACTGAATCCTGGCGATACTAGATAACTAACCTGCTAAATTCTAACCATAAATCTTCCACACAATGCCCCCGAACCGATCTTGACTACAAACCAAGATAACACCGAACACTCCAAATCCGCTATAAGAAAACCAACCCTTCACTAAACCACTAATGATTCATGGAATGCAAATGGAATATAACAATTCTTGAAGATATAATCCAAACATAAACAGAGAAATAAACCAAAGATACTCTTACCCAAACCGATACAAAATTCCCAAGCACTATAAATTCTGATAATAACCAAGAAGTAAGCAACATATAACATACCCACAATATCGCCTGAAGAAACCCTGACTCCCTCTTCCTGTCGAAGAACCTGCAATGGAACCTGAGCAACCCCAACTACCAAGCGGGGCAATTCGCCCGGATATGAACAGGCTAATGACAACGATGGCACAACTCTACCTCTGATGTGCATTCTTGGCGGAGGTGGCCCTTCCATCTGCACCTGCCACACTTAGACCTGCTGAGCACATCCTCATGAGTCCCTTCATTCTTCGTGCAACCACCCCAGCCCCTCGGGGATCTCACACTAGCTACGGCAGGGTCCAACTGCTCAGATTTTCAAGCCTAACCATGAGTCCGCTTTCTCTTCCCTAGCTGCCTATCCAAACCAATCTCCTGCTCCCGGTTTACCCCGACCAACCCATCATCCGCCTTAACAACCGAGGTTTGACCCTCGAACATGGCGACCAATCAATCAGTGACATGCCCAATGATGTCGGGTAACTCCTCGTGTAGGGTTCGAGAAACCTCCATGACAATCTAATCATGTTGTCGACTCCCTTGAAGACATGGTGCATAACCCACCTTCAATCCCAAAGGACAAAAGCAGACAAGAGGATCCTCCTTCCTGAAGTATCCTGGGGATCCACAAGATTTGGGCTCCAAATGAGCCCCCAACTGTCCCGATTCTACATCGGCCGTAAAGGCCCTGATACGACCATCCAATAGCTCCAAAATTCCATCCTTGACTGAATCAAGGATCATAGGAGTCTGCTCCAAAATACCACGGGTAATCTCCGATGAGATGAACTCCCGCATCTGCTTGCTAATCGGATTAGTACCAACACTTGAGCCAGAACCAAAACCCGAAACTCCTCCCTGAGTGCTCATCACCAAACTGAAATACAACATGAAATGATCAAATCATACCCAAGAATCCTCCTCCCACAAGCTTCTTAGATTCTCCAAGACTCTCCCCGATTTGAGTATAGATCATGTGCTTTTAGTAGTACGGGCCCAATACTATCTTCCACACCTATCCATACTTTCCTCAAGAATCCTCCTGAATCCTCTAAGTCACCTTCTCAAATCCATACACCAGACACTCGCGACCCAGCGCAACAAAACCCACCGAAGCAATCCCTAGGCTTTACTAGGTTCCCGACCTCACCGTACCCTCAGCTACTAAAAGACTCTCACCAATGACGACGACTACCTCATGAATATAGTCACATGCAACATATATCAGATAATCCTTCGAGTAAAAGACTCAACCCTAGAACGGTTGGACTCAAATGAGAGCTGTGGAATAGGGTCAAATCCGTCGCTCTTAGATTATTTAAATTGTGTCGCATATGACTTAACATATTCAATTAGTAGTTGATCCACATCACTAAGAATCCCACAAATCACAAAGCAAGCGGCATTCAGGAAACGGAAAATCTAACCAGCATACACTAATCAAGCCATTTTATCCATTGATCTGAAACTATACTATCATGCAATTCTAAAAGCTCATACAATCAGGCATATAAAGGCATCTCTCCTATCATATAATACTAAGCAAATCCTTAACCCTAATCTAGAATGCAGTTCACATAATCATATCATATAACATAATAAACATGTATTGGTATTCTAGGAACCACTTACTTGAGCTCGGCCGATTGCACGCATCATACCCCTTTCTTTGATTAGAAATTCCTTTTTAATTAAATGTTTATTTTATAAAAAAAATTCACCAAACCCTCAGTTTGAGTCCAGGCACACCCGAGAGTATGGCTGAATCCCTCAAACCAAGGTGTTAGGGTGCAAAGTCACGCTTGGATGAGGCTTAACCTCTTGTATGTGTATATGGGTTGAGACTTTCCTATAATTAGGAAGTGAGTGACTACCATTATGTAATGAACACTTTGAGAGCATTAGTTTAGTGGGAGAATTATTGCAACCCATTTGTACTCTTTCTAATGAATCTAATGAGAGCTAAACCCAAATTTATTTTCTCCATGTGTTCATGATTTGTATGATGATTCACTAGATCTTTCATATTCCGCATTTGTCATCATAATCAACACCTCTACAATTGGTATCAGAGCTCATAACTCATACTACAATTGGTATAAGAACGGGTGTTCTTGATTTGATCAAGAATTGATCCATGATGACATTCTAGATTTGGTGATTCTTCATTTGATCTTTGATCTTCGTTTTATAGTGTTTTTGGATTCTAGAAATCGAATTCCTCATTGATTCTATTCATAATTCGATTTTCTTCACTAGAATTCAAGTGATTTTTGCTTTTTCTTTCCAGAAACCCATTCAAAATCACTTTCTCTCTCTATAAAAACTCAAGATCTTATCGATTGATCAAAGATGGTGGACTTTCCGTATGATTCTTGGGTTGTGTTTGTTGAAGATGTCAAATACAAAATCAACGAAAATCAATTTTATGGGTTATTGTTAAGCGGGTTGATTTCATGGGGTAATAAGGTTTCTTATGGAGGTTTGAAGGATGATCATGGAATCTTGATATTTCAACCAATTTATAAGATTGAATGGTTGACTAAAATTGCTTTGTCCATATTAGTCCGTAGTAGAAATAAAAAGAAAGGAGAAGAAATAGATTTGTTTAATAAGAAATACATTTCTCTAATTGAAAACCCAAATGATCTTCTTGCTCTCAAGTTTGTTGAAGTTCAATACAATGAAGTTCAACGTGATGTTCTTGATGTTCTTGATGTTCTTGAAGTTCACGATAAGAAGATTCAAGTTTATTCTCAAGAAGATGAATTTTTGTTTGCTCGATTGGAGTTCAAACCGATGATATTTTGTGTTCTTGTGATTCGTTTGAAGGGATGATTCCTTATCGAAAGCCGGTTATCCAAGAAATTCACAAGTATCAAACTCCAAAAGATTTGATTCAAACTTGAAAAGTTGAAATTGTGGAAAGTGGGTTTGTTCATGAATTCAAATCTTCAAGATGCAAAAGATGAGAAAGAAAAAGAAGAAGATTAAATGCAAAAACAAGCGGGTTTACTCACAAAAATCATCAAATGTTGTTGTGAAATAAATTTGGGTTCCAAAGAAACAATCTCCAAAGGTTGCATTGAATTTGAAGTCAAAACCCAAAAGTATTGATGGTTCTTACGAAGATGTTCTTGGATTGTTGAAGAACACGAAGAAAACGAAGAACAAGTTGTACAACACGCATCGTGGGTGGTATAATGTTCAAATTGGAGATTTTCTCGTTCCAACAAAAGAACCAAGATATTCTAATTTTAATTCGTTCGTTGCAAATGGACATAGATTCGTCAAAAAGGTATCACAAATTCTCAAATGGATTCCAAAACGTCCATGATTTCGATTCATATTTTGCGTATTTTATTTTTGATCGATTTGCCTCATTGGATCAAATCTGTTTCAACCACATTGTTGATCCCATCATTTTTTGTTTATATCAACTCAAAAATCAAAATCATATTCTCAATTTTTTTTTAATATTGAAATTCACTGTTCATCTAATTGTTGTTGAGCCGAAACCAAAAATTCAAACTGATACTACACATTGATCCAATAGTTCGAAACCTTTTCTGTTAATCAATCCAATTTTCTTATCCCAATACAAAAGTATTTTTTTACTGTTAATCATAGACCATTATCAGTCATTTGATCCGTATTCGACATATCAATATCTTTCAAAATCTATGGAGTTGGAGGTTGAACAAATATCCTTTAGATCCTCTTCTCTTGTTCTATTTCTACTAAATTCAAATCTGATTTGTTGATAATCGAAATCGATTTGAGTAATGATATCGATTTTACTTGCTTAATGTTGGTTTGATGGCTGATCAAATCTGTTCTTGAAGATTGAATCTAGGGTCAAACACTAAGAAAAGTTAAAATCGACTTTTTGTTCAATGAGTCAAAATTGATTTTGGATAGAACTGATACTGAAGGTTAGAATCGATTGTGACTGAGGACTGATTGTTTTGGAGTTGACAATCGAATTTAGTTTCGCTATCGACTAAAAGTTGATTTTGGATTCGATAGTCGACGTTATTTGTTGAAAGCGAAGGCTAGGAATTCGTTTTTGGGGTTGGTTTGATATCGATGACTGATTAAAGACATCGACTTGGTTGATTTTGATATCGAAGCCTTGGAATAGTTAACGAAGGGATGGAGCGAGAAGTCGATTGTGATATGAAGAAGAAAGTGAAAGTCACTGTTTGTCTCTAGGTTGAAATCGACATAAGATGATATTGATGTTGATATCGAAGGTTTGGAATTTGTTAATCACTACGCAAACATGCTTCTTTAGCGAAGGGATGTACTTGATTAGTTAACGAAGTATTGAGAATTGATGTCGATTTATGGATGATGGTTTAGGACAACTAACATTGACTTGGCAAATGAACTAGGAAGATACTAATAACGAAAGCTGTGAAATCAGTTGGGGGTGTCGATTGGTGATCAATAAATTCGATTTTGGAGTTGTAATGGCGATTTTGGTTGATGTTGGTTTTTGATTTTACTGTTGATTTGAAAGTTTGACTAGATGTCGATGATTTTGCTTTTGGTATCGAAGTATTTGATGTTATAAAAGCGAAGTGTTGATTGAGATTTCGAAAGAGGGTCATGGTTTGATGTTTCGAAATGTTAACTTGGGAATCGATGGTCATACTGGCTCCTTGTGGAATTGATTTCAAAAATTGAGGGTCCTTGTGGAGTTTATTTCGAATGATGACATCGAGTTCAACATGTCGATGATCATCTGTTCGTAACTGGGTAACGAAGTTAAGGAGAAAACAAATGTTTCGAATTTGCACCCTGAAATTTTAACGAAGTGGCAACTATTGTCCACATTCGAAATGGGGAGTAATTTGTGAAGAATGTAGGATGTTAATTTCGAATCCCTGATGTTTCAAAATATTGGCAGAATTTACCCAACTTCGAAATTGAGCTGAAAATTCTAAAAACTTGGAATATTTTCGAAACATGCCCCTGCAGTTAATGCGAATTGACACTTTCTACCCAGTTTCGCAATTGGGGGAGTGTTTCGCATCTTAGGCTGTTTTTGGCACAATGGATCCCTGCAAAATTCAGAAAGTGACAGTTTTTACCCGGATTTTGGAAAATTTTGCAACTTTCACCCAAAAGTCGGAAATTTTTCCAAATTTGAAATGAGGCTTTTTCGTGATTGTTTTTCCATGCAAGATTTTCAAGGTTTCATTTTTGGCACACATCAAGGGGGAGTTTTGTGAACATTAATCCTCGGGCGCTTCTCACTCTTAATGGGTTTTATAATCACCCTTGAAGTCGGTACATCCAATCCTAACTTTGAGGGGGAGAATGTTAGGGTGCAAATTCACGCTTGGATGTGGCTTACCCTCTTGTATGTGTAAATGGGTTGAGTCTTTTCCTATAATTAGGAAGTGAGTGACTCCCATTATGTAATGAACCATTTGGAGAGCATTAGTTTTAGAGAGAGAAACTAGCAAACCCAATTGTAGTCTTTCTAATTCAACTAATAAGAGCTTAAAAGATTTATTTACTCCATGTGTTCATGATTTGTATGATGATTCACTAGATCTTTTCTTATTCCGCACATGTCATCATAATCAACACCACTACACAAGGCTCTGATACCAACTTGTGACTACCCAAAAACCAAGGGTAAAAATTTCATTTTTATCATAACCAAAACATTAAGGTACTTTTAACAAAACATTTAAAAGCATTTCAAAATAAAACAATTCTCAGAGTTCATTCCCAAAATCACATATTGCGGAAAACACGGGTCTATGTGTTGCGATCAAGCCGATCCCTTCCCTTTCGAACCGGAAGTACCTGAAACCATAAACCACAAACTGTAAGCATGAAGCTTAGTGAGTTCCCCAAATACCACATACCAAATATAAAATAAACATATAGTGGACCTCGCCCAGTCATCCTGGCCCCGTCTGGCACCGGGCCCCACCTGGCATCGAGCCCCGCTCGGTAATAGATCGGGCCCAGCCCAGCATACATATAACATATATCAAATAAACACATACACATGCAATAATTACATAGATACATAGCATACAAATAGTCATCGGGCCCCGCCCGACATCGGGCCTTAGCCAGGAAAGCATATAAACACATACACATGCAAGAGTCACGAAGAAAACTAGCATACTAACATAACATAAACATGGGCCAACATGGGTGCCTTCGACCCTCTAAACCCAGTAAGGAAACTCACCTTGAGTGTAGAAGCTCACTGAAAGAAATCCCTAGCTGCTGCCTTGACGACTCCCCGAAATCCGTATTTGGGGTAAAAAGACCATTTTACCCCTGACCCAACATGAATCAAAACTGAGCCCTAATCCCTAAAAAAAGGCACAAAACCAAAATATCCACAAAGGCCCACTAATGGCCCAATTTTCCAAATTGGGCCCAACCCCATATGACCCTTATCCTAAGCCTATAATTTCCTTAGTACAATTCAGATTACCTCAAGTACCCCCTTAAGACAAACTTGGTCCAAGACAAAAGTCAAAAGTCAAGATCAAAATCCACCCAATCCATGGCTAAAACATAACAATTTAACCCAAACAAGAGATCTAAGCATCTAGCCATAAAGATAAGAACTTGATACCTCAAACTCCTTGCAAAATGGGTAGAGATTCTAGATCCAAGACTTCCTTCTCCAAGCTTAGAAACCTCAAGATCTTCTAACTCCTTCACAATACACAAAATGAACACCAAACTTCCTTCCAAGGCTCAAATGCTTGACAATGGAGGCTACAACTTGTTTTAGGGTTTTAACAACAATGGAAGCTGATAAGGAGGCCATCCAAAGGAACTTATGGCCTTTAAATAGGGTGTAACACCCTAAAAATTAGGGTGTCCTTCCCAGATGCCAACACGCCGAGTTAAGGCACCTCAACACACCGTGTTGGTTCGTTTAATCCCTGAGATTCTTCTATCCTAAACACGTCGTGTTGGTCCCTCCAACATTCTGTGTCCAACTCTAAATAAGCTCTATTCTCAACAATTTCTCCTCAAGATTTCGGGCGTTACACTAAGCTACTTAACCCATAACCAGGGTAAAAGACCATTTTACGCTTTTTCTAACTTGGCCCAAAGCTAAGGCCCAACTCAACTACTCAAAAGGCCCAAATCCTAAATGACAACCCAAAGCCCAATTATGGCCTAATCTTCCAAATTTGGTCCAGAACCCATGATAGGCCTAAATCCAAGGAAGCCCAACATATTAGTCCAAGTGTAATGGCCCAAAAAGGCCCAAACTTACAAACCCAAACTATGGCCCAATACCGAGGATTGTCGAGCCCAAATGCCCATCTGCTGAGTACGCGGGGCGTACTCAGCTCGTACGCCCAGCGTACTCCCCTGACCACTAGTCCTCTTCATTAAGCACTTAAACAGTTAAGACCTTTCGCCAATATCTCAGATCTAGTTCCTAAGGGTGACTTCTCATGTAAAGTTCACAACTTTACACTCATGCATGGGTTAATGGGACTCAAAGCTCAAAAAGGAGCTTAATAAAGATCTTAATGCTTGCATGGACCAATATCCTCCATAAAGTTTGCATTTTTATGAACATGGGGCCTAAATGAAGTTAAGACCTACCATCCATTACTTCTGGAGTAGATCAAAAGCTCAACTTTAACTCAAAAGACTCAAAACTCATAAATAACACCATAAACTAGATCTAGCACAAAAGACCATCAAGGTGAGAGCTTTTTACCTCAACAGGCTTGGAAATGTGAAGGTAAATCTGGATGTAGATGCTCAAGATATTCCTCCAAGTGTTCCTCTTCTTCTTCTTCTTATTCACCACAAGACACCAACAAACACATTTTCAAGCTCAAATCTCACCAAATGCACTTAGGGTTTCGTTTTCAGCGTAAAGGGGGATGGAGGCTGGTCAAACATGTCCAAGGGGTGCTATAATGATGTTTAAAGAGGGTGCAAACCCTAAAAATTAGGGTTTTCCCATGCACCACATACGTCATGCGTACTCCACGTATGCCCCGCATACGTGGATGAAACTCGCGATCAGGAATGGGCTAGTACGCTAAGCGTACTCGTAGAGTACGCCCCACTTACTATCTAGGGACCAAAATGTTAACATTTTTTATTAAATGGCTAAAAGGAAACTTACCAAAACTTGAATGTTACAATTCTCCCCCACTTGAATCAGACTTCGTCCTTGAAGTCCGCTGCCACAAATAACTCTGGGTAGTGCCCCCTCATCTCGTCCTCCGGCTCCCACGTCCATTCTGAACCCTGCGATGCTGCCATTAGACTTTCACTAACTCAACAACCTTGTTCCTCAAGGTTTACATCTTTCGGTCAAGAATCTCCATCGGTGTCTCAATATAATTCAGGCGATCATCCACCTAAATATCCTCCAATTGAACCAATGCAGAATTATCCACTAAACACTTCACAACTGAGACACGTGGAATGTGCTATCAATCTGACTAAGCTCCTCGGGACGATCCAAAGGATAAGCAACCCTGCCCACCCGGGCCAAACCCTTGTAAGGACCGATGTACCTGGGGGCCAATTTTCCCCTCTTCCTGAATTGGATGACACCTTTCCAAGGTGACACCTTCAGGAGAACCATGTCCCCCACCAGGAACTCTAGTTCTGATCGGCGCTTGTCGACATTGCTCTTCTGCTGACTCTGAGCTGTTTGGAGTCTACTCTGAACCTGATAAATCACCTCTGTAGTCTTTAGTATCACCTCGGTACTCCCAATGACTTGCTAACCGACCTCACCCCAACAAATCGGGGTCCTGCATTTCCTCCCATTGAGCATCTCAAAAGGAGGTCGATCGATACTGGTGTGATAGTTGTTGTTATACGAAAATTCCACTAAGGGAAGATACATATCCTAACTCCCACTAAAAACCAAAACACATGCCCGAAGCATATCCTCTGAGGTCTGAATAGTCTGTTCGCTCTGACCATTAGTCTGCGAATGGAAATCCGTACTGAAATGTAGATGATTACCCAACTCATCGTGGAATCTCTTCCAAAATCTGGAAGTGAACTGGACGTCCCTGTCTGAAACCACCGAAACCGGCACACCATGACGTGCAATGACCTCCCTGATGTATACCTCAGAAAACTTCTCCGCAGAGATACTCAACTGAATCGGAATAAAATGCACGCTCTTGGTCAATCGATTCACGATGACCCAAATCAAATCCACTCTGCGAGCAGTCCGAGGAAACTTCGTGATGAAATCCATGATAATCTCCTCCCATTTCCAATGGCTGCATTTTTCTGTGAGGTCGCTGATTCTCGACCTTGACTTTTCTACAAGTCAAGCACCTCTCCACATACCAAGCTACATCCCGCTTCATTCACGAATCAGGACGAAGATCTCTATACATCTTCGTCGCCTCGAGATGAATGGGGAACCTCGATTTGTGCGCCTCCTCCATCAGAACCAGACGCACACCACCCTAATACAGAACCCATATTCTCCGATGAAGAGTCAATAACCCTCCGCTATCATAATTAAAGGAAGCCACCTGAACCACTCTGCGCTCACTCTTCCGGTGCTCTCATAGCCTCGATTTGAGACTCACGAATCCGCTCCAAAATAGGAGTAATCACGGTCATCCTCAAATAAATATCCCTGATCGGAGCCGTGACCTCCTTGTGGTTAAGAGCATCGGCCACCACATTGGCCTTCCCCGGATGGTAAAGGATCTCACAATCATAATCCTTCACCACATCCAACAACCAACGTTGTCTCCTATTCAGATTCGACTGATCCATCAGATACCTCAGGCTCTTGTGATCCGTGTAAATGGTACAGCAGACCCCATAGAGGTAATGTCGCCAAATCTTGAGGGCGAATATCACAACCCCTAGCTCTAAATGATGTGTCGGATCAATCACCTCATGAGGCTTCAACTGCCTCAAAGCGTAAGCGATCATCCGACCCCTATGCATCAGAACTGCGCCCAAACCCATGATTGATGCATCACAATAAACCACGAAGCCCTCAACACCCTCTGGAAGGTTCAAAATTGGCGCCCCACAGAACCTCTGTCTCAGGGTCTGAAAGGTTGCCTGCTGCTCAAGCCCCCAGCGAAAAGTGACTGTCTTCTTCGTCAACTGAATCATAGGAAACGCTATCTTGGAGAAATCCATAATGAATCTCCGATAGTATCCTGCTAATCCAAGGAAACTCCAAATCTCAGATGGAGACCTCAGAACCTCCCATCTCATCACAGCTTTGACCTTGGCCGTATCGAGCAGAATACCGTTCTGGATGACAAGGTGCCCCAGAAACTGCACCTCGCACAACCAGAACTCACACTTAGAGAACTTCGCAAAATGTCTCTCCCTCCTCAGAGTCTCCAAAACCTCTCTTAAGTGCTCCTCATGCAGCTCATGGGTCTTATAATAGACCAGGATATCATCAATGTATACAATCATAGACCAATCAAGCATCGTCCTGTATACGCGGTTCATGAGGTCCATGAACGCGGTTGGAGCATTGAAGAGACCGAAGGGAATCACCACGTGCTTGTAATAACCATAACGAGTCTGGAAGGCCGTCTTCTGCACATCCTCCTCTATGACCCTCATCTGATGGTAACCCGAACTCAGATCAATCTTGGAAAACCAAGATGCACCCTGAAGCTGATCAAACAAATCATCAATCCTTGGGAGTAGATAACGGTTCTTTACCGTTAGCTTATTCAACTCCCGGTAATCAATACACAACCGATGAGACCCATCATTCTTTTTCACAAACAAGATCGGTTCAATGAACCCCTTCTCTAAATGATATGGTGCCTTGGCTATCGGCACCGCACCAGGTACCAAGTCAATCATAAACTCCACCTGCCTCTCTAGAGGTACTCCAGGAAAACCTTCCAGAAACACATCTAGGTACTCATGTAGTATTGACACATCATCCATAATGGCCTTACCCTTATCCTGATGGGTTTTGAGCATTCTAACACTTCCTAAGTGTACATCCAACCCTAATAACCTTGGATCTATGTTTGTCTAATTATCATGCAAAGTTGAATTCCAAGGTTATATTCCTATCTAGCATACATGGGGAACAAATTTTAACTTGCATGAAAGATAGAATAACTTACCTTGTTGTTGCTTATGATCCTTGAAACCTTGTGAGCCTAGCACCCCAAGTGTGATGCCTCAAATGCTTCACACAACACCAAATGCTTTTGGAATGACCTTAGAGAGAATACACACTTCTAAAATCGGCCTAGCCCTCTTGTTTCTTATGTGTAGCCGAAAATGGTGGACAATGGGTTTCTTATATAGTGTTGACACATCTAGGGTTACACCATGTAAACCCTAATGTGTCATGACTCTTCATTTCCATGACCCATGGGTTTGTAACTCCCATGGAGCATCCTATGGGTGGAACCCAACTTGATAATCCATGGAGCCTCTTAGCCCACTATATAAGATATGGAAGATTTACATAATCTACCCATATATTTAATTAGTTATCTTTTGATCACTTAATTAATTCTAAATTAATTCTTGATCAAACTAATTAAATAATATTATTAATATATTAGAACTTATAATATATTAATAAACCATAAGTGTTATTTCTCTCATTTTAGTTTATCCAATTGCATGGTGCCATGCAACCCAAATGGACCATGCCGGGTCGGGTCAAGTACATACCAGAAATAGTTATGGACTTAGACACCTTATCCACAGTCTCCCACTTGGATAAGTCTAATAACTATAACTGCAATACTTCAGGAACCGATCGGCAATCGTAGCTCTTTCAAGGTCTCTCGGAACTGAGAAGATGATGATACGCCATTTAAGATAAGTGATCATATAATCCTCTATTCTAGATATCAGCCGGACAAATACATGGAACAATGTCTTACTTATTGTCCAGCAGTTTGTTTCCCGATTTCCGATTTGTTTGACAAAGAACTTAATTGAACACATCAACTTAGTTCTGACCGGGCCCGGTACATAGGTCAAAACAAAATCATCGAGGGGCCCAGATATCAGCTTCTAATCCAAGAAGGAACAGATAAACTTCGATTCATATGTTTGTTCTACCACTCATTGAATTATACACAAAAGCACGTTTTATAACATCGAGTTACCAATGCGTTAACGTACAATCAATGCATAACCAAATCATAAGTAACAAATCATATCTCTAGGTTTGAAGACTTATATGATATTACCGTCTCACGATCACTCGAGATAAATTCCATGAAGTGATTCCAGTGAGCGTGGGTTGAGTCCAATGCTCAGAACTTATGAGCACTCATGAGTGTTGTAGCCATGTCCAACAACTTAGACCTCTACAACCAATCATGACAGTCTTGATTCATACCTACTTCCGACATATGACCGACTGTGGAGGTTCGAATAATCTGATATACCAAACATAATTATTCTGGAAGTCAAAACATGCAAAAGAAATATAGTAAACGATCGACAAGAGATAGCAACACTTTACTCATAAATAAAACACCTTTTATTCATCATCTAATGTCAATTACACTTTACAAATTTCAAGGTTATCTAACTACTAAATCTAATATCATCCTTCAGGCCTATGCTCCGAGCATGCTGGAGATGCTTAACCCGAGTCAGTCCCTTCGTGAGGGGATCTGCTGGATTCTCATCCGATGATACCCTCTTTGCCACGAGGAGTCCTTCTTCTATTCGATGTCTGATGAAATGGTATTTTCTGTCGATGTGTCTGGATCTCCCGTGATCCCTTGGTTCCTTGGCTAAGGCAACTGCACTTTTACTATCACAGAAAATTTCCATTGGCTCTTTAATAGCTGGTACAACTCCAAGGTCTCCAATGAAGTTCTTCAGCCATATCGCCTCCTTTGCTGCCTCGCTAGCTGCTATATACTCTGATTCGCAAGTTGAATCAGCCACTGTCTCTTGCTTGGAACTCTTCCAAGAAATTGCTCCTCCATTTAAGGTAAAGACCCAGCCTGACTGAGAGCGGAAATTATCCCTATCAGTTTGACAGCTAGCATCACTATACCCTACAACTCTCAAGTCTTCACTCCCACCGAGGGTAAGGACCCAGTCCTTAGTCCTCCGTAGGTACTTCAGGATATTCTTTACCGCAGTCCAGTGTGCCTTGCCAGGGTTCCCCTGATACCTCCTAACCATGCTCAAAGCAAAGGCTACATCAGTCGAGTACACGTCATAGCATACATGATCGATCCTACAGCCGAAGCATAAGGTATTCGACTCATTTCTGCTATCTCAGCCTCAGTACTAGGGCTTTGTGTCTTACTCAATCTGGCATTACTCTGGATGGGTAACTCTCCTTTCTTGGAGTCCTGCATACCGAATCTCTTCAACACCTTATCCAAGTAAGTACTCTGACTAAGTCCAATTAGTCTTTTACTCCGGTCTCTCAAGATCCTTATCCCTAGAATATAGGCAGCTTCTCCTAGGTCCTTCATAGAGAAACACTTCCCAAGCCAGGACTTAACTTCTTGCAGAGTTGGGATGTCATTTCCTATGAGTAGTATGTCATCCACATACAATACCAAAAAGCTAACTATACTCCCACTAGCCTTGACATATACACAAGATTCATCTTCACTCCTAGAAAAGCCAAATTCCTTGACTTTCTCATCAAAGCAAAGATTCCATCTGCGAGGTGCTTGCTTTAACCCATAAATGGATTTCTCAAGCTTACACACTCTATTAGGGTACTCTGTGTTGACAAAACCCTCTGGCTGACTCATGTAAACATCCTCAGCCAACTTTCCATTAAGGAAAGCGGTTTTGACATCCATTTTCCATATTTCATAGTCATGAAATGCGGCTATGGCTAACAGAACCCTAATAGACTTAATCTTGGCCACTGGAGAAAAGGTCTCATCATAATCAACTCCCGGAGTTTGTGAGAAACCCTTTGCAACCAGTCGTGCCTTATAAGTGTGTACATTACCATCCATGTCGGTCTTCTTCTTGAAGATCCATTTGCACCCTACAGTCTTACGACCTGGTACAGTCTCAACCAAGTTCCAAACTTGATTGTCATACATGGACTGTATCTCGCTGTCCATTACCTCTTTCCACTTGGCAGACTCAAAGCCTGCCATGGCTTCCGCGTAACTGTTAGGTTCATCCAGACCTATCAGTGTCTCATCACTGATAAGTGTATCACCTTCCGTAGTAATATGGAATCCATAGTAATGCTCAGGTGCATTCCTAACCCTTGTGGAACGCCTCAGAGGTACAGACTTGTCAATTGGCTCAACAGAAGTTTCCTCCTCAAGTTGAGTGCTAGGGTTTGAAGTTCCTTCACCACTTGACTCTTGAATTTCTTCAAGGTCAACTTGCCTCCCATTGTCTCCTTGGCTTATGAACTCTCTCTCTCTCGAAAGAAAGCCCTCCTAGCTACAAAGACCACATTCTCACTAGGTCTGTAGAAGAGGTAACCAAAGGATTTCTGTAGGTAGCCGATGAATATACACCTCTCACTTCGAGGTTCGAGCTTATCATGAGTCTCGCGTCTCACGAAAGCCTCACAACCCCAAATCTTAATGTGGTCTAGTTTGGGTACTTTACCAGTCCACATCTCATGAGGAGTTTTGGCAACTTTCTTTGTGGGAACTAGATTAAGGATATGGGCGGCAGTCTCTAAGGCATACCCCCAAAATGAGATTGGTAGCGAAGCTCGACTCATCATGGAACGAACCATATCCAACAAGGTTCGATTACGCCTCTCAGCTACACCATTCAACTGTGGTGTCCTGGGAGGTGTCAATTGTGAGACAATCCCACATTCCCTAAGATAGTCGAGGAACTCTGAACTAAGATACTCACCACCTCGATCGGATCGAAGCATCTTAATGTTCCTGCCCAATTGATTCTCGACTTCCTGTTTAAACTATTTAAACCTCTCAAAAGTCTCTGACTTATGCTTGATTAAGTAGACATATCCATATCTACTGTAATCATCAGTAAAAGTCAAATAATAACGATTAGCATCCCTTGTGGCATGTTTGAAGGGCCCACACACATCTGTGTGTATAAGATCCAACAAACCTTCACCCCTCTCACAAGAACCTGTGAAGGGTGACTTTGTCATTTTTCCAAGTAAGCATGATTCGCAACTATCATCTGACTTTAGGTCAAATGACTCCAATACTCCATCCTTTTGGAGTTGGCCTATGCGTTTCTTGCTTATATGTCCAAGACGACAATGCCATAATGATGCTTTATCCAAGTTATTATCATTAACAGAATCAATACACAATACATTATTTCCTAAGTTATCAACCACAGATACAGTTTCATACACACCATCACAAGGTAATGCTTTAAAATAAAGAACATTATTAAAGAAAGCATTAATCGAACCAACTTCATTATCAAATGAAAAGGTGAAACCTTGTTTATACAATGCATGAAAGGAAATAATATTTCTTGCCATTTCTGGCGAATAACAACATTTATTCAAATCTAAACTAAACCCACTACTTGGCGATAAAGTATAAACTCCAATGTTGGTGACAGGTAAAGCTTTCCTATTCCCCATGATTAAGTTTATTCTTCCATGCTCCACATTCTCACTTCTTCTTAGTCCCTGCAAATCAGAACAGATATGAATACCACAACCGGTATCAAGGACCCAAGAGTTAGAATGGGGTGAGTTATTAGATAAGATAGTGTAAATACCTGCATGGTTGGGTTTAACTTTCCCATCCTTCACATCTTGCCGGTACTTTGGGCAGTTCCGCTTCCAATGTGACTTTTCATGGCAATAGAAGCATTCAGCCTCTTTAGGGTCAGAAGGAGTGATGAAACCTTTCTTGCTTCCACTTGAAGAAGAGCCATCAAGGGTCCTAGCCTTGGTACCCTTCGAAGAGCTCTTCCTCTTCTTCCCTCGACCTTTCCCGATTGCCAAAACCGGGGCGGAGTTTGGAGTAGGAGTGTTAACAACCGACTTACCCTTAAGACCTGTTTCTGCGGTCTTGAGGAGTCCCTGAAGTTTGCTGAGTGTGACCTCTTCCTTATTCATGTGATATGTCATGCGGAATTGATCATAGCACGATGGTAAGGAGTGCAAAATGGTATCTATTGCAAGCTCCTCAGGGAAGTTCACATTAAGCTTCAGCAACCGATCCACATACCTTTGCATTTTCTGCATGTCGCTCATGACGGATTCCCCGTCCTTCATCATGGTTGTTATGATAGAGCATATGATTTCATACCTCTCTTGTCGTGCACTTTGATGGTATCTTTCCATCAGATCTTGGTGCATTTCAAAAGGGTAGAAGTCCTCATAGGACTTTTGGAGTTCCTATGTCATGGTGGCCAACATGATGCATGCCACTTTCATGTGCCCGGAAGTCAGCGATCTCCTGGGGAGTTGCAGTGGTCTCATCAATCTCCTTTAGCTCCTTGTCAAAGACATATTATTTGTCCTCGTAGCGGGTAATCATCCTGATGTTTCTGATCCATTCATTGAAGTTGGATCCATCAAAAATGACTTTCCCACACAAGTTCATAAGGGTAAAGGAGCCATTAGGATTAGAGCCAGAAGCAGCATTGTTTGAAGACATCTGAAAGAAGAGAACAAGATTAGTTTAGATATTAAGAGAGTCCTTAATAAAACACCCAAATGTAATATTAAGGCTAGGATCCAATCACAATATATTATAACTTAGAAGAGGTATGCCGTAATCCAAGCTATAACATATTTGAAAGGTAGGTGAATGACGATTCACCAATTTCCACCATGAAAAACGAAATATAGATATTAGGTTTTTAATTGGTTCTTAGAAATTCCTAGATTCTTTTGAGATTCAATGAACTTTTCAAAGGCATGTTTCAATCTCGAGTGTGCCCTCCAAGTTTTGTGACTGGGATACCGAGGATCACAAAACGAGGTGTGAAGTAACCATGCAAATCACTTGGTACCCTCAAGGTTTATCACTCAATCGATGTGCCGGTAAACCACACACGCTCCACCGATGCTATGGTAAACCTTAAGTCACCCTTTACCTACCTTGTTAAGTCCAAGTTAGTGTGCCGGTTAACCACACACGCTCCACCAACGACTTAAACAAAGTGTAAAGTGTAATTTCATGGATTAGCACCTTATTCACATTTTCCTAAAGTAACTAAGATTGGGAATTTAATAAAAGCATTTAGTTACTTTATAATATTCATCATACTTTTAATGAGAATTTATAAGTCGTTGTCTTACCCGTTCGGCTAACGACCCTCTACCGATCAAGGAAGCGGTGGGTGAGAGTGGACACCCATTAAGTTGCCATTTTATAGGCAACAACCTTATACCCCCCTTATAGACCGGCTTCGTGAATGAGGCGTACTAGCGGTAAGACGACTTGACGTTATACATATATATATATATTAGTAACTTATAATATTATAAAGTATAAGGGTTGAATTTTAACTTTTAAAATTCTAAGGGTTGGAACTAAAGTTTTAATCAAGACTTTACATGTTCCAAAACTTGAGGGCAAGTTTTGTAAACTTCCAAAACTTTTCATTTCTTATAACTTATGAATTAATTGAGTAATAAAAATGAAGACTCTTCATTTTTATAACTCTTGTGTTCTTTTAATGGCTTTAATAAAAGTGAGACTTTTGGTTTTCCATAACTTGAGGACAAGTTATGGACTCCATTAAAACACATTATGATCATGAATTAAACTACCATGAAGGTTACAAACAATTCCTATGATCGTCTAATCTTCATAAGTTCAAGAACATGAATATGAACACTTTCAAGAATCAAAAATTACACTTAAAAAAAACTTGTAATTTTAACAATTGCCATTGTAAATGGATTAGCATAAACATTACACCATCTAAAACAAGCTTTAAAACATCAAAACAGTTTAGGGTAATGTTTCTAGTCCATTTCCAGCAACAAATGTGCAAACTTTCATACGAGCAGAAAACAGAAAAACATTTTTTTTTCAAGCTGTTTGCACACAAAAAAAAACAACAACAAACGAACCAGTCTCTGATACCACTGATGGGTTTTGAGCATTCTAACACTTCCTAAGTGTACATGCAACCCTAATAACCTTGGATCTATGTTTGTCTAATTATCATGCAAAGTTGAATTCCAAGGTTATATTCCTATCTAGCATACATGGGGAACAAATTTTAACTTGCATGAAAGATAGAATAACTTACCTTGTTGTTACTTATGATCCTTGAAACCTTGTGAGCCTAGCACCCCAAGTGTGATGCCTCAAATGCTTCACACAACACCAAATGCTTTTGGAATGACTTTAGAGACAATACACACTTCTAAAATCGGCCTAGCCCTCTTGTTTCTTATGTGTAGCCGAAAATGGTGGAGAATGGGTTTCTTATATAGTGTTGACACATCTAGGGTTACACCATGTACACCCTAATGTGTCATGACTCTTCATTTCCATGACCCATGGGTTTGTAACTCCCATGGAGCATCCATGGAGCATCCTATGGGTGGAACCCAACTTGATAATCCATGGAGCCTCTTAGCCCACTATATAAGATATGGAAGATTTACATAATCTACCCATATATTTAATTAGTTATCTTTTGATCACTTAATTAATTCTAAATTAATTCTTGATCAAACTAATTAAATAATATTATTAATATATTAGAATTTATAATATATTAATAAACCATAAGTGTTATTTCTCTCATTTTAGTTTATCCAATTGCATGGTGCCATGCAACCCAAATGGACCATGTCGGGTCGGGTCAAGTACATACCAGAAATAGTTATGGACTTAGACACCTTATCCAACATATCCCGGGTATTTATAACATAGGCGACAAATTCGGAACAACCCTGATGAAGATAACATCTGAACTTAGCCGTTGAACATAGAATTGGCCCACGCTGAGCTCTCTCTCCCTGAACCACCAACTCTCCCCTACTTGGGGTCCCGATACACACCAACTGATGCTCACAATCGATCACCACCCCTTTAGGGGTCAACCAGTACATCCCTACGATAACCTTGTTCCCGCCAAAGGAATGGGAACCAAATCATTCGGATACTGTTCGCTGAACATCTGAAGAACACAACCCTAATGAACCCTCGATACCTGGACAGATCGATCATCTACAATCTCAATATCTAAAGAACAATACAGCTCCCCCGGAGCTCCAGCAAACCTCTTGCTAAGCGCAAGCGATACAAAAGATCAGGTAGCCCCGGAATCAAACAATACCAAGGCAGAAATACCGTTCACGAGGAACGATCCTAAAATAAAACACATAAATATAAACAGGTAATTCAGTATAAATAAAGAGATAAGGAGAACATACATACCCGTCACCACATCAGGTGCTGCACGAGCCTCCTCGGCCGTCAGCTGAAAAGCCTTGCTCTTCATCACATGCGCATCCACCTTGCCCTGGTGGCCATCAATGATCCTTAGCGGCGTTGGAGCAGGTACTACCACTGGTCTTGCTGCTGCCAAACTTGGACAATGGGCCTTCTTGTGGCCCCTATGATTTAAATGGAAGCAAATTAGATCAGATACTAGTGTGGTGGTAGTAGTAGTAGCAGTACAATCCCTACTAATATGGCCCGTCCGGCCGCACTTGAAGCAGCCAGAACCACCCACCATGCACGCCCCATCGTGTTTCTTACCGAAGCGACTCCAGTCCTGCTGTCCTCTCGATTTGGAATCAAATACCGTGGGCCTTTTTCCTGAACCCCCTGAAACCTGAGCCTGATCTGGCTTCCTCTTCCTCTCCATCTCAAGTTCAATCTCCCTCTCTATGGCTCTCTCAATGAAATCCTCCAGTGTCCTGCAACTGGATCGACTCACAAACTACTGAATATCACTCTACAGCATAACATGGTATCTTGTCTTCTATATCTCTTCCTCCGCCACATATTATGGAACAAACAGCGCTCTCTCATGGAGCATCGCGGTGATAACAGCCACTGTCTCAGTAGTCTGGCGAAGGTCCTGGAACTCCCTCGCCAGCTGCTGCACCTCAATAACTGGCGCAAACTCAGCTCCGAATCTAGTCAAAAAACCATCCCATGTCATCGAGTAAACCGCCTCATCACCAACGGAGCGCCCACCCTCCCACCAGTCTCAAGCTCTATCTTTCAGAAAAAAGGAAGCAAGTCTGACCTTTGCCCCATCGGCACAACTGCTAGTGCGGAAGGCGTTAACGGCATCCAGTAACCAACGCCTGCTCGCGATCGGGTCCTTCTCCCCGGAGTACTCTGGAGCCCCACATGCCTAGAACTCCCTGAAGGTCAGTGAATGTGCCCCAATCAAAGCCACCATCTCAAAACAGAGAGAGCCCAAACGCACCTCCAAAACCTCCATGATACCCTCCTTGATCGTACCAAAGATCACAGGAGTCTGCTTAAGTATGTTGCGGGTAATCTCATACGAAATGAACTCCCGCATCTGATCATCCAACTGCCCGACTCCAAAACCTGAGCCTGAACCCTCACCAGCACCAGAACCACCAACCGATCTGCCCAGAAGAGGTACCATACTTAAAATAGACCATATAAACGATCAGAATACGCATCAATATATATATATATATATATATATATATATATATATATATATATATATATATATATATATATCGAGGAGTCTCATACTCTACAAGTTTCATAATTTCATTGCAGTTCTCCTTGACTCGAGTACGGATCCTCTTCTTTCAGTAGTATGGGCCCATACTACCTTCCACATCTATTTGTACTTTCCACAAGGATCACTTTGAATCCTACAAGTCACTCCTTATCCACACAAATAATCCTCCACAAGACAAGGCTCCCAACACTAAATATCTTCCTAGGTTTTCCTTGGGAAATCACGACACCACTCTCCACCATGAGCTGCAGAAGGAACTCCTACCATCACCCTCTAACTAGCTCATGAATACCATTGCATATCACTGACACCAGATAATTTTTCAAATGAAAGGTCTCACACTACAACAGTTGGACTCAAACAAGAGCTGCGCAATAAAGTTAAAACCTAACCTTCTAAAATTAGTTAGTTCCCGTAATATGTAACTTAGAATATTCGCATACTAGTTAGCTAAAGTTAGTGAGAGTTCCTAAAAAGGACAGAGCAAGCAGAATTCAAGCATTGATTAATCAGAATTAAGAATAACCTAATTAGGCATCACTGACTGGTAAGTACTAGCATGCATGTCTACAAGCTCATACAGTAGGCGTATAAAGGCATCTCTCCTAGCATTCTATCATGCAAATCCTGAGCAGATCCTTAGTCGTAACTAGCATGTGATTCACAGATTCATAAATCAAAGCATATCATAAAACATGTATATGTAATTTGGGAAAAATTACTTGAGCTCGATCGATTGCATTGACCACACCCTTTTCTTTTATTAGAAACCCTTTTTATAAAACATTTATTTTTGAAAACTTCTACCAAACCTTTAGTTTGAGTTCAGACATACCCGAGAGTACGTCCGAATCCCTCAAACTAAGGCTCTGATACCAACTTGTAACCCAAAAATTATGACCAAAAATTTTTGTTTGTAAATTTATAAAACTATTATACAAAACATCATCATAAAACCATGGTGGAACAAAGTGTATCAAATACATCATAAAACATCAGATTAATCATAAAATGCGGAATGAGGTGGTGTGTGCACTGCAATCATCCCTGACTCTTCCCCTTCGAACCAGAAGAACCTGAAAACATAAACTGAAAACCGTAAGCACAAAGCATAATGAGTTCCCCAAAATACCACATACTATACATAATAAACACATAATAGGCCCCGCCCGTCATCGGGCCTCGCCCGGCATCGGGCCCCGCCCGACATCGGGCCCCGCCCGACATCGGGCCCCGCCCGACATCGAGCCCCACTCGGTATACAGATTTGTCAATCATCAGGCCCCGCCCAGCATGGGGCCCTGCCGGGTATACACATAAACATATAATATATAAACACATAACACATGCAATAATCACAAAGATAAATAGCATACAGAATGGTCATCGGGCCCCGTCCGGTAAGCATACAAGCACATAACACATGCAAGAGTCACGTAGACATCTAGCATCCTAACATAACAACCATCGGCTGGCATTGGTTCCTTCAACCCGCTAAACGTAGTGAGGAAACTCACATCTAGCTTCTGAAACACTCAAATGAATCTCTGTCTGCTGGTCCGGAAAATCCCCGCGCTAGCATCATCAAAATAACATCCAATTATTAATTGGATCTCGGCCCATAACCAAGAATCTAAGCTACTTAATCCATAACCAGGGTAAAAGACCATTTTACCCTTTTTATAACTTGGCCCAAAGTCAAGGCCTAACTCAACTACTCAAAAGGCCCAAATCCTAAATGGAAAACCAAAGCCCAATTATGGCATAATCTTCCAAATTGGGCCTAAAACTCATCATCGGCCTAAATCTAAGGAAGCCCAACATACTAATCCAAATTCCAAAACATAAGTCTAATGGCCCAACAAGGCCCAAACTTACAAACCCAAACTATGGCCCAATACCGAGGATTGTCGAGCCCAAATGCCCATCTGCTGAGTACGCGGGGCGTACTCAACTCGTACGCCCAACGTACTCCCCTGAACACTATTCCTCTTCATTAAACACTTCAACAGTTAAGACCTTTTTCCAAACTATCAGATCTGGTTCTTAAGGGTGACTTGTCACGTAAAGTTGGCAACTTTACACTCATGTATGGCTTAATGGGACTCAAAGCTCAAAAAAGACCTTAATAAAGATCTTAATGCTTGCATGGACCAATATCCTCCATATAGTTTGCATTTTTATTAACATGGGGCCTAAATGAAGTTAAGACCTACCATCCATTGCTTCTGGAGTAGATCAAAAGCTTAACGTTAACTCAAAAGACTTAAAAGTGCATAAATAACACCATAAACTAGATCTAGCACAAAAGACCATCAAGGTGAGAGATTTTTACCTCAAAAGGATTACAAGTGTGAAGGTAACTCTAGATCTAAAAGCTCAAGCTATCCCTCCAAGTGTTCCTCTTCTTCTTCTTCGTCTTCACCACAAGACACCAACAAACACACTTTCAAACTCAAATCTCACCAAATGCACTTAGGGTTTCCTTTTCTGGGTAAAGGGAGGTGGAGGCTGGTCAAACATGTCCAAGGGGTTCTATAATGATGTTTAAATAGGGTGCAAACCGTAAAAATTAGGGTTTTCGCCTGCACCATGTACGCAATTCGTACTCCACGTACGCCCTGCGTACGTGGGTGAAACCCGCAATCAGTAATGGGCTAGTACGCGAAGTGTACTCTATAAGTACGCCCCGCGTACTAGCCAGGGACCAAAATGTTAACAATTTTTATTAAATAACTAAAAGGAAACTTACCAAAACTTGAATGTTATAGGTATTGATACTAACGTTAATGTTAATAATGTTAATGTTAATTGTACACTGGGTACTTCTATAGTGGTAATTTCGAAATTGGAATTGAGTTGTTAAGTACTGCTGCAACAGAAGATCATTGGGAAGCAACATATGTTATTGGGATGATTTACATCTCCGAAGGACATCGAACATGCAAAGAAGGTCTTGTATATACTTAATAAATGTTTTGTTCATATAAAATTTCCTTTTTATTGCAATATAATCCGTAATGCAAGTACTATAAGAGTTTAATAGAGTGATGACTAGGATTGAATATGAGTTGAATGGAGTGTGAGTATGAAAATGGAGTATAAAAAAGGAGTTTTAATGATTAGGACATGAATAATTAATGGGCTGTGAGTGTTGTTGTATAAATTTTTGTTGGTTGATGTGGCAATCCATTGAACTCTATATTGGGGATGCCCTTAGAGCATCCACAATCTATTGAACACTAAGGAGTTCAATGGATTGCCACATCACTGGCACATCAACATTTCACTTTATATGTAACTATACGCTTTAACATCCACACTCCATTAAACCCTACAAAGTTTAATGGATTTCTATATTGGTTTTGAAATTTAATTGAAAAGAAAAGATTAAATCCATTGAATCATTCAATGATCATACAACTCTCTCATTCAACTCTCCTCCATGTCGTCACTCACACTCCATTAAACTTCTATTCAATCCTCGTCATCGTCTTTTCAACTCTTATTAAACCCCCATTGTGGATGCTCTTAGACATATAACCCTCATCACAAGAACAAATATTTGTGGATATTTAATATGTTTTCTTAATTTCTACAAGGTCTTCATTAGGTAACACACTTTAATTTAGTTTACTATGCATCTTAAAACTTTGCTTTTTGGCTGTGTTGTTATATATGTGTATGTTGTGGTGGATATTTAATATATTGGATTAAAATTGTTTTTTATTTGTCATGTGTATTCCTAGGTTTAGACGTAATGGTTAATTGTTTTGGTAAGTTGACGGTATACGATCCTGATTTTGTTGATTGTTCAACAAAAGTTATGGAATTGAAAAATATATTTGTTCGACATAAACCTTCAGAAGATCAAGTCGTGACTTTAAAATGTGAAGACTATACCGTCGAAGAGGTCACTGATGAATTTGCTGAGGATGATCCTATATTGAAGTTTTGTCCTGTTTGTAAGTGGTATCGGGAGTACATTTGTTTTTGTAAATTTGTAAAATATATTCATTAGGTAGGTACATAGCATTTTATTGTAACTATAAATGTAAACAAAATACTTTTTTTGGGTTTTTTTATTGATTTAAATGTAAATAGCTAGTAATGTGTAAATTAAAATATCTTATTATAGTAAAAATGCACGTGTTTTAATTTTTCGATGTTGTTTATATATTTATTTAACATTTAACAAATCATAAGTTAAAGCTGATCAATTAAAACAGCCATTGGGAAATGAATTCTCTCAATTGTAATGGTTAATTTATTATTTGACTTCCAGCTAGGGCGTTTGGTATTTCATTTAAAAACAACTTATTGACTAATGACACTTTGAAAAGTCGATAAGTCAAAAAACGTGTTTGTCAATATGAAAAGGACTTTTAGAATAACATTTAATTAACCCTTCAAAAATGAGATTCCAATAACTTAATTAGGATTTCTAACTTTTCAAAACTCTTTATAACTTTTTGGGTTGTAAAAGAGAAATACCCCTTAAAACATGTATAAAGCTAAGACAAACACTTTATCAAAAACAATTTATTGACTTATTGGACTTGGATAGTTTGAACCGGTTTACTGGACTTGGATAGTTGGATTTCACAAAGCCCATTAAGGTACATATCAAATAAAAAACCGGTTATAATAGATGACATTTGGCAACCATTTTCGGCCATTGCATGACTTGTCACGGGTTTTTCATGTTAGTGTTGGATTAATGTCTAAGTCCATAACTATAATTGGTAAGACTTGACCCGACCCGGCATGGTCCATTTGGGTTGCATGGCATCATGCATTTGGATAAACTATAATGAGAGAAATAACACTTAAGGTTGGTTCATATATTATAAGTTCTAATATATTAATAAGGTTATTTAATTAGTATTGATCAAGAATTAATTTGGAATTAATTAAGTGATCAAAAGGAGACTAATTAAATATATGGGTTGATTGTGTAAATCATTCATTCTTATATATGTGGGCTTGTGATCCAAGATTCCTTACGTTGGAGTAAGTCCATGGGGTGACCCATGGATACTCCATGGAGGTTAAAATCCATGGAGCATAAGGAATGGGTAAAGTTATGAGTTACATGGTATAACCCTAATAGCCACCATATAAAAGAATCTCATGGCTCAAGAAATCGTGCACTAATGTGCACTAATGTGTGAGTGTGAGGGCTAGACGATTTCAAGGAGTGTTCAAGTTTCTCTCAAGTTATTCCAAGTGTATTTGGTGTTGTGTGAACCATTTGAGGTGTCACACTTGGGGCACTAGGCACTCAAGCTTCATGAAGACATTCTACATTAAAGAGGTATGTATTCTATCTTGTTATATTTATTATTTTGTATGCTAGATTAGGATAATACCTTGGATGTTCATAATTGTATGTATAATAGAGAAAACATAGATCCATGGTATTTAGGGTTGCATGTACACTTAGGAGTGTTAGAATGCTCATAACCCAACAGTGGTATCAGAGACTAGGCTTGTTTTCTTGTTATGCTTGCAAAAGTAGCTGAAAAATCGAGTTGGATGCATATATTCGATTGTTTTGGCTGGAATTGGACTAGGAACATTACCCTAAGATGTTTTTGGACTTATAAACTTGTTTTTGATGTGGTAATGTTCATGCTAATCCAATTTCTAAGATAATTGTCATAATTTCAAGATTTGTATTAGTTTGTATGTTCATGCTAATTTCTTGAAGATTGATGATTTGAATTATCTTGTTCTTATGAGGTTCTTAGATTAATAGAAAAGTTGTGTGAAATAGTTGTTTTCAATCCATTTTAATCTAAGAGTTGATTCCAAAGTGTGTTTTTGTAACTTGTCCTCAAGTTATATGAAAAGTCACATTTAAGAATCATAAAACTCATAAAAGTTGGCAAAGGTTACAAAATGAAGAGTCTAGTTCTAATTAAATGGTTTTATGACTCCATAACTTGTCCTCAAGTTATGGAGGTTCAAGAGTCTCTTCATTAAATTAAAAAAAAAGTGTAACCTTAATTAGTTCCATAAGTTACAATAAAAAAAAGTTATTTTTTTATTAATTAGTTTAAAGTCTTCCATAACTTGTCCTCAAGTTATGGAACTTGAAGAGTTTTTTTTTTTAATTAAAACTACTTTAAACTCATAAGTTATGGAATTAATTAGTTTTGAATAGTTTCAAAACTTGCCCTCAAGTTTTGGAATTTGAAAAGTTTTCACTTATGAATACTTTAATTCCAAGTTAGCCCTTAGAATTTTAAAAGTTAAAATTCAACCCTTATACTTTATAATATTATAAGTTAATAATATTTATATATATATGTATAAGAGTAAAGTCAGTCTTACCGTTAGTAGGCCTCATTCACGAAGCCGGTCTATAAGGGGGGTATAAGGTTACTGCCTATAAAATGGCAGTTTAATGGGTGTCCACTCTCACCCACCGCTTCCTTGACTGGTGGAGGGTCGTTAGCCGAACGGGTAGGACAAGGACTATAATTCTCCTTTCATTAAAAGTATTAATGATAAATACTAAGTAACTAAACTCTTATTAATACCCAATCTTAGTTACTTAGGAAAATGTGAATTTTGTGCTAACCCATGAAATTACACTTTGCACTTTGCTTAAGTCGTTAGTGGAGCGTGTGTGGTTAACCGGCACACTAACCTGGACTTAACAAGGTAGGCAAAGGGTAACTTAATATTTATCATAGTATCGGTGGAGCGTGTGTGGTTAACCGGCACACTGATTAAGGGGTAAATATTAAGGGTACCAAGTATATTTACATGGTTATTCACACCTTGTTTTGTGATCCTCGGCATCCCAGTCACAAAACCTGAAGGGCACACTCGAGATTGAAACATGCCTTTGAACAGTTCAATGAATCTCAAAGATCTAGGACTTTCAAATCCAATTAAAACCTAATAAATTATTTCGTTTTTCATGGTGGAAATTGGTGAATCGTCATTCACCTACCTTCAAATATTTTATAGCTTGGATTACGGCATCCCTCTTCTAAGTTATAAAATAGTTTGTTGGGTCCTAGCCTTAATATTTCATATTGGGTGTCGTATTAAGGACTTTAAATCAACTATCTTGAATATCTCCCAAAAAGATGTCTGGTCTAGACATTTATGATCTTCCCAAATCTCTTGAAACAAGCTTTCCTAAATGAAGATGATGTCCCATGGATATCATACTTCTTTCACCTCCTCCAATTATTCTCCCTAACCCACAAGTTCCTAAAAAATTTAAGGTCACTCAAGCCCTATTGGCAAGGCAAGGTCTAGGTGTGATCACATCTTGGAGATGTAGTCACATATTGACAAGCCGGGAGAGTTGGGTGTCAAAGTCTTGAGAAAGTTGGTGGCTCAACTACTTTCTAAGTCACATAGTGAGTTCTTTTGGGAATCCTATGAAACAGACTAAGACAAGACCCTTAATGATCTTATCTATTTGCTAAGATCAACTTCCTAAAACGCTATGGACATTGACAATGATGACATTGGATATCCAGTAAAGCTCTCTCTTCCCAATGGAAAGGGATCGGCCATAGTCAACTCAGTTGACCCAATGGTAAAGAGAGAGGCGAAGTCTGAGATAGTCCCATTATCAAGGGTCCATAGGTAACTATTGCCAAAGGAAGGGGCATTGGTTACGAAGCTGCCAAATTTACCTAAGGATGTTAAAGTCAATAAGTTTGGCTCTACTTCAGGTAAAGTCCATTGTCTAACTCTATTAAGTACATGCTGATTCTGATCGCGAAGATGGATTTCAATCGCATGGTTCGGTGATCAGAATTTTGGGCTATTACTTAAGAGTTATGATATTTATATTGCTTAGGAATAGATAACAACAAGGTTTTCATATGGATTGTAAGGATAAGTTTTTCCGCAAAGTTTTAAAATAAAAGAAAAAGGTTTTGATTTTATTTATTTTAAGTATCCTTACAATGGCATTTGTGAAAAGTTGTTGCTTATAAGATTCCATTGATAGCAATATTGGAAAAATGGATTTGATTCTTTCGGTTGTGGTAGTGTCTAATATTACCAAATAAGGAAAGATTCTCATCACCCAAGGTTCAATTGGACCGAAACTTGGAATCATGCAAGTTGTATAGTATGATGAATGAGAACTTTCAGCTTGGAAAATTAAGACTAATTCCTTATGTGAATAAGGAAAGGACTAAGGGATCGAGTACACATTCTTGTGCACTGGTCAAGTCCACCACAAAAGATCAAGAAGACTACTCGTCATGATTTACTTAAGTTCAGTAAATATGGTTATACTTATAAGTTTAAATATAGGTCTGTAGCATTGGAGAAGTTTCAATGTGAGACAGAACGAATAAGAAGAATCAAACTATGGCAGAAAGATAAAAGTTTCTCAAATCTGAAAAGATGGGAGAGTACTTTAGTATCATGTTTATGATCATCTTAATGATTAAGATACCATATCACAATTGGTCCTCTAAAGTCATCTTAGTGCATTCTTATGACTAAGAAGAGGAGTCATGAATTGTTGAAATGGTTAAATCAAAAAGATGAGTCATACTTCGTTACAAAACAATTCTTAGAGTCATACTCCAAGATTGTAACTTGAGTGACATATCTTAAAGAGGGTTTGTTAACACTAGTCAAATGTAAGAGTAAAAGGTTATCTACTCTTGTACATTTGAAATTGGTAAGTTGTGATGTTTTGGATAAAACAGAGACCAACTTAGGCCAATTGTGTAAAGTGTTAGTCTTGATAAAGAATCTGCACTATCTCTTGAAAATTTAACAAGGGAGTCTTATATGTCAAGAGGACAGTGGGAGTCTTAAAGCTCTTGAAAGTTTCAAGACTTAATCAAGAATAAAACCTAAAGTCCATCACTAGCACACGACTTGAGGTTTATAACCTATCGTGTTGAAATTTTTGTGCCTATTCAAGTTGGCTTTGCATAGGAGTTCTGAGAGTTCTCAATTGGTTGCACAACTACTTGGAAGCAATGGCAGGCACCTGAGCTGCCAAATGGCAAGAATTTAAGATTGCACAAGTTTAATCAATATGAGTTTGGATTTGTCACTAACCTTGTCTTGTGATTATGGTTTTGACAAATTCACATGGATAAGAACACATACACTATTAAATCTAAGTGTCATAAGGTTTCTCTCCGATTCATGAAAATAATGGTGAGGAAACACTTTCACTAAGTAGATTTTAGCTAGATAGCAATTGTGATATTTGCATTCTCAAAGTCGTTAGTGGAGCGTGTGTGGTTTACCGGCACACTAACATGGACTTGTGAGAAGTGGCAAAGGTCTAAACAATTGAGACTATGATTACGGCATCCCTTTTCATAGTTCTAAAATTGTTTAGACACACATGTGAGCTATCTAAGAGAGGTGTATGATTTTGATAAAGTTTTATCAAAACAATCTAGTATCAGAAATCTGAACTTTGGTAAGAAAGTCAGCTGATTTCTGAGTACATGTCAAAGCTAGTGGGAGCATAAGTGTTATGCTAATAATCATCATGTTAGTGGGAGCATGATAATTATGACAAAGGTTGCAAGTTAGCAATGTTAATTACAGAAAACAAAAGTTTCAATTCGTGAGGTTGCAGGGTTGAAAAAGTTGTTTTGCTATAATTAAGGGAGAGGAAATTATACTTCATTTCAATTCTAAAAGCTTAGATTGAGATTTTAATAGTATTTAATCAAGGATATATATATATAAATTTCATGTTGGAATGGCTCAACATAAGGAAATTCTATATATGGGTCCATTATTTGCGTTCTAAAATTCGATTATGATTACGGCATCCCTTTTCATAATCTGAATTTTGAGAACTTGGCAAATTGAAATGGAAATATTATAGCAAAAGACTGGTTTAGTCTTTTGTGAGACATCATGAATCGTGTCCCATATGCTTCGAATATAGGATCGATTACATGTGCTATATTCATCATTTCTAAAATTTTCCAAATGCCTGGGGCATTATGAAGGGAAAAGGTCTAGAATTGGATATGACTAAAATGATTAAGCAATTGTCGAGGACAATCTAAGGTTTACCAAAGATTGGTTGCTCAAGGACAGTTGGAAGTATAATGTTAATTCTGGAAGGACCATATTGACATAATCTGTAAGGAGGCAACTCTTGTTCAGAAGTGATAGTCAAAATGGAATATGGAAATGTTTCAAAGTTAGAAATTATTCAATCTGTGTAAGATTAGGAAACTTAATGAAATAAGGATGTTTCCAAGGAGCTGATCTCCTTTGGAATGCTCTGTAATGATTGTTGTCAAGTCTTTCTGACTTCGTGCATAATCATTAAGAGGATCAATGCATATAAGTTTAGAATCTAACAGATTTCAGTAAATGGCATGAATTTGGAATTCTTGCATTTGCAGTAAGGATTTGGGACTGTGAAAAGAGGATCATTGGAGTGATGTTCAATTGATCTATTTTACAAAGTAAAGATCATAGACAAACATAGTATGCATACTTGGTGTATGGCATGACTAGTGTTTAGAAAACATAGTGTACATGCTTGGAGCATGGGACAACTATTGTTTTAAATTCAAGTATAAAGTTGATAAAACCGAAACAATGAATAATGAGTAATCAGTATGGTGATAAATAAAAGTGTTTATTTATATTCATAGGGTTTGATACCATATTTGATTCATTTATTCTTGTGTTTCACTTTGCATGTTTTGACTTCCAGAATAACTAAGTCGCTCTTCCTGAATGATTAAGTTATTCAAACCATCCACAGTCGGTCATATGTTCGAAGTAGATATGAATCAAGACTGTCATGGGTTGGTTTGTAGAGGTCCAAGTTGGTGGACAAAGTGGTGCTACAACACTCATGAGTGCTCATAAGTTCTGAGTATTGGATTCAACCCGCGCTCATTTGAATCACTTCATGGATTTTATCACGAGTGATCATGAGACGATAATATCTTATATTCTTCAAACCTAGAGATATGAGTTGTTACTATGAGTTGGTTATACATTGATTGCACGAAAACGCATTGGTAACTCGATGTTATAGAACGTGCCTTTGTGTATGATTCAACAAGTAGTAGAACAAGCCATATGAGTCGAAGTTTATCCATTCCTTTTACCTTCGGGATAAAAGCGATATCTGTGGGCCCCTCGATGATTTAAAGATGATACATGTGAGTGCTTGGCCAAGCCAGGACTGATTTGATTTGTTCAATCAGTCAGTCATCATGAATCGGAAATCAGGAAACAACAAATGGACAGAGAGAATGATTGATAATCCATGTCTCAGTCCATATGATATCTAGAATGGAGGAATATATGATCCCTTATCTAATGGACAAGTCATTGACAAAGGTCAGAGTTCATCGACAAGGTCAGAGTTCGACAGAAGCTTTTGAGAGCTACGATTGCTGATCGGTTCCTGAAGTCATACGCAATAATAGTTTTAGACTTATCCAAGTGGGAGACTGTTGGATTAATGTCTAAGTCCATAACTATAATTGGTAAGACTTGGCCCGACCCGGCATGGTCCATTTGGGTTGCATGGCATCATGCATTTGGATAGACTATAATGAGAGAAATAACACTTAAGGTTGGTTAATATATTATAAGTTCTAATATATTAATAAGGTTATTTAATTAGTATTGATCAAGAATTAATTTGGAATTAATTAAGTGATCAAAAGGAGACTAATTAAATATATGGGTTGATTGTGTAAATCATTCATTCTTATATATGTGGGCTTGTGATCCAAGATTCCTTATGTTGGACTAAGTCCATGGGGTGACCCATGGATACTCCATAGAGGTTAAAATCCATGGAGCAAAAGGAATGGGTAAAGTTATGAGTTACATGGTGTAACCCTAATAGCCACCATATAAAAGAATCCCATGGCTCAAGAAATCGTGCACTAATGTGCACTAATGTGTGAGTGTGAGGGCTAGACGATTTCAAGGAGTGTTCAAGTTTCTCTCAAGTTATTCCAAGTGTATTTGGTGTTGTGTGAACCATTTGAGGTGTCACACTTGGGTCACTAGGCACTCAAGCTTCATGAAGACATTCTACATCAAAGAGGTATGTATTCTATCTTGTTATATTTATTATTTTGTATGCTAGATTAGGATAATACCTTGGATGTTCATAATTGTATGTATAATAGAGAAAACATAGATCCATGGTATTTAGGGTTGCTTGTACACTTAGGAGTGTTAGAATGCTCATAACCTAACAGTTAGAAACTTCATGTAACGTCCCAAAATATGACCCAAAAGTTTCATTTTTAATTTAATAAAAACAGTATTCCTAAGGCATCATCAATACAATCCAAATCAAATAAGTGTATCAAACATCATCTCAACTCAAAGTAATCACAAAAGTGGAACTATGTGATGTGTGCAATGCAGTCATCCCGAGCTCTTCTCCTCGGAACCAGAAGTACCTGAAACATAAACTGAAAACCGTAAGCTCAAATCTTAGTGAGTTCCCCAAACTAACCAAGACCATACATAATAAACCACATATTGGGCCCCCGCCCTCCATCGGGCCACGCACGGTATCGAGTCCCACTCGACTTCAGGCCTCGCCCGACTTCAAGCTCCGCTCGGTATACAAATCTATTATTCTTAGGCCCCACCTGACATCGGACCTTTCCCACTATACACATAGACATATATCACATAATCATACTAACACATGCAATGATCATAAACAATAGCATACAATACAGTCATCAGGCCTCGCCCGGCATCGAGCCCCGCCCGGTATACATAGCAACACATATCACATGCAAGGGTCAAGCAGACTCCTCGCATCCAAACATAAATAACAAGGGTCGACATTGGTGCCTTAGACCCGCTAAACCCAATGAGGAAACTCACCTCGACTGCTGAATCACACGACTGAATCTCTGGCTGTTGTCTGACGAATCCCCGAGCTATCAAAACCAAATAGCGTCCAATTAACAATTGGATTCCAATCTATAACCATCAATCCATACTTAGGGTAAAAAGAACATTTTTCTCCTTACCTAGTTTGGACGAAGACTTAGGCCCAAACCCATAATCCAAAAAGGCCCAAAATCCAACTAACCATTCAAGGCCCACACTTGGCCCAATTTTCCAAATTGGGCCCAAACCCTTACATAGTCCTTACCCTGAAGCCCACCCTTCTCCTAGTCCAAAATACTTTTACTCAAATGGCCCAAGAAGAACCTAAGCATATAAGCCCAAAAGGAAGGCCCAACCTCGAAGCCCAAAACATAAAACCCAACAGACTGAGTACGGGGGGCGTACTCAGCTGTACGCTAAGCGTACACGCTAAATGGCTTGTACGTCGTGCGTACAGACTTGTACGCCCAACGTACTAACCCATTAAGCCAAAATCCCCTTTAAGCATTTAATGCTTAAGGCCAGAAGTCCAAACCACATATTTAAACCCTAATAAGCGTCTAAAACCATAAAGTCACTGACGTGGTGACTTTACATGCCCCAAAAGGACCCAACTTCAAGATATAGCACTTTACTTACATTAAATGGACATAATCTCATGCATAGGTGATTCTAAACCCTAAAGGTGCCAACTTTATGGACTTTGAACCTCAGAAACACCAAGAGTGGCAACTCATAGCTCCTGGAGTGGTATCAAACCACTAGATCTCATTCATGGGGCGAAAAAAGGGGCCAAAAGTCATATAGACTAGATCTAAGCATCTAATGAACAAGATCATAACTTTTTACCTCAAACAAGCTAGAAATGGAGTAGAGAATCAGGATCTACAAGCTCTTCCTTGATCAACAACCTTGCACCAAATTCCTTCTTCTTGATAATGAACCAAAACACACCAAGATGCACACAATGAGCTCAAAAACAAAAAGGAAAGGTCTAGGGTTTCGAAATGAGGTTATAAGGTCAGTGGAGGCTGAGAAATGAGGGTATCATGAGTCATAAATGTGATTATATAGTGTCCAACCCCAAAAATTAGGGTTTCACTAAATGTCACGTACAGCCCGCATATATATGCATACGCCGCGCGTATATGTCCGGAGTCCCAATCCCACCTCGCATGAGTACGCTAAGCGTACCATGTGGTACGCCCCGCGTACTCGCTTTACAACTTGTACGTTTTAATAGATAGAAAACTTTTGAGAGAAAATGCATATTAATGTTTTTTTATCGGGTGAAATGTTCTGAACCTATTTGAAAAAATAAATTATAAAATTATTAATTAACTATAGATATATATTATAAATAAATAAATAATAAATAATAAATGTTTCTTCAGTTTTTTTGGACTATTCAGTTCTTATTTTATAAACCAAAACCAATCCGAAATCCAAAATAATAATTCGGTTTTGTTGAAAACCAAACCAAAAATCCGAATATCCGAACAAAATAGTCCAAGCCGAATTGTCCAAATGGACAATTCGGTTTTATCCAAATAGTGAACAGTCCTACCCGCGTACTACACAAGGATGAAAAATGAAACTTTCAACAATGAAGGGCATGAATGAAACATACCAGGATTTAAGTGTTACACTTCAATATAAGATTTAGTCACTTAAAATGAAACTTTAACACCATATGTCTTGCTTAAAAACCGGTACAAGGTAAAGGCACATATAAAATAACAAAACCCGTTAGTAAAGACGACATTTGCTCACCATTTTAGGCCTCACACTAATCGTCACTTTTTTTATGTGAAACCGACGTGAATGTGTGAAGTCGGATATGCATTGTTGACTCGTTTTTTTGTAAATTGTCATGGAAACAATCTTGTGAATTAGTTTATGACCTTTAGTGATGAGAAAAAAGGAAACCCAGACCACCCAGTTTTAAAAAACCGACACCATAACGCAGTTTTGTACTAGTTATGAATAAATAAATAATCAACCAACACACCACAATGCTGACCTATCTGGAGCCTTCAGGAGAACCATGTCCCCCATCTAGAACTCTAAGTCTGATTGACGCCCGTCAGCATAACTCTTCTACCGACTCTGAGTTGTCTGGAGCCTGCTCTGAACCGATTGAATCCGCTCAGTGGTCTTGAGTACCACCTCGGTACTCCCTATAACCCGCTGACCGACCTCGCCCCAGCAAATCGGGGTTTTGCATTTCCTCCCGTAGAGCATCACAAAAGGAGGCCGATCACTGCTAGTGTGATAACTGTTGTTATACGAAAATTCCGCTAATGGAAGATATATATCCCAACTCCCACCGAAATCCAGAACAAACACCCACAACATATCCTCCAGGGTCTGAATCGTCTGCTCACTCTGACCACCGGTCTGTGGATGAGATGTTGTGCTGAAGTAGAGACGAGTGCAAAACTCGTCATGAAACTTCTTCCAAAATCTGGAAGTAAACCGGACATCTCTGTCAAAAACCACTAATATCGGCACCCATGACGTGTCACAGCCTGCCTGATATAAACCTTGGCCAACTTCTCTACAGAAATACTCTCCTAAACTGGAATGAAATGAGTGCTCTTGGTCAAACGATCCACGATGACCCATATCGAATCCACTCCGTGCAGTCCAGGTGTAATGGTGTTAATCATGATGACAAATGTGAAATATGAAATGATTTAGTGAATCATACAATAATCATGACCAGAAAGAACACAAAAGTAAATAAATCTGGGTTTAGCTCTCAATAGTTTTTAGAAAGAGTACAAATGGGTTTGCAATAATTCTCTCTCTAAACTAATCTCTCATAAATGTTCCTTCACTAAAATGAGTGTCACTCACTTCCTTATAAAGGAAAGACTACTCATTACACACATATAAATGAATTAAGCACACATGACATCCAAGAGTGACTTTGCACCCTAACATTCTCCCCCTAAAAGTTAGGATTGAATGTCCCGGCTTCAATATCCAACGAGCTCGCGCGATCAAGACTAACTCCCCCTCGAAGTAATATCGGTCTTCAAATCCGAAAATGAATACCCGAGAAGCTTCGAATACCCACTCTATATTCTTACTCTTTTTATAATCAACAAGTGATAATAAAACCCACTAAGGTTGAGAAGAGCGCGAGGATTAAACTTCACAAATCTCCCCCTCGATGTGTGAAAAAAAAACATACCGCAAAAAACTTGCATGAAAAACAATCACGAAAAAGTCATGAAAAATTTCCAGTTTTGTGAAAAATTTTGACTTTTGGGTGAGAGTTGCAAGAATTTCGAAAATCCGGGTAAAAAATGCCAATATCAAAATTCCGCAGGGACCCGTTGTGCCAAAAATAGTCTCAGATGCGAAACTTTACCCCAATTGTAAAACTGGGCATAAAGCGTTTATTCGCATTAACTGCAGGAGCCTGATGCGACAATATTCTCATTTCTCAGAATTGTCAGCCCAATGTCGAAGTTGGGTAAATTTTGCCATTTTGCACACACTCCAGAAATTCGAAACGAAACTTCAGGTTATTACATTATTTTTACTCCCATTTCGAAGTTGGATTATTTTTTCCACTTCGTTGAAAGTCCAAGGGTGTAATTCAAAAATGTTTGTTTTCTTCCCAATTCACTTCCAGTCGACGAATACACATCCTTCGTTTTATAGTTACTCAACCTCGCATCGAATACATAGCCTTCGCTTTTGAATTCAACCATTCGAAATAAATCCTTCCCAGTCGATATCAATCGCTACTCGACATCAACAATGATCCTCCCATATCGAACTCAATCAATCGCTACTCGACATCGAATATCGATTCCTAGGCTTGATTCCAACCCTTCGCTTTCAATCACGCAATGTCGACTATTGACTCCAACCCATAGACATCGAAATAGATCGACCAAAGCCTTCAAAATCAGCAAATAGTCATCGACCTCCTTCCCAAAATCCAACAGGTGACCATCGACTCCAATGAGTTTATTGCCAGTTCATTTTCGTTACCAAGGTATTCGACCATTGACCCCTATGCTTCGAAATCAAAATCAACATCGACTCAACTCTTCGCTTTTACATGTAAGGGACCCTCGACGTATAAAAGACTCATTAATCCCATCGATATCCATTAAAGAACAATCATCCTCAAGATGTTCGACTTTGACTCCAAAAAGTCAACTCAAATCGAAACTTCAATTCATCAGCTTTTGAAATCGATTTCTCATAATAAATTTTGAATAAGAAGCCTTCTCTTTCAGTAAACAACCCTTCGATTTCAATTCTTCAATTATTCAAAATCAAACCTTTGAAATCAATCCTTCAAAGCTCTCATTAAAATCAACTGGAAATCATCGACATCAAAACCTTGACCTCGACATCGAACCAAATACAAATGATCCACAGAATCGAACCATCTAGCCATTCGAAATTAGAATTGCAAATCACTATGCGAACTACTCTTTTGAGCATTCGACTGTAAGACTTCAGTCAAAATCAAATGAACTTTGATTCCAACACATTTGACAATCAAACCCAACTGATTTCGAAATCTACGTCAACACTATCAACAAATGATGAAATCGATCCCAGTACATGTTCGATTTCAAGTCAATATTCACTATTATTAATCATCATCGATCTCATTTCTATTTGGCTTGAAATCTCAGATTAAGAAAGTCAGTCGAAATTGACTTTGATTTCAATGTTCGACTTCAAGCAATAATGTCGAACGATTCAAAGATACAAGACAGACGATTCGAAGAAACAAAAATACCAAGTCAACAAAGAACAGTTATCTAATGAATTTCGGCTTGAAATCTGATGAATAATATTGAACAAGATAATTGGGCTTGAAAGATTTCAATTTAATTTGAGCTTGGTGAACAGTAACACTTCGACATTTCAACTGGAAGGGCTCATGATGAATAGTTAAAATTGAAATGTTAGAAAATGATTTTGATTTTGAGATTTGATCAAAACAAAAATAATTGGATCCATCAATGGGGTAGAAACGGATTTGATCCAATGAGACAAATCGATCAAAAATGAAAAACGCAAAGCACGAATCGAATTCATGAACGTTTTGGAATCCATTTGAGAATTTGTGATACCTTTTTGATGATCCGATTTCCATTTGCACCGACTGAATAAAACTTTGATGATTTTGGTTCTTTAGTTGGAACAAGGAAATCACCAAACTGCAAGTTGTACCACCCATGATGCGTGTTGTACAACTCGTTCTTCGTGTACTTCAACGATCTAACACCATCTTCATAAGAACCATCAACACTTTTGGGTTTTGAATTCAAGTTCATTGCAACATTTGTAGGTTGTTGCTTTGGAACCCAAATTTGCTTCATGGATATTGTCTTAACAACTACATTTGACGATTTTTGTGAATAAACCCACTTGTTCTTACGTTTGATCTTCTTCTTTTTCTTTCTCATATTTTTGCATCTTGAAGATTTGAATTTATGAACAAACCCACTTTCCACAACTTCAACTTGACAAGTTTGGATCATATCTTTTGGAGTTCGATATTTGTGAATGTCTTGGATTGATGATTTTCGATAAGGAATCATTCCTTCAAACAAATCACACGAACACAAAATATCATCGGTTTGAACTCCAATTGAGCAAAAAACTTTTTCAACTTCATGAGAATCAACTTGAATCTTCTTATGATGAACATCAAGAACATCACATTTAGTTCCATAGCCTTGAACTTCAACAAACTTAAGAGCATGAAGATCACTTGGGTTTTCAACAAGAGAAATATATTTCTTTTCAAACAAATATCTTTCTTCTCCTTCCTTTAGATTTTCACTACAAGATAACATGATCATGGAAATTTGAACCAAGCATTCAATCTTCGAAACTGGTTGAAATGCCAATCTTCCATGATCATCCTTCAACCCTCCATAAGAAACCAAAGTATTCCATGTAAACAATGAACCTTTCAACAATAACCCATAGAATTTATATTTGTTGACTTTGTATTTAACATCTTTAACAATCACAACCCAAGAATCATACTGCAAGTCCACCATCTTTGATCAATCGATAACATCTTGCTTTTTTATAGAGAGAGAAAGTGATTTTGAATGGGTTTCTAGAGAGAGAAAGCAAAAATCACTTGAATTCTACTGAAGAAAATCGAATTATGAATTGAATCAAGAAACAATTTGATTTCTAGAATCCAAAAACTCTCTAAAACACGAAGATCAAATAACAATGAAGAATCACCAAATCAAAAATGTCATCATGGATCAATTCTTGATCAAATCAAGAACACCTGCTCTGATACCAATTATAGTGGTGTTAATCATGATGACAAATGCGGAATATGAAATGATTTAGTGAATTATACAAGAATCATGAACACGAAGAACACAATAGTAAATAAATTTGGGTTTAGCTCTCATTAGTTTTTAGAAAAAGTACAAATGGGTTTGCAATAATTCTCTCTCTAAACTAATATCTCATAATTGTTCCTTCACAAAAATGAGTGTCATTCACTTCCTTATAAATGAAAGACAAATCATTACACACATATAAAGGAGTAAGCACACATGACATCCAAGAATGACTTTGCACCCTAACACTAGGGAAGATTCATGATAAAATCCATGGTGATGTCCTCCCATTTCCATACAGGAATCTCCAACGACCGCATCTTGCCGTGAGGTCGCTCATGTTCGGCCTTGACCTTCCTGCAGGTCAAGCACTACTCCACATACCATTCCACATCTCGCTTCATGCAGGGCCACCAATCATCAGGACGAAGATCCCTGTAAATCTTCGTCGCCCCAGGATGAATAGAGAACCTCGACTTGTGAGCCTCCTCCATCAAAATCTGATGTACACCGCCCCAATACAGAACCCAAACTCGCCGATGCAGAGTCAACAATCCACGGATATCATAATCGAAGGAATCCACCTGACCCACAATGCGCTCACTCTTTCAGTGCTCTTCCTTCCTAGCCTCGGCCTGGGCCTCACGAATCTACTCCAACAACGGAGTAATCACACTCATCCTCAAACATATGTCTCTGATCGGAGCCACGACCGCCTTGTGGCTGAGAGCATCGGCCACCACATTGGCCTTCCACGGGTGATAAAGGATCTCGTAATCATAATCCTCCACCACATCCAACCATCGACGCTGCCTCATATTCAGATTCGGCTGATCCATCAAGTACCTTAGGCTCTTGTGATCCGTGTAAATAGTACAACGGACCCCATAGAGGGCGAAAACCACGGCCCCCAACTCCAAATCATATGTCGGATAATTCGCCTCATGAGGCTTCAGCTGCCTCGAAGTGTAAGCAATCAAGCTACCCCTCTGCATCAGCACTGCCCCCAGTCTTGTGATCAAAGCATCACAATAAACCACGAAATCATCAACACCCTCCGGCAGGTTCAAAATCGGTGCCTCACACAACCGTTGTCTCAAAGTCTCAAAAGTTGCTAGCTGCTCAACCCCCTAGCAAAATGTAACCGTCTTATTTGTCAATCGGGTCAATGGAACACCTATCTGGGAGAAATCATGGATGAATCTCCGATAATAACCCGCTAAACAAAGAAAACTGTGAATCTTATATGGAGACGTCGGAACCTCCCGCTGCATCACGACATCAACCTTGGCCGGATCGACTAGAAGACCATTCAGGTTGACAAGGTGCCCCAGAAAATGCGCCTCGCACAACCAGAACTCGCACTTGAAGAATTTTGCGAAAAGTCTCTCCCTCCTCAACATCTCTAGCACTTCCCTCAAGTGCTCCTCGTGCTGCTCCTGAGTCTTCGAATAAATCAAGATATCATCAATGAATTCTATCACAAACCGATCCAGCATCGGTCTGCACACGCGGTTCATGAGATCCATGAACGCGACTGGAGCATTGGTGAGCCCAAAAGGCATCACCACGAACTCGTAATGACCATAACGATTCCAGAAAGCGGTCTTTTGCACATCCACATCCCTAACCAGCATCTGATGATAACCCGATCGCAAATGAATCTTGGAGAACCAAGATGCACTCTAAAGCTGGTCAAAAAGATCACCAATCCTCGGGAGTGGATAACGGTTCTTCACCGTTACCTTATTCAGCTCCCGGTAGTCGATAGACATGCGGTGAGACCCATCCTTCTTCTCCACGAACATGATCGGTGCTCCCAAAGGAGAACTGCCCGGTCGAATAAATCCCTTGTCTAACAGCTCCTGCAGCTGTGTAGACAACTCCTGCATCTCGGGAGGAACCAATCGATACGGTGCTTTGGCTATCGGAGCCGCACCCGAAACCAGATCGATGCTAAGCTCAACCTGCCTCTCCGGAGGCACCCAGGCAAATCCTCTGGGAATACATCTGGGTAATCCCTCACAATCGGCACATCATCCACGGTCGCCTTACCCTTATATCGGGTATCCATAACATAGGCGACATAACCGGAGCAACCCTGCTGAAAATAGCGTCTGGCCCTCGCTACAGAACACAAAATCAGCCCACGCTGAGATCTCTCCCCATGAACCACTAACTCTCCCCCACTAGGGCTCCGAAACTTACTAAATGCTACTCACAGTTGATCACTGACCCATTAGGGCTTAACCAATCCATGCCCACAATCACCTTGTTCCCATGCAACGGAATGGGAACTAAATCCAGCAAATATTGCTCACTGAACAACTGGAGAGTACAACCTTGATGAACTCTCGCAACCCGAACAGACCTATCATTAGCAATCTCAACTTCAAGAGGAAAATCCATCTCCCTCAGAGCTCCAACAAATCTCTTGCTAAGCGCAAGCGATACAAAGGATCGGGTAGCTCCCAAATCAAACAATACCAAAGCAGAAATACCGTTCACAAGGAACGATCCTAAAATATAACACATAAACATAAGAAAGCAATTCAATATAAATAAAGAGATAAGGAGAAGATACATACCGTCACCACGTCGGGAGCTGCATGCGCCTCCTCGGCCGTCAACTGGAAAGCCGTGCTCTTCACTACCGGCGCGTCTGCTCGACCTTGGAGGCCGTCAGTAATCCAAAGAGTTGCAGGAGCGGGTGCTGACACCGGTTCTGCTGAAGCCAAACTCGGACAATGGGCCTTCTTTTTTCCCATCTGATTGCAATGAAAGCAAATCAGATTAGATCCCTGGGTGGTTGTTGAAGTGCAATCTCTGCTATAATGACCCATCCGGCTGCACTTGAAGTAGCCAGAACCACCAACCTTGCACGGTCCCCCTTGCGACCTGTTGCACTTCCCGCAACGACTCCGGCCCTGATGGCCTCTCGGTGTATACTTAGATACCTTGGGCCTCTTACCCGAACCCTCAACACTCGGCGCAGAATCTGCTTTCCTCTTCTTCTCCATCTCCAGATCAATCTCCCTCTCCCTAGCTCGTGCTATCATATCCTCCAGCGTCTTGCAGCTGGAATGGCTCACGAACTTTCGAATGTCACTCTTCAACATCTCATGATATCAGGCCTTTTTCATCTCCTCATCCGCCACATATTGTGGAACCAGAAGCGCCCTCTCCCTAAACATCGCGGTGATCTCAGCCACCGTCTCTGTAGTCTGGCGGAGATCCTGAAACTCTCGCGCCAACTGTTGCACCTCAATCACCGGTGCAAAATCAGCTTGGAACCTAGTCGAGAAATCATCCCATCACATCACATCAACAACATCATCACCCACTGCACGTCCTACCTCCTCCCACCAGTCTCGTGCCCTGTCCTTCAAACGGCAAGAAGCTAGTCTTACCTTTGCCTCCTTGGGGAAACAGCTGGTGCGGAAGGCGTTAGCAACATCCGCTAACCACCTCCAGCTCGCTAGCGGGTCCTTCTCCTCGTGGTAGTCTGGAGCTTCACATGCCCGAAACTCCCTAAAAGTGAAAGAAAGTGCTCCCACTAGTGCCATCATCTCAGAACAAAACGAGCTCAACCGCTCATCTAGAATCTCTAGAATACCCTCCTTGTCTGTGCTGAAGATCACAAGAGTCTGCTCAATAATATTGTGCATAATATTAGACGAGATGAGAGGTAGACCTGCTGGAAGTTCTGGTGCTGGAGAGGGCTCGGGCACAGGTTCTGGAGCCGGGCAGCTAGAAGAAAAAACAAGGGAGTTCATATATATATATATATATATATATATATATATATATATATATATATATATATATATATATATATATATATATATATATATATATATATATATATATATATATAGATCAAGGTTGCAAAAAACGTTCGACGTTAGCTAGTCGGTGGACTGGGGTTAAGGGATTAATCGGCTAGGCGGAGATTAATCGGGGGATTAATCGGATACCATTAATTGCTAATTTGTTGAATTTTAAAAAAATAAATATGACTAATATCATATCAAAGTTCGTAATTACCACTATTATGATAACAAAATAGGTTAATATGATTAATACAACACTAATCATGCCTCAAATAGTTTCCATTCAGATAAAACTTCTTCTAAATGTTAAAATTTCATCGTTTTGTAATGTTTCACTCATTATGTATGCAGGGATTAATCGCTAGGCGCCCTCTAATCGGTCGAGTAGCGACTAGGGATTAATCGGAGATTAATCGGGACCTAGTCGGGATTTTTACAACAGTGATATATATATATATATATATATATATATATATATATATATATATATATATATATATATATATATATATATATATATATATATATATATATATATATATATATATATATCGGGGAATCACAACTCCACAAGCTCCCTGGTTTCATCGCAACTCTCCTTGAATCCAGTACGGATCCTCTGCTTCCAGTAGTATGGGCCCATACGACATTCCACATCTATCCGTACTTTCCTCAAATATTGCCTTGACTCCACCAAGTTACTTTATATCCATACAAATTCCCCACACAGATAAGGCTCGCAGCACTAGATCTCATCCTAGGTTTTCCTAGGGTAAACTCCACACCACTCTCCGCCATCAACTGTAGAAGGAACTCCCGCTAACTTCGTCTAACTAGCTCACGAATAGAATTACATAGTACTAAAACCAGATAATTCTTCTAATGAAAGGTCTCACACTACAATGGTTGGACTCAGACAAGATTTGCGCAATCGAGTAAAAACCAAACTTTCTAAAATTATTTAGTTCCCGTAATATTTAACTTAGCATATTCACTTAGTAGTTAGCTGAAACTAGTTAGAACTCTTAGAAAGCACAAAGCAAGTAACATTCGGGCATCAAGTAATCAGAACCAAGCATCACCTAATTAGGCCATCCTATCACTGAATGATCAGTACTAGCATGCAAGTCTACAAGCTCATACAATAGGCATACAAAGACATCTCTCCTAGCATTCTATCATGCAAAAACTGAGCAGATCCTTAGCCCTAACTAGCATGCGATTCACAGATTTACAGATCAAATCATATCAGATAACATGTATGGGTAATTTGGGAAAACTTACTTGAGCTCGGCTGATTACATGCACCACACCCCCTCTTGTTTCATACAAACCTTTTCTAGAAAAATATTTCTTTTAAAAAAACTTTACCAAATCCTCAGTTTGAATTCAGACACGCCCGAGAGTATGTCAGAATCCCTCAAACTAACGCTCTGATACCAACTTGTAACGTCCCAAAATATGTCCCAAAAATTTCATTTTTAATTTAATAAAAATAGTATACCAAAGACATCATCAATACAATCCAAATCAAATAAGTGTATCAAACATCATCTCTAATCAGAGTAATCACAAAAGCGAAACTGAATCTTCGGTTGTTGTCCGACGAATCCCCGAGCTATCAAAACCAAATAGCATCCAATTATCAATTGGATTCCAATCTATAACCATCAATCCATACTTAGGGTAAAAACACCATTTTACCCCTTACCCAGTTTGGACCAAGACTTACACCCAAACCCATAATCCAAAAGGCCCAAAATCCAACTAACCATTCAACGCCTATATTTGGACCAATTTTCCAGATTGGGCCCAAACCGTTACATGGGCCTTACCCTAAATCCCACCCATTCTCCTAGTCTAAAATACTTGTACTCAGATGGCCCAACAAGAACCCAAGCACATAAGCCCAAAAGGAAGGCCCAACCTCGAAGCCCAAAACACAAAAACCAACAGACTGAGTACGCGGGGTGTACTTAGTTGTACGCTAAGGGTACATACACAATGGCTTGTAAACCGTGCGTACAGACTTATACGCCCAACCTACTCACTCATTAAGCCAAAATCACCTTTAAGAACTTAATGCTTAAGACCAGAAGTCCAAACCACAGAAGGACCCAAAAGGACCCAACTTCAAGATATGACACTTTACTTTCACTAAATGGACATAATCTCATGCATGGGTGATTCTAAACCCTAAAGGGGCCAACTTTATGGACTTTGAACCTTAGAAACACCAAGAGTGGCAACTCATAGCTCCTAGAGTGGTATCAAACCACTAGATTCTCATTTATGGGGCCAAAAAGAGGCCAAAACTCATATAGACTAGATCTAAACTTCCAATGAACAAGATCATAACTTTTTACCTCAAACATACCTGGATTCAAGTGTTACACTTCAATATAAGATTTAATCAATTAAAATGAAACTTCAACACCATATGTCTCGCTTAATAACCGATACAAGGTAAAGGAATATATAAAATAACAAAACCCATCAGTAAAGAAGACATTTGCCCACCATTTTAGGCCTCACACTAATCGTCACTTTTTTATGTGAAACCGATGTGAATGTTTGAAGTCTGATATGCAATTGTGGTTCATTTTTAGTAAATTGTCATGGAAACAATCTTGTGAATTAGTTTATGACCTTTAGTGATGAGAAAAATGAAAACCGAGACCACCTAGTTTTCAAAAACCGACACCATATTATAGTTTTGTACTAGTTATGAATAAATATATAATCAACCAACACAACACAATGGTCCTAATGGCTTGTTTATACAAAATAATATCATATGAAATATATAATAAAACACTTTGTTCTTCTAAGGCAACTTTATACAACCAGACACATGAAAATATCGGTTGCATAAAAATAACAATTATAAAAACAGCAAGTTGCCATAGAAAATACATTTGCTGATTTATCTTCCAAAAGAAATACCAAACTTATTTTTCAAAACCAATGGTTATCAAGCACTTAAATAAATCTTTATAACATGTAAAAAGATGCTTTGATACAACTGATGGATTTTGAGAAGCTAAAAACGATCTTTTTTATAAAAACAGTTTTAACGGGAAACGTAAGGCTTTTAAAATAACTAGTTTATTTTAGATAATTTTAAAAAAATCACCAAGAAGATCCAATTACATGACCTAGAAAGATTATGACAACACATAGGATGTTAAAGAGAAAAAATTGAAGCCTTTGATCCCACTTGGAATTAGGGAGTTGATGAAGATAGCAAAAAGTCAGACAAGAGTTTTTATAATATATCCACCATCAAGAGTAAGGCACTTTGGAATGCTACTTCCCATACTGTATGAAGTAATAATTAAGCCTTGAGTGTTTAAAATAATTAACCACAAAAGGAGAAGTACTTCTAAATCACCAAAACTTGCATCAAGTCTATAAAAGAGAGCAAAGGGAGAGATAGAGAAAGTATATAGTTTTGAGAGAAAACACGGGAAAAACTAGCCTCTAATACAAGCCCCATGCACTCCTTATATACTTGAAAAGGATATCTAATTCCAATACCTACGTCATCACTACTACAAAAACATCCTTTTACGACACGCAATGTGTGTCGTAAAACGCTCAGACGACACGCAAATGCGTGTCAAGGAAGGCCCTGTCATAACAAAAGACGACACGCTTTTGCGCGTCGTCTATTTACGACACGCATTTACGACGCGCAATTACGACACACATTTACGACGCGCATTTACGACACGCATTGCGTTTCAAGGAAAGCCCTGTCATAAAGGAAGACGACACACATTTGCGTGTCATAACCTTACGACACGCGTTTAGGACACCCATTGCGTATCATTAAATCCCCTATCATAAATGAAGGTGACACGCATTTGCGTGTAATAAAATTCGGCAACCATTTACAATATGCATATACGACGTGCCTTTACGATACTCATTTACGCATAATACAAAAATATATGAACAAATATATACCAACACAACCAATTTCATCCAATAACATCATGTCAAAAAATTGTAATACATTGATATTAAGGGAATCTCATTGTACATTGTTATTAAGAGGTTTTCCCTAACTATATAACCTAATACTATATTGCTATTAAGGGGCACCTTCTTATTTCAGATATCATGTCAAAAAAAATCCTCCATATCATTGGTTTGCCACCTGGTGTACTGGGCTGCTGTCCGGGCGTGGATGACAAGTAATGACTTGAATTCACAACTTATGGTTGTTGTGTAAACATAAAAATATAATTTATATTAATATATACAAACCACTAAGAAAAATATAAAAAAAGAAAAAGAAAACGAACTTACCAAGTCATTACCAGTAAGATTAATACCAGATAACCATGGTGAAGCTTTTGCCAAGTGATTGTATCTACAATAATTTCATATTTTATTTAAATTTTTTTTTCAAGTGATTATGCAAAAAGTAAAAAAAGAATAATGTAAATACTAAATAATCAATGGAAAATCATACTTGTCTTGAATGTCTAAATCTGGCCCACGTTTTACTTCACTTATTTTGTCCCTGCATAAGGGCAGTGTTAACAAAAGATAACATTATATACCATAAGTACCCTCAAGTAATCAATCTATTAAAAAGTTACTAAAATACCCTCAAGTAATCTATCTCTTACAAAGTTACTAAGAGACTTAGATACTCACTTGGTATGTAATATGGCACTAAGAAGCCCAAGATTGTTTCTGTTTTTCTTGTTCCTGGTGGGCCCTATATGGACGAAAGGTAAGAGTTAACATTTTCAAAGTACAATGACTCAATAAGGAAATCAATGGTAAAAGGCAATTGCCAAATGGGCCACTTACTAATACCCACTTGTTGTTTTGATATGAGCCACTTACTGATACTCACTTGGTGTTTTGATATGAGAGAATTCTAGTAAAAGGCAATTTCCAAATGGCCTACTTACTGATAAAAGGGAAAAATACAGAAAAGCATTACGTATTTTCACCATCTTAATGATTTTTCCACGTCAGCATCTTCCAATCCATTACCATCAATCCTAAGGCTATAAGTAACATTAATAAATATTAAATTAAATAATTATAAACATACACATACCATCTTGGATGCTATTAACTCCTAAAGTGACAAAACATCCCCCAAATCAGACAAATTACCATCAGAAACTGTTGTTGATTTCAGTTTATTCAAGAGAAGTGATTTGACTTCTTCCATGGAAATAATACCAATTAAAAAAGGACACTTTGGCACATGATGATGATGAATTTTCCTTTTCATAGTATGTGACTAAAGAACTTACTACAATCATCATAAACACAAGTTCATAAGTACAACAAGTTAACAACTTTGACCAGAATATTATATTGAAATGCCTGCTTACAGTTTAGGATGAACACGTTCTGGAGGGATGAGCTGTACTTGCAACAAATGCTCAAACAAAAGGTAATTATGCATTGTTTCAGCAACAATCTTTGCAACCTGTACATATTTTTCATAGATAGTAAGTTCAAGTCTCCTCATTAGAATTGACAAAAACTTTAATTAACAGGTGAGTGAATTGGACTATGTTTAAAGAAAGCTGTTTGAAGAAAGCTATTCTAATTTTCCTTGCTATTTTAGTTTTCCTGATTTCACCAAACTGTTTGAAGAAAGCTGCATAAACAATGAAATAATTGAAGAAACTTCAAGTTATAATAGATTGCCATAGAGCTTCTTTGAGGCATAAGATGTATAAGTTGCTTGTGTGTATATGAACACAAGTTAAAATGGCCATTTAGACATACACACAGAGAATCAACTTACACATACACACAAATAGATATATGTTCATACCTTGTTTGGATTAAATAAGACCATGGTTAGGGGAAGGGGCGAGCAGCTAAAGCAACAAATTTATCCTGGAGGGAGGAATGCTCAATTCCATTCCTTCACACACAATCACATTTAGTGCTTCACGCCCATAAACTGCCTCTGAATATTCAACCTCTCCTCATCTTCACTATCTAAAGTAGCATCAAACATATCAAACATTGAAGAGAAATGAAAAAGAGCCTCCTTGAAACGAGTCACAAAAAATAGAGAACTATAAGAGCGTGAGGTGAGATTTTGTGAACGAGAAACCCTAGTTCATCGATTCTTTCACATGAGAATTTTGAGATCGATGTTGTGGCAAATCGATCTAGTTCATGGTAGTAATACCCCAATTTGATTATCTTCTCAATGTATCTATGCATCTCATCAGAACCCAGTTCATTAAAATTGCCCTAGTTGCCGCCTTTCTCAACTCACACCCAAATGGATAGAAGTTAGAACATGTATTTCTTCATCTTCTTTGCCGTCTTTGGCAGTGAGGGTTGGAGGCGGCGGATGTGGATAAGGAACGCGGAGACGGAGACATGGATGGAAGGGAGATATCAGAGAACAAAATAGATAGACAAGAGGGGACAGAAGATAGTGGATTTTCCCCTCTTTCTTTCTACTTTTCTATTCCGATGATAAGCCGTGAAATGTTCTCTATTTCCTTAAGGTAGCCGGAGAAGGAGAAGAAGTATGCCTGAGGTTATCGACGACGAATCGATTGTAAAGAGCACGTAATGCGTGAGTGACTTCTCAAACACCTTAATCAGACCTAGGGCATGTAAAATTGAGCAGTCTCCGCGTTTTGATTAAAATTATAAGGCGACAGCTTTAGAGGATGCACATTTAAGAAAAAGCGCCCTCCGTGTTTTTAATTTTTTTTGAGACACTAATTTAAGGGCACGCAATAATGCGTGACTTAAATCCTTAAATTTTTTGAAGAGATAACACTATTTTAAGGTCACTCTCTTTTGCGTAACATGAATCAAAGCGTGTCGTCCTTTGCGTGTCGTAAAATGGTGTTTTTCTAGTAGTGCATGTATGAAGTGATTGACAATTACGAGGATGGTGGATGAAGAAAGAAGCAATACAAGCAACCTCTCACTCTCCCATGGAGTGTTCTACTGAAGTCAACAAAGAGAGGGCGCAAAGTGTGTTATACACTCTACCTTATATAATTAATGTACAAAATAATGCTAGTGATATCTAATACGCCCAAAATGTTGTACATGAAATGTTATATCATACATTATGATATAACAAATAGTTATAACCTCTAGATATATTATTTTTCAATAATAATAGGTTTACCTAATAAATACAAGAGTTACTTATTTATTAATAATCTTATTAATAATAAGTGCCAACTTGATAAAGGTGTGACCTTATAGGATCATATGTTATCCGCAAATGTTATTCAATATTGTCTCGTGAGTATATAGATCCAACACATACTTCATCTGTCATATAAGGGATTAACATAGCTCTATCTTACCAAAATACAATCATTTGGCTCAGTCCCCACACTTTGATTCCTCGTGGATCCTTTATCAACATCTCTTTTCATAAATCATTTGCGGATTGCAATGATCCTTTACGAATCCTCTACACTTATTCCCAAACGGATTATATATCAAGGTTCTTTAGAAGAACTCTCTTACTTTGTTCCATTTATGGAACCCCTTTCTCGAGCTTCTCTAACAACAAATTATCTTATCCCCATAGGAATCATAATCTCATTCCTATATGAATCATAATGTCATTTCCAAAGGAATCATCTTTCTACATTCTCAAAATCTTTCATCTGAATGTTATGGTTCTCCCATAGTGTTACATATCACTTGCCACATAACATTCTATCTCATTATTTCCTTAAGAAATCTTTTACTACCAATCTAGTACTTAATTCATTTAGTACAAAATCTAAATCTTCATCTACAAACATATAGGTATTTAACACAATACCCTTAGCATCTAGACATACATCCATACTTTATATTCATCTAATACGATGTGGGTATTTAACACAATACCACTAATATCTAACCATTCATACATACTCAATCGTATGATTACATCACATATAATCATAATCTAGTGAGAGAGAATTATAACTCACGTTGTTAGCTAGTGAAAACTAACTACCATTGGCTTTAAATTTTCAATTGATGCACTTGATCCATCTTCTTTACCCAAGGCCTATTCATACAACATATCAAGCTCCTTAGAACTTGTCTTATCCCATTAAGAGCTTAATCACTCAACATATCTAAATGATCACTCAGTTGAACATAATTCTAACATCTCATTTTCTCTCTCAAAATCTATTATAACCTAATGAATTAAGCATCACATACTACCTAATTCATTACACTCTTAACTCTATTGCATAAATTCCTCTTCCTCACTAGTTAGGTTTTGAAACCCTAATATATATATATATATATATATATATATATATATATATATATATATATATATATATATATATATGGATTTCACCTTGGAAATCACATAAAAATCTTGTTCAATGCTTCTAGACACTCTAAATAACATACTAATTTATTTATAGTTCTATTAATTCAAGAAATCTAACCAATCTAATAATTTCACCATTGAAGCTCAAAGCTTCATTAAAGGAAGAAATCATTACCCTTAGAGGGAAAATATGTTAATCCTTGCAATCCGCCATCTAGATCATTTTGTATCCTTCTTGTCCTTAAAATCGCCATCAGGTCTCTATCGAATTGGGGAGGAATTAGTTCGAAATGAACCCTTAACAGATTTAAATATGTTCTCTGATCTATGTAACTGTGCCATGGCAACATTTCTACCGTGTCGTGGTGCGTCTAACTAGGTTGCGATCTCCTTGTAATCGAGTTGCGGTGCCTTTCTCATATAACATCCTACTTTCACCACCATGCTGCGATGCAAAGTACATTGCCCTCTACTTACGGCGAGACTTTATTCCATTTTATCGGTTCACCCACCACACCGAGTAGAGCCCTTACTGCATCGTGGTGGTTGTATTTCAGTAGCTCCTTAGTTTATTTCATTCTAAGTGTAGGAAAAGTTTTCTTTTAACTTCTAAAACACATAACTTCTTCCTTTTTGTTTTACATTATCTTTATATTCATGCGAAAGTGGGGATGAGTTCTACAACTCCATTAAGTCACTTCATATTGACTACTTACGAGTCCCAATTTATTAAGTCGTAGATTTGGCCCAAAAAGCATAAAATCCCCATTTTACCCCTATATGGCCTAAATACACAATCTCTTGAACCCACTTATCTTATCTTATAAAGGTGAATTAGACTTATCTTGACTCATTTCATGAAGTTACATCTTCTCAATTAATGAAATTCCTTTAATTGAAAAAATTGCCCTTTTGGTCAATTATTCACCCAAAGTCAAATCTTTCGAATTTATGGCTTCTTACATAACCACTACATAGGAAAACTTTAGAGAGAACATGACTGTAGATCTATTTTTGGCAGCAAAACGAAGATTCTTAAAGGAGGTTATGAAAAAATGGAGGAACTTGGCAATAAAGAATTAAAAGCTGTAAATTTCGGAACTTAAACTGAAGGTTCATCAGTTAGATCTTGCTTAGTATAGATTATTTTCGTCGAAAGAGATGGATGCACGTAATTTAGGAATCAAAATATCATAAAAAAAAGAGAATCGATATCCTATACTTAAAACAAAAATCTCATGTATTAGTGGACTGTGGATGTAGTCGAGAACTCAAAAATTTTCCATAGATTTATCAACAACAGAAATAGAAATAATAGGTTAAGTGGTCTTCTCAGCAATGGTAGGTGGATATCTGACGTAGCTTAAACAATGGATGAAATATTTTGATTCTTTCGAGAAAAATTCAAGGAATCATGGCCATCTAGAACCAAACTTATAAAACCTCACTTTCCATACATTAGTTGTTGTGATGCACATAATCTTGAAGCTCCATTCTTAGTTGAAGGAATCAGAGCTACGATATGGGCATGTGTTTGTGAGCGGTCCCCCGACCCTGATAAGTTTTAATTTTAAATTTATAAAAAAGGGTCTGGGATACAATGAAATGTGATATCATGAAATTTGTCAAACATTTTGAGGTGTCTGGATCCTTTGGTGAAAGGTTGTAATTTATCGTTCATCACTCTCGCTCCTAAAAAGAAGGACCCTGTTGTACTTAGTGATTACAGGACAATTAGCCTAATCGGTTTCATATATAATGTTATATCGAAAGCCTTAGCTTGTCTACTAAAATCTATAATTGGTTTGATGATTGGCGAAGTTTAAACAACTTACGTGGTGGGTTGTAACATTCTTGACGAGCCATTGATGATTAACGAGGTATGCTCTTGGGCAAAGAGAGTTAAAAAGAAACTACTCCTTTTCAAAGTAGAATTTTAACAAAGCTTTTGATTCCGTTAATTGGGAATATCTCGAATTTGTCCTCTGTCAAATGGGTTTCAGCCACAAGTGGTGGAATTGGATTCACAGATGTCTAACTTCCTCTTGAGACTCAATAATTGTAAATGGGTCACCTACCAAGGAGTTTGCCATCTCAAGAAGATTTCACCAATGGGACCCCTTATCCCCTTTTCTCTTCATCATAGCCATGGAGGGAATGAGTGTTGCTCTAAAATCTGTAATACACAAAGGATTATTTAAAGGAATCAAAATTTCGAACAACGATCCAAGTATTTCTCATCTAGTTTATGTCGACGACGCCTTGTTTATTGGAGAATGCTCTCATTCCGACATAACGAATCTTGCATGCAAAGATGTTTCGATGTATTGTCTGAACTAAAAGTTAACTTTCAAAAGTCCATGGTGTATGGAATCTGCGCATCCTCTGGTCAAACTGCTAGATGGGCTACTACTCTTGGATGTTATGTAGGGTCTTTACCATTCAAGTACTTAGGATCCAGTGGGTGCGAATATGAATTTGATAAAAAAAAAAACTAGAAACCCATACTTGACCGGTTCAACTCCAAACTCTCAACTTGGAAATCTAAATCACTATCGTTTGGGGGTAGATTATCGCTAATTATGGCGGTTCTTGGCAACTTACCTACATACTACTTCTCTATATTTAAAACCTCAATTGGGGTTCTGGAAGTTTAGAAAAAATTCATAGAAGGTTCTTGCAGGGCGATTATGAGGGGAAGGAAAAAACACATTGGGTGTCATGAGATAAGGTGATGGCATCCAAGGATCTTGGTGTACCGGGGTGGGATCCTTACGTGCTCTCAACATTGTATTAATGTAAAAATGGTGGTGGAGACTAAAAATAGATCAAACATCCCTCTCGAGTCAAGTCCTAGTAGGAATTCACAAATTGTCATGCAAAACTTCTGACTATCTGGCCAAGAAATCAATAACTGGGGTATGGAACAACATTGCTAGAACAATAAATGATCTTGAGAAAGTTGGGATACACTTCAAGGAAATTTTGAAGAAGATAGTAGGATCTGGTGAACAAACATTATTCTGGTTGGATGATTGGCTGGATTGTGGAAAGTTGAAGCTTACATTCCCTAACTTATACAACATGGAAAACAACAAAGCTACGTGGTTGATCATATCAAGCCTGGTGGTGTCACATGGGATCGACGATATGAACAAAATACTCCTAAGCTATACTAGGAATGGTTGTAGCTTAACACAATTTTTGGGTCTCTTATTCTTAACATGTCTCAGGACTCATGCACATGTGAGTTGGCGAAAGATGGGCGATTGACGATAAAGGATATAAGAAGGAATATCGATGACTCGTCTACTAGTAATAATGGAAACCACGTTGAATGGATGAAAGAGGTCCCTTTAAAGGCTACATGTTTCGTATGGAGGGCAAAACATGGAAGAATCCCGACTGGTGTCAATCTGATTCAAAAGGAAGTTGGCATCATGAGAATTTTTTAATCTTTTTGAATTGCTCGACTTTCCAGCTACTTGGGGACACTATCCTAAAAAGAGAAGCTTATTAAGTATTATATGTTATGGCATTATTTGGGGGATGTGGAAAGCTAGGAAACAATTCCCATGTGTAGTAGCTGAAAGTACTAAATCTTTAGTCTTCATGCGGCTTAATTGTAGGGGTTGGAGTGGGAGAATTAATTGGTTTGAGTAGAGTTCATATCTTTTTTCTTCTTTGTAAATGTAATCACTATGTACCTTTCAGGTTGCCCCGTCTAATAGCTTGCTAGTTATAGGCCTATTTTGTTTTCAATGATAATTGTCTTTTCCAAAAAAAATCAAACATCTTTTTGTATATTTGTATTCAATGAACTTTTATTTATTATGTAAGGTTTTTTATATGTTTTTTCACAATTCCTTTTTATAACATTATTTTTTGACTTTGTTTTTACATATTTTTTCACAGTTTATTTATTTATTTTTGTAAACGCATTATGAAAAAAAAACATATAAAAAGATGTAAAAAAAATAAAGATAGAAAAATGAATTGTGAAAATTTGTAAAAACAAAGTAAAAAAATGATGTTATATAAGACTGTAAAAAACATTTAAAAATGAAGTAAAAAAATGTTAAAACGGATTGTGAAAAAATATAAAAACTAATTAAAAATCGTTGTATAAACAAATTATGAAAAATCTATAAAATATAATTAAAAATGTTATAAAAATTGATTGTGAAAAAATACATAAAAATGGAGTTATAAAAACAAATTATGAAAACATGTAAAAATGTAGTAACATAAATTGTAAAAATGAGTGTGAAAAACATATAAAAACGAAGTAAAAAATAAAATTGTACAAACGATGTGTAAAAAAAACATATAAGAGAGCTTAAAGGGCAAAAAATAGTTCAATAACCATATTGATAGTCAGAAAAAAAAATCAATTATCTTAGAAACATGAAAACCTATGATGACGATCATAAGTACTAAATTAATTAAAAAACAAGTTCAACTTTTAAACTTAAGTTAGGGACATAGGTGGATGTAGAAATAGGTAGACGTAGAAGTAGTAACTTAATTTAGGGACATAGATGGATGTAGAAATAGGTAGACGTAGAAGTAGTTTAGAAGCAGAGTAGATTTATAGTTTGATAAAATTAAATAAAAACTAATACTTTGAAAACCTTATTACTTTTCAAAAATTCAAGTTTGAGTTTATAATTCATTTTGCACATATCAATATTTCGAAGTTGTTGGGTCATTTTGATTTCCATCTATTTAAAAAAAATATTTTCATAAATAATTATATTATATTTTTTTTAGAATATTATTTAAGGAAATCTCCGATAAATTTCAATATTTTTGATCAGTTTGCGGTTTAATCATAACTTTTATTTTTTGAATAGAAAAAGCTTTATTATTTTATATTTTGGCTAAATTTACCAAAGAATGTTTATTTTTTTCAACAGAAAATGACATATTAACATATAAAATTAGATAATCGGGATTTTTTGTTAAAAAAATATTAAACCGTAAACTGACCCAAAATATTGAAACTTTATCGAAAATTTTCCTATTATTTACCTCTAAATACACATATTTATAAAACTCCGATAATGTTCTCACAATATTTGAATTTACTGATATCCAAGTAATTTGTATGGATTCTACCTTTCGAGGGTTGTAATCATACAGAGTAGTAGAGAAATTGCACATTGTTTTGTGTTTGAAATTCCAGAACATAAGAAAGGAAATAAGAAAGTTTTGAGAGTTTTTGTTTGCAATCTTGATAAGATATGAATGGATAAATAATAGGATAAACGTGAAAAGAGGGAGATGTTTCGGACTTAATGGCAAAATCTCTTTATTAGTGGGGTATTCACAATGTTACTTGGAATCTTAATCTTTTTTCTGCAACTAAGATAATTCATATTTTATAGTTACATATTTTTTGTTTCAAAAGACCAAATTAATTATTAACTATATATTTAAATTCTTATAATACGATATTACCTTTTTCCAACTATATATCACTACACAAGCATTGATACATTTCAATTTATTGGCAATTGTTAAATTATATATATATATATATATATATATATATATATATATATATATACACACACACGCCTAATAATTTGTTCTTTCTGTTTATTTTTTGACGAACAAACAAATAAATCTCTAGATGAATAAAAAATATCATGATATACAAAAAAGAATTCCGAAAAAACATCTCGATGATTCATTTTATCATGATTTTATTGTTCTTCACTAAAAATTTCATAAAAATGATTTTTTTTTTCTTGATTTATTTAAAAAATATTCATTAAAGTGTTTTTTTGAGATTTTTTTCTTATGAATCATATTAATTTTAATTCATTTAATGATTCATTTTGTTGGTTTGCCAAAAAATATGTATATAAAATTTTTCATATTATTTAATCTTATATATATATATATATATATATATATATATATATATATATATATGGAAGTGTTATTTGGAAAACAAAAAAACCCTAAAAATCATAAAAATGCATAAAAAAAATACTTAGAGATCACAAATCTTTTTTTTTTGACTTTATAGGTACAAAAATCACAACTTTCTTAACAAATTCGCTGAAAAAAAAATCGATTTTTTTTTTGGTTTTTTTTTTCAGCGAATTTGTTAATAAAGTGCGATTTTTGTACCTATAAAGTCAAGAAAAAAATTTGTGATCTCTAAGCATTTTAGGGTTTTTTTTTCCATAAAACCTAAACCTCTATATATATATATATATATATATATATATATATATATATATATATATATATATATATATAACAATATATATTGTGTATAAATATATTGTGTATATTGTATTGTATACACAATATATATTGTTTATATATATATATATATATATATATATATAATATACACTTCCTATCTCAAAGTTACTATAGCTAAAAGTGAAATTTATAATACACATGTATAAAATTTATAATACACAATATACATGTATGTCAATCCTTCAACTTTTTAAAATCCATCATTTACAACCCCTCTATTTTGTAAAATGATAGTTTTCATCCCTTACTTTTTATAATATCACTTTGAACTTTGTGAAGTATGACTTACACCCATCCATTTTCTAAACTTTAGTGTTTATTTTCCGTCCTCGTAGCATATATATATATATATATATATATATAATATGATTTTCCTTCCTCTATTTTTTAAAATGTATTTTCCAACCTCTATTTTTTAAAAATGTTACTTGATTCCGTCAACTTTGAACATTGTGAAACGTCACTTTTACCACCTCCATTTTGTAAACTTTCGTGTTTATTCCACGCAATATATACAATCTGACTTTGTTTAATAAAGTTCGTTCGTTAATTTAAAAAAATTAATTTATTTTATTTGCTTTTTTTTATATATGTGTTGATATAAATTCAAAATGGTCAATGTTTAGACCTATTCAAATTTGATTTTTTCTATGTTTTGACTTAAATGTTTTTTTATGTTTTCGTGCTTATTTTATGTACGCTTCTTACGTATGAGTCGTGTAATATATAAAACGTTTCTATTATTTGAACTTTCGTTCATGAGGACACCTTGAAAAACTTGAAAAAAAAACTTAAAAAAAATACAAATCATAAAAATCGAGCATAGATCTATGTCCGGAAGAAAAAAAAATTGAAATTTTTTTTTGTATCATTAAAATTGATTCATGATTCAATTTTAATTTTTAATTTTGCATCATTATGATCCATGATTCAATTTTAATGATCCAAATTTGTTTTCCAATTTTTTTCTCCAAGACATAGATCTATGCTCGATTTTATTATTTGTATTTTTTTTTAAATTTTTTTAAGGTGTCCTCACTTTAAAATGAGTCCCACCCAATCTTATATATATCTCTCTCTCTCTGTCACACCCCCAAACTGGAACTGCGGAAACGTTCGGGGGCGGAGGACGTCATATACAGTATCACAACAATTGTATAATATGAATCAAAGCAAACATAACCATTACATTTAATAAGGTAGAGTATTTACATATGTTCAATACATAAGTTGTATGACATCAAAATGTATCACAAAAGTATAAAAGACGTGACTCTAAATGCTCCGTCTTCTCAACATCCTGCGAGTATACCTGTCTTATCGGGTTCCTGAGAATATAAGTGATTTTGAAAACGTATCAACATTTAAGTTGGTGAGTTCATAAGTATGTTTTAGTGCTGAAAAACTTGTCTTTGTACTTTGAAAATACTAGTGTGTTTCTCAATAAAATCAAATATTTTCTATAGTGAAAGTAGTGTAGTCATGCATGTTCCTTGTGTTTGTATACTGTATTAGTGTACTCTATGTTAGAAAGCAGCGTATTGTATCTATATCTGTATGAAAACCTTTATATGTATATATGGATACCACCAGTTGTAGCGAAAGTAGTGTATTGTATTAGCGTTTGAGTTAAACCTTATTATTAATTCCTAAATCACCAGTTGTAGAGTAAAGTAGAGTACCATATTAGTGTTTGTTGGATTAGGTGTCTAAGCCCATAACTATTATTGGTATGTACTTGACCCGAAAGTAGCATGGTCCATCTGGTTTGCATGGCATCAGAACAATTTGGATAGACTTTTGTGAGAAGATGATATTTATGATTTGTTAATATATTATAAGTTCTAATATATTAATATGAAATCATATTAGTTAATTAGTATTTATCAAGAATTAGTTTGAAATTAATTTCTTGATCAAAAGAGACTAATTAAATAAATGGGGATTGATTTGGTAAATCATTCATTCTTATAAAGTGGGCTTATGATCCATAGTTCTTCATGTTGGGCTAAACCTATGTGGTGACCCATGGATACTCCATGGAGGTTAAAACCCATGGATCATGAGGAATGTGGAAAGTCATGAGTTACATGGTGTAACCCTAATGTGCACACTATATAAGAAGCCTCATAGTTCCTGAAATGGCACCTTTAAGTGATAAGAAATGAGGGCTAGCCGATTTGTGAAGCAAGTGTTCTTCTCTCAAGTTATTCCAATTGTTGGTGTTGTTGTGTGATTCCATTTGAGGTGCAACACTTGGGGCACTAAGTTCTTAAAGGTCGAAGGCTTCCAACTACAACAAAAGGTATGTCATGCTACTAGTTTTTGTATTACATATACCCCATTGTATGCTAGTTAGGATGATGCTTTGGAATATTGAATGTATGCATGTATAATAGAGAAAACATAGATCCAAAGCATATAGGGTTGCATGTACACCATAGGAGTGCTAGAATGCTCAAAACCCAACAGTTGTATCAAAGCCTAGGGTTGTTTTCAATTATACTTGATGCTACTTGCTTGAAAATGCTTTAAAAATCGATTTTCTGCTGTTCTGGACAGTGGACTCGCCGAGTCCAAGCACAAGTTCATCCAACTCGTCGAGTTGGTTCATACACTCGACGAGTTGGTGCCCCAAAATGCAGTTTTTCGAGTTTTTTTGGCTGGAATTGGACTAGGATCATTACCCTAAACTATTTTTAAACTTATAAACTTGTTTTTGATGTGGTAATGATCATACTTATCCAATTTAAAATATATTTGTCAAATTTTCATGTTTTGTATTAGTTTATATGGTTATGCTAATTACATGAAATTTGTTTGATATGAATTGTCTTGTTCTTATGAGTTTAATTTAGATCATAGCCAAAATTGTTTGATTTTTGTAAGTTATAATAGTTTATCTAAATGTTTTGATGAATTCCATAACTTGTCCTCAAGTTATGGAAAATGAAAAGTTTTTCTTTTAAAGAGATCATTAAACTTATAAGTTATGAACTTGAAGAGTCTTTGTCCATAAATGTTTTTATGAACTCCATAACTTGTCCTCAAGTTATGGATTTTCAAGAGTCTTTTCATTAAAACCTATATTAAACTCATAAGTTATGGATTCCAAAAGTTTTTGAATTGTTCAAAACTTGCCCTCAAGTTTTGGAATTTGTAAATGTAAAGTCTAACTTTTGAAACATTTAATTCCAAACCCTAGAATTTTAAAGTTTAAAATTCTACCCTTATACTATTATAATATTATAGGTTTAATATATATATATATATATATATATATATATATATATATATAAGAACAAAGTCAGCATTACCGTTAGTAGGCCTCATTCACGAAGTCGGTCTATAAGGGGGTATAAGGTTACTGCCTATAAAATGACAATTTAATGGGTGTCGACTCTCACCCACCGCTTCCTTGACTGGTGGAAGGTCGTTAGCCGAACGAGTAAGATAGGACTCTAATTATCCCTTCATTAAAAGTATAATGATAAATATAAAGTAACTAAACACTTATAAATTCCCAATCTTAGTTACTTAGGAAAATATGAATATGGTGTTAACCCATGAAATTGCACTTTGCACCTTGTTAAGTCATTAGTGGAGCGTGTGTGGTTAACCGGCACACTAATCTGGGACAGACAATGCATGGCAAAGGGTAGCTTGATGTTAATCATAGATCAATGGAGTGTGTGTGGTTAACCGGCACATTGATTAGGTGGTTGTCACATTGGGTGTACCAAACTAATTTGCATGGTTATTCACACCTTGTTTGTGATCCTCGGCATCCCAGTCAAAAACTTAAAGGTCACAATCGAGATTTAAACATGCCATTGAAAGTTTCAATGAATCTCAAAGGATCTAGGAATTTCAATTCACTTAAAAAATAAAATTCTTTTTCGTTTTTCGTGATGGAAATTGGTAAATCGTCATTTACCTACCTTCAAATATTTTGCGATATGGATTACGGCATCTCTCTTCCAAATTGAGGAATATTGTGTTGGGTCATAGCCTTAATATTTCATTTGGGTGTTATATTAAGGACTTAAATCAACTAAACTTGAATTTCTCATGTGTAGATGTCTAGTTCAGACAACTATGGTCTTCCCAAATCTTTTGGAATTAGTTTTCCTCATGAATATGATATTCCACAAGACAATCAAGGTGAAAGATTAATCCCTTCTTTGTGCTGTAGTGGAACTTCACTTTCTCCGCCTCCTCCAATAACTCTCCTAGACCCACAAGTTCAAAGACTTGAAAAATTCAAGGTCACTCAAGCCCTACTTGCAATGAAACATCAAGATGGAAGGCATGTGTGTACTCACGTCTTGGAGATGAAGTCACATATTGACAGGCTTAGAGTATTGAGTGTCTTTGTCTCGAGGAAGTTGGCGGTTTATTGGGTTCTTCAATCACTTCCTGAGTCATATAGTGAGTTCATTAAGGACTACTATGTGACAGACCACGACATGACCCTTATTGATCTTACCTATTTGCTTGTTGCATCAACAATGATTTGGCGCACTGGAAAAGCAAATTTGATTGGAAGATCTACTCCCCAAACTTCCATGGACATTAACAATGGAAACAATGGAAGTCCAGAAAAGATTTCTCTTTCCAAGGGAAAGAGAAAGGCTAAGTCTGAGATTGTCCCGTGTGCCATTCTGTCACACCCCCGAACCAGACGGCGGAAACGTCAGGGGGCTCGTGTGACTTTGAATTGAAATATCATCACAATGAATATATATGAAACATAACATCATCATCACCATGCATTACAGTATTACAACTGACATTGTTCACATCAAGTATTATGTTTGAATATTACACGCCAAAAGTTCTAAGTATGATGAAACATAAATATAACAAAACGTCCATTAAATTGATCCACCGAACCTGCTTCAACGGTTCCCTGAGAATACAAGTTAATTTAAAAAGGTCAACATAAAAATGTTGGTGAGTTCATAAGCATGTCTGTGAAAATGATTTGGATTATTCGTAAAACCCAGAAAATCCGATATTTTCTGTAAACAGTTTAGCATGTTTGTGTCAGATCTCGTATTAATGCATGTATGTTATTATTTATTAGAATGTATAAAGATAATGCAGAAAACGTGAAGAGAATGTCCACAGACAACCCGATGTTGTCAGTAATAGAGAATGCTGTCGTACCAACCCTCGAGGTTGAGTACCAGTACATGTATGTTCCTGAGTAACCCAAAGAGAAACGAAAAGGATGGTCTTCTGTAAATATATAACGTTAATTCCTCTAAATGAGTCGTTACAACCATACTTGATAATGACACTTTCACCTGTCTTGACGTCTGGAAGACGCCGACTTGTTTAAGGTATGGGTTGTCACCTTAAACTGGACTAGTCTAACTGTAGCGAACAGCTCAGGTGTGGGGCGTCACCCCCGTATAGATCTATACACAAATTCGCACTCTCACTCCGAGTGACTCTGGTTATAACTACAGACTACGATCGTACACTCAATAGGTGTCAACCGACTAAACTCACTAGATCCTTAATCGAATTTACACGAAGAAAAATGTATAAAACTCATTCCAGACCCAACGAACCATGTAAGTGAGCCACTAGGGCATCACTAAACTTGTGAGTCATTTCAAGGCCTAATAGGAATGAGATTCATATAACATGGGCCCGAAATATATGTAAAAGGACAACTAAGGCCCATTTCACATGTAAGGTATTTACAGGCCCAAATAGCACACAAATAGTATCCAAGGTCCGTCGCACATGTTAATGGGTCAATGAGGCCCAATAAACATACAAATAGTATTCAGGACCCATCAAACATATAAATGGGCCACTAAGGCCCAATAACATGAAAATAACAAAATTTAGCTCGTTTGTAATTGTATTGCTCGTTTTAGCCCAATTATTTACCAAAAGGCATAAAAAGGCCATTTTTTTGTAAAAATGACATTCTTGGCCCAATAAGCCAAAAATTTACAATTAAGGCCCAATCTTAATAAAAATAACACTTTTGTCTCCATTTTGCTCAAAACTTGTATTCATAGCTAGTTTTTGGTAAAAATAACATTTCTAACCCATTTTTGTCAAAAATATCATTTTTGGCTTGATTTTTGTGAAAATACACATTTTTATGGTTTTTGAATTTTCTGACCCGATTGTTGGAAAATTTGTAGAAAAATTATCGTAAGTCGAAATTTGGATCCGTAAACTCAGGAAGTTTGGAAATTTTGTCTACTTTGTTCATAATTTTTCTCATAATTTTTAATGGTCTCTAACTATTGTGAAATTGCTCACCTTCACAGGCTGGTCCGAAATTATTTCAAATATGATACGCAGTTTTGTAAAATTCGCCAAAAATAGTAGAAAAATCGTTTGAAAACGTGAGAGTAGTCATGTTAAAGGTATAAACCTGAAAATGTTCCATGTAAAACAGTTTTGAAAAATATTATCATTAAGGTGGTCAAAACAGTTCGAGATTGGACCAAAACTTTTATGTCAAGGGCTGATTTTTGAGTTTAGTTTATAGATCTTTGAACACAACACTCATTTTTGCTATTTTAAGTGTATAAATACCAGATCTACAAGTTTACATGTATTATATGTGACAACACATACTTTTCGCAAGGTTTTCATGTAGATCCAAGTGATACACGTAATATTCTTAACATCTTTTTAGATTTATGAAGTAAATAACACATAACCACCAAATAAATCATGAAAAACACACATATACATGCATACACACATAGATCTACACAACACAACTTGTATTCTCCCCGAAACAAGGTAAAAATCGAAAATAGGGGGTATGAACTCACATTGCTTGTTGTTCTCGGTTTTTGGTGAAGATGTGAAGAGATTTTGGTCCTAGCAAGCTTCTTGAAGAACTTTAGAACTTAGATGGCTCTAAGATGCATGATTCACGAAATGGTATGAGTTTGGAGGATATTTTGAAGAAATCAAGAAGTTAAGTCATAAATCTAAGTAAGAACTTACTAAAGTTGATGATCTTGAAGAAGAATCTCTTGAAGACACACACCAAATCTCGAAAATTTAGAGAGAATGAGGATAGTTCTTGAGAGACTTCTTGTGAAAGTTTGAGAAAATGAAGATGGTGGTGATGTGTGTGTGTTCTCGACCAAATTTAGAGGAGGAGGAAGAGAGAGAATCAAATGGTTAATACTTGATTGTTAAGAGTTTTTAGCCTAGATTACCATTAAATAAAGTTTAGGTGGCAAGCCCACATAAACCTTGTTTTCTTCATTTTTTTTTGTTTTAGTTGTTGGGCCGAGAGGAAGAAAGAAAAGGAGAAAGAAGGAGTGGTTTGGGCCTTGAATGCTTGATTTCGATATTATGGACCCAATTGGAAGGTTCTCGGCCCATTAAAATAAAAGGAATGGAGTTCATGACCCATTAGGGCAAATTAATTCATTTATGGCCCAATAAGGCCCATTAGGGTTAGAATGAATCATTCTAGGCCCAAATGGTCCAAAATGTTATAGGTTTATGTATTGGGTCTATTTAGAATCCAAATAGGGTTTCTAAGCCCAATATAGTTCAATTGAATGCTTATTGGTCCATTAGGCCCAATAAGGAAATCCTAGTCCATAATGAACTTGAACTTGGATCTCTAGGGTTTTCAACTCCCCAATTGACTATTTGGATGTTTTTTGTAGAGTTTTGAACTTCACTTGTGAATTTTGATTAAGTTTGTTGTCATAGAATGAACATAGTGCATGGTATCAAGTTAGGGTTACAAGTATTATCATAGATGATGTTTACATGATTACATAATTTTTTGGCTAAAAATGCCAGTTGTGACATTATCCCCCCGTTAGAGGGAATTTCGTCCTGAAATTCTTTCGAAAGGTAGGATCATGAATGAGAGAATAGGTGAGGGTATTTCTGCTTCATCTGATCTTCGCGTTCCCATGTGAATCCCGGTCCACGCTTAGCGTTCCTTCGAACCTTCACAATCAGAATGCGGCTCTGCTTCTTACGCTTCACTTCCCTATCCAATATCTCGACTAGTTTTTCGACGAACAGGAGCCTCTCGTTTATTTCGATCTCTTCCAAAGGAATGACAAGATTTTCATCTGATAGGCACTTTTTCAAATTCGAGACGTGGAACACGGGGTGTACATTGCTGAGCTCGGCAGGTAACGGCAACCTATAAGCCACTGGACCAATTCGGGCAAGAATCTCAAACGGTCCACTGTATCGTGGGTTTAGTTTCCCCCGTTTTCCCGAAACGAATCATCCCTTTCTAGGGAGAGACTTTCAATAGCACCCGATACCCGACTTGGAGTTCTAAGGGTTTTCGTCGCTTGTCAGAATAGCTCTTCTGTCGGTCTCGCAATGCTTGAAGTCGAGCTCTGATTTGAATTATCTTCTCTGTCGTCTCCCGAATAATCTCTGGCCCTGTTAAAGTACTGTTCGGTGATTGCCCTTTTGCTAGCTGGGTGTCACCCCCTCTTAGCCCAACATAGAGGTGATCTGCATTTGCGACCATATAACGCCTCAAAAGGAGCTACCTTGATGCTTGTGTGATAATTGTCGTTGTATGAGAACTCGATTAGCGGTAAGTGGGTATCCCATGAATTGTCGAAGTCTATCACACATGCTCAAAGCATATCTTCGAGTGTTTGGATGGTTCGCTCGTTTTGGCCATCCGTCTGAGGGTGGTAAGCAGTGCTCATGTCAAGTTGCGTCCCCATTGCCTTTTGCAGCGACTGCCAAAAATCGTGAAGTAAATCTACTATCTCGATCCGAGATAATAGATACATGTACTTCATGGAGTCTCACGGTCTCTTTGATATAGATCCGTGTTAATCTTTCCATCTTGTTTGATTCCATTATTGGCAGGAAATGGGCAGATTTGGTTAACCTATCGACGATCACCCAGATAGCGTCCAATTCAACTCTTGTAACAATAAGGTTCGTCTTTAACTTCGAGAGTTTTATCCTATCCAAGCAGTTCTTCCTTCGCGATATTCTCCGACTTCGATGCCTTCAAGGCCGGTCGTAGGTGTTGTTGACAGTGTTTTGTTCTTGCTTCGTGAGCAGACGAGTATGTTATCGATGAAAATAATTAAAAGGTTGACTAGGAATGACTGGAAAATTCGGTTCGTGGGGTCTATGAACACTTTGAGGGCATTCGTTAGATCGAAGTGCATCACAAAGAATTCATAATGACCGTATTAAGTTCGGAAAGCAGTGTTTGGAATGTCCTCTTCTTGGACTAGAAGTTGATGATAACCGGTTCTTAGATCTATTTTAGAGAAATCACTAGCTCATTGAAGCTGGTCAAATAGGTCGTCAATCCGAGGAAGTGGGTATCGTTTTTTTTACAGTGGGCTTATTCGATTCCCTAAAAATGATGCACATTCTGAAGGATCCGTCTTCTTGACGAACAAGACTAGAGCTTCTCCAGGGTGAGAAGCTTGGTCTGATGAATCCTTTACTCAACCATTCTCTTAATTGACTGGATAACTCCTGAATTTCGGCGGGAGCTAACCTGTAGGGTGAATTGGCAATTGATGTGGCTCCCGGTATGAGGTCGATTCGAAATATGACCTGTCTTTCTGGGGTATTCCCGGAAGGTCTTCAGGAAATACATCCGGAAATTCACATTCCACTGGGATGTCTTTAATTTTGATTTCTTCTTTGGCTTTGTCTACAACATGTGCGAGGAACGCATAATTCTTCTTGTGCAGGCACTTCTGTGCCTTGATGCACGAGATAAGACGAAGATTGGCACCAAGTTTATCACCACAGATTATTAGAGTTTCGTGATTGGGGAAGTGAAGGCAAACGGCCTTCTCGTGGCACATAATATCGGCATGGTGGGGCTTAACCAATCCATGCCGGTGATCACATCAAAACTCCTAATATTTAATGGCATCAAATCTATTTGAAATGAATGGTTGTTCAGCGTTAATGTGCACCGTACATAAACATTTTTGGTTGTTTCGGTTTTCCCATTAGCCATCTCCACCGTGAAGGCTTCGCTTAACTTCTGAGGTCGTTGTTTTAGTAAGTGTTTGAATTTGTTACTAACGAAGCTTCGCTCAGCTCCACTATTGAATAAGGTGTAAGCGAAAGAGTTGTTAAGTGGGACGTACCAGGAACAACCGTCGGGTCTTGGACTGCTTCGCCTTGTCCCAAGGTCAGGACCATTCCTGATTCTCCTGCTCCTTGATTGTTAGCCTTGGGGCAATTGCGCCTGAAGTGACCGGTTCCTCCACACCCATAGCAGGTGTGACTGGCCCCAACATTGGTGTTGTTGTTACGGTTGTTGCGATTGTTGTTGTTGTTGTTGTTTGGCTGTTGATTCTGTTGTGGATAAGTTCTACAATATTTGGTGGTGTGAACCTTTCGGTTGCATCTATTACAATGCGGCTTCTGGCAGGCTCCCTTATGATGGAAATTGCACTTGTTGCATTTTGGAAGGCTTCCAACATAGGGTCTTGTCGGTGTTGATGTAATAGGTGTCATGGTCGTATGGACAACAAAAACATGTTGTTTCTTCGAGGACCCTTGAGTTGGCTGTCCCTTTCTCTTACTCCCAGACTCTCGCTTCCTGCTCTTAAGCTTGGGTTTTGGAGTGCCTTGATAAGCTATCACTTGTTGGTTCCCATGGTCGTTACTTCGGCTGGAGTTGTCGAAGTTGTCTCCATCTATGTTGGTGTTGTTTGCGTTGAGTTGTGCCATAGTAGCGGTTACGACAGTCGTTACAGCAGCTTGTAATGTAGTAAAGTCCATCTGTAGGATTTGTGTGTCACGGGTGTGCTTGTTATTTCTGTGGGATGATATTTTCTGCTGCATGATGATAAGCAAGATCGTAAGTAACGATGGTCATTTCTGGTTGTACTCTATAACTTCGCGTTTGTCGTATTATTCACGATGTTTCAATCTACATCCCTATGATGCATTGATGGTAGTAGATAATCGTAGATTTGGCACGATCGTTACGTCTATCCTTAGAGTATATAGGTTGTTTTGGTTTCGAGATCCTTAAGTATATAGCGGTTTCGAGGGTTCGGTTGTGCATACCAGTGAATTTATGAAATAACACGAAATAAGGTGAACAAATAGTTGTTTCATTAGTGAGTACCATCTTAGCACACGAAAGAGAGTCAAAACGGATAGTAGTTGGGGGGGGGGGGGAAGCTAATCCTAATCCTGGCGGAAGGTGTCTGGTGGTGGTGGTCAGGTGCCAAAATATCGCGCCACAAGGCCTGTCATCTCGCTCATCTCCAAAGTGACATCATCCCTCTCACGCTCTGTCTGCACGGCTTGGGCTTCTTCTGCTAATAGTGGTTGCCGAAGAGTGGCAACCTCCTCCTCTAATAAGAGAGTCTGATCAATGGGATCCCTCGGTGCTGTGGGGTGGTCCTGCATTATCTTGAAGTGGGAGGCTCGCTGGGGACTTCATTAGTGTCCCCATCTTCCTCCATATCCCTGTCAGGATCCCCGAACTCATAGTTGGTCTCCATGTATTCCTCAGGTCCTGCACCTGGATCCGCCCCCCCCCCCCCCCGACTCTTAACAGGTTCTCCTTCAATTAACTCATTGGGCACCAGGGCCTAATAGTAAAGGATACCCTTTTTGGACTTCCTCTTCGAGGTCCACCACTGGCTCGACGGGTCCATCTGCAAGTTCTTCTTCATGTTCCTCCTATGGTTCTTCCTCTGAGTCAAGCCACTCTGCATTCTCCTGACTAGGGAGATAGATGTCTCCTGGCTAATGATACCCGACCATAGAGTCTGTACGAAAGTGTATAAATACTAGAAACAAATAGCACACCAAATACTCCTATAGTATTTTAATTTTGTTTAAGTTTGAGTTCCTTAGGGCTTTCTGGATACGAGGTAAGTTTCTGAATTCATTTCCCAACATGATCACTCCCAGCCACATGTTGGTCGTATTTTAAATAAATATAGTTGATCAGGCTATATTTATCCCCAATACGACTACATAACTGTCTGAGTTTAACCATGGTGTTTAATTTCCTCCAGAAACTTTTAGTGTTATAGTTTTAATGTACACCTAGGTATGCATTTTATTCAGAGTGTTTTAGTCCCATTGTATTTATAGTTGCATATCATGTATGATTAGATATGCCAGTTCACTATAAACAATGCTCTGATAACAATCTGTCACACCCCCGAACCAGACGGCGGAAACGTCCGGGGGCTCGTGTGACTTTCAATTGAAATATCATCACAATGAATATATATGAAACATAACATCACCATCACCATGCATTACAATATTACAACTGACATTGTTCACATCAAGTATTATGTTTGAATATTACATGCCAAAAGTTCTAAGTATGATGAAACATAAATATAACAAAACGTCCATTAAATTGATCCACTGAACCTGCTTCAACGGTTCCCTGAGAATACAAGTTAATTTAAAAAGGTCAACATAAAAATGTTGGTGAGTTCATAAGCATGTCTGTGAAAATGATTTGGATTATTCGTAAAACCCAGAAAATCTGATATTTTCTGTAAACAGTTTAGCATGTTTGTGTCAGATCTCGTATTAATGCATGTGTGTTATTATTTATTAGAATGTATAAAGATAATGTAGAAAACATGAAGAGAATGTCTCCAGACAACCCGATGTTGTTAGTAATAGAGAATGCTGCCGTACCAACCCTCGAGGTTGAGTACACGTACATGTGTGTTCCTGAGTAACCCAAAGAGAAAAGAAAAGGATGGTCTTCCGTAAATATATAACGTTAATTCCTCTAAATGAGCCGTTACAACCATACTTGATAATGACACTTTCGCCTGTCTTTACGTCTGGAAGACGCTGACTTGTTTAAGGTATGGTTTGTCACCTTAGACTGGACTAGTCTAACTATAGCGAACAGCTCAGGTGTGGGGCGTCACCCCCGTATAGATCTATACACAAATTCGCACTCTCCCTCCGAGTGACTCTGGTTATAACTACAGACTACGATCGTACACTCAATAGGTGTCAACCGACTAAACTCACTAGATCCTTAATCGAATTTACACGAAGAAAAATGTATAAAACTCATTCCAGACCCAACGAACCATGTAAGTGAGCCACTAGGGCATCACTAAACATGTGAGTCATTTGAAGGCCTAATAGGAATGAGATTCATATAACATGGGCCCAAAATATATGTAAAAGGACAACTAAGGCCCATTTCACATGTAAGGTATTTACAGGCCCAAATAGCACACAAATAGTATCCAAGGTCCGTTGCACATGTTAATGGGTCAATGAGGCCCAATAAACATACAAATAGTATTCAGGACCCATCAAACATATAAATGGGCCACTAAGGCCCAATAACATGAAAATGGCAAAATTTATTTCGTTTGTAATTGTATTTCTCGTTTTAGCCCAATTATTTACCAAAAGGCATAATTTAGGGTTTCAAAGTACTCCATGGATGATGGCAATCAGCCCCTTGATGAAGTATAGGTTAAAAGCCCAAGACTTGTCTTTTCCCTATAAATAGTCATGTATTATTCATAATTAGGGTTAAGAGCGAGGCAAAATGTAGCCGCCACGTTGTAAGGTTTCTTGTAGAGTTAGATTCTTATTCCTTAAAGTGTAATCTATTCCTCATAATTGAATAAATCGAGTGATCATTCGACATATCTTCATATTTGTGTTTGTTCTTATTTTCCGCATCCGTTTCATTTTACTCTTCATTGGGTTGATCTGATCGTTTGATGTTAATGGATTTATTTCCTTTGATTTAATCCATTTATTCAATTCCGTTTATTCAAGTTTGTTAACTGTTCATTCTTGAGCCCATTATTGATGGTTTCTTCTCGTCGTTTAACTCAACAAAATCGATGATTTAATTTTTGACTATGCTTTTGCCCACTAATATTGATCTGTGGAAAAGGGTTCATTGATATCGTATACTGCAAATCGATCCATCCGTAAAAGACGTATCTTGAATTCTTTGTTCCTTCATTCTTGAGTCGTTATCTGTACATGGGTTTATTTTCAAAATCTGTTGGGGGTCAGAAATGGCATTGACCAAGTCCTCGCACGATGGCCTGGAGTGCCGCAATAGAATGTCTGGTCCTGGAGGGATGAATGCGCTATATGGGTAAGGTTGCGCCCTTTCTAACACCAATTGGTTTTAGATCAACCGGTAGCGCTGATGCTAACCAAGTGGTATCAGAGCCAGTGGCGAGGGTTCTATTCTCTCAGGAAGCAATTTCTGAGGGGGGGGATTGTTGGGGGTCAGAAATGGCATCGACCAAGTCCTCGCACGATGGCCTGGAGTGTCGCAATAGAATGTCTGGTCCTGGAGGGATGAATGCGCTATATGGGTAAGGTTGCGCCCTTTCTAACACCAATTGGTTTTAGATCAACCGGTAGCGCTGATGCTCAACAAAATCCATTTTTGATTCTATTGATTTTGGGTTTAATCTTGTCAATCTGTTCTTTCATTGAATGTCGATGTTGTATAGTGACTGGATTGATCTGAGAAAGACGATTTTGGTATTAATCAATAATCGGTCTTGATGGTCCTAGAAAGAAAAGTCAAAATCAAGTTATGTAAACGTAGATAGTGGGTTGTTGATCTGGAATTGAGTTGGAGTCAGGTAATCAATCACCAAATGGGTATTGTCATCGGTGCTTAAAACAATCAAATTGGAAAGTCAAATTCAGTTTGATTACTCATCGTTTTGATCGAATTGCGAAGTCGGAATCTGAATTGGTGATGGATGACGGATTTTGATCGTTTTGTTCTTAATGAAGGGAAGGATGCGAGAGAATTCAGAATGAGAATAATCGCAATTGTGAAGTTAATTTCGGAATCGGGATGTTGGTTTCTGAAACGATGATGAGCTCGCAATCAGATCAAAAATCACAATCTGTACAGATATTATGATCGGAACTTATTTTGGTTTGGAATCGGAATTTTGGGTTACAGTTGATTTCGTTTCCGAATGAAAATTGAATCGGAGTTAACTGGTCTCGCAAGATGAAGGCTTTCGTTCTTTCCGTCCAAAAAGGAGGAAGATGATGCAGTGTTACAACTCAAGTCCTCATACTTTCTGCACAGTGACAGTTTAAGTTCAGTTTCAGAAATTGTTACAAATCAAAGGGAATATGATGCAAAATTACTTTTTCAGACCATGTCTTTCAGCAAAGTGACAGTTTCTGCCCAATATTCGGAATTGTTTGTAAATTTGAGGGCTAGTGAACAGTTTTGAATTCTTTAATGCACATATTTTTTCGTGAACAGAAAATTAAGGATTCCATTAAGTCTGGGCGGTTCGGAAAGTCGTTTTTCGTGAAAACGTCAAATTTTTTCGACTATTTCGGATTTTATACTTCATCGTTTATATCATTTTGTCGCGGGGGAGCATAGTAATTTTTTATCCATTCAAGATCATTCTCATGACCATTTGAAGGCTTTATAATTTGATTATAAATCGGGGGAGAATTTGGTATGACCATTCGAAGTTGGATTTGTGACTTTTCAAATTTGAAGTTTTTTGATAAAGCTTGTGGTAGAATTATGAAGGTAGCTTTTACAGTAGCAGTTCTTCATCGAGCTCTTCTAAAGCTTTTGCAGAGAAGTATCCTTTACAGTAGCAGTTCTTGATCGAGCTCTTCTAAGGACTTGTTATATCTCCGACTTCTAATATTTTCTCGATCAAGTGGCGTTACGAATCTTAAAATTTGGGTTGTTACATGATAATTTTTGGTGGCTTATATCATTAGCTTATTTGAAGATCATTGTGACTTGGAGGGGGAGCTCTTCAAAGTCAAGAAGTGATTTGGTTTCTTTGTTCTAAAATGGGTTTTTATGGCGGGTTTGGCTTTATTGAAGATCTTTGGGATTACATCAGAAAATGAAGTTTAAAAACATTACTTCAGTGCTTGGTTTTTATATATATCCTAGAACCCGTGGTTGAAGACTATTGAAGAATCAAGATTCATGGATTGCTTCAAATATTCCTCGTTGCAAGATCTTTTCTTATTTGCTAGATGCTTGTTTTGGAAGTTAAAGCATTGTCATCCATTCCATACTTTGAGGGGGAGATTGTAGGGTTTCAAAGTACTCCATGGATGATGGCAATGGGCCCCCTTGATGAAGTATAGGTTAAAAGCCCAAGACTTGTATTTTCCCTATAAATAGTCATGTATTATTCATAATTAGGGTTAAGAGTGAGGCAAAATGTAGCCGCCACGTTGTGAGGTTTCTTATAGAGTTAGATTCTCATTCCTTAAAGTGTAATCTATTCCTCATAATTGAATAAATCGAGTGATCATTTGACATATCTTCATATTTGTGTTTGTTCTTATTTTCCGCATCTTGTTCATCAAATCACAATTAGGGTTTTATTCCTAACACATAAAAAGCCCATTTTTTTGTAAAAATGACATTCTTGGCCCAATAACCCAAAAATTTACAATTAAGGGCCAATCTTAATAAAAATAACACTTTTGTCCCCATTTTGCTAAAAACTTGTATTTATATCTAGTTCTTGGTAAAAATAACATTTCTAACCCATTTTTGTCAAAAAAAACATTTTTGGCTTGACTTTTGTGAAAATACACATTTTTATGGTTTTTGACTTTTCTGACCCGGTTGTTGGAAAATTTGTAGAAAAATCATCGTAAGTCTAAATTTGGATCCGTAAACTCTGGAAGTTTGGACATTTTGTCTACTTTATTCATAATTTTTCTCATAATTTTTAATGGTCTCTAACAAGTGTGAAATTGCTCACCTTCACAGGCTGGTCCGAAATTATTTCAAATGTGATAGGCAGTTTTGTAAAATTCGCGAAAAATTGTAGGAAAATCGTTTGAAAACGTGAGAGTAGTCATTTTAAAGGTATAAACCGGAAATGTTTGCATGTAAAACAATTTTGAAAAATAGTGTCACTAAGGTGGTCAAAACAGTTCGAGATTGGACCAAAACGTTTCTGTCAAGGGCTGATTTTTGAGTTTAGTTTATAGATCTTTGACACAACACTCATTTTTGCTATTTTAAGTGTATAAATCCCATATCTACAAGTTTACATGTATTATATGTGATAACACATAATTTTCTCAAGGTTTTCATGTAGATCCAAGTGATAAACTTAATATTCTTAACATATTTTTAGATTTATGAAGTAAATAACACATAACCACGAAATAAATAATGAAAAACACACATATACATGCATACACACATAGATCTACACAACACAACTTGTATTCTCCCCGAAAACAAGGTAAAAATCGAAAATAGGGGTATGAACTCACATTGCTGTTGTTCTCGGTTTTTGGTGAAGATGTGAAGAGATTTTGGTCCTAGCAAGCTTCTTCAAGAACTTTAGAACTTAGATGGCTCTAAGATGCATGATTCACGAAATGGTATGAGTTTGGAGGAGATTTTGAAGAAATCAAGAAGTTAAGTCATAGATCTAAGTAAGAACTTACTAAAGTTGATGATCTTGAAGAAGAATCTCTTGAAGACACACACCAAATCTCGAAAATTTAGAGAGAATGAGGATAGTTCTTGAGAGACTTCTTGTGAGAGTTTGAGAAAATGAAGATGGTGGTGATGTGTGTATGTTCTCGGCCAAATTTAGAGGAGGAGGAAGAGAGAGAATCAAATGGTTAATACTTGATTGTTAAGAGTTTTTAGCCTAGATTACCATTAAATAAAGTTTAGGTGGCAAGCCCACATAAACCTTGTTTTCTTCATTTTTTTTTGTTTTAGTTGTTGGGCCGAGAGGAAGAAAGAAAAGGAGAAAGAAGGAGTGGTTTGGGCCTTGAATGCTTGATTTCGATATTATGGGCTCAAATGGAAGGTTCTCGGCCCATTAAAATAAAAGGAATGGAGTTTATGACCCATTAGAGCAAATTAATTCATTTATGGCCCAATAAGGCCCATTAGGGTTAGAATGAATCATTCTAGGCCCAAATGGTCCAAAATATTATAGGTTTATGTATTGGGTCCATTTAGAATCCAAATAGGGTTTCTAAGCCCAATATAGTTGAATTGAATGCTTATTGCTCCATTAGGCCCAAAAAGGAAATCCTAGTCCATAATGAACTTGAACTTGGATCTCTAGGGTTTTCAACTCCCCAATTGACTATTTTGATGTTTTGTGTAGAGTTTTGAACTTCACTTGTGAATTTTGATTAAGTTTGTTGTCATAGAATGAACATAGTGCATGGTATCAAGTTAGGGTTACAAGTATTATCATAGATGATGTTTACATGATTACAGAATTTCCTGGCTAAAAATGCCAGTTGCGACACATTCCCAAAGAGTCCATATGTTTATGTTGCCAAGAGAAGGGACATTTGTTGCGAAGCTGCCCTGACTACCTGACAGATCTGAGAAAAGGTAGAATCGAAAATTTTGACTCTGCTTCAGGTAAGTCTATTGTCTAACTCTATTAAGTTTCTAATTGTTGATTCTTAATACATGATGTGACAAGGTTGCATTTTCATGTTTTGTAGGATCATGCAAAGGGAAGGAAGCTTAAAGGAAGAGTATGTTGAATCTGATCGCGAAGATGGATTTCAATCGCATGGTTCGAAGATCGGATTTTTGAGCTGCTGCGTAGGAGTTATGATAGATTGATAAGAAATATGTAATAACATAGTTTTCATTTGTAATTACATTGTAAGGACAAGTTTTTCCGCATTTTATGAATAAATAAAATTTTGTTTTTATTTTTATTATATCTCCTTGCAATAGCATTTGTGAAATTGATGTTTGTATGTTACCAATATGAATTTGATTCTTTCGTTTGTGGTAGTGTCGAGTATTTGCCAAATAAGGAGAGATTCTCATCACCCAAGTTTCAACTGCACAGAAACTTGGAATCATGCAAGTTGTACTGTATGATGAATGAGAATTTTCATCTTTGGTAAATTAAGACTAATTCCTTGTTCACATGTATATGTGAGTCAAGTGAAGGACTAGGGGACCAGGTACACTGGGTGTGCGCTGGTCAAGATCCACCACAAAGATCGATAAGACTATTCGTCATGATTTACTAAAGTTTAGTAAACATGGTTATGCTTACAAGTTTAAGTATAATTCTAAAACATTGGAAAAGGTTCAATGTATGGCAGAACGAATGAGAAGAATCAACTTAGGCAGAAAGATAAAAGTTTCTCCAATCTGAAAAGATGGGAGAGTATTTTAGTATCGTGTTTTATGATCATCTTAATGTTTATGGAAAAACCATATCACAATTGATCCTCTAAAGAAATATTAGTGCATTTGTATGGCTAAGAAGAGGAATCATGAATTGTTGAAATAGTTTAAATCAAGAAGATAAGTCATACTTCGTTCCCAAAACAAGTCGTAGAGTCATACTCCAAGATTGTAACCTTGAGTGACATAATCTTAAGAAAGGTTTAAAACACTTATCAAATGTAGAGTAAAAGTTTTTTTTTACTCTTGTACATTTGAAATTGGTAAGTTGTGATGTTTTGGATAAAACAAAGACCAACTAAGGCCAATTGTGTGAAGTGTTTTTCCTGATTAGAATCCGCACTAACTCTTGAATATTGGTTTGTCAAGTAATGTTCCTTGACAAAGTGAATCATATATGTCAAGAGGTTAGTGGGAGTCTTAATGATCTTGAAAAGGGTCTCAATAACTAATCAAGAATAAAACATGTTGTTTATCACTAGCATACGACTTGAGGTTTGTAACCTATCGTGTTGACATATTCTTATTTCTGTGCTCATTCCAGTTAAAAGTTGACTATGCTTGTGAGTTCTATGAGTCCTCAATTGGTTTCATAATAACTTGGAAGCAATGGTAGGCCCTTGTGCTGCCAGGTGGTAAGAAATTAAGATTGAACAAGTTCAGTCCATATGAGTTTGGATTTGTCACTAACCATGTCTTGTGATTATGTGATGGGTTTTGAGCATTCTAACACTCCTAAGTGTACATGCAACCCTAAATACCTTGGATCTATGTTTTCTCTATTATACGTGCAATTATGAACTTTCCAAGGTATTACCCTATCTAGCATACAATACTTGATACTTGGGTAATCAAATGGATATAATACATACCTTTGTTTGATGTAGCTTGTCTCCATAAAGCTTGAGTTCCTAGTGCCCCAAGTGTGACACCTCAAATGGTTCACACAACACCAAATGCACATGGAATGACTTGAGAGAAAATAGAACACTCCTTGAAATCGTCTAGCCCTCATATTCACACATTAGTGCACGATTTCTTGAGCCATGGGATTCTTTTATATGGTGGCTATTAGGGTTACACCATGTAACTCATAACTTTACCCATTCCTTATGCTCCATGGACTTTAACCTCCATGGAGTATCCATGGGTCACCCCATGGACTTAGTCCAACATAAGGAATCTTGGATGACAAGCCCACATATATAAGAATGAATGATTTACACAATCAACCCATATATTTAATTAGTCTCCTTTTGATCACTTAATTAATTCCAAATTAATTCTTGATCAATACTAATTAAATAACCTTATTAATATATTAGAACTTATAATATATTAACCAACCTTAAGTGTTATTTCTCTCATTATAGTCTATCCAAATGCATGATGCCATGCAACCCAAATGGACCATGCCGGGTCGGGTCAAGTCTTACCAATTATAGTTATGGACTTAGACATTAATCCAATAGTCTCCCACTTGGATAAGTCTAAAACTATTATTGCGTATGACTTCAGGAACCGATCAGCAATCGTAGCTCTCAAAAGCTTCTGTTGAACTCTGACCTTGTCGATGAACTCTGACCTTTGTCAATGACTTGTCCATTAGATAAGGGATCATATATTCCTCCATTATAGATATCATATGGACTGAGACATGGATTATCAATCATTCTCTCTGTCCATTTGTTGTTTCCCGATTTCCGATTCATGATGACTGACTGATTGAACAAATCAAATCAGTCCTGGCTTGGCCAAGCACTCACATGTATCATCTTTAAATCATCGAGGGGCCCACAGATATCGCTTTTATCCCGAAGGTAAAAGGAATGGATAAACTTCGACTCATATGGCTTGTTCTACTACTTGTTGAATCATACACAAAGGCACGTTTTATAACATCGAGTTACCGAATACGTTTTCGTGCAATCAATGTACAACCAACTCATAGTAACAACTCATATCTCTAGGTTTGAAGAATATAAGATATTATCGTCTCATGATCACTCGTGATAAAATCCATGAAGTGATTCAAATGAGCGCGGGTTGAATCCAATACTCAGAACTTATGAGAACTCATGAGTGTTGTAGCACCACTTTGTCCACCAACTTGGACCTCTACAAACCAACCCATGACAGTCTTGATTCATATCTACTTCCAACATATGACCGACTGTGGATGGTTTGAATAACTTAATCATTCAGGAAAAGCGACTTAGTTATTCTGGAAGTCAAAACATGCAAAGTGAAACACAAGAATAAATGAATCAAATATGGTATCAAACCCTATGAATATAAATAAACACTTTTATTTATCACCATACTGATTACTCATTATTCATTGTTTCGGTTTTATCAACTTTATACTTGAATTAAAAACACTAGTTGTCCCATGCTCCAAGCATGTACACTATGTTTTTCTTAAACAATAGCTTTGCCATACACCAAGTATGCACTCTATGTTTGTCTATGATCCTTACTTTGTGAAATAAACCAATTGAACATAATTTCAATGATTCTAATTTCACACTCCCAAATCGTTATCGAAAAATGTGAGAATTTCAAATTCCTATCATTTATCGAAATCTGTTTAGATTTTAAACTTATATGCACTGACCCTCCTGTAATGAATATGTACAAAGTCACAAAGACTTGTCAACAGTCATTATAAGGTATTCCAATGGAGATCAACTCCATGGAAACTAAGTCTCATATTCAAAGTACATTGCTTTGGACATGCTTCTTGCATTAAGTTTTCTAATCTTACACAGATAACTTCCACCTATGGAGACAACTCCATATTCTTATTTTGACTATCACTTCTGAATAAGAGATGCCTCTTTTCAGAATATGTCAATATGGTCCTTCCAAAATTAGCACTATACTTCCAACTGTCCCTGAGCAACCAATCTTTGGTAAACCTCAGATTGTCCTCGACAATTGCTTAATCATTTTAGTCATATCCAATTCTAGACCTTCTCCCTTCTTAATGCCTCTGGGCATTTGGAAAAATTTAGAAATGACAAATATTATAGCACATGCAATCGATCCTGTACCCAAAGCAAATGGTACACGATTCATGATGTCTCACATAAAGACGTGATTCTAGACCAGTCTTTTGCTACAATATTTTTATTTGCCATGTTTTCAAAATTTGACTATGAAGAGGGATGCCGTAATCATAATCGAATTTTGAGAACGCAATATATAGAATTTCCTTAAGTTGAACCAATCCAACATGAAATTCATATATATATTCTTGACTAAAGATGATTAAGTTGAACCAATCCAACATGAAATTCATATATATATAGAATTTCCTTAAGTTGAACCAATCCAACATCGAATTTTGAGAACGCAATATATAGAATTTCCTTAATTGTTTAGACCTTTTGCCATCTGCTTCAAATCTACTTGGTGGAAGTGTTTCCTCACCATCATTTTCATGAATCGGAGAGAAACCTTATGACCCTTAGATTTTATGGTGTATGTGTTCTTATCCATGTGAATCGTCAAAACCATAGCCACAAGACAAGGATAATGAAAAATCCAAACTCATATGGACTGAACTTATGCAATCTTAACTTCTTGCCACCTGGCAATACAGGGCCTGCCATTGCTTCCAAGTTGTTATGCAACCAATTGAGAACTTTCAGAACTCCTATGCAAAACCAACTTTAACTGGAATGGGCACAGAATATGTCAACATGATAGGTTATAAACCTCAAGTCGTGTGCTAGTGAAGAACCTCAGGTTTTATTCTTGATTAGTTCTTGAAATTCTTTTTAGGATCTTTAAGACTCCCACTGTCCTCTTGACATATAAGACTATCTTGCCAAATATTCAAGAGATAGTGCGGATTCTTTATCAAGACAAACACTTCACACAATTGGCCTTAGTTGGTCTTTGTTTAATCCAAAACATCACAACTTACCAACTTCAAATGTACAAGAGTAGGACACTTTTACTCTTACATTTGACAAGTGTTATAAACCTTTCTTTAAGATATGCCACTCAACTTATAGTCTTGGAGTATGACTCTAAGACTTGTTTTGAAATGAAGTATGACTCATCTTCTTGATTTAACCATTTCAACAATTCATGACTCCTCTTCTTAGTCATAAGAATGCACTAAGATGTCCTTAAAAGACCAATTGTGATGTGGTTCTTAAATCATTAATATGATCACAAAACATGATACTAAAGTACTCTCCCATCTTTTCAGATTTGAGAAAACTTTTATCTTTCTGCCTAATTTGATTCTTCTCATTCGTACTGCCATACATTGAGACTTTTCCAATGTTTCAGAATTATACTTAAACTTGTAAGTATAACCATATTTACTAAACTTTAGTAAATCAAATAGTCTTAACGAGCTTTGTGGTGGACATGACCAGTGCACAAGAATGTGTACTCGATCCCTTTAGTCCTTCACTTGACTCACACATCCATGTGAACAAGTAATTAGTCTTGATTTTCCAATGCTTGAAAGTTCTCATTCATCATACTATTCAACTTGCATGATTCCAAGTTTCGGTCCAATTGAAACTTGGGCGATGAGGAACTTTCCTGATTTGGTAAATTTAGACACTACCACAAATGAAAGAATCAAATCCATTTTCCAATATTGCTGTCAGTGGAATCATATAAGCAACAATTTTCCACAAATGCCATTGTAAGGATACTTCAAATAAATAAAATTAAAAAATTTTCTTTTATTTTAAAACTTTGCGGAAAAACTTATCCTTACAAACCACATGGAAAATTGTTGTTATATATTCCTTGCTCAAAATTCTGATGCGATCGAAATCCACCTTCGCGATCAGAATCAACATATACCTCCTTTAAGATTTCTCTCTATTCTTTGATTCTTAAAACATCAACATATGACCCAGTCACATCATGTAATGAGGATCTCAGAATAGAACTTAACAGAGTTAGATAATGGGCTCTACCTGATGTAGAGTCAAACTTATTGACTTTAACATCCTTAGGTAAATTTGGCAGCTTTGTAATCAACGCCCCTTCCTTTGGCAAAATAAACATATGGACCCTTTGGTAATGGGACTATCTCAGACTTAGCCTTTCTCTTTACCATTTGGTTAACCGGGTTGACTATGGCCAATCCCTTTCCATTGGGAAGAGAATGCTTTTTCTGGATTTCCAGTGTCACCATTGTCACTGTCCATAAAGTTTTTGGGAAGTTGATCTTCTAATCAAATTTTCTTTACTATCGTTCCAAATCATTGCTGATTCAGCAGCACCAAGCAAATAGATATGATCATTAAGGTTCATGTCATAGTCTGTTTCATAGTAGTCCCAAAGGAACTCACTATGTGACTTAGAAAGTGATTGAACATCCAACTTTCTCAAGACTTTGACACCCAACTCTCCCAGCTTGTCAATATGTGACTTCATCTCTAAGATGTGATCACACATAGACCTTGCTTGCCATTAGGGCTTGAGTGACCTTGAACTTGTGGGTTAGGGAGAATAATTGGAGGAGGTGGAGGAAGTAAAGTTCCAAGAGATTTGGGAAGATCATAGATGTCTGAACTAGACATCTTTTGGGAGATATTCAAGATAGTTGATCTAAAGTCCTTAATATAACACCCAATATGAAATATTAAGGCTAGGATCCAACAACCTATTTATAACTGGAAGAGGGACGCCGTAATCCGTGTTATAAAATAGTTGAAGGTAGGTAAATGACGATTTACCAATTTCCACCATGAAAAACGAAATAATGTAATTAGGTTTTTAATTGGATTTGAAACTCCTAGATCTTTTGAGATTCATTGAACTTTTCAATGGCATGTTTCAATCTCGAGTGTGCCCTTCAGGTTTTGTGACTGGGATGCCGAGGATCACAAAACAAGGTGTGAAGTAACCATGCAAATATACTTGGTACCCTTAATATTTAAACCTCAATCGATGTGCCGGTTAACCACACGAGCTCCACCGATACTATGATAAATATTAAGTTACCCTTTGCCTACTTTGTTAAATCCAGGTTAGTGTGCCGGTTAACCACACACGCTCCACTAATAGTTTAAACAAAGTGCAAAGTGTAATTTCATGGATTAGCACCTTATTCACATTTTCCTAAGTAACTAAGATTGGGAATTTATAAGTGTTTAGTTACTTAGTATTTATCATTAATACTTTTAATGAAGGGAGAATTATAGTCCTTGTCCTACCCGTTCGGCTAACGACCCTCCACCAGTCAAGGAAGCGGTGCGTGAGAGTGGACACCCATTAAACTGCCATTTTATAGGCAGTAAGCTTATACCCCCCTTATAGACCGGCTTCGTGAATGAGGCCTACTAACGGTAAGACTGACTTGCTCTTATACATATATTTATTATTAACTTATAATACTATAAAGTATAAGGGTTGAATTTTAACTTTTAAAATTCTAAGGGCTAACTTGGAATTAAAGTATTCATGGGGAAAACTTTACAAATTCCAAAACTTGAGGGCGAGTTTTGAAAATATTCAAAACTAATTAATTCCATAACTTATGTGTTTAAAGTAGTTTTAATTAAAAAAAACTCTTCAAGTTCCATAACTTGAGGACTAGTTATGGAAGACTTTAAATTAATAAAAGAATGTAACTTTTCTTTATTTTTGTAACTTATGGAACTAATTAAGGTTACATATTTTATCATTTAATGAAGTGACTCTTGAACCTCCATAACTTGAGGACAAGTTATGGAGTCATAAAACCATTTAATGAGGACAAGACTCTTCATTTTTGTAACCATTGCCAACTTTTTATGAGTTTTATGAAACTTAAATGTGACTTTTCATATAACTTGAGGACAAGTTACAAAAACACACTTTAGAATCAACTCTTAGATTAAAATGGATTGAAAACACATAATCAATTAACTTTTCTATTAATCTAATAAACTCATATGAACAAAGATAATTCACATCAAATTTTTTTTCAAGTAATTAGCATAACTTTTAAACTAATACAAAACATGAATCTATTGACAATTATCTTTGAAATTGGATTAGCATGAACATTACCACATCAAAAACAAGTTTATAAGTCCAAAAACATCTAAGGGTAATGTTCCTAGTCCATTTCTAGCCAAAACAGTCGAATATATGCTGTCAGGGGTTCCAAAATTCGATTTTTCAGCTAATTTTGCAAGTATAACAAGAAAACAAGCCTTGGCTCTGATACCACTGATGGGTTTTGAGCATTCTAACACTCCTAAGTGTACCTGCAACCCTAAATACCTTGGATCTATGTTTTCTCTATTATACATGCAATTATGAACTTTCCAAGGTATTACCCTATCTAGCATACAATACTTGATACTTGGGTAATCAAATGGATAGAATACATACCTTTGTTTGATGTAGCTTGTCTCCATGAAGCTTGAGTGCCTAGTGCCCCAAGTGTGACACCTCAAATGGTTCACACAACACCAAATGCACATGGAATGAGTTGAGAGAAAATAGAACACTCCTTGAAATCGTCTAGCCCTCATATTCACACATTAGTGCATGATTTCTTGAGCCATGGGATTCTTTTATATGGTGGCTATTAGGGTTACACCATGTAACTCATAACTTTACCCATTCCTTATGCTCCATGGATTTTAACCTCCATGGAGTATCCATGGGTCACCCCATGGACTTAGTCCAACATAAGGAATCTTGGATCACAAGCCCACATATATAAGAATGAATGATTTACACAATCAACCCATATATTTAATTAGTCTCCTTTTGATCACTTAATTAATTCCAAATTAATTCTTGATCAATACTAATTAAATAACCTTATTAATATATTAGAACTTATAATATATTAACCAACCTTAAGTGTTATTTCTCTCATTATAGTCTATCCAAATGCATGATGCCATGCAACCCAAATGGACCATGCCGGGTCGGGTCAAGTCTTACCAATTATAGTTATGGACTTAGACATTAATCCAACATTATGGTCATGACAAATTCACATGGATAGGAACACATACACCATAAAATCTAAGTGTCATAAGGTTTCTCTCCGATTCATGAAAATGATGATGAGGAAACGCTTTCACTAAGTAGATTTTAATTAGATAGCAATTGTGTTATTTGCATTCTCAAATTCGATTATGATTACGGCATCCCTTTTCATAATTCGAATTGTGAGAAATGGAAAAGGTCTAAACATTTCAGACTTATGGCTGTAAGTTCTAAAATTGTTAAGACACACATGTGAGCTATCTAAGGAAAGGTGTATGATTTTGAGAAGCCTAGATAAAGTCTTATCGAAGCATCTCGTATTAGAAATCTGAACTTTGGTAATGAAATTCAATAAGTATTGATTTCTAGAAGTCCAGCTGATTTCTGAATACATGTCAAAGCTGGTGGGAGCATAAGTGTTATGCTAATAATAATTTTTATGCTAGTGGGAGCATAATTATTTTGGTAAGTGTTGCAAGTTAGCAATGTTAATTATAGAAAACAAAGGTTTCAATTCGCAAAGTCGCCGAGTTTGAAAAGTTGTTTTGTTATAATTAAGGGAGAGGAATTTATACTTCATTTCATTTCTAAAAGCTTGGATTGAGATTTTAATCAAATTTAGTCAATATATATATATATATATATATATATATATATATATATATATATATATATATATATATATATGAATGTTATGTTGGAATGGTTGAACATAAGGAAATTCATATATGGAAATGTTAATTGCATTCTCAAAATTTGATTATGATTACGGCATCCCTCTTCATAATCAAAATTATGAGAACATGGCAAATAGAAATAATATAGCAAAAGACTGATGTCTTTATGTTAGACATTATGAATCGTATCGCATATGCTTCGGATATAGGATCGATTTCATATGCTATATTATTCTCGTGTTCTAATTTTCCAAATGCTTAGGGCATTAAGAGGGAAAAAGGAATAGAACCGGATATGACTAAAGTGGTTAACCAACTGTTAAGGACAATCTAAGGTTCGCCAAGGATTGGTCGCTTAAGGACAGTTGGAAGTATAGTAATGGAAGGGGCATATTGACATTATTATGAATAGACATGAGTCTATTAATAATGACTTATCGTATGGAAAATATGGAATGTTTCCATATTGGGAGTTGAAGAATAGATGAAAAAGTTAGAAACTTTTATGCAAGAAGGATGTTCAAAGGAATGTACTTTGAATTTGAGACTTCATTTCCATGGAATTGTCTTGTAACAATCTCCAAAGGAATATTTTGTAATATCATTGGCCAAGTCTGTGATTTTTGGCACCTAGACATTACAAAAGAATCATTGCATGATAGTTTAGAATCTAACACTTTCTAGTAGTGACAAGAATTTGGAATTCTTACACTTGCAATAAGGATTTGGAATTATGAAATGAGCATCATTGAAATGTTTTTCAATTGATCTATTTCATAAAGTAAGGACCATAGTCAAACACAGTGTGCATGCTTGGTGCATGGCATAACTATCGTTTAGACAAACATAGTGTGCATGCTTGGAGCATGGCATAACAATTGTTTTAATTCAAAGTATTAAGTTGATTATTCGAAACATTATACAATGAATAATGAGTAATCAATATGACTCAAAAGTTTTTGGTCCATATAGGATTAGTATTATTCTTGTGTTTCACTTTGCATGTTTTGACTTCCTGGATAACTAGGTTATTCAAACCATCGACAGTCGATCATACTTTGGAAGTAGGTATTGAGGCAAGACTGTCATGAATGGGTTTGTAGTTTGTCTAGGACAAGGTGGCTGCAGTGTTCATGAGTACTCCTGGAATAAGATTCGAGTATTGGATTCAACCCACGCTCATTTGAATCACTTCATGGATTTTATCATGAGTGATCATGATACGATAACATCTTATATTCTTGAAACCAAGATGTGTGAGTTGTAGTTGCAAGTCGGTTGCACATTGACATATGTAAACGCACCAGTAACTTGGTGTTATAAAACATATTGTTGTGTGTAATTTGATGAGTAAGTACAAGCAAGCATTTGTGTCGAATTTTATCCGTTCCTTTTACCCCATGTGGATAAAAGCGATATATGTGGGCCACTCGATGATTTAGTGATGACATCAGGCCTGGACTGGTTTGATTTGTTCAATTAGTCAGTCGTCATAAATCGGAAATCGGGAAACAACAGATGGACAGAGAGGATGATTATAATCCATGTCTCAGTCCATATGATATCTAGAATGGAGGAATATATGATTCCTTATCTAATGGACGTGTCATTGACTAGGTCAGAGTTCGACAGCGGCTTTTAAGAGTTACGATTGCTAGTCGGGTTGGAGTCATGCTTGCAATGATAGCTATTAGACTTACCCAAGTGGGAGACTGTTGGATTAGGTGTCTAAGTCCATAACTATTATTGGTATGTACTTGACCCGAGAGTAGCATGGTCCATTTGGGTTGCATGGAATCGGAACAATTTGGATAGACTTTTGTGAGAAGAGGATATTTATGATTTATTAATATATTATAAGTTCTAATATATTAATATTAAATCATATTATTTAATTAGTATTGATCAAGAATTAGTTTGGAATTAATTTTTTATCAAAAGAGACTAATTAAATAAATGGAGATTGATTTGGTAAATCATTCATTCTTATAAAGTGGGCTTATGATCCATAGTTCTTCATGTTGGGCTAAACCCAAGTGGTGACCCATGGATACTCCATGGAGGTTAAAACCCATGGATCATGAGGAATGTGGAAATTCATGAGTTACATGGTGTAACCCTAATGTGCACACTATATAAGAAGCCTCATAGTTCATGAAATGGCACCTTTAAGTGATAAGAAATCAGGGCTAGCCGATTTGTGAAGCAAGTGTTCTTATCTCAAGTTATTCCAATTGTTGGTGGTGTTATGTGATTCCATTTAAGGTGCGACACTTGGGGCACTAAGTTCTTAAAGGTCCAAGGCTTCCAACTACAACAAAAGGTATGTCATTCTACTAGTTTTTGTATTACATATACCCCATTGTATGCTAATTAGGATGATGCTTTAGAATATTGAATGTATGCATGTATAATAGAGAAAACATAGATCCAAAGCATATAGGGTTGCATGTACACCATAGGAGTGTTAGAATGCTCAAAACTCAACAGTGTTTGCATCAAAACCATGTATGAATGTCTGGTTATTACCAGCTGTAGTGTAAAGTAGCGTACCATAGTTTTATTAATGAAAATAAACCATTGAAGTAGTGTTAATCCCGTAAACAAATGTTTTAGTTATACTGTTGTGGGTTTCAAATAACCATGCTTGATATGACCTAGTGACCTCTACGACGTTCTTCAGGCGTCCGAATGAAATGACATTTGTTACCCCAGAACTTCCGTTCCAATTGTAGCTAGCTGTCGGGGCATGAGATTGTCAGTCCCGTATAGATCTATACACAAATCTCACGCTCTCCCTCCAGGAGACTCTGATTATACTGTATAGGATTTAGAAACCGTACCCTGAGGGGTGCAACAAAGTAATGCCCCACAACCTTGTATTAACTAGTTTACGTATAGTGTAGTGTAGTGGCCTTTTCTGGTATTTGAATATGTATGTATAACCTTTTATGGTATTTGAATATGTATGTACCAACATATTACAGTCGTGTTTCCCAAACTATACCTATTATAGTTTGAATAAATGTTTTGATTATGTGTATTGTACTTAGCAAAATAGAGTAGAGATTCCCAAACTATACAAATTATAGTTTATTCGTAATGTTCTGCGATGTACTGAAAACAATTGCAATTTAATTGTACGAACGTAAAATACCCTTATGCTCCACATATTAAAAAGGGTTAAAATATATAAAATATTTTAAGAAAGTGTAGCGAATACTCGTTATGAAACGATTTCAAATGTTCTTAAAATATTTTAAAGATGTTTGTATAAACACAATAGTCCTTATGTTTTACTTGTATTCCCCCCTAAAAATATTAAAAACGTTAAAATGTAGGGGTATGAACTCACCTCAAATGTGCGTTAAGTGGAAGTAGCGAGTTGTCGAGACGATCCCCATGTAAGCGTACGCGCTAATAGAGTTACCCTAAAAATAATTGTATTCGTCGTCGTATTTAAACTAATAATAAATTAATTTAAATAATGTGTTAAATAGTTAATTAATTAAGTAAGAATTACTTACAAAATTTAATTGGAATACTTGGAAATGTTGAAGTGTAAATTCGGTGGGGAAAATGAGTTTTCGGTGGGGGATGGGGTGTTTTTGGTGAGATGATAGTAATAGTGTGTGTTCTTGGTGTTCTTGGTGGGTAACTTGAAGATATGAAGAATATATGAAGATTTGAAGGTGGGTTTGATGAATTCGGTTGAAGATTTGAAGATGGGATGAAGATCTCGGTAAAATTCTTATGACTTTTGAGAGAAAATTTGGTAAGACTTCGGTGGCAAAAGTGAGTAATGAATTGGGAAATCGGTAAAAAACATATATATATATATATATATATATATATATATATATATATATATATATATATGAAGATCTCGGTAAAATTCTTATGACTTTTGAGAGAAAATTTGGTAAGACTTCGGTGGCAAAAGTGAGTAATGAATTGGGAAATCGGTAAAAAACATATATATATATATATATATATATATATATATATATATATATATATATATATATATATATATATATATAGGATGTGTTCGACCTTAATGGGCCTTAATTGTTGTGTTCTTGGTCCTATAATGCCGAATTCCTTCATGAATTCGGTCCTAATGTTGGGACAAACAAGAGTGTTCGGTTTCTAGTCAATGAAGAAAGGAGAAATCGGTTTCCTTGGTCAAAGATGGTGGGAATTCGGTCATGCCTTATATCATTTAAGGGAATGCGGTTTTGGCTTTCATTCCTAAATGAGAATTCGGTTTTGGAGTGAATTTAGATTCCAAAAACCGATTTCTATATATATATATATATATATATATATATATATATATATATATATATATATATATATATATATATATTATAATTTCCTTTAAATGTTAAGTTTATATTTGCTTTCATAGACATGGTTTTTCTCCATAATTTACACTATGATATAATATGATTTAAGCTAAGTATTAGGCTTAGGTATGAATAAGTGCCACTCTTTGTTTGATCTAGTGTAAGCTTTGATTGAACTAGTGTGAATTTCATTGACTTTTATTGACTCGAAGAACGGGTTGCTACATTATCCCCCCGTTAAAGGGAATTTCGTCCCGAAGTTCTTCCTATAGTGAATGCATTATGGACTAGGGAAGAGATGCAGATACTTCTGTTGCATCTGGTCTTCTCGCTCCCAAGTGAATTTAGGTCCCCGCTTGGCATTCCAGCGAACCTTCACTATCGGTATGCGACTTTGTTTCGTTCGTTTGACTTCCCTATCCATGATCTCTATTGGTTGTTCCACGAACTTAAGACTCTCATTTATCTCGATTTCATCGAGTGGAATCACAAGAATCTCGTCAGATAGACATTTCTTTAAATTTGACACGTGGAAGACTGGGTGCACGTTGTTAAGCTCTTGTGGTAAATGAAGTTTGTATGCCACGGGGACGATCCTTGCGAGGATTTCGAATGGCCCAATGTACCTTGGATTTAGCTTTCCACGCTTTCCAAAGCGTGTCATGCCCTTCCAGGGTGATACCTTCAACAGAACGCGGTCACCAACCTAAAATTCCAAGGGTTTTCTCCTTTTGTCTGCGTAACTTTTCTGTCTATCTCTTGAGGCTTTTAGTTGTTCGCGGATTTGGACGATCTTTTCGGTGGTTTCTCGAATGATTTTTGGGCCAGTGAGAGTGCTATCAGGGACTTGTCCTTTAGCCAGCTGCGTGTCACCCACCTCAGCCCAACACAGAGGGGATCTGCACTTACAGCCATAGTGGGCTTCAAATGGAGCAACTTTTATGCTAGTGTGATAGCTGTTGTTATATGAAAACTCGACCAGTGGCAAATGGGTGTCCCATGCTTTACCGAAGTCGATCACACAAGCTCTCATCATGTCTTCTAGAGTTTGAATGGTTCTCTCACTCTGCCCGTCAGTTTGAGGATGATAAGTTATGCTCATGTCCAACTTAGTTCCAAGAGCCTTCTTTAGTGACTGCCAAAATCACGAGGTGAATCTGCTATCTCTGTCCGAGATAATAGGTATGGGCACACCGTCCAGTCGTACTATCTCTCGGATGTAAGTTCTTGTTAGCTTCTCCATTTTGTCTCTCTCTTTGATTGGCAGGAAGTGGGCAGACTTTGTTAATCTATCGACGATTACCCAAATGGTATCATGACCACCCGATGTCTTGGGCAACTTGGTTATGAAATCCATTATAATCCATTCCCACTTCCACTCAGGTATCTCTGGCTGCTGGAGTAAACCTGAGGGCTTTTGATATTCTACCTTGACCTTAGCGCAAGTTAGGCACTTGCCCACGTAGGTAGCAATCTCTGCTTTCATGTTTGACCACCAATAGAGTTTCTTGAGATCCAGATACATCTTATCTGAACCTGGGTGGACAGAGTATCGAGTCTTATGCGCTTCGTTCATGACTATGTCTCTATAACCATCGAACTTTGAGGTCCATATCCGGTTCATGAAATAACAAACTCCATCCTCCTTAATCTCGAAGTTCTTCTCCATTCCTCTCAAGGCTTCCCCTGCCACATGTTCTGGTTTTAAAGCTTCTAGTTGAGCCTCTTTAATTTGGGTGGACAGGTGGGAATGGATTGTCATGGTTAGTGCCTTCACCCTACGACCTGAGTACTCCTTTCGACTAAGGGCATCCGCTACTACATTGGCTTACCGGGATGATAGCGAATTTCGCATTTGTAATCATTGAGTAGCTCTACCCATCATCGTTGCCTCATGTTAAGTTCTTTCTGGTCGAGGATATGCTGAAGGCTTTTGTGGTCGGTGAAGATAGTTCACTTGGTACCATAAAGGTAATGTCTCTAGATTTTTAGGGCAAAGACCACTGCTCCCAGTTCTAGATCGTGAGTAGTGTAGTTGACTTCGTATGTCTTAAGCTATCTCGAGGCATAAGCAATAACGTTTCCTCGCTGCATAAGCACACAACCTAGCCCCTGATTGGATGCATCGCAGTAGACTACGAAGTCTTCTGTCCCTTCTGGAAGAGACAAGATAGGTGTGCTACATAGGGCTTGCTTCAGGGTCTGGAACGCAGTGTCTTGTTGTTCTCCCCAGCTAAAGGTTACACCCTTCTAAGTCAGGGTAGTAAGCGATTTAGCAATTCTGGAGAAATTCTGTATAAATCTGCGATAGTGGCCAGCAAGACCCAATAATTGACGAATTTATGTGCGCGTTCTCGGTGCTGACCAATTCTCAATTGCCTTTATTTTGGAAGGGTCCACATGTATGCCTTCTTCGCTAACCACGTGACCCAAGAAAGTTACCTTCCTAATCCAAAACTCGCACTTAGAGAATTTCGCGTAAAGCTTTTCTGCCCTTAGTGTCTCTAGAACTTGTCTTAAGTGATGACTATGTTCTTCCTCGCTTCATGAATAGATAAGTATATCGTCTATGAATACTAATCATGAACTTGTCTAGGAAGGGGTGGCACACCCTATTCATCAGGTCCATGAATACAGCGAGTGTGTTGGTTAGACCAAAGGGCATCACTACAAACTCGTAGTGACCATATTGAGTTCGGAAAGATGTCTTACGAACATCGCTCTCCTGGACTCGTAATTAATGGTACCCTGATCTTAGGTCTATCTTGGAAAAGTAGCTAGCTCCTTGGAGTTGGTCAAAGAGGTCGTCTATTCTGGGTAGTGGGTAGCGATTTTTAATAATGAGCTTGTTCAGTTGTCGGTAATCTATGCACATCCGGAAAGATCCATCCTTCTTCTTAACGAACAAGACCGGTGCTCCCCAGGGTGAGAAGCTTGGCCTAATGAATCCCTTACTGAACAGTTCGTTTAATTGGCTGGATAATTCCTGTATCTCTGCTGGTGCTACGCGATAGGGGGATTTGGCTACGGGGGTAGCTCTAGAAATTAAGCCGATTCGGAACTCGACTTGGCGCTCGGGAGGAACTCCTGGAAGATCTTCGGGGAAGATATCAGGAAAATTACAGACTTTGGGGATGCTCTCGAGGTCTTTAACTTCTTGTTTTTCGTTAACTACATGAGCTAGGAATGTGCGACACTCCTTTCGCATGTATTTTTGAGCTTTGAGGCACAAGATGATGCGAAGGTTTGTGCTGATTTTTTCGCCATAGATAACGAGGGCTTCGCCATTTGGCAAATTGAGACGAATGGCTTTTTCATAATAAAGGATATCAGCATGATTGGGGCTCAACCAATCCATGCCGATGATGACATCGAAGCTCTTTATGGAAACCGGCATAAGATCAATGGGAAAAGAATAGTCGTTTAGAGTAAGGGTACAACCTATGATTATGTTGTTAGTGCTCTCTTTCTTTCCATTAGCCATCTCGACAATGAATGTTTCGGTTAGAGGTTGTGATTTTTGTTTGAGAAAGTGTTTAAATTTATGACTAACAAAACTCCTCTCCGCACCACTATCAAATAGAATGCATGCATAAGAGTTGTCGATGAGGAATGTATCCGTCATAGCGGTGGGGTTTGCAATTGCCTCCTCCTGACCCATGGCTAGCACTTTCCCTGTGTTGCCAACATCTTTTGCCTTAGGGCAATTCCTTTTGTAGTTCCCGGTTTCACCGCATCCATAACAGGCTTGGCCTATTCCGGCTCCGGGGGTCTGGGCATTTGGTTGTGCAGGTGTCTTGCAGAAGCTGGTTGTATGCCCCTTCTTGTTACAGCTAGTGCACTGCAACTCTCAACAAGGCCCATGATGATGAAAGTTTCATTTGTCGCACCTAGGGAGATTTCCAGTGTATCTGCTGGGAGGTGCTTGAGTAGTGGGGACAGTAGCAGGAATGGTAGCAGCATGGATTGCCACCGTTTGCTGTTTCTTGGAGGGCTCTTGCGAAGACTGGCCCTTGCGTTTGTTCCAGAAATTCTTCTTGCTGTTTCCCTCCTTGGGCTGTTCTGGAATCGCTGTCATGGTGTCTTGGCTTTTTCCATGGTCTATCAGTGTCTGTGCCAGATGGTTGGCGCTGTCGAAGGTAAGTGGTTTGGCAGCTAGGGCATTTCCTTGAGTTGGGGGCGTTAATCCCACATGTATCTTTCTACCTTCTTACTCTTCGGGGAGACCATCCCGGGACAGAGTAGAGCCAAGTCACTGAACCTTGCAGTGTAAGCAGCGATGTCAGAACCCTCCATCTTCAGGTTCCAGAGCTCCTGCTCCAGTTTTTGCATTTCTCCCCTCGGGCAGTATTCAGCCAGCATCAATTCTTTCAAATCGTCCCAACTCATAGCATTAGCTATCGGGAGAGTTAGGGATTTGACTTGGCTGTTCCACCAAGTTAATGCTCTATCAGTGAAGGTGCATGCTGCAAATTTTATTTTGCTTGCCTCGGGGCACGCACAGATCTCAAAGATTGATACGGTCTTCTCGAACCAACGAGTTAGGGCAATAACACCTCCCGTGCCATCGAAGGACTTGGGTTTTGCATTCGCGAAGTCTTTGTAGGAACACTCTTTCGGGTGTCCCTGGCTACCACCGAGGTTAAGGGGGTTGGTACCACTACCTGATCCGCTAGTGCCGCTAGAATTGATTTGCGACATAGCGGCAGCTACTGCTGCTTAGAAGACAGCAGGATCAAATTGGGGTGGTGGTGGCGGTGGTGGATTTGTCGAAGTGTTTTTTTTTTCTTTTTGTTGGACTTCTTTGGAGCCACCTTTCTCTAAAATAATTAAAGAGAAAGTAACGATAAGTCCTCTATAGTGGTCAGGAGTCATGTGATAATGAACGGGATATATCTTAACCTGACAGTTATAGTGTTCTATCAAGCGATTTTACAAAGGAAGTCTACTAATACAAGTAAACAATCGCCATGAAATTAATAACAACACTTGGAATGAATTTGTGTAATATGACTTGTGTCTGATATCCCTATAATCACATAGCGTACACAATTTATATATAACTAAAATCAAATAGACCTTCGACTAAGTGATCCTACTCTAAGTCCACAACCAAACAAGGAACAGGAAGTAAAGTCAAATCACCTATTCTGAGTCTATGAAATCTTACTTATATATAACTCATGAGTATACACTTAGCAATTATAGATCCATTAGCGAGCGTTCTTTGTTTTCAAGTGTTTGGACTAGTATTATAGTGCTACAAAATACTCCTATAGTATTTTATATGCATGTTCGGTTCTAGTGTTTTCTTTGTTTAGAGTTTGGTAAGTTTTAGACTTATTGCAACACTACTATTACTCCCAAACACATGTTGGTCGTATCTCAAATAAATATAGTTGATCAGGCTATATTTATCCAAGATATGATTACATAACTGCCCAGGTTTAACCGTAGTGTCCAACATCTAAATACTTTTGTTTTGTTCTTCTTGTGATACTGTTTCTGGTATGTATGTAGTGTTAATATACTTCTTATAAAAAACTTAGATTTTAAAAATATACTTTTAGTTCAGCGCGCTTCGGCCCCTTTAGTGTTTATAGTTGTATACCATGCAAGGTTTGATATACTTAGTTCACTATAAACAATGCTCTGATACCAATCTGTCACACCCCCAAACCGGAACGACGGAAACGTTCGAGGGCGGAGGACGTCATATACAGTATCACAACAAATGTATAATAGGAATCAAAGCAAACATAACCATTACATTTAATAAGGTAGAGTATTTACATCTGTTCAATACATAAGTTGTATGACATCAAAATGTATCACAAAAGTATAAAAGACGTGACTCTAAATGCTTCGTCTTCTCAATATCCTGTGGGTGTACCTGTCTTATCGGGTTCCTGAGAATACAAGTGATTTTGAAAACGTATCAACATTTAAGTTGGTGAGTTCATAAGTATGTTTTAGTGTTGGAAAACTTGACTTTGTACTTTGAAAATACTAGTGTGTTTCTCAAGAAAATCCAATATTTTCTATAGTGAAAGTAGTGTAGTCATGTATGTTCCTTGTGTTTGTATACTGTATTAGTGTACTCTATGTTAGAAAGCAGCGTATGTTATCTATATCTATATGAAAACCTTTGTATGTATATCTGGATACCACCAGTTGTAGCGAAAGTAGTGTACTGTATTAGCGTTTGAGTTAAACCTTAGTATTAATGCTCAAATCACCAATTATAGAGTAAAGTAGAGTAGCATAGTAGTGTTTGCATGAAAACCATGTATGAATGTCTGGTTATTACCAGCTGTAATGTAAAGTAGCGTACCATAGTTTTATTAATGAAAATAAACCATTGAAGTAGTGTTAATCACGTAAACAAATGTTTTAGTTATATTGTTGTGGGTTTCATATAAGCATGCTTGATATGACCTACTGACCTCTACAACGTTCTTCAGGCATCCGAATGAAATAACATTTGTTACCCTAGAACTTCCGTTCCAACTGTAGCTAGCAGTCGGGGCATGGGATTGTCAGTCCCGTATAGATCTATACACAAATCTCACGCTCTCCCTCCAGGAGACTTTGTGTTGGGTCTAAATTATGGTTTATACTTTACTTTTCTAGGAAAATGTATTTTTATGTCTATATGAGTTTACGGCTGTGTTTACGGCCGTGAACAGGTTTACAGCCGTAAAACCATTCACGGCTCTTGTCTACTATATATATGGTGAGGAGTGCATGTGAGGCTAGAGAGAAGGAGAGCATATTGTAGAGAGAGAAACTAGAGAGAAGAATAGTGTGTGTGAGAGAATCTTGTGTAAGGAGCATCATTCTATTCATTGAATACATCATAGATTCAAGTTATTCTTCTTCTTCTCCTTCTCTTCTATTTTGATCTGACATCATCCGTTTGATTGGGATTCCGCACCATCAAACGGATCTGATTGATACACAAGCTGATTGGGGACTTACAAGTGGTATCAGAGCTTGGATTGTATCACTCATTTTTGTCAGATCTGGAGCTTATTTGATCTTATTTTGGAAGGATTTTTGCGTTTTTGGATAGATCTTGGCAAAATAAGGGGGGCTTGTTCTTCGCGGTTTACATAAAAATGAGTTTTTGATCGAGTTTTGGAGCTAAAAATGTGAAAAATCGTGTTTTTTCGTCGTAAACAGCGAAACCCCGTTTTCGGCCGTAAAGCCCGTTTTCGGTCGTAAACCCCGTTTTCGATCAAATAACTTCGTTTTCAGTTCTAAGGCTATATTTCTGGTTTTTTTTAAAAAGGCGCGTTTTAGGTCAAATACTCTCGTGTTTGGTCAAAATTTCTTGGTTTTGGTATTAATTTTTTTTTTGTTTACGGTCTAAATTTTGACTTTTAAACTTGACTTTTAAGGTTGACTTTCTTGTTTTTTAGTCAAAGGACATTTTTCGTAAACAATGAGTTCTTCAAACACCAAAGTCAATGAAATTTCTTGTTCTCAAACTTGCATTGAAAATGTTAAAATTTTACTTTAGCATATCGAATTATTACGCAGAGAGAACGAGAACCTAAAATACGAAGGATATCAACTCAGAAAAGGACAGAAGCCTCTAAAGGCTGAATTAGAAGCAAAAACCAAAGATTTTATAAAACTTCAGGAAGAGTATAGCAATAAGAGTGCGAATTATAGATATGTGACTGAACAACTTGCTGAGGTAACTGCTGAGCTTGACACATTGAAAAACAAATTTGAAAATGCAGATTTTACTTTTAGAACATTTGATGTGTCAAGTGAAGTAGTTGCATCCATGATAGAACATAATTTGCAATTCAAAGAGAATCAGCAAAAGGGTTTAGGATATGACAAAGTGCCTCCTCCTTATAATCATAATTATCAGTTTAAGCCATTGACTAAAGAAGAGATGGACAGAGAACCATTTCTTAAATATGGATTTGTGTCAGGAGGTAGTATTAATGTTGAAAATACTAATGTTTCTACTTCCCATGCAGATCAATCTTTAAGTCAATCCAATCATGAAGTTGAAGAGAGTGTGTCTGATAATAAAATTGTATCAAAGTCTAATGACTTAAATTTTTTCAATATATTTGATGATATCTTTGATAATTTTGTCGTGGTTGTACCAGAAAGTGTTGAGCTGAACGATTCTAATGCTTCTACTTCTTGTGCAGGTAAAGAAGTAGAGGATGAGAACAAGGAGAACACTATTGAACAATCAAACGACTCCTTGAACTCTGAATCTGTTGCTTCTAACTCAGTTATTCCTAACAAACCTGCTGTTGAGAAGTACAGGGCACCAAATCAAGTGAAACAGCCGACTTGCTGCAAGTGTGCATGTAGGAACAATAAGAAACGAGGCAAGGACACGCCACCAGGGGCAGGAAGAAGCAACTTCCCAGTGAAGAAAAAGACATGTTTTCACTGTGGAACACCTGGACACATTGCTAGAAATTATCCTAATCGCGCATACGTTCCCTACTACGCACAAGGATGGAAAAATGCGCCAAGAGGGAGATTTTCCAAAAGAAACCCCTCAAGGTCACGTTCAGACAATGGTGACTGGAATGCGCAGAAGGGCAAGAATCAAACTCCAAAGGCCAAGAATCAAAATCCCAAAGTCAAGAAGGGTATGTCGGCCAAGAAGCCAAATCCAAGAGATGCTCCAATGAAGCCAAGACCAGTTAGGTCAAAGCCATCTAGGCAGCCGGTTTCAAGTTCAAAAGCAAGCGATGAGGCACCCATCAGATCGAAAAAGAAATGGGTTAAACCCAACTACAGATGGGTACCGAAGGTTCAATCTCCCAAATCATCTAATGCATCTAATATTTCTTCATCTTCTGTTTGTGATAAACAGGATATGTCATGGGAGAGAGTACCGTGCAAGGAAGACAAAGGTCAATCAAGTTTCAAAATGGACTGGGTTCCAAAGACTAACTGATCCCACTCTGTGTCGGAGCAGCTATGGAGGCATATCATCAGACTTCGGTTTGTTGATAGTAGTTGTTGCAGGCACATGATAGGAGACATCTCTCAACTATACACCACTCAGAACATTGTTTGAGAGTATGTGTCCTTTACGGGAAAGGAAGAAAGGAAGCGATCACTTATGGATTTTGTGCTTAATGACATGAAGAATTTTTGATCTGTTTTGAGACTATACGTGCTGTTCTCAGAACTTCTGGATGCAAATTCAATCGGTGACTTACGGTTTCAGTTTTCTTCTCTATACTCCTGAGTTTATCTTACACTTGTTCATTTCAAAGACATTTTTCTTTAATTTCATTATATGTCTTTCTTTAGTAGTCATTTTTGGGAAGTGATATGAAGTATAGTGCTAAAGGGGAATTTATGATGCGTGTAATGCACTAAAGCCGAATTGTCTAGACTCTGTATTCAATGTGCTGGCAGGCACAAATGATTTAAAAGGACTAGACTCAGTTTGAAAATTGAAAGGACTTGACTAATATGAACTTAGATAGTTTCATTTGGACTGACCATAAGACGCTCGGGTAGATTGAGCAGTGAGATAAACATGGGAACCCACGAGATACACTAATTTAATACGCATCTAGAACTGTGGCTTAACTTTTCCTTGATGTACAGACTTATGTCCTTAATTCTGGTTCTGATAGGGCGACCGGGGGGTTCTGATAAAGTAGGTCTGTAGGAAATTATTTTCTTGCTTTCTATCTGTCAGTCATATGTTGCTTCCTCTGCGTGATTGGAAGAGATCCGACCTGGAATGCAACATATGCAACTCTATTTCTACGCACCTCTTTATCTATACAATTCTTTCTGTCTGTTAGCTATATGTTGTCTCCTCTGCGTGATTGAAATATATCCCACCTAGAACACAGCATATGCAACATTCTACCTCTCAATCCCTCTATCTATGTTAGTCATATGTTGTTCCCCCTATGTAATTAGAAGACATCCGACCTGGGATACAACATATGCACTTCTATATCTGACTTCTTTCTTAATGATTGAATACTCACCTAAAGTAAGGAGTTCTTTGGAAGTTCTTGATAACTAGGGTATATCGGGAAGTGGGGAACATGTTCTAGTTCAACTAAAATTGAACCATTTAGAGGTTGTATGTAGATCTCGCTGCTTAATTTAAGTGGACAACAATATCCGTGGTCGTCGTCAGCTAAATGTCCATTTAGGAATATATATATCACAATGACTTGTCACTTATAATCTGTCCAAATTGTCAACATCCTTTGTGTTTAAGTGGACCACAATATCAGTGATTGACCAGATCTAGACATGCAGGCGTGTGCTGATAAACGATATTGGATTGCTTGACAACTTTGATCCCAAATATTTTTGTTTTTGTTAAATTTGTTCATAGTTTTCCTCTATGCACAAATTTAGGGGGAGAATTAAAAAAAAAAATTCAAAAATCAAACAAAAATTAGAAAATTAAAAATCCAAAAATAGTGTTATTTCTGTTTTATTTCTTGTTCAAGAAAATCAAAAATCCAAAAATATTTTTGTTTCTGTTTTATTTCTTTCAGAAAATATAAAAAATTCAAAAAAAAAATATTGTGTGCTAAGGTTTCTTTTAGTTTTTGTTTTGTCTTGAAAGTGAATTCAGATGTAGATGAAACTCATGGAGTCTATGTCGAAATTTTTTGAGCCAAGGCTTCATCCGTGATCATCGAAGAATTCTCATTCGAAGGAGCAAGAAATGAATATTATTCTTCCAACATTCAATCCTTCAACCCCAGAAGCAAGGTCAAGTTGCACTTGAAGATTATGTGACAGATTGCATTGAAGCCTCCTCAATCAATTTGCTGCTATTCATGAACCAACTGAAGTGATCCAGAAAATTAGATCTCTCTGTTGTTCTCTCTGAAGATTCTCAAGCTGAAAGCGCTATCTTTCAAGAATCTTATCAAGAAGCCTCCTCACCCAATGTGCGTTCAAAGCCAAATTCTGAAGAAAAGCCCAACTGCTCGAGATGAAGTCATTCATTGAAGATTCATATGTTCATCTTGAAGCTGTGAAGAATTTGAAGATTAATGCTGAAGCCAAGCTCCCAATGAAGATTAACAAGAAAAGCCAGCTACTTTTTAGGGGGAGTTTGTTGGGTCAATTAGAAAATAAAGCTATAAACCAAGGCCGAGATTGTTGGGTCTAAATTATGGTTTATACTTTACTTTTCTAGGAAAATGTATTTTTATGTCTAGGACCGTAAACAGCTTGGTGTTTACGGCCGTATATGAGTTTACGGCTGTGTTTACGGCCGTGAACAGGTTTACTGCCGTAAACCCATTCACGGCTCTTGCCTACTATATATATGGTGAGGAGTCCATGTGAGGCTAGAGAGAAGGAGAGCATATTGTAGAGAGAGAAACTAGATAGAAGAATAGTGTGTGTGAGAGAATCTTATGTAAGGAGCATCATTTTATTCATTGAATACATCATAGATTCACGTTATTCTTCTTCTCCTTCTCTTCTATTTTGATCTGACATCATCCGTTTGATTGTGATTCCGCACCATCAAATGGATCTGATTCATACACAAGCTGATTGGGGACTTACACTTTGGTTATACTGTATATGATTTAGAAACCGTACCCTGAGGGGTACAATGAAGTAGTGTCCCACAACCCTATATTAACTAGTTTACGTATAGTGTAGTGTAGTGCCCTTTTCTGGTATTTGAATATGTATGTATAACCTTGTAGTAATGTACTTGTAATATAAAATAATTATATATAAGTAATTATTTAGTAGTGTGTTCTTGTACCAACATATTACAGTCGTGTTTCCCAAACTATACCTATTATAGTTTGAATAAATGTTTTGATTATGTGTATTGTACTTAGCAAAATAGAGTAGAGATTCTCAAACTATACCAATTATATTTTATTCGTAATGTTCTGCGATGTACTGAAAACAATTGCAATTTAATTGTATGAACGTAAATTACCCTTATGCTCCACATATTACAAAGGGTTAAAATATATAAAATATTTTAAGAAAGTGTAGCGAATACTCGTTAAGAAACGATTTCAAATGTTCTTAAAATATTTAAAAGATGTTTGTATAAACACAATAGTCCTTGTGTTTTAATTGTATTCCCCCTAAAAATATTAAAAACGTTAAAATGTAGGGGTATGAACTCACCTCAAATGTGCGTTAAGTGGAAGTAGCGAGTTGTCGAGACAATCCCAGGGTAAGCGTACGCGCTAATAACGTTACCCTAAAAATAATTGTATTCGTCGTCGTATTTAAATTTATAATTAATTAATTTAAATAGTGTGTTAAATAATTAATTAATTAAGTAAGAATTACTTACAAAATTTAATTGGAATACTTGGAAATGTTGAAGTGTAAATTCGGTGGGGAAAATGAGTTTTCGGTGGGGGATGGGTGTTTTCCGTGAGATGATAGTAATAGTATGTGTTCTTGGTGGGTAACTTGAAGATATGAAGAATATATGAAGATTTGAAGGTGGGTTTGATGAATTCGGTTGAATATTTGAAGATGGGATGAAGATCTGGGTAAAATTCTTATGACTTTTGAGAGAAAATTTGGCAAGACTTCGGTGGCAAAAGTGAGTAATGAATTGGGAAATCGGTAAAAAACATATATATATATATATATATATATATATATATATATATATATATATATATATATATATATATATATATATATATATATATATATATATAGAGAGAGAGAGAGAGAGGATGTGTTCGGCCTTAATGGGCCTTAATTGTTGTGTTCTCGGTCCTATAAGGTCGAATTCCTTCATGAATTCGTGCCTAAAGTGGGGACAAACAAGAGTGTTCGGTTTCTAGTCAATGAAGAAAGGAGAAATCAGTTTCCTTAGTCAAAGATGGTGGGAATTCGGTCATGCTTTATATCATTTAAGGGAATTCGGTTTTGGCTTTCATTCCTAAAAGGGAATTCGGTTTTGGATTGAATTTTGATTCCAAAGACCGATTTCTAAATATATATATTAATATATTTTATATTTTCCTTTAAATGTTAAGTTTATATTTGCTTTCATAGACATGGTTTTTCTCCATAATTTACACTAAGATATAATATGATTTAAGCTAAGTATTACGCTTAGGTATGAACAAGTGCAACTCGTTGTTTGATCAAGTGTAAGCTTTGATTCAACTAGTGTGAATTTCATTGACTTTTATTGACTCGAACGAACGGGTTGATACTCTCTCTCTCTCTCTCTCTCTATATATATATATATATATATATATATATATATATATATATATATATATATATATATATATATATATATATATATATATATATATATATAGTTAGGTTCATGTGAAACCACTATACTTTGTGAGACGGGTAGACACAATCCTAACCACTCATTTTGTAGATAAAAAAACATTTTTCAAATACAAAATAATTGAAATTTTTCGAAAAAAATTTAAAATATTATTTTTGTCACTTTTTTTATCCAAAAAAAAATTAAAAAATTACCGTTTTTTTTAAAATATCTGTGAAATATTCTAGTAGAATATTAGAATATTCTATTAGAATATTTTACATATCTGACAAATCTACTAGAATACTAGAATATTTTAACATTCTAAAAATCATATTGAAATATTTATAGAGTAATATTCTACTAGAATATTTCACGTATTTTCAAAAAAAAAACGGTAATTTTTTTTAAAATTTTTTTAGGTAAAGAAAATGACGAAAATAATAATTAAAAAAAGAATTTTCGGATTTTTCCTTTTATTTTGTATATTAAAATTATTTTTAGATTGTGTCTAATGGTCACACAAAATTAACATGGTCTCAAATGAACCTAAACCTATATATATATATATATATATATATATATATATATATATATATATATATATATATATATATATATATATATATATATAGGCTTAGGTTATTTTGTTTAAAGTAATTATTGTGTTATTGTATGCATAAATATGGGCCAATCAAATTTACTTATTTTAAGAAAGTGATTAATATATATTATTGAATTAAATATAATTGAAAAATATCATCTTAATTAATTACAATGGTACTTTAGTCAATTAATATAGATTTAATAAAGGAAAATTGCATTTTTTAAGGGATCATAGATTCTATTAATTTTAAAAATCCGATTTTACGAATTATAATATTTTAATTCGGACATTCTGACAGAATATGTTTATGAGTATATTCAAAAATAAAAATATTCTTCAAGCATAAATAATAAAAATATTCTTAAACCTATTTATTGATCATGACTTTAAAAACTTCTTGTAGAATAACAAATTCTTGAACAATCAATTGAAGAATAAAAACAAAAAATACATTATTTCTTATAGGATACGGGTAACAACTGTTAAGAATTACATTTATTGTTAAAGAATAAAACTAAAAAAACTTTCAAAACGAGAAATAAAACATCAAAATCTAACAACGACACTAATACATTCTAAAAGAATAATGTTGGTTAGAATCACTTTCAATTTTGTGGTCCGTTCTTCAAGCATCAACTTCTGTGATTCCAACAGAATTGGAATTCGTAATTTCATTCCAACAGAATTGGAATTCGTGATTCCATTCCAATAGAATCAATGCCAGTTGTTAATCGGGGAAGTAAAGCAAAGGCATCAGCTATATTTTGCTGCTGATTTTCAACATACCCTACATCTTTATTCTGTACCTCAATTATAAAAGAATCAATTATGTGGTTGATGGGATGTTAAAGGCTAATAATGTGATAAAAAAGAAAAGAAGAAGAAGAAGAAGATTACATTAACATTGTTGTTTGAATCGAATAACCTCTCTGCCACTAGTGAAAGTAATTTCTCCTTAGATTGCTCATTCAAGTCCACCTGACCATTGAAAGTAATCAAGTTAACCAAATGCTGGTTTGAACTACAAATACTACTGGTTTTACAAAAGTAATAATCATATCATGTTTAAACTATAATTGTTGGATACTGTCAGTAAGCACACACAATAAAGAATCTCGACACATAAAGTTCCCTTGCTAATGATGTTCTTAATACAGGAGCGAAAGATTGAAATCATGAACTCGAGGAGCCACATTTGAGAGGGACTTCTATGAATCAATTTGCATATCCCTAAATTACCTTAAGAAGAAATTAACAAAGATAGCAAACTGGAAGCACATGTTTTACTGCATACTATTATATATACAAGAAATTAAGCTACCTCATTGTTGATACTTCCATTGATTTATGGATTCCTACAAGTCTCCTGAATCCAAAAAAATCTGAATGCGAAAAGCATAATCCTAGAAAGAATCCTTCCAGACCAATAGAGAGCCACTTTTGAGGGGGAGATCGTCATTATTGGAAGCACCTTCGAGATTGGGTTGAGAAGTGGGAGATTGGGGTTTTGAAGATAAGTCTTTAAGCTGTGAATCCATTTAAGATACAAAAGCTGATCTTGCTGTATTTGATGTTGATTGTTTGTATTTCATAGAAATGCGGAAGAGTAACAGTAGACGTGAAGATCGATGGTGGTGCCGGATGTAGGCGGTGGAGTTGGCTAGATATAACCCAAATACGAGAAGAGAAGTGCCCACCGCGATCGATGGTGGTGCCGGATATAACCCGATTTCGCTGCTCTTCCGTCGGCGAGGCCATCTCCGATGAACTTTCTAGCAAGTTTCATTCTCTCTTCTGTTCCTATGCTCGATTTTATGGCGATGGGGATCAATTTTTGTAGAACGATCGATTTTGTCTATTCCAATTTTGTAGATCGGCCGCCAAGATTTTGTTTTTAGATAAAGAGGGGAACGAGATTTAAACATGAGAGATTAGGTTAAAAGTCAATACCATGATTATAGGGATTATTTTTGGAAGTTACTAAACAAATTACTAAATTACCCTTATTTATTTATTTAATTATTTAATTTTTTATTGAATTTTGGTTGGCCTACATTTATGCATACAATAACACAATAATTACTTTAAATACCCGAACCTATCTCTCTCTCTCTCTCTCTCTCTCTCTCTCTCTCTATATATATATATATATATATATATATATATATATATATATATATATATATATATATATATATATATATATATAAGCATTTTCCTTTCGACACATGTATTTGGAACTCCCATTAGTTTTTAATTTGTTTCTAAGAATGACTATATTGATAAATTAATGTTACATAAGTGCAAAATAAAAATAAGACCTCAAACTTGATATAAAATTAAATATTTTAAGTTTGTTAACAATACTAATTAATTATAATAAGTGGTTTTATAATGAATAAATTAAATGGCCATTCTATAACTTTTTTCATAATATATATATATATATATATATATATATATATATATATATATATATATATATATATATATATATATATATATATATATATATATATAGGTTTAGGTTCTATGGAAAAAAAAAACCCTAAAAAAATCCTAAAAATCATAAAAATGCATAAAAAAAATACTTAGAGATCACACAACTTTTTTTTGAATTTTTTTTATCAAAAAATAGTAGCTTTTAACATAAAATCGCTGAAAAAAATTTTGAAAATTTTTTTTTTTTACGAAAAAAAAAAATTGTCTTTTTTTTTCAGCGAAATTGTCAAAAAGGCTGCGATTTTTTGATAAAAAAGTTTTGTAATGTGTAGGTATTTTTTTTATGCATTTTTATGATTTTTAGGGTTTTTTTAGGGTTTTTTTGTTTTCTAAATAACCCTTTCCTATATATATATATATATATATATATATATATATATATATATATATATATATATATATATATATATATATATATATAATAGATGTTAATTTGTTTGCATCAATTTCAGTTGAAACACATACAATAACTCAAGAGTTGTCTAATTTATTTGTTCTCATTTCTTTAAATTTAAAGTAATTAGTCTAGGTTTTAAATATAAAGTAATTAGTCTCTATATGTAAAATAAAATTTAACTTATGTTTATTAATTGTTAATCTTTTTTCATTTTTCTTTCATCGATACACATTATAACTTTATTAGTAGTATATATATCTAAGTTTTGCAACCAAAAAGATCATATGTTTCAAGAAACATGAAAAAATGAAGTTTGATGCATCAATGGTTATTGCAACACAAACTTTTTTTGGGATAATATGGTTTCTATATATGAAATGTATGCCGATTTACATATCTTCTTTTTATATGATTTATAAGTATATTTCTACTACATATGGTATATTGCATATTCTCATGTTTTTATGTTATAAGATGTTGTAGTATTTTTTTATGTTATTTGTTACTCGTTATTCGCTATATATAGAATAACCATATGTTTGACATAAAATTTACATAAATTAAAACGTACATTTGATATGTAATTTACACAACTTAAAACAGTTTTTAAAATCATCAACTAATGGTAGACATAACCAGTAATTTAAAACTAGCTGTTTGTATTTTTTATTTTTTATTTTTGCTATTGATATTTGTTTTTCATGTATAAACATGAAATCACAATTTGTTAAAAGTTATTATTTTAACTTACGCAACGGGCACGAATTTGCCTAGTATATACTATAGAAAAAGTAATTTTTCTTTTACCACATGCATTTGAAACCCTCAAACTTTTCATATTTTATTTTAATATATATTTTATTAATTTACATGTGTTATTAATTGCTATATTAATGGTAGATCTTTTGAATTATCAATATAAATACTAAAAATATTAATTTATTATCATGTTAAACCCATAATATAAATCAAAATATCAAATAAACATAAAAACATTCAAATATTATTTATTAAAATATTTTAAAACATTTAAATGTTTTATATATAAAACAAATCAGTATGTCGAGTTAACTAAAAATATCCAAAACTAATTATTTATAATAATTGACATTTTTATATAAATGATTTTTAAGTCATAACCATTAACAATAATCATAGTTAAAAATAGCATAACCTTGTAAATTATATTACGTTACCTTACAAAAAATATCAAATAAATAATTTCTAAATTAGTTAATTATAATGTTAAAAGTAACATTAAATCAAGAATTATATTTAGTTTTATTCATACGTTAGCCGCGATTAGGGGTCATTAAATGATATGATTTTATAACATGGTTCAAAATCATTACAATTTTACATAACAATTTATTCTAAGAAAATATTATTTCATTGTTAGTATTAATAACATAATTACTTTTAAAATGTATTTGCCAAATTTTAACTACATAATTTTATTCTGCGGAACGCATGAATATTCGCCTACTATATATATAATTTTGTTTATAATATTAACATAGTATCAATTTACAATTGACGATTGTAACCCTTAACTTTCATAAATTGCAATTTCAACCCTTATATTGTTAAAAATATTTTGTAATATTATATTTTTCATCCCTATACTTTTTCAAATATCATTTTGACCCCTTTATTTTTTTCAACATTCATAAATGACATTTTCTACTTATCTATTTTTTAAAATACTTTGTGAAATGATATTTTCCATCTTTTTACTTTTTTAAATGTAACTTTGATCCCTCCACTTTTCACAACTTCCATAAATGATACTTTCCACCACTATATTTCTTAAAATACTTTATAAAATAACATTTTGATGTAAATTGTGTGTACATTTTGATGTTTATTTTTATGTACGTTCTCTACGTATGACTTTGGTCACATACAATATGTTTTCAATCGACGATATAAATTTGAGTTGATCAGTACAACCGGTCTTTTATATTTATCTAAAATACAAATGTACCTAACTTTTTTTAATAAAATTGTCAAAATTCAACTTACAAAACGTATTGTCCCGCCGCAACGTGTGGGGGCAATTTGCTAGTTCATATTATTTTTTAACGTAAGATCATCTCAAAGTTGAAGATTGTAGTAATTAAACCCGAGACCCACTCAATGTTTGAAGTGTTCAAATCCTAAGTTATGATTACTATACCATATTGATGAGTATTTTGAAATTTTAAATTACTAAACATATGTATTAAATGGGCTACAATTTTGAAAGAGTGTTATAAAATGTAATTGTAAAAACTAACATGATATAGTTAAACTAAGAACAGTAAGACCGTACTAATGTGGATGTATATGAAATATGATATAAGAAATACAAATAACAACATTTAAATAACAGGATACAATAGTGCTTCCTAAATTGATTTTTAAATACATTATGATTGATAACGTCTTTATTTGTGACTTTATCAATTGACTGATCATACTTTTATATTTTTATGAATAAACCCTTAATCTACTTGCTATCCTTCACTGATAAGGAAAAAGGGTTCTCAAAAGGACATATACCACCATACCAAAAGCAAAGGTCTTTGTACCAAAACAATGAACCATAGTGGAATTGTTTCTAATGGTGGATACACATACCAAAAATAATGCTTATTTTTGTATGTTAAGAATACAAATGGTAATCTATTCATCTTCACTATCTGCCTTTGCTGACCATAAGTTTACCACCCACGATGGACACCCATCCATTAGAGTATTAAATAAAGCATAACTCTTAACAGTAATCAAATATATTAAATATGCCGTTAAACTTGTTTTATGATGATATGAAGAAAAATAAATTGATAACTCAGCTAAACAAGATAAAATTGGGATCATATCACCTTAATAGAACGTAAATTTCATACATCATGTCTCTTTTAAATCATGATTTCGAAATTATAAGCTATTCATAACTGGATTATCAATGACTTTAATCATAGTTTCACTTGTAAGAAGGTGGTGATCGACTGCTCTAGACTAGGGATATTACACATGCAAGCAAACAGAACTTTGGATTGGTTTAATTTGTTTATTCAGTTTCCAGTGAGAGATGTCAGGAATTTAAGCAGTAGGACTGTTAATGCATATAATAATCTCTTACCAATAACTTTTCACCAATATTTTAATTGTTTTTGGGCCAGTTAAGTATTTAAATAGAAATTTTTTTAAAAACAAAAGCAAAATTCTGAATATCTTAAAGTCATTAAAGATGACATCTTTCCACATAATCTTGAATTAAATATTGCAACTTTCTTTATAAATGAGCCTCACCCTTTTCTTTAAACAAACAATACTTTTTGGTCCCAAAACCAAGCAAAAATGGACACCAACAATGTGGAGAGTGTGGAGAGCCAAAACCAGCATTTACAGTCACATGAATCATCACCAACCAAAGGCACCACCTTCCTAAGAACTTGCTTCAATGGTGTCAATACTTTATCTGGTAAATACACACAAAATAATTGTATATATTCTTTATGCATGATCTCATATTTCCCTACTAACAAACATCATCTTGTTTTTTATACAGGTGTCGGGATACTTTCTATCCCGTATGCGCTCTCAAAAGGTGGGTGGTTAAGCCTAATTTTACTACTCTTGGTAGCTCTTTTATGTTTCTACACAGGATTACTTCTTCGAAGATGCATGGATTCAGACCCCCTCATCATCAAAACATACCCTGACATAGGCCAAGTGGCATTTGGGAGAAAAGGGAGGGCGATTATTTCAACCTTCATGTACCTCGAGCTTTTCTTGGTGGCAGTCGAGTTTTTAATTATGGAAGGTGACAATTTACACAAGTTATTTCCAAAGGAAAGTTTTGACATTTTTGGAATGAAAATTGGAGGGAAACAAGGGTTTGTTTTGGTGACTGCTCTTGTGGTATTGCCTACAACTTGGTTAAGAAATTTAGGGGTGTTGGCCTATGTTTCTGCTGGCGGGGTAATTGCATCGGTGATTCTGGTGCTGGCTGTGTTTTGGGGTGGTGCTTTTGATGGAGTTGGATTCCATGAGAGAGGGGAACTCTGGAATTGGAATGGGTTGCCAACTGCCGTAAGCTTGTTTACTTTTTGTTACTGTGGTCATGCTGTTTTTCCAACACTATGCAATTCCATGAAGGATAAGTCCCAGTTTCCCAAGGTTAGTATTTGGTTTTATATTGCAATTTAACCATCATTCATACCAAAATACATTAAAGACACTACACGTCACAAAAAGACAAGCATATTTTGAGAAATAATGGAAGGGCAGAAATTAAGACTTTGTAATTATCAGGTGTTTTTGGTAACTAGATGTGTTTTTCTGGTAAGTAACTAAGATCCTAAGCTCTTAATAATAAGTATTAACCAATACCTATTTATATACGATTGCAGGTTTTACTTGTTTGCTTTATTTTGAGCACTATAAGCTATGGATCGATGGCGATAATAGGCTACTTGATGTTCGGAGAGCACTTAGCTTCACAAGTGACATTAAATCTTCCCACAAAAAATATAAGTTCCAAAATAGCAATTTACACCACACTGATGAACCCCATAACGAAATATGCATTAGTCATAGCACCAATTGCGGTATCAGTAGAAGAAACATTTCCCTTTCGAGAAAGCAAGATGATGAGTTGTATCATCCGAACATGTCTCGTGATGAGCACTGTCTTTGTGGCACTGTTGGTCCCTTTTTTTGGGTATGTTATGGCGTTTATTGGTGCGTTTCTGAGCATCACTGTGTCGATATTGTTTCCATGTTTGTGTTATTGGAAGATCGCCATAGGGTTCAAAAGAATTGGGGTAGAAATGAGTGTGATTTTGATGATCTTGTTTATTGGAACTTTTGTTGCGGTGGTGGGTACTTATACCGCTTTAACAAATATTATAAACGAGGTTCAGACTAAATGACTTGAACTCGATATTTACATTGTGAATTCCAAATAATTGTAAAAGGTTTTTGTATGCAATATAGTCTGACTAGAACTAGATAAAAAATTTCATTTTAGATTTATGATTCACAATTTTAGCGACACGATAGTTAAATAAAAACCCATGAATTTTATATTTTCTTTTAATATGTCTACTTGAAACTAGGAATATTATTACTAACTCAGAACACACACACATATATATATATATATATATATATATATATATATATATATATATATATATATATATATATATATATATATATATATATATATATGGAAAAGTTCAATAGAGAACCATAATTATTGGTTCTTCAAAGAACCAAATCTTTTTTTTAATTTCTAGAGCTTATTCTTTATCGAAAAAAAAATCTAAAAATATCTAAATTCATATATTAACATTGTGAATGTGAAAAATATTTTTCGGATTCACCGTGTGAATCCGGATTCACGTTGTGAATTTTCAAAGATTCACATTGTCAATTTGACGTAAAAAAAAAATCGAATTTGATATCATTGGAAAAAGGATAAAAAATTATTAATTTCTATATTTTCAGTTTTTTTTTTTTGATAAAAAATAAGTTGTAAAAGTTGAAAAAAAGATTGGTTCCTTGATTCCTTGATTAATTATGGTTCTCTATTGAACCTCACCCTATATATATATATATATATATATATATATATATATATATATATATATATATATATATATATATATATATATATATATATATATATTAGTTCTCTAAAAATGTCTCGCTTAAATTGGAATGAAGAGCAACATATATTTGGATATATTGTTTACTTTGGGTAATTTTATTCAGAGAGATTATGAAATTTTCAAACATCTAATTCATAATTGTCGGGAAATTGATTTTAACAAATTTCAAAAAATGAGTTTTCCCTTTTTTTTGGAGCATGAATATCGAACCTTAAAATGTTATTAAAATGAATAAACAGTTATATGTTGTGTTCTCCTCGTGATACCTTCATTTTTGTATTTCACACATTCAAAACAGATTTAAGATGAATGAGAAATTAATCTTTAATGTGAAGTGTTAGAAAGAAGTAAATAAATAAGTTTAATGAAGTTTTAATTCATCCCATAAAGGTGGGAAAAGGAAAAGAAAGTGGGTATTTAAGTAAAAAAGTTTCTAAGCTTTTTAAGACTTATGACACGAATGCTTTCTTTTACAACGTGCATGAGTGTAAATGCAAACCAAATTAGGTTGGGTTCACTGAATTTGTAAGTGTACACATCCTATGGGTATGAATGCATTACCGATCGACAAGAAAACCGAAATCGACTTCTCTCATCTTCACATTTGCTACATTTTCTTGCCGCTTCAAGATAATCTTCATGCCTACTATAGGTTCGGATAGTCTCGAAAAACCACTACAACCTATTGTATCCTTGCAAACAAGCACCCGGTAGCGGACAAAATTGTTTTAAGTACACTATGTTAAACACATGCCTCAACGTCTTTGTTTTCTTGTTTGATTTCGTATATTTTTGTAATATTATTCATACAGTTATTTTCTTATAAAGTTCACATTAAGCTCGTACGTACACAATATGCCCTTATTATTGGATAATTGAATACGCATCGAATACTCTATGTATAATTAGATACATAAACAAGTACACAACCTTTCTAAGCTTATATATGCTTAATCAAGTTAATTAAGCTTATAGTCTTATACGTAATTGCTTCTTTAAAATCGATTGGTGGGATGCATTAATATATGATACATTGATACATGTATTTCATGCCTCATCTTTAATGTCGATCATTTTCCAAATCTAACATTTAGGTAGAATGCATGTTTCAAGTAGCATAGGATTCAGATTAATGTGAGGGTTTAGGCTTCCAATTGTTCGTTTCTACCATTCGATTCATATATATTATTTTTGCTTGTCCACCATTTGATCGAGGCAACAATAACAAATAGAATACAATATAGACAAAATTTCATAATTGGTCTATGTGGCTTACATAATATCTCACTTTGAGGACTTCCTAGGAAAAAGTCACGCCACTGGTCCTTATAGTTTCAGTTCATTGCACGATTGGTCATTGACCTTAACCCCGTTACTTTTGTATCGTTAGTGTACGGGTATTTTTGTCTTTTCATATCGTTGTGCATCAGACTATATAATTGGTCCCCCATATCCTTTTACTTCTCATTCCCTTCTTTTGATCTTCCCTCTCTTCCAAAAAAAAGACGATTGTGATATTCCACTATGGAAGGTCGGTGGTATTTGTGACATCGTGGACTGATCTGAACTATGGGCGTCGATTCTGGTCATGCTCATGGTTAGGAGGAACATTCAGTTTTTTTGGATGGTTCGACCCTCCCATGTGCCCTAGGTAAACTATTATGATTCCAGGGTTGTTGCATGGAAGAAACAATCTCGAAGCAAGATTAATGATGTTGAAATGGTTACTTTGTCTGAGTTGGTTGTTTTTCTTGGTGTTTTACTTTTTCAAGTAAAAAAGCAAGAAGCTTTTGGGGGAAATCTGTGTTTTGGTCCTTTTTTTATTATAGCTTTTGAAGGATTTTCCCTGTAATCCTATGTAATGTTGGGACAAGAATATGTAATGTAAGTTTGATGTTTATTTTTAAGGTGAATTGGTATTAGCAAGGAAGCAAATTGTCAATTTGATTGCATGTAAGTGTAAAGTTGATTGTTAGTGTGCAATAACATAACCAAAAAACTAGTTACGAAAGTGGCATTACCAAAACTGAAAGTGTACTAGTTCAAACAAAGTAAACCTAAATACCATTAACCATAATGCACGTAAGTGCAATATAATTTTTACAAACATACAATACCCAAAATACCTATCAAAAGTAATTGTTTCTACAAACATACCATAACCAAACATAGTAGACATGTTAAATACTTAGACATAATAGCAAAAGCATACTTAAAGCTACAAACTAAACTGCATCTGCTTTCTGTTTCTTCTTTCCACCCCCTTTTCCAACTTCACTAGGACCTTCCTGCCCCTTGCATGTCCTAGCATTGTGACCTTTGTTGTGGTATTTGCTGCAAGTGATTGTCAAATATTTCCTGCTTATACTTGTACTTTGACTTGGCTCATCAGTTGTTCTCTTCCTTTTTTTTCTTTGGCCTACCAATCTATAAACAAATTTATAAGGATACATATCAAAAAGTTTAGTGAATATTTTCAAATTGAATTATGCAAAACATGTATATCAACAAATCTGTTTGTGATGTTTGGGTGGGAGAAGGATTGTTGAACAATCAGATCTAGGCCACATGCTCCTTCTATTTATTGGGTCAATTGTGTGTTGGTACATAGCATTCCATGTACTAAGCCAATAACATTTGTTCACCTAAGCCTCAGGATCTCCACATTATTCACCATTCTACATCTTATCATACATTCCAGCAATAGCATGCTGGCATGGAATATCTGTAATGTACTATTTCCTACAAGTGCGACTCTTATCCATCAAGTTCACAACATATTGTTCCATCTATAAACTAGTTACTTGATATTTATCAGATCCAGTGAATAGAACCTTCATCTGATTTGCCTCTGTCTTATAGTTTTCTAATATTGTTATTGCAGTTATACTTAGAGAACATTTGCATTTGTCTTGCACTTTATGAACATTTACTATTCTCTTTCTGAGGTATTCTCTAATAAATTCCAAACAAGTTATTATAGGCTTGTACCTGGTGTCACACCCCAAAACCGGAACGGCGGAAACGTTCGGGGGCGGAGGACGTCATGTAGAGTATCACAACAATGGATAATAGTAAACAAGCAACAACATCATCCATTGCATTGATAGTAATAATTTTAATACAAGTGTGTTCTGAAGTTTATAAGACACCAAAATGAATAATCAAAATAAAAGATGAGTCTTGAATGTGCTCCATCTTCTTAAAACCTGGCCATTGGTACCTGTCTATTGGCGACCTGAGAATACAAGTCATTTTGAAAGCGTAGATCAACATTTAAGCTGGTGAGTTCATAAGTATTTTAGTGTCATTGTTTGTATAAGTTTGAAGAATGTACTTGTAAATGGTTGACGTAAAAGTTTGTAAGCGTTTGATGTATATGTTTGTTAACTTCCTAGAAAATCCTATATTTTCTACTAGTGTAGCCTTCTACCAAGACTCAACTTTTCTCTATGTTTGTTCTTTTGTAAAAGTGTGCGTTTTCCCGAGGTATGACTATCATTACCAAAATATAGTTTTTCATTACCGTTTATCTGAGAAGATCACAATTTGAATGAATATGGGAGACTAATGATGTACTAGTAGTTTTATCTAGGTAACTACTAATGTACTAACTACCTTTTAAACTTGTTAGTTAATTAAGGTAAAATGTGATATGATTGTACCATACTAACTGACTAAAACACGACGATGAAAGACGTCGGAAGAAATGACATTTGGCACCCGTAGACTTGCAAGTCCCACTGTAGCTAGCAGCAAGGTGTAGGATAGTCAATCCAGTATAGATCTATACGCAAATTCACGCTCTCCTTCCAGGAGATTCTAGTTACAAAACGAGCCATAACAGTTATGCTATGCCCCGAAGTAGTATCTCACATTATTGTTATAGTATTCTTGTATTTGTATAATATGTACTAGTGTAGTGTATGTTCTCTCTGTCTAGTATGTAGTATGTTCTCTAGTGTATAGTATGTTCTCTAGTATGTGTGGATTCTCGTTATAGTATTCTCTATCTATTTCTCGTTATAGTAAGTATTGTTTCTCGTTATAGTATTATCTATCTGTTTCTCTTTATAGTGAGTATTGTTTCTCGTTATAGTATTCTCTATCTGTTTCTCTTTATAGTGAGTATTGTCTTTCATAATAGTATGTATTGACTCATGTATGAACTGACTCTTTGTATGTTTCATTCTTCTAGTAATAGTATTAGTGACTTCCTAAACTATACCTATTATAGTTTACTAGAAATGTTGTTTGTATGTATGAACGTGTTTGTATACCTTTGCTACCCAAAAGTATTGAACTGAATGAAGGAACTTTTATATCTATACAGATATACATAATATATAATTAAGATTCAAAAGACCTTCGGACAAACAACCGATACCCTAAGTTCATAACCAAACAAGGAACAGGAACTAAGGTGAGCTATCAGTCCTAAGTCCTTTCAATCGTACTTATATAACTATATCTATATAGATATGCATTTGACAAAATATAAGTTTAAAAAGAAGTTTTGTAGAACATTTGAAGAGTTTAATAATAAATATTGATGAGTTGATGTCAATTTGTAAAACGATTTAAAAGCAGTTTGTTTGATAACACAATTTGAAAAGTAAGAAATCTACTTGGTTGGTAGTTATTAATCACATGTGATTGATATAATAACTATAGTAGTTCAACTTGTATTCCCCCCCCCCCCCATAAAAGCATTTAAAATCATTTAAAAGATAAGTTAAGGGGTATGAACTCACCTGTAGTGAGTGGTTTGGATGAAAGTGTGGTATAGGATGCTAGGTGTCAAGTGAAGACTTGAGCACACACACGGATCCTATTCAGCATATAATGACACACACACACACACACACACATATATATATATATATATATATATATATATATATATATATATATATATATATATATATATATATATATATAGGATTAGTGTTTATAACAACTAATCATGAAATGGAACAACCTTAGGGACTAGGAAACACTTGTAGTGAAGTGTTAAACCACTTCGGGTTGCATATAAGGGGTGTATGGCCTCTTATTGGAGTTTACGGCCCGAATGGTAAGGCCCCCATGAGTTCACGTCCCATGGGTTTACGGCCCCATGAGTTTACGGTCGTAAACTCATGGTAGTTTGTACCAAAGTGGGTGGTAAGGTCTAACAAACTACCAGGAAGTGTTCTAGACTAAAGACTGGTCCATATGCACCACTAATTAGGGTTTACCACCAAGGGAGATTGCCTTGGCCGTAAACACCCTTTTGTTCTTGATTTCTTGATGTTAAGAAGGTGTAAACTATGTGATTCAAGTATATAACAAGCTAAGGGTAGTGTACTTACGTAATAGAAGCTTGAAAGGGTGATTAAGGTCCAAAAACACTAGTGTGTTCTTGGTGTTCTTGGCAAACTGAAGAAAACTTGAAGATCTATCCAAAAGAAGAGATTTCATGGATGAAATCATGTATATTCACTAGATATGGAAGGATATCAAGTCGAAAATGGAAAGATTACTTACATTTTTGAAGATTGGAAGCTAAAGTCTTAAGATCCTTGGGAGAGAATTCGAGTTCTAGGCTTGGAAATGTGAAAAGTGACTGAAAAATGACTAAGGACCTCATATGTAGCATGGAGTTTACGGCCACCATGGGTTTACGGCCGTAAACTCATGGTCCCTGGCCTTAAACTCCTCTTTTGAGGGTTTATGGCTTGCTTGATGGCTCACAAATTCAATTGACACTTCATTTCACTCATTCCTTTGGTGTACTAGGCTCTAAATGCTCAAACAGACTCAAAATAGTGCTAGAAGATTGCAGAAATGAGACAGACTTTGATTGAGTTTAAGAATTATACAAGATAGAAATTTCGGGTTGTCACATCATCCCCCCATTAGAGAGAATTTCGTCCCGAAATTAGAGTCTCACAAATAAGCTATTATAAATAACTAAACGAAAAGATGAGGATATTTCAATTTAAACTGATCCTCACGCTCCCAAGTGAATTCAGGTCCTCGCTTGGCGTTCCAGCGAACCTTCACTATCGGGATACGGCTTTGCTTCGTTTTCTTGACCTATCGTTCCATGATCTATACAGGTTCTTCCACAAAGTTGAGGCTCTCATTGATCTCGATCTCGTCAAGTGGGATTACAAGAGTCTCGTCGGACAGACACTTTTTCAAGTTAGAGACGTGGAAAGTAGAATGTACGTTACTGAGCTCGCGGGGTAAGTTGAGTTTGTAAGCTATAGGGCCGATTCTGGCAAGAATCTCGAAAGGCCCTACGTATCTTGGATTTAGCTTTCCACATTTTCCGAAGCGTATCAAGCCCTTCCAGGGTGAGACCTTCAATAGAACACGGTCGCCCACCTGGAATTCCAACGGTTTCCTTCGTTTGTATGCGTAGCTTTTCTATCGGTCTCTAGAGGCTTTCAATCGTTCACGAATCTGAACGATCTTCTCTGTCGTTTCCCGAATGATTTCCAGACCTGTGAGAGTGCTATCAGGAACTCTTCCTTTAGCTAACTGCGTGTCGCCCACCTCAGCCCAGCACAGAGGGGATCTGCACTTCTAGCCATAGAGGGCTTCAAATGGAGCAGCCTTTATGCTCGTGTGATAATTGTTGTTGTAGGAGAACTCGACAAGGGGTAAGTGAATATCCCATGCTTTTCCAAAGTCTATCACGCAGGCTCGCAACATATCTTCCAAGGTTTGAATAGTTCTCTCACTTTGTCCGTCGGTTTGTGGATGGTAGGTTGTACTCATGTCCAGCCTAGTTCCAAGGGAACTTTGTAGCGACTGCCAGAACCTCGAAGTGAATCTACTATCTCTATCAGAGATAATGGATATGGGAACACCATGCAATCGTACTATCTCCCTCAGATATGTTCTTGTTAGCTTCTCCATCTTGTCAGTCTCTTTGATCGGTAGGAAGTGTGCGAACTTTGTTAACCGGTCTACGATCACCCAAATGGTATCGAGGCCACCCGTAGTCTTGGGCAACTTGGTTATGAAGTCCATCGTGATCACCTCCCACTTCCATTCAGGTATCTCCAGTTGCTGAAGTAATCCTGATGGTTTCTGGTATTCGACCTTAACCTTAGCGCAAGTAAGGCATTTACTCACGAAGGTAGCAATCTCTGCTTTCATGTTAGGCCACCAGTATAACTTTTTAAGATCCATATACATCTTATCTGAACCTGGGTGGACGGAATATCGAGTGTTGTGAGCTTCGGTCATGACCAAGTCTCTGAAACCACCGTGTTTTGGTGTCCAGATCCGATCCACGAGATATAGGGTTCCGCTACCCTTGACCTCCAATTTCTTATCCATCCCTCACAGGGATTCACCCGCCACATTTTCAGGTTTCAAAGCTACGAGCTGAGCTTCCTTAATTTTTGTGGAAAAGTGTGAATGGATTGTCATAGTCAATGATTTGACTCTACGACCAGAATATTCTTTCTGATTTAGGGCGTCAGCTACTACGTTGGCCTTGCCGGGATGATAACGAATTTCGCATTCGTAATCACTGAGTAGCTCGACCCACCGTTGTTGTCTCATGTTGAGCTCCTTCTGGTCGAATATGTGTTGTAAGCTTTTGTGGTCTGTAAAGATAGTGATTTTTGTACCATACAGGTAGTGTCTCCAGATCTTTAGAGCAAACACCACTGCTCCTAACTCAAGATCGTGTGTGGTGTAGTTGACCTCGTGTGTCTTCAGCTGTCTTGAGGCATAGGCGATGACCTTACCTCGTTGCATCAGAACACAGCCGAGCACTTGATTGGACGCATCGCAATAGACTACGAAGTCTTCTATCCCTTCGGGGAGGGACAGTATCGGTGCGGTGCATAAGGCTCGTTTTAGCGTTTGGAACGCTTTCTCCTGCTTCTTTTCCCAGTCAAAGGCCACCCCCTTCTGGGTCAGTGTTGTAAGCGGTTTCGCAATCCGCGAGAAGTTCTGTATGAACCTGCGATAGTAGCCAGCGAGGCCTAGAAATTGACGAATTTCTGTAGAAGTCTTCGGTGCTGACCAGTTCTCAATGGCTTTGATTTTGGAAGGGTTCACGTGTATTCCCTCTTTGCTAACCACGCGCCCTAAGAATTCGACTCTTCGGATCCAAAATTCGCATTTCGAGAACTTCGCATAGAGCTTCTCCGATCGTAGTGTTTCCAAGACCTGTCGTAGATGTTAACTATGCTCCTCCTTACTACGAGAGTAGATAAGTATGTCATCTATGAAGACGATGACGGACTGATCCAAGTAACGACGACACACCCTATTCATGAAATCCATGAATACTGTGGGCGCATTGGTCAATTCGAACGGCATCACTAAAAACTCGTAGTGTCCATAACGAGTTCGGAAGGCTGTCTTCGGAACATCCTCCCCTAGCACTCGGAATTGGTGATACCCAAATCTCAGGTCTATTTTTGAAAAGAAGTTCGCCCCTTGAAGTTGGTTAAACAAATCGTATGCGAGGCAGAGGGTAACGATTTTTTATGGTTAGTTTGTTAAGTTCTCTGTAGTCGATGCACATACGGAACGATCCATCTTTCTTCTTGACGAACAAGATCGGTGCTCCCCAGAGTGAGAAGCTTGGCCTAATGAAGCCCTTGCTGAGCAATTCGTTAAGTTGACCGAATAGCTCCTGCATCTCAGCTGGTGCTAGACGATAGGGCGATTTGGCTACGGGGTAGCTCCTGGAACTAAGTCGATCCTGAACTCGACTTGATGTTGCGGAGGTAATCATGGGAGTTCTTCTAGAAAGATGTCGGGAAAATCGCGTACTACTGGAATGTTCTTAATGTCTTTCGTTTCTTGGCTCACATCGACAACATAAGCAAGGAATGCGCGACATTCCTTTCGCAAGAATTTCTGGGCTTGAATGCTCGAGATGAGGCGAAGGTTAGTGTCGGGTTTGTCGCTGTAGATTACTAGGGTTTTGCTAGACGGCAAATTAATGCGAACAGCCTTTTCATAACTCATGATGTCGGCACGATGAGCACTCAACCAATCCATACCGATAATGGCGTCGAAACTTTTGATTGAGACTGGCATGAGGTCGATTGGAAATGAATGGCTATCTAGTGTTAGTGAACAAACTATGTATATGTCGCTAGTACTCTCTAGAGCGCACTAGAGTTTCAACTGGGGTGGGAGGCACATTAGTACTACTCCCGCTAGTACTGGTTGAGTTGAATTGTGTTAGAGCTGCCGTAACAGCCGCATTCACAACAGCTTGGATAGTTGTTGGGTTGTATTGAGGAGAAGGAGTTTGATCTGGGGTTCTTGGAGTAGCGCGCCTGTTCGATCAATGCGGAGGCATCATGAAGTTATAAAATCACAAGGATGCAGATATCGGTAAGAGTAGAATGATGAGTGTGACTCATGGACTAACTCTTCATAGTCCAACAACACAATTGAAAGCATGATTGAATAGAAATCTAGTAATGGAAAGATGAAAGCATTTGGATAATCTCTTATAAAGTTAGATATCTGTCAATAATACTGGTATTACAGATGTAATGAGTTTTGGGAAAAATGACCTAAAAGAAGGTCTTACATCAAACCAAGATGAGAAAATTTGACAGAATTAAGACCTAACTATCGAAAGTTCAAGGTCTTAACATAGACAGGAAAACTAAAACTAGAGCTTTTACATAGTCCTAATTTATATCCAAAATAGAAAGTTGAGTAGGCTCTATCTGCGACGAGAACCACTAGAGTGAGTTCTTGATTCAGACAGACGGCGCCCCATGTCCCTCATGCGCCTTTCGGACATAGCCTGCCGAGCTTGAAGTTCCCTGACTTCGGCTTGGGTTTCAGTAAGTTCTCTCTGTAGAGCCGCATTCTGACTCTGATTCCTCGCCTGAGCAGACTCCAGATGACGAATGCGTACGGTATTGACTCCCGCATTAACATCAACCTCCATGGTTCGGTTGATAGCCGCTCTACCCTGCTCATCAGTACGAGCAACCATGCAGACTAGAATAGGCAAGATTCTGTCCGCTGAGCCTCCCTCGCTCAAGTCGTAGAAGCTTCGATCTCCGTTTTAGGGTAACGGCTGACCCTGTTCGTGGCTCCATCTGTTCAAGTTCACTGCCCACAGTGGTGTGGGACCTTGAAATGCTGGACGAGGGTTAGGATTTGGGATTTGAGCCACTGGGGGTAGGTTGTTGACTTCTGGTTCGGAGTCAGAACCATCCGAAAAGCCTTCTGCGAGGTGATCATCCAAAGGGATTGGATGATACTCTTCTGGTTCTGCTTCGAGCCATCCATCATTGCCGTTGTTGGGAAACTACGGGTCTCCGGGGATATGGAATCCAACCATGTTATCTACGCGAGAATAGGGGGTGAAAGAAATAGTTAATAGACATACTAATTAAGATAATTATAAGATGACCCTTACTAGTTACTCCAACATTTACGTATTGCATACCAGTTATATGCAACCAAGGCAGGATAGACCTTCGAATAAGTGACCCTAACTCTAAGCCCACAACCAAACAAGGAACAGGAAGTAAAGCAAAGATCACAGATTCTAAGTCTATAACACTCTAGTCACATGTAACCTTAGCGTATCCACTCTGCAACTATTGACATACTAATAAAGACCTTTTTAATTTGTACATAAGTAATTATAGTAACACAAAATACTCCTATAGTATTTTAAGTTTATTTTATGTTCTAATGTTTTCGTTGTAGTAGTGTTGGTAAGTTTTTAGACTTGCTGCAACATCATAAACAATCCTGGACACATGCTAATCACTTCTCGAAAAGATATAGTTGATCAGGCTATATCACTCCCAGATCTGATTATATGCCCCCAAGACTACTCATGCTGTCCAACAACCGTAATACTTTTGTTCTGTCCTAGTGACACTGATTTTAGTATGAATGCAGGTAGGTATACGTTGGTTAAATATTTTATTATTTAACAGTATAAACTCTTGCTCAGAGTATTTTAATCCCATTGTGTTTATAGATGTATATCTTTTATGGGTTGATATAGTCGATTCACTATAAACAATGCTCTGATACCAATCTGTCACACCCCAAAACCGGAACGGCAGCAACGTTCGGGGGCGGAGGACGTTATGTACAGTATCACAACAATGCATAATAGTAAACAAGCAACAACATTATCCATTGCATTAATAGTAATAATTTTAATACAAGTGTGTTCTGAAGTTTATAAGACACCAAAATGAATAATCAAAATAAAAGATGAGTCTTGAATGTGCTCCATCTTCTCAAAACCTGGCCATCGGTACCTGTCTATTGGCGACCTGAGAATACAAGTTATTTTGAAAGCGTAGATCAGCATTTAAGCTGGTGAGTTTATAAGTATTTTAGTGCCATTGTTTGTATAAGTTTGAAGAATGTACTTGTAAATGTTTGACGTAAAAGTTTGTAAGCGTTTGATGTATATGTTTGTTAACTTCCTAGAAAATCCTATATTTTCTACTAGTGTAGCCTTCTACCAAGACTCAACTGTTCTCTATGTTTGTTCTTTTGTAAAAGTGTGCGTTTTCCCGAGGTATGACTATCATTACCAAAATATAGTTTTTCATTACCGTTTATGTGAGAAGATCACAATTTGAATGAATATGGGAAACTAATGATGTACTAGTACTTTTATCTAGGTAACTACTAATGTACTAACTACCTTTTAAACTTGTTAGTTAATTAAGGTAAAATGTGATATGATCGTACCATACTAACTGACTAAAACACGACGATGAAAGACGTCGAAAGAAATGACATTTGGCACCCGTAGACTTGCAAGTCCCATTGTAGCTAGCAACAAGGTGTAGGATAGTCAATCCAGTATAGATCTATATGCAAATTCACGCTCCCCCTCCAGGAGATTCTGGTTACAAAACGAGCCATAGCAGTTATGCTATGCCCCGAAGTAGTATCTAACATTATTGTTATAGGATTCTTGTATTTGTATAGTATGTACTAGTATAGTGTATGTTCTCTCTGTCTAGTATGTAGTATGTTCTCTAGTGTATAGTATGTTCTCTAGTATGTGTGGATTCTCGTTATAGTATTCTCTATCTGTTTCTCGTTATAGTAAGTATTGTTTCTCGTTATAGTATTCTCTATCTGTTTCTCTTTATAGTGAGTATTGTTTCTCGTTATAGTATTCTCTATCTGTTTCTCTTTATAGTGAGTATTGTCTCTCATAATAGTATGTATTGACTTATGTATGAACTGACTCTTTGTATGTTTCGTTGTTCTAGTAATAGTATTAGTGACTTTCTAAACTATAACTATTATAGTTTACTAGCAATGTTGTTTGTATGTATGAACATGTTTGTATACCTTTGCTACCCAAAAGTATTGAACTGAGTGAAGGAACTTTTATATCTATACACATATACATAATATATAATTAAGATTCAAACAACCTTCGGACTAACAACCGATACCCTAAGTCCACAACCAAACAAGGAACAGGAAGTAATATGAGCTATCAGTCCTAAGTCCTTTCAATCCTACTTATATAACTATATCTATATAGATATGCATTTGACAAAATATAAGTTTAAAAATAAGTTTTGTAAAACATTTGAAGAGTTTAATAATAAATATTGATGACTTGATGTCAATTTGTTAAACGATTTAAAAGCAGTTTGTTTGATAACACAATTTGAAAAGTAAGAAATCCACTTGTTTGGTAGTTATTAATCACATGTGATTGATATAATAACTATAGTAGTTCAACTTGTATTCCCCCCATAAAAGCATTTAAAATCATTTAAAAGATAATTTAAGGGGTATGAACTCACCTGTAGTGAGTGGTTTGGATGAAAGTGTGGTATAGGATGCTAGGTGTCAAGTGAAGACTTGAGCATACACACGGATCCTATTCAGCATATAATGCCACATATATGTATAAGATTAGTGTTTATAACAACTAATAATGAAATGGAACAACCTTAGGGACTAGGAAACACTTGTAGTGAAGTGTTAAACCACTTAGGGTTGCATATAAGGGGTGTAGGGCCTCTTATTGGAGTTTACGGCCCAAATGGTAAGGCCCCCATGAGTTCACGGCCCATGGGTTTACGGCCCCATGAGTTTACGGCCGTAAAATCATGGTATTTTGTATCAAACTGGGTGTTAAGGTCTAACAAACTACCAAGAAGTGTTCTAGACTAAAGACCAAGCCTTAGGAAGAAGTTATGGTCCATATGCACCACTAATTAGGGTTTACGGCCAAGGGAGATTGCCTTGGCCGTAAACACCCTTTTGTTCTTGATTTCTTGATGTTAACAAGGTGTAAACGATGTGATTCAAGTATATAACAAGTTACAGGTAGTGTACTTACGTAATAGAAGCTTGAAAGGGTGATTATGGTCCAAAAACACTAGTGTGTTCTTGGCAAAATGAAGAACACTTGAAGATCTATCCAAAAGAAGAGATTTCATGGATGAAATCATGTATATTCACTAGATATGGAAGGATATCAAGTCGAAAATGGAAGGATTACTTACATTTTTTAAGATTGGAAGCTAAAGTCTTAAGATCCTTGGGAGAGAATTCGAGTTCTAGGCTTGGAAATGTGAAAAGTGACTGAAAAATGACTAAGGACCTCATATGTAGCATGGAGTTTACGGCCACCATGGGTTTACGGTCGTAAACTCATGGTCCCTGGCCGTAAACTCCTCTTTTGAGGTTTTATGGCTTGCTTGATGGCTCACAAATTCAATTGACACTTCATCTCACTCATTCCTTTGATTGAGTTTAAGAATTATACAAGATAGAAATTTCGGGTTGTCACATCATCCCCCCGTTAGAGAGAATTCTGTCTCGAAATTAGAGTTTCACAAATAAGCTATTATAAATAACTAAACGAAAAGATGAGGATATTTCAGTTTAAACTGATCATCGCGCTCCCAAGTGAATTCAGGTCCTCGCTTGGCGTTCCAGGGAACCTTCACTATCGGGATACAGATTTGCTTCGTTTGCTTGACCTCTCGGTCCATGATCTCTACAGGTTCTTCCACGAAGTTGAGGCTCTCATTGATCTCGATCTCGTAGAGTGGGATTACAAGAGTCTCGTCGGACAGACACTTTTTCAAGTTCGAGACGTGGAAAGTAGAATGTACGTTACTGAGCTCGCGGGGTAAGTTGAGTTTGTAAGCTACAGGGCCGATTCTGGCAAGAATCTCGAAAGGCCCTACGTATCTTGGATTTAGCTTTCCACACTTGCCGAAGCGTATCAAGCCCTTCCAGCGTGAGACCTTTAATAGAACACGGTCGCCCACCTGGAATTCCAACGGTTTCCTTCGTTTGTCTGCGTAGCTTTTCTGTCGGGCTCTAGAGGCTTTCAATCGTTCACGAATTTGAACGATCTTCTCTGTCGTTTCCCGAATGATTTCCGGACCTGTGAGAGTGCTATCAGGAACTCGTCCTTTAGCTAACTGCGTGTCGCCCACCTCAGCCCAGCACAGAGGGGATCTGCACTTCCGGCCATAGAGGGCTTCAAATGGAGCAGCCTTTATGCTCGTGTGATAATTGTTGTTGTAGTAGAACTCGACAAGGGGTAAGTGAATATCCCCTGCTTTTCCAAAGTCTATCACGCAGGCTCGCAACATATCTTCCAAGGTTTGAACACCTATATACTTGGAAAGTTTTTTCCTTGGAAAGTACTAAATTTCCCCTGCCTTTATTAGTCTCACCAGTCAATTCAAGGACAACACCTATATACTTTACCCTAGCTCTTGTCTTGTCATTCTTTACATAATGCAAATCCCTCCTTTCTTTCACAAAGTAGTTAGCAGTAACTTCTCTGGTCTTTTTCGTTTCTTTGAAAGTCTGACCAATCTTAAAAGCTTTTGTGTGAAACTCACCAGATGAACAAGCAACCAGTTTTAGAATGATTTTTAACAATTTCTTTCGAGGCTCTCGTTCACTAGAAAATGACTCAAACACATCAATATCTAAGACTTCTAAAGGTTCATCTTCAATGTCTTCATGTTCCTCTTTATTATTGTTTGTTTGATCAGGCTGCCCCAAGTCAATGTCTTCATCAACTACACTATAGAAGTCGATAATGTTCACCTCCACATCATCTATCAAAGGTTCCTCATCAAACACTGTATTTTTGCTCACCATGAAATTCACTTTCATATTCACTATCCTCGCTATCATGTGCAGTAGTCATTATATCTTCATCATTTATAACTGGTTCATTATCTATGATTGGATCATCATTCATGACTGGATCATAATCCATGACTGGCTCATTACCCTATATCAGTTGGGAAGATCCACCAAATTTTCCATATGGCACAACGGACCAAAAGTAGTCTACTTTTTTCCTAGAAGATCCAACATCTTTTCCCTTCTTTTGGTTTATATCTAGTTCAGGAGACACATCATTAACCAACTCCTCAATAATAACCTTTGTTCGGGATAAAAAAAACTTTTAACCCTTGTATGTCCATGCTCTATGTAAATACTTGGTTATTTTTTTCCACATAAGTTGACAATACACGCACATCCCCATCGTTTCCTAGAAGTAAGAGATCGAAGTCCAACTCTACTTCTAGAATAAGAAAATGATAATACAAAGTTTTCCCTTCTATGTACCCTATTTCCTGAACCATTGTATCCAATTCATGCATAGAGAAAACGTCAATATCTACGAAGTCAACATAGTCTATTGTTCCATCTACGTATCTTCTCTCGGGGCCTTTGGTGAATATCCCATTGTGATTGATTTTTAGTGTGAAGTACTTGCTTATTCCCTCTGAAACAAAGAATAACAAACAAAATTTCAACTATTTTGGCGTAATTTAAAATCGATAAAATGTATGAACATATTAGTAAGTAACTTACGGTACAACTTTTCCAAATCATAGTTTGATGCTTGCGTGTTTCTGGAACGAACTGACCATAACGTTAACACAATTATCATCTTCAATCGAATTGGAAGATGATCCTTGCATTGGAGAAGACGACGATGAATGTGAAAGGTTTATGGGTAGTTGGAAGATGATCTTTGTAGTAATTGGAAGGATCATCCGTATATTATGCATAATTAAGGATTACATTGATGGCTAAATAAAAAGACCAAAATACCCCTCACTAACAGTACAAAGTAACGGGGTTAGGTTTAAGGACCAATCGTGCAATGAAATGAAACCATAAGGACCAGTGGCGTGACTTTTTCCTAGGAAGTCCTCAAAGTGAGATATTTTGTAAACCACAGGGACCAATTATGAAATTTTGTCTACAATATATGCAACATTTCCCTAAAAGTAGAAAGCTACCCACACTACTACAAAGAGGCACATAGGACACACTCTGTAAGACCCGGTTATTGAAAAACCGACTTCTAATATGCAAAAACCGGTCTTAATGAATATAAAACTAATAAGGCATGCTTTACATTAAGGAACTGAGCTCTTTTAAGCATCTACAAAACCTGGTTTATGTTTATATTGAACCGGTATATATTTTGTCTTCATATGCCCCAGTTATAAAAATGGGAGCGGTTCTAATATTTATATGAATTTGGCACTATAGTTTTCATATGCCCCAATTATATGAATACAAACCGGGCTCTTTTCATGATAAAAAGACCCGACTTAAAACCGAGTTCTATTATGAGTTACGCATAGGATTCACCGGTATAAAACCTAGTTGCAAAAACGAGTTCTTTAACCTATTTAACCGGGTCCTTTAACCCTTTTGTAGTGGTGACATGGATATGTGTTTGTTAAAAAATTGCATAAAAAGGTAATATTATTAATCCTTTAGTGATTCTCAATTTTGGTAAGGTGTTAAGTTTTGGCATGATAAAAGATAATGACTAATGATGTATTTTGTTCGCTATAAAGTTTGTCAAAATCTTGATTTTACTTTAATGTGAAATCGTGGTTAATACTTTTAATATTATAAAGCAATAATAACAATGATAATTGTAATACACTCTTCACTCATTAGCACTCATGTCAGCATACAAATAAGACAAAATTACACAAGTGGTCTCCATAGTTTATCAAATGCCACAACTTTAGTCCTTGATTTTTTTTTTATTAACTTGATCCCTGTGATTTCTAAAATTTTCATAAAGTGCATCCAACAGGAATAGAACCTATGAATTTTATCGATTGATCCTTGAGCCACATAAAATGACTAACATACACTTTTTATTTAATTTTATCTTTTCTTTTATATAAGAGATGTCTTTATATAATATAAATTTAAAAAGAAATAAAAAATAAATAAAATAACCAACAACTACCAACCTAACCTCATTCCACACGTTCTCGTCACCCTGTCCCCTTCGTTTTTCATCCTGCAACCTCCATCGTAGTTTTTCTTGCCACCTTCATCATACACAAAAAGTTTATCAATGAGATGCAGATAAAAATTATCTAAATTTTCAACAGTGGTAGCGAATAAGGATTGAAACAACAAGAGAAGTAATGAAAAATTACATAATCACATATCTAGCTGGAACTCTTGCTTTAATCCACTATGGGAAAAAGCTACTTAAATCCACTAAAAGATTACAGATACTTCAAGCATCATTATTTCCAAGCATACTAAAACCGATCAAAATAATCAATATTCCAAGCAACCAGTTGTAACAGATAATGATTTGATGGTGTTTTTTTCAATGGTTCTTAAGTAAAAGTTTCCATCTATTCAAAAACCCAGATTTCCAAAAGATTAAATCGATTTCAGCTTGTATCCACAAAGCTCTTAAACCTAGAAACCCACCAAAAAAATGAGTTCCAATTGATAAGTCACCATTCTCTTTAATCAATTACACACTATTTTCAACTTTCAGTTAAACTTTTAGGTCATTTGTAAGTTCTCATACTAAAAATAACACAAACCCACAAGTAATTTCAATATTCCTCAGTTATCCTAAAGACATTTCAAATAAACTTAGACTGTTACCTTTAATTATGTCAAATTGGAGTATTTAGGAGGGCTTAGATTTGTTAAATGTAAGAAACCATTGAATTTGGGCCTCCTACGACCATAATTGCCTCCGATCAACGATGCATTGCTGTTGTGATCGTCTTCTCCCGTCCTACAGCTGGCCAAATAGGAGCAGTCTTGGCTGATGCTTCATTTCGTCGCTTTCTATCTATCTGTATGTCTATCTATCTCTCTCTCTCTCTCTATATATATATATATATATATATATATATATATATATATATATATATATATATATGTGTGTGTGTGTGTGTGTGTGTGTGTCTTGATTTACCTCTCCTGGTGAAGCTCACTTTCTCTCTATATCATTCCTCTTTCTTCCACAATCAAACACAAGACACATTCATACACATCACATCCTAAAAGTTTTCTATTTCTCATTTCCCCTATTTCCTTCTCCTTTACATGCATACCAATTATGTTAGGTAGATTATGTGAATAAAGTATGTGGGGGGTGGGGTGGGGGAAGGGGAGAGGTTAGGGTACAGGTAAGGAGGGGTAGGGGTATTTTGATTTCATTTTCTTTTTTCTATTTTTTAATTTAATTAAAAATAGATGAAAGAAATTAAAAGGGTAAAAATGTCATTTCATGTGGCTAAGGGACCATTAATGCAAGTTTTAGGAACCAAAGGAAACAAGCTTGTCAAAACAAATTAACAAGGACTGAAGTTATGACCTTTGGTAAAGTATATAGTTATTTATGTAGTTTTATCTAATAATAAAAGATGTTGAATTATTTTTGTATTAAGATTTTATTTAGCCATTTAGTAAAGTTAATCCTAGATAACTTTTTATTTATAGTTGTCTTTTTTTCTCATTGTAATTTAGTTTTTTCGTTTAATAATAAACATTAGCCGTATTCTTTTTATTTTGTTTTTGGATTATAGTTATATGGTATCAAATCTCTATTCGATCCATGTATGTGATTTGACATTATAACATTTTTTGGGGATACCCCACTTGACTAACAAGGTGTATAATAATGTGTTTCTAACAAGGAGGTCCTGACTTCAATCTTATGCATATACTAACTTTCCTTTCTAACAAAAAAATAACATTTTTTTGGTTTCGATCTCATTTTTGCTGCATATGTTTTTGCACTTGTTAGTATTTGATTCTTGTGATTGTTATCTGTAATACTCCAAAAATCATAGAAATTTAAATTTTTCAAAAATAACCAATATCTATAATTTTTTACAAAAGGACCATTGTTTCAGAAGTAAAGTCATATCAGAGTGTCTTCAAAAATCAATATCATGGAAGTAGGAAGATGTGCATGGTCAGGCCTTCGCTTTCCCACGATCCTCTGAAGTACCTGAAATAATAAACTGAAACTATAAGCCAAAGCTTAGTGAGTTCCCCCAAAGTACCACCACGCAACATAAAATATACATAAATTAGCATGTTGGGTCCAGAACCTCCTGGTTGGATTACCCTAGCCCACAACCTCCCGGTTCAATTGCCCTGCATACCACATACTGGGTCCACAACCTCCCGGTTGGATTACCTTGGCCCACAACCTCCCTGTTGGAATGCCCCGGTCTGTTGAATGACAGCACAAATCAGTAGTCTCAATCAGCATAACATGTCGACATATAATAGACAACAAGTATACTCAACAAACAAATGATCATACATCCAATAATCATAGGTAGTCTTACAGGTCTATCGCGCGCTCAACATATCAACAACAGTATAAAACAAGTTATCAAACCAATGACCCGGCAGTGGTGCCTTCAACCCGCAAGTACAGTGAGGAAAACTCACCTCTCAGTCTGAAAAGATCTCTGACATAACACATCTCCGAATAACAGCTCAACCAGTCACCTAAACACCAAATAGTAACAAATCTCGAATACCACTCAAATTACCTAAAATACCCTTAGGTCAAACTTGTCCAAAGTCAAAAAGTAAAAAGTCAAACTTTGGTCAACATTACAGAGCACGCTAGATGTACCCAACCTGATGCGAGGCGTACTTAGCCCTTGACCAGAATCGCGAGGTTGACATAGTACGCTCAACGTACCAGTCTGTACGCCCAGTGTGACAACCGTCAAATTAAAAGTCAACAAGTCAAAGTCAACAAGTTAAAGTCAAAGTCAAAATCATCAAGTCAAATTCAAAATCAACAAGTCAAACTTAATTAGCACTTGTATGCTAAAAGTTATTCTATGTATAAAATGTGCATTTGTATGTCAAGGATTCAAGTGTTGCAGATATTCTAAGTGTTAATAATGTAAAAACCCTAAAAACGGAGTTAAACGCGTCAAAACACGACTAAGGACCCTCTCGGGGACTTAAAACAATCATAAACGAAGTATAACGGGGTTCACGAACCTTACATTACGAGATTATGTGATAATAATGGCTAAGATTAAATCTCTCCCAAATCTCTCCAAGTATGTGAAATCTCTCCCAAATCTCTCCAAGTATGTGAAATCTCTCCCAAATCTCTTCAAGTATGTGAAATCTCTCCCAAATCTCTCCAAATAGGTGAAATCTCTCCAAGTATGTGAAATCTCTCCCAAATCTCTCCAAGTATGTGAAATCTCTCCAAGTATGTGAAATCTCTCCAAGTATGTGAAATCTCTCCGAGTATGTGAAATCTCTCCCAAATCTCTCTCAAAATCTTTCTCAAACTTTTTATAGTCATCCGGGTCATCCCGACCCTTAACTTGGTCAAAAATCACGCAAAACGGAAAGATTTCTCGAAAAACAGCTAATTAGAGCCGAAACCCTTCTTAGGAACCGAAACCCCTCTTAGGAACCGAATCTCTTAGGAGCCGAACGAGCCGAACCTCTTAGGAACCGAACCTCTCCTGTCAGAACCAAACATGTCAGAAGCGAACCCTCCTCAGGACCGAACTTGCAAGAAGCGAATCAGGCATCTCGGACCGAAGCTCAGCAGACCGAGACCTCGGACCTTCGGTCTCCTCCTCCTCCTCTCGGTTCCTTCCTCTTTCCCTCTCGGCTCCCACCCTCTTAGAGCCGAACCTCGCAGGTTCGGTCCATATTGCCCGATTTTCGACCACTTTCGCTTCCTAAGCCCGTTTTTGATGGGATTTTTTCACCAAATTCATATTTTTATCATTTTTAACCTCCAGAACTCTTATTTTAATTATTTTTCAAGGATTTATTAATTATAAATCATTCTTTTACATTAAGAAGAGTATCCTACACCACAAGTGGGTCAAGTGTGCCCACTTGCCTCCTATGTGTCACTCTCTCATTGATCCAACCTTATCCACATCACACAAACCAAGGCAAACATCCCTTCACCCTAGCCACTTGCTCCAGCAACCCTCCATATAAAGAAATGTCTGGGATTTCCTTGATCATTTGCTTCACCATCAAAGACATCTACACTTCTTAAGCCATCAAGAGAGCCTCTTTTCTCTCAACTTTCAGCCACACTTTTGATGTGTTCTTGAGTCATTTATTCACTTATTAGTAAGTATTTACTTCTAACTCAAGTGCTATTAAATGTTTTCATAACACTCTTGGATCATCTACACACATATTAACACGAAATCGTTCTTAGGATCATCCAAAAACTTCGTGTGTTCATCAAACGTTCTAGACTTGAAACTCATCATCTTCAACCTTCCATCCTTCAAGAAATCTCTCAAGGTGAGTTCATACCCCTACATTTTCTAGTTTTCTTCAGTTTTCAGGGGGCAATACAAGTTAAAACACCAAAACATATTCAAAACATAACTTGACAGATTACAACAGAAAAGTTGTGACCTGTTCATGAACTGTTTTACCCAACTTAAACTTAATATTTTTCAAAACTGTTTCATATGCATGTAGTTCAGGTTTATACCTTTAAGATGACTACTTGCACATCTCCATACGATTTTTCTACGATTTATGGTGATTTTGACAAAACTGCCTATCATTTCAGAAACGAATTCGGACCAGTCTGTGATTATGAACACTTTGACATAAGTTAGAGACTTCTAAAAATCATAATAAAAATTATGAATAAACTAGACACATTTTCTAAACTCTTAGAGTTTACGGAGTTAGTTTTCGACTTCTCATGATTTTTCTATGATTTTTCTAAAACAGTGCAGAAAGGTTAAAAACTAGTTAATAGCTTACAACTTTCATAACACTTTGTAACATGTTGAGCAAAGTGCATAACAATAAGTTTCTAAATGTTTGGATGCATTCTTGTTAATTTACCATCATAAACATAAATTAGTCATTCATGTTAAGGCTTTTCCTCCATTCATTTCGAACACATATAATAAACTACATTAAGTATAGTTTATGAATTTTCGATAAAAGCATACTACATGGAAAAGGTTTTACTCTCAAAACAAAAGGGTTTTTCATATACTACATGATAAACTAGAATAGTAATAGTTTATGGATTCATGTCACAAATTTATTTTCATAAAAGGTGATTTCACTTCCACCCGGGAAGAGGTTTTATACTCAAACTATATGTAAACTAGTTAACGTAAATTGTGCGACACGTCTTCATTGTACTCTTTGAGTACTGGTTAAAAATCCTGAATTTAGTTATAGCCAGAGTCTCTTATAGGGAAAGCGTGATAATTGTGTATAGATCTATATTGGGATTAACAACCCACACCCATGCTGCTTGCATAAGTCCGATCGGCCGATCGGGGTGACAAATGTCATTTCGTTTCCGATGTCTAAAGAACGTCGGAGCAGGTCGTCCTGTCGTACTATGGTTATAACGACTCACATAGGGAGTTAACAATCTTTCAAGTTTACAAGGAAAATTCTACTTTGAAAAGGGGTTTTACTTCTAAATTAAACGAGTTTATATCGATTTAAACTTGCATGAATTACTTTAAGTATGGAAAGATACTTGTACATAATCTCGGTCTTGATAATTAAGACTACATGACTTATTATAAGGAAAATATTGGATTTTCTTTGGAAACACATTACCATTACGAACATTATAAGTACAAAACACACACATATTCTCGGTCTTGACAATTAAGACTACATGACTTATTATAAGGAAAATATTGGATTTTCTTTGGAAACACATTACCATTATGAACATTATATGTACAAAACACACACATATTCTCGGTCTTGACAATTAAGACTACATGACTTTTATAAGGAAAATATTGGATTTTCTTTGGAAACATACTTCTATCAAAACTACATTTCATCTAAAATTGTTAGACTCCAGCTATAATTGCTAAGTGTATATGCTACAGTTGTATAAGAATCTAGTCACAATCGACTTAGAATTGGTGGGTCCGCCTTATTTCCTGTTCCTTGTTTGGTTGTGGACCTAGGGCAGACCTATTATATTCGACGGTTTATTTAACTTAAATTTTATATAACTTATATACACTGGGTAATTATAGAAGGAATCTACGTGTCTTTCTAGGGTACATTATTTCATAACATAGGAGAGTTCATTTCGCGTTTAATAAAGAAAATATTGAATCATACTCCATCGCTTTTTACAAGGAAACAACTTCTTTCTCAAATAAAACTCTGATGAACTCACCAACTTAATTGTTGACACTTTTTCAAACTACTTGTATTCTCAGGATTCAGTGAAACAGGAAATCAACCGCTTTTGAGGATGGGACATTAAATCGTCAAACATTTCATTTTGTCATCATAGTGTAATTGATTTGAAACATGTAAAACATACTATGGTATAACTTTTTCAATTATATTTATGATGATTGTATTTACTTTGAGCACTATTATACTCGTTGTTGTGATACTATACATGAAGTCCTCCACCCCCGGACGTTTCCGCCATCCTTGGTTTGGGGTGTGACAGATTGGTATCAAAGCATTGTTTATAGTGAAATAAGTATATCGAACCACATAAGATATACAAACTATAAATGCATTGGGACTAAAGTCTCTGATCAAACATTTTCAATTAACTATACTTTTAGAAATAAATAATTTCTTGTTAGAAGTATGAGTGCATGCATACATACTAGTACAATATCATACCTAAGATAACACAAAAGTTAAAAATAGAGGAGTTGTGCAATGTGAATATGCCCTGGGATATGCAGTCAAGTCTGGGAGGAATATAGTCTGATCAACTATATTCGTCCGAGAAGTGACTAGTATATGTCGGGGGATGGTCATAGTGGACAACAAGTCTATCAAATCACCAACACCCATACCAGAAAATCGTTAACAACCAAACATAACATTTTAAAATACTATAGGAGTATTTTGTGGTGCTATAACTTATGTGAAAACTAAACAGATTCTTGCTAGTAGGTGTACAATCACTAAATGGATACGCGAAAGTTATATATAACTTAGAAATATAACTGGTATGCACCGTGTCATTATAGAAGTAACTAAGGAGGATCAAACCCCTAAAAGTATTTCTAGGAATATGATTATCATATGCCTCTTATCTCACCCCTATTCTCGCACGGACATCATGACAAGATCTTACTTACCAGGAGGCCCCTACTTTCCAAACCCGGAGAGTTAGTGGGTGATGAGAAAAAGAGTTGGAGGTGGAGCCATAGGTCGACAACTCTCCTTACATAGCCAGGACTCTCACAAACCGTCTCGACTACATCGAACCTATGCCCCGTTGGGCAGCATTGATCGAGGGGTGGAGTCGCCATCAGCAACAACAATCGCCATTTGGGGATGTATTGTCGTGAGCAGAGTTCATTTTACTCACAAGACCTTGTAGATTAGGTCTATGAGTATGCGTTGGTGCTACTCCCCTCCATGTGTAGGCCCGACCCTGCGAGTTAGTGATTACATTAGTCAAGAGATTTAATTGCGGTCCAAACTTTTCCTTGCAATAAGGTGGTGTAGACCTGCATCAGGCACAAAATTTTCTCAAAAACTAAATATAATAGAATCATGCAAATGAAAGGGGCATGCGTATTATTTCATTAGGAGCAATACTACTAAGAATTCATAAGTTTATTATATATAGACTCTCGTTATGAATTGTTTTTTGAACACCATAAAAACTGGAACACGATACACTCAGAACTAAGATAAAATAACTCTCGACATATAAACCCTTATTCAATACTCATTAAACCTCATGGTTGAAAGGTGCCTTTCCATAGACCTATAGGGTGCGGTCATACCAGCACTAATACACCGGATCTCATTAGAACTCCTCAGCTAAGCGTGTTTGGACAAACATAACCCTAGGATGGGTAACACTTAACACTCGTACAAAACCTACTTCTACCCACTACCATAACTCCGTCTCAGGAACGTTAGCAGAAACATCAAGAATAGTTCAGTAAAATGCGAAATTTATATATGTGTATATAAATGATAAGGATATAACTAGAGATAATCATCCCCACTCACGAAATCGTTTCTCCCCCATGCAACAGAGTTATGTCTTCACAAGGAGGTAATCAGCCAATAAGCAAGACAGCAATCCTGCAGATAGACTCTGCTACTTTTCAAGTTGCGGTCGCGACAGCCGTGACAGCCGTCATGGCACAACTCAATGCTAACAACGCCAACAGAGGTGAAGACGGTGTTGACAATTCTAACCGCATTAACAGTCAAGAACACCAGCGGGTGCCTACCCACGAGGACGCCTCAGACCACAAACCTAAGAACAAGAAACGAAAATTTTGGGACAAAAAGAAGCGCAACCTATCTCAAAAACGCGCTAAAAGACAACAATCCGTGGCTGCCCCTGTAATCACAACATCAGTCCCGACTCATGCCTCGACACTAGCCACAACGTCTGTCACTCAAGCACCGGTCAGACAATATATGGGAACACTTCCAAAGTGTAACAAGTGTGGCTACCATCACAATGGATCTTGCCGGGTGTTTCACTGTAAAAACTGCAACAAGAACGGACATACTACCCGTTTCTGCAGGACCCAGACCCAACACATCGCTTCAATCACCAACACCAGTGTAAGTCCAGTATGCTACCTATGCGGTGAAACGGGACACTTCAAGAGAGACTATCCAACTGAGAGGAATGACGGGGGAACAGGAGGAGTGTGACAACCAAACCAGCAGGAGCAACAAGGAACCTTATTAGGACTTTTGTAATGTTTCCAACAACAAAAACATTTAAGTACCATATGTTTTTAATGAAATTGATATGTTTGCTAAAATTGCCGTATATCAAAAAGTAGTTAAAATACTCTCTCGTTCAATCAAATCAAAGACACTTATATATGATCTTAGGATCATTACCAGTAAGCTAGGGATAACTTGGTATATACATCAAGAGTAATTATAATCAAAATACTAAAGACTTAAAGAGAATAATTCCGTCTTGACTCCTATTCCATGTCTAGTAGTGGGATTAGGGTAAAGCCACTCACTCGACGGTTTCATCAATACCAATTTGCATACGACTTACATATACTGATCGATCATAAAATGATCGGCCGGGGATCATGATATAAGATATCATTACTAGATATCGGAACACACTAACAAGAATCACATGATACTCTATCTCCCTAACGAACAATTCGTACGAAAACAACTTATCACATGTATTACTAAAAAGATATGTTGTCGTCATTCGATGACGATTGGTATAGTCCTCACTTTCCCGATTAAACGGCTACGAAAAGACCCTTCACCTAACCCACTGAATATCGAAAACCTTCGTCTCTCATAAGTGCAAATCCGACACGGACCTCCGGGTCATCCCTTGCTGCAAAACCCCAAAAACACTCACCAGAGGAGTATTATACCTTCCGCACCTTTTTATTCCTAGTAAACCCTTCGAGAATAGCACACGTATAACAAGACAAGATCAAGCACCGAAGCTTGGGACAGATACGGTTAGTCTATCACTACAAAGTGTATACGCGAGTATAATATATAATTAAGATTCTACGAACGTTGGATGTGTGTTTCCGCTCTATTTCCTGTTCTTTGTCTGGTTGTGGACTTGGGGCAGAGTCACCCATCCAACTGTCTTACCAATCCCAATTACATACGACATATATACGCGAGTTAATGATAGATGGACCAAGTACGAGTCATACCATGAACCTCGGGATAAGGCTACCCAGGAGTGCGAGTGAACGTTCTACAATCCAAATAAGTTTAGTCTTGCAAACCAAACCCATACGCTCCCTACCGATCTAATCAAACGAGAAACACTAACGAAGGCCCTATGCAGCACTCCGAGGGGAAGTTATTACTTATGACTTAGTATAAATTCGAGAAAGGTTGAAAGCATCTCGAAACCGACGAAAGAACTACACAGATTAGCTACACAAACCCTCGGAATTGTGGTTTGGTGACCGAGTTCTACCGAAGGCCTCACCATTCAAAAGGATGATATGTTTCGGTAAACATGGGAAACTAAATCCAAGGTACAACGGACCAATCGAAATCCTCACTAGGATTGGCCCGGTAGTATACAAACTCCGACTTCCCCAAGAACCTAATAATGTACAATCCAACCATCCACGCGTCGAATTTAAAGAAATGTATGTCCGACGAGACTCTTGTGATACCTCCCAACGAAATCAAAGACGTATCCCTGTTGTGAGGGTCTGTTGGATCGTAAAACAAAGACCCGAGTTCACCTGGGAACACGAAGACCAAATGAAGCAAAAAATACCCACATCTATTCCCCAAACCCTTGATGTCCCACACAAAATGCAAATTTTGGGACGAAATTCCTTCTAACGGGGGGATAATGTGACAACCGTCAAATTAAAAGTCAACAAGTCAAAGTCAAAGTCAAAATCATCAAGTCAAATTAAAAATCAACAAGTCAAACTTAATTAGTACTTGTATGCTAAAAGTTATTCTATGTATAAAATGTGCATCTGTATGTCAAGGATTCAAGTGTTCTAGATATTCTAAGTGTTAACAATGTAAAAACCCTAAAAAGGGAGTTAAACGCGTCAAAACACGACTAAGGACCCTTTCGGGGACTTAAAACAATCATAAACGAAGTATAACGGGGTTCACGAACCTTACATTACGAGATTATGCGATAATAATGGCTAAGATTAAATCTCTCCCAAATCTCTCCAAGTATGTGAAATCTCTCCCAAATCTCTCCAAGTATGTCAAATCTCTCCCAAATCTCTCCAAGTATGTGCAATCTCTCCCAAATCTCTCCAAGTAGGTGAACTCTCTCCCAAATCTCTCCAAGTATGTGAAATCTCTCCAAGTATGTGAAATCTCTCCCAAATCTCTCCAAGTATTTGAAATCTCTCCAAGTATGTGAAATCTCTCCCAAATCTCTCCAAGTATATGAAATCTCTCCCAAATCTCTTCAAGTATGTGAAATCTCTCCCAAATCTCTCCAAATAGGTGAAATCTCTCCAAGTATGTGAAATCTATCCCAAATCTCTCCAAGTATGTGAAATCTATCCAAGTATGTGAAATCTCTCCAAGTATGTGAAATCTCTCCCAAATCTCTCCAAGTATGTGAAATCTCTCCAAGTATGTGAAATCTCTCCCAAATCTCTCCAAGTATGTGAAATCTCTCCAAGTATGTGAAATCTCTCCCAAATCTCTCTCAAAATCTCTCACAAACTTTTTATAGTCATCCGGGTCATCCCGACCCTTAACTTGGTCAAAAATCACGCAAAACGGAAAGATTTCTCGAAAAACAGCTAATTAGAGCCGAAACCCTTCTTAGGAACTGAAACCCCTCTTAGGAACCGAACCTCTTAGGATCCGAACCTCTTAAGAGTCGAACCTCTTAGGAACCGAACCTCTTAGGAGCCGAAACCCTCCTGTCAGAACCGAACATGTCAGAAGCGAACCCTCCTCAGGACCGAACTTGCAAGAAGCGAATCAGGCATCTCGGACCGAAGCTCAGCAGACCGAGACTTCGGACCTTCGGTCCCTCCCTTCGGACCTTCGGTCTCCTCCTCCTCCTCTCGGTTCCTTCCTCTTCCCCTCTCAGCTCCTACCCTCTTAGAGTCGAACCTCGTAGGTTCGGTCCATATTGCCCGGTTTTCGACCACTTTCGCTTCCTAAGCCCGTTTTTGACGGGATTTTTTCACCAAATTCATATTTTTATCATTCTTAACCCCCATAACTCTTATTTTAATTATTTTTCAAGGATTTATTAATTATAAATCATTATTTTACATTAAGAATAGTATTCTACACCACAAGTGGGTCAAGTGTGCCCACTTGCCTCCTATGTGTCACTCTCTCATTGATCCAACCTTATCCACTCACACAAACCAAGGCAAACATCCCTTCACCCTAGCCACTTGCTCCAACAACCCTCCATATAAAGAAATGTCTGGGATTTCCTTGATCATTTGCTTCACCATCAAACACATATACACTTCTTAAGCAATCAAGAGAGCCTCTTTTCTCTCAACTTTCAGCCACACTTTTGATGTGTTCTTGAGTCATTTATTCACTTATTGGTAAGTATTTACTTCTAACTCAAGTGCTATTACATGTTTTCATAACACTCTTGGATCATCTACACACATATTAACACGAAATCGTTCTTAGGATCATCCAAAAACTTCGTGTGTTCATCAAACGTTCTAGACTTGAAACTCATCATCTTCAACCTTCCATCCTTCAAGAAATCTCTCAAGGTGAGTTCATACCCCTACATTTTCTAGTTTTCTTCAGTTTTCAGGGGGCAATACAAGTTAAAACACCAAAACATATTCAAAACATAACTTGACAGATTACAACAGAAAAGTTGTGACCTGTTCATGAACTGTTTTACCCAACTTAAACTTAATATTTTTCAAAACTGTTTCATATGCATGTAGTTCAGGTTTATACCTTTAAGATGACTACTTGCACATCTCCATACGATTTTTCTACGATTTATGGTGATTTTGACAAAACTGCCTATCATTTCAGAAACGAATTCGGACCAGTCTGTGATTATGAACACTTTGACATAAGTTAGAGACTTCTAAAAATCATAATAAAAATTATGAATAAACTAGACACATTTTCTAAACTCTTAGAGTTTACGGAGTTAGTTTTCGACTTCTCATGATTTTTCTATGATTTTTCTAAAACAGTGCAGAAAGGTTAAAAACTAGTTAATAGCTTACAACTTTCATAACACTTTGTAACATGTTGAGCAAAGTGCATAACAATAAGTTTCTAAATGTTTGGATGCATTCTTGTTAATTTACCATCATAAACATAAATTAGTCATTCATGTTAAGGCTTTTCCTCCATTCATTTCGAACACATATAATAAACTACATTAAGTATAGTTTATGAATTTTCGATAAAAGCATACTACATGGAAAAGGTTTTACTCTCAAAACAAAAGGGTTTTTCATATACTACATGATAAACTAGAATAGTAATAGTTTATGGATTCATGTCACAAATTTATTTTCATAAAAGGTGATTTCACTTCCACCCGGGAAGAGGTTTTATACTCAAACTATATGTAAACTAGTTAACGTAAATTGTGCGACACGTCTTCATTGTACTCTTTGAGTACTGGTTAAAAATCCTGAATTTAGTTATAGCCAGAGTCTCTTATAGGGAAAGCGTGATAATTGTGTATAGATCTATATTGGGATTGACAACCCACACCCATGCTGCTTGCATAAGTCCGATCGGCCGATCGGGGTGACAAATGTCATTTCGTTTCCGACGTCTGAAGAACGTCGCAGCAGGTCGTCCTGTCGTAGTATGGTTATAACGACTCACATAGGGAGTTAACAATCTTTCAAGTTTACATGGAATATTCTACTTTGAAAAGGGGCTTTACTTCTAAATTAAACGAGTTTATGTCGATTTAAACTTGCATGAATTACTTTAAGTATGGAAAGATACTTGTACATAATCTCGGTCTTGATAATTAAGACTACATGACTTATTATAAGGAAAATATTGGATTTTCTTTGGAAACACATTACCATTACGAACATTATAAGTACAAAACACACACATATTCTCGGTCTTGACAATTAAGACTACATGACTTATTATAAGGAAAATATTGGATTTTCTTTGGAAACACATTACCATTATGAACATTATATGTACAAAACACACACATATTCTCGGTCTTGACAATTAAGACTACATGACTTTTATAAGGAAAATATTGGATTTTCTTTGGAAACATACTTCTATCAAAACTACATTTCATCTAAAATTGCTAGACTCCAGCTTTAATTGCTAAGTGTATATGCTAGAGTTGTATAAGAATCTAGTCACAATCGACTTAGAATTGGTGGGCCCGCCTTATTTCCTGTTCCTTGTTTGGTTGTGGACCTAGGGCAGACCCATTATATTCGACGGTTTATTTAACTTAAATTTTATATAACTTATATACACTGGATAATTATAGAAGGAATCTACGGGTCTTTCTAGGGTACATTATTTCATAACATAGGAGAGTTCATTTCGTGTTTAATAAAGAAAATATTGAATCATACTCCATCGCTTTTTACAAGGAAACAACTTCTTTCTCAAATAAAACTCTTATGAACTCAACAACTTAATTGTTGACACTTTTTCAAACTACTTGTATTCTCAGGATTCAGTGAAACAGGAAATCAACCGCTTTTGAGGATGGGACGTTAAATCGTCAAACATTTCATTTTGTCATCATAGTGTAATGGATTTGAAATATGTAAAACATACTATGGTATAACTTTTTCAATTATATTTATGATGGTTGTATTTACTTTGAGCACTATTATACTCGTTGTTGTGATACTATACATGAAGTCCTCCACCCCCGGACGTTTCCGCCATCCTTGGTTTGGGGGTGTGACACCCAGTGTTCGAGGCCTTCCATTAATCCTTCTGTTAAGAGCTTGTTCCATTAAGCTTTTTCATCCATTTCTCAGATCTGACTCTAAACTAACGTCCTTCACCATTAAGTTTCCAACTTTATGGTGTTTCATGGCTAGCGAATGCCCAAGTATTAAAACCCTATCTTCTTAACCCCTTAAGTTTCCTCATCGCTTGCATGGAGTGAAAGGAAGCTCGAAGATCACATTTTTATCACTCAAACTACCCTAAAACGTCTAGAAGGATAGCTCATTGGGTCTAGAGTAGCTCATACCCAATAGAAACAAGAATCTTGGGCTAATAAGCATAAACTTTTGACATAAACTACATCTGGTGATATGATCATCAACTTCAGAACTTTATACCTGAAAATGAAGCATGGAGGTGAGGTGTTCCTGGATCTATGTGGTCTTGATCTTCCAAGTTGTTGCTTCTCTCTTCTCCTTGCTTCAAAGGCACCACAAACACACACTTTGAAGCTCAAAGGAACACACACAAAAGATTAGGGTTGCAATGGACGAAATGAGGGTTGGAGGCTGGTGAATGAGTGAGCATTAGAGAGTTAATGATGTTTATATAGGGTCTAAAACCTAAAAATTAGGGTTTGTGGATCACGCATGTACGCACAACGTACGCTACGTACGCCTAGCGTACGTGAGCTCTTCCGCAAAATTACAAAAATGCCAATATGGGCCATTTTGCAACATTTCCCATGTATAAGGGCTAAAATGCAAATAAATCTTCATACTTAGGGTTAAAACTAAAAATACCCTATCATCAGAATGTTACAATCCTCCCCTACTTGAACTAGACTTTGTCCTCAAAGTCCGCTGCTGTGAAGAACTCTGGTTAATGCCACCACATCTCAGACTCGAGTTCCCAAGTCTATTCAGAACTCTTCCGATGTCGCCACTGAACCTTGACCAAAGTCACCGCCTTGTTGCGTAGAGCCTTTGTCTCCTGATCCAAGATCACCACTGGCCTCTCAATGAAATTCAGGCGATCATCAACTTGAACATCATCCAAACGAACTACCGCTGAATCATCACCCACACACTTACGAAGCTGAGACACATGGAAGCTATTGTGGATCTGGCTAAGCTCCTCAAGCAAATCCAATTTATATGCTACCTTGCCAACCTTGGCTATCACCCGAAATGGCCCAATATATTGGAGCCCAACTTGCCCCTCTTCCTGAAGTGTATTACACCCTTCTAGGGTGATACCTTCGGTAAGACCATGTCCCCGACTTGGAACTCTAACTCGGATCGATGCTTGTCGGCGTAACTCTTCTGCCGACTCTGAGTTTTCTAAAGTCTCTGCCTAATTTGCTAGATACTCTCTGTCGTCTAAAGGACAATCGTAGTCCTTCCTATGACTCTATGATTAACCTCTCCCCAACACACTGGGGTGCGGCACTTCCTCCCATAGAGGAGCTCGAAAAGCACCGATACTTGAGTGGTAGGTGTTGTTGTATGAAAACTCAACTAAGGGAAGGTTGGATTCCTAACTCCCACCAAAATCAATTACACAAGCTTTCAACATGTCCTCAAGTGTCTGAATGGTCCGCTCACTCTGACCATCCGTCTGCGGATGATAAGCAGTGCTGAGATGCAACCTCGTACTCAGTTTCTCATGGAAGTTCTGCCAGAAACGAGATGTGAACCTAACATCTTGATCAGATACAATAGAGACTGGAATACCATGCTGAGAAACGATCTCATGCACATATAATTTGGCCAATTACCCGTCCGACGAGTTCTCCCGTATAGCTAAGAAATAGGCACTCTTGGTCAACCGATCCACTATCATCGAAATTGTGTCATGCCCCTTAGCCATCCGAGGTAACTTGGTGATGAAATCCATAGTAATATGTTCCCATTTCCACATGGGAACATCCAATGGCTGCAACTTTTCATGCGGCCTCTGGTGCTCGGCATTGACCATGCGACAGGTCAAGCTCCTCTCGACATACCAGACCATCTCTCTCTCTTCATGCATAACTACCAATAAATAAGCCTGAAATCCCGATACATCTTGGTGACTACAAGGTGTATCAAAAACCTGGACTTGTGCGCCTCCTCCAACACAGCCTGCCTGACCCCACCGAAATCTAGCACCCAAACCCATTCATATCGGGTCAATAATCCATGACTATTGGTAGCAAACCTGTCAATCTCACCCCTGAGTCTTTCTTGCTTCCAGTTTTCCTTCTTGATTCCCTCAACGTGAGCCTCCCTAATCAAATCCAACAAGGGAGAATCAATTGAAATACTCATGCATAGGCCCCCCAATAGCAGAACTTGCCGTCTTGCGGCTCAAAGCATCAACCACCACATTGGCTTTCTCGGGCTGATACATAATCTCGCAATCATAATCCTTGACTATGTCAAGCCACCTGCACTGCCTCGTATTCATATTCGGTTGATCTATAGGGTACCACAAACTCTTGTGATCGATGTAGATGGTACAGCAGACCCCATATAGATAATGCCACCAAATGTTGAGAGCGAACAACACTGCTCCCAGCTCCAAGTCATGAATTGGATAGCGAACCTCGTGTGGTTTCGGCTGCCAAGATGCATAAGCAATAAATATCGCATGTTGTATAAGCACTACACCTAAACCAGTGATGGATGCATCACAAAATACCATAAAATCCTCAACACTCTTGGGGAGGGTCAACAATGGGGCCTCACACAACTTCAACCTTAGTGTCTCGAACACAGTATGGTAATCCAACCCCCGGTGGAAATCCATTCCCTTCCTCATCAGACGAGTGAGGGATACCAAAATCTTGGAGAAGTCCTGAATAAATCTCCGATAGTACGCTGCCAAACCTAAGAAACTCCTGATCTCCGAGGGAGACTTTTGAACCTCCCACTGCATCACGGCCTCAATCTTAGCCGGGTCATCCAAAATCCCGTTTTAGTTGACTAGATGTCCTAAGAACTGAAGCTCTCGTAACCAAAACTCACATTTTGATAACTTGGCATACAACCCTTCTCGCCTCAAAACTCCTAGAAGCTCTCGAAGGTGCTCCTCATGCTGCTCCATGGTCTTGGAATATACCAAGATATCATCGATGTACACAATGAATGATCGATCGAGCATTATCCGGCAAACCCGGTTCATCAAATCCATAAATGTCGCATGCGCATTGGTGAGCCCAAACGGCATCACCACGAACTCGTAATGGCCATAATGATTTTGAAACGCGATCTTCTCCATGTCCTCCTCTCTAACCATCATCTAATGATACCCTGACCTCAAGTCAATCTTGGAGAACCAAGATACGCCCTCAGCTGATCGAAGAGGTCATCAATCCGTGGAAGGGGATAATAGTTCATCACCGTCAACTTATTCAACTCTCGGTAATCAATGTACATCCGGTATGAGCCATCCTTCTTCTTGACGAATAAAATTGGTGCTCCCCACGACGAACTGCTCAGTCTAATGAACTACTTTCCCAATAGCTCCTGAAGCTGAGAGGACGACTCCTGCATCTCAGGTGGTGCCAATCGGTACGACGCCTTGGCAATCGGTGTCGCACCAAAAACCAAATCAATCCTAAACTCAACCTGCCTCTAGGGAGGCATGCCGGGTAACTCCTCTTGGAATACATTAGCAAACTCTCTAACAACTGGTACATCCAAAACCGAAACCTCGGTCCCGAACTGGTGTCAATCACATACACAAGATAACGCATACATCCATGTTGCAGATATTGTCGGGCCCTGGCGGTAGAACAAATTCTTGATCCAATCCTGGTACCCTCTCCATATATAACCAATTCTCCCCCACTTGGGGTTCAAACTATCACTCAATGACCCTCACAGTTGATCATAGCCCCGAATCTGCTCAACGAATCTATCCCTACTATCACACACACATCCCCCATGGGGATAGGAATCAGATCAATCGGATAAGGAACTCTAAAAATCTCCAAGACACAACCCTGATAAACGCTCGATGCAGATATCTTATGTTCGTTGGTGATAGAAACCCTCAACGGACACCCTAACTCCTTACGAGTCATATTAAAATCCCTACTAAAAGTTTGAGATACAAAGGACCGACTCGTACTCGAGTCAAATAGCACAAGAGCAGGCAAGGAATTCACTAAGAAGGTACATAACATAAACATAAAGATAAGCATACCATGAAATGAGTGACAAAATAATAAATAGAAACATACCCGTAACGACGTCTGGCGCTGCCCTGGCCTCATCTGTAGTCAGTTGGAAAGCATGAGGTCAAGCCCTTTGGGGGCTACGTCCTACCCTAGCGTCCATCCCAAATACTCGGGGTAACAGTAGGTGGTGCCTGAACTTGTCTGGCGAAAAGTAAGGGACATTGGTTCTTCACGTGGCCCACCTGCTCACAGTGATAACAGATCCTACTGCTCAGTGAAGGAGCCTGCTGACGACAGTCTTTCGTAAAATGTCCCTCCTGGGCGCAATTGTGGCATACAGAAGAAGACCGACAAACACCCTCATAAACCTTACCTCACTTGCCACAAGTGCGACCCCTATGTCCCCCATATCTCGAATCAGCAGGCTTAAACCACTTAGCCACAGGCTGTGACTGCACAGGAGCCTGCCTCAGGTCCTTCTCCTGGAGCTCCATCTTAATCTCACGCCTCCTTGCGGCCTCCTATAGCTCAACGAGATTACCATAACACTAGGTGGACACAAACTGGCGGATACATGTCATGAGCATGCTCAACTACAGGGTCATCTGAGCTTGTTAGAAGAAGCAAACTCAGGGCAGAAACGAGCCTCTCTATAAACATCTTAATGATCTTGTTCACCGTCTCAGACCCTTGTCTCAGATACAGATACTCCTGAGCCAGCCTCTCCCTCTCAACCTACGGAACATACCTCATGCGGAACATCTCAGAGAACTGCTCCCAAGTCACAGCAGCCCTCTGCTATAGGAGTATGTGAGCCAGTCACCAATCTCTACCAATCCATTGCCCCTGATCGCAGAAGGTTCAGGGCGCACTTGACCTTCTGTTCAGCAGGGAAAGAGCATGGAAGAAACAACCCTCAACTTCAGATAGCCACCTCATCGCCACCGATAGGGTCCCGAACTCCATCGAACACCAGGGGGTTCATATTGTCGAAGTCCCGGTACTGGAAAACCCTCTCCCCTCGAATCCCCACAGCAGCTACAACTGCGGTAGCTACAACAACAACAGCCTCAGAAAGTGCAGCATAACGATCATCAAAAAGCTCAATCATAACGGTCTTGATAGACCCAAATATCTCTGACATAGACCTCAGGACAGCAGCAGCCACCTCGGTGGCGATAATCTCCTGAATCTGATCATCAGTCATCCCTGGCCTATCCTGGCCACTCGCTACAGACCCGGAGTCCAATCCTCTCGTAAACACCATACTGAAAATAACCCAAAATATATCAGAAATGCCACAAAGTACCACCACACAACGTATAATATACATAAATTAGCATGTTGGGTCCACAACCTTCCAGTTGGATTACCTTGGCCCACAACTGTTGGATTAGTCTCTAAGTCCATAACTATATTTGGTATGTACTTGACCCGACTCGACATGGTCCATTTGGGTTGCATGGCATCATGCATTTGGATAGACTAAAATGAGAGAAATAATACTTAAGGTTTATTAATATATTATAAGTTCTAATATATTAATAAGATTATTTAATTAGTATTGATCAAGAATTAGTTTGGAATTAATTAAGTGATCAAAAGAAGACTAATTAAATATATGTGTTGATTGTGTAAATCATCCATACTTGTATAGTGGGCTAATGCTTCATGGATTATCAAGTTGGGCTAAAACCCATAGGATGGTCCATGGGTGCTCAATGGTGTATTTGAACCCATTGATCCAAGGAAATGGAAAGCCATGACAATTAGGGTTTACCCTAATTGTGACACTATATAAAGATCATATCATTAGGAAAATCGGCCACTAGAGGATAAGCATGAGGGCTAGCCAATTTTCATGAAGGGTGTATTTCTCTCTAAGTTATTCCAAAAGCATATGATGTTGTGTGAACCATTTGAGGTGTCATACTTGGGGCACTAGGCTCTCGAGCTTCATGGAGTCAGTCTACATTAAAGAGGTATGTATTCTAACTTGTTATATTTCATATGTATCAATGTTTTGGTATGCTAGTTAGGATAATACATTGGATATTCATATTTGCATGTATAATAGAGAAAACATAGATCCAAGGTATTTAGGGTTTCATGTACACTTAGGAGTGTTAGAATGCTCAAAACCCAACAGTGGTATCAGAGCCTAGGCTTGTTTTCTTGTTATACTTGCAAAAATGGTTGAAAAATCGAATTTTGTTGCTGTCTGAACAGCAGACTCACCGAGTCCATGAAAGGACTCGACGAGTCCAAGGCAAAATGCATCCAACTCGCCGAGTTGGTTCATGCACTCGACGAGTTGGACCCCCATACAACATATATTCGACTGTTTTGGCTGGAATTGGACTAGGAACATTACCCTAAGCTGTTTTTGACCATATAAACTTGTTTTTGATGTGTTAATGTTCATGCTAATCCAATTTCAAAGATAATTGTCAATAGATTCATGTTTTGTATTAGTTTAAGTGTTATGCTAATTACATGAAAAAGTTTGATTCCAATTATCTTGTTCATATGAGTAACTTAGATTAATAGAAAAGGTTGATTGATTATGTGTCTTTGATCCATTTTAATCTAAGAGTGGATTCTAAAATGTGTTTGTGTAACTTGTCCTCAAGTTACATGAAAAGTCACATTAAAGTTTCTTAAAACTCATAAAAGTTGCCAATGGTTACAAAATGAAGAGTCTTGTCCTCATTAAATGGTTTTATGACTCCATAACTTGTCCTCAAGTTATGGAGGTTCAAGAGTCACTTCATTAAATAATAAAAATGTGTAACCTTAATTAGTTCCATAAGTTACAAAAGAAGAAGAGTTACATTCTTTAATAGTTTAAAGTCTTCCATAACTTGTCCTCAAGTTATGGAACTTGAAGAGTTTTAATTAAAACTACTTTAAACACATAAGTTATGGAATTAAATGGTTTTGAATATTTTCAAAACTTGCCCTCAAGTTTTGGAATTTGTAAAGTTTCTCTCATGAATACTTTAATTCCAAGATAAGCCCTTAGAATTTTAAAAGTTAAAATTCAACCCTTATACTTTATAATATTATAAGTTAATAATATATATGTATAAGAGCAAGTCAGTCTTACCATTAGTAGGCCTCATTCACGAAGCCGGTCTATAAGGGGGTATAAGGTTGTTGCTTATAAAATGGCAGCTTAATGGGTGTCCACTCTCACCCACCGCTTCCTTGACTAGTGGATGGTCGTTAGCTGAACAGGTAGGACAAGGACTATAATTCTCCCTTCATTAAAAGTATTAATGATAAATACTAAGTAACTAAACCTTTGTTTAATTCCCAATCTTAGTTACTTAGGAAAATGTGAATAAGGTGCTAACCCATGAAATTACACTTTGCACTTTGCTTAAGTCGGTTAGTGGAGCGCGTGTGGTTTACCGGCACACTAGCTTGATTTAACAAGGTAGGTAAAGGGTTTCTTAAAGTTTATCATAGGCCGGTGGAGTGTGTGTGGTTTACCGGCACATCGGTTGGGTGATAAACATTTAAGAGTACCAAGTAATTTGCATGGTTACTTCACACCTTGTTTTGTGATCCTCGGCATCCCAGTCACAAAACCTGAAGGGCACACTCGAGATTGAAACATGCCATTGAAAAGTTCAATGAATCTCAAAAGATTTAGGAGTTTCAAATCCAATTAAAAACCTAATAAATTATTTCGTTTTTCATGGTGGAAATTGGTGAATCGTCATTCACCTACCTTCAAATATTTTATAGCCTGGATTACGGCATCCCTTTTCCAAGTTATAAAATATTGTGTTGGGTCCTAGCCTTAATATTTCATATTGGGTGTTATATTAAGGACTTCAAATCAACTATCTTGAATATCTCCCAAAAGATGTCTAGCTCAGACATCTATGATCTTCCCAAATCTCTTGCAACTTTACTTTCTCCACCTCTTCCAATTATTCTCCCTAACCCACAAGTTAAAGGTCACTCAAGCCCTAATGGCAAGCAAGGTCTATGTGTGATCACATCTTAGAGATGAAGTCACATATTGACAAACCGGGAGAGTTGGGTGTCAAAGTCTTGAGAAAGTTGGATGTTCAATCACTTTCTAAGTCACATAGTGAGTTCCTTTGGGACTACTATGAAACAGACTATGACATGAACCTTAATGATCATATCTATTTGCTTGGTGCTACTGAATCAGCAATGATTTGGAGGACTAGTAAAGCAAATTTGATTAGAAGATCAACTTCCAAAACTTTATGGACATTGAAAATGGTGACACTTGAAATCCAGAAAAGCTTTCGCTTCCCAATGGAAAGGGATTGGCCATAGTCAACTCGGTTGACCAAATGGTAAAGAGAAAGGCAAGTCTGTGATAGTCCAGTACACCATTCCCAAAGAGTCCATATGTTTCTCTTGCCAAAGGAAGGGGCATTGATTGCGAAGCTGCCTATTTACCTGAAAGATCATAAGGTTGATCAAGTCAAGAAGTTTGACTCTACTTCAGGTAAAGTCCACTATCTAACTCTGTTAAGTTTCTATTCTGAGATTCTTGTTACATGATGTGACTGGGTCACATGTTGATGTTTTAAGAATCAAAGAAATGTGAAGAAACTTAAAGGAAGTATATGCTGATTCTGATCGCGAAGATAGATTTCGATCGCATGGTTCGGTGATCAGAATTTTTGAGCTACTGCTTAAGAGTTGTGATAAATTGTTTAGGAACAGATAACAACATAGTTTTCATATGCATTTGCATTGTAAGGATAAGTTTTTCCGCAAGTTTTAAATAAAAGAGAATTTTGTTTTATTTATTTTATATATATCCTTACAATGGCATTTGTGGAAAATTGTTGTTTATATGATTCCATTGATAGCAACATCGGAATATGAAATTGATTCTTTCATTTGTGGTAGTGTCTAAATTTACCAAATAAGGAAAGACTCTCATCACCCAAGTTCTCAATTGGACCGAAACTTGGAATCATGCAAGTTGTATAGTATGATGAATGAGAACTTTCAGCTTTGAAAAATTAAGACTAATTTCTTGTTCACATATATATGTAAGTCAAGTGAAGGACTAAGGGATCGAGTACCAATTCTTGTGCACTGATCAAGTCCACCACAAAAAATCGATAAGACTATTCGTCATGATTTACTAAATTTTAGTAAATATGGTTATACTTACCAGTTTAAATATAATTCTGAAACGTTGGAAAAGTTTCGATGTATGGCAGAACGAATGAGAAGAATCAAATCAGGCAGAAAGATAAAAGTTTCTCAAATCTGAAAAGATGGGAGAGTACTTTAGTATCAGGTTTTGTGATCATCTTAATGAGTTAGAAATCATATCACAATTAGTCCTCTAAGTAAATCTTAGTGCATTCCTATGGCTAAGAAGAGGAGTCATGAATTATTGAAATGGTTAAATCTAAGAAGATGAGTCATACTTTGTTCCAAAAACAATTCTTAGAATCATGCTCCAAGATTGTAACTTGAGTGACACATCTTAAAGAAGGTCTATAACACTTGTCAAATGTAAGAGTAAAATGGTTTCTACTCTTGTACATTTGAAGTTGGTAAGTTGTGATGTTTTGGATAAAACAAAGACCGACTAAGACCATTTGTGTGAAGTGTTTATCTTGATAAAGAATCCGCATTATCTCTTGAATATTTGGCAAGATAGTCTTATATGTCAAGAGGACAGTGGGAGTCTTAAAGGTCTTGAAAGTCTCAAGAACTAATCAAGAATAAAACCTGAGGTTCTTCACTAGCACACGACTTGAGGTTAATAACCTATCGTGTTGACATATTCTGTGCCCATTCCAGTTAAAGTTGGCTTTGCATAGGAGTTTTGAAAGTTCTCAATTGGTTGCATAACAACTTGGAAGCAATGGCAGGCCCTGTACTGCCAGGTGGCAAGAAGTTAAGATTGCATAAGTTCAGTCCATATGTGTTTGGATTTGTCATTATCCTTGTCTTGTGACTATGGTTTTGACGATTCACATGGATAAGAACACATACACCATAAAATCTAAGGGTCATAAGGTTTCTCTCCGATTCATGAAAATGATGGTCAGGAAACATTTCCACCAAGTAGATTTGAAGCAGATGGCAAAAGGTCTAAACAATTGAGACTATGATTACGACATCCCTTTTCACAGTTCTAAAATTGTTTAGACACACATGCATGCTATTTAAGGAAAGGTGTATGATTTTGATAAAGTTTTATCAAAGCATCTCGTATCAGAAGTCTGAACTTTGGTAAGACAGTCAATAAAGTATTGATTTCTAGAAGTCCAGCTGATTTCTGAGTACATGTCAAAGCTAGTGGGAGCATAAGTGTTATGCTAATAATCATCATGTTAGTGGGAGCATGATAATTATGATAAAGGTTGCAAGTTAGCAATGTTAATTATAGAAAACAAAAGTTTCAATTCGTGGAGTTGCAGGGGTTGAAAAGTTGTTTTGCTATAATTAAGGGAGAGGAAATTATACTTCATTTCAATTCTAAAAGCTTAGATTGCGGTTTTAATCATCTTTAGTCAAGGATATATATATATGTGAATTTTGTGTTGGAATGACTCAACATAAGGAAATTCTATATATGGGTCTATTATTTGCGTTCTAAAATTTGATTATGATTACGGCATCCCTTTTCATAATCTGAATTATGAGAACTTGGCAAATAGAAATATTGTAGCAAAAGGACTGGTCTACTATCATGTCTTTATGTGAGACATCATGAATCGTGTCCCATATGCTTCGGATATAGGATCGATTGCATGTGCTATAATATTCATCCTTTCTAAAATTTTCCAAATTCCTGGGGCATTAAGAAGGGAAAAGGTCTAGAATTGGATATGACTAAAAGGATTAAGCAGTTGTCGAGGACAATCTACGGTTTACCAAAGATTGGTTGTTCAGGGTCAGTTGGAAGTATAGTGTTTAATTTTGGAAGGACCATATTGACATATTCTGAAAAGAGGCAACTCTTGTTCAGAAGTGATAGTCAAAATGGGAATATGGAAATGTTTTCATAGGTGGAAGTTATTCAATTTGTGTAAGGTTAGAAAAACTTAATGCAAGAAGGATGTTTCCATGGAGTTGATCTCCATTGGAATACTCTGTAATGTATGTTGACAAGTCTTTGTGACTTTGTGCATAAACATTACAAGAGGGTTAGTGCATATAAGTTTAAAGTCTAAACAGATTTCGATAAATGATAGGAATTTGAAATTCTCACATTTTTCGATAAGGATTTGGGAGTGTGAAATTAGAATCATTGAAATTATGTTCAATTGGTTTATTTCATAGAGTAAGGATCATAGAAAACATAGAGTACATACTTGGTGTATGGCAAAGCTATTGTTTTGAAAAACATAGTGTACTTGCTTAGAGCATGGGACAACTAGTGTTTTTTAATTCAAGTATAAAGTTGATAAAACCGAAACAATGAATAATGAGTAATCAGTATGGTGATAAATAAAAGTGTCTTATTTATATTTATAGGTTTTGATACCATATTGGATTCAATTATTCTTGTGTTTCATTTTGCATGTTTTGACTTCCAGAATAAACTAGGTCATTTTTCCCGAATGACTAAATTATTCAAACCATCCATAGTCGGTCATATGTTGGAAGTAGATATGAATCAAGACTGTCATGAGTTGGCTTGTAGAGGTCTAAGATGTTGGACAAAGCGGTGCTACAACACTCATGAGTGCTCATAAGTTCTGAGTATTGGATTCAATCCGCGCTCATTTGAATCGCTTCATGGATTTTATCACGAGTGATCATGAGATGATAAAATCTATATTCTTCAAACCTAGAGATATGAGTTGTTACTTTGAGCTGGTTGTACATTGATTGCGCGAAAACGCATTGGTAACTCGATGTTATAAAACGTGCCTTTGTGTATGATTCAACAAGTAGTAGAACAAGCCATATGAGTCGAAGTTTATCCATTCCTTTTACCTTCGGGATAAAAGCAATATATGTGGGCCCCTCGATGATTTAGTGATGACACATGTGAGTGCTTGGCCAAGCCGGGACTGATTTGATTTGTTCAATCAGTCAGTCGTCATAAATCGGAAATCGGGAAACAACAAATGGACTGAGAGAATGATTGATAATCCATGTCTCAGTCCATATGATATCTAGAATGGAGGAATATATGAACCCTTATCTAATGGACAAGTCATTGACAAAGGTCAGAGTGCATCGACGAGGTCTGAGTTCGACAGCAGTTTTTGAGATCTACGATTGCCAGTTAGGTTTTGAAGTCATACTCAATAATAGTTTTAGACTTATCCAAGTGGGAGACTGTTGGATTAGTGTCTAAGTCCATAACTATATTTGGTATGTACTTGACCCGACTCGGCATGGTCCATTTGGGTTGCATGGCATCATGCATTTGGATAGACTAAAATGAGAGAAATAATACTTAAGGTTTATTAATATATTATAAGTTCTAATATATTAATAATATTATTTAATTAGTATTGATCAAGAATTAGTTTGGAATTAATTAAGTGATCAAAAGAAGACTAATTAAATATATGGGTTGATTGTGTAAATCATCCATAGTTGTATAGTGGGCTAATTCTTCATGGATTATCAAGTTGGGCTAAAACCCATAGGATGGTCCATGGGTGCTCCATGGTGTATTTGAACCCATGGATCCAAGGAAATGGAAAGCCATGACAATTAGGGTTTACCCTAATTGTGACACTATATAAAGATCATATCATTGGGAAAATCGGCCACTAGAAGATGAACATGAGGGCTAGCCGATTTTCATGAAGGGTGTATTTCTCTCTAAGTTATTCCAAAAGCATATGATGTTGTGTGAACCATTTGAGGTGTCACACTTGGGGCACTAGGCTCTCGAGCTTCATGGAGTCATTCTACATCAAAGAGGTATGTATTCTAACTTGTTATATTTCATATGTATCAATGTTTTGGTATGCTAGTTAGGATAATACCTTGGATATTCATATTTGCATGTATAATAGAGAAAACATAGATCCAAGGTATTTAGGGTTGCATGTACACTTAGGAGTGTTAGAATGCTCAAAACCCAACAACAACATCCTGGTTGGATTGCCCTGCATACCACATATTGGGCCCACAACCTACCGGTTGGATTACCCTTACCCAAAACCTCACGGTTGGAATGCCCCGGCCCATAACCTCCTCGTTGGAATGCCCCGGTCTGTTGACTGACAACACAAAGTAGTAGCCTCAATGCACATAACATGTCGCCATATAATAGATAACAAGTATACTCAACAAACAAATCATACAACCAATAATCACAGGTAGTCCTAGAGTCTACCAGTCTAACACCTATTATCAGCTATCATATAGTCATATAGTTCTACCGTGCGCTCAACATATTAGCAACAGTATGAAACAGGTTATCAAACCAATGGGTCGGCCTTGGTGCCTTCGACCCGCAAGTACAACTCTCAGTATGAAAGGATCTATAAGAGAACACAACTCCGAATTACAACTCAACTGGTCACCTAAACACCAAATAATGACCAATCTCAGATACCAATCAAATTACATAAACTACCCTTAGGTCAAAATTGGTAAAAGTCAAAAAGTCAAAAGTCAAAATTTGGTCAACACAGCTGAGTACATTGGGCGTACTCAGCCTGAACATGGGGCGTACTCATTCCTTGACCAGAATCGTGAGGTTGACCTAGTACGCTCAGTGTACCAATCTATACGTCCAACGTACGAGGCCTTCCATTAATACTTCTATTAAGAGCTTATTCCTTTAACCTTTTTCGTCCATTTCGCAGATCTGACCCTAAACTAATGTCCTTCACCATAAAGTTTCCAACTTTATGGTGTTGCATGGCTAGAAAATGCCCAAGAGTTAAAACCCCAATTTCTTAACCCATAAAGACGCCTCAACACTTGCATGGACTGAAAGGAAGGTCCAAGATCACGTTTTTATCACTCAAACTACCCTAAAACGTCAAGAAGGACAACTCATTGGGTCTAGGGTAGCTCATACCCAAAATAACCAAGAATATGGGGCTAATAAGCATAAACTTTTAACACAAAAAAGATCTAGTGATATGATCATCAAGTTCAGAACTTTATACCTCAAAATGAAGCTTGGAGGTGAGGTGTTATGGGATCTATGTGGTCTTGATCTTCCAAGGTGGTGCTTCTCTCTTCTCCTTGCTTCAAAGGCACCAAAAACACACACTTTCAAGCTCAAAGGAACATACACAAGAGTTTAGGGTTACAATGGACGAAATGAGGGTTGGAGGCTGGTGAGGGAGTGAGCATTGGAGATTTAATGATGTTTATATAGGATCGATACCCTAAAAATTAGGATTTGTGGATCGGGCACGTACGCCCAGTGTACGCTACGTACGCGCCAGCGTACGTGAGCTCGTACCCAAAATTAGAAAAAATGCAACTATGGGCCATTTTGCAACATTTTCCATGCATAAGGGCTAAAATGCAAATAATCTTCATACTTAGGGTTAAAATGAAAATACCTCATCATCGGAATGTTACATTATCGTTTATTGTTGGGTTTATTCTCACTTTTTTTAGTTGGTTTTACTTTGGTATTAGGTACATGTTTCACTTAATTATTGATATTATGGCTCTAAAAAATGATTATCTTCAATTTAATAGTACTCGTGTTCATGACAAAAACTATACCTGCAATAGTTATGTAATGAAGATTTATTTTTTTGGGGAAACAGATGTGGGTTATTGTTACCGGTGTAATAGGCAAACTGTCAAATGAGAAAGCAACTAATTATACAACGTTACTAGATACGTGGAAAACTGATAGTTCTAAGATTATTACTTAGATAAAGAATTCGATAGTTCAGACAATTAAAACCTAATAGGTATGACATCCCCAAATTTCTCGGCCAGGAAAGACCAATTTGTTTATGCTTTCTAAAATAAAATCAGAGTAATCTTTCAAAAAAGTGTTGCGGAATTTGTTCCTAGAAAAACATGATAAATATATTATCAAAGCATTTCCGAAGAAATGTATTTTGTTCATATTAAAACTTTGGGATGTCATCGTCAATACTGAAACATAAGCATAAACAGAACTTACATTCATTTACACTAGTGATCTACTTCTCTTTTAATCTCTCAGTGTAAAGCAACTTCGTATCGATACATGTGATACAAATAAACTGAGTGGGTCAAGCTTGGGAGCCTGGTGAGCATATAGGGTTTTCAACCCACAATAAATAAATTTATTATGTTTAAACATCAAACAATCAACCCAATTTCCCATCCCCATTATATCCTTTATTCATAAGGACCCACTGTAAGAAATCAGCTATTCCTCGTTCATTTATTCCTAAGGATTAACCTAAGAAATAAGCACAAAGTCAACCCTTTCCTATGGCGCAGCTGCCAATGTTATTTATTAGGCGCAACTGCCAACAACATCATTTATTCTCTAATTGGTTATTTATTAGGCGCAGCTGCCAACGACATCATTTATTCTCTAATTGGCACAGCTGCAAATGTTGTTTATTAGGCGCAGCTACCAACAACATAATTTATTCTCTAATTGGTTATTTATTAGGCGCAGCTGCCAACAACATCATTTATTCTCTAATTGGCACAGCTGCCATTGTTGTTTATTAGGCGCAGCTGCCAAAAACATCATTTATTCTCTAATTGGCACAACTTCCATTGTTGTTTATTAGGCGCAGCCGCCAATGTTATTTATTAGGCGCAGCTGCCAATAACATCAATATCATCTTTCATCCCTCATTCTTTATCTACCCACGTTCTACCCAACATATTCGTAGATATAAAATACATATACAGTTTAGAATCTGTATAAAACAATCTTTCATCTACCCATCTCAAATAAACAAACAACATATATACACATAGCACATATTTTATATAAAATACTTCATATATATGTGTAAGATGAAAGTGACTATACACTCACTTGTTAAGAAGACTATTGGACAATACTTCAGCTCTAAAAATAATATTCTTCGATGAAACCGAGATGTTTTCTCAAAAACCGGGCTTCACGTGGGCAGATTTTCGGCTCGAAAACTCTTTTTCTCGGGATCTTCGGGGCGTCGGGACTTGCGTCGGGTGTCGATATGTAACCGGGGTGTCGGGGCAGTGTAGAGGGGCTTAAAGATGAAAAAAAATAGGAGAGAGGTTAGAAAATGGCAACCAAATCCGGAGAGCTTCAATTCATATTTATAGGCTGAAAAATCACATTCACGTCGTGAACCAGGTATATTCACATCGTGACTTTTGATCCTAGTCATCCCCTAGGCTTTCCGTGTGTCTTCTAGGCTCGAAAGGTGTCGTTCACTGAGTTCACGTCGTGAACGCAATCAGATCACGAAGTTTGTGCTCCTAACTTCAGAAATTCATATCTTTCGCATACGAACTCCGTTTTTGACGTTATTTATATCCACGCGTAGGTGAAATTATGCTCTACAACTTTCGTTTAGACTCCACTGGCTAGTTTTGATTTTATTTTTAATATTTAATTTTTAACGGGCTGGGACAGGAAAAGTCCGTTAAAAATTCATAACTTCTTCATCCGATGTCCGTTTTCGTCTGTCTTTTTACCGTTGAACTACTATCAACAAGATCTTCGATTCTCGTTTAGATTGTTTCGGCTAAAAGTCACTCGATCTAAATTTCGAGTTTTTAGCTGTCTACTCCTATACCGAAACTTAGGAAAATCATAACTTCCTCATATGAAGTCAGATTTGGACGTTCTTTTTATGCACACTCTTGGTTTAACGTATTCTACAACTTTAGTTTAGATTGCTAAGGCTAAATATCACTCTATCATAATTTCACTATTTACGTCGCGCTGTGTCGTGCCGGTTCCGTCGCGAAACTTCGACGAGTCATAACTTCTTCGTTATAACTCGAATTTCAGCGTTCTTTATATGTACGGAATCCTTGTAACATACACTACAAATTAGTTAAGATTACTCCTTCTAAATAATCTTCTATCAAAAAGTCATTTTCGACGCTTATCGTCTCTAAATTGACTAGCCCGAATCTGCGGGCGTTACAATAGGTGGCGTACGATACGAAAAAGTAAGTTTGGGACAACTTTGATAGACTGTACACTTAGTCTAACTTTGTTAAACAATACAAATTGGAGCCGATATTCGAGCTCTCCAATATAATACTATGATTGTTCATGATTTTTTCGTGGATAACTCTGATTTATGGGATCAGTTATCTGCTACAGAGTTAGATGAGTTAAAAGCTTTTAGACCCTACATTAATATGAGAGAGTAGCTTTATTTGGTGTAATTTTTTATGGCATTATAGTATGATTTTGAAGGAATACATGAAAAATGCTCTAATGTACCCCTCTTCCCATTGTTGATTCACTTGTTCAAAACTTGATTGTAGAAGAAACTCGTATTAAATCTTAGGTAGACAAAGTGTATAAAGCTTCCATAACACATGTTGTTTTTATGGTACCATACATCAATAATCTTGTGCCAGTATCATCAACAAAACGGCGTTGCTAAAGGGAAACAGTCTTGTTCAAACTATGTCATCTTTGTGACTATTATTAGATGTTCCTTGCGCATTTAAGGGGAAACACTCCTAACTGTTGTCTATATGATCAATATGATCTCTACTTCACACAGTTTTGGGATGTCTCCATTTGAAAATATATATGCATGGCCAGTTACTTGATTATTCCTTTGCAAGTTTTTTGATGTACTTGTTTTGTTATCCACCCTCATGTTGAAAAAAATAAGTTGTCTCCACGGACAGCCTTAGGTGTATCTTTTTGTTATAATATCAGTAAGAAATGATATTGTTGTTTTGATATGCTATGTTAGAAATTGTATATCTCATGGCATGTCACTTTCCTAGAGCATATATTGTTCTTTTTTATCCATACTTAGTTGCATGACATGAATTAGTTAGATCTTCAAGCTATTGATCCTAATGGTATAAATATTGATGACATTACAGCCGATGTCCCAGTTCATGATACACCCACATCACCAGACACCGCCCCTAACCATGGGAGCACTCCCCCACTTTTTGAAACTTTAGATCTTCTACCACTTCGTAATTCCACTTATACTCACAGACTACAAATTTCCTAGAGTTTGATTATTCCTCTTATTCAGATTTGTTTTCTTTCTTTATTATCAGTATACATCATTTATTAAATCTTGGGTCCTACAAAGAGGTTGTTTCTGATCCTATTTGGCAGAATGTTATGACTGAGGAGCTTATGACTCTTTATCATATTTATATGTGGGATGTGGTTCTCCGTATACCCAGAAAACATATGATCGATTGCTTTTGGGTATATAAGATTAAAACCAAGTCTTAGAGCTCCGTTAAACAATACAAGGCTAAGATTCTTGCAAAAGGATACTAGTAAAAGTATGCATAGATTATGAGGAGACTTTAGTGTCAGTTGAAAAAATGATGACTATTCATACTCTCATAGCAATCCCTTCTATTCGTCAATGGAATATCTTCCAATTAGATGTCAAGAATGCAATCTTGAATGGTGATCTACACGAGGATGTCTGCATGACTCCTCCCCTAGGTATTGCTCACTATCCGGGTGAAATTTTTCGACTTATAAAATCTCTATACATTATAAAACAAACCCCTTGTTCTTGGTGTAATAAATTATCTATGATAATTATGATTGCATGCCAAATTCTCCTATCCTTATATGTAGATAACATGATTTTTTACGGTGATGACTATGATGGTATCGGGTGTTTAAAGCATGACTTGGCTTACCGTTGTGCTAGGAAAGGCTTGGGCTTGCTATATTATTTTTTGGGTGTTGAGGTTGCTCAATCCCAAAGGGTTATCTTTTATTCTTAGATGAAATACATACTAATGTGTTTGAACGTCCACGACTCTCTAACAATAGGATTGTTGACACACCTCTTAAAATAAATGCCAATATTCTTCGACTGATCGTGTTCGTTTATTAGATCTGAGTCTGTATCATACTTTTGTAGGAAGCCAGTTTATCACTACTCCTACTACTATTCAACGATGAGTTGTTCTTTATATTTTAAGATATCCTTACGGCACACATTTTTAAAGCCTTTTTCTCAAATCAACTTATTCTATAGAGTTAAGTGCATATAGTGATGTTGACTACCTTATATGGTTTGCTAGTTTCAATGTTTTTTCTCTTTTATTTCAAGAACCCTATGTTAGATACTTAGGCCTTGTTTGGTATCCTCTTAATTGGAAAATTAAGACACAATTCTTTTTAAGATCCACACTATTTGGTAACATCTGAATTTATGGATCTGATTTGTGAGATGCCTCATAATTTTCCAGATATTGGGATGTGTCTGGATTAAAAAAAAGAATGCATATTCCTCTTTTTCCCTGATACTCCACTCATTTCCCTCTTCTCTTTCTTTCACAAACACCAAACCGTCCTTCCAACTGCATCTCCGATCTCATAATTGTAACCCTCTACTACCACTTCCCACATCTGATGGCCAACACCTTTTCTTGTGCCACATCTCTGCCGGTAATGAACCCCTCTTGCTCCCTCAAAGTCTTCGACATTGGCAAGTTTTTTTTCTTTTGAAAGTCACGAGATTCAAATTTTAAAATTGTGAATTGTGGCAACAAACCCCTCCACCGCCTCTGTATGATTTTTCATCCCCTATCCTTTTTATTTGCATCTCTTATTCTAGAGTATATAATCCAATGTTCCACTCAATCAATTGTGTAAACACACAGTCAATTTCTTAGGAAACTAAATTTAGCTATAACTTGTCATAAAGGTAGGTTTATGTTTGCGGGTATAAATTCAAAAAATGAAGGTGTATGAGTTCACTCACATACCCGCCAACCATTTGTGAAAAGTACCGTGAGGTTCACCAATGTATGTTTTGCGAAATTCCCAGTCAGAAATAAACTATTCAGTTCTTGTTATGTGATTGGAAAGAACATAAGAGCTTCAAGTAGTTTAGGACTTGGTTTGAGCCTTTTTTTGCTCTTTAGCTATTTTCGCTGAGCTTTACTATTTATTATGGTGGAAGAAAAATGTAACTAATAGAGAGTTACAATAGTCCAACAAGAGAATTCTTCTACATGTTATGTTGGAAAATCCCCTCATCTTTGACCACCAATGGTCTAACAAATGATACCCAAGTCCATGAACCACAAGCATCATCATTAGTTCATATATATATATATATATATATATATATATATATATATATATATATATATATATATATATATATATATATAACAAGAGAATTCTTCTACATGTTATGCAACATGGTTGTGGTTTATAACAATTGTAGTTGTTGAGTATGGTTGATTGCTAAATCAATATCACTCTCATGTTGTGGCTATAAAAAGAGTTAAGCAATGGATAATTTCTTAGACTGATGTTAGTTGGCCTAAATGTGCGTCTTATTGGAATTGCTTTCTTTATATGTTCAGGTGAAACAATCTTTGTGCAAATGGATGTTGACAATCAAATTGGTAAACTGATGGTTGAATAGTTTGTGTGTTGTGTTTAAAAATATTGTGTGCCGTGCTTAAGCAAACAAATCCATTGATTTGGATAATTTCAGAAAGAACAAAATCGAATAGTTTGTGTGTTGTGTCTTGAAAATATTTATGTTTCGATTTTATTTGAATTTTAGTATTATTTCATGGATTTGAAAATATTTTTGTTTCATTTGGATTTTGTATTGTTCATATATATATATATATATATATATATATATATATATATATATATATATATATATATATATATATATATATATATATATATATATATATATATATATATATATATTCAAAGAGCCGGTTCAATTATTTTTTTAAACAAAAACATTGAACTAAGCAAAAGATAATACAAAATGGTAAAATGATCATTTTTGTCATTCAGCATAGCAATTCATATGTTCCAACCAAATTTAAATCCGAAATTCATACATTTTAAAAATCAAGATTCTCCAAACAACCTCTTAGGTATAAAAAAAGGTTTGGTTGTCAACAATTTGAAATCGTGTAATTTCACTTTCTATTGCGAAGTCTTCCCCATGTATGGGTTTAGGGATGAGCATTAGAACCGCCGGAACCAGAACTGAACCGGAATCGAACCGGAACCGGACCGGAACCGGAATTGGTAACAACGTCTGGTTACCGGTTCTCCATTTGTATGAAAACCGGTCCCGGTTCTAAAAACCGGAAACGGTTTAATATTTTCCCCGTTTTTTTAAAATGCGCATAACTCACTCATATGAAATCGAAATTATTTGATTTTTTTTTCAACATGTAATTTGAAGTTTGTAATTCTTTTTTGACTATACAAACATATGTTTGGTTAGATATTGAATCAGACACATGCCTCGAAAGAAAGAATATCGATGCTGCGTTTTTTTCTATTTCAACAATTTTTTTGTTTTTTTGAATCTGTCACATTTTTTAAATGAGCATAACTCATTCATATGACGTCGGAATTACTTAATTTTTTTCCAGCATGTAGTTTGGTGTTTGTAGTTCATTTTAGACTATAAAAAGACATATTTTGGATAGATATTGAATGAATTATAGACCCCGGAAGACAATATGTTGCGTATTTTCTGTTTCAACATTTTTTTTGAAATCTGTCCCGTTTTTAAAATGCGCATAACTCACTCATATGAAGTCAGAATTACTTAATTCTTTTTTCATCATGTAATTTAGTGTTTGTAATTTAAATTAGAATGTAAAAATTCATAATTTGGTTAAATATTGAATCATTTACAAGCTCCCGAAGATAATATCTCATCTATGATATTTAAACCGGTTATAGTTTGAAAAATAACCGAAAAACCGGGACCGGAACCGGAACTGGCGCTAGAACCGGCGGTCCGGTTTCCGGTTCTTATAATATAGAAAAACCGGTTCCAGTTCCGGTTCCGAATCGATCCGGTTCTAAAGCTCATCCCATATGATAATTTCAATTGGGGATAATCTGTGGCGACACTTTTGTTTTAGGCGCAAAACAAAAAAAAAATGTTTTAACAAGTATAAGGATTGTAGAATTCATAAAACTTCCAAATTCTTGAAGTTGATCTATATTTATACTCAGAAAACTTTTTCCATGAGAAAAGATTTTTAAAAGTTCATACAATTTGATTTAAAGAATTTTGACTTATAATCAATATTTGTGTTGACAAAAAAAAGTTAAATCACGAACTTTGGAGGATTTTTTTCACTAGCTAGTTTGGTGATCATTTTGTAATGAAATGTAAAACGTGATTATTCTATTGTATTATATATATCTTTTTTTTATTATTATTTTAATGGTTATTACTATATATATATATATATATATATATATATATATATATATATATATATATATATATATATATATATATATATATCCTCCCTAATAAATAAAATTTTTTTTGTCACATGTCATCTTCTCCTTCATTTGGACACATGACATTTTCTAGAATTAAAATTTCATATTTAATATGTATTTTTCATTTTATTAAATTAAAATTTCATATGTAATATGTAAGGTAATATATATGTAAGGTATTTATTAGAAATAGTTTATATGTGTAATGTATTCAATGTATTAAAGTTTCATTAATTTTAATAATTTAAAATTTTTCTCATTTTTCTTATAAATTCAAACTTCTCAAATTGTTAAAATTTCATATTTATTATTTTTTTAAATAAACTCATGTAATACATGAGTCTTGTGTGTGTGTGTGTATATATAGAGAGAGAGAGAGCTAGGTTCATTTGTTTAAACTAATTATTGTGTTATTGTATGCATAAATGTGGGCCAATAAAAATTAAATAAAAAATTAAATAATTAAATAAATAAATAAGGGTAATTTAGTCATTTGTTTAATAACTTCCAAAAATAATCCCTATAATCATGATATATTTCCAGTTTAAATCTCTTTCCCCTCTTTATCTAAAAACCGATTCTGAAAACCCTAAATTGAACAAATCGACACCCCCACCCTTGTCCCTCCAGCCGCCATTACCCCTTTATTCTAGTCTGCATCAAGTTCCGATTCCGACTCGGAGTCAGACGACGAAGCTCAAGCTGCTCTCGAATTACAAACCCTAGAAACGGAGCTCTCGACAAGGAGCAGCGAAGCAGCGACGCAGGTGAGGTTTTCGGAGGTGTTTGCTTGACCGGAGAATGTGTGGGATGCGATGGGGGGCTGTTCCAGTAATCTCCTTGCTCCCCCTTTCTTTCTGATTTAACAGCCAACAACGAAGGAAAATGGAAGCAGGCATAAAATGATCTAAGGGGAGTTTTTTGTTTGTTTGATTCTTTTAATAGGGAAAGATAGAAGGAAAAGGGAGAGGTTGTTGGCCTCTTGATGTTCTGGCAGAAATCAAAGAAGAAGAAGAAGAAGAAGAAGAAGAAGAAGAAGAGAAATGAGCTGCTGATCTCTTCTGTTTGCACTAGAAAACATCCACTTCGGTGGTGTGTTGTTGACTGAAAACGAAGAAGAGAAGGAATGTAGGGGTGATTTTTCTTTTGTATTAAATATTGATTGTGAATCGATGCAGAAAAGAATAGAGAATGGAAGAGTGTTTATGTAGATGATTCAATGGATGATATTGGTGAGATTCCAATTCTATTGGAATGGAATCACGAATTCCAATTCTGTTGGAATGGAAAGACGAATTCCAATTCTGTTGGAATCACAGAAGTTGATGCTTGAAGAACATAGCACAAAATTGAAACGGACCACATTATTCTTTTAGAATGTAGTAGTCGTTGTTAGATTTTGATGTTTTCTTTCCCGTTTTGATTTTTTTTAGTTTTATTCCTTAACAATAAATGTAATTTTTAACAATTGTTACCCGTATTCTATAAGAAATAATGTGTTTTTTGTTTTTATTCTTCAATTGATTGTTCAAGGATTTGTTATTCTACAAGAAGTTTTTAAATTCATGATCAAGAAATAGGTTCAACAATATCTTTATTATTTATGGTTCAAGAATATTTTTATCTTTGAATATACTAATAAACATATTCTGTCAGAATGTCCGAATTAAAAAAATTATAATACGTAAAATCGGATTTTTAAAATTAATAAAATCTATGATCCCTTAAAAAATGCAATTTTCCTTTATTAAATCTATATTAATTGACTAAATTACCCTTGTAATTAATTAAGATGATATTTTCAATTATATTTAATTCAATAATATATATTAAATCACTTTCTTAAAATAACTAAATTTGATTGTCCCACATTTATGCATACAATAACACAATAATTACTTTGAATAGAATAACCTAGGCATATATATATATATATATATATATATATATATATATATATATATATATATATATATTCCTTTGATAAAAATGTTATCCCCATAAACGCTAACAAAAAAAAAATGAGGGTCTGCAAAAGGGGCCATACCACCATACCAAATACAAAGTTGTTTGTACCAAAACTATGTGCATGGAATTGGAGATACAAATGAGGATACAGATACCAGACAAATGTGGAACTGAAGATATAAATGGGGATACATATACCAGAAATATTGCTTCCTTTTATATGTTAAGAATATAAATGGTGATCTATTCATTTTCACTATCTCCTTTTGCTGACCATATAGTTTCCCACTCATGATGGTCACCCATCCACTAAAGTGTCAAGTACACAACTTTTTATGGTCACTAAATATATTAAATATGTTCTTAAACTTGTTATTTGATAGGATGAAACTATATAAAACGATAAATCAGCCACACAAAATAAAATTTAGGATCATATCACCTTATTTTTTAAATACGTTTGATGTTATGCTTAGCGTGTATCATTTATATTAATCCATGTCATTTTAACTTGATTATTTTAAATTAGCACCAAACATTTGTATTTATTGGTGATTTTGTTGTCATCAAATATTTTAGGTAATTAGAAATTACCTACGGAAGGGATTTAAGTTATATTTGTATACTAGTTAAGATGTGAAGAGTACACACTAGTATAAACTAGTTTGATCTCGGACATGATTAATGGTGGAGTTCAAAGGGCAACACCCCCATAAGTACTGAAAGTTGCTACTGAGATGCAGTTTCGAGAATCTTTTGTACCGAAGGCAAACTGCAAGTGTATGTCCCAAACTGTTGCTAATCACCCCATAATTTTCATTCTTGATGCTTATCTAGGGATGGGCAGTTTGTCCCAAATCCCGATCCCGTACCGGTACCGTACCGAAACCGGTACCGAACCGTACCGAATTTGAAAATATGGGACGGTACTCGGTACTCCAAATACATAAAATTCGGGATTCGGTACCACCGGTACCGGTACTAGTACCGAAAACCGGTACCATTCCCGGTACCGGTACCGATGATGGTAATTCGGTTCGGTACTACGGATTGACTTTCGATAAAATTCGGTTTTCGGGAATTCGGGAACGGTACGGGTCGGTACCGGTTTCGTCCCACGCTCATCCCTATGCTTATCCATTTCAATAGTACAGTGTGTGTGTGCGCGCGTGTGTATATATATATATATATATATATATATATATATATATATATATATATATATATATATATATATATATATATATATATATATATATATATATATATATATATATATATATATATATATAGGTTAAGATTTAATTTGATTTATCGTCAGAATCTTGCGAGATGATTTGTTGTTTTTATAATTATGTACGAGATTTTGGAACTTTCTGACAAAGGTTTATAGTTTTAAGCATAAGAATGAGAAATAAGTTTTTGAAATTTTCATATTTTAATTTTAAGAAGTATTAGTTTTTATAAAATATAACAGATATTTTAGCCAAATTTAAAAGACAAATGATTGAGATTTGGTCATACAATTTTAGAGAGAGTTTGTAAAAGAAATCATAAATATTATTATTAAGGATACAAGCATTTTGTTTAAATGATTATAATTTTTTATAAAAATTAAGACGTTAAAATTTTTATTCTTCAAATTAAGAATATATTTGAAGGTTTATTATATATCATATTTTATGAACTTGTTGAAAAGAAATTTTAAAGAATAAGATAGTTTAGAAACCAAATTTTATTTTGAAAAATTACATGTTATATATATATATATATATATATATATATATATATATATATATATATATGATTCTAGAAAAACTAACCTTATGCGAAATTAGACATTCAACTTTTGATTTGTACACAACATTTTTTAGCCATACACAATAATTTATGCTTTAGATGATTGTATTGTACAACTGTATAAAACATAATTTGTTATGTATGGTTAAAAAGTGTTGTGTACGGATCATCACTCTAAAATTAGAGTTGTTTTTCGATTTGATTATCCTAGTGTGGACTTCGTCACACCCAAGATATTAAGGGTAAATATGATACCTAAGGACATTGTCTAACATGATCTAATCTCAATATCCAAGATCATAGTACACATCAACATACCTCCAACAACTGTTTTGATGAGTGAATATGTAACTTCAAGTCGCATTAAGTTTGGATTGTAAATTGTTAGCTATTTATTGACAACTCTAATTATAGTTTTACTTATAAGGGTAGCAACAAACTGCTATAAACTTGGGAATATTACAAACGCAATCAAAATGTAGGGTTAATTATGTTTGTTCGCTTTATAGTTAGAAATGTCTAAGAATTTATGAGTAAGCTTTCTTATAAGTTTCCTACCACTATCAAGGTGGTCCATTGGCGAAGTGGGGAGTCTAGAACACAAACCAACGTGGTTTATTATTTAAAGAATGATTGTCGCTTGAGGCCGGGAGCTGTTATAGGTGGCAGTGGAGAGGGTTGGTTGCGGTCGGTGGTTTCAACCGCTGGGATCTATCGATCATCAAAAAAAAAAAAAAAAAAAAAAAAACTTAAATAGGGCCTTTGTTCAAAAACAATAGGTAAATAAAAGGATAAGCCAAATCAAGAGAATCTTAAAGTCATGGCAACTTTCCACATAATCTTGAATTAACTATTGCGACTTTCTTTATAAATAATTCTCAACCTCTTGTACAGACTAACAATACTTGTGAGTCCCAACCCAACCAAAAATGGACACCAACAATGTCGGGAGAATGGAGAGCCAAAATCAACATTCACAGTCACATGAACCATTACCAACCAAAGGCACCACCTTCCTAAGAACATGCTTCAATGGAGTCAACACTTTATCTGGTAGATATACCCACAAAAAGTTTGTAATTTGCTTATGCATGATCTCATATATCTCAACTAAAATCTTATCTTTTCACTTTTAGGTGTCGGGATACTCTCCGTACCATATGCACTCTCACAAGGTGGTTGGTTAAGCATAATTTTACTACTCTCGGTAGCTCTTTTATGTTTCTACACAGGATTACTTCTTCGAAGATGCATGGATTCAGATTCCCTCATCAAAACGTACCCCGACATAGGCCACGTGGCATTTGGGAGAAAAGGGAGGGCGATGATTTCGACCTTCATGTACCTAGAGCTTTTCTTGGTGGCAGTTGAGTTTCTAATTATGGAAGGTGACAATTTACACAAGCTATTTCCAAAGGAAAGTTTTGATGTTTTTGGAATGAAAATTGGAGGGAAACAAGGGTTTGTTTTGGGGACTGCTCTTGTGGTATTGCCTACAACTTGGTTAAGAAATTTGGGGGTATTGGCATATGTTTCTGCAGGCGGGGTAATTGCATCGGTGATTCTGGTGTTGGCTGTGTTTTGGGGTGGTGCTTTTGATGGAATTGGATTCCATGAGAGAGGGGAACTCTGGAATTGGAATGGGTTGCCAACTGCCGTAAGCTTGTTTACCTTTTGTTACTGTGGTCATGCTGTTTTTCCAACACTATGCAACTCCATGAAGGACAAGTCCCAATTCCCCAAGGTTAGTATTCTTTTTTTTTTGGATGACTAAATCTGTTCTCCCAATAACTAAAAAACCCAAAGAGTGTGTTTGTTTTGTAGATTCTAGCAGAATTCGAAGGAGTTGGAATGAAAGATTCCTTCGATAATATGTTTAGTTCACAAATTGATAGAACTGAATTCCGTCAAAATCCGTATTTGAATTAGTTTATCATTTCTAGCGGTGAGGCCAAAATTTTAAATTTCATTCTTTTTTTTTTGTGAAGACAAAACTACCCTTCTACACTCTATTGTTAAACCATTTTTTTTAACAAGGTTGAAAGCTTGTGGATTAATTTCTATGATAAAAAATTTAAACCATAAATCCAATACAGTGACACACTGCCCCACTGACGTTGCTACTAATTTATATATATTGGATGGTCCTTTTAATAGTGTTCCTATCCTACTTCTTTCATGTTTATAACTTTATATGGATTCAAAATTTCATATCATCTTATACGTACTAAAACTTTTACCTTGCTACTGCAGAAAGGTATTTCCATGTTCGATCAATAGGAATGAAGGGTATTAAATTCATAATTAGTAACCGAAAGAATCGACGTTACTCCATAAATATTAATAAAAAGAATATTAAAAATAAAATAACATATATATTCTTAGGATATTTATCTATGATTGCAGGTTCTAGTTGTTTGCTTTATTTTAAGCACCATAGGCTATGGATCCATGGCGATATTAGGCTACTTGATGTTTGGGGAACACTTGGCATCACAAGTAACGCTAAATCTTCCCACGAAAATTATAAGTTCAAAAATAGCAATTTACACGACATTGATGAACCCCATAACCAAATACGCGTTAATTATAGCACCGATCGCGACATCAGTAGAAGAAACATTTCCATTTCGAGAAAGCAAGATGATGAGTTGTCTTATCCGAACATGTCTAGTGACCAGCACAGTCTTTGTGGCATTGTTGGTCCCCTATTTTGGCTATGTGATGGCATTTATGGGTGCATTTTTGGGCATTAATGTGTCGATAATATTTCCATGTTTATGTTATTGGAAGATCACAACAGGGTTCAAGAAATTTGGAACAGAAAGGATGCTGATTTTGATGATCTTGTTTATTGGAACTTTTGTTGCAGTGGTGGGTACTTATACGGCATTAACAAACATTATGAATGAGGTTAAAACTAAATGAATTGAATTCGATATCCTCCCTGTAATTCCAGTTTCTAATTAAGGGGCTTTTGTATGGATTATAAGTGACTAACCATTACAGTCGTTCAAATATCTAAAACCGAAAATAGTATCAAGTTTCAGGTTAGCTGAACCAATGTTTTTCCTTTTTGTGGTCATGGTTCACAACTTAAGTAACATAAACATATTGGGTCATGTTGTCTTTCCCCAACTGTAACTGATCCTTTCTAGCTCCTCGTTAGTTCTTTATAATAGTCCTGCTGTTCAGAAAAATGGTTCCCAACTTAAGTGAAAATAATCACATAGTTAATTAGTTGAAACCTAAACTCCAAAAAAAGTTATTCTTATTTATTATGATACTAACTTGCTCATTATTAGTTAGCTCATATCACTTATAATATTAGTTTATTAAAAAGTTTAAAGTTGGTATATTAATGAAGCCCAAGATGTTATTTGATGTAATTGTTTTTTTGAAATTTTCTTATAAACTTTTCTTCCTATATGAGACTTGAATGCCTCAGTACAAATTGTATATATAGGTAATTCTATATGTACCCCTAAATTGATATGTGTATCCCCTCCCCCGTTGTGAGTAGAATAATATGTGTTTACCTCAATGATTTGACAATTTATGTTAGTGGGGGATACGTAGAGTAGCACTCTATATTTATTATTGACTGACATGATGCATGACGTATAATATGATCAATAAAATTCTTTTTGGTCTTAAGTTTAATATGACTTATGTTAACCAACTTAAATCTTGTTGGTGATTTTAGTGTCACCGGGACATCTTGTGTAATTGGAACTTACTTGTAAGTTAAGAGGCTTCGTAATTTGTACTTTAATATATGTTTGGGTATGTGCAGAGTGCACGCATTTATAAGATCAAACTAGAAGCCAATTCGACATCAAGCTGGGGGTCCGAGGGCAGTGCCCCCGGGTTCGGGGTTTCCAAAAGGGCAGTGCCCCTTTGGAAAGGTCTAGGGGCAACGCCCCTAGCGAGGTCCAAGGGGAAGAGCTCCTGGCTGGGAAAATCGAATTCTTGAGGGCGATTATGGTAAAACTAACTATGATCTTCAGTTTTTGAAACCATTGCTTTCCTCATTAATTTCGTATTCCCTTCACTTGTTTCCAAAGTAACCCATGACGGTCAACCCTAAAAACGAAACCCTACATCTCGTTTTATATATAAGCGGATCACTTCTTTGAAGGGGTATATACCTTTCGCTCTCATTTTTCTTCATACGAACTCATAATTCTCTAGCAAATTGGCTTTTTCTGTGCCTAGATTCATAAGTGTCCCCTTGGGGCTATCCTAGGCTGAATTTTTGGTAACCTGGGCATAGGGTAGAAATATCAGTTCAGAAAGTTTTTTACACGATCCTGTTGGGTTTTAGAATACTACAACATCCTATGGTGCACATACAACCCTAAATACCTTGGATCTATGTTTTCTCTATTATACATGCAAATATGAAGTTTCCAAGATATTACCCTATACTAGCATACAAATATCATATACTTGGGTAATAAAATAGATAGAAAACATACCTTTTTTGATGTAACTTGTCTTCATGAAGCTTGAGTGCCTAGTGCCCCAAGTGTGACACCTCAAATGGTTCACACAACACCATGAACACTTGGAATAACCTTGAGAATAAGGATACTTTGGTTCTCTCTAGTGAAATCGGCCTTGCCCTTTTGTGTACACACACTAGTGCCCATTTCACCAACCAAGGACATCGTTATATAGTGTGGATATTAGGGTTAAACGCTAATACCCATGACCTTTCATTTCATATGATCCATGGGTTAAACACTCCATGGACTATCCATGAAAGCTTAGCCCAACCTAAATGAACTTGGCCCATCACACACATATATCTTAGAGTCCATATTTAATTAGTTCCTTTTGATTACTTAATTAATTATAAATTAAATCTTGATCAATACTAATTAAATAATATGATTATATATTAATATATTAGAACTTATAATATATTAATATAAATCACTAGTATCCTTTTTCCTCATCTTGTCTATCCAGTTGTCCCGATGCCATGCAACCAAAATGGACCATGCCGGGTCGGGTCAAGTCTTACCAATTATAGTTATGGACTTAGACATTAATCCAACAGTCTCCCACTTGGATAAGTCTAAAACTATTATTGAGTATGACTTCAAAAACCAACTGGCAATCGTAGCTCTTAAAAGCTTCTGTCGAACTCTGACCTTACCGATGAACTCTGACCTTTGTCAATGACTTGTCCATTAGATAAGGGATCATATATTCCTCCATTCTAGATATCATATGGACTGAGACATGGATTATCAATCATTCTCTCTGTCCATTTGTTGTTTCCCGATTTCCGATTTATGATGACTGACTGATTGAACAAATCAAATCAGTCCTGGCTTGGCCAAGCACTCACATGTATCATTGCTAAATCATCGAGGGGCCCACAGATATCGCTTTTATCCCGAAGGTAAAAGGAATGGAAAAACTTCGACTCATATGGCTTGTTCTACTACTTGTTGAATCATACACAAAGGCACGTTTTATAACATGGAGTTACCAATGCGTTTTCGTGCAATCAATGTATAACCAACTCATAGTAACAACTCATATCTCTAGGTTTTAAGAATATAAGATATTATCGTCTCATGATCACTCGTGATAAAATCAATGAAGTGATTCAAATGAGCGTGGGTTGAATCCAATACTCAGAACTTATGAGCACTCATGAGTGTTGTAGCACCGCTTTGTCCAACATCTTAGACCTCTACAAGCCAACCCATGACAGTCTTGATTCATATCTACTTCCAACATATGACCGACTGTGGATAGTTTGAATAACTTGGTCATTCAGGAAGAATGTCCTAGTTTATTCTGGAAGTCAAAACATGCAAAATGAAACACAAGAATAAATTAATCAAATAAGGTATCAAACCCTATGAATATAAATAGACCACTTTTATTTATCACCATACTGATTACTCATTATTTCATTGTTTCAGTTTTATCAACTTTATACCTGAATTAAAAACACTAGTTGTCCCATGCTCCAAGCATGTACACTATGTTTTTCTAAACAATAGCTTTGCCATACACCAAGTATGCACTCTATGTTTGTCTATGATCCTTACTTTGTGAAATAAACCAATTGAACATAATTTCAATGATTCTAATTTCACACTCCCAAATCCTTATCGAAAAATGTGAGAATTTCAAATTCCTATCATTTATCGAAATGTGTTTAGATTTTAAACTTATATGCACTGACCCTCCTGTAATGAATATGTACAAAATCACAAAGACTTGTCAACAGTCATTATAAGGTATTCCAATGGAGATCAACTCCATGGAAACTAAGTCTCATATTCAAAGTACATTGCTTTGGACATGCTTCTTGCATTAAGTTTTCTAATCTTACACAGATAACTTCCACCTATGGAGACAACTCCATATTCTCATTTTGACTATCACTTCTGAACAAGAGATGCCTCTTTTCAGAATATGTCAATATGGTCCTTCCAAAATTAACACTATACTTACAACTGTTCCTGAGCAACCAATCTTTGGTAAACCTCAGATTGTCCTCGACAATTGCTTAATCATTTTACTCATATCCAATTCTAGACCTTTTCCCTTCTTAATGCCTCTGGGCATTTGGAAAAATTTAGAAATGACAAATATTATAGCACATGCAATCGATCCTGTACCCAAAGCAAATGGTACACGATTCATGATGTCTCACATAAAGACATGATTCTAGACTAGTCTTTTGCTACAATATTTTTATTTGCCATGTTTTCAAAATTTGACTATGAAGAGGGATGCCGTAATCATAATCGAATTTTGAGAAAGCAATATATAGAATTTTCTTAAGTTGAACCAATCCAACATGAAATTCATATATATATTCTTGACTAAAGATGATTAAGGTCTCAATCTAAGCCTTTAGAACTGAAATGAAGTATATCCTCTCCCTTAATTATAGCAAAACAACTTTTTCAATCCCTGCAGCCTCACGAATTGAAACTTTTGTTTTCTATAATTAACATTGCTAACTTGCAACACTAACAATAATTATCATGCTCCCACTAACATGATGATTATTAACATAACACTTATGCTCCCACTAGCTTTGACATGTACTCAGAAATCAGTTGGACTTCTAGAAATCAATACTTTATTTACTTTCTTACCAAAGTTCAGATTTCTGATACGAGATGCTTTGATAAAACTTTATCAAAATCATACACCTTTCCTTAGATAGCATGCATGTGTGTCTAAACAATTTCAGAACTATGAAAAGGGATGACGTAATCATAGTCTCAATTGTTTAGACCTTTTGCCATCTGCTTCAAATCTACTTAGTGGAAGTGTTTCCTCACCATCATTTTTCATGAATCGGAGAGAAACCTTATGACCCTTAGATTTTATGGTGTATGTGTTCTTATCCATGTGAATCGTCAAAACCATAGTCACAAGACAAGGATAATGACAAATCCAAACTCATATGGACTGAACTTATGCAATCTTAACTTCTTGCCACCTTGCAGTACAGGGCCTGCCATTGCTTCCAAGTTGTTATGCAACCAATTGAGAACTTTCAGAACTCCTATGCAAAGCCAACTTTAACTGGAATGGGCACAGAATATGCCGACACGATAGGTTACAAACCTCAAGTCGTGTGCTAGTGAAGAACCTCAGGTTTTATTCTTGATTAGTTCTTGAAATTCTTTTTAGGATCTATAAGACTCCCACTATCCTCTTGACATATAAGACTATCTTGCCAAATATTCAAGAGATAGTGCGGATTCTTTATCAAGACAAACACTTCTCACAATTGGCCTTAGTTGGTCTTTGTTTTATCCGAAACATCACAACTTACCAATTTCAAATGTACAAGAGTAGGACACTTTTACTCTTACATTTGACAAGTGTTTTAAACCTTTCTTTAAGATATGTCACTCAAGTTACAATCTTGGAGTATGACTCTAAGAATTGTTTTTGAACGAAGTATGACTCATCTTCCTGATCTAACCATTTCAACAATTCATGACTCCTCTTCTTAGTCATAAGAATGCACTAAGATGACCTTTAGAGGACTAATTGTGATATGATTTCTAAATCATTAAGATGATCACAAACATGATACTAAAGTACTCTCCCATCTTTTCAGATTTGAGAAACTTTTATCTTTCTGCCTAATTTGATTCTTCCCATTCGTTCTGCCATACATTGAGACTTTTCCAATGTTTCAGAATTATACTTAAACTTGTAAGTATAACCATATTTACTAAACTTTAGTAAATCAAATAGTCTTAACAAGCTTTGTGGTGGACATGACCAGTGCACAAGAATGTGTACTCGATCCCTTTAGTCCTTCACTTGACTCACACATCCATGTGAACAAGTAATTAGTCTTGATTTTCCAATGCTTGAAAGTTCTCATTCATCATACTATTCAACTTGCATGATTCCAAGTTTCGGTCCAATTGAAACTTGGGCGATGAGGAACTTTCCTGATTTGGTAAATTTAGACACTACCACAAATGAAAGAATCAAATCCATTTTCCAATATTGCTGTCAGTGGAATCATATAAGCAACAATTTTCCACAAATGCCATTGTAAGGATACTTCAAATAAATAAAATTAAACAATTTTCTTTTATATTAAAACTTTGCGGAAAAACTTATCCTTACAATCCACATGGAAAATTGTTGTTATCTATTCCTTAGCAATATATCATAACTTCTTAAGCAACTGCTCAAAATTCTGATGCGATCGAAATCCACCTTCGCGATCAGAATCAGCATATACTTCCTTTAAGATTTCTCTCTATTCTTTGATTCTTAAAACATCAACATGTGACCCAGTCACATCATGTAATGAGGATCTCAGAATAGAACTTAACAGAGTTAGATAATGGGCTCTACGTGATGTAGAGTCAAACTTATTGACTTTAACATCATTAGGTAAATTTGGCAGCTTTGCAATCAACGCCCCTTCCTTTGGAAAAATAAACATATGGACCCTTTGGTAATGGGACTATCTTAGACTTAGCCTTTCTCTTTACCATTTGGTCAACCGGGTTGACTATGGCCAATCCCTTTCCATTGGTAAGAGAATGCTTTTTCTGGATTTCAAGTGTCACCATTGTCACTGTCCATAAAGTTTTTGGGAAGTTGATCTTCTAATCAAATTTGCTTTACTATCGTTCCAAATCATTGCTGATTCAGTAGCACCAAGCAAATATATATGATCATTAAGGTTCATGTCATAGTCTGTTTCATAGTAGTCCCAAAGGAACTCACTATGTGACTTAGAAAGTGATTGAACATCCAACTTTCTCAAGACTTTGACAACCAACTCTCCCGGCTTGTCAATATGTGACTTCATCTCTAAGATGTGATCACACATAGACCTTGCTTGCCATTAGGGCTTGAGTGACCTTGAACTTGTGGGTTAGGGAGAATAATTGGAGGAGGTGGATGAATAAGAGATTTAGGAAGATCATAGATGTCTGAACTGGACATCTTTTGGGAGATATTCAAGATAGTTGATCTAAAGTCCTTAATATAACACCCAATATGAAATATTAAGGCTAGGATCCAACAACCTATTTATAACTGGAAGAGGGATGTCGTAATCCGAGTTATAAAATAGTTGAAGGTAGGTGAATGACGATTTACCAATTTCCACCATGAAAAACGAAATAATTTAATTAGGTTTTTACTTGGATTTGAAACTCCTAGATCTTTTGAGATTCATTGAACTTTTCAATGGCATGTTTCAATCTCAAGTGTGCCCTTCAGGTTTTGTGACTGTGATGCCGAGGATCACAAAACAAGGTGTGAAGTAACCATGCAAATATACTTGGTACCCTTAATATTTACCCCTCAATCGATGTGCCGGTTAACCACACGAGCTCCACCGATACTATGATTAATATTAAGTTACCCTTTGCCTACTTGTTAAATCCAGGTTAGTGTGCCGGTTAACCACACACGCTCCACTAACGGTTTAAACAAAGTGCAAAGTGTAATTTCATGGATTAGCACCTTATTCACATTTTCATAAGTAACTAAGATTGGTAATTAATAAAAGGTTTAGTTACTTAGTATTTATCATTAATACTTTTAAAGAAGGGAGAATTATAGTCCTTGTCTTACCTGTTCGGCTAACGACCCTCCACTAGTCAAGGAAGCGGTGGGTGAGAGTGGACACCCATTAAGCTGCCATTTTATAGGCAACAACCGTATACCCCCCTTATAGACCGGCTTCGTGAATGAGGCCTACTAATGGTAAGACTGACTTGCTCTTATACACACACACACACACATATATATATATATATATATATATATATATATATATATATATATATATTATTAACTTATAATATTATAAAGTATAAGGGTTGAATTTTAACTTTTAAAATTCTAAGGGCTTAACTTGGAATTAAAGTATTCATTAGAGAAAACTTTTCAAATTCCAAAACTTGAGGGCAAGTTTTGAAAATATTCAAAACTCTTGGATTTTCATAACTTATGAGTTTTAAGTAAAACTTTAAAACTTTTAATGAAGAGACTCTTGGACATCCATAACTTGAGGACAAGTTATGGAGCCATAAAACCTATTTATAAGAAAAGACTCTTCATTTTTTTTGTAACCTAAGGCATATTTATGAGTTTTTTAAGATTCATAAATGTGAATTTTCATATAACTTGAGGACAAGTTACAAAAAAACACATTTTATGAACAACTTTTAGATTAATTAGGATTGAAAACAACTAAAACACAATTTTTTTTCCATTAATCTAAACTAACTCATAAATCAAGGAAACATAGAACTTTTGGTAATCTATAACTTATGGAGTTAAATGTTTGTTTTATGATGAAACTTTTCATGTTCCATAACTTAAGAATAAGTTATGGAATTCTTTAAAACATTAACACCAAATTTTGTAACTCCATAAAAACAAAAAAAAAAATTAAAACCTTTTCATATCCATAACTTATGGAGGTTTCAAAACACATAAGATCACAACTTTAAAAAAAACTTTTTGAGCTCCAAAATTTTATGACAAAATTTGTAACTCCTTAAAACATTTAGATCAAACTTTTAAAACTAATAAAATAATCATATCATTTTATCTTTTACGAAATTTGACCTAATTCAACTCATATAGCAAATGATTCAAATTTTACAAATAATTAGTTTTTCACAAAACAAGTAATTATCTTAAAATTTGACAAACTTCATGTTTTTTTTTCTTTTTTTTCCAACTTTGAAAATCAAACATTTGCATGAATATAACAGAAAACAACCCATGGCTCTGATACCACTGTTAGGTTTTAGTATACTACAACATCCTATGGTGCACATACAACCCTAAATACCTTGGATCTATGTTTTCTCTATTATACATGCAAATATGAAGTTTCCAAGATATTACCCTATACTAGCATACAAATATCATATACTTGGGTAATAAAATAGATAGAATACATACCTTTTTTTATGTAACTTGTCTTCATGAAGCTTGAGTGCCTAGTGCCCAAAGTGAGACACCTCAAATGGTTCACACAACACCATGAACACTTGGAATAACCTTGAGAATAAGGATACTTTGGTTCTCTCTAGTGAAATCGGCCTTGCCCTTTTGTGTACACACACTAGTGCCCATTTCACCAACCAAGGACATCTTTATATAGTGTGGAGATTAGGGTTAAACCCTAATACCCATGACCTTTCATTTCATATGATCCATGGGTTAAACACTCCATGGACTATCCATGAAAGCTTAGCCCAACCTAAATGAACTTGGCCCATCTGTGACAACCCGAAATTTCTATTCTGTACAACCATTCAATTCAATAGAAGTCAGAACTGTTTCTGCTAATTTTCAAGCTTTTTGGATTAAGTTTGAGTGTTTTAAAGTTAGTACTTTAGGAGATATCAGGAGAGAGGATGCCCTAGGGTTTATTGTGCAACAATAAAGTCCCAAAACTCCAAGAGTTTGGAGTTTACGGCCTAAACAAGGGTGTTTACGGCCGTAAACCCTAAAAGGGGGTATAAATATGACACTTAGTCATTATTTACCACTTTTCACATTTTCAAGATCCAAAACCCATTTCTCTCTCAAGTATCATCCGACTTTTCTTCAAGATCTTCAACTTTGTAAGTGTTTCTATCCCTAAAAAGTTGATATCTTACTTAATCTAGTGATCTTACATGATTCCATCCGTGAAATCATTCTAAAAGTGTAGATCTTCAAGTTTCACCAAGAACACCAAGAACACACACTAGTGTTCTTGGACTTTTAGCACCTTTTCAAGCTTCTACATAGTAAGTACTCTTACTCTAGTGTATTATAAGTCTTGTTACACTTCTAAACATCTAGAAAACACCAAGGAATCACAAGATCAAAGGTGTTTACGGTCCAAGAACACCTTGGACCGTAAACCCTAACAAAGGGGCCAAAGTGGCCCTAGTCCCTTACCAAGCCTTGGAAACTAGCCAAGACCCCTTCCTTGATGTGCTTAGTACTTGAAAACATCAAAAGACCATAAACCATTTGGGTTTACGGCAGTAAACCCAAAGACAAATGGTCCAAGGACCGTAAACTCCACAAAGGAGTGAAATGGTGCCCTAATCACTTCCTAAGGCTTAAACATGAAGTAGGAATGCTTCTTATGACCTTTAAGGCTTCAAAACACAAAATGGTCAAAGTACCATGAGTTTACGGCCGTAAAATCATGGGTTTACGACCGTAAACTCAAGGGGTGATGGTCACAAAACCGTAAACTCCAAAGGAGTTTACCCTTGAACCCTAAACTCAATTACAAGGTCCTACCATCCTTAGATGCAATCCTTAGCACTTATAGGCACTTAAATCAAGTGTTTTACATGTCTTAGGATGTCTTAACTTGGTTAATTAGTTGTTTAATGACTAATTGGATACATATATGTGTAATTATATGTTAACTAGGATTCTTGTGTGTGTTCAAGTCTTCACTTGACACTTAGCATCCTATACATTCCGTTCATCCAAACCACTCACTACAGGTGAGTTCATACCCCTTAATTAACCTTTTAAATGTTTTAAATGCTTTTATGGGGGGGGGGGGAATACAAGTTGAACAATTATAGTTATTATATCAATCACATGTGATTAATAACTACCAAACAAGTGGATTTCTTACTTTTCAAACTGTGTTACCAAACTGTTTTACTTCAAACTGTTTTACAAACTCTTTTTCATATCAAATGCTTTTGTCAAACCCTTTTACATGTCAAATATTGTTACTTAAACTCTTTTAAACTTATATTCTGTTAAAAGTGTATCTATATAGATATAGTTATATAAGTAGGATTGAAAGGACTTAGGACTGATAGCTCACCTTACTTCCTGTTCCTTGTTTGGTTGTGGACTTAGGGTATCAGGGTTATTTGTCTGAAGGTCGTTTGAATCCTAGTTATATATTATGTATATGTATATAGATATAAAAGGTTATTTCTTTCCAGTTCAATACCTTTGGGTAGCAAGGGTATACAAACATGTTCATACATACAAACAATATTGCTAGTAAACTATAATCGGTATAGTTTAGGAAGTTACAAATCTATTACTAGACCAATGAAACATACAATGAGTCAGTTCATACATGTGTCATAACTTATAGTGATGAGAAACAAACATAACTTATAGTGATGAGAAACAAACATAACTTATAGTGATGAGAAACAAACATAACTTATAGTGATGAGAAACAAACATAATACATAGTGAAGAGAAACAAACAATACCATACAGAGAGAACATACATACAGGCTAGACAGAGGAGGAACACAGAATACAACTAGCACATACATTACATATACATTATTACAGTTATGTGAGCCACGTAACGGGGCATGGCACCACCTGCCATGACCGTTTTGTATCCAGAATCTCCTTAATTGGGGAGCGTATGAGTTTGTGTATAGATCTATACTGGATTGACTATCCTACACCTTGCTGCTCGCTACAGTGGGACTTGCAAGTCTACGGGTGCCAAACGTCATTTCTTACGACGTCTTACATCGTCGTTTTACTAGAGTCGGTAGCAGGATACAGGCCGATCACATGGTACCTTAAATAACAATTGATTTAAGGTAGTTAGTACAGCAGTAGTTACTTATTTCAACACTACAGTACTATTTCATTTTCCCATTACATTCTCTTTGTGAACATTCACACAATGAACAGTAATGTAAAAACTATATTTTTGGTTAATGATAGTCAGATTTGGGAACATACATACTCTTACAAGAGACACACACACAGACACTAGATGCCTTGGTAGAAGGCTACTTTTAGTAGGAAACATAGGGTTTTCTAGGAGAATTCAAACTTATACAAACATCTTACAAACATCTTACAAATGCTTTCATACAAATACAGACACTAATATACTTATGATCTCACCAGCTTTAAAGCTGATAAACTCTTTCAAAATAACTTGTATTCTCAGGTCACCAGTAGACAGGTACCGGTGCCAGGTTTTGAGAAGATGGAGCTCGTTCAAGACTCATCTTTTATTTTGATACATATTTTTGGTGTCTATATAACTTGACAGAACACACTTGTATGAAATTATATTATTAATGCAATGGATGATGTTGTTGCTTGTTTACTACTTTGCATTGTTGTGATACTGTACATGACGTCCTCCATCCCCGAACGATTCCGCCGTTCCGGTTTTGGGGTGTGACAGATTGGTATCAGAGCATTGTTTATAGTGAATCGAGTGTATCAACCCATAAAAGATATACGAACTATAAACACAGCGGGATTAAAATACTCTGATAAAGAGTTTATACCTTTAAATAATAAAATATTTAACCAAGTATACACACCTGCATTCATACTAAAATTAGTGTCACTAGGATAGAACAAAAGTATTACGATTGTTGGGCAGCACAAGTAGACTTAGAGACATATGGTTAACCCTGGGAAGATGTAGCCTGATCAACTACATTATCCGAGGAGTGATTAGCATGTGCCTAAGTGTGGTTGTGAGGTTGCAACAAGTCTAAAAACTTACCAACACTACTACAACGAGAACAGTAGAACAGAACATAAACTTAAAATACTATAGGAGTATTTTGTGTTACTATTAATTACTTATCTGAGAACTAAAGGTCTTTATTAGTATGTCAATAGTTGCTGAGTGGATACACTAAGGTTATATGTGTCTAGGATATCATAGACTTAGAATCTGTGATCTTTGCTTTACTTCCTGTTCCTTGTTTGGTTGTGGGCTTAGAGTTAGGGTCACTTATTCGAAGGTCTATCCTGTCTTGGTTACATATGACTGGTATGCACTACGCAAATGTTGAAGTAACTGATAAAGATCATCTGATAATTATCTAATTAGTGCGTCTATTTAGTTATTTCTTTATCCCTTTTCTCGCGTAGATATCATGGCTGGATTCCATATCCCCGGAGACCCGTACTACCCCAACCACGGCAATGCAGGATGGCTGGGAGAGGAGCCAGAAGATGATCACCCAATCCCATTGGATGATCACGAAGCTGAAGGCTTTTCTGATGATTCTGACTCGGAGCCGGAAGTCAACAACCAACCCCCCAGCTGCTCAAGACCCAAACCCAAACCATCGTCCAGCATTTCAAGGACCCACACTTCTGTGGGCCACAAACTTGAATAGATGGAGTCAAGAACTCACTCTAGTAGTTCTCGTCGCCGATAGAGTCTCATCGACTTCTCTTTTGCATATAACCTAGTTTGTGTAAAAACTCTAGTATAATTTCCTATCTTTGTAAATCTTAGACCTGTTAAGTCTTGATTAGGTCGTAGTTCTGTCAAAATTTTCCCAACTTGGTTGATGTAAGACCTACTTCTAGGTCATTTTTCCTGAACTCATTACATCTGTAATTCCAGTATTGTTGACAGATATCTAATCTCATGGAAATTATTATCCAAATGCTATCATCTGTTAGTTCTAGATCTACATTCAATCGTGCTATTCAATTGTGCTGTTGGGATATGGAGAGTTAGTCCGTGAGTCATTTTCATCAATTGTCCTATTAAATTCTTATCAATGTCTTCATCTTTCTAAACTTATAGTTAAAAGATGCCTCCACGTCGATCAACAAGACGCGATCCTCCGATAACTGCAACACCACCTGCTCCTCAATTCGATACGGCAGCTCTAAATGTTGATGTAGCTGCGGTTGTGGCTATAACCATGGCACAATATCATTCTTCTGGTTCCACTGGAGGAGGAACCCCAGTTCAATCTAATCATGGTGAAATCCCTGTGTGCTTGAGAGAGTGCTCCTACAAGGACTTCTCCAACTGCAAGCCAATGTCCTTTAAAGGGACTGGCGGAGTCATTGCCCTCTCGCAATGGTTCGAAAAGACGGAGTCGATCTTCGAGATTTGCTCCTGCTCTGCAGCGAGTAAAGTCAAGTTTGTCGCTTGCACTTTCGAAGGAAAAGCCCTGACATGGTGGAATAGCCATGTCAAGTCACTAACTCTTGTAGTGGCAAACGACATGGGCTGGGAAACTTTGAAAGACCTCATGATTGAGGAATACTGCCCGAGGGGCGAAATCCAAAAGCTAGAGGAGGAACTGTGGAGCCTAACCATGAAGGGCTCCGAAATAGTCTCCTACACCGCCAGGTTCTGCGAACTGGTGGCCCTCTGTCCCAACATGGTTCACACAGAGGGAAAGAAGATCGAAAGGTACATATGGGGGCTGGTGCCTCCATTCTAGGGAAATGTTTTGGCTTCAAACCCCACTACATTTAATAGTGCCAAGCGATTGGCACAACGACTCATAGACTATGGGGTTCGTACCCCGGCCGCAACAACGACCCTGGCCATCTCAGAACCCGCCAATACCGCTGATTCCAAGCGGAAGTTCTGGGATGACAAAAAGAAGAAGAAGGCTGCCAAAAAGCAGCAGGTCGTGGTAGTTCATGCTGCGATAGCACCTGCCGCTGCTGCTCCGGTAAAGCAGTACGCTGGAAGTTTTCCTAAGTGCAACAAATGCAACTTCCACCACGTCGGTGCCTGCCGGGAAATGCAGTGTATGAACTGCAACAGCAAGGGGCACACAACCCGTTTCTGTAAAGCTCCGGCGAGGCCAATCAACCAAGTCCCCGACACAGGAGTGGGCCAAGCTTGCTACGGTTGTGGCAAGGTAGGCCACTACAAAAGAAACTACCCGAAGGCAGGGAATGCCGGTGGAGTGGCAAGAGTTATGGCCATAGGCCACGAGGAAGCGATTGTCGACCCCACAGTGGTCACTGGTACGTTTCTCCTCGATAACTCTTATGCATGTATTCTGTTTGATAGTGGAGCGGAGAGGAGTTTCGTGAACCAAAACTTTGCTCATTTACTTAAGCAAAAATCACGAGCACTTAAAGAACCGTTCACTGTAGAAATGGCTAATGGAAAGACAGAGAGCACTAGCAGTATATACATAGGGTGGACCCTAACTTTAGATAGCCATTCATTTTCGATCGATCTCATGCCGGTCTCTATTTAAAGTTTCGACGTCATTATCGGCATGGATTGGTTGAGTCTTCATCGTGCCGACATCATGTGTTACGAAAAGGTTGTACGCCTTAATCTGCCGTCTGGCGAAACCTTAGTAGTTTATGGCGACAAACCCGGCACGAACCTTCGTAACATCTCGAGCATTCAATCTCAAAAATTCTTATGAAAGGAATGTCACGCATTCCTTGCTCATGTTGTCGATGTGAGCCAAGAAACGAAAGACATTCAGAACATTCCAGTAGTACGCGACTTTCCCGACATCTTTCCAGAAGAACTCCCAGGATTACCTCCGCAACGTCAAGTCGAGTTCCGAATCGACATAGTTCCAGGGGCTACCCCCGTAGCCAAATCGCCCTATCGTCTAGCACCTGCAGAGATGCAAGAACTGTCATGTCAACTTAATGAACTGCTCAACAAGGGCTTTATAAGACCAAGCTTCTCACCCTGGGGAGCTCCGGTCTTGTTCGTCAAGAAGAAAGACGGATCGTTTCGTATGTGCATCGACTACAGGGAGCTCAACAAACTGACCGTCAAAAATCGTTATCCTTTGCCTCGTATCGACGATTTATTTGACCAACTTCAAGGGGAGAACTTCTTTTCAAAAATCGACTTAAGATCCGGATATCACCAACTACGAGTGCTAGGGGTGGATGTTCCGAAGACAGCCTTCCGAACTCGTTATGGGCACTACGAATTCGTAGTGATGCCGTTCGGATTAACAAACGCGCCTGCTGTATTCATGGACTTAATGAATAGGGTGTGTCGTCCTTACTTGGATCAGTTCGTCATCGTCTTCATCGATGACATACTTATCTACTCTCGTAGTAAGGAGGAACATAGTCAACATCTGCGACAGGTCTTAGAAACACTTCGTTCGGAGAAGCTCTATGCGAAGTTCTCGAAATGCGAATTTTGGATCCGACGAGTCGAATTCTTAGAGCACGCGGTTAGCGAAGAGAGAATACACGTGGACCCTTCCAAAAATAAAGCCATTGAGAGCTGGTCAGCACCGAAGACGCCTACAGAAATTCGTCAATTTCTAGGCCTCGCTGGCTACTATCGCAGGTTCATTCAGAACTTCTCCCGCATTGCGAAACCTATTACAACACTGACCCAGAAGCGCGTGGACTTTGACTGGGAAGAGAAGCAGGAGAGAGCGTTCCAAACGCTCAAGCGAGCCTTGTGCACCGCACCAATACTATCCCTCCCCGAAGGGATAAAAGACTTCGTTGTCTATTGCGATGCGTCGAATCAAGGGCTAGGATGTGTTCTGATGCAGCGAGGTAAGGTCATCGCCTATGCCTCGAGACAGCTGAAGACACACGAGGTCAACTACACTACCCACGATCTTGAACTAGGAGCAATTGTGTTTGCTCTGAAGATCTGGAGACACTACCTGTACGGTACAAAAAGCACTATCTTTACAGACCACAAAAGCCTACAACATATATTCGACCAGAAGGAGCTCAACATGAGACAACGACGGTGGGTCGAACTACTCAGTGATTACGAATGTGAAATTCGTTATCATCCCGGCAAGGCCAATGTAGTAGCTGACGCCCTAAGTCGGAAAGAATATTCTGGTCGTAGAGTCAAATCATTGACTATTACTATCCATTCGCACTTGTCCACACAAATTAGGGAGGCTCAGCTCGACGCTTTGAAACCTGAAAATGTGGCGGGTGAATCCCTGAGAGGGATGGATAAGAACTTGGAGGTTAAGGGTGGCGGAGCTTATTTTCTCATGGATCGGATCTGGACCCCGAAACGCGGTGGTTTCAGAGACTTGGTCATGAACGAGGCCCACAACACTCGTTATTCCGTCCACCCGGGTTCAGATAAGATGTATCTGGATCTTAAAAAGTTATACTGGTGGCCTAACATGAAAGCAGAGATTGCTACCTTCGTGAGTAAATGCCTTACTTACGCCAAGGTCAAGGTCGAATACCAGAAACCCTCCGGTCTTCTACAACAACCGGAGATACCAGAATGGAAGTGGGAGCGGATCACTATGGATTTCATAACCAAGTTGCCCAAGACAGCGGGTGGACTTGATACCATATGGGTCATCGTCGATAGATTGACCAAGTCCGCACACTTCCTGCCTATCAAGGAAACAGACAAGATGGAGAAGCTTACAAGAACTTACATTAGGGAGATTGTACGACTGCACGGTGTTCCCATATCCATTATCTTGGACAGAGATAGTAGGTTCACTTCGAGGTTCTGGCAGTCGCTACAAAGTTCCTTAGGAACTAGGCTGGACATGAGTACAGCCTACCATCCACAGACCGACGGGCAAAGTGAGAGGGCTATCCAAACCTTGGAAGATATGTTGCGAGCCTGTGTGATCGACTTTGGGAAAGCATGGGATACTCATTTACCCCTTGTCGAATTTTCCTACAACAACAGTTATCACACGAGCATAAAGGCTGCTCTATTCGAGGCCCTCTATGGCCGAAAGTGCAGATCCCCTCTGTGCTGGGCTGAGGTGGGTGATACCCAGTTAGCTAAAGGACGAGTTCCTGAAAGCACACTCACAGGTCCGAAGATCATTCGGGAAACGACAGAGAAGATCGTTCAGATTTGTGAACGATTGAAAGCCTCTAGAGAGCAACAGAAAAGCTACGCTGATAAACGAAGGAAACCATTGGAATTCCAGGTGGGCGACCGTGTTCTATTGAAGGTCTCACCCTGGAAAGGCTTGATACGCTTTGGAAAGCGTGGAAAGCTAAATCCAAGATACATAGGGCCTTTCGAGATTCTCGCTAGAATCGGCCCTGTAGCTTACAAACTTAATTTACCACGCGAACTCAGTAACGTACATTCTACTTTCCACGTCTCGAACTTGAAAAAGTGTCTGTCTGACGAGACTCATGTAATCCCACTCGACGAGATCGAGATCAACGAGAGCCTCAACTTCGTGGAAGAACCTGTAGAGATCATGGACCGGGAGGTCAAGCAAACGAAACAAAGTCGTATCCTGATAGTGAAGGTTCGCTGGAACGCCAAGCGAGGACCTGAATTCACTTTTGAGCGAGAGGATCAGATGAAACTGAAATATCCTCGTCTTTTTACTTAGTTATTTGTAACTACTTATTTGCTTAAACTCTAATTTCAGGACGAAATTCCTTCTAACGGGGGGATGATGTGACAACCCGAAATTTCTATTCTGTACAACCATTCAATTCAATAGAAGTCAGAACTGTTTCTGCTAATTTTCAAGCTTTTTGGAATAAGTTTGAGTGTTTTAAAGTTAGTACTTTAGGAGATATCAAGAGAGAGGATGCCCTAGGGTTTCTTGTGCAACAATAAAGTCCCAAAACTCCAAGAGTTTGGAGTTTACGGCCTAAACAAGGGTGTTTACGGCCGTAAACCCTAAAAGGGGGTATAAATATGACACTTAGTCATTATTTACCACTTTTCACATTTTCAAGATCCAAAACCCATTTCTCTCTTAAGTATCATCCGACTTTTCTTCAAGATCTTCAACTTTGTAAGTGTTTCTATCCCTAAAAAGTTGATATCTTACTTATGTTGGATTAGTGTCTAAGTCATAACTATATTTGGTATGTACTTGACCCGACCAGGCATGGTCCATTTGGGTTGCATGGCATCATGCACTTGGATAGACTAAATGAGAGAAATGAGACACTTATGGTTATTAATATATTATAACTTCTAATATATTAATAATAAGAATAATAATATTTAATTAGTATTGATCAAGAATTAATTTAGAATTAATTATGTGATCAAAAGAAGACTAATTAAATATATGGGTTGATTGTGTAAATCATCCATAACTTATATAGTGGGCCAAAGCTCCATGGATAATCAAGTTGGGTTAAACCCATAGGATACTCCATGGATGCTCCATGGAAGTTACTTAACCCATGGGTCATGGAAATGAAAGGTCATGACAATTAGGGTTTACATGGTGTAACCTTAATTGTAACATACTATATAAGCATCATATTATTCACCAAAAATCGGCAACTATGTGTGAAAAAGAAGGGCTAACCGATTTCTTGAAGTGTGGATTTCTCTCTAAGTTATTCCAAGAGCATTTGATGTTGTGTGAGTCATTTGAGGTGTCACATTTGAGGCACTAGGCACTCAAGCCCCATGGAGTCAAGCTACACTACAAAAGGTATGTATTCTATCTATATTATTACCCAAGTATCTATGATTGTATGCTAGATAGGGTAATCCCTTGGAATATTAGCATTTGCATGTATATTAGAGAAAACATAGATCCAAGGTATTTAGGGTTGCATGTACACCATAGGAGTGTTAGAATGATCAAAACCCAACAGTGGTATCAGAGCCTAGGGCTGTTTTCAATTATACTTGATGCAACTTATTTTTCAAGGCTGAGAACTGTCCAGACAGAAAACTCGACGAGTTCTGGCCATAAACTCGACGAGTTCATGTGTTAAGGCATGAACTCGACGAGTTTCCTATATGAACTCGACGAGTTTCCTATATGAACTCGACGAGTTTGTGTCCCAGACAGCATATCTTCGACTGTTTTGGCTGAAATTGGACTAGGAACATTACCATAAGTTGTTTTTGAACTTATAAACTTGTTTTTGATGTGGTAATGTTCATGCTAATCCAATTTAAAAGATAATTGTCAATAGATTCATGTTTTGTATTAGTTTAAGTGTTATGCTAATTACATGAAAAAGTTTGATTCCAATTATCCTGTTCATATGAGTTGCTTAGATTAATAGAAAAGTTTGATTGATTATGTGTTGTTGATCCATTTTAATCTAAGAGTGGATTCTAAAATGTGTTTGTGTAACTTGTCCTCAAGTTACATGAAAAGTCACATTAAAGTTTCTTAAAACTCATAAAAGTTGGCAATGGTTACAAAATGAAGAGTCTTGTCCTCAAGTTATGGAGGTTCAAGAGTCACTTCATTAAGTAATAAAATATGTAACCTTAATTAATTCCATAAGTTACAAAATAAAGAAAAGTTACATTCTTTTATTAGTTTAAAGTCTTCCATAACTTGTCCTCAAGTTATGGAACTTGAAGAGTCTTTTAATTAAAACTACTTTAAACACATAACTTATGGAATTAATTAGTTTTGAATAGTTATTAAAACTTGCCCTCAAGTTTTGGAATTTGAAAAGTTTTCACTTATGAATACTTTAATTCCAAGTTAGCCCTTAGAATTTTAAAAGTTAAAATTCAACCCTTATACTTTATAATATTATAAGTTAATAATATTTATATATATATGTATAAGAGTAAAGTCAGTCTTACCATTAGTAGGCCTCATTCACGAAGCTGGTCTATAAGGGGGGTATAAGGTTACTGCCTATAAAATGGAAGTTTAATGGGTGTCTACTCTCACCCACCGCTTCCTTGACTGGTGGAGGGTCGTTAGCCGAACGGGTAGGACAAAGACTATAACTCTCCCTTCATTAAAAGTATTAATGATAAATACTAAGTAACTAAACACTTATAAATTCCCAATCTTAGTTACTTAGGAAAATGTGAATAAGGTGCTAATCCATGAAATTACACTTTGCACTTTGTTTAAGCCGTTAGTGGAGCGTGTGTGGTTAACCGGCACACTAACCTGGACTTAACAAGGTAGGCAAAGGGTAACTTAATGTTTATCATAGTATCGATGGAGCGTGTGTGGTTAACCGGCACATCGATTGAGGGGTAAACACTTAAGGGTACCAAGTAATTTGCATGGTTACTTCACACCTTGTTTTGTGATCCTCGGCATCCCAGTCACAAAACCTGAAGGGCACACTCGAGATTGAAACATGCCATTGAAAAGTTCAATGAATCTCAAAAGATCTAGGAGTTTCAAATCCAATTAAAACCTAATAATACATTTCGTTTATCTTGGTGGAAATTGGTGAATCGTCATTCACCTACCTTCAAATATTTTATAGCTTGGATTACGGCATCCCTCTTCTAAGTTATAAAATAGTTTGTTGGGTCCTAGCCTTAATATTTCATATTGGGTGTCATATTAAGGACTTTAGATCAACTATCTTGAATATCTCCCAAAAGATGTCTAAGTTCAGACATCTATGATCTTCCCAAATCTCTTGGAACTTTACTTCTTTCACCTCCTCCAGTTATTCTCCCTAACCCACAAGTTCAAAGGTCACTCAATCCCTATTGGCAAGCAAGGTCTATGTATGATCACATCTTGGAAATGAAGTCACATATTGACAAGCTGGGAGAGTTGGGTGTCAAAGTCTTAAGAAGGTTGGATGTTCAATCACTTTCTAAGTCACATAGTAAGTTCCTTATGGACTACCATGTAAATGACTATGACATGACCCTTAATGATCTTATTTATTTGCATTGGGGTGCTTAATCAGCAATGATTTGGAGCACTGGCAGAGCAAATCTGATTAGTAGATCAACTCCCAAAACCTTCAATGGACATTGACAATGGTAACATTGGATACCCAAAAAAAAGCATTCTCTTCCCAATGGAAAGGGATTGGCCATAGTCAACCCGGTTGACCAAATGGTAAAGAGAAAGGCTAAGTCTGAGATAGTCCCATTACCAAAGAGTCCATATGTTTACCTTGCCAAAGGAAGGGGCATTGATTGCGAAGCTGCCTATTTACCTGAAAGATCAAAAGGTTGATCAAGTCAAGAAGTTTGACTCTTCTTCAGGTAAAAGTCCACTATCTAACTCTGTTAAGTTTCTGTTATGAGATTCTCATTACATGATGTGACTGGGTCACATGTTGATGCTTTAAGAATCAAAGAAAAGTGAAGAAACTTAAAGGAAGTAAATGCTGATTCTGATCACGAAGATGGATTTCGATCGCATCAGAATTTTTGAGCTGTTACTTAAGAGTTATGATATATTGCTTAGGAATAGATAACAACAAGTTTTTCATATGCATTTGCACTGTAAGGATAAGTTTTTTCCGCAAAGTTTTGAAATAAAATAAAAGGTTTTAATTTTATATTTATTTTAAATATCCTTACAAGTGGCATTTGTGAAAAATGGTTGTTTATATGATTCCATTGATAGCAATATTTGAAAAAAAAATGGACTTGATTCTTTCGTTTGTGGTAGTGTCATAATTTACCAAATAAGGAAAGATTATCATTCCCAAGGCTTCAGTTGGATAGAAACTTGGAATCATGCAAGTTGAATAGTATGATGAATGAGAACTTTCAAGCATTAGAAAATTAAGACTTGTTCACATGGATGTGTGAACCAAGTGAAGGACTAAAGGGATCGAGTACACATTCTTGTGCATTGGTCATGTCCACCACAAAGCTCGTTAAGAATATTCGTCATGATTTACTAAACTTTAGTAAATATGGTTATACTTATAAGTTTAAGTATAATTCTGAAGCATTGGAATAGTCTCGATGTATGGCAGAACGAATGAGAAGAATCAAATTAGGCAGAAAGATAAAAGTTTCTCAAATCTAAAAAGATGGGAGAGTACTTTAGTATCATGTTTTGTGATCATCTTAATGATTAAAGAACCATATCACAATTGGCCTTCTAAGGACATCTTAGTGCATTCTTATGGCTAAGAAGAGGAGTCATGAATTGTTGAAATGGTTAAATCAAGAAGATGAGTCATACCTCGTTCCAAAACAAGTCTTAGAGTCATACGCCAAGACTATAAGTTGAGTGACATATCTTAAAGAAAGGTTTATAACACTTGTCAAATGTAAGAGTAAAAGTGTCCTACTCTTGTACATTTGAAGTTGGTAAGTTGTGATGTTTTGGGTTAAACAAAGACCAACTTAGGCCAAGTGTGTGAAGTGTTTGTCTTGATAAAGAATCCGCACTATCTCTTGTATATTTGGCAAGTGAGTCTTATATGTCAAGAGGACAGTGGGAGCCCTAAAGCTCTTGAAAATTTCAAGACCTAATCAAGAATAAAACCTGGAATTCTTCACTAGCACACGACTTGATGTGTATAACCTATCGTGTGGACATTTCTGTGCCTATTCAAGTTGACTTTGCATAGGAGTTCTGAAAGTTCTCAATTGGTTGCATAGCTACTTGGAAGCTATGGCAGGCCCTTGTGCTGCCAGGTGGCAAGAACTTAAGATTGCACAAGTTCAATCCATATGAGTTTGGATTTGTCACTAACCTTGTCTTGTGATTATGGTTTTGACAAATTCATATGGGTAGGAACTCATACACCATAAAAATCTAAGTGTTATAAGGTTTCTCTCCGATTCATGAAAATGATGGTGAGGAAACACTTTCACTAAGTAGATTTTTAAGTAGATAGTAATCTTTGCATTCTCAAAGTCGTTAGTAGAGCACATTAACATGGACTTATGAGAAATAGCAAAGGTCTAACCAATTGAGACTATGATTACGACATCCCTTTTCATAGTTCTTAAATTGTTTAGACACTCCAGTGAGCTATTTACAATAAGGTGTATGATTTTGATAAAGTCTTATCAAAACAATCTAGTATCAGAAATTTGAACTTTGGTAAGAAAGTCAATAAAGTATTGATTTCTAGAAGTCCACTAATTTCTGAATACATGTCAAAGCTAGTGGGAGCATAAGTATTATGCTGATAATCATCATGTTAGTGGGAGCATGATAATTATGATAAGTATTGCAAGTTAGCAATGTTAATTATAGAAAACAAAAGTTCAACTCGTGAGGTTGCAAGGGTTGAAAAAGTTGTTTTACTATAATTAAGGGAGAGGAAATTATACTTCATTTCAATTCTAAAAGGCTTAGATTGAGATTTTAATCATTTTAGTCAAGAATATATATATGAATTTCATGTTGGATTGGTTCAACTTAAGGAAATTCTATATATTGCGTTCTCAAAATTCGGTTATGATTACGGCATCCCTCTTCATAGTCAAATTTTGAAAACATGGCAAACAAAAATTATTGTAGCAAAAGACTGGTCTAGAATCATGTCTTTGTGTGAGACATCATGAATCGTGTCCCATTTGCTTTGGGTACAGGATCGATTGCATGTGCTATAGTATTTGTCCTTTCTAGAATTTTCCGAATGCCTGGGGCATTAAGAAGGGAAAAGGTCTAGAATTGGATATGACTAAAAGGATTAAGCAATTGTCGAGGACAATCTAAGGTTTACCAAAGATTGGTTGCTCAAGGACAGTTGGAAGTATATTGTTAATATTGGAAGGACCATATTGACATATTCTGAAAAGAGGCATCTCTCGTTCAGAAGTGATAATCAAAATGAGAATATGGAGTTGTCTCCATAGGTGGAAGTTATCTGTGTAAGATTAGAAAACTTAATGCAAGAAGCATGTTCAAAGCAATGTACTTTGAATATGAGACTTAGTTTCCATGGAGTTGAACTCCATTGGAATACCTTATAATGACTGTTGACAAGTCTTTGTGACTTTGTACATATTCATTACAGGAGGGTCAGTGCATATAAGTTTAAAATCTAAACAGATTTCGATAAATGATAGGAATTTGAAATTCTCACATTTTTCGATAAGGATTTGAAAGTGTGAAATTAGAATCATTGAAATTATGTTCAATTAGTCTATTTCACAGAGTAAGGATCATAGACAAACATAGAGTGCATACTTGATGTATTGCAAAGCTATTTCTTAGAAAAACATAGTGTACATGCTTGGAGCATTTGACAACTAGTGTTTTCTAAATTCAAGTATAAAGTTGATAAAACCGAAACAATGAATAATGAGTAATCAGTATGGTGATAAATAAAAAGTGTTTTATTTATATTCATAGTTTGATACCATATTAGATTCATTTATTTTTGTGTTTCATTTTGCATGTTTTAACTTCCAGAATAAACTAGGTTATTCTTCCTGAATGACTAAGTTATTCAAACCATCCACAGTCGGTCATATATTGGAAGTAGATATGAATCAAGACTGTCATGGGTTGGCTTGTAGAGGTCCAAGTTGGTGGACAAAGTGGTGCTACAACACTCATGAGTGCTCATAAGTTCTGAGTATTGGATTCAACCCGCGCTCATTTGAATCACTTCATGGATTTTATCACGAGTGATCATGAGACGATAATATCGTATATTCTTCAAACCTAGAGATATGAGTTGTTACTATGAGTTGATAGTACATTGATTGCATGAAAACGCATCGGTAACTCGATGTTATAAAACGTGCCTTTGTGTATGATTCAACAAGTAGCAGAACAAGCCATATGAGTCGAAGTTTATCCATTCCTTTACCTTCGGGATAAAAGCGATATCTGTGGGCCCCTCGATGATTTAGTGATGACACTTGTGAGTGCTTGGCCAAGCCAGGACTGATTTGATTTGTTCAATCTGTCAATCGTCATGAATCGAAAATCGGGAAACAACAGATGGACAGAGAGAATGATTTATAATCCATGTCTCAGTCCATATGATATCTAGAATGAAGGAACATATGATCACTTATCTAATGGACAAGTCATTGACAAAGGTCAGAGATTATCGGCAAGGTCAGAGTTCGACGGAGGCTTTTGAGAGCTACGATTGCCAGTTGGTTCTTGAAGTCATACACAATAATAGTTTTAGACTTATCCAAGTGGGAGACTGTTGGATTAGTGTCTAAGTCATAACTATATTTGGTATGTACTTGACCCGACCAGGCATGGTCCATTTGGGTTGCATGGCATCATGCACTTGGATAGACTAAATGAGAGAAATAAGACACTTATGGTTATTAATATATTATAAGTTCTAATATATTAATAATAAGAATAATAATATTTAATTAGTATTGATCAAGAATTAATTTAGAATTAATTATGTGATCAAAAGAAGACTAATTAAATATATGGGTTGATTGTGTAAATCATCCATAACTTATATAGTGGGCCAAAGCTCCATGGATAATCAAGTTGGGTTAAACCCATAGGATCCTTCATGGATGCTCCATGGAGGTTACTTAACCCATGGGTCATGGAAATGAAAGGTCATGACAATTTGGGTTTACATGGTGTAACCCTAATTGTAACATACTATATAAGCATCATATTATTCACCAAAAATCGGCAACTATGTGTGAAAAAGAAGGGCTAGCCAATTTCTTGAAGTGTGGATTTCTCTCTAAGTTATTCCAAGAGCATTTGATGTTGTGTGAGTCATTTGAGGTGTCACATTTGAGGCACTAGGCACTCAAGCCCCATGGAGTCAAGCTACACTACAAAAGGTATGTATTCTATCTATATTATTACCCAAGTATCTATGATTGTATGCTAGATAGGGTAATACCTTGGAATATTAGCATTTGCATGTATATTAGAGAAAACATAGATCCAAGGTATTTAGGGTTGCATGTACACCATAGGAGTGTTAGAATGCTCAAAACCCAACAACTTAATCTAGTGATCTTACATGATTCCATCCGTGAAATCATTCCAAAAGTGTAGATCTTCAAGTTTCACCAAGAACACCAAGAACACACACTAGTGTTCTTGGACTTTTAGCACCTTTTCAAGCTTCTACATAGTAAGTACTCTTACTCTAGTGTATTATAAGACTTGTTATACTTCTAAACATCTAGAAAACACCAAGGAATCACAAGATCAAAGGTGTTTACGGTCCAAGAACACCTTGGACCGTAAACCCTAACAAAGGGGCCAAAGTGGCCCTAGTCCCTTACCAAGCCTTGGAAACTAGCCTAGACCCCTTCCTTGATGTGCTTAGTACTTGAAAACATCAAAAGACCATAAACCATTTAGGTTTACGGCCGTAAACCCAAAGACAAATGGTCCAAGGACCGTAAACTCCACAAAGGAGTGAAATGGTGCCCTAATCATTTCCTAAGGCTTAAACATGAAGTAGGAATGCTTCTTATGACCTTTAAGGCTTCAAAACACAAAATGGTCAAAGTACCATGAGTTTACGGCCATAAACTCATGGGTTTACGACCGTAAACTCAAAGGGTGATGGTCACAAAACCGTAAACTCCAAAGGAGTTTACCCTTGATCCCTAAACTCAATTACAAGGTCCTACCATCCTTAGATGCAATCCTTAGCACTTATAAGCACTTAAATCAAGTGTTTTACATGTCTTAGGATGTCTTAACTTGGTTAATTAGTTGTTTAATGACTAATTGGATACATATATGTTTAATTATATGTTAACTAGGATCCTTGTGTGTGTTCAAGTCTTCACTTGACACTTAGCATCCTATACATTCCGTTCATCCAAACCACTCACTACAGGTGAGTTCATACCCATTAATTAACCTTTTAAATGTTTTAAATGCTTTTATGGGGGGGGGGGGAATACAAATTGAACAATTATAGTTATTATATCAATCACATGTGATTAATAACTACCAAACAAGTGGATTTCTTACTTTTCAAACTGTGTTACCAAACTGTTTTACTTCAAACTGTTTTACAAACTCTTTTTCATATCAAATGCTTTTGTCAAACCCTTTTACATGTCAAATATTGTTACTTAAACTCTTTTAAACTTATATTTTGTTAAAAGTGTATCTATATAGATATAGTTATATAAGTAGGATTGAAAGGACTTAGGACTAATAGCTCACCTTACTTCCTGTTCCTTGTTTGGTTGTGGACTTAGGGTATCAGGGTTATTTGTCCGAAGGTCGTTTGAATCCTAGTTATATATTATGTATATGTATATAGATATAAAAGGTTATTTCTTTCCAGTTCAATACCTTTGGGTAGCAAGGGTATACAAACATGTTCATACATACAAACAATATTACTAGTAAACTATAATAGGTATAGTTTAGGAAGTTACAAATCTATTACTAGACCAATGAAACATACAATGAGTCAGTTCATACATGTGTCATAACTTATAGTGATGAGAAACAAACATAACTTATAGTGATGAGAAACAAACATAATACATAGTGAAGAGAAACAAACAATACCATACAGAGAGAACATACATACAGGCTAGACAGAGGAAGAACACATAATACAGCTAGCACATACATTACATATACATTATTACAGTTATGTGAGCCACGTAACGGGGCATGACGCCACCCGTCATGACCTTTTTGTATCCAAAATCTCCTTAATTGGGGAGCGTATGAGTTTGTGTATAGATCTATACTGGATTGACTATCCTACACCTTGCTGCTCGCTACAGTGGGACTTGCAAGTCTACGGGTGCCAAACGTCATTTCTTACGACGTCTTACATCGTCGTTTTACTAGAGTCGGTAGCAGGATACAGGCCGATCACATGGTACCTTAAATAACAATTGATTTAAGGTAGTTAGTACAGCAGTAGTTACTTATTTCAACACTACAGTACTATTTCATTTTCCCATTACATTCTCTTTGTGAACATTCACACAATGAACAGTAATGTAAAAACTATATTTTTGGTTAATGATAGTCAGATTTGGGAACATACATACTCTTACAAGAGACACACACACATACACTAGATGCCTTGGTAGAAGGCTACTTTTAGTAGGAAACATAGGGTTTTCTAGGAGAATTCAAACTTATACAAACATCTTACAAACATCTTACAAATGCTTTCATACAAATACAGACACTAATATACTTATGATCTCACCAGATTTAAAGCTGATAAACTCTTTCAAAATAACTTGTATTCTCAGGTCACCAGTAGACAGGTACCGGTGCCAGGTTTTGAGAAGATGGAGCTCGTTCAAGACTCATATTTTATTTTGATACATATTTTTGGTGTCTATATAACTTGACAGAACACACTTGTATGAAATTATATTATTAATGCAATGGATGATGTTGTTGCTTGTTTACTACTTTGCATTGTTGTGATACTGTATATGACGTCCTCCACCCCCGAACGATTCCGCCGTTCAGATTTTGGGGTGTGACACCATCACACACATATATCTTAGAGTCCATATTTAATTAGTTCCTTTTGATCACTTAATTAATTATAAATTAATTCTTGATCAATACTAATTAAATAATATGATTATATATTAATATATTAGAACTTATAATATATTAATATAAATCACTAGTATCCTTTTTCCTCATCTTGTCTATCCAATTGTCCCGATGCCATGCAACCCAAATGGACCATGCCGGGTCGGGTCAAGTCTTACCAATTATAGTTATGGACTTAGACATTAATCCAACAGATCCAAGGGGTATCCAGATCTCCACTATAAACCCTACCTAATTTCTAACAATCGAACTGATATTCTCTGTTTCTGGAGATGGGTGAATCAATTTGCGAGATGACCACAAACTTCGCAAAACTGGAGAAGTTTGAAGGCATCGATTTCAGGCGATGGAAGAAGAAGATGCACTTCATACTGACCACTCTGAAAACAACATACATGCTAACTACTCCAAGACCACCTGATGTGGAGGAAGTTTTTGATGAGACCAGTAAGAGGCAAAAGTGGGATAACGATGACTACATCTACAAAGGTCTCATCTTGAACGATATGTAATGCTCTATTTGATATCCATGGTGATGCTTTAACTACTAAGGAATTGTGGGACACCTTTGAATTGAAATACATCATTGAGGATGCTTTTAGCAAGAAGTTTCTGGTTAGTGACTTTAATAACTTTATGATGGTTGACTCTAGGTCTGTCACTGAACAATACAATGAACTCCTTGGTATTTATGGTCAATTTAAACTACACAGTATGAAAATGGATGAATCCATTGTTGTGTCAAGTGTAATTGACAAACTTCCACCATCATGGAAGGATTTCAAACATAACCTAAAACCTCAAAAGGAGGAATTGTCATTGGTTGAACTTGTTATTCATATTCATATTGAAGAATCTCTTTGTGCGAAAGAAATTGACAAATCTGATAAAACCAAAGGGAAAGTTGAATCTGGATAGCCCTTTGTTAATATGGTTGAAAATAAAGCCATGAACCCGAACCATAAAGGCCATGAAAAATGTAAGCATGAACATGTCCCAAATAACTACAACAAAAAGAAAAAAGAACTGGTTTGTTGGAGGTGCAACATGCTGGGGCATTGCAAGCGTGATTGTCGTGTGAACTTAGGGAACAATAATAAAAATAATGGTGTTGGAAACAATGGAGCCAATGGAAGTGTGAAGGGGCTTTGGGCCAAGTTAAAGGAGGCCAGATTTTTACTAACTTTGATAATTCTAATCAGAATTATGTTTATTATGTTTCACTTATTCCTGAATAGTTCTATGTACAAGATGATGATGTTGCTTGGTGGATCGACTCCAGGACAACGAACCATGTACGCAAGGATAAACGGTTGTTTGAAATATTAACATCGCTTGAAGATGGATCAGTGCTGAGAATGTGAGATTGTAACGTCCCAAAAATCATGACCAAAAACTTTGTCTTTAGTTAAGTAACTTATTAAATAGTTTACTGATAAACATCATCGATATCATATCAAACCCATAAACCCATAAGTCAAATGTCATAAAACATGTCATGGAATAATAATAATGTCAGAGTACAATCCCAAGAATCTCATAATGCAGAAAACCTGTGTGTGTGTGTGATGCGCTGCTACCGTGCCGACTCCTTCCCCTTCGATGAAGAGGTACCTGAAATACAAAACTGAAAACGGTAAGCACAAAGCTTAGTGAGTTCCCCCATCATACAACATACCATACATAACACATATTGTCTAACATATCTGGGTACTGGCTACCCCTTCGGTCTCTTTCAACCGGTAAATTTCCTAGCATATCCGGGTGTTGGCCTACCCTTTCGGTCCTGTCGACCGGTACCTAGCCTAGCATATTAGAGTGCTGGCCTACCCTTTTGGTCCTGTCAACCGGTATCGGGGACTTTTTCACCCCTACTTCTACCACATAGCATCATAGTGCATAACATATAAATCATATATTGTCTGGCTTATTCGGGTGTCGGCATACCCCTTTGGCCCTATCGACCGGTACTAGGGTCCATCCTACCCTTTCTACAATTATCACATATCATCATAACATACTAACACATAGACATAACATACCAGATAATTATCACAAAGACAATCATCTAAAAAACTTATCCTACTAGTGGGCCGACATTGTGGCCTTAGACCCACGTCTACTGGAAGGTAACTCACCTCGATGTCGTGCAGTAACTGAGCTCTCCTCGGTGCTGGAATCAGCTCTCCTCAAACTGCTACACATAACAACCTTTCTTAATTACCATTTCATACTCGTAACCCTTTCAAGGGTCAACTCAGGTCAAATTCAAAGTCAAAGTCAATGCCCTGGTCAAAGTCAACATCCTGGTTGACTCAACTCGCCGAGTTGATCCATCAACTCGTCGAGTTCCATAATTCAGAGAAACACGAATTCGCGATCGGACTCGTCGAGTTACCCTCTAACTCGCCGAGTTTCTATTTATGACAGAATCGAGACTTTCCACTTGAACTCGTCGACTCCTTCCTTGGACTCATTGAGTTCTCCTTCATACAGATCGGAACATTTGCTCATTCACTCGTCGATTTCATCCTTGAATTCATCGAGTCCTGCTTCATATCAGTTGGGACATTGTCTTGAACTCGTCGAGTTCTTTGATCTTCAAGTCCATATTTACGTCCATCTTGTTGAGTCCTCTTTTATACTCACCCAGTTTTCTTAGAAACATAAAAGGTTGGGGATCCATGACCCGACTCGCCGAGTCCTATGAACGACTCGCCGAGTCCCCCAAAGTCCAAGTCCATACAGTCGATTTCAGTCGGGCTTACTGCATTCAAAGCATAGATCTGGCCTCCTAGGGTCAATATAAAACGTAAAGTTACAAACTTTACATGCATGCATGGGTGTTATGAAGCTAGAACACAAAAACTAAGCCATAAAGGAGTCTTAATGCATGGGATAGGGCCATAGCTCAATAAAGGTGGCAACTTTGAGCTTCCTGAGCTCAATTGTTCCCAGATATGAAGTCATCACTCTAATATACACTCAAATTCCGATAGTGACTTAGAAATGTCCCAAAAATGACAATCTGCAAGCCTTAAAGAAGATCTAAGTGATGGAAAGCCAAGGTTGAAGCTTTTTACCTCAAACAAACTGGAAATGAAACCAAAACTCTGGATCTACTTCCTTCTTCTTGGAACTCCAAGCCTTTCCTTCCTTCTCCAAGCTTCAAATCACTAAAATGGCACAAAATAGCTCAAGAACACTCACAAACTGATTAGGGTTTCGAGATAGGGTCTGAGGGTGATGGAGGCTGGAGTGGAGGCCATATAAGGTGTTTAAATAGGGTGCAAACCTTAAAATTTAGGGTTTCATCCAGACAGATCTACTCGTCGATTCGGGGATTCCGACTCGTCGTGTAGACTCTTCCACCCGCATCCAAGATTTTCCCCTACTCGACGAGTTTGGGGCCTCAACTCGTCGAGTCCCAGTATAAAAATGCAAAAAATCATATTTAAAATACGTACCGGGAACCGTGCGTTACAAATCTCCCCCACTAATTTTAGACTTCGTCCTCGAAGTCTGATGCTGTATCTGGAAGAATCTCGGGGTAGTGCTCCCTCATCTCGTCCTTCGGCTCCCAAGTCCATTCTGAGCCCTTGCGATGCTGCCATTGCACATTCACCAGCTCGACCCTCTTGTTCCTCAGATCCTTCAACTTCCTGTCGAGTATAGCTATTGGTCGCTCGATGTAGTTCAGGATGTCATCCACCTAAATATTCTCTAGAGGCACCACTATAGAATTGTCTACTAGGCACTTCCACAGTTGGGAGACATGAAAGGTACTGTGAATCTGGCTAAGATCGGCTGTCAGATCCAGCCTATATGGCACTTTGCCCACCCGGGCTGCAACCCTAAAAGGACCAATGTATCTGGGGCCCAACTTGCCCCGCTTCCTGAACCGGATGACACTTTTCCAAGGTGACACCTTCAGAAGAACCATATCCCCGACCTGGAACGCCAGGTCCGAACGGTGCTTGTCGGCATAACTTTTCTGCCGACTCTGAGCAGTCTGAAGCCTGCTTCGAACCTATTGGATCCTCTCCGTCGTCTTGAGTACTACTTCGGTACTCCTCATGACCCTCTGTCCAACCTCTCCCCAGCATATTGGGGTCCTGCACTTCCTCCCATATAACATTTCGAAGGGAGGACGGTCGATACTCGCGTGGTAGCTATTATTGTAGGAAAACTCTGCCAAGGGAAGTTAGGTGTCCCAGCTACCACCGAAATCTAAAACCCAAACTCGTAACATATCCTCCAAGGTCTGGATAGTTTGCTCACTCTGACCATCCTTCTGAGGGTGGAAAGTCGTGCTAAAATGCAAACGAGTACCCAACTTGTCATGGAATTTCTTCCAGAATCTGGAAGTGAATCGCGCCTCTCGATCAGAAATCACAGAAACTGGCACTCCGTGTCGAGCTACTACCTCTCGGATGTAGATAATGGCCAGCTTCTCGGCCGAGATGCTCTCTTGGATTGGTATGAAATTAGCACTCTTGGTCCTTTTGCGGTCCTAGGAAGCTTTGTGATGAAATCCATAGTAATATCTTCCCACTTCCACATAGGGATATCTAATGACTGTGTCTTACCGTGAGGCCTCTGGTGCTCGGCCTCGACCTTCCTGCAGGTCAGGCATCTCTCGACGTACTAGGCTACATCCCACTTCATGCAGGGCCACTAGTAATCAGGACGAAGATCTCTGTACATCTTCGTCGCCTCGGGATGAATAGAAAATCTGGATTTGTGTGCCTCCTCCATCAAGACCTGGCGTACACCTCCATGATATGGAACCCACACTCTACGGTGTAGTGTCAGCAACCCACAGCTATGATAATCGAAGGAGGAAACCTGACCCACAATACGCTCACTCTTCTGATGTTCCTCCTTCATAGCCTCCTGCTGGGCCTCTCGGATCTGCTCCAGAAGTGGAGCCACTACTTTCATCCACAAGAAAATGTCTCTGATCGGGGCTGCCTTGTGGCTAAGAGCATCAGCCACAATATTGGCCTTCCCCGGGTGGTACAGGATCTCACAGTCGTAATACTTCACCACGTCTAGCCACCGACGTTGCCTCATGTTCAGATTCGGCTCATCCATGAGGTACCTCAGACTCTTGTGATCCATGTAAATGGTACAACAGACCCCATAGAGGTAATGTCTCCAAATCTTGAGGGCGAAGACAACCGCCCCCAACTCCACATCATGTGTCGGGTAGTTCGCCTCGTGAGGCTTCAGCTGCCTCGAGGCGTAGGCGATGACGTGCCCTCTATGCATCAGTACTGCGCCTAAACCCAATATTGACGCATCGCAGTATACTACAAAATCCTCCATGCCCTCTGGAAGGGCTAAGATCGGCGCCTCGCATAACCTGTGCCTCAGTGTCTCGAACGCTGTTTGCTGCTCAGTCCCCCAGCGAAATACAACGGCTTTCTTCGTCAGTCGGGTCAAGGGTACTGCTATCTTGGAGAAGTCCTGAATGAATCTCCTGTAATAGCCTGATAACCCTAGGAAACTCTGAATCTCAGATGGAGACTTCAAAACCTCCCATCTCATCACGGCCTCTACTTTGGCCGGATCAACCAAAATACCGTTCTGGTTTACAAGGTGCCCAAGAAACTGCACCTCGCGCAACCAGAACTCACACTTGGAGAACTTGGCATACAATCTCTCCCACCTCAAGGTATCCAACACCTCTCGCAAGTGATCCTCGTGCTGCTCCCGCGTCTTGGAATAAACCAAGATGTCGTCAATGAAAACTATCATAGACCGATCCAGCATCGGTCTGCATACGCGGTTCATGAGGTCCATGAACGTGGAAAGAGCATTGGTGAGCCCGCAGGGCATCACCACGAACTCGTAGTGGCCATAGCGAGTCTGAAAAGCAGTCTTCTGCACATCCTCCTTCCCGACTCGCATATGGTGGTAGCCTGAACGCAAATCTATCTTGGAAAACCAAGATACCCCTGTAGTTGGTCAAAGCGATCATCAATCCTCGGGAGTGGGTAGCGGTTCTTCACTGTTACCTTGTTCAGCTCCTGGTAATCTATACACACGGATGCCACCCATCCTTCTTCCTCACAAACAGGATCGAGGCTCCCCAAGGTGAACTTATCGGCCTGATAAATCCCTTGTCTAACAGCTCCTGTAGTTGTGTCGACAACTCCTGCATCTCGGGAGGAGCCAACCGAGATTGTGCCTTGGCTATCGGAGCCGCACCAGGGACTCGGTCAATCCGTAACTCCACTTGCCTCTCCGGAGGTATCCCAGGTAGCTCCTCTGGAAATATGTCTGGGTACTCTCACACCACTGGTACGTCACTCACTGTCGCCTTACCCGCTTCCCGGGTATCCATTACGTAGGCGACGTACCCTACGCAACCTTGTTGAAGGTAGTGTCTAGCCCTCGCTGTTGAGCACAAAGCTGGTCCTCGTTGTGGCCTCTCCCCCTGAATCACCAGCTCTCCTCCACTTGGGGTCCTGACCCATACCAACTGTTGCACACAGTCGATCACCGCCCTGTTAGGGATCAACCAGTCCATGCCTATGATAACCATGTTCCCACGCAACGGAATGGGAACCAAGTCCACTAGGTTGCGCTCTTCATACAGACTCAAAACACAATCTCTGAAAACCTCTGATGCTCGTACTGATCGGTCATCGGCAATCTCGACCTCTAAAGGATTATCTAACATCCCCAAAGACTCAGAAAACCTCTTGCTAAGCGCGAGAGAAACAAATGATTAGGTAGTCCCTGAATCGAATAACACCTGTACTTGGATACCGTTCACATGGAACGATCCTAAACATAACACATAAACACAGTACATAAATATCATAATCGACATGAAATAAGAGTTACGGAGAAGAAAACATACCCGTCACCACATCAGGTGCGACACGTGCCTCCTCGGCGGTCAGCTGGAAGGCTCGGCTCCTCACCATTGGAGCATCTGTCTTGCCCTGTCGTCCATCCGTAATCCACAGGGTCGCTGGAGCTGGCACCGCCACTGGCACTGCTGCTGTCAATATCGAGAAGTTGGCCTTTTTATGGTCCTTCTGATTGCAATGAAAGCAAATCAGGTCCGATGTCTGAAAGGTGGGCTAGGGGCAGTCTAATCCCTACCAGAGTGCCCAAGCTTGCCGCACTTATAGTAGCCCGATGATCCCAGTCTACAAACCCCCTCGGGAGTCTTATCGCATTTCCCACAACGGCTCCGGACCTGCTGGCCCTTCGACCTAGTGTCAGATCCCTTGGGTTTCTTCCCTGAAACCCCAACAACCTGCCCAGTCTCTGCCTTCCTCTTTTGGATGTGCTCGATATATATCTCCCTCTCTCTTGCCCTGGCTATCATGTCCTCCAAAGTCGGACATGCTGAGTAGCTGACATGTTTCCTGATGTCAGCTCTCAGCATATCATAGTACCGGGTCTTCCTCATCTCCTCATCCCCCACATACTGATGCACCAGTAAGGCTGTCTCCCTGAATTTGGTGGTAATCTCCGACACTGACTATGTCGTCTGCCTCATGTCAAGAAACTCTCTGGCCAGCTGTTGAATCTCCACAGCTGGCGCAAACTCCACCCTAAGCTTGGTCACAAAATATTACCAAGTCATAGCCTCAATGGCTAGGGCTCCTAACGAATCACTGACCGCCTCCCACCAATCTCGAGCTCGGTCTCTCAAGCACCCTGCAGCATACCGGACCTTCGACCCCTCAGGGCAGAAGCTCGTCAACTGTGCAGACTCGATGTCTGCAATCCACCTCCTGGAAACAATGGGGCCATTCACCCAATGGAAGTCTGGCGCACCACATCCCCTGAAGTCCTTGAAGGAGAGTATGTGTGTCCCTGACTGTGTGGTACCCATGTCACTCCGAAATGCCCTGAGGCAATCCTCCATCAGCTCGATAATCCCTTCCTTAATCGACCCGAAAATCACCGGGTTCTACTCAAGGATGCCTCTTGTGATCTCAGAAGCAATGAATTCACGTATTCCCTCATCGACTGGATAGGCACCTGATCCTGAAGTTGATCCCGACCCTGAACCTCCCCCTCCGTGTCGCGTAATCATCACCATTCTGAAACAAAATACATAATCGTCAGGGTCATACATAACCTCAAGAGGTCTCACATACTACAAGTTCCCTGGTTCTATCTCAGCCCTCCTTGACTCGAGTATGGATCCTCTGGTTTCAGTAGTTCGGGGCCATACTACCTTCCACATTTATCCGTACTTTCCTCAAGGATTGACTTGACTTCACCAAGTCCCTTTTACTACTACTACTTGTTGCACTAATCTCAGCCTAGGCTTACCCTAGGGTAACTCTCCGACCTACTCTCCGCCATCAGTTGCATAAGGAATCCCTGCTACCTTTACCTAACTAGCTTGCGAATACCATTACGTATCACTAAGACCAAATAATTCTTCGAATGAGAGGTCCTACCCAACAATGGTTGGACTCAAACAAGAGCTGCGCAATAGGGCAATACCTAACCTTCTGAAATTATTTAGTCCTTGCAATATGTAACTTAACGTATTCGTTTACTAGTTAGCTAAAGATAACTAGAACTCCTAAAAGCACAAAGCAAGCAGCATTCGAGCATTGAGTAACCATACCAAGCATATCCTATTCAAGCCATCATATTACTGACTAATCAGTTCTAGCATGTAACTCAATAAGCACATATAGCAGGCACATAAGGCATCTTCCTAGATCCTTAGCCCTTATCTAGCATGCAGTTCTCATACAAAGAAAATAGGCATATAAGGCATCATTCCTAGATCCTTAGCCCTAATCTAGCATGCAGTTCTCATAATCATATCATATCATAACATAACATGTATGGGTATCTTGGGGAAAACTTACTTGAGCTCGGCCGGTCGTACGCATCACACACCTTGTTCTTTCTCAAAACTCTTTAATTAAATTTTTAGAAAAACTATTTTCTTGTAAAAATCTTTCAAACCCTCGATTTGAGTCCAGACACCCCCGAAGGTGTGTCCGAATCCCTCAAACCAAGGCTCTGATACCAACTTGTAACGTTCCAAAAATCATGACCAAAAATTTTGTTTTTAATTAAGTAACCTATAAAACAGTTTACTGAAAAACATCATCGATTTTATATCAAACCCATAAGTTAAATGTCATAAAACATGTCATGGAATAATAATAATGTCAGAGTAAAATCCCAAGAATCTCATAATGCGAAAATCATGTGTATGTATGTGATGCGCTGCTACCGTGCCAACTCCTTCCCCTTCGATGAAGAGGTACCTGAAAAACAAAACTAAAAACTGTAAGCACAAAGCTTAGTGATTTCCCCCATCATACCACATACCATACATAACACATACAGTCTAACATATTTGGGTACTGGCTACCCCTTCGGTCTATTTCAACCGGTAACTTGCCTAGCATATCCGGGTGCTGGCCTACCCCTACAGTCCTGTCGACTGGTACCTAGCCTAGCATATCAGGGTGCTGGCCTACCTCTTCGGTCCTGTCGACCAGTACCGGCGACTATTTCACCCCCTACTTCTACCACATAGCATCATAGTGCATAACATATAAATCATATATTGCCTAGCTTATTCGGGTGCCGGCATACCCCTTCGGCCCCATCAACCGGTACTAGGGTCTATCCTACCCTTTCTACCATTATCACATATCATCATAGCATACTAACACATAGACATAACATACTAGATAATTATCACAAAGACAATCATCTAACAAACGTCTCCTACTAGTGGTCCAACATTGTGGCGTTAGACCCACTTCTACTGGAAGGTAACTCACCTCGATGTCGTGCAGTAACTGAACTATCCTCGGTGCTGGGATCAGGTCTCCTCAAACTCCTACACATAACAACCTTCCTTAATTACCATTTCATATTCGTAACCCTTTCAAGGGTCAACTCAGGTCAAAGTCAAAGTTAACACCCTGCTGAAATTCAACATCCTGGTTGACTCAACTCGTCGAGTTCCATAATTCAGAGAAACTTGAATTCATGATCGGACTCGTCGAGTTACCCTCTAACTCGCCGACTTTCTCCTAATGACAGAATCAGGACTTTCCACTTGAACTCGTCAAGTCCTTCCTTGGACTCGTCGAGTTCTCCTTCATACAGATCGAAACATTTGGTCACTCACTTGTCGAGTTCATCCTTGAACTCATCGAGTCCTGTTTCATATCAGTTGGGACATTGTCTTGAACTCGCCGAGTTCATCCTGGAACTCGTCGAGTTCTTTGATCTTCAAGTTCATATTCACGTCCATCTTGTTGAGTCCTCTTCTAGACTCACCCAGATTTCTCAAAAACAGAAATGGTTGGGGAACCATGACCCAACTCGCCGAGTCCTATCAACGACTCGCCGAGTCCCAAAAAGTCCAAGTCCACACAGTCGATTTCAGTCGGGCTTATTGCATCCAAAGCATAGATCTGGCCTCCTAGGGTTGATATAACACGTAAAGTTACAAACTTTACGTGCGTGCATGGGTGTTATGAAGCTAAAACACCAAAACTAAGCTATAAAGGAGTCGTAATGCATGGGATAGGGCCATAGCTCAACAAAGGTGGCAACTTTGAGCTTCATGAGCTCAAATGTTCCCAGATTTGAAGTCATTACTCTAATATACACTCAAATTCCGAGAGTGACTTTGAAATGTCCCAAAAAATGACAAGATGCAAGCCCTAAAGAAGATCTAAGTGATGGAAAGCCAAGGTTGAAGCTTTTTACCTCAAACAAACTGGAAATGCAACCAAAACTCTGGATCTACTACCTTCTTCTTAGACCTTCAAGCCTTTCCTTCCCTCTCCAAGCTTCAAATGACTAAAATGGCACAAAATAGCTCAAGAACACTCACAAACTGATTAGTGTTTCGAGAATATGGTCTGAGGGTGATGGAGGCTGGAGTGGAGGCCATATAAGGTGTTTAAATAGGGTGCAAACCCTAAAGATTAGGGTTTCATTCAGACAGATCTACTCGTCGATTCGGGGCTTCCGACTCGTCGTGTAGACTTTTCCACCCGCGTCCAAGATTCTCCCCTACACGACGAGTTTGGGGCCTTAACTCATTGATTCCCAGTATAAAATGCAAAAGCTCATATTTAAAATACGTACCGGGAACCAAACGTTACAGAGATGATTCTTTTATACCTATTTGTGGTGTTAGTGCCTTGTGTCTTGAATTTACTTTTTGAAAGACTATTAGGCTTTTTGATGTTTGTTGGAGCATGAAAATGCTCTACAATGATGAGTGTTTATTAGGTTAGAATATTCCCTTGTATGAAAAGCATATTCCCTCCACTAGTATATAAAGTGGAGGTGATGGTCATTTGTTTGAAAAAGTGTTCACTTATGTAGACTTTAGATTAGAGAGTGTTGGCTGGGGGATTCACTCTAGCCATGAGTGTTCATGTAATATTGTGTATCTCTCTATCAATCTACTATAATTTTACTCACATATTATGTTCTTCATATTCATATATGATTATCTTTTTGATATTATATTTCCGAGCTAATCGCATTTGCAGCCTCATATTTTTATGCTTTAGAGATTCGGACCTACAGATTTTCTGAAGTTTGGATCTTTTCCGAGTTTTGCATTTTTACCTCCTTCATACCAGTTACATATGGTTTTGGATCATTATTTGGGAGTTCGGGTTTGCATTGCAGTTATCAGCATTACTTTGGTTCAACATTATGGTTCTCCAGCAGTGGGTTTATCATATATATTCTACATTGTTTGTTCAGTTCGGTAATACATCACCAAGTCTACCCATGACCAAAAAATAATATCCTTGTTTTCACAGGTAGATGCTCACATCAAGGGGGAGCGTGCGATGCTCAATCATATCTGAGATATTCTCTTGCCTGGTTTCATGATTATGTTTTATCTTTATTTCATGGTTGATCAAAAATAGGGGGAGAATCATGAGCATCCATTCTGGTTTATTATTGGAGTTTTGACGTTAGAGACATTTTAAGACGGAGATCGATTTAGTATTGTGATGTGGCACTGATTTTTGATCATTATAGATCGAATTTTTGGCATTACTAAATGTTCTTCAGATTACGATTATTTTCTTCAGACTCTACATTTTGGGATGTATCAGTTGTTGTTGGGTATCTAGTGTTGCGTATTTTGGGCCTTTTACTTAGTCTTTTGTGTATCCGGGTTGGGCCTGTCCACCCGTGATTAATGATTAGGGTTTTACTATTTAAGGTGTATGCATCCATCTTGTATTTCCTAATCGTGTCATTGCAAACCCTACAGAGCCTCTATAGTAACAGTTCTTAATCAGGCTCTTCTGAGGCCGTGACTCATAATCATTCGACACATTCTTGATTCATATTCTGTGTTTGATTGTTTTTACTTGTTTGAATCTATTCGATCATTAGAGTTTTTGACTCAACAATTGGTATCATAGCAGGAGACTGTGTAATCTATAAGCATCTCTTATGTTGAAAGAGTTTTCAGGGTTTCCGTTATTATTGGATCTGGTTCAACCGTCATCTTTGTTATTGATGCTGATCTTTGTTCTTGATATTACCTGTAACAACGTAAAAATTTAAAACAATTTTTCATTTTCAAACATAACATATTTCACATAAATCATCTCAAAACTCGAGGGTATCAAATGTTATCACGGTAAAACATATCCCAGAATCTCAATTACAAAATCCTCTGCCAGTGTGTATAAATCATGTTGGCGCCTTCCCGCAATCCTCGCTGGTACCTGAAACACATATCACATAACACCAATAAGCATAAATGCTTAGTGAGTTCCCAAAAATACCACATTCACGTATTAGCCTCTCGAGGCTATAGCATCGCATGACCTTCTGGTCAATGTGTCTTAGTGGGACCTTCCGGTCCCACAGCTCTGGTAGACCTTCCGGCCCTACCATGCCTTGCCTTCCAGCCCCAACTCTGTTTGCCTTCCGGCCCAATTCATTCAGCATATACATATCACAGTAAACATCTCACATAAGTCACATAACTCATACAAATACATAAGACCTTCCGGTCACACATAGTTGCCATTCTAGGTAAAGTATAGTGAGAAGACTCACCTCGGGTAATCTCGGAAACTCTCGAACTCGAAATACTGATCTAGCCTCCGCCTAATCATACAAAGTAAATTACCTCTAATTAACAAAGATTCTCAAAGGCGAGACTAATCCCTTCCTAAAATCTCTCAGAAGGGGAAAAGGCCATTTTACCCCTCTAATGGTCCAAATGTACAATTGTTGACCAAACCTTAAAAGTCAACGAAAGTCAACTCTAGTTAACTCTAGTCAACGGTCCAACTTTGACCAGACTCGTCGAGTGCACTCGGGTGACTCGGCGAGTCCATGCGTGTCCTCTGAATCCTCCTAAGGCCACACTCGACTCGTCAAGTTAACCTTTCACTCGATGGGTTACCACTAATCACGAATCGCGGAGCAACACGATCCGACTCGTCGAGTCCTCTCATTGACTCGGTGAGTTTCCTCCATGACAATGCCCAAACGACCTTCTGAGGTCAGATTTCTTTCTCTAACTTATAGATCTGACCTTCTAACACCCAAAAATCACGTAAAGGTCTGAACTTGGTGTCCATGCATGGTGTATCTTGCATAATATACCATAGAAACCCCATTAATGCTTCCTAGCTTCAAAACCCTATGATTTCTCTACTAAAGCTTCATACTTTCTGGCTCTCTGGACCTAGAAAGGTCCATATCTATAACACAACTTGCAAGAGGGGTTTGATGCATTCAAGACCCCAATAAGGAGGTGATTCAAGCCCTAATCCTCAATAAATGGATTCTACACAATAGGGAAGAAAGGGTGTTAGATTTGGTACCTCAGAATGAATCTCCTTGCTTGAATAACTCAGATCAACAGCCTCATCTGGTTCCTTTTAGCTGGAATCTTCTTTCTCCTTGCAAAATCACACCAACTAGCTCAAGATAGCTCTCTCTCTCTCTCTCTCTCTCTCACACACTCTACACACTCACAGCTTGTTAGGGTTCACTCTCTGGAAAGGTGGCCGCAAATGAAGGCCATAAGTGTCTTTAAATAGGTCTCAAACTCGGGGATTTAGGGTTTCCACTCCCAGCGCCTACTCGGCGAGTCTACTCCCGGACTCGTCGAGTAGATCATTAAACCCGCGTGGTCATACTGTCCCTCCTCGGCGAGTTATAGCACCAACTCGTCGAGTAGATCAATGAACCTCAAAATACTTACCTAAAACAACATACCTGGGAATCCGGATGTTAGAATTCTCCGCAAATAACTCTGGATGCTGCTCCCGCATCTCCGACTCCGGCTCCTAAGTTAGCTCGGACCCTCTCCGGTGTTGCCACTGGACCTGAACCAGAGGCACCTCCTTGTTCCTTAGAACCTTGATCTTCCGATCCAAGATCGCGATCGGCCTCTCAATGTAATTCAGGCTCGCATCTACCTGAATATCCTCTAGTGGCACTACTGCCATCTCATTGGCTATACACTTCCTCAACTGGGATATGTGGAAGGTATCATGAATGTGGCTCAACTCCGCAGGTAGCTCTAAACGGTATGCTACCTTACCCACTCTCGCGGTCACCCTGAACCGACCAATGTATCGGGGCCCCAGCTTGCCCCTCTTCCTAAATCGGATCACTCCTTTCCAAGGAGATACCTTTAGAAGCATGAAATCTCCAACCTGGAACTCGAGCTCGGATCGCCGCCTATCCGTATAACTCTTCTGGCGGCACTGGGCTATCAGCAACCTCTGCCTGACCTGCTGTATCTGCTCAGTCGTCTTAAGCACTATCTAAGTGCTACCCATCACTCGCTTCCCTACCTCTCCCCAACAGATGGGAGTTCGACGCCTCCTCCCATATAAGAGCTCAAAGGGAGGCATACATATACTCGAATGGTGGATGTTGTTGTAAGAAAACTCAGCCAAAGGTAGGTATGTGTCCCAACTTCCACCGAAGTACATGACACATGCCTGAAGCATGTCCTCGAGCGTTTGTATCGTCTGCTCACTCTGTCCATCCGTCTGTGGGTGGTAAGCAGTACTGAAGTTCAATCTTGTACCCAACTCCTCATGGAACTTCCTCCAGAACCTGGAAGTGAAACGTACATCTCGGTCTGACACAATCGAGATCGGAACTCCATGTTGTGACACCACCTCCCTCACATATATCTCTGCCAGCCTCTCTGCAGAAGAGCTCTCACTGATAGCAACGAAGTGAGCGCTCATCGTCAGCCGATCCACAATCACCCAAATTGCATCAACACCCCTCGCGGTCCTCGGCAACTTGGTGATGAAATCCATAGAAATATGTTCCCACTTCCACTGGGGAACCTCTAGCGGCTGCAACTTGCCATGCGGACGCTAGTGCTCGGCCTTAACCCGGCGACAGGTCAAGCACCTCTCTACTACCCATGCAAAATCCCTCTTCATGCAGGGCCACCAGTAGTCTTTCTTCAGGTCCAAATACATCTTAGTGGCCCCGGGATGGATCGAGAATCTCGATCTATGCACCTCCTCCATCAGAGTGCTACGTGCCCCGCCCGTATAAGGCACCCAAATCCGACCTCGTAAGGTCATAAGCCCTCGGCTATCAGTCACAAACTCGGATACCTGTCCAACCACCCGCTCTCTCTTGAGGTTCTCCGGTCTCACAGCCTCTGCCTGGGCCTCTCGGATGGTATCCAATACCAGAGTCATCACCGTCATCCTCGTGCATATGTCTCGAATCGGGGCGCTCTCCGCCCTGCGGCTCAGAGCATCGGCTACCACGTTAGCTTTGCCCGGGTGGTACAGGATCTCACAGTCGTAATCTTGTACCACATCCAACCATCTCCTCTGGCGCATGTTCAGGTTGGGCTGATCCTTCAGATACTTCAAACTCTTGTGGTCCGTGTATACGGTACACCGAACCCCATACAAATAATGGCCCCATATCTTGAGGGCGAACACCACTGCCCCCAACTTCAAATCGTGGGTGGGATACCTCATCTCATGAGGCTTCAGCTGCCTCGATGCATATGCTATCACATGCCCTCTCTGCATAAGCATAGCACCCAACCCCGATGTAGACGCATCACAATATACCACGAAATCCTCCATTCCCTCCAGAATGGGCTAACATTGGGGCTTCACATAATCTCTGGCGAAGAGTCTCAAACGAGGTCTGCTGCTCTGGACCCCAAGAAAAAACAACGCCCTTCCGGGTCAATCTAGTGAGGGGAACGACAATCTTGGAGAAATCCCTGATAAATCTCCGATAATAGCCAGCCAACCCCAGGAAACTCCTGATCTCGGTGGGGGATCTCGGCACCTACCAACTCATCACAGCCTCAATCTTGGTCGGATCGACCAATATCCCATTCTGATTAACGAGATGTCCCAAGAACTGGACCTCTCGTAACCAGAAATCACACTTGGAGAATTTGGCATAAAGCCTCTCCGCTCTCAATACTCTAAGGATCTCCCTCAGGTGCTCCTCATGTTGCTCTCTGGATCTCGAATACACTAGAATATCGTCGATGAACACAATCACCGATCGATCCAACATCAGCCTGCATACTCGGTTCATGAGGTCCATGAATGTGATGGGTTTTGAGCATTCTAACACTTCCTAAGTGTACATGCAACCCTAATAACCTTGGATCTATGTTTGTCTAATTATCATGCAAAGTTGAATTCCAAGGTTATATTCCTATCTAGCATACATGGGGAACATTTTTAACTTGAATGAAAGATAGAATAACTTACCTTGTTGTTGATTATGATCCTTGAAACCTTGTGAGCCTAGCACCCCAAGTGTGATGCCTCAAATGCTTCACACAACACCAAATGAAAAGGAGTAAACTTTGAGAGAATCTTACACTTGCAAAATCGGCTCTAGCCCTCTTGTTTCTTAGTGTCGCCAATTTTGGGGAGAACACCTTTGTTTATATAGTGTGTTGCATTAGGTAAACCCTAATGTAACATGACTCTTCATTTCATGATCCATGGGTTAACTCCATGGAGCATCCATGGAGCATCCTATGGGTGGAACCCAACTTGATAATCCATGGAGCCTCTTAGCCCACTATATAAGATATGGAAGATTTACATAATCTACCCATATATTTAATTAGTTATCTTTTGATCACTTAATTAATTCTAAATTAATTCTTGATCAAACTAATTAAATAATATTATTAATATATTAGCACTTATAATATATTAATGAACCATAAGTGTTATTTCTCTCATTTTAGTTTATCCAATTGCATGGTGCCATGCAACCCAAATGGACCATGTCGGGTCGGGTCAATTACATACCAGAAATAGTTATGGACTTAGACACCTTATCCAACAGTCACCCACTTGGATAAGTCTAATAACTATAACTGCAATACTTCAGGAACCGATCGGCAATCGTAGCTCTTTCAAGGTCTCTCGGAACTGAGAAGATGATGATACGCCATTTAAGATAAGTGATCATATAATCCTCTGTTCTAGATATCAGCCGGACAAATACATGGAACAATGTCTTACTTATTGTCCAGCAGTTTGTTTCCCGATTTCCGATTTGTTTGACAAAGAACTTAATTGAACACATCAACTTAGTTCTGACTGGGCCCGGTACATAGGTCAAAACAAAATCATCGAGGGGCCCAGATATCAGCTTCTAATCCAAGAAGGAACATATAAACTTCGACTCATATGTTTGTTCTACTACTCATTGAATTATACACAAGAGCACGTTTTATAACATCGAGTTACCAATGCGTTTTCGTACAATCAATGCATAACCAACTCATAAGTAACAAATCATATATCTAGGTTTGAAGACTTATATGATATTACCGTCTCACGATCACACGAGATAAATTCCATAAAGTGATTCCAGTGAGCGTGGGTTGAGTCCAATGCTTAGAACTTATGAGCACTCATGAGTGTTGTAGCCATGTCCAACAACTTAGACCTCTACAACCAATCATGACAGTCTTGATTCATACCTACTTCCGACATATGACCGACTGTGGAGGTTCGAATAATATGATATACCAAACATAATTATTCTGGAAGTCAAAACATGCAAAAGAAATATAGTAAACGATCGACAAGAGATAGCAACACTTTACTCATAAATAAAACACCTTTTATTCATCATCTAATGTCAATTACACTTTACAAATTTCAAGGTTATCTAACGACTAAATCTAATATCATCCTTCAGCCCTATGCTCCGAGCATGCTGGAGATGCTTAACCCGAGTCAGTCCCTTCGTGAGGGGATCTGCTGGATTCTCATCCGATGATACCCTCTTTGCCACGAGGAGTCCTTCTTCTATTTGATGTCTGATGAAATGGTATTTTCTGTCGATGTGTCTGGATCTCCCGTGATCCCTTGGTTCCTTGGCTAAGGCAACTGCACTTTCACTATCACAGAAAATTTCCATTGGCTCTTTAATAGCTGGTACAACTCCAAGGTCTCCAATGAAGTTCTTCAGCCATATCGCCTCCTTTGCTGCCTCGCTAGCTGCTATATACTCTGATTCGCAAGTTGAATCAGCCACTGTCTCTTGCTTGGAACTCTTCCAAGAAATTGCTCCTCCGTTTAAGGTAAAGACCCAGCCTGACTCAGAGCGGAAATTATCCCTATCAGTCTGAAAGCTAGCATCACTATACCCTACAACTCTCAAGTCTTCACTCCCACCGAGGGTAAGGACCCAGTCCTTAGTCCTCCGTAGGTACTTGAGGATATTCTTTACCGCAGTCCAGTGTGCCTTGCCAGGGTTCCCCTGATACCTGCTAACCATGTTCAAAGCAAAGGCTACATCAAGTCGAGTACACGTCATAGCATACATGATCGATCCTACAGCCGAAGCATAAGGTATTCGACTCATTTCTGCTATCTCAGCCTCAGTACTAGGGCTTTGTGTCTTACTCAATCTGGCGTTACTCTGGATGGGTAACTCTCCTTTCTTGGAGTCCTGCATGCCGAATCTCTTCAGCACCTTATCCAAGTAGGTACTATGACTAAGTCCAGTTAGTCTTTTACTCCGGTCTCTCAAGATCCTTATCCCTAGAATATAGGCAGCTTCTCCTAGGTCCTTCATAGAGAAACACTTCCCAAGCCAGGACTTAACTTCCTGTAGAGTTGGGATGTCATTTCCTATGAGTAGTATGTCATCCACATACAATACCAAAAAACTAACTATACTCCCACTAGCCTTGACATATACACAAGATTCATCTTCACTCCTAGAAAAGCCAAATTCTTTGACTTTCTCATCAAAGCAAAGATTCCATCTGCGAGGTGCTTGCTTTAACCCATAAATGGATATCTCAAGCTTACACACTCTATTAGGGTACTCTGTATTGACAAAACCCTCTGGCTGACTCATGTAAACATCCTCAGCCAACTTTCCATTAAGGAAAGCGGTTTTGACATCCATTTGCCATATTTCATAGTCATGAAATGCAGCTATGGCTAACAGAACCCTAATAGACTTAATCTTGGCCACTGGAGAAAAGGTCTCATCATAATCAACTCCCGGAGTTTGTGAGAAACCCTTTGCAACCAGTCGTGCCTTATAAGTGTGTACATTACCATCCATGTCGGTCTTCTTCTTGAAGATCCATTTGCACCCTACAGTCTTACGACCTGGTACATTCTCAACCAAGTTCCAAACTTGATTGTCATACATGGACTGTATCTCGCTGTCTATTGCCTCTTTCCACTTGGCTGACTCAGGGCCTGCCATGGCTTCCGCGTAACTGTTAGGTTCATCCAGACCTATTAGTGTCTCATCACTGATAAGTGTATCACCTTCTGCAGTAATATGGAATCCATAGTAATGCTCAGGTATATTCCGAACCCTTGTGGGACGCCTCAGAGGTACATACTTGTCAATTGGCTCAACAGGAGTTTCCTCCTCAAGTTGAGTGCTAGGGTTTGAAGTTCCTTCACCACTTGACTCTTGAATTTCTTCAAGGTCAACTTGCCTCCCACTGTCTCCTTGGCTTATGAACTCTCTCTCTCGAAAGAAAGCCCTCCTAGCTACAAAGACCACATTCTCACTAGGTCTGTAGAAGAGGTAACCAAAGGATTTCTGTGGGTAGCCGATGAAAATACACCTCTCACTTCGAGGTTCGAGCTTATCATGAGTCTCGCGTCTCACGAAAGCCTCGCAACCCCAAATCTTAATGTGGTCTAGTTTGGGTACTTTACCAGTCCACATCTCATGAGGAGTTTTGGCATCTTTCTTTGTGGGAACTAGATTAAGGATATGGGCGGCAGTCTCTAAGGCATACCCCCAAAATGAGATTGGTAGCGAAGCTCGACTCATCATGGAACGAACCATATCCAACAAGGTTCGATTACGCCTCTCAGCTACACCATTCAACTGCGGTGTCCTGGGAGGTGTCAATTGTGAGACAATCCCACATTCCCTAAGACGACTTGATCTTATACATATATATATATTATAAAGTATAAGGGTTGAATGAGGCGTGAATGAATCGTACTAGCGGTAAGACGACTTATAGACCGGCTTCGTGAATGAGGCGTACTATCGGTAAGACGACTTGATCTTATACATATATATATTAGTAACTTATAATATTATAAAGTATAAGGGTTGAATTTTAACTTTTAAAATTCTAAGGGTTGGAACTAAAGTTTTAATCAAGACTTTACTTGTTCCAAAACTTGAGGGCAAGTTTTGTAAACTTCCAAAACTTTTCATTTCTTATAACTTATGAATTAATTGAGTAATAAAAATGAAGACTCTTCATTTTTATAACTCTTGTGTTCTTTTAATGGATTTAATAAAAGTGAGACTTTTGGTTTTCCATAACTTGAGAACAAGTTATGGACTCCAGTAAAACACATTATGATCATGAATTAAACTACCATGAAGGTTACAAACAATTCCTATGATCATCTAATCTCCATAAGTTCAAGAACATGAATATGAACACTTTCAAGAATCAAAAATTACACTTAAAAAAACTTGTAATTTTGATAATTGCCATTGTAAATGGATTAGCATAAACATTACACCATCTAAAACAAGTTTTAAAACACCAAAACAGTTTAGGGTAATGTTTCTAGTCCATTTCCAGCAACAAATGTCGAAATGTTGAAAACTGCAGCCTCTACTCGTCGAGTGCAAGAACAGACTCGACGAGTAACTTGCACAAAAAAAAACAACAAACAAACCTAGGCTCTGATACCACTGATGGGTTTTGAGCATTCTAACACTTCCTAAGTGTACATGCAACCCTAATAACCTTGGATCTATGTTTGTCTAATTATCATGCAAAGTTGAATTCCAAGGTTATATTCCTATCTAGCATACATGGGGAACATTTTTAACTTGAATGAAAGATAGAATAACTTACCTTGTTGTTGATTATGATCCTTGAAACCTTGTGAGCCTAGCACCCCAAGTGTGATGCCTCAAATGCTTCACACAACACCAAATGAAAAGGAGTAAACTTTGAGAGAATCTTACACTTGCAAAATCGGCTCTAGCCCTCTTGTTTCTTAGTGTCGCCAATTTTGGGGAGAACACCTTTGTTTATATAGTGTGTTGCATTAGGTAAACCCTAATGTAACATGACTCTTCATTTCATGATCCATGGGTTAACTCCATGGAGCATCCTATGGGTGGAACCCAACTTGATAATCCATGGAGCCTCTTAGCCCACTATATAAGATATGGAAGATTTACATAATCTACCTATATATTTAATTAGTTATCTTTTGATCACTTAATTAATTCTAAATTAATTCTTGATCAAACTAATTAAATAATATTATTAATATATTAGCACTTATAATATATTAATAAACCATAAGTGTTATTTCTCTCATTTTAGTTTATCCAATTGCATGGTGCCATGCAACCCAAATGGACCATGTCGGGTCGGGTCAATTACATACCAGAAATAGTTATGGACTTAGACACCTTATCCAACAGAATGCCGCTGGTGCATTGGTGAGCCCAAAAGGCATCACCACGAACTCGTAATGCCCATAACGAGTCCTGAACGCCGTCTTCTGGATATCCTCATCACGCACCCTCATCTGGTGATATCCAGACCTCACATCTATCTTAGAAAACCAAGACGTACCCTGCAACTGATCGAACATATCGTCGATCCTCGGCAATGGATAACGGTTCTTGACCGTTAACTTGTTCAACTCCCGGTGATCAATGCACATCCGGTGTGAACCATCCTTTTTCTTGACAAAAAGGATCGGCGCTCCCCACGGCGAGCTACTTGTTCGGATGAATCCCTTCCCCAACAGCTCCTGAAGCTGTGAGGATAACTCATGCATCTCCGGTGGCGCAAGGCGATAGGGTGCCTTGGCAATAGGTGTCGCCCCCGGAATCAAATCGATGCGAAACTCCACCTGCTTCTCGGGAGGCACACCCGGCAACTCCTCGGGGAAAACATCCGGAAACTCGCGCACTATCGGTACCTCACCGATAGAACTCGGCCTCTCAGCGGCAACTCGCGTATCCATCACATAGGCTACAAATCCTCTACAGCCATGTTGTAGACTCTGCATCGCTCTGGCAGCCGAGCAAAATGCTGACCCAGATCGGGTACCCTCTCCATACACCGTAAGTACTCCCCCACTAGGGTCTCGTATGGTCACCAACTGACGTTCGCAGTCTATAACAGCTCCAAATCGGCTCAACTAGTCCATGCCCACGATAACACATACTTCCCCCATAGCAATCGGTACCAGATCTATCAGGAACTCAACACCGAAAATCTCGAGTACACATCCTCGAATCACATCAGTAGCATACACCGCTCACTCGTCGGCTATGGAAACTCGCAGAGGCCGACTCAACACCTCTCGTCGGATACTGATGTGTTGGCTAAACGCTAAGGACACGAAAGATCGACTCGCACCCGAGTCAAATAACACTAAAGCAGGTACAGAACTCACAAGAAAAGTACCTATGCATACCACAATATAAGAACAATACCTCAAACTCAGTATAAGTAATTAAATGAATACATATTAGCCACGACATCGGGTATTGCGCGGACCTCCTCCGCTGTCAACTGAAAGGCTATCCTGCGAGCCTTCGGAACCTCGGCCTTCACTGGCCGACTCTCTGTAGCTCGTGCAGAAATAGGGGCAGATCCATGTGCTGGTCCCTGCGTCAGCTGTGGGCACTCTACCTTCCGATGGCCAGTCTGATTGCAGTGGAAACAAACCATGAACCCCTTGGGGCAATCCTTGGCTATATGCCCATCCTTGCCACACTTGTAGCAAGCACCCACCCGACAAGTCCCCTCATGTCCCTTGCCGCACTTCCCACAAGTGCGGCCCTTATGGCCTCCAGTCCTCGAATCAGCGGGCTTTGCCCGCTTGGCTGTCGGCTGAGACTGTACCGGTCGCCTATCCCCCTTCTGAGACTCTGCATCATCCCTGGCCTGAGTCTCTAGCTCAATCTCCCTCTTCCGGGCATTTGCCTGAAGCTTAGCAAATGTCCGGTATGACGATTTCACCACAAACTCGCGAATGTCCATCCTCAGTATGCTCAGATATCGACTCATGCGTGCCTGCTCAGTAGACACATGCTCAGAGCAAAACAACGCCCTCTCGTGGAACATCCGTGTAATCACAGTCACGGACTCCATCCCCTACTTGAGGGACAAGAACTCCTGGGCTAGACGTTCCCTCTCCACCGGGGGAACATACTCGTCTTGGAACATGGTGGTGAAACTCTCCCAGGTCACCGCTGTAATCTCTGCAGGAGTGAAGTCAGCCGTCACAAACTTCCACCAGTCCTTCGCTCCCAAGTGAAGCTGGTTCAGCGAGAACCGTACTCTCAGATGCTCCGGACAAGAACAAGTGTAGAAGCATCCCTCAATGTCAGAGATCCACCTCATCGCGGGTATCGGATCTTGAGTCCCATCAAACTTTGGTGGCTTTGTGTTGCTGAACTCCCGGTACAGCAACGAGTCACCCCCTGCGGTGTGGCAGCGGCGACGGCTGCGGTGGCTGCAGCAACAGCAGCCTTGTTAAGAGCGCCATACCGCTCGTCAAATGTCTCAATCAACGTGGTCTTGAAAGACCCAAACATCTCAGGAATCTCAGCTCCAATGGCTGCGGCCACCTCCTCGTGAATCAACCTACAGATCTCCTCATCACTGGTACCACTGCCTCCTGGGTTGTGGCGTGTCCCAACCATGATGTCTCTGAAACACCACAAAAGAAATCAGAGACTCGCTCGAGTATACTTGCACTCGATACTCAACCCTACTTGTTCCTTAGTACCCTAAGGATTCTTACTTGGACGGCTCACTGATCTGGTGTTTCCAGTAGTACGGGCCCTATACTACCTTCCACACCACATCAGTATTCACTCCAAGTCCTCCTCCTAGGATTCCAGATCACAAGTACTCTATATCTTGCTAAACATAGGCTACCCTCCAGTAGACCTCTCACATGCTCCTCTCTGCTACCTACTCACTCTCGAAGTAACTCATAGTAGCAGTAAACTCCTAGGCTAAGGCATCACAAATCAGGCCACTCTAGTCCTAGATATGAATACCTAGCCTACTCTAGCATGCATAGCATATCACATAATATCTCATAACACATAATGTAAGGGTATTTTGGGAAATCACCGTTCGGGCGCTGGCTGATCGTACACACTGTTCCGTTCTGCTTGTCTCAAATCTCTTACTCTTTCAGAAAAATTGTTTATTTTATGAAAAAATTTCTCAAATCCTCAGTTTGAGTTCAGATACGCCCGAAGGTGCACCCGAATCCCTCAAACCAAGGCTCTGATACCAACTTGTAACAACGTAAAAATATAAAACAATTTTTCATTTTCAAACATAACAAATTTCACATAAATCATCTCAAAACTCGAGTGTATCAAATGTTATCACGGTAAAACATATCCCACAATCTCAATTACAAAATCCTCTGCCAGTGTGTACAAATCATGTCGGCGCCTTCCCGCGATCCTCGCTGGTACCTGAAACACATATCACATAACACGGTAAGCATAAATGCTTAGTGAGTTCCCCAAAATACCACATCCACGTATTAGCTTCTCGAGGCTATAGCATCGCATGACCTTCCGGTCAATGTGTCTCAGTGGGACCTTCTGGTCCCACAGCTCTGGTAGATCTTCCGGCCCTACCATGCCTTGCCTTCCGACCCCAACTCTGTTTGCCTTCCGGCCCAATTCATTCAGCATATACATATCACAGTAAACATCTCACATAAGTCACATAACTCATACAAATACATAAGACCTTCCGCTCACACATAGTTGCCATTCCAGGCAAAGTATAGTGAGAAGACTCACCTCGGGTAATCTCGGAATGTCTCGAACTCGAAATACTGATCTAGCCTCCGCCTAATCATATAAAGTAAATTACCTCTAATTACCAACGATTCTCAAAGGCGAGACTAATCCCTTCCTAAAATCTCTCAGAAGGGGAAAAGACCATTTTACCCCTCCAATGGTCCAAATGTACAATTGTTGACCAAACCTTAAAAGTCAACGAAAGTCAACTCAAGTCAACGGTCCAACTTTGACCAGACTCGTCCAGTAAACTCGGGTGACTCGGCGAGTCCATGTGTGTCCTCTGAATCCTCATAAGGCCTCACTCGACTCGTCGAGTTAATCTTTCACTCGACGGGTTACCACTGATCACGAATCGCGGAGCACCACGATCCGACTCGTCGAGTCCTCTCATGGACTCGGCGAGTTTCCTCCATGACAATGCTCAAACGATCTTCTGAGGTCAGATCTGTTTCTCTAACTTATAGATCTGACCTTCTAACACCCAAAAATCACGTAAAGGTCTGAACTTGGTGTCCATGCCTGGTGTATCTTGAATAATATACCATAGAAACCCCATTAATGCTTCCTAGCTTCAAAACCCTATGATTTCTCTACTAAAGCTTCATACTTTCTGGCTCTCTAGACCTAGAAAGGTCCATATCTATAACACAACTTGCAAGAGGGGTTTGATGCATTCAAGAGCCCAATAAGGATGTGATTCAAGCCCCAATCCTCAATAAATGGATTCTACACAATAGGTAAGAAAGAGGGTTCAATTTGGTACCTCAGAATGAAGCTCCTTGCTTGAATGACTCAGATCAACAGCCTCCTCTGGTTCCTTTTAGCTGGAATCTTCTTTCTCCTTGCAAAATCACACCAACTAACTCAAGATAGCTCTCTCTCTCTCTCTCACTCTACACACTCACAGCTTGTTAGGGTTCACTCTCTGGAAAGGTGGCCGCAAATGAAGGCCATAAGTGTCTTTAAATAGGTCTCAAACCTGGGGATTTAGTGTTTCCACTCCCAGCGCCTACTCGGCGAGTCTACTGTCGCACCCCCAAACCAGAAGGGCGGAAACGTTCGGGGGCGGAGGACTTAAGATAAGTATCACAACACATGTAACATAGTAATCAAAGTACAAACAACCATTGCATTAATAAGTATAAGTTTTACATAAGTGTTTAAACATTACATATTCAAACACTAAAGTAGGTACAGCAGAAGACAAGAGTCGCGGTACGGTACTAGGTAGTCTTCTCAAAAGCTTCGGGAGTGTACCTGTCTACTGGATTCCTGAGAATACAAATTATTTGAAAAGAGTAGATCAGCATTTAAGCTGGTGAGTTCATAGGTATTTTAGTTCTGTTAAGTATACCCTAAGTTCTTTGAATAAGTTCACTGGTTTCTCTAGGAAATCCTATATTTCCTGAGGTGATTAACTGATAGCCTCAATAGTTTCCCTCTGTAATTACTTAGTTTATACTGATTATATATAACCCAATATCGAATGGACAGTCAAATGGGTGTATCTGCCCTAAGCCCACAACCAAACAAGGAACAGGAAGTAAGGCGGAAGTCACACATTTCACTGTCAATCGGATATTACTTATGTACAACTCTGATGTAATAACTAAGGAATTATAGAATTAACCACTAAAGGTCTTTTATGTTATACTAGTTTACAAAGATTGAATGACTAAGTTTCATTTGATAAGTGGTTTAATTCCATAAACCGTTTCCTTTGTATAAGTGGTTTAATCCCATAAACCGTTTTATTTGTAAAAGTGGTTTAATCCCATAAACCGTTTCATTTGTAAAAGTATTCTTAGTTATATCTGTTCTACAGTAAAAACCTTAGTATTAATCATGGAGAGTATTCTATTATCCATAATACTGCCTTGTGGTTTTAAATGTTCAAAACCAAAAGTGCAATACTTGATTTCATGATACATAGCTCTTACTGTAAGTAAAAGCTACTGAAGGTATATCTGGTCGGGATGTAATTAACTTTTCTTACTTTTATAAGAGAAGTATATTGCTTTGTAATTTTCTCGTTGTTTTATCCATGTGAGTCCTATTAACCATACTAATATGACGGAAATGCCTGCAGCGACGTTCTTCAGGCGTCGGAACTGGAATGATATTTGACACCCTAGGCCTGCCGGCCAAACTGTAGCGAACAACAAAGGTGCGGGATTGTCAATACCATATAGATCTATACACAAATTCACGCTCTCCCTACAAGAGATTCTGGCTAATAGTTCAGGACTTAAAAAGGTCGTACTTAGATAAGTACACCTTGAAGGGTCTCACAAATTTACTGTTTCAACGAGATTTCCGATATATTATTATTATTACCTGATGAATGCTAGCTCTGGTACTTCGTATCGTACCCTTGGTTAATGCAAACCCGGTAAGATGTATTATTACCTCGAGTTTGCTAACTCGGGTACTCTGTATAGTACCTTTGCTAATGCAAACTCGGCAGGATGTATTATTACCTCGAGTTTGCTAACTCGGGTACTCTGTATAGTACCTTTGCTAATGCAAACTCGGCAGGATGTATTATTACCTCGTGTTTGCTAACTCGGGCACTCTGTATAGTACATTTGCTAGTGCAAACCCGGCATTACCACGTGTTTGCTAACCCTGGTACTCTGTATAGTACCTTTGTTAATGCAAACTAGGTATGATGTATCTTTACTTCTTTAATATGTTGTTCGTATATTAAAGGTATTATACATATCTTGGTATAGTTGAATGAATTTTGGTAATTTCCTTGGAAAGTATACAGTCATGAATCATACTTGTATATTTAGTTTTGAATCATAAATTATACCTATTATAATTTATATGTTCTATCTGATTAGCATGGTTTCTCATGGATGAACACCTTTGCTCAGCCTGATACAAAGGTGATAATACCAAAAGGAGTAACCTTATGTACTCATATATGTATAACATATATATATATATATATATATATATATATATATATATATATATAGCCACGCGTCGGTCAGCAGCGAAGGCCACGTGCGAGGGTTCAGACACCTGGAGGCTTCGGACTGGACCGGACTTCGGTCCAATGGGAGAAGGTCACGCATGTGAAGGGTCATCCGAGGAGTGTCTCATGCGAGGCTGTCCGAAGCTCATTGGACCTCGGCTGCGGTCCACTCAGGAGGTAACACGTGTACTGCGGTCCAACCAGAAGATGACACGTGGAGGTTCGCACGTGATGATGACGTGTCCGAAGGATGACATGCGAAATTTCTCGGTTATCCACAATTTCTCGATTTTTGTGCCAAAAACTTGCGAAATTCATAACTTTCGCATACGAGCTCCGTTTTTGACGTTCTTTATATGCACGCGTAGGTAAAATCATAACCTACGACTTTCATTTAGACTTCGTCGGCTGGTTTTGAATTTATTTTTAATATTATTAATTTAAACAGACCGGGACGAGAATCCGTTAAAAATTCATAACTTCTTCATCCGACGTCCGTTTTCGTCTGTCTTTTTATCGTTGTGCTACTTTTGACGAGACCTTTGATTCTCGTTTAAGTTGCATCGGCTAAATATCGATCGATTTATATTTCGAATTTTTAGCTGTCTACTGCTAAACCGAAACTTCGAAAAATCATAACTTCCTCATACGAAGTCAGATTTTGACGTTCTTTTTATGAACGTTCTCGGTTTAACATATTCTACAACTTTTATTTAGATTGTTAAGGCTAAAAAGCCTTTTATTGAAAATTCACTTTTTACACTGAACAGTGTTTTGCCGGTTTTACCGCGGATTTTCGATTGGTCATAACTTCTTCGTTATAACTTGGATTTCTGTGTTCTTTATGATTTTGGAAACCTTGTTACAAACTCTACCACTTGGTTCATCCCAATTATGATTATTGATCAATAATTGTTTGACCAAACTTTGACTGGTCATAACTTCTTCGTTAGAGGGAATTTCGTCCCGAAATTAAGTCTAAAGTGATATTCATGGGCTAGGTCTAATCTTCCTTTCCCAAGTGAATTTAGGTCCCTGGTTTGTAATCCAGCGAACCTTAACTAACGGGATAAGACTTTGCTTGGTTCTTTAGATTTCCCTATCCATGGTTTTCATTGGTTCTACTATAGAGTGTAGACTTTTATTTAACTTGATTTCATTGGATGAACTAACAAGTGTTTTATCGGATAGACACCTCTTTAGATTAGATATGTGAAAAATGGGATGAATGTTATTAAGTTTTTGTGGTGGTTTTAAGTTTAAAAGTACAAGACCGATTCTGGTAAGAATCTCAAATGGCCCTATGTACCTTGAATTTTGTATTCCACGCTTTCTCAAACGCATCTTGTCCTTCCTGAGTGAGACCTTCATATGACAAGGTCATTACTCTTGGAATTCCAAGGGTTTTCTTTTATCGAAGCCGTAGCTTCTCTGGTTAACTCTGGAAGCTTTATGGCGTTTCCCGATTCGTATTTTGTTTTTGGTAGTTTCTCGGATGAATTCCATATCAGCGAGGGTGCTGTGTGGAAATTGGATTTCTAGCTAGTTGTGTATTACCTACTTTATTCCAGTGCAGATAGAATCTGTACTTGTGACCACAGAAGGTTTCGAATGGAGCAACTTAAATGCTAGCGTGTTAAAGGACTCGACTAATTGGTAAATGGATATCCCATTCTTTACCATAGCCGATCCCATAGGATCATGACTACTCTGGTTCCTAGAGATTTTTGAGTGACGGCCTGAACTGGGAGATGATTCTATTATCTCCGTGGAGATAACAGGTATTGGCATACCGTACACTCATACGTTCTAGTTATCTTCTCTACTTGCCACATTTTTAGGTTTCAAGGCTTCCTGTTGAGCCTCCTTACTTTGTGTGGAGAGATTTGAAAGGGTTATCATAGTCCGTAATTGGCACTATGACCTGGGTACTCTTTTCGACTTAGGGTGTCAGCTACTATATTGGCTTTGTTGAGATGATAACGAATTTCAAATTCGTAGTCATTTAGTAGCTCGACCCACTGTCGTCGTCTCATGTTGAATTCTACCTGGTAGAATACATGATGTTGGCTTTTGCTCCGAAGTTCATGATAAGACTCATACTTGGCTCATCCATCATCACCTCGTGTATACAAGTTGTATATAATTTAGATTTGACAAAACGTTCGGATGGGTGACTCTGCCCCAGGTCCACAACCAAACAAGGAACAGGAGATAGGGCGGAAGCACACATCCTTAATCTTGTTAAGTCTAACTTATATACCACCCTCGTGTATACACTTAGCAGCGATAGATTAACTTAATGAGTTCTTAGTCTCTATTCTTGAACTTGACCTGCGGTACAATGATTTTCCTATGAGATCTATTGAGGTACTTCGGTAGTTACTGACTTCTATGACTACTTCAGTGCTTTTCGTTTGAAGTTTCCTGTCTATAGAGTAGGCTAGAATGGTGTGGTACTCTTCGCGTGGGTACTTCTGAAGTTTTGAAACGAGAGACAACCTAAGGGTTTGGTGTTATGGATTAAAAGAATTTCATCTTACGGCTGATTAAGGAAAAGTTCTCTTATACAGCATAAGAATTTTCACATGGTAAGGGCCAGGCCAAACCATGTCGAATGAGGATGTCAGAATTTTCTCGACGAAATAGATATTAAGTCGTTCTGGGATGAATGATTACTAGGGTGATATCCTATGTACCTAAGTTTTCAGCACTTCTGGTTTTATTCTGTTATTATTACTAGGAACCCCTTTTTGATTCAAAATTGACGGGTACTATCAATACGAGGGTTCTGTTAATTTGAAATTATGAACTTTCATGAAACGATCCTTACTAGGTCTCTCTATAATCGCTTGGTGTATACAAGTCATGTATAATTAAGATTGGTAAGACCTTTGACTGAGAAACCCTGCCCTAAATCCACAACCAAACAAGGAAGAGGAAATGAGGCGGGATTACTCACTCTAAGTCTACAAATCTTAATTATAAATGACCCTTATGTATACACTAAGTCATCATAGCTTACCTGTTAGGGTTTCAAATTTTTATATAAGTGTTATGATTTAATTTGAACGGAAGAGTAATCATAATTATAGATAATTATCGGGGTTTGGAAGCGTACCAAAATATAGCAGGGTTCTTTGATGCTTTCCCATGTATTGGGATCAAAATCCTCCTGCTCCCCCGACGTTCTTCTCTGTTGGACAGTCGCTCTTGTAATGTCCTATTTCACCACAAAGGTGACATATGGGAATGGTTCCAACATCGGTAGTTGAAGTGATGAACTCACCCGGAGTTCTACAGATGCGGGCGGTATGCCCCTTCATGTTGTATCTATTGCAATGCAGCTCTCGGCAAACTCCATGATGATAGTAGTTGCACTTGCTGCAGTATGGAAGGTTTCCTAAGTATGGCTTGGTTGGTGCTAGAATAACAGGGCTGATCGGGGTATTAACTGCCCCAGTTCTATGCCCTCTGTTAGGTTCTTGAGTGGAACAACTCCTTTTCATGTTCTCGAACTTTCGTTTAAGTTTATTATGCTTAAGGTTCGAGGTGTTCTTACAAGTAGGTGCTCGTTGCTGTACTTGGCCATCACCACGATCAGGGTTACCGATAGCATTACTACTAACATTTGCATTGTTAGCATTAACGTGTGCCATGACAGCTGTTACAGCTGCTGTGACCGCAGCTTGAAACGTAGCCGCATCTATATGAAGGATTGGTGTTTCGCTGGTGGGTTGGTTACACTTCTCTGGAGGCATGATTCTGTTATATGATAAGAAAATGAGTTCGTGAGTGACTATCGTGTCTTTAGATGTATTCTAACCATTTGTATCTATGTATTAATCTTTTGTTTTGTTATATTGTTCTCAATGATTCGACCTGCATCCCTATGATGCAGTCCTGGTAAGGAACATAGTTAAGTTTCTAGAATGGTTAGGAACCGGGTATCATCCGAACTAAGTTACCTTTGTTTGGTGGATATCGTTTCCTAATTTTAGAAAATATTCGAAAACAATTCATAACAGTGTCTACATAAAATAGACTTATGAATTTGAGAAGTAATCACTATCAATTAAGATTTCGTGATCTGATTTATTGTTATTAGCCATGACCGGAAAAGAGGATAAGCTCAAAACCTAATGTGAGTAATGAAATCACTAACTCACTAGGTTGAATTGATTTACTAGTTATTACTTAGATGAAATGGTGCTCAAATTCTTCACATGAATCATGTGTGGTTTTCCTTTGTTCTCTGTTCTATTCTGGGTGGTAATGATTTGTTCTCTCCTGGTATCTATGGGGTGTCCTTCTCCTCTGTAGGTATATTGAATTCCCGAGCTATCTTACTTCCGATTCTGATACGGATCCCCATTACTTCATAATGAAGATTTTGAATCTCGGAAGTTCATGCGAATATCTCATTGGTGTCCTTAATAGGGGAAAGGCACTAAATGATTTCTATAGTTTGTTTACTTCTCCTATGTTTCTTTCTTGGGATTCTCCTAATGAAATTATGTTGGATCCTCCTTGATTCTTCTATTGATTGCAGAAGTAACTATGTTTATCTAACGAGTTTATTCGAGAATGGGAATGTCTAAAGAATCTATGAGAAAATTTGAATTTTTACGAAGGTGATCCTTCCTGGTCCTCTCATTATCACATGGTGTGTACCGATTATATATAATCCATATCAAATAGACCTTTGAATAAGTAATCATACTCTAAAACCACATCCAAACAAGGAAAAGGAAGTAGAGTGAAAATCACCTATTCTAAGTCTATAAAATCTCGGCTATATATAACCTTAATGTATCCACTTAGTATTTATAGACTTATCAGAAAAGATCTTTTTAACATTTCCCCAGAGGTATGTAACATACCTCCATGTTATTTTAGTTATGAGTTTGATTCTTGGACTTCAAGATACAAGAACTTAACAAGTTTTCAGTTTTCTTGTTATAGCATCCTAAAATACTCCCATAGTATTTTAGTCTTTATGTTTGGTTCTAGAATTCTTCTGGTACTTAGGTAAGTTTTAGACCAGTTGCAACACTACAATCACTCCCAAACACGTGTTGGTCATACCTCGGATGAATATAGTTGATCAGGCTATATTGATCCCAGATATGATTACGTCACTGTCTAGGTTTAACTGCAATGTCCAACGTCCAAATACTTTTGTTTTGTTCTTCTTGTGATACTCATTCTAGTATATATACTCTACATGTACTTATACTTTTATAAAATATTAATATATTTTTAAAGTATAACTCTTGGTCAGAGTGTTTTTATCCCAATGGGTTTATAGTTGTATATCTTTTATGACTGATATACTGAGTTCACTATAAACACTGCTTTGATACCAATCTGTCGCACCCCCAAACCAGAACGGCGGAAACGTTCGGGGGCGGAGGACTTAAGGTAAGTATCACAACACATGTAACATAGTAATCAAAGTACAAACAACCATTGCATTAATAAGTATAAGTTTTACATAAGTGTTTAAACATTACATATTCAAACACTAAAGTAGGTACAGCAGAAGACAAGAGTTGCGGTACGGTACTAGGTAGTCTTCTCAAAAGCTTCGGGAGTGTACCTGTCTACTGGATTCATGAGAATACAAGTTATTTGAAAAGAGTAGATCAGCATTTAAGATGGTGAGTTCATAGGTATTTTAGTTCTGTTAAGTATACCCTAAGTTCTTTGAATAAGTTCACTGGTTTCTCCAGGAAATCCTATATTTCCTGAGGTGATTAACTGATAATCTCAATAGTTTCCCTCTGTAATTACTTAGTTTATACTGATCATATATAACCCAATATTGAATGGAAAGTCAAATAGGTGTATCTGCCCTAAGCCCACAACCAAACAAGGAACAGGAAGTAAGGCGGAAGTCACACATTTCACTGTCAATCGGATATTACTTATGTACAACTCTGATGTAATAACTAAGGAATTATAGAATTAACCACTAAAGGTCTTTTATGTTATACTAGTTTACAAAGATTGAATGACTAAGTTTCATTTTATAAGTGGTTTAATTCCATAAACCGTTTCCTTTGTATAAGTGGTTTAATCCCATAAACCGTTTCATTTGTAAAAGTGGTTTAATCCCATAAACCGTTTCATTTGTAAAAGTATTCTTAGTTATATCAGTTCTACAGTAAAAACCTTAGTATTAATCATGGAGAGTATTCTATTATCCATAATACTACCTTGTGGTTTTAAATGTTCAAAACCAAAAGTACAATACTTGATTTCATGATACATAGCTCTTACTGTAAGTAAAAGCTACTGAAGGTATATCTGGTCGGGATGTAATTAACTTTTCTTACTGTTATAAGAGAAGTATATTACTTTGTAATTTACTCGTTGTTTTATCCATGTGAGTCCTAATAACCATACTAATATGACGGAAATCCCTGCAGCGACGTTCTTCAGGCGTCGGAACTAGAATGATATTTGACACCCTAGGCCTGCCGGCCAAACTGTAGCGAACAGCAAAGGTGCGGGATTGTCAATACCATATAGATCTATACACAAATTCACGATCTCCCTACAAGAGATTCTGGCTAATAGTTCAGGACTTAAAAAGGTCGTACTTAGATAAGTACACCGTGAAGGGTCTCACAAATTTATTGTTTCAACGAGATTTCCGATGTATTATTATTATTACCCGATGAATGTTAACTCTGGTACTTCGTATCATACCCTTGGTTAATGCAAACCCGGTAAGATGTATTATTACCTCGAGTTTGCTAACTCGGGTACTCTGTATAGTACCTTTGCTAATGCAAACTCGGCAGGATGTATTATTACCTCGAGTTTGCTAACTCGGGTACTCTGTATAGTACCTTTGCTAATGCAAACTCGGCAGGATGTATTATTACCTCGTGTTTGCTAACTCGGGCACTCTGTATAGTACCTTTGCTAATGCAAACCCGGCATTACCACGTGTTTGCTAACCCTGGTACTCTGTATAGTACCTTTGTTAATGCAAACTAGGTATGATGTATCTTTACTTCTTTAATATGTTGTTCGTATATTAAAGGTATTATACATATCTTGGTATAGTTGAATGAATTTTGGTAATTTCCTTGGAAAGTATACAGTCATGAATCATACTTGTATATTTAGTTTTGAATCATAAATTATACTATTATAATTTATATGTTCTATCTGATTAGCATGGTTTCTCATGGATGAACACCTTTGCTCAGCCTGATACAAAGGTGATAATACCAAAAGGAGTAACCTTATGTACTAATATATGTATAACACACACACACACACACACACATATATATATATATATATATATATATATATATATATATATATATATATATATATATATATATATATATATATATATATAATTAAGAAGGAAACGACCTTCGGACAAATAATACAACCCTAATTCCACATCCAAACTAGGAAAAGGATATAGGATAATTCATTAGTCCTAAGCCCTTCAAATCTTATTTATATATTTATACATATATAAACATGATTTTAGCATTTATACTTTGAAATAGATTATAAAATATTTTTCAAAGAATTTGACGGAGTTTTACATGACTTTAAAGATTTAACATGGTCTCACGTTATTTTGGAAGTATTTGATAATTCTTAAAAGCATACGGAATCATTTTGTGTGATTATTATCACATACAGTTATTAACACAATTTAATATTGTGTTAAACTTGTATTCCCCCCCCCCCCTAAAAAGCATTTAAAAACCATTGAAAAGGTAAATTATAGGGGTATGAACTCACTTTGATAAGCGGTGATTCGGGCAGCGTTTCGTTTCTAGGAAAATAGTTTGTTTGACGAAAAACCGGCTCAAACCGAGCAGAGTTTCGACAAGAGAGAGGATGACTTCTCGAGAATTCCGAGGCTCCAGGTCTTGCTTCGGGCCTTAGACGTGATACCGGGGCCTTCGGGGGTCGTGAGAAAGTTTTTGCGGTTAAAATGTGAAAAAGGGGAAATTTTGGGGTGAAAAATGCCTTTCATCCGAGAAGGCTCGCACCCTTTATATAGGGGTGCGAGGGTTCGGCCGAGGAAGACAGGTGGCGAGGCGAGGGGTGAGTCAGCAGCCACGCATCGGTCAGTAGCGAAGGCCACGTGCGAGGGTTCGGACACCTGGAGGCTTCGGACTGGATCGGACTTCGGTCCAATGGGAGAAGGCCACGCATGCGAAGGGTCATCCGAGGAGTGTCTCATGCGAGGCTGTCCGAATCTCATTGGACCTCGGCTGCGGTCCACTCAGGAGGTAACACGTGTACTACGGTCCAACCAGAAGATGACACGTGGAGGTTCGCACGTGATGATGACGTGTCCGAAGGATGACATGCGAAATTTCTCGATTATCCACAATTTCTCGATTTTTGTGCCAAAAACTTGCGAAATTCATAACTTTCGCATACGAGCTCCGTTTTTGACGTTCTATATATGCACGCGTAGGTAAAATCATAACCTACGACTTTCATTTAGACTTCGTCGGCTTGTTTTGAATTTATTTTTAATATTATTAATTTAAACAGACCGGGACGGGAATCCGTTAAAAATTCATAACTTCTTCATTTGACGTCCGTTTTAGTCTGTCTTTCTATTGTTGTGCTACTTTTGACGAGACCTTCGATTCTCGTTTAAGTTGCGTCGGCTAAATATCGATCGATTTATATTTCGAATTTTTAGCTGTCTAGTGCTAAACCGAAACTTCGAAAAATCATAACTTCTTCATACAAAGTCAGATTTTGACGTTATTTTTATGAACGTTCTCGGTTTAACATATTCTACAACTTTTATTTAGATTTTTAAGGCTAAAAAGCCTTTTATCGAAAATTCACTTTTTACACTGAACAGTGTTTTGCCGGTTTTACCGCGGATTTTCGATTGGTCATAACTTCTTCATTATAACTCGGATTTCAGTGTTCTTTATGTTTTTGGAAACCTTGCTACAAACTCTACCACTTGGTTCATCCCAATTATGATTATTGATCAATTAAGACCAAACTTTGACTGGTGTCACATCTACTCCCGGACTCGTCGAGTAGATCATTAAACCCGCGTGGCCATCCCGTCCCTACTCGACGAGTTATAGCACCAACTCGTCGAGTGGATCAATGAACCTCAAAATACTTACGTAAAACAGCATACCTGGGAATCCGGATGTTACATTACCCAAAAACAGTTTTAGTTTACACATCTGATTCATACAAGTTATAATCGATCTTTAAACATGTCAGACGATTCTCACGTTAACTCAATAAATCTTTCAAGCAGCATTGGATCTACAACCAGAATCCTTATTCGTTTTCCCAGTGATTATGAAGTGTGGGCATTGCACTTTGAAGATTACGTAATAGGGCTTGAAGACCATGGCTATCTAATATGGGAAGCTATTACTGTTCAGGCGTTTACTTACATAGGAACAAGAAGAGAAATCAAAACTCAAGCTGACTATAACAAACTTCTGCTTGATGTAAAAGATGTATCACAAGATGAGAAGGATAGGTTGCTAAGCAATGTTAAAGCAATGATGATCTTCAGGTTTGCCTTGCCACCAGAGACGTTTCGTTTGGTTAGTTCATGTGAAACAACAAAATGCATTTGGGATAGGCTTAAGGAATTCTATTCAACTGATGCTGATCTTGAGCATTCTACTCAAACTCTACTGCTTTCAGAGTTTGGAGCATTTGTACAAAAGGCTGAAGAGAGCCTAGATCAAACTTTCAATCGCTATAATAATCTTCTCAGTAGGATGATGAAGCACGAGATTGGACGTGAACTGATCGAGCAAAAGGTCACGTTCATGAACGGGCTAAGATCTGAGTGGAAGGTTGTAGTTTCCACCGTAAAAGCACATGAGCAGTTCAAGAACTACACGTTGGCAAAGCTAGTTGGAATACTAAGGTCACATGAAGATGAAGTGACGAAAGAAGGGAAAATAGTTTCTGGGATGGGATCACTGGCTCTCGTTGCGAAAGGTAAAGGCAGTAGATGATGATGGTTCAGAGTCTGATCTCTCCGATTGTGAACTTTCCAAGGAAGAATATGCATTCATGGTGTCCAATCCAAGGAAGTTTGCAAAGAAGAACTTCAGTCGCAACAAAAACCGAAACCGGCATGGCAGTTATATCTCTAAAAAGGTAAAAGACGAGAGTATGAATAACTCTCATAAAGAAGAAACGAAGAAAGATAAAAAGCTTATGGGGGACTCCGACTATGATTGTAATTACGGTCATGGCAAAAACCATCTGGCCAAGGAATGCATGCTGCAAAGATTGAACGAGAAGAAGGAGGGAGAAGATGACGAAACATATTATCTCCGAAAGCTGGAGGAGATCAAAAAGAAGAAGAACACTGATAACACCATGCCTGCTTTGATTGTGCAGGAAAATGAAGCTGAAGATGAATTTGGCAGAGTCGAGGTCTAGTCAACTGACTCTAAAGATGAAGAGGTGCGCAAAACTACTCATGGAAGGAGCTTCATACCGCTGGATGAAGGTTTGCAGTTCAATGGAAGGTGTTTGATGTTTACCAATGATTTGTCAGAGATGAGAGGTTATGCTACTGATGGTGTACATAGCGCTGATAGTTGTTTCGCTGCGAAACCTGTTCTCGAGCAGATAAGCGAGTGCGAGCAGGTGATCAACAAGGTAAACTCTATTCTTGAATCCTTGAATATACATGTGTCTAGATATGAAACTGAATTGAACGACTTAAAATACACATTTTCTAGTTTCAGTGATAGTCTAAAACAAACTCGTTTAACAAATTCTAACTTAACCGATCAACTCGGCAGGGTTTCATCAAAAAGTGAAGAGAGACGCATGTGGATTGAAAAGTTGGAGTCTGATTTGTCTAAGTCTAGGGATGAGTCAATTTATTTGCAGAGATATAACTTAGGTCTTTTAAAACAGCGTAACATTTTTTGTTTGATTGCCAAAAGACTTTATTTTAATATTACTCAGTTGCATCTAAATTGTGAGATTGGAAAGAAAATTCACAGGATGATTTTTCCCTTTCTTGAGTTGAAAGAGGACAAAATCGATGCAAAGTGTTACAGGTGCGAATCCATCGTCTCATCAGACGAAACCTCAGATGCATACCAAGTAGGACTGAACAAAATCGAATCTTTCATAAAGTCCAAAGATCATAAAACATGCTTAAACAGCTTTTGGATGAAAAAGACAAAGAGCAAATTAAATCTGAAACTGGACAGAAGTTTGTCTCATTAAGCACCAAGTTAAATTCAGAAAATAAACTTGATGTTGAAAACGTTTCTGAATTCGACGATGAAAGTGATATAAGTGAAATCTCTGTGGAGGATGAGGTCGACTGCTCTGAGTTTGTTAAAAACGAACCTGTACCTGTCAAAAGTAATAATTTATGAAAATTCTGTTGAGTTCGCACGCGTTTCTAAGAACAAATCTAAAGTTTTAAAAGCTAAAGCAACTGTTTTCTCAAAAGTTCAAACTGTTCTGAACCAAGTTTTTACAAATAAAGGACTAAACAAAAATCAAACAGTTGAACTAACGTCCACGGTCGAGGATGATAACAAAGATGGTTGTGATCAGTTCTTCTGGTCTGCTCCAATTGACAATGCATACGAAACCAAGGGTTTATCTGAAATTACCTCTTGGAAAACTAAGGGTCGATACGTAGCAGAACCTCTAAACAAAGTCAATTCAAGATACGAGAAAGGAAGTCCAAGTGGAACTAAGAACATTCCAAGGGAGACATCCTCAGTTCATACCAAAACCCCTACTAGAAAGCCAAAACCTAGGGTTAGTATTCACAAATCCTTTGAGCGGTTCGCAGCTCAAAAATTCCAAATGAATGCTAGATACAACAAAAATCTCAAGGAAAGAAAGCAGTTCTGGTAATCTAAGAATCCCAACTTTGTTCGTAAAGAAAAATTCAATCCTAATACGAAAGTCTCTTCAACTGTGAAACCTAATAATTTCCAAAGAAATCAATCTCCACAGGGTACGAAACAAAAAGTTTTTCAAAAATTATCACTTTCAACTCATGCGAAACCTATTCCGACAATCAAGTCTCACTTTTCCACTAACACAAATGTTTCATACTCATCCAAGACATTGCAAGATGTTAAAGGCAAAGGAAAAATAGTTTCGGAGCCTAAAGTTCCTCTCAAAAGATCTGAAACTAATCCCAAGTTGGTTGAGAAGAAAGTTGTCAAACAGCAAATCCAAAATAAACAAAAGAAACTATCCACCAAGGATTCTAACTCAAATGACAATAGGATTACTGTTTTTCAAATCACAAAGAAAGATAAAACAACATTAATAAAATGAACTTATGTGGTTGATCCTGCTATTTCTTTTCCTGTATCTATGAAAAACTCACGAGGGCCCAAACAACTTTGGGTTCCTAAATCTGCTTAACTTTCACAGGTAATACGTGATAAGCAGTTCGATTCGGATTGGTACATCGACAATGGCTGCTCATGTCACATGACAGTGAGGAAGGAAGAATTACGAGAGCTTAGAGCACTGAAGGATGGAGGAAGAGTGAAGTATGGAAAAAATTCGCTTAGTGAAATCAATGGTTATGGGATGATAACAAATGGAGAGGTTTCAATTCACAAAGTTGTGTATGTGGAAGGACTGCAACATAACCTCATTAGTGTTTCGCAGCTAGTAGTTAGTACAGGACTGAAAGTATCATTTGATGATGAAGGATCGGAGATAATAAAAAAGACGTCCAAGACAGTGCTCCTGAAGTCAAAACGAAAAGGGGAAATGTATCCGCTGAATCTGAATCCCATCAAAGGGAATCCTGCAATCTGCTTACTTGCGAAAGCTTCCACTGATGATAGTTGGCTATGGCACAGGAGACTCTCGCATCTCAATTTCAAGGACATCAACAAGCTTGTTCTTGGTGATCATGTGTGAGGGTTACCACTCTTGAAATTTTACAAAGAACATTTGTGTGCAGCCTATGAAATGGGGAAGCAGAGCAGAAAGATTCATCCATCTATTGTGAACACGAAAGTCATTGAACCACTCGAACTTTTGCATGTCGGCCTTTGTGGTCCTTCTACAATTGAAAGCATCGGTGGTAATAAATATATTCTCGTAATTGTAGATGATTTTTCTAGATTCACGTGGGTACATTTTCTTAAGCAGAAATCAGAAGCCAATCCCAAGCTCAAGGACTTCATCAAGCAAATAGAGCTACAAATGCGAAAGCTGGTTCGTAACATTCGCAATGACAACGGTCTGGAATTCAAAAACCAAGCATTTGAAGAATTCCTTACTACGAAAGGAGTAACTCATAATTTCATAGCTCCTTATACTCCTCAACAAAAGGGGTAGTCGAAAGACAAAACCGTTCGTTGTGTGAAGCGTCAAGAACCATGCTGTCATTTGCGAATCTACCACTTTACTTCTGGGCGGATGCGATAGGGACTGCTTGCTTTACCTAAAATCGCTCAATCCTGAATAAGCGATTCTCTGTCACTCCATATGAAATCATAAATAATTGAAAACCTAATGTCAAGTTTTTCCATGTTTTTGGTTCCAGGTGCTTTATCTTCAACTCGAAGGAGCAACAGAACAAATTCGATGTGAAGGCTGACGAAGATATTTTACTGGGGCATTCTTTAACTTCTAAAGCATATATGGTTATCAAAAAAAGTTCCAAAAAGATAGAAGAAGCCTACTATGTCACTTTCAACGATAATTACTTGAAGAAGTTTCAGAAGAATGACAGCTCATCACAAGAGATCTTTACCAAAACGAATTTGGTTACCATACCACTCTCCAATCTCTACGAGGAGTTCGTAAGCTTATTTGATGAACCAGAAAAGGCAATCTCCTCAGAGTCCAAAGCAGCAAACAACAAGGAAGACGAACTCATGAAAATTATCGACGATGTTGCGAAAGATATGGAACAAGAGCACCCCACTATGAAGGACCCGTAATCTTCATCTCAATCACTAGGTGCGAATGCTACACCGCAGGGGGAGGATTCTGCATCAGCTTCCACATCTGATTCACCTTTACAAGTGGGGCACTCAACTTCATCAGAGACCCACAAAAGTCCTCTCCTAGGGGAGAATCCCATTCCGACTGAAGAAGTAGAATATACATCATTCGGGGGGGAGAATGAAAATGCGAATGATGATTCGGATATGCAGTCAGAGCTGGAAGAAGTGAATGTCGAATTAGATCCGACACATGATCCAAATTAACCTCCACTAACCAAATGGACCAAAGATCATCCAAAAACTAAGGCCTCGTTTGTTTTTCTACAAAAATACTTTTTGAGCACTTTTCCCTTCTGACGGGTAGACGTTTCGCAAGTGCACGTCTTCTTCCGCAAACTTGGAAAAAGACAAAAGACATTTAACCACTTCCAAAACAAACAACACCTAAAGTCATAGGAGATTCTTCTTCAGGAGTTCTTACGAGAGCACAACAAAATGCGAAGCGAACTGCATTCTTCTCTAAAGTGGAATATTGCATGTTCAATTCGTTTATCTCCAAAATTGAACCCAAAAACGATCGGATTGCTCTTGATCATTCTGATTGGGTGCAAGCTATGCAGGAGGAGCTCAATGAATTCGAACGAAACAAGGTTTGGAGACTTATTCCCACTCCAAAGGATACATTTGTTGTTGGTCTTAAATTGGTTTTTCGCAATCAGATGGATAAAGAGGGAAATGTGATAAGAAACAAGGCCCGACTCGTGGTTAAGGGATATTGTCAGGAAGAAGATATTGACTATGAAGAAACCTTCACACCTGTTGCAAGTTTGGAATCCGTTCGTATCTTTCTAGCATACACAGCACATAAGAACTTTGAAGTTTATCAGATGGATGTTAAATGTGCGTTCTTAAATGGGGAACAAAAAGAAACAGTGTATGTGGAACAACCACCAAGGTTCATAAATGAAAAGTATCCGAACAACTGTTACATTCTGGACAAGGCAGATTATGGTCTGAAGCAAGCTCCAAGAGCCTGGTACGAAACTCTAACTCATTTTTTAAAACATGCTAAATTTAAATATGGATCGGTCGATCCAACCTTCTTTCGCAAGAAAGATGTAAGTCCCTGATCTGCTTGTGTATCAATGAGATCCGTTTGATGGTGTGGAATCCCAATCAAACGGATGATGCCAGATCAAATAGAAGAGAAGGAGAAGAAGAATAACTTGAATCTATGATGTATTGAATGAATATGATTGATGCTCCTTACAATAGATTCATACACACTCTCTTCTTTTCTCTTGTTTCTCTCTCTAAAAACACCTTAGAATACACACACGTAAGCTCCTCTTCAACCGTACACCCACATGCACTCCTCACCCTATATATATGAGACATGGGTCGTGAACAGGTTCACGGCCGTAAACACAGCCGTAAACTCATAAAACATTACAGAAAAATACAATTGCCTAGAAAAGCAAAGTATAAACCGTATTTTAGAACCAAAAATCTCCCCCTTGGTTTATAGCTTTCTTTTCTAACTGACCCAACAAACCCCCCCCCCCTAAAAAGTAGCTGGCTTTTCTTGTTAATCTTCATTGGGAGCTTGGCTTCAGCATTAATCTTCAATTTCTTCACAACATCAAGATGAACATGATGAATCTTCAATAAATGACTTCATCTTGAGCAGTTGGGCTTTTCTTCAGGATTTGGCTTTGAACACACGTTGGGTGAGGAGGCTTCTTGATAACATTCTTGAAAGATAGCGCTTTCAGCTTGAGAATCTTCAAAGAGAATAGAGAACGAAACTTCTGGATCACTTCAGCAGGTACAAGATAGCAGCAAATTGATTGAGGAGGCTTCAATGTAATATGTCACATAATCTTCAATTACAACTTGACCTTGCTTCTGGGGTTGAAGGATTGAATGTTGAAAGAATAATCTTCATTTCTTGCTCCTTTTAATGAAAATTCTTCGACACTCACGGATGAAGTCTTGGCTTGGAAATTTTCGATTCAGACTCCATGAGTCTCATCTACAACTGAATTCACTTTTCAAGACAAAACAAAACTAAAAGAAAATTTAGCACACTAAACAGAAACAAAAATATTTTTGGATTTTTGATTTTTCTGAACAAAAAATAAAACAGAAACAAAAATATTTTTTGATTTTTTGATTTTTCTGAACAAAAAAAATAAATAACAGAAATAACACTATTTTTGGATTTTTAATTTTCTGATTTTTGTTTGATTTTTGAATTTTCTGGTTTTTGTTTGATTTTTTTTAAGTCTCCCCCAAAATTTGTGCATAGAGGAAAACTATGAACAAATTTAACAAAAACAAAAATATTTGGGATCAAAGTTGTCAAGCAATCCAATATCGTTTATCAGCACACGCCTGCATGTCTAGATCTGGTCAATCACCGGTATTTTGGTCCACTTAAAAACAAAGGATGTTGACAATTTGGACAGATTATAGGTGACAAGTCATTGTGATATATATTCCTAAATGGACATTTAGCTGCCGACGACCAAGGATATTGTGTTGTCCACTTAAATTAAGCAGCAAGATTTACAGACAACCTATTAAATGGTTCAATTTTAGATGTACTAGAACATGTTTCCCACTTTCTGATATACCCCGATAATCAAGAACTTCCAAAGAACTCCTTACTTTAGGTGAGTATTCAATAATTAAGAAAGAGGTCAGATATAGAAGTGCATATGTTGTATCCCAGGTCGGATGTCTTCCAATCACACAGCAACCTACTAAAGAAAGACATATAAGGAAATAAAAAATTGTGTTCAAAATGAATCAGTTTAAGATAAGCTCAGGAGTATAGAGAAGAAAACTCAAACCGTAAGTCACTGATTGAATTTGCATCCAGAAGGTCTGAGAACAGCACGTATAATCTCAGAACAGATCCGAAAATTCTTCACATAGTTAAGCACTAACCCCCGTGAGTGATCCCTTCCTTTCTTACCTTCCAGCATAGGACACATACTCTCAAACAATGTTCTGAGTGTTGTACAGTTAAGAGATGCCTCCTATCATGTGCCTGGAACAGCCACTATCAACAAACCTAAGTCTGATGATATGCCTCCATAGCTGCTCTGACAGAGAGTGGGATTAGTTGGTCTTTGGAACCCAGTCCATTTTGAAACTGGGTCGACCTTTTTCATCTGTGCAAGGTACCCTCTCCATGACATATCCTGTTTATCACAAACAGAAGATGAAGAAAAGTTAGAAGCATTAGGAGATTTGGGAGATTGAACCTTTGGTACCTATCTGTAGTCGGGTTTAACCCATTTCTTTTTCGAGCGGATGGGTGCCTCAACACTTGATTTTGAACTTGAGGTCTGCTGTCGAGATGACTTTGACCTAGTCGGTTTTGGTTTCGTTGGAGCATTTCTTGAAATTGGCTTCTGGGCCGGCATTCCCTTCTTGCCCTTGGGATTTTGATTCTTGACCTTTTGTGCATTCCAGTCGCCAATTTCTGAATGTGACCTTGAGGGGTTTATTTTGGAAAATCTCCCTCTTGGCGAGTTCTGCAACCCTTGTGAGTAGTAGGGAACGTATGCACGATTTGGACAATATCTGGCAATGTGTCCAGGTGTTCCACAGTGAAAGCAAGTATTTTTCTTCATGTAGGAGTTGTTTCTTCCTGCCCCTGGTGGCGTGTCCATGCCTTGTCTCTTATTGTTCCCACAAGCACAATTACAGCAAGCACTCTGTTTCGCTTGTTTTGGTGGCCTGTACTTCTCAACAACAGGTTGATCAGAAGCAACTGAGTTCGAAGCAACATATTCAGAGTTAAAGGAGACATTGGTTTGTTCAACAGTTTTCTTGTAACATCCATAAATTTTACACCAAATTTAAACTTTTTTGATCATAAATAAAAACCAAATAGCATCGTTTACAAAAATGTTTTCAAATCAATATTCATCAAAGTGTCCCAAAATCATAACATAAGGATGAGGAGCGGTACGGTCACGCCTTCGCCTTGCCATGATCTCCTGAAGTACCTGAAACAATAAACTGAAACTGTAAGCCTGAGGGCTTAGTGAGCTACCCCCAAAATACCAATACCACACTGACAATACCATATCAGTAACAATCAATCAATCAACATGCATACTGGCGATCGGCCTGACTGGACTGCCCTTCTGGGCCTACAGTCTATCTGAATCTATCCCGAGCCTTCGGCATGACTGGTCCGCCTCGTGGGCCTGCAGTCTCCCCGGACCGCTCATAGAGTATGTTGGCCTTCAGCACAAAGCAGGACCGCCTCAACCCAACCAACAAGCAAATAACCATGTGCGCATAACTATCATATACTGGCATATACAAATATCAAACATATCTATCACACTGATCATCAATCATAGAATTCTCTCGTAACTAGAGTACCGACCTAGCAGGTCACTAACATACCAATCCTTACGGATCATGAGAGCATAACATACTGTCTACCCTGATTCCGCTCTAACAGATCATAACCACATGTAGCATACCATAACAATAACAACTAAAGGGCCGGCCTTGGTGTCGTAGACCCTATCGATATAGTGAGGACAACTCACCTTGCAGATCTCGACTCGGAAGATAAACTCCAACTCTCGTATCACTTGACACAGGCTCCACCACCTATGATCATAGTACAATATACTCATAAGTCCTTAACCTTATAAGGTACTCCATAACCCACCAGTCAACCCCTGGTCAAAGTCAAAGTCCTCAGTCAAGGTCAACATTCCATGTTGACCCCAACTCGTCGAGTACCCTCGGCTACTCACCGAGTTCCTTGAAGCACATTCCAACTCGTCGAGTCATCGGGGTGACTCGTCGAGTTCCTTCGATTCTCGATCAAAATTTAAGGCCACCCGTCGAGTTCCCTCCTCGCAACTCGACGGATACACACGCATACATATCCTAGGGGAAACTCATCCGACTCGCCGAGTTGTTTATCAACTCGTCGAGTCTTATGGTAATCTTCATCGGACTCGCCGAGTTGTTCATCCAACTCGTCGAGTTCACGACGATCTTCATGTGACTCGCCGAGTCAACCCTGCGACTCGCCGAGTCCATTCAGTCCTTTTTCCATACAGACTTGCTTTGAGCCATGCAGCGGCTCCAAATCACAGATCCAAGCTTCTAGGGCATGCTTATCACGTAAAGTTGCAAACTTTACGTGCATGCATGGCTATAAAGGCTCTAAATGCCTATTTTAAGTTCTTAATGGAGCTTCATGCTCAAAAGGGACCTCAATCATGACCAACATTGTAACTCTATGCTTCTAGAATCCAAGGAGGGTCTAGATCTGAAGTTACAACCTCAGATCTAGCCCATAGCTCATCTTTCCAACTTAATATCTCACCAAAAACCCTAAAACTCAACCAATAAAAGAGATTCACAAGGAAAAAGGCGATTTGGTTACCTCCAGAAAATGATAACTGAGATAAGTGTTGATTCCCACACTCCACTTGCTCCAATCTCCTTCTCCCTCCAAAGATCCTCTTTTCAAGCTTCAAACACAATGGGCACACACACACGTATTAGGGTTTTAAGAGCTCTCAAAGACTGCAAAGAGGCAAAAGGAGGCTGAGGCTCCTTTAAATAGAGGTGCAAACCCCGGGATTTAGGGTTTCATCTACCAGCTCCTACTCGCCGAGTCCCAATATGGACTCGTCGAGTAGGTCACTTAACACGCGATCCCACCCCGCTGCTACTCGACGAGTAGGTCAACCAACTCGTTGAGTAGAGCTTCACCCAATAAATCTTATTTAAACAATACCTGAGAATCGGGGCGTTACAACTCTCCCCCACTTGAACTAGACTTCGCCCTCGAAGTCCGTTGGAATAAACAATGTCGGGTAATGCTCGCGCATCTCCGCCTCCGGCTCCCATGTCCACTCGGATCCCCTCCGATGCTCCCACTGTACCTTTACTAAAGGTATTTCCTTGTTCCGCATAATCTTCTTCCTTTCCAAAATAGCCACATGCCTCTCCACATAGTTCAGGCACTCATCGACCTGAATGTCATCCAACAATACCACTGCCTCCTGGTCCATAATGCATTTTCGTAATTGCGAAACATAAAATGTGCTGTGGATCCGGCTAAGCTCCTCCGGAAGCTCTAGCCTATAAGCCACCCTGCCAACCCTGGCAACAATCCCGAACGGCCCAATGTAACGGGGACCCAATTTTCCCCTCTTCCTGAAGCGGATCACTCCCTTCCAGGGTGAGACCTTCAGGAGAACCATGTCACCCACCTGAAATTCCAGCTCAGATCGGCGGCGGTCGGCATAACTTTTCTGCCGACTCTGAGCGGTGTGCAGTCGCTGTCTAATCTGTTGTGTCATCTCGGTAGTCTGCAGAACTACCTCTGTCCGACCCATCACCCTGTGCCCAACCTCGCCCCAGCAGACTGGGGTCCTACACTTCCGCCCATACAACAGCTCGAAAGGCGGGGCGCCAATACTGGAATGATAGCTGTTGTTGTAGGCGAACTCTACAAGCGGTAGGTGGGAATCCCAACTCCCACCGAAATCAATGACGCACGCCCTCAACATATCCTCGAGGGTCTGGATGGTCCGCTCACTCTGCCCATCAGTCTGCGGATGGAACACTGTACTAAAATGCAGCCTCGTACCCAGTTCCTCGTGGAACTTCTGCCAAAAACGGGAAGTAAATCGGACGTCCCGATCGGAAACAATGGAAACTGGAACCCCATGGCGAGAGACAATCTCGCGGACGTACAGGTCGGCCAACTTCTCTGTCGACGAACTCTCCCATATGGCTAGGAAATGGGCACTCTTGGTCAATCGATCCACGATGACCCATATCGCATCGAACCCCTTTGTCGTCTTTGGCAACTTCGTGATGAAATCCATCGCGATCCGTTCCCATTTCCACATGGGAATCTCCAGAGGCTGCAGCTTACCATGCGGCCTCTGATGCTCGACCTTGACCATCCTACAGGTCAAGCACCTCTCAACAAACCAAGTGATATCTCGCTTCATGCCAGGCCACCAATAACTCGAACTCAAATCACGGTACATCTTGGTGGCTCCCGGGTGAATAGAAAAACGAGACTTATGAGCCTCCTCCATCACTGTCTGTCGGACCCCTCCGGACATTGGAACCTAAACCCGACCGTAACGGGTCAACAATCCGCGGCTATCCTGAACAAACCGGGCGCTTTCGCCCTTAATCTTCTCCAACTTCCAGTTTTTTGGTCTCATACCCTCAATCTGAGCATCCCTAATCAAGCTCACAAGCGGGGAATCCACCGCTATCCTCATACACCTTGTCGGGGTAGAAGACCCAGCTGACTTGCGGCTCAAGGCGTCCGCAACCACATTCGCTTTACCAGGATGGTAAAGGATCTCACAATCATAGTCCTTGACTACATCCAGCCACCTGCGTTGCCTCATATTCAGGTTCGGCTGATCCATAATGTGTCTCAAACTCTTGTGATCCGTGTATATTGTACATCGGACCCCGTACAGATAATGCCTCCAAATCTTGAGAGCAAAAACCACCGCTCCCAACTCAAGATCGTGTGTGGGGTATCTTGTCTCATGCGGCTTCAGCTGCCGCGATGCATAGGCTATCACCCGTCCCCTCTGCATGAGGACCGCCCCCAAGCCTGTGATGGATGCATCACAGAATACCACAAAATCCTCCACTCGCTCGGGGAGTGTCAACACTGGCGCCTCGCACAAACATTGCCGGAGGGTCTCAAACGCCCTCTGCTGCTCAGGGCCCCACAGGAAATCCACCCCCTTCCTCGTTAAACGAGTGAGGGGTACTGCAATCTTGGAAAAATCTTGAATAAATCTCCGGTAGTACCCTGCTAATCCCAAGAAACTCCTGATGTCGGAGGGAGATTTCGGAATCTCCCACTGCATAACGGCCTCGACTTTGGTCGGGTCGACCAAAATCCCCTCCTGGTTAACGAGATGCCCGAGGAACTGGACCTCTCGTAACCAAAACTCACACTTCGAGAACTTGGCATACAGCCGTTCTCGTCGCAGAACCTCCAGCAGCTCCCTGAGGTGCTCCTCGTGCTGCTCTCGTGTCTTGGAATACACCAATATATCGTCTATGAACACAATGACCGAGCGATCGAGCATCGGTCTGCAGACTCGGTTCATCAAATCCATGAACACTGCCGGTGCGTTGGTGAGTCCAAACGGCATCACCACGAACTCGTAATGACCATAACGAGTCCGAAACGCGGTCTTCTCCACGTCCTCCTCCCTCACCCTGACCTGGTGATATTCGGACCTCAAATCGATCTTGGAGAACCAAGATGCACCTTGCAGTTGATCGAAAAGATCATATATTCTCGGGAGTGGATAACGGTTCTTCACCGTTAACTTATTCAACTCCCTATAGTCAATGCACATCCGGTACGAACCATCCTTCTTCCTGACAAAAGGATCGGTGCTCCCCATGGGGAACTACTCGGACGAATAAACTGCTTACCCAGCAGCTCCTGCAACTGAGATGACAACTCCTGCATCTCTGGCGGTGCCAGTCGGTACGGCGCCTTAGCGATAGGGGCCGCACCCGGCACTAGATCAATCCTAAACTCAACCTGCCTCTCCGGAGGCACTCCGGGCAACTCCTCCGGAAACACGTCAGCAAACTCTCTAACTACTGGGACCTCTGAAACTGAGAGCTGCTCTCTAACCCGCGTATCTACCACATACGCCAAATAACCGGCACACCCGTGTTGAATATACTGTCGAGCCCTGGCTGCCGAACAAAACCCTGATCCCGACCTGGTGCCCTCACCATATACTACCAGTTCTCCCCCACTTGGGGTTCGAACCACCACCCGCTGTCCCTCACACTCGATCATGGCACCAAAACGGCTAAGCCAATCCATCCCTACAATCACGCATACATCCCCCATGGGGATAGGAATCAAATCTATCGGGAAGGACACCCCGAAAATCTCCAACTCGCATCCCCGGTAGACCGAAGAAGCAGAAACCCCGTGCTCGTTGGCGATCGAAACTCGCAACGGACACTCAAGATCATCTATCGGCACACTAAACCCTTTACTGAAAGTCTGAGATACGAACGACCGACTCGCCCCCGAGTCAAATAAACCAAAGCAGGAAAAGAATTTACTAGAAACGTACCTAATCACAGGTACAATCCATAAGCATAACACAAATACAATAATTGAGGCAGAGAATAGAAACGTACCAGCAACCACATCCGGTGCTGCCTTGGCCTCCTCGGCCATGAGCTGGAAGGCGTGACCCTGAGCCTTCGGAGGCTCCACCTTGACTGGCCTCCCATCTCCAATCCTCGCAGTAGTTGGTGCGGAACCCTGCGCCGACTTGGCGGCGAGCTGCGGACAGTTGGTCTTCACATGACCAACCTGATGACAATGGTAACAAATCCTCATATCTGCGGGAGGGGCGGACTGACGGCAGTCCCTGGCATAATGCCCCTCCTTGCCACATTTGTGGCACCCACCACCTTCTCTACAAACTCCCGAATAAACCCTGCCACACTTTCTACAAGTGCGGCTCTGCTGACCCCCAGACCGTGTATCAACGGTCTTAGACCGCTTAGGCGCCGGCTGAGACTGTACCGGTGCCTGACGCTGCTCCTTCAGTTGCAGCTCTATTTCCAACTCACGCCGCCTCGCGGCTTCCTGTAGATCCAGGAAGGTATCAAAACGCTGCGTAGCCACAAACTGTCATATATCCGTCTTGAGCATACTCAGATAACGAGTCATCTGAGACTGCTCTGACGCAAACTCCGGGCAAAACATAGCCCTCTCAGTGAACATCCGGGTAATCTCCATCACAGACTCCCCATCCTGCCTCAATGTCAAAAACTCCTGAGCAAGCCGCTCCCGTTCCACGCGCGGAACGTAGTGGGTGCGAAACATATCCCGGAACTGCTCCCAAGTAATAGCAGCCCGCTGATCATCAGAATATGAACCTGTCGTCAATCTCCACCAGTCCTTTGCCCCGAGCCTAAGCAGGTTCAGAGCACACCTGACCTTCTGGTCAGCAGGACATGAGCACGTGAAGAAACAGCCCTCCACGTCACACAACCACCGCATAGCTCTGATCGCATCCTGTGTACCATCAAATGTCGGGGGCTTCGTATTATCGAAGTCCCGGTACTGGAAAGCCCTGCCGGCTCCTCCTCCAACCCCTGCCGCAGTTACAGCCGAAGTGGCTGCAGCGGCTACTGTCTCTGCCAGAGCTGCATATCGCTCATCAAAATACTCAACCATCGCGGTCTTGATCGACCCAAACATCTCTGGTAGCTGCGCTCGGAAATCCGCAGCGACCTCATCATGCAGAATCTCCCGGATCCTGGCATCCAGATCCTCAGTCCCTATCTGAATCACGGGCTCAGGTGCTACCGGCACCTCTGACCCTCCGTCCCCGACCCTGACCCTGATCCGGATCCGGACCCAGCAGCAAAATGTCTCGTCACCACCATACTGAAAGGTACATTCAAGACATCAGATAAGCAACATAATATCGGGAGACCAAAACCCATAAATCCTAGGGGTTGTGACTTCCTTGCTACGCGTATGGGTCCTGTGCTTCCAGTAGTACGGGCCCATACTACCTTTCACACCTACCCATATTTGTCTCAAGTATCACCACAACGCCCGAATACTATACTCAACATAATGTGCGCTCAACCCTCACTACTAGGGGACATCGCCTATCTTACAACTGATCCCACAGCTCTGCACAACTCACACCTCCATGGAACTTCCATCAGCCCCTGCAGCGCTAGTGTATGCTAGCCGCACATAACGTTGGACCCGATAGACTTTCGAATATCCAATCCTACCCTAAGGTTGAATCAGACATTCTCAGGCTATAAGATCTTGACTATACACAGTCGTGATGCATATACTAAACATCTACAGTTATGATGTCAATTCCATATACAAGAAACCCTAGGCTAATAGGTATCATATAATCAGGCAAATCTATCATGCGATTCCTGAAGATCCCTAGCCTAGCACTAGCATGCTGTTCTAACATATCAGAATATCAAATAACTGTATGGTATTTTGGGGTTTACTTACAGGCTCCGGCTGAACGTACCCTCTGCATCCTCCATCCTTTATTTTGAAAACCATTTTTAAAACTTACTTTCCAAAATCTCCTAGATTTGAGACTGGATTCACACGAGTGTTCCTCCAATTCACTCAAACCAAGGCTCTGATACCAACTTGTAACATCCATAAATTTTACACCAAATTTAAACTTTTTTGATCATAAATAAAAACCAAATAGCATCGTTTACAAAAATGTTTTCAAATCAATATTCATCAAAGTGTCCCAAAATCATAACATAAGGATGAGGAGCGGTACGGTCACGCCTTCGCCTTGCCATGATCTCCTGAAGTACCTGAAACAATAAACTGAAACTGTAAGCCTGAGGGCTTAGTGAGCTACCCCCAAAATACCAATACCACACTGACAATACCATATCAGTAACAATCAATCAATCAACATGCATACTGGCGATCGGCCTGACTGGACTGCCCTTCTGGGCCTACAGTCTATCTGAATCTATCCCGAGCCTTCGGCATGACTGGTCCGCCTCGTGGGCCTGCAGTCTCCCCGGACCGCTCATAGAGTATGTTGGCCTTCAGCACAAAGCAGGACCGCCTCAACCCAACCAACAAGCAAATAACCATGTGCGCATAACTATCATATACTGGCATATACAAATATCAAACATATCTATCACACTGATCATCAATCATAGAATTCTCTCGTAACTAGAGTACCGACCTAGCAGGTCACTAACATACCAATCCTTACGGATCATGAGAGCATAACATACTGTCTACCCTGATTCCGCTTTAACAGATCATAACCACATGTAGCATACCATAACAATAACAACTAAAGGGCCGGCCTTGGTGTCGTAGACCCTATCGATATAGTGAGGACAACTCACCTTGCAGATCTCGACTCGGAAGATAAACTCCAACTCTCGTATCCTTCGATTCTCAATCAAACTTTAAGGCCACCCGTCGAGTTCCCTCCTCGCAACTCGACGGATACACACGCATACATATCCTAGGGGAAACTCATCCGACCCGCCGAGTTGTTCATCAACTCGTCGAGTCTTATGGTAATCTTCATCGGACTCGCAGAGTTGTTCATCCAACTCGTCGAGTTCACGGCCATCTTTATGTGACTCGTCGAGTCAACCCTGCGACTCGCCGAGTCCATTCAGTCCTTTTTCCATACAGACTTGCTTTGAGCCATGCAACGGCTCCAAATCACAGATCCAAGCTTCAAGGGCATGCTTATCACGTAAAGTTGCAAACTTTACGTGCATGCATGGCTATAAAGGCTCTAAATGCCTATTTTACGTTCTTAATGGAGCTTCATGCTCAAAAGGGACCTCAATCATGACCAACATTGTAACTTTATGCTTCTAGAATCCAAGGAGGGTCCAGATCTGAAGTTACAACCTCAGATCTAGCCCATAGCTCATCTTTCCAACTTAATATCTCACCAAAAACCCTAAAAATCAACCAATAAAAGAGATTCACAAGGAAAAAGGCGATTTGGTTACCTCCAGAAGATGATAACTGAGATAAGTGTTGATTCCCACACTCTACTTGCTCCAATCTCCTTCTCCTCCAAGCCTTCTCCCTCCAAAGATCCTCTTTTCAAGCTTCAAACACACAATGGGCACACACACACGCGTATTAGGGTTTTAAGGAGCTCTCAAAGACTGCAAAGAGGCCAAAGGAGGCTGAGGCTCCTTTAAATAGAGGTGCAAACCCCGGGATTTAGGGTTTCATCTGCCAGCTCCTACTCGCCGAGTCCCAATATGGACTCGTCGAGTAGGTTACTTAACACGCGATCCCACCCCGCTGCTACTCGACGAGTAGGTCAACCAACTCGTCGAGTAGAGCTTCACCCAATAAATCTTATTTAAACAATACCTGAGAATCGGGGCGTTACATTTCTCCTTGTTCTCATATTCTGTTACTTTACGTGCACAAGAAGTAGAAGCATTAGAGTCGTTCAGCTCAACACTTTCTGGCACAACCACATCAAAATTATCAAAGATATCATCAAATATATCAACAAATTTTAATTCATCAGACTTTGATACAATTTCATTATCAGACACACTCTCTTCAACTGCTTGCTTGCAATGACTTAAAGATTGATCTGCATGGGAAGTAGAAACATTAGTATTTTCAACATTAATACTACTTCCTGACACAAATCCATATTTAAGAAATGGTTCTCTGTCTATCTCTTCTTTAGTCAATGGCTTAAACTGATAATTATGATTATAAGGAGTAGGCACTCTGTCATATCCTAAACCCGTTTGCTATTTCTCTTTGAATTGCAAATTATGTTCTATCATGGATGCAAGTACTTCACTTGACACATCAAATTTTCTAAAAGTAAAATCTGCATTTTCAAATTTGTTTTTCAATGTGTCAAGCTCAGCAGTTAGCTCAGCAAGTTGTTCAGTTACATATCTATAATTCGCACTCTTATTGCTATACTCTTCCTGAAGTTTTCTAAATTCTTTGGTTTTTGCTTCTAATTCAGCCTTCAGGGGTTTCTGTCCTTTCCTAAGTTGATACCTTTCATATTTCAAGTCCTCGTTCTCTCAACGTAATAATTCTATATGCTCAAGAAGATTTTTAACATTATCAATGCATGTTTGAGAACAAGAAATTTCATTGACTTTGGTTTTTGAAGAACTCATTGTTTTTAAAAATATACCCTTTGACTAAAAACTCAAAAGTCAACCTTAAAAGTCAAATTTAAAAAGTCAAACCGAAAAGCTAAATTTGAAATTTTGAAGGTTAAACGAGAAAGTCAAAGTTTAAAGTCAAAGGTCAAACTTGAAAGTCAAAGTCAAAATTTTAAGTAAAAAGTCAAAAATTAAAATCTAAAATTTTTGGTTGAAAATGGAATTTAAAAATAAAAGGAAATTGATTTTTGGGCTAAAAGTGACAATATTGTGAAACTTGGATCGTCACAGGGACACCTTATGAGTTAAGTTCGGAAGAAGTGGAACAAAGGACTTGCTAGTCCAACTGGTAAGGCGCGAGTTTGATCAATCAGGGGATCCGGGTTCGATCCCCGGCACCCTCAATTTCGCTTCCTAATTTTTTTCAGATGCGCGTGCAGGTAAGAGCTTGATGCTGCTTAGCCGAATTCCCTAGCCGTCCACCAAGCCGTCTACCGAGCCGTATACCACCGAGCCGTATACTCCGAGTCGTAAACCGCCGACAGCAAACTCTGACCGTATACTCCGACCGTATACTTCGGTTGTAAACTCCGGCGACCGTAAACTCCGGCGACCGTATACTCCGGCCGTAAACTCCGACCGTATACTCCGGCCGTAAACTACGGCTGTAAACTCCGACCGTATACTCCGGCCGTAAACCCTGCTTCAGATGCAAAGAAAAACGACGTTTTTCACACTTTTTGCTCCAAAACTCGATCCAGAACTCGTTTTTATGAAAAACACGAAGAACAAACCCCCCTATTTTGCCAAGATCTTTCCAGAAACGCAAAAATTCTTCCAAAATAAGATCAAATAAGCTCCAGATCTGACAAAATTGATTGATACAATCCAAGCTCTGATACCAATTGTAAGTCCCTGATCTGCTTGTGTATCAATCAGATCCGTTTGATGGTGTGGAATCCCAATCAAACGGATGATGCCAGATCAAATAGAAGAGAAGGAGAAGAAGAATAACTTGAATCTATGATGTATTGAATGAATATGATTGATGCTCCTTACAATAGATTCATACACACTCTCTTCTTTTCTCTTGTTTCTCTCTCTAAAAACACCTTAAAATACACACACTTAAGCTCCTCTTCAACCGTACACCCACATGCACTCCTCACCCTATATATATGAGACATGGGTCGTGAACAGTTTCACGGCCGTAAACCTATTCACGGCCGTAAACACAGCCGTAAACTCATAAAACATTACAGAAAAATACAATTGCCTAGAAAAGCAAAGTATAAACCATATTTTAGACCCAACAAAAGATGGTGACCACTTGATGATCATCCAAATTTATGTTGATTACATCATTTTCGGATCAACTAACCCCAGCTTAACAGCTGAATCCTAAAACTTGATGGAAACTAAGTTTGAGATAAGCTCTATGGGTCCGATTAACTTTTTGTTTGGATTGAACATAAGACAGAGTCAGGAAGGTATTTTCATCAATCAGGAGGCTTATACAAAGACCTTACTCTCCAAATTTGGAATGATAAGAGATTCAAAAGTGAAGGTTCCAATGGCATTCAGAACGAAACTATCTCCATCTCTAGACAAGCCGGCTGCTGATATGACACTCTATCGACAAATGACAGGTTCATTGATGTATCTAACTACTACTCGTCCAGATATCATGTTTTCGGTTTGCTATTGGGTTAGGTTTCAAGCGAATCCTCGCGAACCTCACATGACTGCTGTTAAGAACATCTTCAGGTATCTCAAGCGAACTTCCTCACTAGGAATATGGTACCCTTCAAGTTCAGGTTTCTTTGTGCAAGCCTTTTCGGATGCTGATCTTGGAGGTTGCGGTCTAGATCGAAAGAGTACAACGAGAGGATGCCAATTCCTTGATGGCAAACTCGTAAGTTGGCAATCTAAAAAGCAAACTTGCGTCTCCCTTTCAACTGCTGAAGCAGAGTACATAGCCACTGCCTCTTGTACTTCACAAGTAATCTGGGTCCAAAGTCAGCTTCGTGACTATGGCATCAACATGAAACGAATCCCCTTATATTGCGATTCAGAGAGCGCCATTCGCATTTGTCACAACACAATGCAACACTCCAAGACAAAACACATCGTACTGAGGTATCACTTTATCAAAGATCATGTGGAAGATGAAAATGTCGAGATACACTTTGTAAGATCCGCTGATCAGTTAGCCGACATCTTCATGAAAGCCTTGCCTAAGCAATCCTTCAATCGCATTCTTCAAGGCTTATGAATGATAGAGGTTGAGTCTGTTTTGAAACCACCTTCGCAATCATAAGTTTTTAATAGGCCTGCGAATTGGTGCGAACGCTCGCAATGACTCGCAGTCATCTTTTCAGACTGCAAATTGGTGCGAACGCTCGCAGTGACTCGCAATCATCTTTTCACATTACGAATTGGTGTGAACGCTCGCAGTGACTCGTAGTCAACTACTCTCGTTGCGAACTGGTGCAAATGTTCGTTGTCTACTATTCATTCGTGGTTAAGAACTTCATGTATCCTTTGTACATGTTCTCTATTTCTTGTTATTTCTTTCTGTTTTTAAATTCTTTTTCAGAAAAACGAAATCCATAAATTTGTTATTTCTTTCTGTTTTTAAATTCTTTTTTCAGAAAAATGAAAATCCAAAAATATTTTATTTCTTTCTGTTTTTTTTTTCAAAAAAACCAAAATACACAAATATTTTATTTATTTTATTTATTTTCATCTTTTATTATAAAATTATAAAATACCAAAAATACTAGATAATTGAGCAGGTTTCAAATTACAGATCTTGGTGATCTCAATTACGAATGATGAGGCAGGTATAAATTCTGAAACTTTGCACTAGTTAAGTGTTCCTAGAAGCATGTTGTTGCATGTCGACCAAAGTCTTTCAATGTTGAAGCCTTAATGATTTGATAACACCAATCGTTTCTTCCCAAATAGGCTGATTATTCACATAAGTCATGAGCTACCTTACTCTTCTCACATTGATTTAAGAGTTAACTGCTTGGTCACTTTTGCATGGCAGGGGTATTCTATTTCTTTAGAACCACCTCTTACCTATTCTCCATCACTTTCGCATTCACAAATGTAACCCTTGAGACTCTCAGAAGTTACCACTAAGGTTTATGGTTACAACCAATTCTGTGTTCATGATCTTAAATTCGTTATCAGCACGAATTGAGTGAAACCCAAAATCCAACACATATGTACGTATTGACAGTGAAAAATATACATGTTCTAGATATTTCACCTTGGAATTAACGAATGACCACTTTCGTCGTCAGTACAAAGAAATCTCTTTTTCTTTTTGTGTGATATTAATGAGATGTTCTAGTCCTAAGACGTTTCTTCCCAAGAGATCCAGATTTTATTTTTCATGAGATTTCTATACTAATCCTTGTCACTCAAAATAATTCCAAAGCATACTTGTTTTCATGGCTACACCGGTCAGACAAGTACTTCAAACGAACGTTCGGACTTATATCAAGTTTTGTAGTTTGGTTGAAGATAAAACCATCCTCAAAGCCTACTCAAAAGATGTCTTTCACTGTTTCTCAACAAACATGTGATCGTAATTTAATTGGAAACCACACAGACACTTTAGAGTCTCTATTGACTCCGAAGGAAGCGATCATTGCCCGCGATCCATCTGTTTCGTGTCCTAATAAGACATCACTAGAATCCTTTAGAATAATATTGATTTATTTCTTTATCTTTGGCACACTCTCGCATGAAGATCCTTGTGATTTTTCATCATCTGGTTCGTGGTCATCCTATTTACTTTCAGATTCGCAGACAGATTGATGGCTATTCATTGTGAAAGTTCATCAAAGAATCAACTGAGAATGCGCTTAACTGATGCGACATTTTAAAGGATAAGATTGGGCATGAGAATTTGAAGCGACGCTGATTTGACGCCGCCTAACATACGTCACAGCTGTCAGTCAGCCTTTTTAGGCGCCTTTTCAGTAACCGATGCAACTAATCGACGGTTTTCTCTCACCTTCTACTCCATATAAAAGGATTTCGGCTCTTCTTTAATTAATTATCACTCTAAAAAGGCAAACAAATCCTCCGGCGATCATAGTCTCTACTGTTCATCGTCTTCTTCATCAAGCTTCAATGGCAGCTTCTTCAGAGACTCCTTCAAAAAACATGGCTCGGTCCTCAATCCTCAACCTCAAATCCAATCAAAACATGATCCTCGATCTTGATCCAGCGAAATATGAGGTGTTTCTCCAACCAATTGTCGAGTGCCTGAAGTACTCCCCACTTGTCATTGTTGTAACATCCATAAAAATCATGCCAAATTTAAACGTTTTAAAACATTTCAAAACCCACGGTTATTACAAAACTTGTTTTCAAAATAGTATACTTTCAGAGTATCCCATAATCAAAACATAAAATCATAAAGTGTGAGGAGTGATACGATCACGCCTTCGCCTTCCCGCGATAATCAGAAGTACCTAAAACAATAATCGATAAATGTAAGCTCGAAGGCTTAGTGAGTTACCCCCAAAATAACAACGCCATACAGATATAACCATATCATATAAACATATAAGCAAACAACATGCATAATGAGCCATCAGTCTGACTGGATCAAATCCCGGTCCTCAGTCTATCTGGACCACTCTCCTAGCCCTCGGCACGTCTAGACCGCCCTCCTCGGGGCCTTCAGCCTATCCGGACCGCTCGTTGGGCCTTCGGCTTGACTAGATTTGCACGGCCCGGGCCTGCAGTCTACCCGATCTGCCCAGGGTGTCTTGGCCTACTGCACACAGCAGGACCTGCCTCAACCCTTTCCCCAAACCAATAAACATGTGCACATAAATATCATAAGCTAGCATGCAATAACAGATAGTCGTACAGATCTAACAGATCACTAATATGGCAACCATCCTATAACTAGGATACCAATCAAACCGATCTCTAACATAGCAACCATCCTACAACCAGGATATCAATCTAACAGATTACTAGCATAGCAACCATCCTAAAACCATGGTGAAATCTAACAGATCAATAACATAGCAACCATCCTAAACGAGGATGTAAATCATAAAGGGTCGACTTTGGTGTCGTAGACCCTATTGATATAGTGAGGATAACTCACCTCTCAAGTATCTTGAATCAAAGTGATAAACTCAAACTCTCGAACCACGACCACGAACTCCACCACCTATATTTACCATAAAATCATTTCCATAAATTTCCAATTTACCAAAATACCCCAGAAGTCAACTAGTCAATCCTTGGTCAACGTCAAGGTCAACGGTCAAGGTCAACAGTCCATGTTGACCCGACTCGTCGAGTGCAGTTCACCGACTCGTCGAGTCCTTCCTGAACTCAAGAAGTTGTGAAATCCCTGGTTGACTCGTCGAGTTTCCCTACAACTCGCCGAGTTCATGCATGTCCAAATGTCGGGAAACCCCTAGCTGACTCGCCGAGTCATGCTATTGACTCGTCGAGTCCATGCAGAAATCCTTGCACGACAATCTTCATCGGACTCGCCGAGTTGGCTATGCAACTCGTCGAGTCCCTTCAGTCCTTTCTCCATCCAGACGATTTTTAAGCCACTCTAAAGCTCCATAATGCATATATAAGCTCTTAAGGCATACTTCTTACGTAAAGTTGCAAACTTTACGTACATGCAAGGGATAATGACCCAAATCAAGCTAAAGAAAGGTTCTAAGGGATGAAGAAGGTATTAACTCACCAAAGGCTGAAACTTTATGATCTTACAGACCAAGATAAGCCTAGATCTGAAGTTGCATTTTCAGATCATGCCTAATACCCAAAACAACATATCAACATTGCTAAAGTGGCCATGATCTCATACATGCATAGATCTAGATAGAAGAGGGTGAAGGTAACAACTTGGTACCTCAAAAACGGTGCTAAGATGAAGAAGAACTAGGATCTACAGCCTTCCTCTTGTTCCAAGCTTGAGTACTTCAAGATCTTCCTTCCACAATTCACCACAAGGCTTAATATCACACAAAAAGAGAGAAAAATGGTGATTTAGGGTTTCTGGACTCACAAGGGGCTATAAGGGGAGGCTAAGGGGGCAAATCATCCTTTAAATAGGCTGCAAAACCCTAGGGATTAGGGTTTCTCATTCTAGCTCCAACTCGCCGAGTCCGTCCTCCGACTCGCCGAGTTGGTCACTTAAAACCCGCGATCATAACTGTGCCTACTCGATGAGGCGGGGCATCCAACTCGTCGAGTCGACTTTCAGAATTGGAAATATAAGACTGAAAGTTTATACCTGAGAGTCGGGGTGTTACAATTTTCCCCCACTTGAACTAGACTTCGTCCTTGAAGTCTACTGCGGTGAATAACTCTGGATAATTCTCCCGCATCTCATCCTCTGGCTCCCAAGTCCACTCAGGTCCCCTCCAGTGCTCCCATTGTACCTTTACCAAAGGCACTTCCTTGTTCCGCAAAACCTTCACCTTCCTTTGCAGTATGGACACTGGTCTCTCTACGTAAATCAGGCGCTCGTCGACATGTATGTCATCCAAGGAAACTACAGCCTACTCATCTAATACGCATTTCCACAACTGGGACACATGGAAGTTGTTGTGGATCTGACTAAGCTCCTCCGGTAGCTCTAGTCTATATGCCACCTTGCCAACCCTGGAAATGATCCTAAACGGTCCAATGTATCGGGGACCCAATTTCCCCTTCTTCCTGAATCGGATCACACCCTTCCAGGGTGAGACCTTCAGGAGTACCATGTCACCAACCTGAAACTCCAACTCAGATCGGCGTCGGTCGGTGTAGCTCTGCGGCCGACTCTGTATGGTCTGCAGCCGATGTCTAATTTGCTGAATCATATCGGTAGTGTGCAGAACTACCTCGGTCCAACCTTTAACCCTGTGACCCACCTCACCCCAACAAACTGGGGTGCGACATCTCTGCCCATATAACAGCTCATACGGTGGAGCACCAATGTTGGAGTGAAATTTGTTGTAGGAGAACTCTGCAAGGGGTAGGTAGGAGTCCCAGCTCCCACCGAAGTCAATAACACAGGCTCTTAACATATCCTCAAGAGTGTGTATGGTCCGCTCACTCTGGCCGTCCGTCTGCGGATGATAGGTTCTGCTGAAGTGCAGCTATGTGCCCAGTTCCTCATGCAACTTCAGCCATAATCGGGAGGTAAACCGAACATCACGGTCTGAGACGATAGAGACTGGAACCCCGTGGCGAGCGACAATCTCGCGTATATACACATCGACCAGCTTCTCGGCTGATGAGCTCTCCCGAATGGGCAAAAAATGAGCACTCTTGGTTAATCGATCCACGATGACCCAAATAGCATCAAACCCCTTTGCCGTTCTCGGCAGCTTGGTGACGAAGTCCATCGTGATCTGCTCCCATTTCCATATGGGAATCTCCAGAGGCTGCAGCTTTCCATGCGGCCTCTGGTGCTCGACCTTGACCATCCTGCAGGTCAAGCACCTCTCAACATACTAAGCGATTTTTCGGTTCATGCATGGCCACCAGTAACTCAATCACAAGTCCCTGTACATCTTGGTGGCCCCTGGGTGAACAGAGAAGCGAGACTTATGAGCCTCCTCCAATATAGTCTGTCTGACCCCTCCGGTCATCGGAACCCAGACCCGACCACAACGGGTCAATAATCCCCGGCTATCCTGAACAAACCGGGTGTTCTCACCCCTAATCCTCTCCAGCTTCCAATTCTACTGACGCATACCCTCTTCCTGGGCTTCCCTGATCAAGCCCACAAGTGGAGAATCCACTGAAATCCTCATACATGTCACTGGAGTGGATGATCCAGCTGAATTGCGGCTCAGAGCGTCCGCCACCACGTTCGCTTTACCCGGGTGGTAAAGGATCTCACAGTCGCAGTCCTTGACTACGTCCAGCCACCTGCGCTGTCTCATATTCAGGTTCGGCTTCCATGATGTGTCTCAGGCTCTTGTGGTCCGTGTAGACGGTACAACGGACCCTATAGAAGTAATGCCTCCATATATTGAGAGCGAATACCACTGCTCCCAACTCCAGATCATGTGTAGGGTATCTCGTCTCATGCAGCTTCAACTGTCGCGATGCATAAGCTATCACCTGTCCTCTCTGCATGAGCACCGCTCCCAGTCCTGTGATGGATGCATCACAAAACACCACAAAATCCTCGACTCCCTCCGGAAGAGTCAAGATTGGAGCCTCGCATAGTCGCTGTCTGAGGGTCTCAAACACCCTATGCTGCTCGGGGCCCCACCGTAAATCCACCCCCTTCCTCGTCAGACGAGTGAGGGTTACTGCAATCTTGGAGAAATCCTTTATGAATCTCCGGTAGTACCCTGCTAATCCCAAGAAGCTCTTGATGTCTGAGGGAGATTCCGGAACCTCCCACTGCATAACCGCCTCGATTTTAGCCGGATCGACCAAAATCCCCTCCTGGTTAACGAGGTTCCCCAGGAACTGGACCTCTTGTAACCAAAACTCACACTTCGAGAACTTGGCATAAAGTCGTTCCTACCTCAGAACTCCCAATAACTCCCGCAGATGCTCATCATGCTGCTCTCGGGTCTTGGAATACACGAAGATATCGTCGATGAATACTATGACCGAGCGATCGAGCATCGGCCTGCAGACCCGATTCATCAGGTCCATAAATACTGCTGGTGCGTTGGTGAGCCCAAACGGCATCACCACAAACTCGTAATGTCCATAACGAGTTCGGAACTCGGTCTTCTCCACGTCCTCCTCCCTAACCCTAACTTGATGGTACCCAGACCTCAGGTCTATCTTGGAGAACCATGATGCTCCCTGCAACTGATCGAAAAGATCATCTATCCTCGGGAGTGGGTAACGGTTCTTCACCGTCAACTTGTTCAACTCCCGGTAATCAATGCACATCCGGTGTGAACCATCCTTCTTCCTGACGAATAGTATCGACGCTCCCCACGGGGAACTGCTCGGACAAATGAACTGCTTCCCCAGTAGTTCCTGCAGCTGTGATGACAGCTCCTAAATCTATGGTGGTGCCAACCGGTACGACTCCTTGGCGATAGGGGCCGCACCTGGCAATAGGTCGATCCTAAACTCGACCTGCCTCTCCGGAGGCACTTCGGGTAACTCCTCCGGAAACACATCAGCAAACTCCATGGCCACCGGAACCTTTGAAATTGAAACCTATTCTCTGGCCCGCGTATCTACCATGTACACTAGATAACCCGCACACCCGTGCTGAATGTACTGTCGAGCCCTGGCAGCTGAACAAAATTCTGATCCCAATCTAGTTCCCTCGCCATAAACAATCAGTTCTCCCCCACTTGGGGTTCGAACTACCACTCACTGACCCTCGGAGTCGATCATGGCACCGAAACGACTGAGCCAGTCCATATCCACGATCACACATACATCCCCCGTGGAAATCGGAATCAGGTCTATCGGAAAAGATACTCCAAAAATCTCCAATACGCAACCTCGATAGACGAAAGAAGCGGAAATCCCATGTTCGTTAGCGATGGAGACTCGCAACGGACACTCTAACTCTCCTACTGGAAACCCGAACTCCCTGCTAAAAGTCTTAGAAACAAACGACCGACTCGCCCTTGAGTAAAATAATACCAAAGCAGGTAAGGAGTTCACTAAAAACGTACCTAATCACAGGTACAAACATATAAGCATAAAACAGATATAATTAGTAAGATAAGGGATAGAAACATACCAGCAACCACATCCGGTGCTGCTCTGGCCTCCTATGCCGTAAACTGGAAGGCGCGTCCCTAGGCCCTCGGGGGTGCTGCCCGACCCTGACCCCCGTCAGTAATCCTCAATGTAGCCGGCGTTGGAGCCTGCGCCGGCTTGGCCGCGAGCTGTGGGCAGTTGGTCTTCACGTGACCAACCTGATGACAATGGTAGCAGATCCTCATATCCTGAACCGGGGCTAGCTGTCGACAATCCCTCGCAAAATGCCCCTGTTGGCCGCATTTGCGACAACCATTACCAGATCTACAAACCCCCGAGTGACCCTTCCTCCACTTGCCACAAGTGCGGTTCTGCTGTCCCCCTGACCTGGAATCAGTAGTCTTAGGCCACTTCGGCGTTGGTTGTGCCTGTTCCGGAGCCCGACCCTGCTCTCTCAGTTGTAGGTTAATCTCAAGCTCACGCCGCCTAGCGGCCTCCTGCAAGTCCAGAAGTGTATCACAACGTTGGGTCGCCACAAACTGTCGAATATCAGTCTTAAGCATGCTTAGATAACGAGTCATCTGAGCTTGCTCAGAAGCAAACTCTGGGCAGAACATCGCCCTCTCAGTGAACATGCGGGTGATCTCCGTCACCGTCTCACCATCCTGTCTCAGATCCAAAAACTCATGAGCTAACCGTTCCCGCTCGACTCGTGGAATGTAGAGAGCACGGAACATATCCCTGAACTGCTCCCAAGTAACAGTAGCTCTCCGCTCATCCGAATACGACCCAATCATCAGTCTCCACCAGTCCTTTGCCCCAGACCTCAACAGGTTCAGGGCACATCTGACCTTATGGTCAGTAGGACATGAACATGTGAAGAAGAACTCATCCACATCAGATAACCACCTCATAGCCTTGATGGTATCCTGAGTCCTATCAAAAGTAGGGGGCTTCATGTTGTCGAAGTCCCAATACTGAAAAACCTGACTGGCTCCCAACCCTGCCGCCGATACAGCTACTGCGGCAGCCACCTCGGTGAGGGCTACATATCAATCATCAAAGTACTCCACCATAGCGGTCTTGATAGACCCAAACATCTCCAGCAACTGAGCCTGGAACATAGCAGCAACCTTATCATGCAGGATCTCCCGGATCTTGTCGTCCATCTCATCTGGCCTCATCTGGCTGATAGTCTCGGGCGCTGTCGGCGCCTCCTATCCGCCCTCTCCTGATTCTGACCCAGATCCAGTCACGAATCGACGTGTAAACACCATGCTGAAAACATACTAAAAAGATATATGATATTCCACATAATAATCCGGGAATCAACTCCCAACCAAAACCCTAGGGGTTGTGACTTCCTTGCTACGCGTATGGGTCCTGTGCTTTCGGTAGTACGGGCTCATACTACCTTCCACACCTACCCATATTTGTCCCAAGTATCATCACAACGCCCTAAAACTATACATAAGCATGTCATGCGCTCAATCCTCACTCCTAGAGGAAGGCTAAATATCTCATAACCGGCGGACTCGTCCCAAATCCATGAAACTTCCACCAACCCTGCAGCACTCGTGTATGCTAACCATACATAACGCTGGACCCTATAGACTTTTGAATACCTGATCCTACCCTAAGCCCTTCATCAAACAAGAACATGAAATAAGGCCAAACCAAACATTCTCAGGCTATAAGATCTTAATTATGTACGGCCGTGATGCATACATTAAGCAACTACAGTAATGATGTCAATTTCATATAAGGAAAGACCCTAGGCTATCAGACATCATATAGTCAGGAAATTCTATCATGCAATTCCTGAAGATCCCTAGCCTAGTACTAGCATGATGTTCTAACATATCACATAATCAAATAATCTGTAAGGTATTTTTGGGTCTATCCGCGAGCTCCGGCTGATCGTACACTAGCATCCTCCTTTATTATTTTGAAAACATTTTAAGAAAATCGTTTTAAAATCGTGTCCTCGGTTTGAGACTGGAGACACGCGAGTGTTTCCTCCAAATCACTCAAACCAAGGCTCTGATACCAACTTGTAACATCCATAAAAATCATGCCAAATTTAAACTTTTTAAAATATTTCAAAACCCATGGTTATTATAAAACTTGTTTTCAAAATAGTATATTGTCAAAGTATCCCATAATCAAAACATAAAATCATAAAGTGTGAGGAGCGGTACGATCACACCTTCGCTTTCCCGCGATCATCAGAAGTACCTGAAACACTTATCGATAAATGTAAGCTCGAAGGCTTAGTGAGTTACCCCTAAAATACCAACGCCATACAGATATAACCATATATTATAAACATATAAGCAAACAACATGCATAATGAGCCATCAGTCTGACTGGACCGAATCTCAGTCCTCAGTCTATCTGGACCGCTCTCTGAGCCCTCGGCACGTCTGGACCGCCCTCCTAGGGGCCTTCATCCTATCCGGGCCGCTCGTTGGGCCTTCATCCTGACTAGATTTACCCGGCCGGGCCTACAATCTACCCGGTCCGCCCAGGGTGTCTTGGCCTACTGCACACAGCAGGACCTGCCTCAACCCTTTCCCCAAACCAATAAACATGTGCACATAAATATCATACGCTAGCATGCAATAACAGATAGTCGTACAGATCTAACAGATCACTAACATGGCAACCATCTTATAACCAGGATACCGATCAAACTGATCTCTAACATAGCAACCATCCTACAACCAGGATATCAATCTAACAGATTACTAGCATAGCAACCATCCTAAAACCAGGATTAAATGTAACATATCAATAACATACCAACCATCCTAAACCAGGATGTAAATCATAAAGGGTCGGCCTTGGTGCCGTAGACCCTGTTGATATAGTGAGGAGAACTCATCTTTCAAGTAGCTCGAATCGAAGTGATAAACTCAAAGTCTCAAACCACGGCCACGAACTCCACCACCTATATTTACCATAAAATCATTTCCATAAATTTCCAATTTACCAAAATACTCCAGAAGTCAACTAGTCAATCTTTGGTCAAAGTCAAGGTCAACGGTCAAGGTCAACATTCCATGTTGGGACTCGTCGAGTGCAGTTCACCGACTCGTCGAGTCCTTCCTGGACTCGAGAAGTCGTGAAATCCCCGGTTGACTCGTCGAGTTTCCCTGCAACTCGTCGAGTTTATGCATGTCCAAATGTCAGGAAAACCGTAGCTGACTCCCCGAGTCACCGTGCTGACTCGTCGAGTCCATGCAGAAATCCTTGCACGACAATCTTCATCGGACTCGCCGAGTTGGCTATGCAACTCGTCAAGTCCCTTCAGTCCTTTCTCCATCCAGACGATTTTTAAGCCACTCTAAAGCTCCATAATGCATATCTAAGCTCTTAAGGCATACTTCTTACGTAAAGTTGCAAACTTTACGTACATGCAAGGTGATAATGGCCCAAATCAAGCTAAAGAAAGGTTCTAAGGGATGAAGAAGGTATTAACTCACTAAAGGCTGAAACTTTATGATCTTACAGACCAAGATAAGCCTAGATCTGAAGTTGCAACTTCAGATCATGCCTAATACCCAAAACAACATATCAACATTGCTAAAGTGGCCATGATCTCATACATGCATAGATCTAGATAGAAGAAGGTCAAGGTAACAACTTGTTACCTCAAAAACGGTGCTAAGATGAAGAAGAACTCGGATCTACAGCCTTCCTCTTGTTCCAAGCTTGAGTACTTCAAGATCTTCCTTCCACAATTCACCACAAGGCTTAATATCACACAAAAAGAGAGGGAAAAACGGCGATTTAGGGTTTCTGGACTCACAAGGGGCTGTAAGGGGAGGCTAATGGAGCAAAGTATCCTTTAAATAGGGTGCAAAACCCCAGGGATTAGGGTTTCTCATTCCAGCTCCAACTCGCCGTGTCCGTCCTCCGACTCGCCGAGTTGATCACTTAAAACCCGCGATCAGAACCGTGCCTACTCGACGAGTCGGGGCATCCAAATCGTCGAGTCGACTTTTAGAATTGGAAATATAAGACTGAAAGTTTATACCTGAGAGTCGGGGTGTTACAATTGCACTCACCAAGTCTGAAATTGATCCTCTAGTGCATCTCTCAAATGCTTACTCCACTGCCAGTTATACCAAAGGGGAAGAACGGATTACGTTCGAGATCTTCAACAAAAAGACCCAAATTACAAAGTTCAAATGAAAGAAAAAAAAAGTCGTACTCGCTCTACATGGCTACAAAATGGAATGGACATTAAAAAAAAATAAAAATAAAAAAATAAAAAAAAAAAAAAAAAAAACTTGTCTTTTTAATCCTAGGAAACGATCTATGGATAGGTGAATGTGATTGATTGAGTAGTGTTTATTCAAGATTTTTGGTTATTTATGCTGAAAAATACTTATTTTGTATTAATAATGGTTATTACATCAGATTCATCCAAGTTATATAGCTTATATTTATATTTATACAATTTGATGTTCATCTTAGTTTTGTTAGTATATTGTTATGGTTTTATTCAAAATGCTTATAAAAAAAGAAATCAGACCTTCTATAAAAAAAAATAACATATGTACAATAAAACGATTAAAAATTACTTGTTAGTTGTTAGTGTTTGTAATTTAATATAGTTTAACTTTTTTAACAGCTAAAATCATTATCTTAAGCACTCAAGAAACCTGTAAATTAAGAATGAGTCGATTGACAAAACTTTAATGTAATAAATTAGTAAAAAATAAAGTTACATGGTCTTGATTATCTTGCAAAACAATTTATATTGTAAACTTAATGTAATAAATTAGTAAAAAGTAAAATTACGTGGTCTTTTGATTATCTTGCAAAACAATTTATATTGTAAACTTAATGATAAATGAAAAGCCACGTAATATCTAAAATATATTTTATTAAATTTAATCAATTGGAAGTTACCAAAAACAAATATACTATATTTTGGTAAATAAGTTTGAAACAACAAGACTGATAAATATTTTTTAAGACTACAACCCTTAGGTGCAAAACTCAAGAAATCAGCGAGCCTGATAATAACATGTACGTTGCATTGGGAATCATGGTGTTAGTTTAGAGATTATACTTGTGTTTATATAAAGTACAAGATGGAAAGGGTTAATTAGTGTAAAGTGGTAAGTTAATGAGGTTACGGGAGCTCTTTATTCGATCTATAGGGGTTAAGATGTAATTTGCATTAATATCAATATAGATTTGGGTTTTAAATGTATTCAGTTTACAGCTTCCGTTTCCTCTGTCAGTGATTAACTGATCGATCATACGAAAATTAGGGTTTGCTTACAAACTCAAAGTTCTTTGTTTTCTTGATATAGATTACTACCGTTTATCATTAGCTATTCATCAAACCATTCAGTTGATTAGAGTGGATATTTACAGAAACGTTCTTTCTTACCTAAAATTCCCAGATCTGTTGGTTTACAAAAGGGATCAAATGGACACCAACAATGTGGAGAGAATGGAGAGTCAAAATCAGCATTTACAGTCACATGAACCAGGCACCACCTTCCTAAGTTCATCCTTTAATGGAGTCAACATTTTATCTGGTTAATATACCTACAAAAAATTTGTAACCTCTATGCATGATCTCATATTTCCCAACTAAAAAATTAATGTTATCGTTTTCATTTTTCAGGTGTTGGGATACTGTCAGTAGCGTACGCACTCTCAAAAGGTGGGTGGTTAAGCCTACTGTTACTACTCTTGATAGCTCTTTTAAGTTTCTACACTGCATTACTTCTTCAAAGATGCATGGATTCGGACCCCCTTATCAAAACCTACCCTAACATAGGCGGAAAGGCATTTGGGAGAATAGGGAGTGCGATTATCTCTGCCTTCATGTACCTAGAGCTGTACTTGGTGTCAGTTGAGTTTCTAATTTTGGAAGGTGACAATTTACATAAGTTATTTCCAAAAAAAAGTTTTGACATTTTTGGAAAGAAAGTTGGAGGGAAACAAGGGTTTATTTTGTTGACTGGTCTTGTTGTATTGCCTACAACTTGGTTAAGAAATTTGGGTGTTTTGGCATATGTTTCCGCTGGTGGGGTGATTGCAACTGTGATTCTGGTTGTGGCTGTGTTGTGGGGTGGTGCATTTGATGGAATTGGATTCCATGAGAGAGGAGAACCCTGGAATTGGAATGGGTTGCCAACTGCGGTAAGCATGTTTATGTTTTGTTACTGTGGTCATGCTGTTTTTCCAACTCTATGCAATTCCATGAGGGATAAGTCCCAATTCCCGAAGGTAAGTATATTTTTGTTTATATTACACCTTAATCATCATTCTTAAATGCTTAGAAAAGATAATATAAAGTACTAAGAACGACGAGCATTTTATAATTTTTAACGTAGAAATTATAACCCTTGTAATTGAATGACCTTTTTTTTTGGTGTTTTTCGTTAACTAAAACCCAAAATCTCCTAATATTAACCAACAGCTATTAAACAATATGCATAAACAAGTAATTTAGTGACAGCTTTTTTATTTGTTTGGGTGGTACAAGTTGCAAGTCTATATATAATCCTCTATGCTTATCTATTATTGCAGGTTCTACTTGTTTCCTTTAGCGTGAGCACTATAAGCTATGGATTGATGGCGATATTAGGCTACTTGATGTTCGGAGAACACATAGCATCACAAGTGACATTAAATCTTCCCACAAAAAATATAAGTTCAAAAATAGCAATATACACAACACTAATGATCCCCATAGCCAAATATGCCTTAATCATAGAACCAGTTGCCACATCAATAGAAGAAACACTTCCCTTTCGAGAAAGCAAGATGATGAGTTGTCTCATTCGGACATGTCTTGTGGTCAGCACAGTCTTCGTGGCATTGTTGGTCCCCTTTTTTGGCTATGTGATGGCGTTTATAGGCGCATTTTTGGGCATTTCCATGTCGATATTGTTTCCATGTTTGTGTTATTGGAAGATTGTCATAGGGTTCAAGAGATTTGAGGTAGAAATGATGGTGATTTTGGTTATCTTGTGTGTTGGAATGTTTTTTGAAGTGGTGGGTACTTACACGGCTGTAACAAACATTATAAATGAGGTTCAAACTAAATGAATTGAACACTATATTCTTATTGTTATTCAAAATTGTAGGGATTTGTTTTTTTTTTTTGGAAACGGCAAATATCATTAATACACGATTAGCAAGTAACTAAAACGTGACAGAAGAGACAATACAAACTGGAAGAAAACAAATAGGAAGAGAACAAATACCGAGGAGAACCAGAAAACAAAGAATTAGGAGGAAATAGATAAATGAGCAAACGGTGAGCAGCTCCACTCAGCCCAGCTTCCACAACTCATACGACTCCTATGTTTGCACCATGAGTATGAGTTTGAGATAATATCGTCCGCGATCTTTGCTGGAATAACTCGAATATTTTGAAGGTCTTGTCATTTCTAGCAATCCATATATACCATAATACACCGAATAGTATAACATATCCAATTACTTTCTTCTTTTGACATTTCTCCCATATAATACTTGTGTAGGGATTTGTTAGGCAATGTACGTGACTCTTAGGCATTCAGAATATCCGACATCAAAAAATAGTATTGAGTTTTAAATGTGGGAAACGATAAAATTTAGAAACTAAATTCATTTTATAATGTCTACCAACAATACACTCCTTGTCCTCTCTTTTAGAAAAAATAAAATTTTGTTTCCTTTCAGAAATTAAATCAGCTAGCTTCTGTTACAAAACTAATTACTTCTCGAATTCTTTGATATTTCCTCGTATTTGTGTGCTATATAGCTTTTGGAGTTTGTTGTTATTTACCCGTGATTGGATTGGAATCTTGATCTCCAATTCTCCATCACCTTGATTATCAACAATGCATGAGTTCAAATCCTTTATAGGATTATATATAATTTATAAGGATGCTTTTATTTGCTCAACATTGAGTTTTTGATTTTCATAAAGTGGACATTTATTCATAGCGTAGTAGCCACATGATTAGAAATGTCTAATTCTTCGTATTTATTTGTTATGTTTGATGTCGAATTATATATGTTAGATATGATTTAGATCTCTATGTTTGCTTTGGTTAATATGCATGGTACATCTTTGTTTTTTTTATGTGTTTTCTCAATCTTTATGTTTGATGTTAGATATATTTGTACTTAAATGGTGATTAACTCTTAGTCAATTGTTGTCTCAAAGTCCCAATATTAATGAAGAGCAAGATGCTTGTAGATATAATTTTTTACTTTTGAAAAATTTCAACCATCTCTACCCTTAGTTTAACTTTCTTATAATTTTTATTCACATGACATGAATACTTCGATGGAGGTACAAAATGTGCCTTTATTATTGGCTAAGAGAATGAAACTGATGTTTAGATTAAGCATTTCGACAAACACAAAGATGATAATAAAGATGCAAAGAACAATACAAAACACAAAGATTTATTGATAATCTTGAATGCATGCTTTATGACATTAAGGTTATAATCAATATCGGGAGGTCCATATATAGTAACCGACTAACAACTTTGACCTGACTTCTTCTAGGTTAGACTCATAGGTATATGACATCACGGACATAAGTTTTCCTATGGTTGTACTAGGTTGACTTGGTACCCAAGCTACTAAGTTAATATGAGACTCGAAATCCAGAAGGGATCATGAAGACCTAAGCAATGTGAAAACCGAATGCCAGATGCACTTCAATCCTTAGCTTTTATGCCAAGACTCCAACTCCACTTCTTAAACATCGATTGGAGCTCTACTAAACGAATCTTTACTTTGTGGTTACACTCAAAACATTGTCCGTAACTTCGCTCTTGAAGCCTTGTTGAATCATGAAAAGTGACCCTCTTGAACTTCAGCTACCGCAGTCCACAAGGATCCGCAGTCAAGGTTTCATCAGCAGCCTCACCCGAAGTCATCATCAACCGCAGTCACTCTTAGCTACTAGATTACTTTACTTTGTCTACTTTTATTGTAATACTCTCTATTGTCCAGTATGCCTTGCATGGCTACTCTTAGAGACGTGATCTAGTGTAATTCTTGAGACTCTATAAATAGAGCTCATTCTCACTTATTCAATACAACCTTTGATGCTATCATTTTCTATCTCTCTAATTACGCATCTCTCCTTACTCTCAAAAATCACTAGAACATAACTGTATACAATCTCTCTTCGGAGCAAGTCACTTGTGACTTAATCACTAAGTTTGATCTCACTTACTAACTTGGTCTGAATGCATTCCATGTTATGAATCAACTTATGTGTATACTTGTTATATCACCTGCTGTCATTTATGTTTCCTTACATTTCCGCAACTAACTTTCTAACCTTTTATCTCTAACTTATTAATATTATTGTTGAGCTTTTAGATCCTTCGAGATAAACTATTCCGCAATTATACTTGTTCTAAAGTTTGTTCAAGTGTGTCTCAAAGTTTTTCTCTCAACAAGCCTCACCTATAAGGCAGGGGCGGATCCAAGTGGATCCCGGGGTAGCCCGGGATACCCCTAAAAAAATTTCGGTAGTGTAACTTTTGTTTACGTATCCCTCAAAAACAATTATTCGGTATAGTGTATATATACACATCCCTCCACTTATAAACACAAACAAACAGTTGGTCTGCTAGTTAAGGCGCTGACTTATTGAAGCAAAGGTCTCAGGATCGATTCTCGCTTCTTACATATCCTTTGTTTACTTTTGTTTTATTTTCTCAGCTATTCTATCCCACATCGCTAAGCACATGTAAACTCAACCATTATTTCTATTATATAAACCTTTTATGCTCATGCTTTATTTGATATCTACTTTGAGTCCCACATCGATTCAAGTATCAAAACATACTGAAGGATTCCAAGAAAGATCCCTAGGTGCAACAAACTTCCCAGACCTCGGAGTCATCTTCAAACGGAAACTCAATGATACCAAATACTTCATTCCATTGACTGCTGTGAACCGCCTTACAATAAAGCAATTTGAAGTTTGTCGAACCGCAATAGAAAGGTCAAAACACACAACTGCCGAAGTCAAGTTCGAGATTTTAAGAAGGATCACCTGGTTGGAAAATATCAGGAAATTTTGATGGATACTGATCAAGTTTCTAAAGCTTGACAACTGAAGAGAAGTTAAAGAGGTCACTTAGCGGGAAATTGTTGAATCATGAAAAGTGACCCTCTTGAACTTCAGCTACTGCAGTCCACAAGGATCCGCAGTCAAGGTTTCATCAGCAGCCTCACCCGAAGTCATCATCAACCGCAGTCACTCTTAGCTACTAGATTACTTTACTTTGTCTACTTTTATTGTAATACTCTCTATTGTCCAGTATGCCTTGCATGGCTACTCTTAGAGACGTGATCTAGTGTAATTCTTGAGACTCTATAAATAGAGCTCATTCTCACTTATTCAATACAACCTTTGATGCTATCATTTTCTATCTCTCTAATTACGCATCTCTCCTTACTCTCAAAAATCACTAGAACATAACTGTATACAATCTCTCTTCGGAGCAAGTCACTTGTGACTTAATCACTAAGTTTGATCTCACTTACTAACTTGGTCTGAATGCATTCTATGTTATGAATCAACTTATGTGTATACTTGTTATATCACGTGCTGTCATTTATGTTTCCTTACATTTCCACAACTAACTTTCTAACCTTCTAACTCTAACTTATTAATATTATTGTTGAACTTTTAGATCCTTCGAGATAAACTATTCCGCAATTATACTTGTTCTAACGTTTGTTTAAGTGTGTCTCAAAGTTTTTCTCTCAACAATTGGTATCAGAGCCATAGTGGTTGCTTTTTGAAAAACAAAACTCTGATTTTCTAAGGGCCTTCTATACCACTGAAGCTCATTTCTTAAAAAAAACACTTAAAAAAACAAGGAAAATGGCACAATTGTTGTCTCTGAATGTTTCCAACAGTGTTGGTGGTTCAAATCGAGCCCCAATATTGGTGGCAAATGAATATCATCACTGGTCCCAGAGAATGGAAAGATATTTAAGAAGACTTGGAAGAGATGTATGGCGATCCGTAGAAGAAGGACCACATATCCCAGTTCGTACACCAGTTCAAACTGACGGCGCCATAGCCAGACTAGGAGGAGGTCAACCAGTCATGAATCGTCCCACCAAAGACGATCTCGATAAGATGGAAAATGATGTTGTTGCTTTTTATGAAATCTCTTGTGGAGTTGCTCCTGACAACTTCGACATTATCATAAATTGCAAATCAGCAAAAGAGATCTGGGAGGTTCTAAAAAACTTGTATGAAGGCTCAGAACAAGCTCAAGACAAGAAGCTCACAACTACACTCAATGAGTTCAACAATTTCAAAGCTCATACTGGCGAAAGTTTGGAAGACTCCTTCAAAAGGTTCTACCTGATAGTCACCAAGTTATCCAATGCGGGCACCATCCGCAGTAACCATGAAACAAATCTTCAATTTCTCAACGGTTTGGGAAGACATTGGACTACTGCTAAGATGATAGTTCAAGGGGATAGAAAGATTCACTCTTTGTCTCTCTACAAGCTCTACGGCGAACTGCAAGCACAAGAATCCACTGTACTCAAAGACTGTGCTGACTTCGGAGGACCACTGGCTCTCATAGCACAAGCTCCACACAATCAATCCTACTCTCCCTCGTATGACACTACACCGCAGACATACGAAGCTGACTCAGAGTATGATGATGAAGAAGAATTCCAGAAAGCGATTGCTCTTGTTAGCCAACAGTTCAACAGACTACCACCTTCTTCCTTTCGTAAGAATCAGCAGTTCAACAAACCTCCATTCAACCGTAACTTCAACCCACAAAATAACCATTCTCGTTATCCCAAAAGTTCCCATCCACCACCGCAATCTTAAAATACTCAACCAAAGGAGGCACCGCAGTCTATTCAAACCACTGACTCCGGTACTCCCACAGAAGACAAAAGTGATGTTGTAATTTGTCACAAATGCAACAAAGAGAATCATTTTGCAAAAGATTGCAAGGCCAATGTAGTGAAAGACAGAGCATTCTACCTGAGAATGGCTCAAGAATTGGAAGAAAAGGAAAAGGCCAGGGCATACGTAGCTCATGTCAAAAGAGACCATTAAGTTTGGTCATCCGGAGATGAAGAAGAAGCCATCAGCAGTGTCAAAGGAAAAGGCAAAATCTGTATGCTGGCAACTGCGGATGATGATGGGTCTACAAAGATGGAAAAGAGCTACTGCTACATGGTCAAGGATGGAACTCTAAGCATCGTCGAGCAGGTAAAACTCATGATTCAAACTCTTAATTATAGCATGCATGACTGTCAACCCTTCATAGACAATCTTAATGACACATGTGATGCCGTCCTTACAGACTATAACAAAGCCTTAGATGAGAAGAACATTGTGTCCCAAGAGATGTTTCATGTAAGAGGACGCCTGGACAACAAAAGACTCAAAATGACTATGTTAGAAAAGGACTTAGAGTTAGAAAAAGATGCAAGAATGTTAAGTGAAACACAACTAGAGATAGCTTTGAACCAAAGAGATTTAGCTCAGAGTGAGATTGTACGCCTAAATCTTTTAATTGAAAAATTGTTCAATGAAAGTGAAGCTATTGAAAATTTGGTGAATAATGGAACTGTGGACAATACATACAATTGGGGTTGGTCCAATTGATATCCTACCGCAAAGGATTCCTCACCCCGGTTTAACAAAGATCGACTGTATGTCCCTCCGGACCGAGAATTTCATTACCCAGTCAATGACAAGACTTTTCCCGAAGATATCAGAACACACTTCGGAAGACTTCATGATCTAAGTAATAACTGTGTCATAGAGGAAATCGTGTCTGAGGCTTCGGGTCACACAAGTGATCTGACTCCTATCTGTGGCACAATCCATTCAAATTCTCAGACCTCATCCGTTGTTGATGAAGAAATTATCATTGAGGGCCCCGAAGTCTCGAAAGACTTCCCATCTCTGCCCTCAGACCGCAGTGTCTCACACTGTAGTCAGAAGTCCCACAAAAGTCCCACTGAAGTCCCAACTCAGACTTACTCTGCGGTAGTCAAATCATCCTTACCGCAGTCCTCAATAAAAAGTTATGTGACTCTCCAACCAATTCATCATGAATTACCCATAGAGAACTTTGAAGTAGGTCAATGCTCTCAAAACCCTGAATCTTCAAGTTCGGATGAGTCAAGCCCTCGTCCTCAAAAATTTTCTAAAGATTCCAGGAAACCGCATCTGAACACCAATGACTGTGGTTCTCCAAAAACCTTAGCAAAAAAGGCTTTCAAAGAGGAAATTCGATCTCGAGGCACAAATCAACAAAACTTTTCTAAAAACAAAAAGCATATCAAATTTCCAAAATCTAAGAGTCCAGAAAAGTTTGTTTTCTCTCACTATTTTTCAAAAAACTCTCCAATGAAGAAAACATGCAAAAAGGAATGTACAGTTTCATCAGTCATTCCAAAGTCATCTGACACAACTCAAAAGAAAGAAAGGTCTTTTCGAAGCAATGGTTTTCAAATCTATTCCTCAGATGATCCGAAATGGAAGGGTATCTTGCCCACTCCAACTCTTTTAAAGTCACATCAAAATTTAAACAAGTGGAAGGGTACTTTACCAAATCCAACAAAAAGGTCCAAAAGATCTACACGTGCTCAATCTTTTTCGAAACAAACTTTTTCAAAATCCAACAACACCAATGTCAGATCTTACTAACCTCGGACCGGTCACAAGTCTACTCCATCGTTTAGACCGCTGACCAAACAAAGAGTCAGAGCACAAGACAAAATTTCAGCATGTCAATGTCAGTGTAGGTGTCAAAATCGCTCATCTCATGTCAAATCTAGTTCGTTTCAGAAACCTCGTAACTTTTTTAAAAAACGCAACACTCCAAAAACTCACAAACACCCAGGACTAGGATTAAAAGTTGACACGAAACCAGTCCATGCATCATTCAGAAACTCATCTGTTGTCCCAGGCTCCAAACTAGTTTGGATGCCTAAACTAACCGTGTAATTCTCAGGCCTTGTGCAAGGAGGAACAAGAAGAAGAATGGTTAATCGACAGTGCCTGCTCCTTGCACATGACCGAAAGGTTAGAGTACCCTCGGGATTTCAGGCCAATTTGCAACGGTGGAAATGTCACATTTGGCAACAATGCAAATGGGATAATCCGAGGTTATGGTGTTCTTACTACGGGAAACTTCTCTATTCAAAAGGTTGCTTATGTAGAAAGCCTTAAACACAATCTCATCAGTGTTGGCCAACTATGTAAGGCAGGCCATCGTGTTGAATTTGATGACCAATTTTGCTATGTAATGACAAGCGATAGGAGCACCTGTCTGATCAAATCCAGATCCGAAGGTACTATGTATCCTCTGGACGTCTCTCTGCTCATAGGCAAACCGCAGTTATGCTTCCTATCCAAAGCTGTATCCGAAGTCAGCTGGCTTTGGCACCGCAAGCTAGCTCATCTCAACTTCAGATACATCAACAACTTGGTCACCGGAGAACTAGTCAGAGGCCTTCCAATCCTCAAGTTCAGCAATGATACTCTATGTCCTGCATGTGAATGTGGAAAGCAATCCAAAGCAAGTCACCCCATGGTGATTGACTCTTCAATTTCTGAACCACTGGAACTCCTGCACATTGATCTCTGCGGTCCATCTACTGTAGCCAGTCTCCACCACACGAAATACATATTGGTTATAGTTGATGACTTCACACGGTTCACCTGGGTCTATTTCTTAAGACTCAAATCAGAAACACCGCAGATTCTCATCAATTTCATCAAGGAGATAGAACTCCAGATCAAGCTGCCAGTTCGACGCATCCGAAGTGATAATGGAACCGAATTTACTAATCATCTCCTAAACAGTTTCTTGGTTTCAAAGGGTATCACTCACAACTTCTCCGCTCCCTACACACCGCAACAAAATGGGGTAGTAGAGCGAAGGAATCGCACTCTAGTAGAAGCAGCCAGATCCATGCTCAACTTCGCACACCTACCTCTCTACTTCTGGGCCGAAGCAGTGGCCACCGCATGCTTTGTGCAGAATCGAAGTATTGTATGCAAGTGACTCAGCAAAACGCCGTATGAGGGCCTTAACAACCGCAAACCAAACGTCCGCTTCTTTCATATCTTTGGGTGTAGATGTTTTGTGATCAACAACAGAGATCATCTTAACAAGTTTGCACCGAAGTCTGATGAAGGTATATTTCTTGGCTACTCCACTAACAAAGTTGCGTACAGGGTTCTCATTAGACGCACAAGGCTAATCATTGAAAGCTTCGATGTAAAATTTGATGATTATCACATCCGCAACACCGCTCCATCAACCGAAACAACAGCAATACTAGAAAGTGATATTCCTGCCTCTTCGGGTCCACTCAACCTAATTGAAGTAAACTATGACGATCTTTTCGACCCTATCGAAACAGCCAAGTTATCCGAAGTTCTTGTGTCCCAAGAAGCTCTACAGCAGCATGCTGATGTATCTGGTCCATCTCTATCCGAAGTAGCATCTCTCAATACTTCCACCTCGCCGGTTGAGGGGGAAAGCTCTACTCCGGATCAAGCAACAACCATCGAGGTTCCAGTACTAGAAGATGCAGATCCAATCCCTATCCGCAGAGATTGTCAACCATCAAACGTTTCTTCCGACTCGGATGATGACATCATAGAAAACATAGACACAAGAACAGACTCAAGGATTATCACACTCCCGTCCGCAATCCAGGGGGAACCTTCTCATGTTCAAAAGGAACTCCCGTCAGCAATCCAGGGGCAACCTTCACCTTCTGCCCAAGAAAACTCTGATCCCACCTTCCCAGTTCAAGACAATTCAGCAGGATGTTCTCAAGTCCAGGGGGAAATGTCATCTCCATCCGCAGAGTCTTCCGATATTGAAGACATTCCCTCTACCGCAGCTGCTGATCATCTGCAACCGCGTCTATACGTTTGGACGAAGGACCACCCACCAGGTCAAATCATCGGCAACCCATCTGTAGGTATCCAGACTCGATCTTCCAAGGACTTATCTGATCACTGTCACTACGCAGCGTTTATGTCCTCGGTAGAGCCCCGATCAATCATAGAAGCATTACTAGAACCAGACTGGATATCCGCAATGAAAGAAGAGCTAGATGAATTCAAAAGAAACAAAGTGTGGCAACTCGTCCCGAAGCCGCAAGGTCACACTATTGTTGGTACGAGATGGGTGTACAAAAATAAGTTGGATGAATCCGGTGCGGTCGTCAGAAACAAGGCAAGACTAGTTGCCAAAGGATATAGTCAACTTGAAGGTATTAACTATGATGAAACGTATGCTCTGGTAGCACGAATGGAAGCTATTCGAATCTTCTTAGCATACGCAGCTCACAAGAACATCAAGGTTCATCAAATGGATGTGAAAAGTGCTTTTCTCAACGATGAATTAAAATATGAGGTTTACCTTCAGCAACCTCCGGGCTTTGAAAGTCTTGAATTCCCAGACTACTGATACAAGCTTGAAAAAGCAGTCTACTGTCTAAAGCAAGCCCCAAGAGCGTGGTACGAGACTCTCTCTGAATTTCTTGTCTCTTCCGGATACAAAAGAGGAGTGATTGATCCCACTCTATTTAGAAAAGCAAATGGTGATCATCTCATGCTTGTACAAATATATGTGGATGATATCATTTTCGGATCAACTGATCAAAAAATGGTGAATGAATTTGCTAAGCTCATGACCAACAAGTTCCAAATGAGCCGGAATAGAGAGATTAACTTCTTTCTATGACTTCAAGTGAAACAAGTCCCTCAAGGGATATTCATTCATCAGGAGAAATACACCACATAACTATTAAAGAAATATTCAATGGACAATTGTTCTTCGGCTAAGGTCCCCATGGCCTTCGGATATAAGATATCTGCTGATCCTTCCGGTGAATCAGTGGATCATAAGACTTATAAAGGTATAATTGGATCTTTGATGTACCTCACCGCAAGCCGTCCAGACATCGTCTTTGCAACAGGTGTATGCGCAAGGTACCAGGCTGACCCAAAAATGTCACATATGACCGCAGCCAAGCAAATTCTAAGATACTTAAAGGGTAGCAAGACTCTTGGCTTATGGTACCCCGCAGGCAACGACTTCAGCCTACAAGCATTCACTGATGCGGATCACGCCGGATGCAGATTAGCTCGAAAAAGCACCTCCGGTGGATGTCAATTTCTGGGTGGAAGACTCGTCAGCTGGTCATCAAGAAAACAAAATTGTGTGTCACTATCTACCGCAGAAGCTGAATACGTGGCCGCAGCCAGCTGCTGTTCACAAGTATTATGGATGAAAACACAACTCATGGACTACGGATACAGAATGTTGCGGATACCAATTTATTGTGACTCTGAAAGTGCTATAGCAATTTCCCACAATCCAATTCAGCACTCCAAGACTAAGCATATTGAACTACGGTATCACTTCATCAAATATCACATCCTGAAAGGTAACATTGAACTCATCTTTGTCCATACCCATGAAGAGATTGCTGATGTTTTCACAAAGGCACTTGACTCTACAAAACTCAACAGTTTCTTACAAATGTTAGGAATGATGAATCCGGACCCTCAATTCTTTTTGAATTGATAGGTACCGCAGACCATCCTTGGTCTCTGTTACGGTCCTAACTGAAGTTACTTATGATAGATGGTTTTGGTATATCTTGTATACCGCAGTTTGTGTACCGCAACCATATATCATAGTTATCCTTCAATGGTCCTTATTGTTTGTTGTTACTAATTTTTGTTCAAGTGTTCTCCTCAGTTATTCTACTACAGTCATACATCCGATCCATCCGCAATGACATCCGATCCATCCTCAATGAAGTCTCAATCCGCAACCACATTAATCGTTTCTCAACTGTTTTATTAATTCTTGATTCATGGTGTGCTATTTAATGATCCTTCATTAAATAAGAAAATCATTAACAAAAAAAACATTCCTTGAGTAACTGTCCCATTCTTTTTTTTAAAAAAAAACTTTGTGTCAGACCTATTTTAGGTATGATGACAAAAAGAGCGTTTTCCCATAAACAAATCCTTTTAACCTGTCCCTTCCTATTTCCCCAACACGTCCAATCCGTTACAACTTCTCTTTTGTACAACTGATTAACTCCACCCTCACCACACGATCACAGACGTGACGTTGTACGTCTGACACTTCATTAATTGCAAACCCTTTTTTAGTAAATATCAAAAAAAAAATTAAACCTTTTCATAATCTGTGGCTGAGATTTCACCTTCCAAATCGCAGAAAAACTCCGAAACGTTTTACCTTATTTACTTTCACCAAGGGTAAAATCAATTACCTTTCAAATCCATTCCTATAAAATCCTTTCTTCTTCCCCAAGAACAGTTTACGCTCTCTGAATCTTGAACTTTCTCTCCATCTTTCTTACACTCTGTTTCTGCAACCTTTCTCAAACTCTCAACAATGGTGAAATCAGGCATCTCGAAGAAAATCTCAAAGGCTTCTGCCTCTGCAAACCCAACTGGGTCTGATTCTGAAACAAGAAATCAAATGCCTTCGATTGCTTCAAGCAATTTTAGGGCTGTGTTCGAAGAGCATTCCTCCTACAATGCTCTGATCAAGCTAATGATCAAATTCTTGACCAATCACCCTCTGTTTGGCCCCTTCGATGCATTCACAGACGTAGTTCCTCTTTCAACCTTGTTCAAGTGTGCATTCTCTGCTTACAAACCCCTCGAGAATCCTCAAGAGGTGCGTCTGAACTTAGTGAACGGTTCTTTGGTCATTCTGAACAAAGAAAAGTTTCTCAACGCCATTAATCTGCTGATTCATCCTTCAACCAAGATTTTCACTCCTAGTATGGCCGACATTCTCTCAGCTCTCTACCAAATTGGTTACCAGAAAAAGATCAAAGGAATTGGCGAATTCAAGAAGAATCAACTGCCTGCGGTGTGGCAATTCGTTTGTCACTTTGTCATCCGCAGCCTGTCAGGCCTAACCGGAGGCACTGATAATATGGGTCTCAAGCTATTAGAGCTGGTATGGAGCATTTTCACTGGCCACGACGTTAACTACGGTCAGATTTTATGGGATGACTTTCTGCAATACATTCCCAAAGAGAGCCCAAGGGAAAACCCTATCGAACTCACTTTTGCAAGGTTCTGGTCTCTGTGCATCTCAGATCTTCATGCGGATGCAGGAATTAGCATGGGCAACGACACCAACCTCTTCATTACTAAAGATCTCAAAAGGTACAATCCCTCCAAAGACCAATCTAACTTCGGACCTATAAGACGACTACCAGTCCACATTCTGACATCACTTGGTCTTGAAACCCCTGAAGTCATAAACCATATCGAGGCTACGGAAGGTATTAGCCCATATCTTTCTACCCCGCCTCTACAAGCCACAACCGCACTCATCATTCCTGGTAGTACCGCAGTCCCGTCCTCCACCACTCTCTCCAATCTTTCAAACAGATGCAAACAGTTGGCCTCATCCTGTCAAGGTCCCTGCAACGTTTCCAAGAAACAAAGAACCCTAAAGAAAGATGCTCCCAAACAAGCTGACCCCTCAAAAAAGCGAAAGGTCATACAAACTGTGGCCTCAGATGACGAATCATCTGACCATCAGTCTCCCCCTTCCTCCAATGATTCTGATGATGACACCCAACCCATTGCAATTCTAAAGAAAAGAAAAACCAATCCCACAGACCATATGCGTGACCGGACTCATGCCACAGCCTCTCAAAAGGCTCCGGTAGTCCTTGGGGTGGCCGCAAACCCATTCAATACCACTATCGAATTCCACTCAGACACAGAAAGTGTGTCTGTTTCACCTCATCGTGGGGACTCACCCCCAGTTCACTTCCAAGAGGATGACATTGGCTCTCGCCCTAAGGTCTCCAGGGCTTCCCGACTTCATTTCTTTTCTCCTGAGGAGTTGAACTCCATCCTCTTGTCTGTAACCCAAACACTGCAAACACCTTCCCAACCGCAGGGCAATTCTTCCGCCCTTGCCAGAACTGAGCCGAGGCCAAACTTGACCACAAGTCAAGGAGACCGAGGAAGCTCAGGAAATCCTACTCTGCTTACATCTGTTACAGGTGGTTTAGGCATGGTGAGCACCAATGTGAAAGGATCCGTGAACCCGAAGGACACTTCGGTGCGATTCCAAGGATTTGACGGAGATGAATCGAATGATTCATGGTTACATTACACTCCGGTGTCTGAGTCCGATATCAAAAAGTATGCCGCCTTCCGTAGGGCATTCCAAGCAAGGAAGGATCAACAAATCAAGCAACTGCAACAAAAGCAACAGGAAATTCAATCTGTAGCTAAGTATTAGGCAGACGCAATCAACAATGCTAATACCGTAGCCACCATCCTGAAAGTACAAGAATGGATGACTGAAATGGCTGAAACAATCCGCAAGGCTCAGTCCACTCATGATGGTGAAGGTGCCTCCAAAGTCCCTCCAACACCAACTCCAATTGTTCAAGAATCTCAAGAAGAAGGAACCGCAATCGAAGTCAGCTCAGCTCCCACATTCGGCTTTGACGACTTTGATATGAATGAGGTAAATCAACCCCTTCCTTCTGATGATGATTTGATGATTTTCGATGAAGAAGAAGAATCGAGTGGTTCTCAACACTCAACCTCCAAGCCAAAAGCAAAGAAGAAGAAGAAGAAGAATGCAGTAACCAGAAAAGAGTTCCTCAGTCTGCAAGCTAAAGTAGACCAAATCCTGGCTGCGGTAAAGCCCACTCAACCGCAACCAGAAGACATTCCAGGACCACAGTCCTTAATCGAAAGAACAGAAAGACTGGAAACCCATGAAAGATTGGTTGCTGAGCGCATCTCCCTGAAGGTTGAAATAGGAATCCGATCCCTGGATATAAGTCTCCAAGCTGATCACAAGCAGTTCATGGCCACTGCGGAGCGCCTCATCTCAGAGGTATCCGCAATCAAAACAGATCTTCAAAAGGACATTGCGGACCAGTCCTCTCACTCCCAGAAACTGATCGATGAGACTCACACTGCTTATGAGTCCACTGTCTCAGTCCTTCAATCCACTATCAACAGACTCCAACGCTCTCTTTCTTCAAACTTCCATGGCCCCGAAATTCTTCAACTCACAAAGGAGATTCACCGGTTGCTCTTCAACTCCGCCATCCCAGACAATCAGCAACTGGCTGATGCTCTGAAAACCCAATTCCAGGAGGTATGTGCCAAGGTCGATGGTCTCAAACAATGGCTTGAGGAAGCTCCGATGTTGCATTCCTCAAGAGGGGGACGTGATTAATAAGACCATCATTCCAACAGCATTTCCCATCATCAAAGTCCCCCTATCACAACTGAAAAAATTCCATCACTGCATCAGTCACCACCGCATCCGTCACCACCGCATCAGTCTCCACCGCAAAAGGAGATCACTCAAAAAGATCCCTCTCCTGAGCGACCAGAGACCCCTCCCCACTTCAAAAATCTTGCATCCAACATGTCATCCGAACACTCAAATGACTCCCCCGCAACGCAACAAAAAAAAAGACTGGAAAGCAGCCAAGTTCGCGGAGCTCATCTGGAGAGAAAACGGTTTCGACATTACTATGGATGAATCCTTAGTAAATTCTTGGATCAATCCCCACCGCAGACTCCTAGATGATGACTACAAACCATACCTTATGTAACACCCCGTTTATTTAAATAAATTAATAAATATAATTCCCGGAGTAATTTGTGAAGAATTTTGATAGTGGGGGCTGTTTAGTAAATTACGGAGTTGATTTGAGAAGAATATGAGAAGCGGGGGTATGTTTGGTAATTATCAGGACTTATTATGAAAGAAATTTATGGGATCAGGGTTTAAAAGGTAAGTTTTGGATTCAGTTTGTAAAGATTTCTAGGGGCAGGGTCTATTTGGTATGTTTTGGATTTAGTTTGAAAACAAATTAGGATGGAGGGGCTGAAGTTGAATAATTCGATCATAAGTTTGAAATAAGATACGGGATATACCCGTATCCCTTCCCCACATCGCATCCTTTAACCCTAAACCTAAACATTTTGTTCCAGCCGCCTCTACTCCTAATCTCACTATTCCGATCGGGCAGGGAGGTCGCCTACTGCCCCGCCGACGAGCGCCGACACGCCATGCTGCCGAAGAGTCGCTGTACAGCTGAGGAACCCGAGACCGGATTTTTTTGGAGTTGTGAATGGCTTGTGCGGGGCTGTGAGGAGTTAGACGAGCGAAGCTGCTGCCGCCACTCCGCTGTAGCGCTGCTGTCCTGCCGCTTCTATTCTACTGTTTCATCGCTGCCGGCGCTGCCTCGTTTCGCGGTGGTTTCTTCTCAGTCACGACCACCATCGCTGTTTGGCTCGGTTCGACTACTCAGGTCGCTGCTCCAGCCACTACAACCATCGACATCTCGTGCCGCCGTCGTATCTCCCGACCGTCGTGGCTGTCATCGCCAAAAACCTTGCTGCCTTCGTCTTTGCACGCCACCAGGTGGGCTGTGATTATGTTTGTGACGTGTGAGGGATAGTTTAGCCGGAGATAGAGAGAAAAACCCACCATGGCAGCCGACCATGGTGGTTATTGCCCTGAAACAGTTCCTGCCACCACAAGCTACGGTGAGGTGGTGGCTATGCGAATAAATCTTCCGATTGGGTGTGTTTGTGAAGCTGTTTGCACAACGTATGGTCAGAAAATCAAAGATCCGCCACCACCACCGTGAGGTGGTGGCTGCTGCCGCCAAGCATCGCCGCCGGCCACCATGGTGTGGTTGTGTGTGTGTGTGTTAGTTAGTGTGTGTTAGTGTGCGTGTTTATGTTGGATTAAACATTGTACTTGTAATTAGCTTTGGTTAATAATAAAAATAATAATAACCACCACCGTAAGGTGGTGGCCGCCGCCGCAAGCCGCCATTGACCACCACTACCCGAGGTGGTAGTAGGTGGTGCCCCACTAGCAAACCCTAATGGGCTTAGAGATTGGTTTTGGGCCTATTGGGCCATGTTTGGGTGGAAAACCCTAATTATGAATATTGGGCCTTAGACTTATTGGACCCATCTTTGGGCCATTGGGATTGGATTGTGTATTAAGCCCAAATCACTCCATATCACTTATCTAGTAGAGTAAAGGACTTAATGGATTAAGTCCTTAATGGGTTAAGTAAGAAACACTTAACCCTAGTTATCATTTTATGTAAAACCCTAATTTCACTTGGGCTTTGTGTTGGGCCATCCAAGAACAAGCAAATGAACTAGAATAATTAAATGGGCTTTATGGTAAGGCCCATAGGAGGGTGTGGGCCCAATTTGGAAAATTGAGCCATAGTTTGGGCCTAGATGGTTGTATGATATTGGGCCCTTAGAATAAGACATGTTGGACTGGACTGAACAATTGGGCCTTAAGGGAAGTCCATGTAGAGGTTTGGGCCCAATTTGGAAAGTTGGGCCATATGTTGGGCTTTGATCCCTAGTTGACTTTGGGCCTATGGATTGGGCCTTGGGCTTGGGTAAGCCAAGCTAGGGGTAATGTAGTAATTATCCAAAGTATGTATTTATAGTTATGTAGTGGAACCCATCTATTAATTGGGTGTTATTTTGGTGTTGACAGTTCGGGAATCTGTCATCCAACAGCTGGGGTTGAGTCTACGGGACTTCAACAGTGTGGGATGGCGTCTACGGGACTTCAGCAGTGTGAGGTGAGTTTCCTTCCAGTAGGAACGGGTCTACGGCCACAATGCCGGCCCGTTTAAGTTAGCAATAGTTCCGGACTTTAGTCTGATGCAGTAGTTCAGTATGCTTGGTGTCTTTGTGATACAGGCATGGTATGTGTTATGTGTTCCGGACTATGGTCTGATGCAGTATGCAGTATATGTGTTCATATTATATGTCATGATCATGTTATGCTATGTTCAGTCAGTTCCGGACTTCGGTCTGATGCAGTAGTTCAGTGTGCTTGATGTCTTTATGATTCAAGTATGTCTTTGTGTTATGTGTTCCGGACTTCGGTCCGATGCAGTATGCAGTATCTGTGTTTATGCTAGTAATTATGTTTATGCTATGCTATGTTCAGTCAGTTCCGGACTTCGGTCCGATGCAGTTTCCGGACTTCGGTCCGATGCAGAGGGCAAGGCCCTGGTTAGTTCCGTACTTCGGTCCGATGCAGAGGGCAAGGCCCTGGTTAGTTCTGGACTTCGGTCCGATGCAGTTTCCGGACTTCGGTCCGATGCAGAGGGCAAGGCCCTGGTTAGTTCCGGACTTCCGTCCGATGCAGTTTCCAGACTTCGGTCCGATGTAGAGGGCAAGGCCCTGGTTAGTTCCGGACTTCCGTCCGATGCAGTTTCCGGACTTCGGTCCGATGCAGTGGGCGAGGCCCAGTATGTGCTTTATATGTTATTGTATGGTATATGGTAGTTGGGGAGACTCACTAAGCTTCGTGCTTACAGTATTCAGTTTCGGTTTCAGGTACTCAGTTTTCAAAAGAGGAGCTCCGAAAGATTGTAGTGCACACACCATTTGTTCAGCCTGGGATGTTTATACTCTGATATATTTGACAGTTGTTATGATATTTTGAGATACATTGTTTATGATTCTTATATGACGTTTGATGAATATGGTTTTATTACTGATTTAAAGCGAAATTTTCAGACTGTGTTTTTGGGATGTTACACCTTACCTATGCTGAACCCCCCTCTGATGGTTATTGGGATGTTCCAATCTCTCCCAAGGCTAAATACTTCACAGTATTTGAGCCATTTGACCGCAACCTACCTGACCACCAGAGACTGCCTATGGAATTCGAAAGACTTAATCGATTCTATGCCAATCATGCTTCCTCCATAGAGAAAATCTGGTCTAATGATAGACCATCCGCAGTCAAGAATTACAAGCCCCGGAAGTTCATGAAAGCTGACTTCATCCAATACACTCTCACAAGAAGGAATCAGGACTATGTCCGCACCCAGGTTGACTTTCCATGCATGAACCCTGAAGAAGTCTTTCTGATGGCCAAGGTGTTCCAGAACAAATCCAAAAAACATCCGAAGATGAAGATAGCACTTGAGAGGGCAAGTACTTTCTTGAAGGAAACTGTCTGCGACTTTGCCAAAATTGATGCAGACATTCACCCCATCCTAGCCACAAAATTTGATCTTCCACCACTTGACCCCGCACCCATGATAACTGAAGGATTCCAAGAAAGATCCCTAGGTGCAACAAACTTCCCAGACCTCGGAGTCATCTACAAACGGAAACTCAATGATACCAAATACTTCATTCCGTTGACTGCTGTGAACCGCCTTACAATAAAGCAAATTGAATTTTGTCGAACCGCAGTAGAAAGGTCAAAACACACAACTGCCGAAGTCAAGTTCGAGATTTTAAGAAGGATCACCTGGTTGGAAAATATCAGGAAATTTTGGTGGATACTGATCAAGTTTCTAAAGCTTGACAACTGAAGAGAAGTTAAAGAGGTCACTTAGCGGGAAATTGTTGAATCATGAAAAGTGACCCTCTTGAACTTCAGCTACCGCAGTCCACAAGGATCCGCAGTCAAGGTTTCATCAGCAGCCTCACCCGAAGTCATCATCAACCGCGGTCACTCTTAGCTACTAGATTACTTTACTTTGTCTACTTTTATTGTAATACTCTCTATTGTCCAGTATGCCTTGCATGGCTACTCTTAGAGACGTGATCTAGTGTAATTCTTGAGACTCTATAAATAGAGCTCATTCTCACTTATCCAATACAACCTTTGATGCTATCATTTTCTATCTCTCTAATTACGCATCTCTCCTTACTCTCAAAAATCACTAGAACATAACTGTATACAATCTCTCTTTGGAGCAAGTCACTTGTGACTTAATCACTAAGTTTGATCTCACCTACTAACTTGGTCTGAATGCATTCCATGTTATGAATCAACTTATGTGTATACTTGTTATATCACCTGCTGTCATTTATGTTTCCTTACATTTCCGCAACTAACTTTCTAACCTTCTATCTCTAACTTATTAATATTATTGTTGAGCTTTTAGATCCTTCGAGATAAACTATTCCGCAATTATACTTGTTCTAAAGTTTGTTCAAGTGTGTCTCAAAGTTTTTCTCTCAACAAGCCTCACCTATAAGGCAGGGGCGGATCCAAGTGGATCCCGGGGTAGCCCGGGATACCCCTAAAAAAAATTTCGGTAGTGTAACTTTTGTTTACGTATCCCTCAAAAACAATTATTCGGTATAGTGTATATATACACATCCCTCCACTTATAAACACAAACAAACAGTTGGTCTGCTAGTTAAGGCGTTGACTTATTGAAGCAAAGGTCTCAGGATCGATTCTCGCTTCTTACATATCCTTTGTTTACTTTTGTTTTATTTTCTCAGCTATTCTATCCCACATCGCTAAGCACATGTAAACTCAACCATTTTTTCTATTATATAAACCTTTTATGCTCATGCTTTATTTGATATCTACTTTGAGTCCCACATCGATTCAAGTATCAAAACATACTGCAACTTCATGTTTATATAACAAGACTTGAGGTCAGCTAAGGATTCGATTAAGATCTGGGTTTAAAACCGAAACCGAATCGGGGAAACCCAAGTACCCCGGAAAAAAAATTGGGTTACCCTAAAAAAAATTGGGATACCCCTTTACTTTGATCCTGGCTCTGCCACTGCTATAAGGTTCCTTTTAGCCGAAGCTTAGCGAACTTCTCCTTTAGACTTTGCTCTCAGTCAAAGCTTGCATCAATAACTTCTCCTTCTCTCTGGGAAGAAGTCTTTTTGTCTCACAATGTAACGTCCTAAAACTCATAGAAATTTTTCATTTTAAAATAACAAAACATCCAATGTATTTTTCATAAACGATCATCATTGTCAACATTGCTTCCAAAAGAACATCATAGTATCAACAAATCATAAATGTGAATCTTCAGTGGATGCGATGCAATCATGTCAGGCCCTTTCCTTTCAAACTGGAAGTACCTGAAAATGTTAAATCACAAAACTGTAAGCACAAAGCTTAGTGAGTTTTCCCCACAATACCACATATCATATAAATGGGCCCAGCCCAACACATAACTAAATGGACCTAGCCCAACATACATAAATGGGCCCAACCCAACCTACATGATAATGGGCATAACCCAACATGTGTAATAATGGGACCAGCCCAACATAAACATGCAAGAGTCACAAAGACAACTAGCACAATCCAATGGGCAGGCATTGATGCCTTCGACCCATGAGTACAGTGAGAAGACTCACATCAATCTGATGTCAAACAAACGAATCACACACCCGAGCTGTCTAAACTGAACCTCTCCATGCTAAATAACACATCATAAACCCTAATTAAAATTAGGTAACAACCCCAAACACAAGTCTTGCTTCTGATTGACCTGCTTGGGTAAAAGACCATTTTACCCTTTGTCACACCACCGAACCAGACGGCGGAAACGTCCGGGGGCTCGTGTGACTAACAATTGAATTGTCATCACAATGAATATACATGAAACATAACACATTCATCACCAACATTACATATAACAACCAGCATTGTTCACATCAAGTACATTGTTATAAATTACATAAGTTCAAAGTATTAATAGTACGATGAGTGATGTTACACAAAAATCCATACATACTTGAAAATCTTCCTGCTTAACGATTACCTGATAATACAAGTTATTTTGAAAACGGTCAACATATATAATGTTGGTGAGTTCATAAGTACGTTTGGATAAAAGTCTTTGTATCTTTTGTAAAAACCCAAAATATCCGATATTTTCTGTAAAGTGTTTGAAAATGATGTGAAAAACAAGTATAGATGCATGTGTGAATTTCGTAGTAGTAACGTATATGAATGTAGTTTAGATTTCTTTGCATTGTAAGTAAGTGATAATTGAATAATAGTATTTCCCCAGAAAATCCGATATTTTCTGATTTATAATAATGTCGAGGTTCTTGGATCATTAATTAAGTTATTTCGTATTGACACAATCGAAGGGTTAATCTTCGAAAGGTAAATTGGTATTGGATCTCTATATGAGCCGTTATAACCATACATGATAATGACTAGGTTGCTTGTCTTGGCATTTTTTCAAATGCCGGTATTTGCTCAAGGTTTTGTCGCCCTAGACTGGCCTAGTCTAGCTATAGCGAACAGCTAAGGCGTGGGGGGTCACCCCGTATAGATCTATACACAAACTCCCGTTCTCCCTCCAAGAAATTCTGGTTATAACTACAGGCTACGATTGTACACTCAAAGGTGCCAACCGACACGTCTCACTAGATTCTCAACCTTTCGTACTATGTTTAATGTTTACGTGTACGTTGTATGTTTTCAAATCCAAAGGTACATATATAAGTATACGAAGTTCAATAATTATGTAAAGGTATAGTTACGATCTACTAAGCATGTGAATTTCAGTCCAAGCCCAATTAACATGTAAATGGACCACAAAGGCCCAATAACATGTAAACTGGTAATTTGGGCCCAATAGGCATGTAATTGGACCACCAAGGCCCAACAAACATGTGACCCATAACTCAGGCCCAAATTAACATATAAATGGGTCGCAAGGCCCAATAAACTTGTCATGGAAAATATTGGGCTCAATATACACTTGAATGGGCCCTTAAGGCCCATTGGCCATGTAATGTGAATATTAGGCCCAATAAAATTGTTATCGACGTATTTCGTTCATTCGCTATTGTTTCGTTGTTTATTTTAGCTCGAGGTTTACCAACTTGATTATAAAAAGTCTTTTTTTTTGTAAAAACGACATTTTTGGCCAATAAACCTCAAATTTTCAATTAAAGCCCAAAGTTTTGTAAAAATAACACTTTAGTTCATAATTTATAAAAATTTGTAATTTCGTCCCAAATGTTTAGCAATTCACGGTTTTAGTCCAAAAATTTATATTTTGACATTTACAGCCCAGTTTGGCAGAAAATCGCATTTTCAGCCCCTTGTTTGTAAAATTTGAAACTTTCGGCCCAATTTTGATAAAAGTTACATTTTTGGTCCAATTTAGAAATAAATGTTATTTTCACCCTTAAATTTGGTTTATTCACATTTATGACTCAAACTTTGGTCAAATAACATTTTTAATCCCAAAACTTTCATTTTTTTTGCAAATTTGGGCCTAAAACCGTGAGGCCCAAATGTTTGGCCCATCAAGCTAAAATTTACATCTTTGACCCTTTGGAAAGCATGTTTATCATAAAAATCCATTTTTATACAAGTAGGAACTGTTTGATCCTTATAAAAACATATATGTCACTTTTTGCCCTTATCTTTTGTTTTCTTGACAATTTTGACCCTTAACATGGTTTTTTTGCCTTAAATTTTTATATCTTCAACATATAAACACTTTTAACTTGATAATATGATGTGTAAGGTATCTAAGTTGATAGATCTTAACTCCATGTTACTTATGATGTCGATATTTGTTAAGATCTAACACATTTTTACATAATAAATTAAGAAATCACACAAGACATGCATATAACACATAGATCTACACATTTTACTTGTATTCTCCCCCAAAAATCATATAAAAACCAAAAACAAGGGGGTATGAACTCACCTTTGCTTTGATGTTTCGGTTTTGAAGAAGAAGTGGAAGAAGTTGATGAGATTTTTGGCTCTAGCAAGCTCCTTGAGTAGATTTCGAGCTTAAGAAGTTTCCAAGAGTGTGATCATGGAATAAAGCTATGTAAGAAGGAGTTTTTCATGTTAAAATGAAAGGAGATGTTTGTGTTTGATAATAACTTACCAAATATTGGAAATACTTGATGAAAATCCTAATCCAATATGGACTTAACCCGGGATTCTTAGGGTTTTCAGACTCTTTGTTGAACATGAGAGGTGAATTTAAATGAGCACTGAGTGATATTTACTTAGAGTATATGTTTTACAATGGATGAATGATTACACAAGAATATAATTTCCTAGCTAAAATGCTAGTTGTGACATCATCCCCCCGTTAGAGGGAATTTCGTCCCGAAATTCTTTTGAAGACTAGGTTTACGAAGGAAAGAATAAGTGAGGGTACTTTTGCTTCATTTAGTCTTCACGTTCCCACGTGAATTCCGGTCCACGTTTAGCGCTCCATCGAACCTTCACAATCGGAATACGACTTTGCTTTGTACGCTTCACCTCCCTATCCATAATCTCGACTGGTTCTTCGACGAACAGGAGATTCTCGTTTATCTCAATCTCTTCCAAAGGAACGACAAGGGTTTCATCTGATAGACACTTTTTCAGATTCGAGACATGGAACACTGGGTGTACGTTGATGAGCTCAGCAGGTAGCTGCAGCTTGTAAGCCACTGGACCAATCCGGGCAAGAATCTCGAATGGTCCAATGTATCGCGGGTTCAATTTTCCTCGTTTCCCAAAGCGAATCATTCCCTTCTAAGGAGAGACCTTTAACAACACGCGATCCCTGACTTGAAATTCTAATGGCTTTCTCCGCTTGTTAGCATAGCTCTTCTGTCGGTCTCGCGATGCCTGAAGTCGAGCTTTGATTTGGACTATCTTTTCGGTCGTTTCACGGATGATTTCGGGTCCTGTAAGAGCACTGGCCGGCGATTGCCCTTTTGCTAGTTGAGTGTCACCCACCTCGGCCCAGCATAGGAGCGATCTGCATTTACGACCATAAAGAGCCTCGAAGGGAGCAACCTTGATGCTCGTGTGGTAACTGTTGTTATAAGAAAATTCGATCAGAGGCAAGTGGGCATCCCATGATTTGCCGAAGTCAATTACGCAAGCTCGGAGCATATCCTCGAGTGTCTGGATGGTGCGCTCACTCTGACCATTCGTCTGTGGGTGGTAGGCAATGCTCATATCTAGCTGTGTTCCCATTGCCTTCTGAAGAGATTGCCAGAATCTTGAAGTGAATCTGCTATCTCGATCCGAGATAATAGATACTGGCACTCCATGGAGTCTCACAACCTCCTTGATGTTGATTCGGGTCATCTTTTCCATCTTGTAGGACTCTTTTATTGGCAGGAAATGAGCGGATTTTGTTAATCTATCGACAATTACCCAGATAGCATCCAATCTGTCTGTTGTCTTTGGCAATTTGGTCACGAAGTCCATAGTAATCCTTTCCCATTTCCACTCGGGTATCACTGGTTGTTGCAATAGTCCCGAGGGCTTTTGGTATTCCACTTTCACTTTGGCGCAAGTAAGACACTTACCCACGAAAGTGGCTATCTCTGCCTTCATATTAGGCCACCAATATTGCTGCTTGATATCCAAATACATTTTATCTGACCCCGGATGAATAGAATATCACGTCTTGTAGGCTTCATGCATGACTACCTCTCTGAATCCCCCAATTTTGGGAACCCAGATTCTATTCATGAAGTAGTAAGTTCCGTCGTTTTTAACTTCGAGCTCCTTCTCCATTCCACGTAGTGATTCACTAGCGACATTCTCCGGCTTCAATGCGTCCAATTTGGCTTCCTTGATCTGTGAGGCTAGATGAGATTGGATGGTGATTGATAGAGTCTTCACACGACGACTTGAATACTTCTTTTTGGCTCAGGGCATCGGCTACCACGTTAGCCTTGCCTGGATGGTATTTGATCTCACACTCATAATCATTTAACAGCTCAACCCATCTTCGCTGCCACATGTTTAGTTCCTTTTGATTTAGAATGTGCTGGAGGCTCTTGTGGTCTGTAAAGATGGTGCACTTGGTACCATATAGGTAGTGCCTCCAAATTTTCAAGGCGAAGACCACCGCCCCCAGTTCGAGATCATGCGTGGTATAATTTACTTCATGAGTTTTCAGTTGTCTGGATGCATATGAAATTACTTTCTCGCGTTGCATAAGGACACAACCTAAACCTTGATTCGAAGCATCACAGTAAACTATGAAGTCTTCGGTTCCCTCCGGTAAGGATAGCACTGGAGCACTATAGAGGGCTTGCTTCAAGGTTTGAAAGGCAAGCTCTTGCTTCTCGGTCCAGTTGAAGGGTACGCCTTTTTGCGTCAATGTGGTGAGGGGTTTGGCTATCTTGGAAAAGTTATGAATGAATCTTCGGTAGTAGCCTGCAAGACCCAAGAATTGGCGAATTTCTGTTGGCGTTGACGGATTTGCCCAGTTTTCGATTGCCTTGATCTTGGAGGGATCCACATGTATCCCTTCCTGACTGACTCCATGGCCCAGAAAGTTCACACCGAGGAGCCAGAACTCACACTTGGAGAGTTTCGCATACAACCTTTCAGCCCGCAGGGTTTCTAAAATCTGTCGGAGGTGTTGGCTATGATCTTCTTCGCTTCTAGAGTATACGAGAATGACATCGATGAAAACGATCACGAATTTGTCAAGGAATGGGCGGCATACTCGATTCATGAGGTCCATAAATGCAGCAGGTCCATTTGTTAGACCGAAGGGCATTACGACGAATTCGTAATGACTGTAACGAGTTCGAAAGGCAGTCTTAGGAATGTCCTCATCTCGGACTTTGAGTTGATGATAACCGGATCTCAGATCTATCTTTGAAAAGTAACTAGCCCCTTAGAGCTGGTCAAATAGATCATCGATTCGTGGAAGTCGATACCGGGTTTTTAATGGTGAGTTTATTTAATTCCCTATAGTCGATGCACATCCTGAAGGGTCCGTCTTTCTTTTTAACGAAAAGAACCGGAGCTCCCCATGGCGAGAAGTTGGGTCTGATGAATCCTTTATTCAGGAGTTCGCTTAGTTGGCTTGATAATTCTTGCATTTCAGCAGGAGCCAACCTATATGGTGATTTGGCGATTGGAGTGGCTCCAGGCACTAGGTCGATTCGAAATTCGATTTGTCGTTCTGGAGGTTTTCCCGGAAGATCTTCTGGAAACACATCCGGGAAGTCACATGCCACTGGGATGTTGTGAATGCTCGCTTCCTCTTTGGTTTTATCCACCACATGAGCAAGGAATGCATAGTTCTTCTTTTGTAGACACTTTTGTGCCTTGATACATGAGATAAGGCGAAGGTTTGCGTCGGGTTTATCTCCGTAGATTATTAGGGTTTTGTGATTGGGAAGATGAAGGCGAACGGCCTTCTCGTGACACATAATATCGGCATGATGGGGGCTTAACCAATCCATGCCGATGATCACGTCAAAACTCCTAATATTTACTGGCATCAGATTTATTAGGAAAGAGTGGTTGTTTAGTGCTAACGTACATCCTATATAGATATCTTTGGTTGTTTCCGTTTTCCCATTATCCATTTCCACCGTAAAGGCTTCGTTGAGCTTCTGGGTTGTTGATTTAGCAAGTATTTGAATTTATTACTAATGAAACTTCGTTCCACCCCACTATCAAATAAGATGCATGCATGCGAGTTGTTAAGTAGGAACGTACCGGTGACAACGGCTGGGTCCTGCACTGCTTCACCCTGACCCATTGTCAGCACTCTCCCTGCTGCTCCTGCCCCTTGATTGTTTGCGTTGGGGCAGTTTCGCCTGAAATGCCCGGTTTTCCCACATCCGTAACAGGTATAACTGGCCCCAGCATTGGTGTTGTTGTTATTGTTGCTGTTGTTGTTGTTGTTGTTGTTTGTCATCTGGTTTTGTTGAAGCTGAGCCCTACAATACTTTGATGTATGGCCCTTCCGGTTGCACCTTGTGCAAATCATCTCTCTGCACTCCCCGTGATGGTGGAAGTTACATTTTTTACACTTGGGGAGATTTCCTGAATACTGCTTTGGAGCATTTGGCGTGGATGAGGCTGGAGCATGTGGTGTGGTCGTAGCTTGAGTTGTAGCATGGACAGTCACAGTTTGTTGCTTCTTAGATGATTCCGAGTTTTGCTTTCCATTTCGCTTGTTGCTTTTCCCTTTCTTGCTCTCACCTTCTTTCTTGACCTCCGCTTCTGCTGTTTTGGCACCCTTCTTGTTGCCATGATCATACAATTTCTTGGCCAGTCTCTTGGCGCTATCAAATGTCTCAGGGTTTGCCGCAATGACATTCCCTTGGATAGGTGCAGTCAATCCCCAGATAAACCTCTCAATATTTTTCCCTTCTGAGGTGATCATTCCGGGACACAGAAGAGATAGCTCACTAAACCTGGATATGTATGCGTCGATATCAGAGTTTTGAACCGTGAGGTTCCACAACTCTTGTTCCATCTTCTGGATTTCGCCTCTTGGACAATATTCAGCCAATATCATTTCTTTAAGCTCTTCCCAGGGCATCGCGTTCGCCACCGGGAGTGTCATGGCCTCTATGTGGCCATTCCACCAAGAGAGGGCTTGATCAATGAAGGTGCAGGCTGCGAACTTGACCTTACACTCATCTGGACACCCGTAGATTTCAAAAACGGATTCTACTTTCTCGACCCATCGCTTCAGGGCTATTACGCCTCCTGTCCCATTAAAGGTTCGAGGTTTAGCGTTGGTGAAGTCCTTGTAGGTGCATGTTCGAGCGGCTCCGTGGTTCGTTCCTTGATTTGTGCTTCCGGCTCCCTGCCCGTTGCATTCTCCGTTGTTTCCATTGCGAATCTGTGCAAGTGTTGCAGTGACCGCAGCTGACACTGCTGCCTGGAATGCAACCGAGTTTATCTCAGGTGGGGTCGGTGTTGCGTTGTTTCCACGGTTGGGTCTTTGAGGCATCTTTCTGTCATGGAACGGAAAGATGTTGAGTGCCTATTGTTTTGCGAGTTTGGAATCCCATAGACTAGGCGTATAGTGTGTGTATTTAAGTAATTTCATGCATTAACATATAACAAGGAATAAAACACATAGCAGATGACAACATCATGATAAAACATAAAGCATTTTCATTAATACTAATAGTTTTGATACATGAAAATTTGCCAGAAGGCATACAGTACATGGGGAAATATAAAATCCGACATCATGACGACCCTATGAGTAGTGTGGTCACTTAAACATAGAGTCGATAGTACATAGCATAGATCACATAAACATAATACTAACGAAAGATATGGCTGGTCCTAGTCATGGTGGGATGTGCCAGGGGTTGGTGCTGAGGAAGTGGATGCTCCCTGAAGGCGAGCCACCTGTCGCTCCGCGTCTCGAAGTCGAGCCTCCCACCTCACCTGCCTCATGTGGAATTCCTGGATAACCTCTCGCGTTTCATGTTCTGCCCTCGCAACCCTAGTTCGCATCTGGTGCATCTGATCGGCGGTGCTCTGAGCCAGATCGCCAGTATCCCTCAATCATCTCACCATGACTGGAAGTGCTCGGTCAGCCGGTCCTCCATCACTCAAGTCATAGAACTCTCGAGCCATGCCAAACGGGGGACATTGTCCCTGTTGTCTGCTCCACCTCCAAATGTCGATACCCCAGGGAGGTGTAGGGCCACTAGGGCCCATTCGGTGAGCTGGCACCCTCACGGGGTACGGTGGGTTGATGACTACGGAATCCGCGTCCGAATCATCATCGTTGTCGTCCCCAGACACTTCTTCTTCAACATCTGCCACAGGTTCCGTAGGTCCCTCTTCGATTTCTTCTTCCGGTTCTTCCTCTTCCTCGGGGTCCTCTTCAAGTTCCTCTTTAGGTTCCTCTTCAGATTCTTCTAGCCATCCTCCCTGATTGGGAAAATAAGGATCTCCGGGGAGGTGGAAACCAACCATACTGACTGCACGAGAGTGCATAAATAAATCACGTTTTGATTATCCCTATAGTATATTTTTAGTTATTTAATTTTGGGTTCCCTAGAGTTATTGGAGAGTGAGGTAGGATTTTGGATTCATTTCCCGCTATGATTACTCCCGAACACATGTTGATCATATTCTGAATAAATATAGTTAATTATGCTATATTTATCCCTAATATGACTACATAACTGCCCATGTTTAATCATAATGTTCAATTTCCTCCAGAAGCTTTTATTAAATATTGTTAGGTTATTATCCTAATATGCGCACATAAGTGTGAAATTTTTTTGTTCTGTTAAGAGTTATTTAGTCCCATTATGTTTATAGTTGCATATCATGTATGGTTAGATATGCTAGTTCACTATAAACATTGCTCTGATACCAACCTGTCACACCCCTGAACCAGAATGCGGAAACGTCCGGGGGCTCGTGTGACTAACAATTGAATTATCATCACAATGAATATACATGAAACATAACACATTCATCACCAACATTACATATAACAACCAGAATTTTTCGCATCAAGTACATTGTTATAAGTTCAAAGTATTAATAGTACGATGAGTGATGTTACACAAAATAAATCCATACATACTTGAAAATCTTCCTGCTTAACGATTACCTGATAATACAAGTTATTTTGAAAACGGTCAACATATATAATGTTGGTGAGTTCATAAGTACGTTTGGATAAAAGTCTTTGTATCTTTTGTAAAAACCCAGAATATCCGATATTTTCTGTAAAGTGTCTGAAAATGATGTGAAAATCAAGTATAGATGCATGTGTGAATTTCGTAGTAGTAACGTATATGAATGTAGTTTAGATTTCTTTGTATTGTAAGTAAGTGATAATTGAATAATAGTATTTCCCTAGAAAATCCGATATTTTCTGATTTATAATAATGTCGAGGTTCTTGGATCATTAATTAAGTTATTTCGTATTGACACAATCGAAGGGTTAATCTTCGAAAGTTTAAATTGGTATTGGATCTCTATATGAGCCGTTATAACCATACATGATAATGACTAGGTTGCCCGTCTTGGCATTTTTCCAAATGCCGGTATTTGCTCAAGGTTTTGTCGCCCTAGACTGGCCTAGTCTAGCTATAGCGAACAGCTAAGGCGTGGAGGGTCACCCCGTATATATCTATACACAAACTCCCGCTCTCCCTCCAAGAAATTTTGGTTATAACTACAGGCTACGATTGTACACTCAAAGGTGCCAACCGACACGTCTCACTAGATTCTCAACCTTTTGTACTATGTTTAATGTTTACGTGTACGTTGTATGTTTTCAAATCCAAAGGTACATATATAAGTATACGAAGTTCAATAATTATGTAAAGGTATAGTTACGATCTACTAAGCATGTGAATTTCAGTTCAAGCCCAATTAGCATGTAAATGGACCACAAAGGCCCAATAACATGTAAAAGGGTAATTTGGGCCCAATAGGCATGTAATTGGACCACCAAGGCCCAACAAACATGTGACCCATAACTCAGGCCCAAATTAACATATAAATGGGTCGCAAGGCCCAATAAACATGTCATGGAAAATATTGGGCTCAATATACACTTGAATGGGCCCTTAAGGCCCATTGGCCATGTAATGTGAATATTAGGCCCAATAAAATTGTTATCGACGTATTTCGTTCATTCGCTATTGTTTCGTTGTTTATTTTAGCTCGAGGTTTACCAACTTGATTATAAAACGTCTTCCTTTTTGTAAAAACGACATTTTTGGCCAATAAACCTCAAATTTTCAATTAAAGCCCAAAGTTTTGTAAAAATAACACTTTAGTCCATAATTTATAAAAATTTGTAATTTTGTCCCAAATGTTTAGAAATTCATGGTTTTAGTCCAAAAATTTATATTTTGACATTATAGCCCAGTTTTGCAGAAAATCGCATTTTCAGCCCCTTGTTTGTAAAATTTGAAACTTTCGGCCCAATTTTGATAAAAGTTACATTTTTGGTCCAATTTAGAAATAAATGTTATTTTCACCCTTAAATTTGGTTTATTCACATTTATGACTCAAACTTTGGTCAAATAACATTTTTAATCCCAAAACTTTCAATTTTTTCGCAAATTTGGGCATAAAACAGTGAGGCCCAAATGTTTGGCCCATCAAGCTAAAGTTTACATTTTTGCCCCTTTAGAAAGCATGTTTATCATAAAAATCCATTTTTATACAAGTATGACCTGTTTGATCCTTATAAAAACATATATGCCGCTTTTTGCCCTTATCTTTTGTTTTCTTGACAATTTTTGACCCTTAACATGGTTTTCTTGCCTTAAATTTTTATATCTTCAACATAAAAACACTTTTAACTTGATAATATGATGTGTAGGGTGTCTTAGTTCATAGATCTTAACTCCATGTTACTTATGATGTCGAGATTTGTTAAGATCTAACACATTTTTACATAATAAACTAAGAAATCACACAAGACATGCATATAACACATAGATCTACACATTTTACTTGTATTCTCCCCCAAAAATCATATAAAAACCGAAAACAAGGGGGTATGAACTCACCTTTGCTTTGATGTTTCGGTTTTAAAGAAGAAGTGGAAGAAGTTGATGAGATTCTTGGCTCTAGCAAGCTCATTGAGTAGATTTCGAGCTTAAGAAGTTTCCAAGAGTGTGATCATGGAATAAAGCTATGTAAGAAGGAGTTTTTCATGTTAAAATGAAAGGAGATGTTTGTGTTTGATAATAACTTACCAAAGATTGGAAATACTTGATGAAGATCCTTAGAACTCAAGCAAAATTTCGAGATCTTGGAGGAAGGAGGATGATCTTGGAGAGTGTTTGGAGAGGATTTGAAAGAGTGTGTGTGTGTGTGTGTGTGTGTGTTTTGCCTCTCGGCCGTGAGTAGAAGAAGAGAGGAAAGAGAAGAGTGTGCATGGATATATGGGACTTTTCTAGATGTATGTGATTCATTAAGCTTGGTTATCCTTTAAACAAAAGTGATGTGTCATGGTTTGGATTAATTAGTCATTTCTCCCTTTTTTTACTCATGGGCCGAGAATTAAATTAAGAAGGAGAAGATGAATTATTTTTAGCCCAATCTTGATTCTTACTCGAAATCATGAGGCCCGTAGAGACGTTTTCGGCCCATTGGGCTTTTAGGGTAGTTTACGGCCCAAAATGGCATAAAAGAATGGATTTATGGATTACTAGGGTTAATTGGATTAGTTATGGCCCAATAAGGCCCATTAGGGTTAGAATGAATCATTCTAGGCCCAAATGGTCCAAAATATTATAGATTTGTGGATTGGGTCCATTTAGAGTCCAAATAGGGTTTCCAAGCCCAAAATAGTTGAATTGAATGCTTATTGGTCCATTAGGCCCAATAAGAAAATCCTAATCCAATATGGACTTAACCCGAGATTCTTAGGGTTTTCAGACTCTTTGTTGAACATGAGAGGTGAATTTAAATGAGTACTGAGTGATATTTACTTAGAGTATATGTTTTACAATGGTTGAATGATTACACAAGAATAGAATTTCCTAGCTAAAATGCTAGTTGTGACACCCTTCCATGGCTAGGACCCACCCCTCAAGACCTAACATCCAAAAAGACCAAAAGTTGGACTTATAGGATTACGCCAAGCGTACTTATCCTCTACGCACCGCGTAGAGTCTTTTGATGGGAAACGAGGCCAAACCAAGCTATGCGCTGCGTAGCTAAGATTATGCTCTACATAATCTTGCTGTTTGCCAACTTTCTTATTAAGACCTTAATGCTTTAAGACCAAACATCCAACTCTCAGATATGAACCTCATGGACGTCTTAAATGATAAAGTCACAACCTTTATGCCGTTGCATGGATACAAGGAGTATAAAACCAAACCCTAAGTCTAAGTCATGACCCAAAAGCTCAAAAGATCAAGCATGGCTGAATGGTAGTGACCAAGATCCCATTTTTATGGTTCACAAAGCTCAATAATGAAGAGAGACGCTCCTCATGAGGTCTAGAGTTGCTCAAACTCCCCAGATCCAAGGTTAAGGGACAAAAACTCATACAAATTCACAACAAACTAGATCTAAGAAAAGGATCGGCAAGGTTTAGACTTTATACCTTCTGGAAGATGTTGAAGAAGATTAACGTATGGATCTACAAGCTATGGACTCCAAGCACACCTTCCAAGATCTCATTCTTCACTAAAAATATCACTTCAAGATTCAAGGACCACACCAAGGGCTAGGGTTTCAAAAGTAGAGAAGGAAAGGGTGGAGGCTGAGAATGGGGAGGCTCTGCATAACCCAAAGTTACGCCCTGCATAGGGCGTAAACTGCCCGCATATACATAATGACTTACGCCCTGCGTAATTCGTTATGTACGACCCGAGTAACCTTAAATCTTCACAAATTAAACTTAAATAACTTAAGGAAATGTACTTGGGAACTAGGTGTTACAATTCTCCCCCACTTGAATCAGACTTCGCCCTCGAAGTCCACTGCTGCAAATAAGTCCGGGTAATGCCCCCTCATCTCCTCCTCGGGCTCCCACGTCCACTCTAAACCCTTCCGATGTTGCCATTGCACTTTCACCAGGTTCACCATTTTTTTGTGCATGGTCTTTGTCTTTCTCTCGAGAATTGCAATCGGTCTATCTACATGTTCAGGCGCTCATCAAACTGAATGTCATCCAAGGGAACCACTGCCAAATCATCTACTAAACAATTCTTCAACTGAGAGATGTGGAAAGTGTTGTGGATCTGACTGAGCTTATCCGATAGGTCCAAGTGATATGCAACATTGCCTACTCGGGCAATAATTGGTCCAACAAACAGGGGGCCTAACTTGCCCCACATCCGGAATCAAATGACACCTTTCCAAGGTGACACCTTCAAAAGCACCAGATCTCCCACCTAGAACTCGAGATTCGATCTTCACTGATTAGCATAGCTCTTCTGGCGAACCTACGCGGTTCGCAATTGATTGCGCACCTGATGTATCAACTCGGTGGTCTTGAGTACTACCTCAGTACTCCCCAAAACCGATGCCCGACCTCGCCCCAACAAACCAGGGTTTGGCATCTCCTCCCATAAAGCATCTCGAAGGGTGGTCGATCGCTACTGACGTGGTATCTATTGTTGTAGGAGAAGTCGGCCAGTGGAAGATAAGTATCCCAAATCCCACTAAAATCTAGCACACACGCCTTGAGCATATCTTCGAGCGTCTGAATTGTCCCCTAACTCTGTACATCGGTTTGGGGGTGGTATGGTGTGCTGAAATGCAACTGAGTACCCAAATCCTCATGAAATTTCCTCCAAAACCTGGAGGTGAAACGAACATCGCGATCTGAAACCACCAAAACTGGCACCCCATGCCAAACCACCACCTCCCTGATGCAAATGTCATCCAATTTCTTGGTGGAAATTCTCTCGGCAATAGGTATAAAATGAGCACTCTTTGTCAATCTATCCACGATGAGCCAAATAGAATCAACCCCATGTATCATCCTCGGAAACTTTGTGATAAAATCCATGGCGATCTCATCTCATTTCCACATGAGAGTAGGTAATGACTGCATCTTGTCTTGGGGTCTCTGATGTTCGGCTTTGACTTTTTGGCAAGTCAAACACCGTTCCACAAACCATGCTACCTCCCTCTTCATACATGGCTACCAATAATCCAACCTCAAGTCTCTGTACATCTTCATAGCTCTCAGATGTATTGAAAACATTGATTTATGAGCCTCTTCCAATAATGTCTATCTAAACCCACCAGTAACTGGAACCCAAACCGTGACACAATGAGTCAATACCCGCGATTATCCCTGATAAACAATGGAATCTGACCCCTAATCCTCTCTTCCTTCCAAGTTTCTTTCTTCAACCCTTCCACTTGCGCCTTCTTGATCAATTCCAACAGTGGCAAGAAAATAACCATCCTCAGACATATATCTCCAATAGGTGCATTCACTGCCTTGCGGCTTAAGGCATCGGCCACAACATTGGCCTTCCCAGGGTGATACAAAATCTCACAGTCATAATCCTTCACCACATCCAACCACCTCCACTATCTCATATTCAGATTCGACTAGTCTATCAGATATCTTAGGCTCTTTTGGTCAGTGTAAATAGTGCACCTAACCCCATATAAGTAATGTCTCCATATCTTGAGGGTGAAAACCACAAGCCCCAACTCCAAATCGTATGTAGGGTAATTCGTCTCATGAGGCTTTAGCTACCTCGAAGCGTAAGAAATCACGTGACCTCTCTGCATGAGTATAACTCCCAGTCCCGAGATAGACGCGTCACAATAAACCACAAAGTCACCCATACCCTCAGGAAGAGTGAAAATTGGGGCCTCGCATAATATTTGTCTCAGTGTCTCAACGGTTGCATGCTGATCAGGCCCCCATCGAAAAGTGACATTCTTCTTCGAAAAATGGGTCAATGGTATAGCGATCTTGGAGAAATCCTGGATAAACCTCCAATAATAAACCGCCATACCAAAAAAACTCTGAATCTCAGATGGCATCCGCGGAATCTCCCACCTCATCATCGCCTCAATCTTGGCCGGATCGACCAATATACCCTTCTGGTTGACGATGTGCCCCATGAACTAGACCTTACGCAACCATAACTCGCATTTATAGAATTTGGCATACAACCTCTCCCTCCTCAGGATCTCTAAAACCTCTCGCAAGTGCTCCTCGTGTTGCTCCTTGGTCTTTGAGTAGACCAGAATATCATCGATACACTTAATCACCGACCGATCCAACATCGGTCTGCATACTCGATTCATGAGATCCATGAATGTTGTTGGTGAATTGGTGATCCCGAATGGCATCACCACGAGCTAGTAATAACCATAACGAGTTCTTAAGGCCATCTTCTGCACATCCTCCTCTCTGACCCTCATCTAATGATAACCGGACTGCAAATCAATCTTGGAGAACCAATATGCACCCTGAAGCTTGTCAAATAAGTCATCAATCCTCGGGAGTGGGTAACTGTTCTTCATCATTAGCTTATTCAACTCATTATAGTCAATGCACATCTTGTGCATGTTGTCCTTATTTTTCATGACAGTATCGGTGCTCCCCATGGCGAGCTACTCAGTCTGATAAATCCTTTGTCTAGAAACTCCCAAAGCTGCATAGACAACTCCTGCATCTCTTCATGTACTAATCGATATGGTGCTTTGGATATCGGAGCCGCACTGGGAACTAAATCAATCCGGAACTCAACCTGCCTCTCGGGAGAAACTCCAGGAAAATCCTCTAAAAATACATCAGGAAAATCCTGAACGATGGGCACATCAATCACGATCTCCGTGCCCGTAACTCGAGTATCTTCCACATAGGCGAAAAATCCAGAACAACCCTGCTAAACAGAGAGTCGGTCCACGCTGAGCACCCTCGCCATGTATAACTAGTTCTCCCCTACTTGGGGTTCGAACTCTCACTAACTGGTGCTCACGGTCAATCATGTCCCCATTAGGACCCAACCAATCCATCCCTATGGTAACCTTCAACCCTCGCTGAGGAATAGGAACCAAATCAATAGAGTATCTCTCACTGGACATTTTCATAACACATTCTAGAAGAACCCTTGAAGCACTCACATAACGATCATATGCAATCTCTACCTCCAATGGATAATCCAGAATCCCAAGAGCATCGCTAAACTTCTTACTTAGCGCAAGAGATACAAAAGATCGGGTAGCACCTGAATCAAACAGAACATGAGCCGTCATACCCTTGACTAAGAAAGTCCTTATACACGATTAATAAAATATAAGCATAAATAAGGAAAACACTAAAAGATATGGTAAAGATACGTATCGGTAACCACATCTGGTGTTGCTCGAGCCTCATCGATAGTCATCTGGAATGCCCTGATCTTCACCACAGGTGCCTCCACCTTGCCCTGACGGCTATCAGTAATCCTAAAAGTGGCTGGCGTAGGCGCCACCACTGGCCCCCTCGTCAGCCTCCGATAATCGGTGTTGGTGGTGTTATGTTGTGTTTACATTGTTTGGCCGGAAAAACCCGTCACCACCACCGTGAAGTGGTGGCTGCCACCTCAATGCCGCCATTCTGCCGCTACCAGCCGCCACCTTGGGTGGCTGTGTGCTCTTACTTGTGATTGGACTGTTATTTGGGATGCTTTTTATTTATTTTGGTCTAGAATCATAACCACCACCACCACGAGGTGGTGGCTGCCGCCGTGAGCCGCCGTCGACCACCACCGCCCGAGGTGGCAGTGGGTGGTGCCCGACCTAGTGAAACCCTAATTTGATCTAAAACTTAACCATTAGACTAATTGGCATGTGCTTGGGTTAGAAACCCTAATTAGGGTTTAGAAAACCCTAATCTTGGAGATTTTAGTTTGGACTTGTCGGGACCTGCGTTTTGGACCATTGGATTGAAGTTATGACTTATGCCCGATCACATTGTATGATTGGCCTAGTGGGGTGATGGACTTAATGGATTAAGTCCTTAATGGGTTAAGTAAGAACACTTAACCCTAATCGTCGTTTTATGTGAAAAACCCTGATTATGTTTGGGCTTCAAGTTGGGCCTTCTTTTAGGATTAGGTGTTTGGGTTCTTGTTGAGCCATCTGAGAACAAGTATATGGACTAGGATATTCGGATGGGCTTTAAGGTAAGGCCCATGTGAGGGGTTTGGGCCAATTTGGAAAATTGGGCCATAAGTGGGCCATAATTGAGCCTTGATGATTATGAGATATTAGACCATCGGAATGCCAAGTGTTTGGACTAGAATAAATGGTTGAGCCTTAATTTAAGACCATGTAGAGGTTTGGTCCCAATTTGGAAAATTGGGCCATATGTTGGGCCTTGGTTGATTATTTGGCTTTTGGGCCTTCAGAGTGTGAGTTTGGGCCTTGGTTTTGAACCAAGCTAGGTTAGGGGTAAAATGGTCCTTTTACCCCAAGTGTGGATTTATGGCTATGCATTGAAACCCAAATGGTTAATTGGGTTTTGTCGTGATGATTGACAGTTTGGGGATCGGTCAGCCAACATCCAGAAATTTATTCGCGGGACTTTGGCAGTGTAAGGTGTGTCTCCTCGCCATACCAATGGGTCTAAGGCACCAAGGCCGACCCATTACGTGTTATGTGGTATGCTAGTTGATTATGTGGTATGTGATATGCTAGTTTTCTTTGTGATGCTTGCATGGAAGACCTCGGGGGAGCCCGTGGCACTTGGATGTCAGACCATGTGGGGGTGCCCATGGCATTCCAAGTAAAGACTATGGGGGTGCCCATGACACTTGGTTGTCAGACCATGGGGGTGCCCATGGCACTTGGTTGTCAGACCATGTGGGGTTGCCCATGGCATTCCAAGTAAGACCATGGGGGTGCCCATGGCACATAGGTATAAGACCTTGGGGGAGCCCACGACATCCTGGAATAAGACCCTAGAGGGAGTCCACGACATCCTTATATGTTTATATGCATGGCTTATGTGATTGATATGGTTTATTTGGTTATGTGGATTATGTGGGGTATGTTATGGGGAACTCACTAAGCTTCGTGCTTACAGTTTTGTTTATGGTTTCAGGTATCATTGGTTTGGAAATGAAGGGCCCGACTTGATCGCAGCGCACACACCCGTGTTTTCCGCATTATGTGATTTTGGGATGTAACTCTGATAAATGTTTTAATTAAGCAATGTTTTTCAATGGTTGGATTAAGTCACATTTGTGTTTGACTATAATGAAAAATGAAATTTTTACCCTCGATTTTTGGGTCGTTACAGTAGTGGAAATATATCAATGCTCCATGGGGGAAATCCCTACTGAAGTGGCCCTTCTGGCCGCATCGGAAACAACTTCCTTCATTCTCTCAACATCCACCCTCATGATTCTTCCCATACTTGGCACAACGACCCCGACCTGTTGTCCCCTCGGTCTCATGTCAGTGCTCTTGGGCCTCTTAGCCTGACCCTCTGATGATGGTGACTGAACTGACCTTTGCTTCCCCAAAAGATCCAAATCAATTTCCCTCTCCCTGGCTCTAGCAATCATATCTTTCAGGGTTTTGCACCCCGATAAACTCACAACTCACGGATATCATCCCTCAACATGTTGTAACATCCCAAAAATTTTAGATAAAAATTCCATTTTTAATTCATTCCAAAACATCTAATAATCATTTCAAAACAACCAAGTGTGTATCATAGTGAAATAATATCAGAGCACAAAATCCCAAAATCACATAATGCGGAAAACATGGGCGGATGCGGTGCGATCAAGTCAGTCCCTTCCCTTTCGAGCTGGAAGTACCCGGAACATAAACTGAAAACCGTAAGCACAAATGAAACATTCTAGTAAAGAGGTATTTTCAACCTAAGTAAGAAGAATTATTGCATTTTATCCCTTGTGCAGGAGAAAGCTTGTAAAATGGCCCATAGTGGCATTTTTGTAATTTTGTGGCAAGCTCACGTACGCTGGGCGTACCTAGCGTACGCGGGGCATACATGTTTGATTCATAAAACCTATTTTTTAGGGTTTAGACCCTATTTAAACATCCTTAAGTCCCTAACCTACCCTATTTCGTAAGCCTACAACTTGCCTTCGTCCCCAAACAAACCCTAATCCACTCTTGAGCTTTGAGTGTGTGTGTGTCTGTGTGTTTTGGTTACCTTGAAGGAGATAGGAAGAAGAGAAGATCATCTTGGAGGAGTACGACTCTTTGGATCCAGAATCTCATCACCAATTTTCATCACTTAGAGGTAAAAAGCTTTGAACTTGATGAAGCTATGCATAGATCTAAGTTAGCCATGAAGCTTGTGTCCTTTTGGTCCTATTAGTTGGGTATTTTGAGTATGAGCTACTCCAATCTATTTAAGTTGTCCTTTAAAACGTTTTGAGGTGTTTAAAAGCATAAAAATATGGTCTTGATCATTTCTTCCCTTCCATGCATGTACAAGTTCTTAATGGGTTAAGTAGTTATGGTTTTTTTTTTTTGTGTTGAGCACTTATTGGTCATGCAAGACCATAAAGTTGGAAACTTTATGGTCAAAGACGACATTTGTCGCTTGGATATGACTTTGGACGTATGGACTTGATGTATTAAGCTCTTAATGAGACATGGGGCTGGCCAGGTGTGTATGTTGGGCGTACCAAATGGTACGCTACTTAAGGTCTCGACTTCTGAGTCAACCGAAGTATGCCCCGCATACAGATGAGTACGCCCAACGTACTCGGCTGGGTTGAATCGGTTAGTTTGTTGACTTTGACCTTTGACCAAGTTTGACCTAAGGGTATTTTAGGTAATTTGAGTGGCATTTGAGATTGGTCATTATTTGGTGTTTAGGTGACCAGTTGAGTTGTCATTCGGAGCTGTTTTCTGTCAGAGACCTTTTCAGACTGAGAGGTGAGTTTTCCCTCACTGTACTCTGTAACATCTCAAAAATCATGACAAAAAAATTTTCATTTTTATTTATTAAAATAACCATAATTATCAAAATCATTTCATTCTAAAACATAATTCATAGTATCAAATCAGAGTATCACATCAAAACTCATATCAATATATCAGAGTAAAAACATCCCAGGCTAAACAAAATGGTGTGTGCACTGCAGTCATCTCGAGCTCTTCCCCTTGCTACCGGAAGTACCTGAAACCAAAACTGAAAATTATAAGCACGAAGCTTAGTGAGCCTCCCCAAACTACCACATACCATACACATACTCATTCTACTAGGAGATACGAGCCCCACCCACACTCAAGGAGATACGGGGCCCGCCCACACTCGCCTAATCTAGGAGATACGGGCCCTGCCCACACTACGTTGTCTACGAGATACGGGCCCCGCCCAAACTCGTCTATCTACGAGATACGGCCCCGCCCACACTCATCTACTATGAGATACGGGCCCCGCCCACACTCAGCTACTAAACATACATACAAGTATCACACAGACAACAAGTATAATCAAACCTATCAATCAGTCCTATATCCATACTCAAATAATGCTATGAGATACGTGCCCCACCCACACTCAGCTATCTATGAGTTTGGATTTGTCACAAACCTTGTCTTGTGATTATGGTTATGACAAATTCACATGGATAGGAACACATACACTATAAAATCTAAGTGGAAAAAGGTTTCTCTCCTTCATGAAAATGATTGTGAGGAAATGCATTCACTAGTAGATTTTAGAGTTAGCATATGTGATATTTGCGTTCTCGAATTTGAATATGATTACGACATCCCTTTTCATAGTTCGAATTGTGAGAAATGGCAAATAGTTTGAACATTCAGACTTATTGCTTTAAGTTCTGAAAGGTTTAAACACACACTTGTACTATCTAATGAATGGTGTATGAGCTTGAGAAGTCTAGATAAAGACTTATCGAAGCACCGTGTATCAGAAATCTGAACTTTGGTATGAAAGTCAATATGTATTGATTTCTAGAAGTCCAGCTGATTTCTGGATACATGTTAAAGCTAGTGGGAGCATAAGTGTTATGCTAGTAAGGACATAATTATTGTGGTAGTGGGAGCATAATCATTATGATAGGTGTTGCCGAGTTAGCAATGTTATTTATAGGAAACAAAGTTTGGATTTGTAAAGTTGTAGAGTTTGAAAAGTTGTTTTGCTATAGTAAGGGAGATGATATTTATACTTTATTTCGAATCTAAAAGTTTAGATTGAAGTATTAATCGAACTTAGTCATGAGTATATATGAATAACAAGTTGAAATGTTTCAACGTTGGAAATTCCATATATATAAATATTATAACAAGAGATTTGTAAAGTATCGTATCTTTATTGGGAATCGTATCCCATATGCTTCGAGTATAGGATCGATTACATATGTTATAATATTCGCCTGCTCTGATTTTCCAAATGCCTAGGGCATTAAGAGGGAAAAAGGACCAGAACTTGATATGACTAAAATTATTAAACAACTGTCGAGGACAATCTAAGGTTTACCGAAGATTGGTTGCTTGTGGACAGTTGGAAGTATAGTAATGGATGAACCATGTTGATATGATTATGAATATATAGGATTCTATTTAGAATGGATAATCATATGGAAATTATGGAAATGTTTCCATAATGAGAGTTGGATATTAAGAATCTATGTGTAAGTTAGAAACTTTTATGCGAGAAGGGTGTTCAAGGAACGTACCTTGAATGTGAGACTTCATCTCCATGGAATTGTTCTGTAACAAATCTGCAGTGGAATGTTTTGTAATATTATTGGCAAAGTCTCTGTAACTTTGGTGCCTTGACATTACAAAAGGAATATTGCATGGAAGTTTAGATCTAACAAAATTCTAATAGTGACAAGAATTTGGTATTCTTACACTTGCGATAAGGATTTGGAATTGTGAAATGAGCATCATTGGAAATGTGTTCAATGGATTTATTTCACAAAGCAAGGACCATAGGTAAACATAGTGTGCATGCTTGGAGCATGGGATAACTATTGTTTCAATTCAAGTATTAAGTTGATTAGTCAAAACTTTATACAATGAATAATGTGTAATCAATATGGTGATTAAATAATAAGTGTTTTATTTATACTCAAAAGTTTGAGGCCATATTGGATTAGGTTATTCTTGTGTTTCACTTCGCATGTTTGACTTCCCGAATAATAAGATTATTCAAACATCCACAGTCAATCATACTTTGGAAGTAAGTAATGAGGTAAGAATGTCATGAATCCAACTGTAGATTGTCTAAGTGTTTAGACATAGCACAAGTTTGCTGCAGTGTTCATGAGTACTCCTGAAATAAGAATTTGAGTATTGGATTAAACCCACGCTCACTTGAATCACTTCATGGATTTTATCACGAGTGATTGTGAGACGATAATATCTTATATTCTTGAAATGGAGACATATGAGTTGTTGTTTACGAGTCAGTTGCGCATTGATAATACGTAAACACATCAGTAACTTTATGTTATAAAACGTATTGTTGTGTGTAATTTGATGAGTAAATAGTACAAGCATATGAGTCAAAGTTTATCCATTCCTTTAACCCAAAGTGGGATAAAAGTGATATATGTGGGCCCCCTCAATGATTTAGTGATGACACCCTAAGCGCTTGGCCAAGCCTGGACTGATTTGATTTGTTCAATTAGTCAGTCATCATAAATCGGAAATCGGGAAACAGAACTTGGACAGAGAGAATGATTATAATCCATGTCTCATGTCTATAGGATATCTTGTAGAACGGAAGAATATTTGATCCCTTATCTTAAGGACGCGTTACTGATAAAATCAAAGTTTGACAACGGCTTTTAAGAGCTACGATTGCTAATCGGATTTGAAATCACATTGACAGTTATAGTTATTAGACTTATCCAAGTGGGAGACTGTTGGATTAGGTGTTTAAGCCCATAACTATAATTGGTATGTACTTGACCCGAGAGTAGCATGGTCCTTTTGGGTTGCCTTCACCATAGCAATTTGATAGGATGGATTTTTTAGAAAGAGGTTATTTGTGATTTATTGATATATTATATGAATAATATATTAATTGAGAAATCGTATTATTTAATTGGTATTGATCAAGAATTAATTTGGAATTAATTTAGTGATCAAAAGAGACTGATTAAATTTACAGAGACTGATTAGGTAAATCAATAATACTTATAGTTTGGGCTAATGATCCATGTTGATTAGGGATGGACTAAATCTATATGAGAGTCCATGAAGGTTTAGTCCAAATGTCCTATCAAATGTGAAGAGTCCATGATGAATTAGGGTTTACAAGATTAAACCCTAGGAATTCCACACTATCAAAATAACCCCTAAGCACCCTAAAATTGGCCAAGACTTCTAAGAAGAAACCCTAGCCGTTTTTGGTGCTTCCTAGCCTCACTCTCATAATCCTCCTTTTGTTTTTTGGTGTTTGTGACTTATTAGAAGTATCACATTTGAGGTACTAAGCTCTTGAAAGGCCAAGAACTACAAGCTACAACTAAGAGATATTCATCAAACTAGATTTTATGTTGTAAATCTCCAATTGTATGCTAGTTAGGGTTCATGCTTTGGATGAAATGAAATTGCATGTATAACTTGAGAAAACTTAGATCCAAAGCATTAGGGGTTGTATGTGCACCATAGGATTGTTATAGTGCTCAAAACCCATCAGCATAGGTACGAAACCTTTCTTAGAATCTTGCATCTTGAATTTCTTCAAGATCTTATCTAAGTATGTACTTTGGCTTAATCCAATTAGTCTTTTAGATCTATCTCTATAAATCTTTACAACAAGTATGTACGTTGTGTCTCCCAAGTCCTTCATACAAAAACATTTCAAAAGCATATTTTCATGCCGAGTACATATCATGACATATATGATCGATCTTATAGTATAAACATATGGAACTCGACTCATCATTTCATGTTCTTCACTAGAATTGGGACACCGAGTCTTAGTCACTGTCATGCCATGTTGCATGGCTCATCTTCACTTCTTAAGAATCCATACTCTTTGAAATCACTAAATCATAGATTCCAACTACGATAAGAAACACCCCCCCCCCCCCCCCCCCATGGAAATGAAAACCATCATAACAAAATGACTCATATTCCACGGTTCCATTCTTTCGTGGCAACAAAACATGATTTTTTTCCCATCAAAATGCTCCATTCCATTCACTTCTTGATTACTACATACAAACGCTACTTAAAGCTTGAAATTTAGGGACAAAATAGTTAAGTGACTGAACAAGTCCTTTGTTCGATGATTAAAATAACGGTTAACATTGTTTTTAAAAAATAATGTATAACTTATAAACATTATGTTAAATTTAAACTTTTTTCTAAAACATTTCCAAACCAAGGATTATTACAAAACTTGTTTTTAAAATAGTATAATGTCAAGGAAATAACATCGACAAAGTTTTTCACTAGAAAAAAAAAAAAAAAAAAATCTTGGTCGCCCCTGACAAGTAGAACCCAAACCCGATTGAAATCAAAGATATCGAACGAAAAGCTTATATTTGACCCGGATTGTTTCTGTCCAAATCCCCAAATCGGACTCAGTTTTAGATTAGTCGGCGAAACCCTAACCGAGGCTCGTGCCAGAGCAGAGGAGAGATTCAGGCTTCCGACTTCCTTCCGGCTTCTTCTGCTTTGAGCTTAAGGTGCGATTTCGAAATCTATCTCGTGACTTCTTCTGTGATTTCTCTTATCTTTGCTCGTAATTGATTTGAGATTTGTGTTATTTTGTGTATTTTTTTTTTATGAATCTCTGCTGCTAGTGACGATGAAAACATCAGGCTGTTGATATATTTATGCTTCATTTTGTGCTATATTTGCTTATTTTGTTTGACATTCATAAAAGTTTATGTATTTGCAGCTTAAAAAAAGCTTTATATGTCTTTGAAGTTTCTATTAAATTATTTTGCTTCTTAAGCTTAATGTGTTTAAGTGTTGAGTTTCTTCATTTGTGTGGTTTTAATTGGTTGTGAAATTCCTGCAATTTAATATACGTATGAAGTATGCATTTTATGTGGCTCTTTTGTATCTCCATAGCCACTAGGGTTCACGAGGCACCTAATTATGGTTTCTGGTGGGCAAGGCCTTTAGGCAACATGCTTCTTATAAGAAACCACTATTAAAACAACCAGAAATCTACGTGAGATAAGCTCTTAAATTCTGTGAAAATGACAGCAAATAATAGAACAGGAAGTTCACCAAGTGTTTGGCTAACTCAGCAAATTGGTGCACACTACAAAGAATTTGGTATCCACATTTCTGAATCATGAATCATGATAATCCAAAGTTAAGAATGTGGATCATGAATGTCCACTAGCTACAAAGTGCTGCAATAGTACATGTGTTTTGTCTTCCATGGAATTTTAAAATGAACACTTTTGATTTTGACATTCACCATTTATATTTATACTTTATATTAAATAGTTATGCCTCTCCACTTAGTAAGTAATGGTAACATGCTTTGACACCAATTGCATTGTAGTTGTCATTCCATTTACTACTTCTTCCACAATTTGAATTGAATGAAACTATACTAGTATCTAACTGTAACATTGAATTGCTGAAACCAAAACCTAATTCCAGATAAACTAATGGAAAGGGAGACTTATATATCACCATAAGTGAAGGAACTGATACTATTTAACTAACAAGTAATGTGTAATTGTGTATGTCTGATTGTTTGTAGTTGGAGATGATCTGCTGATATGAGTAGATTATCCTTTAGGCCAAGGCCCCTTGACATTCACAAGAAGCTTCCCATTGTAAAATCTATAAAAGATTTTGAAGATGATGATACCCCAACATCTACACGTACACAGATGCTTCGCCTTGTTGCTGAAGCTGATAATGATACCCAGGTTCTTGTTAACATTTGTTTTTTCTGTATATGTCTTTTTCTTTTTGTCAGTTTGAGTTTCTTTTAGGTTCAAATTTGATTTTTATAATATCTTTAGGTACACCAAGTTGCTAGTAAGAAAACAGTTTCTGAAATACCAACTCCTGAGTATGTTATAGTGGATACATATGAAAGAGATTATTCTCCCACATTCAATCAACCAGCATCTTACCTACGTGCAAGGGGAGGTCTATAAAATACCAAACTGTTAATTTTTAATTATATTCTCCATTAATATATTCATGTTAATAATAAAATCATAATATTTCCAGCACGAGCTGAACTTGGAGACTTTGTTGAGTATGATCTTGACAATGAAGATGAAGATTGGCTTCAAGAATTCAACAAAGAAAGATTGATCCTTCCAGCTGAAAAGTACAACTCCTTTTATGCTTCTTCTTCTCTTACACATAGTTTAACGTTAAATTTCTTTTTTTTTTGGTAGATTTGAGACTATTATATTTAAGTTAGAGGTGTTGGATCATAAGGCTCGTGAAAGAGCAGGAGTTATAACTCCTACACTTGGCTCACCTATACCTGTACTTTTGACATTTGATGCTGCAGTTGAGGTATTTTTCATTTTTAGTATTATTATGATATTATCACAATCTATATAAATCTTATGTTTTTTTTTTGCAATTTGCACACTCATATCTTGACTTTTATATATTTGTAAGGCCCTTCAAGCTCTTTCCATACAGTATGGGGTATTCCAGTCAATTTACAGTTACTGGAAAGAAAAGGTATCTTATTTTTTAACAATGAGTACTCTTGGTTTTATGCTTTTTAATTTTTGCTTACAAATTTGTTCCTTTTTTTTATCAGCGTGAAAGATGGCTTAAACCTGTTCTACGCCGCCTGCAGGTTAGTTTCCTTTTTCAAATGACCATTTTGCCCCTGAATGGTAAAAAAAACTTTTTTTTTTTTTTCCTTTTTGTTGTTATTACAGCCACCTCCTCCGGTTAATGACACGAACCCATACAATGTATTTAGACCAAGGGAGAAAGCTCACAGACTTCATACAAGAAGGGTAAGTCTGTCAATTCTTCATATGTTTACATAATCTAAGCTATTAAAAAATGTTTATATATTTTCAGATGCAAAGAAGAGAAAACAATGTCCAATCATTTGAAAAGCTTCGCCAGGTCAGCTTTTTCACCCATATATTTTTCCCATCCTATCTTCTTGTTCTTATCTTACATTTTATTTGTCAATCAGGTGAGACGCAATCTTGATCAAGCCAAAAACTTACTAGAAGCTTTAATCAAGGTACCCTCACACACACACACACACATTTCTTTTTATTTTTTTTATTTTTTTATTTTTGGTAGTGATACTGACTAGATGAAGAATGTGTGCAACAGAGAGAGGAGAAAAAGAGAGATGTAATGGAAAGTGAAGTGAGCTTGCAAAGGATACAAATGAAATACAAGGTAAGTTATAATGGAATGAATGTCTTTATTAACTTTTTATGATATTAATATATAATAGACTTATTATGGATTTATTTATTTTTTCAGAATGAAACAGAGCTTCTAGAAGACAGTTTAGCACTTCCTGAAATGCCATCTTTCCCTCAACAGTCTAAATTTGTTTCAAGTGAAGATGAATATTTGGAATCTGATGATTTCCCACTCCACAACAACAACAACAACAACAACCGAATTCGTTTTCAGCCTCATGGTTTAATGGACACACCAAGGGTGATTATGCCTTCTGGAGTAGGAAGCATGAAGAGAGATATAAGAAGAAGACCTGTTCCATATTCTTGGCTACATAAATTGGTACATCTTTTTTCATACAAAATATATTTTCTACTTATTTTAATTATCAATTTTTGGAATGTGTACAGGATCCGGTTGAGCCATTGTTGCTATTTACAAAACCTTTAGTGGCAGAGAAGTTGGCGGCCGTAGGGATAGTGCCGCCGCCGCCACCATCCGGTGGCGGCGGTGGTGGTGGTCACAATTTCCGTGGGAGGATTGGGAGAGGGGGGAGGATAGTATTTGATAGGTGGAATCCACTTATGCATACCCCAATTGAGTGTGGTGGTGATTCCCTCCTTTATATGCCTCCTAAACCTCGATCATCAACACATAATTCATCTTTTCAGTGAGATCAAAATCAGTGTTGTATTTTCTTTTGTGTTCAACTCAAGCTCGACACTATTTATTTTGTACATACAAGGAAATAGTTGCAACAAAATGTAGCTTCTAATCTCCCTCTCTAGGTGTGGTTTTAATATTGATTTTAACAAAAACTGATTTGGCTAAATAGGATTAAGAAACCTCAAGGGTTTAAGCTAAAAAATTGGACAGAATGTGTTTAAGTGATTGGTGTTAAAAAGAATTGCATGCTCAAAAGAGTTGTACTATGTGCAGTAAAACAACCGATATGAGAATATCATGTTGAATGAATATGCTGGACTATTTTATTATTTCTAACGTGATTTTTGCCAAGAACAATACAAAATGTGATTGTTAACCAAATTCAGATTTAATAAAAAATAATAATAAAATAAAGCGATGATAGAAAAATAGTGAAACAGAGTGCTACAAAATGTAAATGACGATTATTCCTCAAAATAAGCAAATGAAATGATAATCCTAAATGTATATAAAAACATTACAAATATACATGTCAAAAGAGCATGTCGAATATGTGTAATCTATTTTAGAATGCAATTCTACATGATATAAGTCTTATCGAATATGTCCAATCATATAACAACATTATAGAATATACTGTAAGAAAAAAAAAAAAACTAAATCATTAGAAGATCCAAATTGAATGCTTCTATCCTATGTGCATAATATGATATAGTGACGAAGACGATACAACAATGAGAATCCCAATGAGTCCAAATTTCCCACATTCACTTAAAACTCCATTAATAGCCCGATATGATGCGATCGGAACAATCAAAGTTTAACCCGACCAACATCCTAAAAAACAAATTGATCCAAAAGCTATAAACCAAATAGATGAGCCGATCAAAATCTAAAGTGAAAATCATACTATTTAAATACTTGAAATATATAATTCCCTTTTTTTTAATCATAAATGTCATTTGACTTTTGAGGTTTTTAACGGGATGCAGGAAAAACCCACCAACATAAAAATAGTAGTATACTTTGCCTTGCTGCCACTGTTGAAAGTTTTGATCATTTTATCACTTTTTGTATGACAATTTTCCCTTGATATTTCAAATATTGAAACTGCCACCATCATAAAAATAGCATGTGCTTTTATCCATGTACTAAGGCATCATTATTTCACTACAAATAGAGAAACTCAAAACAGAACGAAAAAATCTAAAGAACAAAAACAACAGAAAGATGGAGCAGTGAGAAATGGACATGGCATAATGTGATTGGATAGATTTCTTAAATCACTATGACTTAGTGCAATGACAAAAAAAAAGCCTTGGATCCTTAGTCAAACTAACTTTCAACATAGAGTGGCCTCATTGGATAGATTTATTAAATCATACTGACTTATATTATCGGCCCTGAGGGGCGGTCCAATTAGACTATAGGCTCGGGACAGCGGTCCAAACATTCTGTAGGCATTGTGAGGCGGTACCGGCAGACTGAATGATCATGTATGCATGCATTGTATGTGTATTGTTGTGTGTAGTATTTTGGGGGAACTCACTACGCTTTGACTTACAATTGTGGATATAAATGTTTTTCAGGTACTTATTGGATGATGAAGGCGGGACTGTATACACCCATCAACAATTTTATAATTCGAGATTCCGTATTGTTTTCCTTGCAACTTTGATGTTGAATTATGGTTTATGAACAAATGGTTGGACTAGAATGTAACTTTGTAAAAATGGGTGTTTATTCTATTTTAAAATGAAAATTTTGGGACGTTACAGAAGTAAGGGGAAACGGCTTGAGTCGGCAAATAAACTCAATCATGTGGTTGTTATAGTTAAAGGGTAACCGAATTGAGTTGAGAAATTATTGAAGGTATTTCTCGAGCTTGAAATGAGACAAGTAGTCTAAAATGTTTCTCAACAATAAGAATGATAAAAGTTATAAATAGACAATGCTAAGCTGATGAGAGTACTTACCCTAAGGTGTTAAATTGTCGGGATGACCATTATTGCAAATGGAACCTTGTAACTCCTACTTGCAGGTTTTATGTTCTTATGATAGAAGTTAGTTTATCTGGAAAATGTGACGAAGACGTAAGCAGGATTGAAGCTGCAAGACATGATAGTCGATGATAATGGAGCATTATCTAAAGAATACCTTATGATTGTTGTAGGAAAAAAAACGAATTCACATGATGGATAAGGATACAAGTTGGGCATCATATAATATATATGAATGTGAATTGGAACTTGAATCATGCCAGAAAAGGACTGTTAAGAAGACTATAAGAAGTAAAGGAAATGCTATAAATTTCCATAAGGAAATGAAAGAAACAATCTGCTACCTTCTGAGAATCATGTATTGTTTGGGTCTTAAAAGAAAATACCCTCCATTTTCTTTTAAGGGGTATATGGGATGTTTTGGAATACTTATCACAAGGATGACCATATTGATGAAGTAGTACAAGCAAAATTCCAGACATGACAAATTGGGACCAACACAAGTTTATAAGTTTGTTCAAGAACAATATGTGGTACCTTGAACCTTAGACAACATAAAGGGATCAAATATGTAAGATTTTAGAGTCTAAGTAGAAAAACTTCCATGTATAGACCTACATGCAAACCTCTTGTACATATAGTACTTGGTCCGAGTGTGACTGTTAATCTGGATTCAACTATTGGTCAAGGGTTGACTGGAGTTGACTTTTGTCAGTATAGTCTCCAGTTATATTAACATTCACTTATATACATCTAAAAGATTAAATTTTGATTATGGACATGATGAGTCACTTAATGATGACTAATACATGTAGAAATTAATCAATCCAAAATTGATTGTAAACGAAGACCATTGGGTAGTCATGAATTATGTAGACACATCTATACTTTGGTAATACTAAACACATAGATGAACCCTTAATCATCTATATGGTAAGTTAAGATTATGACATGAAATGAAAAGAAGCGAAAGTGTAAGGACATATGAAGAATGGAACTTATACATACGAGTATAAAAAGAGACCTAATAATTAAGAAAGAAGTATTGTGGGTGACATGGATGATGAAATATGTAGCGCTTGTTATTGGTATGTGTCACACCCCAAAACCGGAACGGCGGAATTGTTCAAGGGTGGAGGACGTCATGTTTAGTATCACGAGATATGTATATGGTAAGCAAGTAATGAACAACCATTTCATTTCGAAAGAAAGTGTTTACAATGTGTGTGTTCACAAAACATAGAATTCATAACAAATAACAAAACAAGACTTGAAGCTATAATGCTCCATCTTCTGAATTCCCAGCACGAGCACCTGTCTAATAGTCTCCTGAGAATACAAGTTATTTGAAAGAGTTGATCAGCAATTAAGCTGGTGAGTTCATAAGATTTTAGTGATGTGAGTAAGTTGTAAAGTGTTGTTAAAAATGTAGATGTAAAATGGTGTTGAAAATGTAGTTGTAACATGTAGTTGTAAAACGTTGTAAGTTGTAAGTTCTGTTTTGAAAAGTTCGCCTGTTCCTCTAGAAAAACCTATATTTCCTACTTTGATGGAAGTTTAAGTAAAATGACACTACAACCCTTTCTATGGGTACTAAGCGGATACGAGTTATATAAGACTCAGAGTAAACAAACAATCGATTGTGCGCATCTGCCCTAAGCTCACAACCAAACGAGGAACAGAAATTAAGGCGGATAGCACACATCCCATTGGTTGTTAGATCATCGTCGTATATAACCCTGGTGTAAACACTTGTTACTCATGGAGTTAATTGTAATGGTTCCTTTATATCTAATGAAAAGTTCTTTAAGAAAACCCATATTTCTTATAATAAAATGGTGACCACAGTGACTACTTTTATAATAGCTTAGTTTATACTGATATATATAATCCAATATCGGATAGAAAGTTAACTGGGTGAATCTGCCCTAAGCCCACAACCAAACAAGGAATAGGAAGTAAGGCGGAAGGCACACATCCAACTACCTATTGGGTATTAGTTTTATATATAAACATGGTGTATAAACTAAGGTATTATAGAGTTACTCACCTAAGGTCCTTTAAATTGTACTGGTTTAATAAAATGGATTAAACCCTTTACTGGGAAGTTTCTAGTTTTGTATACCAAAAGTACTGATTTTGGAAAGTATGTTTTGTACTAGAAAAACTGTGCTTTGACTCTGTGTCCTATAACCTGACCCATACCTGGTACCCTTATGATGACTTAATGTATACTAAGCATACATATATATAGAATCGGGTAGAAAATAGATTGGGTGAATTCGTTCCAAGCCCACAACCAAACAAGGAACAGGAAATGAAGCGGAGAGCACACATCCTATTACCTGTCGGACTCTATTGGTATATATATATATATATATATATATATATATATGTGTATATATATATTTATATATATATATATATATATATATATATATATATATATATATATATATATATATATATATATATCTTGTGATGTATACATTAAGGAATCATAAGACTAGCATTATGGTCCTTTCTTTTAAGCGTAGCCTTCTACCAAGGCATCTTCTGCTATGTGCTAGACTCGACTGTTCCATTTGTCGATTGTAAAAATGTATATTTTCCTTAGTTTATAACTATCTTGACGCGAAAATAGTTTGAGTTCGACTTTCAAGTGGTACTGTCACTTTATGAAAGTAATGGGAAATGTAAGTACACAGTTGTCGTTTATAATGACATGCGGATGTACTAATAACCTAAAAACATATTTGTTTTATTACGGTTATAATGTGAAGGCTAGAACCCCTACTAAACGCTCTCCCTGTCAAGAGATTAAGGGAACCAAACGCGACCTCTGCAAATTCTTGCAAGCCGTGTAATTCACATTAAAGTATATGATCATGTATACCCAATATAACTATCACCTTTTGTTTAAAACAATGAGTTAGTGATTCATTGGTATAATTAGATCCTGTAAGTGTTCTCATGCTATAGCAACCTAACTTGTTTGTTTTGTACTGTATATTGTATGTTCTATTTGTTTCTCGTAATTGTGTGTTCTCTCTGTATGGTATTGTTTGATTCTCTTCACTATCTGTTCTGTATGGTATTGTTTGATTCTCTTCACTATCTGTTCTGTATGGTATTGTTTGTTTCTCTTCACTGTGTGTTTGACTCATGTATGAACTGACTCTTTGTGTGCTTCATTGTACTAGAAGTAATGAATAGCATTCTCCTAAACTATACCTATTATAGTTTACTAAAGTTATACTCGGACTGTTATTGAAAAGACTCATTTATCTACTAAGTTATGCTTGTACTTTAAAAACGGAGTTGTGTATAACTATAAAGTAACATAACTTTAAAAGAGTTTTTGAAATGTTTTGGCAACTTATTAATGACATAAGTAACATTTTGAAAGATGTTTAATAACAAACATTTACACAATTATCATTGTGTTCAACTTGTATTCCCCCCTTAAAACAGTTAAAACAGTTAAAAGATTCATTACGGGGTATGAACTCACCTGATGTGGGTGATTCAAACGGGTATGCGTGTAAGGATGAGAAGTTCCACGAATGAAGTCCCGAGACACAATAAGTCCTAAATGACATATAAGGACACATATTGACATGAATATAGTGTTTATAAACAACTATATGAAAGGAAACACCTTCCCGGACTAGGAAACACCTTGAACAAGTGTTGGAATCACATGTGATTCAACAAAGGAAAGTGAAATGGCACTAATATGAGTTTACGGTCCTAATGGGTTTACGGCCGTAAACCCATGGTAACTTCTACCATTTGGTGTTTTAAGGTCTAACAAGTCAAGGTTAAGCATACTATGATCAAGTCCAAGCCTTAGGAAGTAATTGTGGCACCATTGCACCACCTTTTAGAGTTTACGGTCCATGGACCATTCCTCATGAGTTTACGGCCGTAAACTCATGGTCAAACATGGCTAAGTGTTGGTTTGAAAGCTAGGGAAACTTTAGGGACTTTTGTTCTACACTTGTATGAGAAAGACCACCTCAAATGAGGCTTTTGATGAGTTTACGGCCCAAAGGAGTTTACGGCCGTAAACTCATGGTCATTATGGGTTTGAGTTAAGTTTAAGGTCCTTCAAACATCAAGGAAGAGTTCTGGGTCACTTGCCTTGCATCTTATAGGGTTTAAGGCCAAAATGGCAACCTTAAAGGGGTTTACGGCCTTGGGAGATGGCTTGGCCGTAAACTCCTTTTGTCCTTGTGTTTTTGATGTTTTCTAGTCTCTAAGAATGGATACTAACTAGATAAGAAGTATAGGGAAGTGTACTTACGATCTAGAAGCTTGAAAGGGTTGATATTGGCCAAGAACACTAGTGTGTGTTCTTGGTGTAACTTGAAGATCTAAGAAAAGAGTGATTTCTATGGATGAAATCATGGAAGGATACTAGATTAAGTGATGTATCAACAAATCTAGGAAGAATACTTACTTATGTGAAGATCTTGGAAGGAACACTTGATGATACTTGAGAGGATTTGAAGGAAAATCGGCCAAGGAAAGGAAAGAATGTGAAAAATGGCCAAGTCTCACCTATATACATTTGAGTTTATGGCCACATGAGTTTACGGCCGTAAACTCATGGTCTTGTGGCCGTGAACTCATTTAGATGAGGTTTAGGTTTGCTTTGCTACACTGTGGTTCTAGCAGGTACTTTTTGACACTTAATCCTTAAGTGTATTAGGCTCAAAACTCCTTAGCATGACCTCTAACCGGGCTAGAACTCAGTACTAATGAGTTTGACACTCATTTGAGTTGATTGACTGGGCTTTAAAATCAAAAAAATTTCCGGGGTGTCACATCATCCCCCCGTCAGATGGAATTTCGTCCCGAAATTAGCTTTCTTAGCATTACTACTGGGGTTGCGCTCCTCTGATTAGTAGAATACCCACTCGTAGACTTGGCAACCTTTCCCTTCTGTTCATGATAGGATTCGTACTTGGTCCATCTATCATTACCTCGTGTATACAAGTCGTATATAATTAGGGTTAGTGAGACGGTCGGATGTGCGACTCTGCCCCAGGTCCACAACCAAACAAGGAACATTAGATAGGGCGGAAACACACATACTAAATCTGCGTAATCATAATCATACACCACCCTCGCGTATACACTAAATAGTGATAGGTGGGCTGTATTCGTCCATCGCCTCTGTGCTCGAACTTGGTCTGTTGGACGAGTGGTATTTCGTGACGGTCTGCGGACATCTGACGATAAGGCTTCGGAGGACAAAGTACTCTTCGCATGAGTACTTCGGGGTTTAGAATATGAAAGATAAAATTGAGGTTTAGGTCGGACTTTCGATACTAATGACGAAAGTTTCGAGAACTTGCCGATCGAGGCGATAGAAACATATGAACTCAGTATAGTGAGGACCACGCCAACTCATGACGAATGAAAGCAACGGACTCTTTACTGCACAAAGTTTTGGTCAAATGAAAGAAACGTCTGATATACGACGATGTATCCCTTGTATGATCGATACTGTACTCCCAGTATGTTCGAAAATGTACTCTTTGTAAATGTTCCCGTGTTTCCTGTTCTCTCTTGAAGTTAACACTCCTACGTATCGTATCGCTATGTGCGCATACATACAAACGAAAGTGTTCTAATAACTGGTGGGGATACTTTATATCATAATCCTCCTTGGTACCACAACAATCACCTGCCATATACCAGTTATGAATATTTAAGATGAACCAGGCAGTCGACTGAGTAACTCTGCCTCAAATCCTCAACCAATTAAGGAATGGGGACTTAAGTGGAGTCACTCACTCTAAGTCTGCAAAATCTTAGTTGTGCACAACCCTGATGTACATGGTAAGCCATAATAACTTCTCTAAGGGATCTTTTAGTTCTCTTGAACACTGTGACCTATTTCAACATGTGAGTTATTATAATTACTTTTAGGTGTTATCCCCAAATTTTAATCTTATATGAATATAAATTAATTTTAAAAGCATTTACTATTTCGAAAACGTACCGCTACTCGTCGACGACTCCGGGGTAGATTCTCCTGCGGTGATCATCAGAATGCGTCCATCCGCGCCTGAGTTCTTTACTATCGGGCAGTCCTTCTGAAAATGTACAGCCTCACCACAGCCATAGCAGGCTTGGTTTTCGTCAACTCCGGGGACTTGGGAGATCGGTTGAGCCGGTGCCCTGCAGAAATGGACTGTGTGTCCTTTTCTGTGGCAGTTCATACACTGCATTTCCTGGCATACTCCGGTGTGGTGAAAGTTGCACTTTCCACATTTCGGGAGGTTTCCAGCATATCGACTGGCAGGTGCTGAAGCAGTAGGCGTTGTAGCGGCGTACATAGTACTCGCTTGTTGCTCTTGCGGGGTGTCTTGTGTTGTTCGCTTCTTCTTCCTCTTGTTCCCCGACTTCTGATTATAGTCCTCTTCCCTCGGTGGCTCGGGAATAGGGACTTTTACACCATGGTGGACTCCATGGTCGATGAGCCGCTGAGCCAGACGTTTAGCACTATCGAAAGTGGCTGGGTTAGAAGACAACACATTTCCTTGGGTCGGAGCAGTCAGACCCCAAATGTATCTTTCTATCTTCTTGCTCTCCGGGGTAACCATCCCGGGGCATAGTGCTGCTAGCTCGCTGAACCGGTCAGTGTAGGTCACTATGTCTGAGCCGACCATAGTGAGATCCCACATCTCTTGTTCCAGCTTTTGAATTTTGCCTAACGGGCAGTATTCCTCCCGCATTAACTCTTTTAGGTTTTCCCAACCTATTGAGTTAGCCACTGATAGGGTCAGTGACTTAACATGGCTGTTCCACCATGTTAGGGCCTTGCCAGAGAAGGTGCAGGCAGCAAACTTCACTTTGCTTCCTTCTGGGCATAAACAGATTTCGAAGATCAACTCTGTTTTCTCGAACCATTGCATGAGGGCAATGACTCCTTCAGTCCCATTAAATGACAATGGCTGGAAATTTGTGAATTCCTTGTAGGAGAACTCTCTCGAGCGCATGAGGACCTCACCTCGTGTAGAATCAGTAGGCGTTCCACCTCCATTGGTACTGATGGAGTGATATTGAGCCATAGCTATTGCCACAGCTGCGGCCACTGCAGCGTTTATAGCTGCCATATCTATTTGCGAAGGAGGCGGCGTTGGAGTTATCGAAGTAGTGCGTCTGTTAGATCTGCGAGGAGGAATCTTTGCTAAAAGAATACAAAGATGAGACGGAATAAGTCTAAAGAAATGGACACAAGCCGAAAGCTGAAAAGACAAGGTTATCCTAGTTCTGGATGTATCGGGTCCTGACTTCCACAGGGTTCTAGAAACAATTCATAAAAGAGTCTATACCTAATAAACTCTATGAATTTGAAATAACTATCCTCGAATGAATATCTGTTTCCTGAACAACTGTTACCAGCTGTATGTAAGAAAATAATCTCAACATATAATGTGAGCAGTGTTTCCACTCGCTCATTAAATTAACCAGATTATTATTTATTAGTGTGACGTGTAAGACGTTTTGGTTACTTTGGCTGATCCCTCTTTGAAAACTTCTCATGATTTTGTTCTTGTTCCTCCTGGACTCTTCTATTGTCTACTATGAGGAAGTGGTTACATCTATTTGGGCTTGTCGTGCGAGAATGAAAGTGACTAAAGAATCTATGAGCTTTAAGGTAACTTTATGGGGTGATCCTTACGGGGTCCTCCTATAATTGTACAATGTATACAAGTCTGTATATAATTGAAGATTAAATAGACTTTCGAATAAGTGATCCTACTCCAAAACTACACCCTTAAGAGGAATGGATAGCGAAGCGTAGACCACAGATTCTAAGTCTATAAGATCTTGATTATATATAAAACTTTAGGAATATACTTTGCAAGATTATAGACCTATCCGTAAGGGTCTTTTAAGTTATCGCTTAGGTTATTTATATGGAATAAAATACTCCTATAGTATTCTAACGTAATGTACTTGTTCTGGTGTTCAGGTAAGTTTTAACACCGTTGCAACACCACATCATTCCCAAACACATGTCGGTCACATCTCGAATGAATATAGTTGATCAGGCTATATTGATCCTAGCTATGATTACATAACTGTTCAGGTTGACGACAGTGCCCAACCTTTAAATACTTTTAGTTCTGTTCTCCTCGTGACACTAGTTCTATTATGTACATGTATAAGCAAGTAGGTATATTTTTATAACCTATAGTTATATTCTAAAAATATATCATTATCCAGAGCACTTAAGCCCCCTTGTATTTATAGTTGTATATCTTTTATCGGTTGATATACTTAGTTCACTATAAACAATGCTCTGATACCAATCTGTCACACCCCAAAACCGGAACGGCGGAATCGTTCAGGGGTAGAGGACGTCATCTTTAGTATCATGAGATATGTATATGGTAAGCAAGTAATGAACAACCATTTCATTTCGAAAGAAAGTGTTTACAATGTGTGTGTTCACAAAACATAGAATTCATAACAAATAACAAAACAAGTCTTGAAGCTATCATGCTCCATCTTCTGAATTCCCAGCACGAGCACCTGTCTAATAGTCTCCTGAGAATACAAGTTATTTGAAAGAGTTGATCAGCAATTAAGCTGGTGAGTTCATAAGATTTTAGTGATGTGAGTAAGTTGTAAAGTGTTGTTAAAAATGTAGATGTAAAATGGTGTTGAAAATGTAGTTGTAACATGTAGTTGTAAAACGTTGTAAGTTGTAAGTTCTGTTTTGAAAAGTTCGCCTGTTCCTCTAGAAAAACCTATATTTCCTACTTTCATGGAAGTTTAAGTAAAATGACACTACAACCCTTTCTATGGGTACTAAGCGGATACGAGTTATACAAGACTCAGAGTAAACAAACAATCGATTGTGCGCATCTGCCCTAAGCTCACAACCAAACGAGGAACAGAAATTAAGGCGGATAGCACACATCCCATTGGTTGTTAGATCATCGTCGTATATAACCTTGGTGTAAACACTTATTACTCATGGAGTTAATTGTAATGGTTCCTTTATATCTAATGAAAAGTTCTTTAAGAAAACCCATATTTCTTATAATAAAAAGGTGACCACAGTGACTACTTTTATAATAGCTTAGTTTATACTGATATATATAATCCAATATCGGATAGAAAGTTAACTGGGTGAATCTGCCCTAAGCCCACAACCAAACAAGGAATAGGAAGTAAGGCGGAAGGCACACATCCAACTACCTATTGGGTATTAGTTTTATATATAAACATGGTGTATAAACTAAGGTATTATAGAGTTACTCACCTAAGGTCCTTTAAATTGTACTGGTTTAATAAAATGGATTAAACCCTTTACTGGGAAGTTTCTAGTTTTGTATACCAAAAGTACTGATTTTGGAAAGTATGTTTTGTACTAGAAAAACTGTGCTTTGACTCTGTGTCCTATAACCTGACCCATACCTGGTACCCTTATGATGACTTAATGTATACTAAGCATACATATATATAGAATCGGGTAGAAAATAGATTGGGTGAATTCGTTCCAAGCCCACAACCAAACAAGGAAAAGGAAATGAAGCGGAGAGCACACATCCTATTACCTGTCGGACTCTATTGGTATATATATATATATATATATATATATATATATATATATATATATATATATATATATATATATCTTGTGATGTATACATTAAGGAATCATAAGACTAGCATTATGGTCCTTTCTTTTAAGCGTAGCCTTCTACCAAGGCATCTTCTGCTATGTGCTAGACTCGACTGTTCCATTTGTCGATTGTAAAAATGTATATTTTCCTTAGTTTATAACTATCTTGACGCGAAAATAGTTTGAGTTCGACTTTCAAGTGGTACTGTCACTTTATGAAAGTAATGGGAAATGTAAGTACACAGTTGTCGTTTATAATGACATGCGGATGTACTAATAACCTAAAAACATATTTGTTTTATTACGGTTATAATGTGAAGGCTAGAACCCCTACTAAACGCTCTCCTTGTCAAGAGATTAAGGGAACCAAATACGACCTCTGCAAATTCTTGCAAACCGTGTAATTCACATTAAAGTATATGATCATGTATACCCAATGTTATATCACCTTTTGTTTAAAACAATGAGTTAGTGATTCATTGGTGTAATTAGATCCTGTAAGTGTTCTCATGCTATAGCAACCTAACTTGTTTGTTTTGTACTGTATATTGTACGTTCTGTTTGTTTCTCATAATTGTGTGTTCTCTCTGTATGGTATTGTTTGATTCTCTTCACTATCTGTTCTGTATGGTATTGTTTGATTCTCTTCACTATCTGTTCTGTATGGTATTGTTTGTTTCTCTTCACTGTGTGTTTGACTCATGTATGAACTGACTCTTTGTGTGCTTCATTGTACTAGAAGTAATGAATAGCATTCTCCTAAACTATACCTATTATAGTTTACTAAAGTTCTACTCGGACTGTTATTGAAAAGACTCATTTATCTACTAAGTTATGATTGTACTTTAAAAACGGAGTTTTGTATAACTATAAAGTAACATAACTTTAAAAGAGTTTTTGAAATGTTTTGGCAACTTATTAATGACATAAGTAACATTTTGAAAGATGTTTAATAACAAACATTTACACAATTATCATTGTGTTCAACTTGTATTCCCCCCTTAAAACAGTTAAAACAGTTAAAAGATTCATTACGGGGTATGAACTCACCTGATGTGGGTGATTCAAACGGGTATGCGTGTAAGGATGAGAAGTTCCACGAATGAAGTCCCGAGACACAATAAGTCCTAAACGACATATAAGGACACATATTGACATGAATATAGTGTTTATAAACAACTATATGAAAGGAAACACCTTCCCGGACTAGGAAACACCTTGAACAAGTGTTGGAATCACATGTGATTCAACAAAGGAAAGTGAAATGACGCTAATATGAGTTTACGGTCCTAATGGGTTTACGGCCGTAAACCCATGGTAACTTCTACCATTTGGTGTTTTAAGGTCTAACAAGTCAAGGTTAAGCATACTATGATCAAGTCCAAGCCTTAGGAAGTAATTGTGGCACCATTGCACCACCTTTTAGAGTTTACGGTCCATGGACCATTCCTCATGAGTTTACGGCCGTAAACTCATGGTCAAACATGGCTAAGTGTTGGTTTGAAAGCTAGGGAAACTTTAGGGACTTTTGTTCTACACTTGTATGAGAAAGACCACCTCAAATGAGGCTTTTGATGATTTTACGGCCCAAAGGAGTTTACGGCCGTAAACTCATGGTCATTATGGGTTTGAGTTAAGTTTAAGGTCCTTCAAACATCAAGGAAGAGTTCTGGGTCACTTGCCTTGCATCTTATAGGGTTTAAGGCAAAAATGGCAACCTTAAAGGGGTTTACGGCCTTGGGAGATGGCTTGGCCGTAAACTCCTTTTGTCCTTGTGTTTTTGATGTTTTCTAGTCTTTAAGCATGGATACTAACTAGATAAGAAGTATAGGGAAGTGTACTTACGATCTAGAAGCTTGAAAGGGTTGATATTGGCCAAGAACACTAGTGTGTGTTCTTGGTGTAACTTGAAGATCTAAGAAAAGAGTGATTTCTATGGATGAAATCATGGAAGGATACTAGATTAAGTGATGTATCAACAAATCTAGGAAGAATACTTACTTATGTGAAGATCTTGGAAGGAACACTTGATGATACTTGAGAGGATATGAAGGAAAATCGGCCAAGGAAAGGAAAGAATGTGAAAAATGGCCAAGTCTCACCTATATACATTTGAGTTTACGGCCACATGAGTTTACGGCCGTAAACTCATGGTCTTGTGGCCGTGAACTCATTTAGATGAGGTTTAGGTTTGCTTTGCTACACTGTGGTTCTAGCAGGTACTTTTTGACACTTAATCCTTAAGTGTATTAGGCTCAAAACTCCTTAGCATGACCTCTAACCGGGCTAGAACTCAGTACTAATGAGTTTGACACTCATTTGAGTTGATTGACTGGGCTTTAAAATCAAAAAAATTTCCGGGGTGTCACATCATCCCCCTGTCAGATGGAATTTCGTCCCGAAATTAGCTTTCTTAGCATTACTACTGGGGTTGCGCTCCTCTTATTAGTAGAATACCCACTCGTAGACTTGGCAACCTTTCCCTTCTGTTCATGATAGGATTCGTACTTGGTCCATCTATCATTACCTCGTGTATACAAGTCGTATATAATTAGGGTTAGTGAGACGGTCGGATGTGCGACTCTGCCCCAGGTCCACAACCAAACAAGGAACATTAGATAGGGCGGAAACACACATACTAAATCTTCTTAATCATAATCATACACCACCCTCGCGTATACACTAAATAGTGATAGGTGGGCTGTATTCGTCCATCGCCTCTGTACTCGAACTTGGTCTGTTGGACGAGTGGTATTTCGTGACGGTCTGTGGACATCTGACGATAAGGCTTCGGAGGACAAAGTACTCTTCGCATGAGTACTTCGGGGTTTAGAATATGAAAGATAAAATTGAGGTTTAGGTCGGACTTTCGATACTAATGACGAAAGTTTCGAGAACTTGCCGATCGAGGCGATAGAAACATATGAACTCAGTATGGTGAGGACCACGCCAACTCATGACGAATGAAAGCAACGGACTCTTTACTGCACAAAGTTTTGGTCAAATGAAAGAAACGTCTGATATACGACGATGTATCCCTTGTATGATCGATACTGTACTCCCAGTATGTTCGAAAATGTACTCTTTGTAAATGTTCCTGTGTTTCCTGTTCTCTCTTGAAGTTAACACTCCTACGTATCGTATCGCTATGTGCGCATACATACAAACGAAAGTGTTCTAATAACTGGTGGGGATACTTTATATCATAATCCTCCTTGGTACCACAACAATCACCTGCCATATACCAGTTATGAATATTTAAGATGAACCAGGCAGTCGACTGAGTAACTCTGCCTCAAATCCTCAACCAATTAAGGAATGGGGACTTAAGTGGAGTCACTCACTCTAAGTCTGCAACATCTTAGTTGTGCACAACCCTGATGTACATGGTAAGCCATAATAACTTCTCTAAGGGATCTTTTAGTTCTCTTGAACACTGTGACCTATTTCAACATGTGAGTTATTATAATTACTTTTAGGTGTTATCCCCAAATTTTAATCTTATATGAATATAAATTAATTTTAAAAGCATTTACTATTTCGAAAACGTACCGCTACTCGTCGACGACTCCGGGGTAGATTCTCCTGCGGTGATCATCAGAATGCGTCCATCCGCGCCTGAGTTCTTTACTATCGGGCAGTCCCTCTGAAAATGTACAGCCTCACCACAGCCATAGCAGGCTTGGTTTTCGTCAACTCCGGGGACTTGGGAGATCGGTTGAGCCGGTGCCCTGCAGAAACGGACTGTGTGTCCTTTTCTGTGGCAGTTCATACACTGCATTTCCTGGCATACTCCGGTGTGGTGAAAGTTGCACTTTCCACATTTCGGGAGGTTTCCAGCATATCGACTGGCAGGTGCTGAAGCAGTAGGCGTTGTAGCGGCGTACATAGTACTCGCTCGTTGCTCTTGCGGGGTGTCTTGTGTTGTTTGCTTCTTCTTCCTCTTGTTCCCCGACTTCTGATTATAGTCCTCTTCCCTCGGTGGCTCGGGAATAGGGACTTTTACACCATGGTGGACTCCATGGTCGATGAGCCGCTGAGCCAGACGTTTAGCACTATCGAAAGTGGCTGGGTTAGAAGACAACACATTTCCTTGGGTCGGAGCAGTCAGACCCCAAATGTATCTTTCTATCTTCTTGCTCTCCGGGGTAACCATCCCGGGGCATAGTGCTGCTAGCTCGCTGAACCGGTCAGTGTAGGTCACTATGTCTGAGCCGACCATAGTGAGATCCCACATCTCTTGTTCCAGCTTTTGAATTTTGCCTAACGGGCAGTATTCCTCCCGCATTAACTCTTTTAGGTTTTCCCAACCTATTGAGTTAGCCACTGATAGGGTCAGTGACTTAACATGGCTGTTCCACCATGTTAGGGCCTTGCCAGAGAAGGTGCAGGCAGCAAACTTCACTTTGCTTCCTTCTGGGCATAAACAGATTTCGAAGATCAACTCTGTTTTCTCGAACCATTGCATGAGGGCAATGACTCCTTCAGTCCCATTAAATGACAATGGCTGGAAATTTGTGAATTCCTTGTAGGAGAACTCTCTCGAGCGCATGAGGACCTCACCTCGTGTAGAATCAGTAGGCGTTCCACCTCCATTGGTACTGATGGAGTGATATTGAGCCATAGCTGTTGCCACAGCTGCGGCCACTACAGCGTTTATAGCTGCCATATCTATTTGCGAAGGAGGCGGCGTTGGAGTTATCGAAGTAGTGCGTCTGTTAGATCTGCGAGGAGGAATCTTTGCTAAAAGAATACAAAGATGAGACGGAATATTTTTATATACATGTATAAGCAAGTAGGTATATTTTTATAACCTATAGTTATATTCTAAAAATATATCATTATCCAGAGCACTTAAGCCCCCTTGTATTTATAGTTGTATATCTTTTATCGGTTGATATACTTAGTTCACTATAAACAATGCTCTGATACCAATCTGTCACACCCCAAAACCGGAACGGCGGAATCGTTCAGGGGTAGAGGACGTCATCTTTAGTATCACGAGATATGTATATGGTAAGCAAGTAATGAACAACCATTTCATTTCGAAAGAAAGTGTTTACAATGTGTGTGTTCACAAAACATAGAATTCATAACAAATAACAAAACAAGTCTTGAAGCTATCATGCTCCATCTTCTGAATTCCCAGCACGAGCACCTGTCTAATAGTCTCCTGAGAATACAAGTTATTTGAAAGAGTTGATCAGCAATTAAGCTGGTGAGTTCATAAGATTTTAGTGATGTGAGTAAGTTGTAAAGTGTTGTTAAAAATGTAGATGTAAAATAGTGTTGAAAATGTAGTTGTAACATGTAGTTGTAAAACGTTGTAAGTTGTAAGTTCTGTTTTGAAAAGTTCGCCTGTTCCTCTAGAAAAACCTATATTTCCTACTTTGATGGAAGTTTAAGTAAAATGACACTACAACCCTTTCTATGGGTACTAAGCGGATACGAGTTATATAAGACTCAGAGTAAACAAACAATCGATTGTGCGCATCTGCCCTAAGCTCACAACCAAACGAGGAACAGAAATTAAGGCGGATAGCACACATCCCATTGGTTGTTAGATCATCGTCGTATATAACCCTGGTGTAAACACTTGTTACTCATGGAGTTAATTGTAATGGTTCCTTTATATCTAATGAAAAGTTCTTTAAGAAAACCCATATTTCTTATAATAAAATGGTGACCACAGTGACTACTTTTATAATAGCTTAGTTTATACTGATATATATAATCCAATATCGGATAGAAAGTTAACTGGGTGAATCTGCCCTAAGCCCACAACCAAACAAGGAATAGGAAGTAAGGCGGAAGGCACACATCCAACTACCTATTGGGTATTAGTTTTATATATAAACATGGTGTATAAACTAAGGTATTATAGAGTTACTCACCTAAGGTCCTTTAAATTGTACTGGTTTAATAAAATGGATTAAACCCTTTACTGGGAAGTTTCTAGTTTTGTATACCAAAAGTACTGATTTTGGAAAGTATGTTTTGTACTAGAAAAACTGTGCTTTGACTCTGTGTCCTATAACCTGACCCATACCTGGTACCCTTATGATGACTTAATGTATACTAAGCATACATATATATAGAATCGGGTAGAAAATAGATTGGGTGAATTCGTTCCAAGCCCACAACCAAACAAGGAACAGGAAATGAAGCGGAGAGCACACATCCTATTACCTGTCGGACTCTATTGGTATATATATATATATATATATATATATATATATATATATATATATATGTGTATATATATATTTATATATATATATATATATATATATATATATATATATATATATATATATATATATATATATATATATATATATATATCTTGTGATGTATACATTAAGGAATCATAAGACTAGCATTATGGTCCTTTTTTTAAGCGTAGCCTTCTACCAAGGCATCTTCTGCTATGTGCTAGACTCGACTGTTCCATTTGTCGATTGTAAAAATGTATATTTTCCTTAGTTTATAACTATCTTGACGCGAAAATAGTTTGAGTTCGACTTTCAAGTGGTACTGTCACTTTATGAAAGTAATGGGAAATGTAAGTACACAGTTGTCGTTTATAATGACATGCGGATGTACTAATAACCTAAAAACATATTTGTTTTATTACGGTTATAATGTGAAGGCTAGAACCCCTACTAAACGCTCTCCCTGTCAAGAGATTAAAGGAACCAAACGCGACCTCTGCAAATTCTTGCAAGCCGTGTAATTCACATTAAAGTATATGATCATGTATGCCCAATATAACTATCACCTTTTGTTTAAAACAATGAGTTAGTGATTCATTGGTATAATTAGATCCTGTAAGTGTTCTCATGCTATAGCAACCTAACTTGTTTGTTTTGTACTGTATATTGTACGTTCTGTTTGTTTATCGTAATTGTGTGTTCTCTCTGTATGGTATTGTTTGATTCTCTTCACTTTCTGTTCTGTATGGTATTGTTTGATTCTCTTCACTATCTGTTGTGTATGGTATTGTTTGTTTCTCTTCACTGTGTGTTTGACTCATGTATGAACTGACTCTTTGTGTGCTTCATTGTACTAGAAGTAATGAATAGCATTCTCCTAAACTATACCTATTATAGTTTACTAAAGTTCTACTCGGACTGTTATTGAAAAGACTCATTTATCTACTAAGTTATGCTTGTACTTTAAAAACGGAGTTTTGTATAACTATAAAGTAACATAACTTTAAAAGAGTTTTTGAAATGTTTTGGAAACTTATTAATGACATCAGTAACATTTTGAAAGATGTTTAATAACAAACATTTACACAATTATCATTGTGTTCAACTTGTATTCCCCCCTTAAAACAGTTAAAACAGTTAAAAGATTCATTACGGGGTATGAACTCACCTGATGTGGGTGATTCAAACGGGTATGCGTGTAAGGATGAGAAGTTCCACGAATGAAGTCCCGAGACACAATAAGTCCTAAATGACATATAAGGACACATATTGACATGAATATAGTGTTTATAAACAACTATATGAAAGGAAACACCTTCCCGGACTAGGAAACACCTTGACCAAGTGTTGGAATCACATGTGATTCAACAAAGGAAAGTGAAATGGCACTAATATGAGTTTACGGTCATGGGTTTACGGTCCTAATGGGTTTACGGCCGTAAACCCATGGTAACTTCTACCATTTGGTGTTTTAAGGTCTAACAAGTCAAGGTTAAGCATACTATGATCAAGTCCAAGCCTTAGGAAGTAATTGTGGCACCATTGCACCACCTTTTAGAGTTTACGGCCCATTGACCATTCCTCATGAGTTTACGGCCATAAACTCATGGTCAAACATGGCTAAGTGTTGGTTTGAAAGCTAGGGAAACTTTAGGGACTTTTGTTCTACACTTGTATGAGAAAGACCACCTCAAATGAGGCTTTTGATGAGTTTACGGCCCAAAGGAGTTTACGGCCGTAAAATCATGGTTATTATGGGTTTGAGTTAAGTTTAAGGTCCTTCAAACATCAAGGAAGAGTTCTAGGTCACTTGCCTTGCATCTTATAGGGTTTAAGGCCAAAATGGCAACCTTAAAGGGGTTTACGGCCTTGGGAGATGGCTTGGCTGTAAACTCCTTTTGTCCTTGTGTTCTTGATGTTTTCTAGTCTCTAAGCATGGATAGTAACTAGATAAGAAGTATAGGGAAGTGTACTTACGATCTAGAAGCTTGAAAGGGTTGATATTGGCCAAGAACACTAGTGTGTGTTCTTGGTGTTCTTGGTGTAACTTGAAGATCTAAGAAAAGAGTGATTTCTATGGATGAAATCATGGAAGGATACTAGATTAAGTGATGTATCAACAAATCTAGGAAGAATACTTACTTATGTGAAGATCTTGGAAGAAACACTTGATGATACTTGAGAGGATTTGAAGGAAAATCGGCCAAGGAAAGGAAAGAATGTGAAAAATGGCCAAGTCTCACCTATATACATTTGAGTTTACGACCACATGAGTTTACGGCCGTAAACTCATGGTCTTGTGGCCGTGAACTCATTTAGATGAGGTTTAGTTTTGCTTTGCTACACTGTGGTTCTAGCAGGTACTTTCTGACACTTAATCCTTAAGTGTATTAGGCTCAAAACTCCTTAGCATGACCTCTAACCGGGCTAGAACTCAGTACTAATGAGTTTGACACTCATTTGAGTTGATTGACTGGGATTTAAAATCAAAAATTTTTCCGGGTTGTCACAGTATGTTCCCTTTTGGTCCTTCGTGTTTTAGTTATTTCACTTTTGCCCTTATTGTTAGTACGCCGGGCGTACCACAAGGTATGCTTAGCGTACTAGCTGAGAAGCTAGTATGCAGGGCGTACCATGTGTGTACGCTTAGCGTACAAATGCGAGGATGGATCGCGCCTTTGTGCACATACGAGGGGCGTACACTTATGTATGCGGGGCGTACGTGTGTTTTAATGAAACCCTAATTTGGGGGTGTTGTACCCTATATAAGCTCCTTAAGTCTTAGGGTTGGCCTCTTTATCAGCCTCCATTGACCTAAAACCCTAATATCGAACCCTAATAGCATATTTGAGTGTTCTTGAGCCTTGGTCTTGATTTTTGGTGGTTTATGCTCCTTGAAGTGATAGAAGAAGAAGAAGTTGGAAGACTCATTCATTGGGGGGAAGCTTAGAGATCTAGATTTAGCTCCATCTTTTGGTGACTTCTGAGGTATAAAGTTCATACCTTGGCTAATCTTTGTTTAGATCTCTTCATGTTATGGTTTTATGCTTCTTTGTCCCTTTTTGGTTGGTATTGATGGGTTAAGTCCGTTTTAGAAGCTAAATCTTGTAGATATGGATGGTTGAAGAGCTCCTTAAGCTTAAAGGTGCAAACTTTATGGTGTTTATGGTCTCATGCATGCATTAAGTCATCTATTAAGTCCTTTTGAGCTTTAAGAGCTTCATTAAGCCATGCATGCACGTAAACTTGGCAACTTTACGTGGTAAACCACCTCAAGGATATCGGATCTAAGTTTTAGAGTGAGTCTTAATCAATTAAGAGTTGGAAAATGCAAGTTGGCCAAATAGAGGAGTACGCTAGGCGTACAAGCAGGTACGCTTAGCGTACAAGCCCTAAAGCGAGTACGCTGTGCGTATGTGCTGAGTACGCCCCACATACTCAACGAGTTTGGGCTTAAATGTTATGGGCTTCTCGGTAATGCGCTATGTTGGATTTTGGTTGCCTTGGGCTTTTTTGGGCCATCAAAATTCAAGTGTTTGGGCTAGGAATATTTTTGGACCTTGGATTAAGGCCCATGAAAGGGTTGGGCCGAATTTAGAAAATTGGGCCATATTTGGGCCTTGGGTGTTTATTTGGAATTTGGGCCTTTTAGATTGTTGGTTTGGGCCTAGGCTTTTGGCTAAGTTGGGTAAAAGGGTAAAAGGGTCTTTTACCCTAGTTTAAAATCTTAGTATGAGTTGGGATCCATATATTAATTGGATGTTATTGTGATTGATAACTCGGGGATTTGTCGGACAAACAACCAGAGATTTATCAGTGTGATTCAGCAGTTCGAGGTGAGTTTCATCACTGTGTTTAGTGGGTTGAAGGCACCATTTCCGGCCCATGATTTGTTATGTTAGGATTCTAGATGTGTGCGGGACACTTGTATGTGTTATGTACTCTTATGCTTACCGGGCGGGGCCCGATGACCATTTTGTATACTATGTATCTTTGTGATTATTGCATGTGTATGTGTTTATATGATATATGTTTATATGTATGCCGGGCGAGGCCCGATCTGTATACCGAGTGGGGCTCGATGCCGGGTGGGGCCCGATGTCGGGTGGGGCTCGATGACGGGTGAGGCCAATTATGTGTTTATTATGTATGGTATGTCGTATCTTGGGGAACTCACTAAGCTTTATGCTTACGATTTTCATTTTATCTTTTAGGTACTTCTGGTTCCAAAGGGAAGAGCTCGGGATGATTGCAGAGCACACATCACTCGATTCTGTATTTTGTGTTTTACTTTGATATTGATGATGTATCGATAAATTTTGATAACTTTGGTTTTATGATAATGATATGGTTTGATGTTTATTAATCTAAAAACGAAAAATTTTATGGTATTATTTTTTGGATGTTACAAGTTGGTATTAGAGCCTTGGTTTGAGGGATTTGGACATACTCTCTGTTGTGTCTGAACTCAAACTGAGGATTTGGTAAAGTTTTTCAAAAAAATAAACGTATCTTTAAGAAAAGAGTTTTCTAAGACAAGAACGGGTGTGGTGCATGCAATCGACCGAGCTCAAGTATGTTTTCCCAAAATACCCATACATGTTATATGATATGATTTGATCTATGAATCTGTGAACTACATGCTAGTTAGGGCTAATGATCTGCTCAGTTTTTGCATGATAGAATGCTAGGAGAGATTCCTTTGTATGCCAATTGTTTGAGCTTGTAGACTTAGATGCTAGTACTTATCAGTCAGTGATAGGATGGCCTGATTAGGTGATGCTTGGTTCTGATTACTTGATGCTCGAATGCTGCTTGCTTTGTGCTTTCTAGGATTTCTCACTAGTTTCAGCTAACTAGTAAGCGAATATGCTAAGTTACATATTATGGGAACTGAATAATTTTAGAAGGTTAGGTTTTAGCTCTATTGCACAGCTCTTGTCTGAGTCCAACCGTTGTAGTGTGAGACCTTTCATTCGGAAAATTATCTGGTTTTAGTGATATGTAATTGTATTCGTGAGCTAGTTAGAGGAAGTTAGCGGGAGTTCATTCTGCAGCTGATGGAGGAGAGTGGTGTGGAGTTTTCCCTAGGAAAACCTAGGATGAGATCTAGTGCTGGGAGCCTTATTTTGATGAGGGTTGATTTTATGGATATAAAGTGACTTGGCGGATTCAAGGCAATCCTTGAGGAAAGAACGGATAGATGTGGAAGGTAATATGGGCCCGTACTACTGGAAGCAGAGGATCCGTACTCGAGTCATGGAGATCTGAGATGAAACCAAGAAGCTGGTAGAGATTGTGATTCCTCGATATATTCTGATGGTTTATGTGGTATATTTTCAGTATGGTGACATTGAGGGGCAGACCTGTTGGCAAATCTGGTGCTGGAGAGGGCTCGGGATCAGGTTCTGGAGCCAGGCAGCTAGATGATCAGACTAGGGAGTTCATCTTGTCTGAGATTACGCGTTGCATTCTTGAGCAGACTCATATGATATTTGGCACGGTCAAGGAGGGTATTCTGGAGATCTCGGATGAGCGGTTGAGTGTCTTTCGTTCTGAGATGGTGGCCTTGGTAGGCGCGCGTTCATTGACTTTCAGGGAGTTCCGAGCATGTGGAGCTCCGGACTATAATGAGGCGAAGGACTCGATAGCAAGCAGGAGGTGGTTAGTGGATGTTGCTAACACCTTCCGCACTAGCAGTTGTCCCGAGGGGGAAAATGTTAAACTTGCCTCCTGTCTTCTGAAGGACAGGGCACAAGATTGGCGGGAGGAGGTCGGGCGCGCAGTTGGTGATGAGGCCGTTGATTTGACGACCTGGGATGATTTTGTGACCAGGTTAAAGGCTGAGTTTGCATCGGTGATTGAGGTGCAACAGTTAGCACGAGAGTTTCAAGACCTCTGCCAGACTACTGAGACGGTGGCTGAGATCGCCACGATGTTCCGGGAGAAGGCACTTTTGGTTCCGCAGTATGTAGCAGACGAGGAGATGAAAAATGATAGGTTGAGATGTTGAGGAGTGACATTCGGCAGTTTGTGAGCCGATCCAGCTGCAAGACGCTGGAGGATATGATAGCGAGGGCTAAAGAGAGGGAGATTGATAACGAGACGGAGAAGAAGAGGAAGCCAGATTATGTGCCGAGTGCTGAGGGTTCCGGAAAGAGGCCCAAGGTATCTGATTCCAGGTCGAGAGGCCATGAGGGACCGAGCCGCTGTGGCAAGTGCGGCAAGGTGCACGAGGGAGCGTGCAGGGTGGGTGGTTCGGGCTGCTTCAAGTATGGCCAGACATGTCATATTAGCATGGATTGCACTGCTACTACCACCACCACCCCGGTATCTGATCTGATTTGCTTTCATTGCAATCATAGGGGGCCAAAAGAAGGCCCATTATCCGAGTTTAGCTGCAGCAGGACCAGTGTCAGGACCCGCTCCTACAACTCTTTGGATTACTGATGGCCGCCAAGGCCGGGCGGATGCACCTGTGGTGAAGAGCAGGGCTTTTCAGCTGACAACCGAGGAGGCTCGTGCAGCTCTCGATGTGGTGATGGTTATGTATCTTCTCCTTATCTCTTTATTTATATTGAAATGCTTGCTTATATTTATGTGTTTTATTTAAGGATCGTTCCTTGTGAACGGTATTTCTGCATTGGTATTGTTTCATTCGGCGGCTACCCGATCTTTTGTATCGCTTGCGCTTAGCAAGATGTTTGCTGGAGCTCCGGGGGAGCTGGATTGTCCTCTAGATGTTGAGATGGCTGATGATAGGTCTGTTCGGGTTGCGAGAGTTCATCGGGGTTGTTCTATCCAGTTGTTCAGTGAGCAGTATTTGGTAGATTTGGTTCCCATTCCTTTGCGTGGGAACAAGGTTATCGTGGGCATGAATTTGTTGAGCTCTAATGGGGCGGTGATCGACTGTGAGTAGCAGTTAGTTCGGATTCGAACCCCAAGTGGGGGAGAGTTAGTGGTTCATGGAGAGAGAGCTCAACGTGGGCTGATTTTGTACGCAGCAGCGAGGGCCAAACGATATATTCAGAAGGGTTGTTCAAGATTTGTCGCCTATGTTATGGATACCCGGGATAAGGGTAAGGCAACTGCGGATGATGTGTCGATTGTGCGGGATTATCCCGATGTGTTTCCATAGGATTTTCCTGGGGTGCCTCCGGATAGGCAGGTTGAGTTCAGGATTGATATGGTTCCAGGTGCGGCTCCAATAGCCCAAGCACCGTATTGGTTGGCTCCTCCCGATATGCAGGAGTTGTCTACACAGCTACAGGAGCTGTTAGACAAGGGATTCATTCGACCGAGTAGTTCTCCATGGGGTGCACCGATCTTGTTTGTGAAGAAAAAGGTGTTGGATTAGGTGTCTAACCCATAACTATATTTGGTATGTACTTGATTTGATATGTAACATGGTCCTTTTGGGTTGCCTTCACTCATGCAACTTGACAAGATGGCAAGTGGAGAGAGAGTAGGATTTATTATATGAATAATAAATTGGTACTCAGAATGATTTTATTAACGTATTATAAGATTAATATATTATTTGGAAATCATATTATTAATTAGTGATTAATCAGAAACTAATTTGATATTAATTTTAGGGTTAAAGGTGAAGGGTTTTGAGCATTCTAACACTCCTAAGGTGTACATGCAACCCTAGAAACCTTGGATCTATGTTTGTCTAAAATACATGCACAATACTTTTTCCAAGGTTCATAATCCTATCTAGCATACATGGGAACCTTAAACATAAAAGATAGCTAGAGTTACATACCTTGTAATTGATTTGATTCCTTGAAAAATAACCTTGAGAGCCTAGCACCCCAAGTGTGATGCGTCAAATGTTTCACACAACACCAAATGATCTTGGAATAAACTTTGAGAGAGAATGTCACACTTAGAAATCGGCTTGCCCTCTATTATGCTTCTAGTGGCTGATTTTGGTGAGCTTCATATCGTTTATATAGTGTGTTACAATTAGGGTTACACCATGTAAACCCTAATGTGACATGACTCTTCATTTCCATGACCCATGTGTTTGTAACTCCCATGGAGCATCCTATGGACCTTAGCCCAACTTGATAATCCATGGAGCATCTAGCCCACTATACAAGTATGGATGATTTACACAATCAACCCATATATTTAATTAGTCTCCTTTTGATCACTTAATTAATTCTAGATTAGTTCTTGATCAATACTAATTAAATAATATTATTAATATATTAAAACTTATAATATATTAATAAACCATAAGTGTTATTTCTCTCATTTTAGTTTATCCAAATGCATGATGCCATGCAACCCAAATGGACCATGCCGGGTCGGGTCAAGTACATACCAGATATAGTTATGGACTTAGACACCTTATCCAACAGTCTCCCACTTGGATAAGTCTAATAACTATAGCTGCAAGTATGACTTCAGGAACCGATCAACAATCGTAGCTCTTTCAAGGTCTCTCGGAACTGAGATGATGATGATGTGCCATTTAAGATAAGTGATCATATAATCCTTTGTTCTAGATATCAGCCGGACAAATACATGGAATAATGTCTTACTTATTGTCCAACAGTTTGTTTCTCGATTTCCGATTTGTTTGACATAGACCTTAATTGAACACATCAACTTAGTTCTGACCGGACCCGGTACATAGGTCAAAACAAAATCATCGAGGGGCCCATATATCGCTTCTAATCCAAGAAGGAACAGATAAACTTCGACTCATATGCTTGCTCTACTACTTGTTGAATCACACACAAAGGCACGTTTTATAACATCGAGTTACCAATGCGTTTTCGTACGATCAATGCATAACCAACTCATAGGCAACAAGTCATATCTCTAGGTTTGAAGACTTATATGATATTACCATCTCACGATCACTTGAGATAAATTCCATGAAGTGATACCAGTGAGCGTGGGTTGAATCCAATACTCAGAACTTATGAGCACTCATGAGTGTTGTAGCCATGTCCAACATCTTAGACCTCTACAACCAACTCATGACAGTCTTGATTCATACCTACTTCCAACATATGACCGACTGTGGATAATTTGAATAATATGTAAAAGACAGCATAAATATTCAGGAAGTCAAAACATGCAAAAGAAATAAAAGTAAACGATTGACACAAGATAGAAACACTTTACTCATAAATAAACACAACTTTTATTCATCATCAAATGTCAATTACACTTTACAAATTTCAAAGTTATCTAACTACTAAAACTAATATCATCCTTCAGCCCTATGCGCCTTGCATGCTAGAGATGCTTAGCCCTACTCAGTCCCTTCGTGAGGGGATCTGCTGGGTTCTCATCCGATGATACCCTCTTTGCAATGAGGAGTCATTCTTCTATTCGATGTCTGATGAAATGGTATTTTCTGTCAATGTGTCTGGATCTCCCGTGATCCCTTGGTTCTTTCGCTAAGGCAACTGCACTTTCACTATCACAGAAAATTTCCATAGGCTCCTTTATAGCTGGTACAACTCCAAGGTCTCCAATGAAGTTCTTCAGCCATATTGCCTCCTTTGCTGCCTCGCTTGCCGCTATATAATCTGATTCGCAAGTTGAATCAGCCACTGTCTCCTACTTGGAACTTTTCCAAGTAACTGCTCCTCCGTTTAAGGTAAAGACCCAGCTTGACTGAGAGCGGAAATTATCCTTATCAGTCTGGAAGCTAGCATCACTATACCCTACAACTCTCAAGTCATCACTCCTACCAAGGGTAAGGACCCAGTCCTTAGTCCTCCGCAGGTACTTGAGGATATTCTTTACCACGGTCCAGTGAGCCTTGCCAGGATTCCCCTGATATCTGCTGACCATGCTCAAGGCAAAGGCCACATCAGGACGAGTACAAGTCATAACATACATGATCGAGCCTACAACAGAAGCATAAGGTACTCAACTCATTTCTGCTATCTCAGCCTCGGTACTCGGGCTCTGAGTCTTACTCAATCTGGCGTTATTCTGGATGGGTAATTCTCCTTTCTTGGAATCTTGCATGCTGAATCTCTTCAGCACCTTATCCACGTAGGTAATCTGACTAAGTCCAATTAGTATTTTACTCCGGTCTCTCAGAATCCTTATCCCTAGAATATTGGCAGCTTCTCCTAGGTCTTTCATAGCGAAACACTTCCCAAGCCAGGACTTAACCTCCTGCAAGGTTAGGATGTCATTTCCTATGAGTAGTATGTCATCCACATACAGTACCAAAAAGCTGACTATACTCCCACTAGCCTTGACATACACACAAGATTCATCTTCACTCCTCGAAAAACCAAACTCTTTGACTTTCTCATCGAAGCAAAAATTCCATCTGCGAGGTGCTTGTTTCAATCCATAGATGGATTTATCAAGCTTACACACTCTAGTAGGGTACTCTGTACTGACAAAACCCTCTGGCTGACTCATGTAAACATCCTCAGCCAACTTTCCATTAAGGAAAGCGGTTTTGACATCCATTTGCCATATTTCATAGTTATGAAATGTAGCAATGGGTAACAATACCCTAATAGACTTAATCTTGGCTACTGGTGAAAAGGTCTCATCATAATCAACTCCCGGAGTTTGAGAAAAGCCCTTTGCAACCAGTCGCACCTTATATGTGTGTACATTACCATCCATGTCGGTCTTCTTCTTGAAGATCCATTTGCACCCAACTGTCTTATGACCTGGTACATTGTCAACCAAGTTCCAAACTTGATTGTCATACATGGACTGTATCTCGCTGTCCATTGCCTCTTTCCATTTAGCAGACTCGGGGCCTGCCATGGCTTCCGCATAGCTATTAGCTTCATCCAGACTTACCAGTGTCTCATCACAGATAAGTGTATCACCTTCCGCAGTAATATGGAAACGATAGTAATGCTCAAGTGCATTCCTAACTCTCATGGAACGCCTCAGAAGTACAAACTCGTCAATTGGATCAACAAGAGTTTCCTCCTCAAGTTGACTGCTAGGGTTTGAGGTTCCTTCACCACTTGACTCTTGAATTTCTTCAAGGTCAATTTGCCTCCCACTATTTCCTTGGCTTATGAACTCTCTCTCTCTCTCTCGAAAGACACCCCTCCTTGTTACAAAGACCACATTCTCACTAGGTCTGTAGAAGAGGTAACCAAAGGATTTCTGTGGGTAGCCGATGAAAATACACCTCTCACTTCGAGGTTCGAGCTTATCGTGAGTCTCGCGTCTCACGAAAGCTTCGCAACCCCAAATCTTGATGTGGGCTAGATTAGGAACTTTTCCAATCCACATCTCGTGGGGTGTTTTGGCAACCTTCTTTGTAGGGACCAGATTAAGGATATGGGCGGCAGTCTCTAAGGCATACCCCCAGAATGAGATTGGTAGCGACGCTTGACTCATCATGGAACGAACCATGTCCAACAAGGTTCGATTACGCCTCTCAGCTACACCATTCAACTGTGGTGTCCTGGGAGGTGTCAATTGTGAGACAATCCCACATTCCCTAAGATAGTCGAGGAACTCTGTACTAAGATACTCACCACCTCGATCGGATCGAAGCATCTTAATGTTCCTGCCCAATTGATTCTCGACTTCCTGTTTAAACTCTTTAAACCTTTCGAAAGTCTCTGACTTATGCTTAATTAAGTAGACATATCCATATCTACTATAATCATCTGTAAAAGTCACATAATAACGATTAGCATCCCTTGTGGCAGTTTTGAAGGGTCCACACACATCTGTGTGCACTAGATCCAAGAAACCTTCACCCCTTGCACAAGAACCAGTAAAGGGTGACTTTGTCATTTTTCCAAGTAAGCATGATTCACAACTATCATCTGACTTTAGGTCAAATGACTCCAAGACTCCATCCTTTTGGAGTTGGCCTATGCGTTTCTTGCTTACATGTCAAAGATGACAATGCCATAATGATGCTTTATCCAAGTTATTATCATTAGTAGAATCAATACACAACACATTATTTCCTAAGTTATCTACAACAGACACAACTTCATACACACCATCACAAGGTAATGCTTTAAAATAAAACACATTATTAAAGAAAGCATTTATTCCACCAACTTCATTATCAAAAGAAAAGGTAAACCGTTTTTTGTACAAAGCATGAAAGGAAATAATATTTCTTGCCATTTTAGGCGAGTAACAACATTTATTCAAATCTAAAGTAAACCCACTACTTAGCAACAAAGTATAAACTCCAATCTTGGTGACAGCTGAAGCTTTCCTATTCCCCATGATCAAGTTTATCTTTCCATGCTCCACATTCTCACTTCTTCTTAGTCCCTGCAAATCAGAACAAATATGAATACCACAGCCGGTATCAAGGACCCAAGAGTTAGAATAGGGTGAGTTATTAGATAATATAGTGTAAATACCTGCATGGTTGGGTTTACTTTCCCATCCTTCAGATCTTGATGGTACTTTGGGTAGTTCCGCTTGCAGTGTGCCTTTTCATGGAAATAGAAGCATTCAAACTCTTTTGGATCAGAAGAAGGAGTGCCGAAACCTTTCTTGGTTCCACTTGTAGAGGAGCCATCAAGGGTCTTACCCTTGGTACCCTTCGAAGGGTTCTTCCTCTTCTTCCCTCTACTATTCCCGATTGCCAAGACAGGGGCAAAGTTTTGAGTAGGAGTAGGAGTGGTAACAACCGATTTACCTTTAAGACCACTTTCGGCGGTCTTCAAGAGTCCTTGAAGTTTGCTGAGGGTAACTTCCTCCTTGTTCATGTGGTATGTCATGCGGAATTGATCATAACACGAAGGTAAGGAGTGCAAAATGATATCTATTACCAACTCCTCGGGGAAGTTCACATTCAGCTTCATTAAACGGTCCACATACCTTTGCATTTTCTGCATGTGACCCGTGATGGGTTCACCATCCTTGATCCGGGTTGTTATCATGGAGGAGATGATTTCATATCGCTCTTGATGAGCAATCTGATGGTAGCGGTCCATCAAATACTGGTGCATCTCAAAAGGATAGTAGTCCTCATAGGACTTTTGGAGCTCGGCTGTCATAGTGGCCATCATGATGCATGCCATTTGGTAGCATCTCTTTCATGTGCCTCATATTCAGCAAGCTCCTCAGGAGTAGCAGTCGACTCGGGTACCTTAAGCTCCTTGTCGAGAACATATTCTTTGTTCTCATACCGAGTGATCATCCTGATGTTCCTGATCCAATCTGTAAAGTTGGATCCATCAAAGATGACTCTCCCATAACGGTTCATGAGAGAGAAGGAGCCGGTAGGGTTTGAGCCAGAAGCATCATTGTTGGAAGACATCTGAAAAAGAAGAAAAGACAAGTTTAGTTTAGATATAAAGATAGTCCTTAATAAAACACCCAAATGTAATATTAAGGCTAGGACCCAATCACAATATATTATAACTTAGAAGAGGGATGCCATAATCTAAGCTAAAACATATTTGAAAGGTAGGTGAATGACGATTCACCAATTTCCACCATGAAAAACGAAATATATAAATTATTAGGTTTTATTTGGTTTTTAGAAACTCCTAGATTCTTTTGAGATTCATTGAACTTTTTCAATGGCATGTTCCAATCTCGAGTGTGCCCTTCATGTTTTGTGACTGGGATACCGAGGATCACAAAACAAGGTGTGAAGTAACCATGCAAATTACTTGGTACCCTTAATGTTTTTCACTTAATCGATGTGCCGCTTAACCACACGCGCTCCACCGACCTATGAAAAACCTTAAGTCACCCTTTGCCTACCTTGTTAAGTCCAATTTAGTGTGCCGGTTAACCACACACGCTCCACTAACGGCTTAATCAAAGTGCAAAGTGTAATTTCATGGGTTAGCACCTTATTCACATTTTCCTAAAGTAACTAAGATTGGGAATTTATAAAGACATTTAGTTACTTTATAATAATCATTATACTTTTAATGAGAATTTTAAGTCATTGTCCTACCCGTTCGGCTAACGACCGTCCACCAGTCAAGGAAGCGGTGGCTGAGAGTGGACACCCATTAAGCTGCCATTTTATAGGCAACAACCTTATACCCCCCCTTATAAACCGGCTTCGTGAATGAGGCCTACTAACGGTAAAACGACTTGATCTTATATATATATATATATATATATATATATATATATATATATATATATATATATATATATATATATATATATATATATTATTAACTTATAATATTATAAAGTATAAGGGTTGAATTTTAACTTTTAAAATTCTAGGGGTTGGAACTAAAGTTTATTAGATGACTTTACATGTTCCAAAACTTGAGGGCAAGTTTTGTAACTTTACAAAACCTTTCAATTCATAACTTATGAGTTATTAAAATGAAGACTCTTCATTTTTTTTGAAACTTATGTGTTCTTTTAATGGACTTAATACAAAGTGACTTTTGGTTATCCATAACTTGAGGACAAGTTATGGACTCCATTAAAACACATAAAGATCATGAATTTAGCATTAAACAAGTAATTCCTATGATCTATCAAGAACTCATAAGAACATGAATAGTCATATCAAAATTTCAAGAACATATGAACACATATAATCATGTAATTTTGATATTAGCCATTGTAAATGGATTAGAACAACCATTACACCAACTAAAACAAGTTTTAAAACACCAAAACAGTTTAGGGTAATGTTTCTAGTCCATTTCCAGCAGCAAAAGTCGAAAATCTGCACTCTGACTGACCAATTCGTCGAGTGTAAGAACTGACTCGCCGAGTTGGTTGAATTTATGCTTGGACTCGTCGAGTCCCCCATGGACTCGGTGAGTCCCCTGTGCAGACAGCAAGAAATTCGATTTTTTTCACTATTTTGCATCAAGTATCAAACAAAAAAACCTAGGCTCTGATACCACTGAAGGGTTTTTGAGCATTCTAACACTCCTAAGGTGTACATGCAACCCTAGAAACCTTGGATCTATGTTTGTCTAAAATACATGCAAAATACTTTTTCCAAGGTTCATAATCCTATCTAGCATACATAGGAACTTTCAACATAAAAGATAGCTAGAGTTACATACCTTGTAATTGATTTGATTCCTTGAAAAATAACCTTGAGAGCCTAGCACCCCAAGTGTGATGCCTCAAATGTTTCACACAACACCAAATGATCTTGGAATAAACTTTGAGAGAGAATGTCACACTTAGAAATCGTCTTGCCCTCTATTATGCTTCTAGTGGCCGATTTTGGTGAGCTTCATATCCTTTATATAGTGTGTTACAATTAAGGTTACACCATGTAAACCCTAATGTGACATGACTCTTCATTTCCATGACCCATGGGTTTGTAAATCCCATGGAGCATCCTATGGAACTTAGCCCAACTTTATAATCCATGGAGCATCTAGCCCACTATACAAGTATGGATGATTTACACAATCAACCCATATATTTAATTAGTCTCCTTTTGATCACTTAATTAATTCTAGATTAATTCTTGATCAATACTAATTAAATAATATTATTAATATATGAAAACTTATAATATATTAATAAACCATAAGTGTTATTTCTCTCATTTTAGTTTATCCAAATGCATGATGCCATGCAACCCAAATGGACCATGTCGGGTCGGGTCAAGTACATACCAGATATAGTTATGGACTTAGACACCTTATCCAACAAAAGGAACTGATTAATAATGGAGGGGTAGTTTTGCAGATCATTGATAGTTGTGAAACTGGGCCTAAGGACTCCATGATGGGATTGGACGAAATTTATAAGCTTGGGCTCATAAGATTTCATCCAAGGCATCTTATGTAGGTCCATGGGTTGCTTTGGGCTTAAGTTAGGAACTAGGGTTTCCTTATTCAAGTTCAGCTTCAAGACTAAGCAACCTAGCCTTATATAAACCCTCTAAACCCTAAGGAAATCGTCCCTAAGCTTCTAAGAGTCGCCCTAGCTGATTTTCACATCTCTCCTTCTTCATCCTTTGCATTGGGTGTTTGTGACTCCATTAGAGGTGCAACATTTGGGGCACTAAGCTTTCAAGAGTCAAGGTGGTTCTTGTTATTACAACACAACAAGTGAGGTAATCATCAAACCCTAATATATATGTGAATTTCGAAACTGTATATACTAGATCTAGGGTTCATTGCTTTGGTATTCAATTTGCATGTTCAATAGAGAAAGACTTAGATCCAAAGCAACTAGGGTTGCATGATCACATAGGATTGTAGATATGCTCAAAACCCATCAGTGGTATCAGAGCCTAGGATGTTTTTCAATTGAATTGTTGCAATAGTGAATTGTTCAAAGCTGAAGAAAATCAAAATCTGCTGTTTGATGCTGGAACTCGACGAGTTCAATGTAGAACTCGACGAGTTGGGTGAAGTCGATGAGTTCCTTGCCCAACTCGACGAGTTGACTCGTCTATACCCTAAAATTTCGATTTTCAAATCTGATTTGGATTTGAATAATTACCATAACTCGTTTTTATTGCCTAAAATCGATTTTTCTGATTGATAACTTGATATACTTATCAAAATTGAAGATATGGTTAAATTTGGATAATTTAAGATTATTTTGATTCATAGATTTAACCTAGTATTTTTGAATAGTTTCAAATTGCACCCTTTTGGTTTTAAAGTTTAAATTGAAATTCAAAATCTTGATTTTAGAAATTTAAATAGTTAAAACCTTGCATTCTGAATAGTTTAAAAATACCTCGTCATGGTTTTATTAATAATTTAATTAAAAGATTAATTAAGAGACAATTAATAATTCCTTGACATGGTTTAAAATTAATTAAATTAAAAGCTTAATTTATTAAAAGATTAAACCACCTAGTATTTTAAATGTTTAAAATACACCCTTATACTACATAAAACTAAAAGTCGAATATGTTATATATGTATAAGAAAAGTCAGTCTTACCGTTAGAAGGCCTCATTCACGAAACTTGTCTATAAGGGGTGTTTAAGGAAGCGGCATGTAAAATGACCGCCATTGGGTATCCATTCTTACCCACCGCACCCTTGACTAGTGGAGGGTTGTTAGCCGAACGAGTAGGATAGGACACTAAACTCTCATTAAAAGTATAATGAAAATATAATGTAACTAAATGCTTTTATAAATTTTCAATCTTAGTTACTTTAGGAAAATGTGAATTTGATGCTAATCCATGAAATTGCACATTGCACCTTATTGGTCAGTTAGTGGAGCGTGTGTGGTTAACCGGCACACTAATGTGGACTAATGAAGGATGTCAATGGGTAGCTCGTAAATTATCATAGATCGATGGAGCGTGTGTGGTTAACCAGCACATTGATTAGATGATAAATGACATCGAGAGTACCAAACTAATTTGCATGGTTATTCACACTTTGTTTGTGGTCCTCGGTATCCCAGTCACAAACTTGAAGGGCATAATTAAGATTAAACATGCCATTGAAAAGTTCGGTGAATCTTAAAAGATCTAGGAGTTTCATCTAAAACCTAATTCGTTAAAATTTTGTTTTCGTGGTGAAATTGGTAAATCGTCATTTACCTAACTTGAAATAATTTGCAATTGGATTACGACATCCCTTTTCCAAATTGTGAATTATTGTGTTGGGTCCTAGCCTTAATATTTCATTTGGATGTTATATTAAGGATTAAATCAACTAACTTGAATTTCTCCCTATTTGTAGATGTCTAGTTTTGACAACTATGGTCTTCCTCAATCCTTTGGAAAAGGCTTTCCTTCTGAAGATGATCTTCCACATATCGATCAAGGTGAAAGATTATTCCATTTTTCGTGCAAAGGTGGAACTGTAAATCATACTTCTCTTCCTCCACCTCCTCCAGTAAATCTTCCTGACCCATAATTTAGTCAACTTGAAAAGTTCAAGCTGACTCAAGCCCTATTGGCATGCAAACATAAAGATGGAAACTCTGTATGTGCACATGTTCTAAACATGAAGTCGCACCTTGACAGACTGGGAATGTTGGGTCTCGTTTTCCTAAAGGATCTTGCAGTCGACTTTGTTCTTCAGTCACTTCCCGAGTCATATGGTCAGTTTGTTAAGGACTACTATATGACAGACCATGACGTGACCCTTATTGATCTGACATATTTGCTAATTGTTGCTGAATCAGCAATGATTTGGTGCACTGGTAAAGCAAAATTGATTGGAAGATCTACCTCCAAAATTTCCGTGGACGTAGGCGATGACAATGATAATCCAAAAATTATTTCTTCTCCTAAGGGAGAGAAATCGGCCATGGTCGAAAAGTTTGATCATAAGAGAAAGGCAAATTTTGAAATAGTACCATGTGTCATTCCCAAAGAGTCCAAATGTTTCTATTTCCAAGAGAAGGGACATTGGATGCGAAGCTGCCGTATCTACCTGAAAGATCGCAAGGATAGTAAAGTCAAACTGTATGACTATACTTCAGGTATATCCACTATCTAACTCTATTAAGTTCCTATTTATAGATTCTTAATACATTATGTGATAAGATTGCATTTTGATGTTTTGTAGGATCGAAGAAAAGGTAGAAATCTTAAAAGAAGAGTAAGCTGAGTCTGATCGTGAAGAGATGGATTTCAATCACATGGTTCGATGATCGGATTTTTGAGCGGCTACTTAGAGTTATGATAGATTGATTAGGAATATTTAGAAACATAGTTTTCATATGTATCTGCATTGTAGGGACAAGTTTTCCGCATTTTATCAATAAAATAAAATTTTGATCTTATTTTATGTTTCCTTGCAATGGCATTTGTGAAAATTGGTGTTTATATTTCTATTGTTAGCAATATTTAAAAATGGATTTGATTCTTAGTTATATCAATTGTGGTAGTATCTTAATTTACCAAGTGAGGAAAGATTCTCATCAACCAAGTTTCAGTTGGACAGAAACTTGGAATCATTCAATATTGAATTATATGATGTATGAGAATCTTGATCTTTGGGAAATTGAGACTAATTCCTTGTTCACATGTATATGTGAGTCAAGTGAAAGACTAAAGGATCTAGTACACATTGATGTGGACTGGTCAGATCCACCACAAAGGATGATAAAGGCTATTCGTCATGATTTACTAATGGTTTAGTAAATATGGTTATGCTTATAAGATTAAGTATAATTCTAATACCTTGAAAAGTTTCAAAGTATAGCAAAACGAATAAAAAGAATCAATTAGGCAGAAAGATAAAAGTTTCTCCAATCTGAGAGGAAATGAGAGTACTTTAGTATCATGTTTTATAACCATCCTAATGATTATGGAACCATATCACAATTGACCTCTAAGGACACCTTAGTGCACTTGTATGGCTAAGAATAGGAATCGGGTATTGTTGAAATGGTTAAATCAAGAAGAAGAGTCATACTTCGTTCCCAAACAAGTTTTAGAGTCATAATCTAGTAACTTCAAGTTGTACCTTTAGTTACATGTTATAAGTAGGTTTATAATGCCTCATTAAATATGTAGTAGAAATGTTTCTTACTCTTGCACGTTTGAAATTAGTAGTTGTGATGTTTTGACTAAAACAAAGACCAACTAAGACCAATTATATGAAGTGTTTCTTGATAAGAACCTGCACTAACTCTTGAATATTTGTTTGTCAACGAATGTTCCTTGACAGAGAATCTTTTATGTCAAGAGGTCAGTGGGAGTCTTAATGGTCTTGAATAGTTTCAAGAACTAATCAAGAATAAACCTTTTAGTTATCACTAGCACACGACCTGAGGTTGATAACCTATCGTGTTGACATATTCTTGTTTCTATGCCTATTCCAGTTAAGTTGTCTATGCGTGTGAGTTCTATGAGTTCTCATTTGATTTCATAAGGCATAGCACCTGATTGATGAAAGTACATTGATCTATATTGGTGAGGTGCTCAATGACCTGGAAGCACTGGTAGGCCCTTGTGCTGCCTGATGGCAAGAAAGTAAGAATAAGCAGGTTCTGTCCATATGAGTTTGAATTTTTCATAAACCTTGTCTTGTGATAATGGTTCAAAATGAGAAGTTCAAATGGATAGGAACACATACACCATAATATCTAAGTGGAAAGAGGTTTCTCTTTACTTCATGAAAAAAGTTTGTGAGGAAACGGTTTCACTTGTAGATTTTATAGGATTAGAGTTAGCACTTGTGATAATTGCATTCTCAAATTCGAGTATGATTACGGTATCCCTTTTCATAGTTCGAATTGTGATAAATGGAAAATAGTTTGAACATTTGGGACTTATCGCTATGAGTTCTGAAAAGGTTTAGACACACACATAAGCTATCTATTGAAAGGTGTATGAGCTTGAGAAGTCTAGGAAAAGACTTATCAAAGCACCACGTATCAGAAATCTGAGCTTTGGTAAAAAAGTCAATAAGTATTGATTTCTAGAAGTCCAACTAATTTCTGGGTACATGTCAAAGCTAGTGGGAGCATAATTGTTATGCTAGTAAGAATGTAATTATTATGCTAGTGGGAGCATAATTATTATGTCAAGTGTTGCGAGTTAGCAATGCTATTTATAGGAAACAAAGTTCTAAAATTTGCAAAGTTGTAGAATTTGAAAGTTGTTTCGCTATAGAAAGATTTAAGGGAGAGAATATTTATACTTCATTTCGAATCTAAAAGTTTAGATTGAAATTTTAATCAAACTTAGTCATGGGCATATATGAATATCATGTTGAAATGTTTCAACATAGGAAATTCTATACATGGGAATATTTTAGCAAGAGACTGGTTAAGTATCATGTCTTTATGTAAGACATTATGAATCGTATCCAATATGCTTCGGGTATAGGATCGATTGCATATGCTATAATATTTTCTTGTTCTGAATTTTCCAAATGCCTAGAGCAATAAGAGGGAAAAAGGAATAGAACCTAATATAACTAAAGTGGTTAAACAACTGTCAAAGGACAATCTAAGGTTTACCAAAGATTGGTTGCTTGTAGATAGTTGGAAGTATAGTAATGGATGGACCATGTTGATTAAATTCTGGATAGATAGGATTCTATTAAGAATGGATAGTCATATGGCAATTATGGAAATATTTCCATAATGGGAGTTGGATGTTAAGAATCTATGTGTAAGTTAGAAACTTTAATGCAAGAAGGATGTTCAAGGAATGTACCTTGAATATGAGACTTCATTTCCGGGGAATTCTCTTATAACAATCCCAATGGAACACTTTGTAATATCGTTGGCTAAGTGTCTGTGACTTTAGAGCCCTAGACATTACAAAAGGATCATTGCATGAAAGGTTAGACTCTAACACATTCTATTAGTAGGAAGAATTTTTTATTCTTACACCTATAAGGATTAAGGAATTGTGAAATGAGCATCATTGGAAACGTGTTCAATTGATTTATTTCACAAAGGAAGGACCATAGATAAACATAGTGTGCATGCTTGGAGCATGGGATGACTATTGTTTTAATTCAAGTATTGAGTTGATAAGTCAAAACAGTAAACAATGAATAAGGTCTAATTAATATGGTGATTAAATAATAAGTGTTTTATTTATATTCAAAAGTTTGAGACCATATTGGATTAGATTATTCTTGTGTTTCACTTCGCATGTTTTACTTCCCGAATAATAAGATTATTCGAACATACATAGTTGATCATACTTTGGAAGTAAGTAATGAGGTAAGACTATCATGAATCCGACTGTAGATTGTCTAAGTTATTAGACATAGCAAATGTTTGCTGTAGTGTTCGTGAGTACTCCTTAAATAAGAATTTGAGTATTGGATTAAACCCACGCTCATTTGAATCACTTCATGGATTTTATCACGAGTGATTGTAAGATGATAATATCTTATATTCTTGAAACGGAGACATATAGTTGTTGTTTACATGTCAGTCATGCATTGATAGTACATAAACACATTAGTAACTTGATGTTATAAAACATATCGTTATGTGTGATTTGATGAGTGAATAGTACAAGCATATGAGTCAAAGTTTATCCGTTCCTTTTACTCTAAATGAGATAAAAACGATATTTGTGGGCCCCTCGATGATTTACTGATGACACCTTAAGCGCTTGGCCAAGCCTAGACTAAGTTGATGTGTTCAATTGTAGTCTGAGTCAGTCGTCATAAATCGGAAGTCGGGAAACAAACCTTGGGCAGAGAGAATGATTTTAATCCATGTCTCATGTCCATACAATATCTTCTATAATGGTGGAATATTTAATCACTTATCTAAAGGATGCGTTACTGATAAGATCAGAGTTCGACAACAGCTTGTGAAAGCTACGATTGCTAGTCAAATTCTGAAGTCATACTTGCAATAATAGTTATTAGAATTATCCAAGTGGCAGACTGTTGGATTAGGTGTCTAAGCCCATAACTATATTTGGTATGTACTTGATTTGATATGTAGCATGGTCCTTTTGGGTTGCCTTCACTCATGCAACTTGACAGGATGGAAAGTGGGGAGAGAGTAGGATTTATTATATGAATAATAAATTGGTACTCAGAATGATTTTATTAATGTATTATAAGATTAATATATTATTTGGAAATCATATTATTAATTAGTGATTAATCAGAAATTAATTTGATATTAGTTTTGGGGTTAAAGGAACTGATTAATAATGGAGGGGCAGTTTTGCAGATCATTGATAGTTGTGAAACTGGGCCTAAGGACGCCATGATGGGAGTGGACGAAATTTATAAGCTTGGGCTCATAAGATTTCATCCAAGGCATCTTATGGAGGTCCATGGGTTGCTTTGGGCTTAAGTTAGGAACTAGGGTTTCCTTATTCAAGTTCAACTTCAAGACTAAGCAACCTAGCCTTATATAAACGCTCTAAATCCTAAGGAAATCGTCCCAAAGCTTCTAAGAGTTGCCCTAGCTGATTTTCACCTCTCTCCTTCTTCATCCTTTGCATTGGGTGTTTGTGACTCCATTAGAGGTGCAACACTTGGGGCACTAAACTTTCAAGAGTCAAGGTGGTTCTTGTTATTAGAACATAACAAGTGAGGTAATCAACAAACCCTAATATATATGTGAATTTCAAAATTATATATACTAGATCTAGGGTTCATTGCTTTGGTATTCAATTTGCATGTTTAATAGAGAAAGACTTAGTGTTGGGTTATGAGCATTATAAAACTCCTAAGGTGTTCATGCAACCCTAAATACCTTGGATCTATGTTTTCACTAATTATACATGCAATGGTGTTTCCAAGGTATTAAACCTATGACTAGCATACAATTATCATATACCATACAAGAATCTAGTTATGATAACATACCTTATGGTGAAGATTGAAGTCTTGATGCATCTAGCCTTAAGAGCTTAGCCCCAATAGTATGGAAGCCTCAAGTGGAATCACAAATCACCATCAACAACTTGGAAGAACTTGAGAGAATATGGAGCTCACTAAAATCGGCCACCTTTCCTTTCACACACTCTAGTGCCAATTTTGTGAGCCAAGGACCCCTTTATATATTATGGAGGATTAGGTTTACATCCATGTAAACCCTAATACCCATGACCTTTCATTTACATAGGATCCATGGGTTAAAAGCTCCATGGACTATCCATGGACTTCCATACACTCTTAGCCCATCCTAAATAAACCTTGGCCCATTCCATATATATACATATATAAGAGTCCATATTTAATTAGCCTCTTTTGATCACTAAATTAATTCCAAATTAATTCTTGATCAATACTAATTAAATAATATGATTTCATATTAATATATTATAACTTATAATATATTAATAAATCATAAATATCCTTTTCTCATAAGTCTATCCATACAAATTGTTCCGGTGAAGTTGTCACGCCCCGCTAAAGCGGAAACGCAAGGTATGACAGCGACAAAGGTTTCATTGCAAAAGATAAAGATACATCACCATAGCAATATTAAAAAGTTTACAACCCATAGCTTAAACAAAACAAAGTACAAGTTTTCCAAAATGACATTGTTCAAAATATATAACTTCATAAAATAACTTCCACACGATGCAGCATGCTCTATGATGATGAATCTCTATATCCACTTACTAATTATTTCCTGAAAAAGCATGTAAAACGAGCGTCAACTATGAAAATAGTTGGTGAGTTCACAAGTATATAAAATCATGCTTGAAATAAGGCTTTTCGTAATTACAAGTACATTGCTTTAATGATAAACCAAGTTGATTGCTATTAATGAATACAAGTTTATTGCTATAACGAGAAACGAGTTTGTATGTGTATGAGCAAACAATGAGTCTCAACCAAACCTATGACTGAAGCCCTATCGAGATCTATGCTTATCGTTCCATAGATGAATATGGTATCATGCACTCCAGCAATAGGGCGAGTGAGGAGTTGTCAATTCCTAATAGCGCTATCCATAATGACCATTGGCTCAAAGAGTTAATGGTTAGAGATAAGGGAAGGGCCTTAGTACGATAAGTTCTCATGTTCCGTGTTGCATAGACATACATAAAGAAACATAGCAATACAATAGCAATCGTGTTTGATACAATTCAATTTAAATACAACATGCAAATAATAGTTTTTCTGGACATGCTTTTCCACCCCAAAACATAAAAACTGAAAATAGGGGAGTGCGTGAATACTCACAATGTTTCGAGTAGATACAAGTGGTGCCTTGGAATACACCAACGTCTTAATGCCGGGATCCTACGACATCAAACACACACTAGTGAGTTTCCATGTCGAAATCTAATGCTAATATACTAAACTCTACATATAGTGAAATGCCAATTTATGTTCTAATATTGGATTTTATATTAATTGGTTACACTTTTTCTGAAATGATGAAATTCTACAAGTCATGTGATAAATTCAACTTTGGGATATTAATTTTCCAGATTTAGTAATATAAATTTAAGGGTGTTTCAACACATTTAAAGGTGTTTTAAATTCCTAAAAATGTAAGATATTATCAAATAGTTTCCAAAAATTGTCAAACCTTGTATTTTTCATTCTAAATACAATAGAGATTTTCCAGAAAATTTTCCTTGAATTTTTGATATGGTTATCTACTTTCCAAATTTTTAAGCCTTCATAACAACATAAATTCACGAAAAATAGCATTCAAAGGATAAAAATTCTCAAACTTTTTATTTTACTGTTCTTACACATTACTAAGCTGGGAAAAATATAAAAATGGATTTCCAAGCTGTTTAATTATATTTTACGATTTTTGAGCATTTATTCCAATAAAAATTGAAATAAATAGAAAACAGTTTCCAAAATTACCCAAACTTTTTATTTAACTGTTATTATACATAACTAGGCTGGGAAAAATATAAAAGATATTTTCAGTGGGTATTTCTATTTTTCCTTGTTTTATCCCCTTAAATAACCATTAATTGAAGAATAAATAACAAACAGTTAAAATAAATTACCAAAAATTTTTGTAACATCATTTACAGTGTAAGTAATCTGGGAAAAATAACAAAAGTGGTTTTCATATTGTATAGTCCGGTTTTGGGTATTTATGTGTATTTAAGTGTATTTAACTTTAGAAAATAGAAGAAAAATAGTTTACAGTAGAGAAAAATCATCAAAAGTTTTATGTAATCTCCTACTGTACAACATGATGTTCTGGTAAATTTTCATGAATTTTGGATAATCAGAACTATTTTTCCTATTTTTAGGCCATTATAATTACCAAAAATTGGGAAAAATAGTAAGGCATGATGAAAAATTCTGAAATTATTTTTCTGAGTCACCCACCACAGGTAAGGGCTGCGAAAATTGTTAGATACAATTTTCGCACTCTCTAAAGTGGTTTTGTGATTTATTATACCCACACAAAAAGAAAATCGGAAATCATACCAAACAGCAACAACAATCGATGAAATTTAGTGAGGGATCATTATTCACCATAGGGGTCATCCATGAATTTATTCCGGATTTATAGACCTCTGGAAGTATTTTATGTGATTTATGCCCTTGTTTTCTTGCAATAATTTTAATAAATCAAAGAAATGATAAAAGCTCTTGAAATTTTCCAGATTATCACATGCATGTGAGGGCTTTCAAAAGGAAAAATGTTCAAATTTTATTCAGAAGGGAAATAGGGGTATTGAACCCAAACAAGTTAAGAAATGTTGCATATAATGGTGCATGAGATGTAAATGTGGCTGAAGTTCATGAATTTGAGTAGCCCATTCAGTGGGGTTTTAAGCCACGAAATTTCAGCCATCATTCACTGGATATGTTAAGTTTCTAAATTATTTTTCCCCAGATTTATGGTTGGGTTTAAGGTCATTGATCACGCAAAGCAAAAATGGTGATCACAGAAAAAGAGCTGTTTGCGCAACCATTTTGTAAAAATTGCCAAAAATCCGATATTTAATATTTTACAGTGAGACCAGTTGGGTTTGAAAGTTAACTCGTGGAACTATCCAATAAAAAAAGAATATCAGGATTTGGTTTAGAAATGACTGAGTTATGGCCGTTCAAAGCTGAACAATGTAATCTGGCAGATTGCATGTTTGCTTTGAGTGCATTCTTAGGGCATTTTGACAAGAACAACATGCATGCTTCGGTTAAGGTCCGATTTCTAGCACATGCATGGAGTGAATGAGCATCCAAGATGTACTAGAAATGGTTTAAATGCTTTTGGTCATGCAAGAACACAAAAGAAATGGAGAAGAAGATGTAATACTCGGTTTTGAAGTCACATGAACACATGTGCATCTTTTTCACTCCTTGCATGGGTTTGATCCCGGATTTTCACCATCTCAAACACATACATTGTGTTATGGTGAGAATCTACAAACCACAAGGGAAAAGTAAGGATTTCTAGCCATGGAAGGGCATAGAATACGAAGAGTAGAGAAAACCATGAAGAAGAGGAAGTAAAATCATGAAACCATGAGGGAGGATTGTGTTGTTTACCTTGGTTTTGATCTTGAGAGAAGCAAGAACACTTCAAGACCTTCTCAATTTCGAAATTATGGCAGAGAATGGAGGATTTCCTGGAGGTGTAGGAGAGGTTATTGAGGTGGGGAATCTTCTTGGAGAAGGAGTGAGAGAGAGAGAGTGTGTATGGGAAGTTGAAGTGTAAGAGAAGAATAAAATGATTAAGAATTTTTGGGGAAAAATGGAGCATGGGGGAGAGGGTGGCAGATTTTATGAGTGTAAGAGAGGCCCTCTCTCTCCTAATTCAAACTAAATAAATTTCCCTTCAATTTTTATAAAACCCAAATTTTTATAAAAATGCCTCTTTATGTAATTCATGATTTATTTAAGAATCTTTGTTTTTAGCTCATAAAATATGATTTATGTTTGATAATTAAATCTTTATATCTTTGATTATATCCTTATGACTTAATTATTTAAATTTTATCTAATGAGGTTCATAACAAATCTTATAGAGTTTTTAGGTTTTAAAGTTTATAAATTTGGATTTTTGGGCTCTTTAGGGTTTTTGGAACATTGTTTGATATTCACCATCATATTGAAATGAAATTAGAATATTTTAATTTATTTTTAGGGTTTTATACCCTTTTTCAATTGTAGCAAGGTTTGAAGTTTATTCTAATTATAGCATTGGCATTTCCTATTGTAGTTAAGCAACTTACTAGAATCGTAAGTGTCAAGTATATTAGTCCTAGATCTTAGTTGGGTCCTAGTTTATGCAAGATTTTGACCTAATTTATACTACTAGGCCATGGCATGTTGTGCATGAATGGTTTTTATAAAGATGCATGAGTCCGAGAATGACCTGAATTGACAGTTGTCACAGTATCCCCCACTTAAAAAGAATTTCGTCCCGAAATTCATTCTATGTCATCGTTTGTCATCGCATGGGAAAAGTTGTGGATACTTTTCCTTCATGAAGTCCTCACGCTCCCAGGTGTACTCCGGCCCGCGTTTTGAGTTCCATCGAACTTTCACAATCGGAATCTTACTCCGCTTGAGTCGTTTTACCTCCCTGTCAAGGATTTCTATCGGTTCCTCAACAAAGTTTAGCTTATCATTGATCTTGAATTCCTCGAGGGGTACTATCAATGCTTCGTCGGCTAAACATTTCTTAAGATTGGAGACGTGGAATGTGTCGTGAATGGCGCTTAACTCTTGGGGTAATCGGAGTTTATATGCCACCGGACCAATCCTTTCAATGATCTCGAAGGGTCCAACATATCTTGGGCTTAGTTTTCCTTTCTTACCAAAACGTACAAGCCCTTTCCAAGGCGACACCTTTAGAAGTACCTTGTCTCCAACTTGGAATTCTAATGGTTTTCGACGATTATCCGCATAACTTTTCTGACGATCTCTGGCGGCTTTAAGCCTATCTTTGATGATAGCAATCTTGTCAGTTGTTTCCTGGATAAGGTCGAGTCTAGTCAATTGTCTGTCTCCGATTTCTGTCCAACACAATGGAGAAAGACACTTGCGTCTATACAATGCTTCGTATGGGGCACATTGGATACTCGTGTGGTAACTGTTATTGTAGGAAAACTCAATTAGAGGCAAATGAGTATCCCAATTTCCTTTGAACTCAATGACACACGCCCGTAGCATGTCTTCCAATGTTTGTATTGTTCTCTCTGTCTGCCCATCTGTCTGAGGGTGGTAAGCTGTGCTCAAATTTATCTTGGTTCCTAGTGCCTTCTGTAACATCCACCAAAATTGTGATGTAAAACGACTATCTCTATCAGAAATGATGGATAGGGGTACACCATGCAGAGAAACAATTTTGTCGATGTAGATTTGGGCCAATTTTTCCATCTTGAAGTCTTCCCGAATGGGGAGAAAGTGAGCAGATTTCGTCAGTCGATCCACTATGACCCAAATTGAGTCGTGACCTTTAGAAGTTCTAGGAAGTTTGGTAACGAAATCCATGGATATCTGCTCCCATTTCCATTGGGGAATTTCGGGTTGTTGCAATAAGCCGGATGGTTTTTGATGTTCAGCTTTGACTATTGAGCAAGTTAAACACTTCCCAACATATAAGGCAATATCCCTTTTCATTCCAGGCCACCAATAGTATTCTTTAAGATCCTTGTACATCTTATCCGCTCCAGGGTGGATTGAGTATTTAGATCGATGAGACTCCTCTAGTACCATGTCTCTCAGATCGTTAACCCTTGGAATCCAGACCCTGTCCTTAAAATAACGAACTCCATCAGGTTTGGTTTCAAATCTCACTTCCAAACCATGTAAAGTTTCACCTGGAAGATTTTCCTTGAATAAAGCTTTCTCCTGGGCATCAATGATTTGAGATTTCAAGTTTGTCTGAATTACCATTCCCAAAGCTCTCACACGGGAAGGTTTCACCCTTTCTTTTCTACTAAGAGCGTCGGCTACTACATTAGCCTTCCCTGGGTGATATCGTATCTCACAGTCATAATCACTAAACAACTCTACCCATCTCCTCTGCCGCATGTTTAACATTTTCTGATCTAGGATGTGCTGAAGGCTTTTGTGATCGGTATAAATGGTGCACTTGGTTCCGTACAAATAATGCCTCCATATTTTAAGAGCGAAAACTATTGCTCCTAGTTCTAGATCATGGGTGGTATAATTCTTCTCATGCGGTTTGAGTTGTCTAGAAGCATATGCAATGACCTTATCTTTTTGCATTAACACACATCCTAATCCTTGATGAGACGCATCACAATACACTACAAAGTTCTCTGATTCCTCTGGTAAAGCCAGAATTGGTGCATTACACAACTTGTTTTTCAGGATTTGAAACGCCTCTTCGTGTTTCTCTTCCCAGAGAAATTTTCTGTCTTTTTGGGTCAAAGATGTTAATGGTTGAGCAATACTAGAGAAATTCTCAATGAAGCGTCTGTAGTACCCAGCTAATCCTAGGAACTGTCGTATTTCTGTCGGGGTTTTGGGGGCTTCCCATTTCTTGATTGCCTTGATCTTAGCTGGATCTACATGAATTCCTCTTTCGCCGATCACATGACCAAGGAAATGTACTTCCCGAATCCAAAATTCACACTTAGTGAACTTGGCATACAATTTCTGCTCCTTCAGCAGCTCCAACACTAGCTTCAGATGTCTCTCATGATCTTCTTTGGTTTGTGAGTAAACAAGTATGTCATCGATAAATACAATTACAAACTTGTCTAGGTATGGTTTACAGACCCTATTCATCAAATCCATGAAAACAGCGGGTGCGTTCGTTAGTCCAAAAGGCATGACTAAGAACTCATAATGTCCATAACGGGTTCTAAATGCTGTTTTGTGAATGTCTCCTTCGTGAACTCTTAGTTGATGGTATCCTGATCGGAGGTCGATCTTTGAGAAGTATGAAGCGCCCTGCAACTGATCGAACAAGTCATCTATTCGAGGGAGAGGATATCGATTCTTGATTGTCAACTTGTTCAGTTCTCTATAATCAATACACATTCGGAATGACCCGTCTTTCTTTTTGACGAATAACACTGGGGCTCCCCAAGGTGAAGAGCTTGGTCGAATAAACCCTTTGTCTAGAAGTTCTTGAAGTTGTCCGGACAGTTCTTGCATCTCGGATGGCGCGAGGCGATATGGTGCTTTTGCTACCGGTGCCGCTCCGGGAATTAAGTCTATCCGAAATTCGACCTGTCTGTGAGGGGGTAGACCGGGTAATTCCTCCGGAAACACTTCGGGATAGTTTTGAACCACTGGAATCTCCTTGAGTTGCTTAGCTTCGGGTTCTCTTTCTAGCACGTGGGCCATTAATGCAATACAATTCTTCTTCAGGTACTTGTGAATCTTCATGCTTGATACAATGTTTAAACTTCTTCCTGGCTTCTCACCGTGTATGATAAGGGTTTCTCCATTGGGGAGAGGTATCCTAATGACTTTCTCGTAACAACCAATGTCCGCTCTATTCTTGGATAACCAATCCATTCCTGCTATTACATCAAAACTACCTAGCTCGATAGGAATTAGGTCAATGCTAAAGAGTTTATCAGCTAAATTCAGAGTACAGCCAGGAATTATTTCATTAGCCCTAATTTCATACCCATCAGCAAGTTCAATAGTATGAGTATTCCTCATCTTTCTTGATTTCAAGTCGAGTACCGGTCTAAATGCTAAAGAAACGAAACTCCTATCTGCTCCCGCATCGAATATTACTGATGCAAAATGATTGTTCAGGAGAAACGTACTTGTTATCACTTCAGGGTTCTGACGAGCTTCTTCTGCACCAATCACAAAGGCTACACCTCTTGGCCGCCCACCTTGATTTCCTTGGAAATTTTGCCTAGCTTGGCCTTGTCCATTGTTACCAGGCCCCTTGTTCAGTTTGGGACAAGCACTACGCAGATGATCAGTACTCCCGCACTCGTAACATGCCCTTTTTCCATCCTTATTCAGCTTACAATACTTCGGGTAATGGCCTGTTTGTTTACAGTTTTGGCACACTGGGTAAGCTCCCTTGTGATGGAAGTTACACTTATTGCACTTCGGAAGCGGTCCTGAGTACTGCTTTCGCTCCTGCACTTCCATGACTTCCGGTTCCTGAGTTTTCACTGGTTCTTGCTCCTGGGCTCTTACCATAAAGTTTCTTGAGACTTTCTGCTTCCTCCCTGACTTGCCTCCATACTTCTTCTCTCCCTGATCTGCTGGCTTCCTCTTGCTACTAGAGTTTTCCTTTGTCGATGCTCCCATCCTTATCACATCATTGGTTAGTCGATTTGCTAGACTTACTGCACTTTGAATGGTAGTTGGGTTTGCTGAAGTAACCATTCCCCGAATCTCTGGTGCCAGACCCCAGATGTAACGATCTATCCGTTTCTCCTCAGGAGTAACCATGTGAGGTACCAGTTTTGCTAGTTCATGAAATCGGACTGTGTACTTCTCTATTTGTGTTCCAACCATAGAATGGTTCCAGAACTCAGATTCAAGCTTCTGAATTTCATCCTTGGGACAATACTCCTCTATCAACAGCTTCTTTAGGTCTTCCCAAGTTAGCTGATATGCCGCTGCACGACCTCGGGTTTGCACTAAAGTATTCCACCAGGTCAATGCCCTATCATGAAGTAGACAAGTTGCATACTCCACTTTGTTGCGTTCGAGACATTTGCTAATGTGAAGGACCGACTCCATACTGTCAATCCATTTCAGCAACCCGACCGCACCTTCCTTTCCGTGGAATTCCTTAGGTTTACAGGCCATAAAGGACTTGTAGTTGCATTCTCTTTCATTGTTTCCCCGGTTTCCTCCACTACTTCCTTGGTTAGCATTAAGTCCTGCAGTTACTTGAGTAACAATGTTTGGGATTGCTTCCATGAGTTGTTGTGCTACAATTTGAGCAACATCGGGTGTTTCGTTCTGTGGGCGCCCGCGATTAGGCCTTCCTGACATGGTTCTATTACACAGGAGAAGAAATACGTATAAATACATAAAATAATGTATAATATTTAGTTCACTACTATTTTGAAAACCGTAAGTGTTGTCAAATCATTGGTTTGCATTAATACTAGGCATATATATTTTAGAAAGAAAAGAAAAGAAAAATCTCTTTATTCAACCATTTACCAATTAAATTCTAGGGTTTGACCTCATAGTAAAAGTTTTCAAACATAAAATAAAATTCTTCATTACCATTTGAAATTGTCTTAAAACCAAACCAATACATCAATCCCAAAATAAAGTTTTAAATGTCTTTCCCAAAAGACACCCAACATGGGTTTTCATTTCATGACAAAATAAAATAAAATACTGAAATCAGAACCAAACACTAATCGCTATCCCAACAAGAATCATCAGCACCACAATCAGTAATAGCCCAACAAGCACATAATATGCGGTCATCGCACGACATGCCACTCGTCTAGCAGCATTAGCAGTGTCAGCATCCTCCATCGAATGCTATAACAGGATTTCCATCCTTGTCAAGACTTCATCCAAAACTTCCCGATGCCCAGCTATCACAGCGAGACTGTGACTTAGGCCCGCTGCCATCGACTGCAATCTCCGGGACTCCTCCGGGGTCATACCTGGCTGCCTGACAGGTATCCCTATGACTTGCTGTGGTGAGGGTGCTCTCGGTCCTGCAACGCTGGGTCCTACCCCGCTAGGTCCTGCCGTGCCAAGTCCTGCTGTGCTGGTGGCTATCCTTCCTGGAATAGGAACACTCTTCCTCGCCGTCCTCCGAATACGAAGCCCATAAAGTGGTGGTTGTGGCAACACCGATGAAGGCGATGCCTCGCGTCGTTGACTCGGGGCGTTGTCATTGCTGATCTCTACCGAGTTTCCTGTATCTTCCGTATCCTCCGATGGGTCTTCTTCTACCGAGGCGGGGGGGGGGGGTTACGTCGAGGGATAACAGTGACGTAGCCGGACTCATCAGCTGAGGCGGTAGCGTGAGAAGATGACGATGTCGACATAGGGGACTGAGACATAGATTCAATGAGATATGAAATAAATGACAATGCATGCCTATAATATGCAATGCTTACACACACCAAAAATTAACCTTTTTGAATTTTTGAAATAAAGTTTTCTCAAAAATTTTGTTGAACATATTCCCATTATAATTAGCTCAAGCTTTGTATAAATCTTTCCTTAATTAAACATAGGTGATCAGGCTATGTTTAATTGAGGTCCAACGATACAATTCCCGACCTAATTATATTAGTAATATGTTTGATGTAAAAAAAGAATTTTTATAAGTTTTGGTTATAGGTTGTGTTTTCTTAAAGGAAAACTGATGTTCTCTATAACTTTAGCTCTGATACCACTTCTGTCACACCCCGCTAAAGCGGAAACGCAAGGTATGACAGCGACAAAGGTTTCATTGCAAAAGATAAAGATACATCACCATAGCAATATTAAAAAGTTTACAACCCATAGCTTAAACAAAACAAAGTACAAGTTTTCCAAAATGACATTGTTCAAAATATATAACTTCATAAAATAACTTCCACACGATGCAGCATGCTCTATGATGATGAATCTCTATATCCACTTACTAATTATTTCCTGAAAAAGCATGTAAAACGAGCGTCAACTATGAAAATAGTTGGTGAGTTCACAAGTATATAAAATCGTGCTTGAAATAAGGCTTTTCGTAATTACAAGTACATTGCTTTAATGATAAACCAAGTTGATTGCTATTAATGAATACAAGTTTATTGCTATAACGAGAAACGAGTTTGTATGTGTATGAGCAAACAATGAGTCTCAACCAAACCTATGACTGAAGCCCTATCGAGATCTATGCTTATCGTTCCATAGATGAATATGGTATCATGCACTCCAGCAATAGGGCGAGTGAGGAGTTGTCAATTCCTAATAGCGCTATCCATAATGACCATTGGCTCAAAGAGTTAATGGTTAGAGATAAGGGAAGGGCCTTAGTACGATAAGTTCTCATGTTCCGTGTTGCATAGACATACATAAAGAAACATAGCAATACAATAGCAATCGTGTTTGATACAATTCAATTTAAATACAACATGCAAATAATAGTTTTTCTGGACATGCTTTTCCACCCCAAAACATAAAAACTGAAAATAGGGGAGTGCGTGAATACTCACAATGTTTCGAGTAGATACAAGTGGTGCCTTGGAATACACCAACGTCTTAATGCCGGGATCCTACGACATCAAACACACACTAGTGAGTTTCCATGTCGAAATCTAATGCTAATATACTAAACTCTACATATAGTGAAATGCCAATTTATGTTCTAATATTGGATTTTATATTAATTGGTTACACTTTTTCTGAAATGATGAAATTCTACAAGTCATGTGATAAATTCAACTTTGGGATATTAATTTTCCAGATTTAGTAATATAAATTTAAGGGTGTTTCAACACATTTAAATGTGTTTTAAATTCCTAAAAATGTAAGATATTATCAAATAGTTTCCAAAAATTGTCAAACCTTGTATTTTTCATTCTAAATACAATAGAGGTTTTCCAGAAAATTTTCCTTGAATTTTTGATATGGTTATCTACTTTCCAAATTTTTAAGCCTTCATAACAACATAAATTCACGAAAAATAGCATTCAAAGGATAAAAATTCTCAAACTTTTTATTTTACTGTTATTACACATTACTAAGCTGGGAAAAATATAAAAATGGATTTCCAAGCTGTTTAATTATATTTTACGATTTTTGAGCATTTATTCCAATAAAAATTGAAATAAATAGAAAACAGTTTCCAAAATTACCCAAACTTTTTATTTAACTGTTATTATACATAACTAGGCTGGGAAAAATATAAAAGATATTTTTCAGTGGGTATTTCTATTTTTCCTTGTTTTATCCCCTTAAATAACCATTAATTGAAGAATAAATAACAAACAGTTAAAATAAATTACCAAAAATTTTTGTAACATCATTTACAGTGTAAGTAATCTGGGAAAAATACCAAAAGTGGTTTTCATATTGTATAGTCCGGTTTTGGGTATTTATGTGTATTTAAGTGTATTTAACTTTAGAAAATAGAAGAAAAATAGTTTACAGTAGAGAAAAATCATCAAAAGTTTTATATAATCTCCTACTGTACAACATGATGTTCTGGTAAATTTTCATGAATTTTGGATAATCAGAACTATTTTTCCTATTTTTAGGCCATTATAATTACCAAAAATTGGGAAAAATAGTAAGGCATGATGAAAAATTCTGAAATTATTTTTCTGAGTCACCCACCACAGGTAAGGGCTGCGAAAATTGTTAGATACAATTTTCGCACTCTCTAAAGTGGTTTTGCGATTTATTATACCCAAACAAAAAGAAAATCGGAAATCATACCAAACAGCAACAACAATCGATGAAATTTAGTGAGGGATCATTATTCACCATAGGGGTCATCCATGAATTTATTCCGGATTTATAGACCTCTGGAAGTATTTTATGTGATTTATGCCCTTGTTTTCTTGCAATAATTTTAATAAATCAAAGAAATGATAAAAGCTCTTGAAATTTTTTGCAGATTATCACATGCATGTGAGGGCTTTCAAAAGGAAAAATGTTCAAATTTTATTCAGAAGGGAAATAGGGGTATTGAACCCAAACAAGTTAAGAAATGTTGCATATAATGGTGCATGAGATGTAAATGTGGCTGAAGTTCATGAATTTGAGTAGCCCATTCAGTGGGGTTTTAAGCCACGAAATTTCAGCCATCATTCACTGGATATGTTAAGTTTCTAAATTATTTTTCCCCAAATTTATGGTTGGGTTTAAGGTCATTGATCACGCAAAGCAAAAATGGTGATCACAGAAAAAGAGCTGTTTGCGCAACCATTTTGTAAAAATTGCCAAAAATCTGATATTTAATATTTTACAGTGAGACCAGTTGGGTTTGAAAGTTAACTCGTGGAACTATCCAATAAAAAAATAATATCAGGATTTGGTTTAGAAATGACCGAGTTATGGCCGTTCAAAGCTGAACAATGTAATCTGGCAGATTGCATGTTTGCTTTGAGTGCATTCTTAGGGCATTTTGACAAGAACAACATGCATGCTTCGGTTAAGGTCCGATTTCTAGCACATGCATGGACTGAATGAGCATCCAAGATGTACTAGAAATGGTTTAAATGCTTTTGGTCATGCAAGAACACAAAAGAAATGGAGAAGAAGATGTAATACTCGGTTTTGAAGTCACATGAACACATGTGCATCTTTTTCACTCCTTGCATGGGTTTGATCCCGGATTTTCACCATCTCAAACACATACATTGTGTTATGGTGAGAATCTACAAACCACAAGGGAAAAGTAAGGATTTCTAGCCATGGAAGGGCATAGAATCCAAAGAGTAGAGAAAACCATGAAGAAGAGGAAGTAAAATCATGAAACCATGAGGGAGGATTGTGTTGTTTACCTTGGTTTTGATCTTGAGAGAAGCAAGAACACTTCAAGACCTTCTCAATTTCGAAATTATGGCAGAGAATGGAGGATTTCCTGGAGGTGTAGGAGAGGTTTTTGAGGTGGGGAATCTTCTTGGAGAAGGAGTGAGAGAGAGAGTGTGTATGGGAAGTTGAAGTGTAAGAGAAGAATAAAATGATTAAGAATTTTTGGGGAAAAATGGAGCATGGGGGAGAGGGTGGCAGATTTTATGAGTGTAAGAGAGGCCCTCTCTCTCCTAATTCAAACTAAATAAATTTCCCTTCAATTTTTATAAAACCCAAATTTTTATAAAAATGCCTCTTTATGTAATTCATGATTTATTTAAGAATCTTTGTTTTTAGCTCATAAAATATGATTTATGTTTGATAATTAAATCTTTATATCTTTGATTATATCCTTATGACTTAATTATTTAAATTTTATCTAATGAGGTTCATAACAAATCTTATAGAGTTTTTAGGTTTTAAAGTTTATAAATTTGGATTTTTGGGCTCTTTAGGGTTTTTGGAACATTGTTTGATATTCACCATCATATTGAAATGAAATTAGAATATTTTAATTTATTTTTAGGGTTTTATACCCTTTTTCAATTGTAGCAAGGTTTGAAGTTTATTCTAATTATAGCATTGGCATTTCCTATTGTAGTTAAGCAACTTACTAGAATCGTAAGTGTCAAGTATATTAGTCCTAGATCTTAGTTGGGTCCTAGTTTATGCAAGATTTTGACCTAATTTATACTACTAGGCCATGGCATGTTGTGCATGAATGGTTTTTATAAAGATGCATGAGTCCGAGAATGACCTGAATTGACAGTTGTCACAGAAGTGCAGCCCAAATGGACCATGTCGGGTCTGGTCAAGTCATACCAATTATAGTTATGGACTTAGACCCTAATCCAACAGTCTCCCACTTGGATAAGTCTAATAACTATTATTGCAAGTACGACTTCATAACCCGACTAGCAATCGTAGCTCTTAAAGCCGCTGTCGAACTCTGAACAAATCAAATGACGCGTCCATTAGATAAGTGATCATATATTCCTCCATTCTAGATATCATATGGACTGAGACATGGATTATAATCATTCTCTCTGTCCATTTGTTGTTTCCGGATTTTTGATTTATGACAACTGACTAATTGAACAAATCAAATCAGTCCAGGCTTAGCCAAGCACTTCGGGGTGTCATCACTAAATCATCGAGGGGCCTACAGATATCGCTTTTATCCCTTTAAGGGTAAAAGGAATGGATAAAATTTGACTCATATGCTTGTACTAACTACTCGTTGAATCATACACAAAGGCACATTTTATAACATCGAGTTACCAATGCGTTTTCGTGCAATCAATGTATAACCAACTCATAGTCAACACCTCATATCTCTAGGTTTGAAGAATATAAGATATTATCGTCTCATGATTCACTCGTGATAAAATCCATGAAGTGAGTCAAATGAGCGTGGGTTTAATCTAATACTCAGAACTTATGAGCACTCATGAATGTTGTAGCAACCATTGCTATGTCTAATGCACCTTAGACAAATCTTACAAGCCAGATTCATGACAGTCTTAATTCAATACCTACTTCCAACATATGACCGACTGTGGAGAGTTTGAATAAAATAATTATTCTAGAAGTCAAAACATGCAAAGTGAAACATAAGAATAATACTAATCCTATATGGCCCCAAACTCTTGAGTGTAAATAAAAAACCCTTTTATCTAAGCACCATCTTGATTACTCATTATTCATTGTATAATTTTTCGATTTATCAACTTAATACTTAAATTAAAACAATAGTCATTCCATGCTCCAAGCATGCACACTATGTTTACCTATGGTCCTTTCTTTTGTGAAATAGATCAATTGAACACGACTCCAATGATGCTCATTTCACAATCCCAATCCCTTTTGTGAATGTAAGAATACCAAACTCTTGCCATTTACTGTAATCTGTTAGATTCTAAACTTATATGCAATGATTCTCTTGTAATGACTATGCACAAAAGTCACAAAGACTTGGCAACAGACATTACAAAGTATTCCAATGGAGAGCAATTCCATGGAACCGAAGTCTCAAATTCAAAGTTCACTCCTTTGAACATCCTTCTTGCATTAAGCTTTCTAATCTTACACAGATTCAAAGAATAACTTCCACCTATGCAAACAATTCCATATTACCATTTTGACTATCACCTCGGAACAAGAGTTGCCTTTCTTTCAGAATATGTCAATATGGTCCTTTCCAAAGTTTACATTATACTTCCAATTGTCCACGAGCAACCAATCTTTGGTAAACCTCAGATTGTCCTCGACAATTGCTTAATCATTTTAGTAATATCCAGTTCTATTCCTTTTTCCCTCTTAATTCCCTAAGCATTTGGAAAATTTAGAATGGATGTAATCGATCCTATACCCGAAGCATATGGGACACGATTCATGCTATAATTTTTTTTTATTTGCCATGTTCTCACAATTCGTACTATGAAGAAGGATGCCGTAATCATAATCGAATTTTGAGAACGCAACATATATAGAATTTCCTTATGTTGAACCATTCCAACATAACATTCATATATATATATCTTTGACTAAAGTTGATTAAAATCTCAATCTAAGCTTTTAGAATTGGAATGAAGTATAAAATCCTCTCCCTTAATTATAGCAAAACAATTTTTCAAAGCGAATTGAAACTTTTTGTTTTCTATAATTAACATTGCTAACTTGCAACACTTATCATAACTATCATGCTCCCACTAACATGATGATTATTAGCATAACACTTATGCTCCCACTAGCTTTGACATGTTCCCAGAAATCAACTGGACTTCTAGAAATCAATACTTTATTGACTTTCTTACAAAAGTTCATATTTCTGATACGCTATTGCTTTGATAAGACTTTATCAAAATCATACACCTTTCCTTAGATAGCTCACATGTGTGTCTAAACAATTTTGAAGAGGGATGCTATAATCATAATGTTTAGACCTTTTGCTATTCTCACAAGTCCATGTTAGTGTGCCGGTTAACCACACGCGCTCCACTAATGACTTTGAGAATGCAAATATCACAATTGCTATCTACTTAAAATCTACTTAGTGAAAGCGTTTCCTCACCATCATTTTCATGAATCGGAGAGAAACCTTATGACACTTATATTTTTATGGTGTATGTGTTCCTATCCATGTGAATTGGTCATAGCCGTAATCACAAGACAAGGTTAGTGACAAATCCAAACCCATATGGACTGAACATGCTCAATCTCATTTTTCTTGCCAGCCGGCATCATAAGGGCCTACCATTGCTTCCAGGTTGTTATGCAAACAATTGAGAACTTACAAAACTCACAAGCATAGTCAACTTAAACTGGAATGGGCACAGAAATAGAAATATGTCAACACAATGGATTATAAACCTCAAGTTGTGTGCTAGTGATTAACAATACTCTTGATTAGTTCTTAAAACTTTCTCAAGTTGTGTGTTAGTGATTAACAATACTCTTGCCCTCTTGACATATAAGATTCCCTTTGTCAAGAATCATTTCTTGACAAAACAAATATTCAAGAGTTAGTGCAGATTCTTATCAAGTTAAACACTTCACACAATTGGTCTTAGTTGGTCTTTGTTTTATCCAAAACATCACAACTTACCAATTTCAAATGTACAAGAGTAAGAAACATGTTACTCTACATTTGATAAGTGTTATAAACTTTCTAAAGATTATGTCACTCAAGTTACAATCTTAGAGTATCTCTAAGACTTGATTTTTGGAACGAAGTATGATTTATCTTTTGATTTAACCATTTCAACAATTCATGATTCCTCTCCTTAGCCAAACAAATGCACTAAGGTTTTATTAGAGGATCAATTGTGGTATGGTTCCATAATCACTAAGATAATCATAAAACAAGATACTCAAGTACTCTCCCATCTCTTCAGATTTGAGAAACTTTTTATCTTTCTGACTTATTTGATTCTTCTTATCCGTCCTGCCATAGATTGAAAATTTTCCAATGTTTCAGAATTACACTTAAACTTGTAAGTATAACCATATTTACTAAATGAATAATCTTATCGATCTTTGTGGTGGACCTGACCAGCGCACAACCAAGTGTACCCAATCCTTTAGTCCTTCACTCGACTCACACATACATGTAAACAAGGTCTTAATCTTAATTTCCCAAAGATGAAAATTCTCATTCATCACACAATACAACTTGAATGATTCCAAGTTTCTATCCAACTGAAACTTGGGTGATGAGAATCTTCCTTATTTGGTAAATTATGACACTACCATAAATGAAAGAATCAAATTTTATTTTCCAATATTGCTTTCAATGGAAACATATAAACAACAATTTTTCACAAATGCCATTGTAAGGATACTTAAAATAAATAAATCAAAACTTTTTTTTTAAAACTTGCGGAAAAATATTATCCTTACAATGCAAATACATATGAAAACTATGTTGATATCTATTCCTAAGCAATATATCTTAACTCTTAAGCAGTTGCTCAAAATTCGGATCACCGAACCATTTTCACGATCAGAATCAGCATACTCTTTCTTTAAGATTCCTTTGATTTTCTAAAACATCAAAATGTAATTAGATTACATTATGTATTACGAATCTCCAAAAGATACTTAATAGAGTTAGATAATGGACTTTACCTGAAGTCGAGTCAAACTTTTGACTTTACCAGATCTTTCAGGTAAATCTGGCAGCTTTGCAACCAATGCCCCTTCTTTTGGCAAAATAAACATATGGACTCTTTGGAAATGGTACATAAGACTATATCAGACTTATCCTTTCTCTTTACCATAATGTCAAATGACTTGATCATGGCCGATCCCTTTCCATTGGGAAGAGAAAGTTTTTCTGGACTTCTAATGTTACCATTGTCAATGTCCATGGAAGTTTAGGAAGTTGATATTCCAATCAAATTTTGCTTTACCAGTGCCCCAAATCATTGTTGATTTAGCAGCATCAAGCAAATATGTAAGATCATTAAGGGTTATATCTTGATCTGTCATCAGGGTGTGACTGAAGAACCAAGTCAACAGCCAGCTACCTCGAGACTTCGACACCCGACTCTCCCGACTTGCCAATAGGGATCGAGTGACCTTGAACTTTTCAAGTATTTGAACTTGTGGGATAGGGGGAATAATTGGAGGAGGTGGAGGAAGTGAAGCATGATTTCCAGTCCCATTAATGCACAACAAAGGGATTAATCTTTCACCTTGATTGCCATGTGGGATATCATCTTCAATTGGAAAGCTTATTCCTAAAGATTTGGGAAGACCATAGTTGTCTTAACTAGACATCTATAATGGGAGAAATTCAAGTTTCAGTTGATTTAAAGTCCTTAATATAACACCCAACATGAAATATTAAGGCTAGGATCCAACAACCTATTTATAACCGGAAGAGGGATGCCGTAATCCAAGCTATAAAATAGTTCAAGGTAGGTAAATGACGATTTACCAATTTCCACCATGAAAACGAAATATAATTAAGTTTTAATTGGATTTGAAACTCCTAGATCTTTTGAGATACATTGAACTTTCAATGGCATGTTAGAATCTTGATTGTGCCCTCTCAAGTTTGTGACTAGGATGCCGAGGATCACAAACAAGGTGTGAATAACCATGCAAATTGACTTGGTACCCTCAACTTTATCACCTAATTGATGTGCCGGTTAACCACACACGCTCCACCAATCTATGATAAACTTAAGTTACCCTTCGCCACACATTGTCAGTCCCATGTTAGTGTGCCGGTTAACCACACACACTCCACTAACGACTTAACAAAGGTGCAAAGTGTAATTTCATGGGTTAGCACCATTTCACATTTTCCTAAGTAACTAAGATTGGGAATTTATAAGTGTTTAGTTACTTAGTATTTATCATTATACTTTTAATGAAGGTAGAATTACAGTCCTTATCCTACCCGTTCGGCTAACGACCCTCCACCAGTCAAGGAAGCGGTGGGTGAGAGTGGACACCCATTAAACTGCCATTTTATAGGCAGTAACCTTATACCCCCTTATAGACCGGCTTCATGAATGAGGCCTACTAACGGTAAGATTGACTTTATCTTATACATATCTATATAATTAAAATTATAATAATAGTATAAGGGTTGAATTTTAAACTTTTAAAATTCTATGGTTTGATTTGGAATTAAAGCATTCATATGGGGTAAACTTTACAAATTCCAAAACTTGAGGGCAAGTATTGAAACTATTCAAAAACTTTTCAATTCCATAACTTATGTGTTTAAAGTAGTTTTAATGAAAAAACTCTTCAAGTTCCATAACTTGAGGACAAGTTATGGAAGACTTTAAACCATTAAAAGAATGTGACTTTTCTTTATTCATAACCTATGGAAATATTTATGAGTTTTATGAATCTTAAATGTGACTTTTCATATAACTTGAGGACAAGTTACAAAAACACATTTTAGAACCAACTCTTAGATTAATTTGGATTGAAAACAACAATTTCACATAACTTTTCTATTGATCTAAGCAACTCATAAGAACAAGATAATTCAATCAAACTTTTTCATGTAAGTAGCCTAACCATTAAACTAATACAAAACATGAATCCATGGAAAATTATCTTTGAAATTGGATTAGCATGAATATTACCACATAAAAAATAGGGTTATAAGTTGAAAAACAGCTTAAGGTAATGTTCCTTGTCCAATTCCAGCCAAAACAGTCGAAGATATGCTGTCTGGGGGTCCAACTCGTCGAGTGCATGAACCAACTCGACGAGTTGCATGAGTTTAGCCTTGGACTCGTCGAGTGCCTTCATGGACTCGGCGAGTCTGCTATTCAGACAGCAACAAACTTTGATTTTTCAGCCAATTTTGCAAGTATAACAAGAAAACAAGCCTAGGCTCTGATACCACTGTTGGGTTATGAGCATTCTAACACTCCTAAGGTGTTCATGCAACCCTAAATACCTTGGATCTATGTTTTCACTAATTATACATGCAATGGTGTTTCCAAGGTATTAAACCTATGACTAGCATACAATTGTCATATACCATACAAGAATCTAGTTAGGATAACATACCTTATGGTGGAGATTGAAGTCTTGATGCATCTAGCCTTTAGAGCTTAGCCCCAATAGTGTGGAAGCCTCAAGTGGAATCACAAATCACCATCAACAACTTGGAAGAACTTGAGAGAATATGGAGCTCACTAAAATCGGCCACCTTTCCTTTCACACACTCTAGTGCCAATTTTGTGAGCCAAGGACCCCTTTATATATTATGGAGGATTAGGGTTACATCAATGTAAACCCTAATACCCATGACCTTTCATTTACATAGGATCCATGGGTTAAAAGCTCCATGGACTATCCATGGACTTCTATACACTCTTAGCCCATCCTAAATAAACCTTGGCCCATTCCATATATATACATATATAAGAGTCCATATTTAATTAGCCTCTTTTGATCACTAAATTAATTCCAAATTAATTCTTGATCAATACTAATTAAATAATATGATTTCATATTAATATATTATAACTTATAATATATTAATAAATCATAAATATCCTTTTCTCATAAGTCTATCCATACAAATTGTTCCACTGAAGTGCAACCCAAATGGACCATGCCGGGTCGGGTCAAGTCATACCAATTATAGTTATGGACTTAGATACTAATCCAACGCTTAGATCCAAAGAAATTAGGATTGCATGATCACATAGGATTGTAGATATGCTCAAAACCCATCAAAAGGATGGGTCTCATCGTATGTGCATTGATTACCGGGAGCTGAATAAGGTAACGGTGAAGAACCGTTATCCTATCCTGATGATTGATGATCTTTTTGACCAGCTTCAGGGTTAATCTTGGTTTTCCAAGATTGATTTATGATCGGGGTATCATCAGATGAGAGTTAGGGATGAGGATGTGCATAAGACAACTTTACAGACTCGTTATGGTCATTACGAGTTTGTGGTGATTCCTTTTGGGCTCACCAATGCTCCATCCGTGTTCATGGATCTCATGAACTGCATGTGCAGACCGATGCTGGATCGGTCTATGATTGTGTTCATCGATGATATCTTGGTTTATTCCAAGACTCAGGAGCAACACGAGGAGCACTTGAGGGAGGTGCTTGAGACTTTGAGGAGGGAGAGAATTTTTGCAAAGTTCTCCAAGTATGAGTTCTGGTTATGCGATGTGCAGTTTATAGGGCACCTTATCAACATTAATTGTAGTTTGGTCGATTCGGCCAAAGTCGAGGTCGTGATGCGGTGGGAGGTTCCGAGGTCTCCATCTGAGATTCGGAGTTTCCTTGGTTTGGTGAGTTATTATCGAAGATTCATCCAGGATTTCTCCAAATAGTTGTTCCTTTGACTCAGATGACAAAGAAGACGGTTACTTTTTGCTGGGGGCCTGAGCAGCAGGCAACTTTTGAGATCTTGAGATAGCGGTTGTGCGAGACACCGATTCTGAACCTCCCAGAGGGTGTCGATGATTTTGTGATTTATTGTGATGTGTTGATCACAGGATTAGGGGCAGTGTTAATCCAGAGGGGTCGCATGATCGCTTATGCTTCGAGGCAGCTGAAGCCTCATGAGGCAAATTATCCGACACATGATTTATAGTTAGGGGCCGTGGTTTTCACCCTCAAGATTTGGCGGCAATACCTTTATGGGGTTCTTTGTACTATTTACATGGATCACAAGAGCCTGAGGTATTTAATGGATCAACTGAATCTGAATATGAGGCAGCGTCGGTGGTTGGATGTGGTGAAGGATTATGATTGCGAGATCCTTTATCACCTGGGGAAGGCCAATGTGGTGGCCGATGTGCTCATCTGCAAGGCGGTTGCGGCTCCGATCAGAGACATATGTTTGAGGATGACCGTGATTACTCTGCTGTTGGAGCAGATTTGTGAGGCTTAGGTCGAGGCTATAAAGGAAGAGCACAGGAAGAGTGAGCGTATTGTAGGTCAGGTGGCTTCCTTCGATTATGATAGACATGGATTGTTGACTCTACATCGGTCGGTTTGGGTTTCGTATTGGGGCGGTGTGCATAAGGTTCTGATGGAGGAGCGCACAAGTCTAGGTTCTCCATTCATCCCGGGGTGAAGAAGATGTATAGGGATCTTTGTCTTGATTATTGGTGGCCTTGCATGAAGCAGGATGTGGCTTGGTATGTGGAGCGGTGATTGACTTGCAGGAAAGTCAAGGCGGAGCATTAGAGACCTCATGACAAGATGCAACCGTTGGAGATTCCCTTATGGAAATGTGAGGATATTACCATGGATTTCATCATGGAGTTACCCCAGACTGCGTGCGGAGTGGATTCGATCTGGGTCATCATGGATTGATTGACCAATAGCACACATTTCATTCCGATTCAGGAGAGTATTTCTGCAGAAAAATTGGCTGATATTTATAGCAGAGAGGTTGTGGCATGTCATGGGGTGCCGGTTTCGGTGGTTTCTAAAAGAGATGTCCGGTTTACTTCCAGGTTTTGGAAGATGTTTCATGACGAGTTGGGCACTCATTTCCATTTCAGCACAACATTTTATCCACAGACTGATGGTCAGAGCGAGCAGACTATTCAAACCCTAGAGGATATGCTGCGAGCATGCGTATTGAATTTTGGTGGGAGTTCGGATACGTATCTTCTGTTAGCAAAATTTTCGTATAACAACAGTTATCACGCCAACATTGATCTCCCTTCTTTCAAGATGATCTACGGGAGGAAGTGTAGGACCCCGATTTGTTGGGGCAAGGTTGGTCAGCGGGTTATGGGGAGTACCGAGGTGGTACTCAAGACCACTGAGCTGACTTAGCAAGTTTGGAGCAGGCTCCAAACAACTCAGAGTCGGCAGAATAGTTATGCCGATAGGCGCCGATCAGATTTAGAGTTCCAGGTAGGGATATGGTTCTCCTGAAGGTTTCACCTTGGAAAGGTGTCATCCGGTTCAGGAAGTGGGGCAAGCTGGGCCCCAGGTATAACAGTCCTTTTAGGGTTTTGGACCGGGTGGGCCAGGTTGCTTATCGTTTGGATCTTCCCGATGAGCTCAGTCAGATTCATAGCACGTTCCATGTCTCTCAGTTGCGGAAGTGCTTAGTGGATGATTCCACAGTGGTACCATTGGAGGATATTCAGGTGGATGACCGCCTAAATTATATTGAGAGACCGGTGACGATACTTGATCGAAAGATGAAAACCTTGAAGAACAAGGTTGTCGAGTTAGTGAAGGTGCAATGGCAGAACCGCAAGGGTTCAGAGTGCACTTGCGAGCCAGAAGATGAGATGAGAGAGCACTATCCAAAATTATTTGGGGCCGCATGCTTCGAGGACGAAGTCTGATTCAAGTGGGGGAGAATTGTAGCGCTTGTTATGGGTATGTTCATTTTTGGTCCTTCGTATTTTAATTATTTCACTTTTGGCCCTTATTGTTAGTACGCGGAGGATACCACAGGGTACGCTTAGCGTACTAGTTGAGAAGCTAGTACGCGGGGCGTACCATGTGTGTACGCTTAGCGTACTAATGCGAGGATGGATCGCGCCTTCAGGAACGTACGCACGACGTATGTGCGTTTTAATTAAACCCTAACTTGGGGTGTTGCACTCTATATAAGCTCCTTAAGTCCCTAGGGCAGGCCTGTTTATCAACCCCCATTTCCCTAAAACCCTAATCTCGAACCCTAATAGCATATTTGAGTGTTCTTGAGCCTTGGTCTTTATTTTTGGTGGTTTATGCTCTTTGAAGTTATAGAAGAAGAAGAAGTTGGAAGACCCATTCATTAGGGGGAAGCTTAGAGATCCAGATTTAGCTCCATCGTTTGGTGACTTTTGAGGTATAAAGTTCATACCTCAACTATTCTTTTTTTAGATCTCTTCATGTTATGGTTTTATGTTTCTTTGTCCTTTTTTGGTTGGTCTTGATGGGTTAAGTCCGTTTTAGAAGCTAAATTTTGTAGATTTGGATGTTTGAAGAACTCCTTAAGCTTAAAGGTGCAAACTTTATGGTTTTTATGGTCTCATGCATGCATTAAGTAATCTATTAAGTCCTTTTGAGCTTTAAGAGCTTCATTAAGCCATGCAAGCACGCATAGTTGGCCACTTTACATGGTAAACCACCTCAAGGATGTCAGATCTAAGCTTCGGAGTGAATCTTAATTGATTAAGAGTTGGAAAGTGCAAGTTGGCCAAATGGAGGAGTCCGTTGGGCGTACAAGCAGGTACGCTTAGCGTAGACACCCTAAAGCGAGTACGTTACGCGTACGTGTTGAGTACTCCCTACGTACTTAGCTAGTTTGGGCTTCAGTGTTGTAGGCTTATCGGTAATGGGCTATGTTGGATTTTGGTTGCCTTGGGTCTTTTTGGGCCATCAGAATTCAAGTGTTTGGGCTAGGAATATTTTTGGACCTTGGACTAAGGCCCATGAAAGGGTTTGGGCCCAATTTGGAAAAGTGGGTCATATTTGGGCCTTGGGTGTTTATTTGGAATTTGGGCCTTTTAGGTTGTTGGTTTGGGCCTAGGCTTTGGGCCAAGTTGGGTAAAGGGTAAAAGGGTCTTTTACCCTAGTTTAGACTCTTAGTATGAGTTGGGATCCATATATTAATTGGATGTTATTGTAATTGATAGCTCGGGGATTTGTCGGACCAGCAACGATAGATTTATCAGTGTGATTCAACAGTTAGAGGTGAGTTTCCTCACTGTGTTTAGCGGGTCGAAGGCACCAATTTCGGCCCATGATTTTGTTATGTTAGGATGCTAGATGTGTGCATGAATCTTGCATGTGTTATGTACTCTTAAGCTTACTAGGCCGGGCCCGATGACCATTTTCTATGCTATGTATCTTTGTGATTATTGTATGTGTATGTGTTTATATGATATATGTTTATATGTATGTCGGGCGGGGCTCGATCTGTATACCGAGCGGGGCTCGATGCCGGGCGGGGCCCATTATGTGTTTATTATGTATGGTATGTGGTATCTTGGGGAACTTGGGATGATTGCAGAGCACACACCACTCGATTCCGCATTTTGTGTTTTACTCTGATATTGATGATGTATCAATACATTTTGATAAGTTTGGTTTTATGATAATGATATGGTTTGATGTTTATTAATCTAAAAACGAGATATTTTATGGTCTTATTTTTGGGACGTTACAAAATAATTACTGGAAATGCTTATGCAGATTGTTATTTGCTACTTCGTGTAGTTTGGATTTAGTTCTTAAGAATAAGAACCAAGGCTTAACAATAAAGCTCCAATGCACCTCGAATGCAAGGACCATATAATTGCCTTCTACATGGACTAAATATGAAATAGTGGAAAAGCTAAAAGCTATAATTACTATTATGGATACTCTTATTACATAATAGCTAAATATAACAGAATTCATGGTAATCAAAATGATAGAATATAATTAGAAAATCCATTGTTTCCAACCAAAGAAAGATGGAAGTTTAATATGAATTAAGTGACATTTTCAAGATAATTAAAGAATCTTTGAAAGCATCAAGTGTCCTCACAATCACCAAGATAAGTAATAACTTTAAAAGAGTGAGATTACAAATGAGGTGACCAAATGAAATAGTTAAGGAATTAAGAAACTTATTAATGTTTAAAAACTTAAGTGGTTAGTGATGGAGCTCATAGAAAAGTAGATTTTTATTATGAAAGATCTGATCCAATAGCCCAACACATACACATATAAGAATACAGTGCAAAGGAATACTCATGGAAACAAGTCAAAGAGTTGGGAAACTCATAAGAATACAAGTTTAAGAGTTGGGAAACTCAATAAGAAGGAAAAAGGGTGAAAAAAATGACAAAGCTCCACAGTGGGTGCCGATCGGAAAAGGGAACAACAAGGGTAGAAAAGGGAACAACAATCTCAAGATTGTGTGTATGTGTGTGCGACAGAGAGAAAGAGAGAGAGAGAGAGAAAGAGAGAGAGAGAGAGAGAGACCCTTCACTTGAGTAATCTTAAACATTTTGAGGCTATAAGGTGATAATATCATGTTTAGAATATAATTATTTGGTCAGGTAACATATAAACTGTATTTGGAATGGAAGAATTACAAAAATAAAGGAATTACAGTTGTGAAAATTTTTACTAATTTTATGTCAAGAGCCCATGTTTGAGGCTATGTAACTTGATTATAAATGAAGCAAAATAGTTGATTCTTTGCTCTAATCTGAAGTCTATACAACAAGGAAACCAATTCCAAGTTCGTATGAAGATTTTATGAGTGTTTTAAGTTGAGGAAAAAAAATTCTACAATTGTTGAAATGCTAAAATTTTGTCTGAAAATTTTAAAATGAGTTTGTTTTATTTTTGGAGCTGCATAAATTGAGCTACACATATTCAAATCAGTTGATTCTTGAGCCTAAAATGGAAAGGGGAATGAGAGGAAGGTGCAACAAAAAGAATCAACTCATTTGGAGACCGAATGCAAGAGTTACAAAGTTTTGAATATGACTCCAGATTAATTTTTAATGTTGTCAATAAATAGATTTTTTTTTTAATTTGCAATTTACAAAATGATATATTTTGATATCTAAACATTAGTATTGTTTAAGAAACATGTTAGTATCAGAAATTTATTGGAATGACATACAAAAACCTGAGAAAATATATTCAAGCAAAGCAGAGTGCTTAAATGAGAAAAGTGTCGAAAAGTGTCGAAACAAAAAGTTGTTTAAAAGGTCTCAAGAAGATTTGTACATGTCTTAAACACTGCTGACACATGTTCCGGAAATATATCAGGGAATTTAAATATTTTTATGCAAGAAAAGGGTTAAGTGTTCAAAAATGGGACAAAACGGAAAAAATGTCTGAAATGGTTTAGATGCCCTTATAAAGCACATTTAGCTGCTGAAATGGACTTGAAATAATATTGGAATGCTAGATGAATATAATCATTGATTTTATAGCAGTCGTGAAGCAAGTGGTAAATTAAAGTAAGTTAGCGAAAGTAAAGTAGGTTACCATTTGTGAGAAATTATGACCCAAATGGGTTAGGTTATACTTAGTAAACTATATGAAATAGTTGTGGGACATTATATTGATGACAAATACAAATGATGTAATGAAATAGGTTTGATGTAAGATCAACAAGCAATGTGGCTTTTTCCCACATATGTCAATTTCTTATAAAAATGTTTTTATGCAATACTCTTATTCTATGAAAGTGTTTTATCTAAGACTGTAAGGTCACATCTTATGATCTGATGAGTCAAACACCGGACATGTTGATCTGTCGGCATCAACATCTACACATTGACAGCGTCAGCATATCAAAGCTATCAACGTCACGATACAGTTCAGTTATCCGATTGTAATCTTTTGTATATTAGGTAATGATATAGATAAGTGTAGAATAGATCACAGATCCGATATCTTTGTGATAAGATCGGTTCTTAGTATAGATTAGACAAAATCTCTTCAATATGGATACACATGTATAGATTAGTATATATACAACATTAGGGCAAACCCTAATGTTGTGATCGTGGCTTTGTGTCAATCGTCTTTGTGACAAACCTGTCTTCTTGGTGATGACAAAACTCTTTCTTGGTGAAAGAACAATTTGGAGAACTTCTATGTTATTTACTTTCTGTTTATTATTTTTTTTAGATTAATTTTATGTTTGTTATTCATACTTGAAGTGTATCTGATCGATACAAAGCTTTAATTGGTATCAGAGCGGGTTTTTGATACACTCAAGTAATCATGTCGTCTTCAAGCAATTCCAAATCCTCCCTTCGATGAACACAACTTCGCCATGTGGAAACCAAGGCCATGGTGGTTCTTGAAACCATGGACTATTATATGCACAAATTCATTGAAAAGGGTCCTCATGTTCCCATGTATCAAAGTATGGAAAAAAATGCTCCAGTTGCTCCCTTGAAGCAAAAACTGGAGACTAACTATGACAACGATGCCAAGAGGCTGATAAATCTTAATGTTAATGCCAGAGTTGCGATAGGAAACTCTCTTCCCTATCATGTATACCATCTTGTGCAGAATTGTCACTCAGTCCAAGAGATGACGGAAACGCTGACTGTAGCCTATGAAGGTACTGTGGAAGTTCAGACCATAACCATCTATAATCTGAATCGGAGATATGATCACTTCTTTCCTCAACAAGGTGAGTATTTAACCGAAACCTTTAATAGGTTTAAATGTTTGGTTAATGATATGCGCAGGTTGGGAATTGTCAAGCATTCCTCTCAATTGGTTTTAAAGTTTCTGGACTCTCTCGGAATAATCTAGGAACATCACGTTGATGTCCTCAAGAATGGTGAAAAGATCAATGACATGGATCTGAATTCCTTGTTTGGTAGCTTACGAAACTACGAAGACACCAAAGCTCTTCAAAAAGAAATCATGAAAGACTCAAGCAAGGAGAAGTATGTTACCCTGGTATCTCGAAAGAAAGCAATAAAGCACATCAGCGACTCAGATAACTCAGATCAGGGTGAAGAGAGTGATGAAGATCTCACCAATGAGCTTGTTGCCAGCGTTGCACTTATTGTCAAACGCTACGAAGAAAGCAGAGAAAACGAGGTTAAAAGAGCTCAGTTCAAGGGAATCAGTTCAGAAATGAGATCTACTTCTGAGAAGAGAAACTTAGGTAATTGATTTAATTTTGGTAGCCCTGACCATTTTGCCAGGGATTGCAAGGAGAATAAAAAAGCCTAGAGCCCTGAGAACTATGAAGTCTTGTACAAAAAGCTTGTGGCTCATATGAAGAAGGAAAACATCTCTCTGCCAAAAGCTTTCATTGCAAAACAAGAGGATCATGAAGAATGGGTGGATGAAGAGGAGACATTTGAAGATAAGGGGTTAAATGTTAAGGGTCTCATGGCAATTCTCAATGATTCCCTTGATGGCATTCGTGACACTTTTGGTTCTCATGCTGGTAAAGGATCAAGTCCAAATCTAGGTCAAACTTGGTACCTAGACAGTGGAAGCTCTATACACTTGACCGGTTACAAGTCCCTCTTAATAGATTTTGCAGAGAATGATGGTCCAATGGTAATCTTTGGTGAAAATAGTGGAAGAGCTGTTACAGGTGTTGGAACTTTTGGTGCAGGACGTGTTTTATGTAGAAGGTTTGAAAGACAACTTCATTTCCATCAGTCAACTTGGTGACGCTGGTTACAAAGTTCTTTTCAACCGTCATGAGGGAACAGTGTTTGATTCTGAAAACAAAATCGTGCTTTCTGCTCTTAGGGAGAACGATATTTATATGGTTTGATTTATCGGTTTAGACGCTAATACATTATTTTTGTTTTATGCTTTGCTACTTTTAAAAATTCTGAACATAAGCTACTATTTTTTATTTACTAGATCTTTTTGTGCGTTAAAATTTTCTTTTGTTTTACAAAAGGAGTATACATTGTAAATACACATTTTGCTACTAACGTTGCCAATGTTCGTTCCTCTCTTTCCTCTGTATGTGTCGAGACCTTCTGTCTTCATCTCAAAATTGATCTTAACTGATTAAGATCAACGTATCAATCCTTGAATACATCACCCTCCTTGTGGAGCTAGTTGACGTTGACTCTGCATCTTTTCTTTAGCAACAACTGTTTTCTCACTGACGCTGATTGACATGTTGCTTTATGCTGATGAGACCAGATGGGGGATAATTGTGCCACTAAGCATTCCTCTGTGCACATATCTCCTTCGCTTTGTACAACCTTTTTCGGTTACAATGAGATGAAGTGGAGTTCCATGACCTGGCGCGACTAACTTCTAGATATGTTGTCACTGCAACTCCATCACCTCAAAGATCCAAAGGCATCTTCAACAAGACAGTGATCCCACCTTCTCTTCCCCAGGGATCTTAATGTATGGAACCTTTGAGTTTTGTCTTGGTGACTCTCATAACTCAGAGGTTACGAAGATTGGATCCCTCTAACTCGTTGGTTACAAAGACTGGTTCATATTCTTCTTTTGTTTTTGGTGAACATGAAGCTTGGAATCAATCTGTAAAATCTCAACGATTAAAGGCATTCTCTCTCTTTATTTACTATGAATTGTTTTGTTTTTGTGTGATATGGTTAATCTTGTTTATTCTCTTTTATAGCTGAAATTTCAAGTGGTAGATATCTCGGAAAATGGAAGTGCATTAATGACCATTCAATTCCAAAGATTTGATGGAATGAGTCTTTATCACCTTTTTGAAAAAAACTGCACATATTTCATTGTTTAAACTATTTTCTTGTTTGACTAACTCTTTTGTTTGTATTCTTATATTGTTTATTCTTTTGTACCATTTAAAAAAAAAGAATCTAACGGTGGAAATTCTAAGCCTAGTGTGCAACTTTTGACACATCATCGTCCCTAGAAGCATGTTGCTGTATGTGACTAAATATCTCTAAGTTTCTTATCAGCGAGACCATCTGATGATAACATTGAGTCACCCACTCATGTTGATTGTCTAGCATTGTCTAAACTTTCAAATGTGAGGTTGCCTGGTCCTAATCAAAAAAATTATCTTAAGGCTTGTGTGTTTATTTTCTTGGTTAATCTTCTCACCTGACCTTATCCATGGAAGCATGGTTGTCGTATGCATCAAGTCTCATGTTTTGCTGAAACATTGAGCAAAACCCAATGGCTTACCTTGATTGCATAGTCATCAACGTAAGAGATACTTGTCAGGTCCTTAAATGACAAAGGGTTGTTCATGTCCCCGACCTCCTAGTTTGAGGAATGACATGGTACCATTATGAATTAACGATGAATCTTTGATTCTAGATTGCAACTTACTCTATGATACAGAAGTTTAAACCACTTCTTGTTGATGTGTTAAACTGTTAATGATTCACGCTGAATTCACCCCAGCGTGATTGAAACAATCCATTCTATCCTTTATCTTCTTAATAAAACTTAACGATTCACTATGATATACTACACACTGATGAAAGTTTGAAACACTATGTCGATGGTTAGTTTACGTACCGTAGGCTATCACACACACACACACCAACCCATTCCTGCCCTGATATTCTTCTTTAAAACTTTATGATTCAGTGTAATGTGCCATACACTGCTGAGGGTTTGAAAAATCTTTGCCGATGGGTACATTTCACTTCGGAATGTATTACACGCATCATACCACTCTTGACCATTTTTCTTCTAATAAAAGTGATTTATGATTCATCATACGAAGCCACATGCTGATGAGATCACACAATACCATGTCAATGAATGGTAGTTTAAGCCCACACTATCAGGAGGCATTACAAACTTACTAGGTGACCATCTCAAGCCACTCCTTGATCGACTACACTGATGCTGATGATGTGTCTAAAGTGTCTATCTTATCCAAACGGTAACTTTTTGAAAGGCGATTAAAAGGTCTATCATTATCTTGGGATACGAGCTTTTTACGGTGAAGATCTCTTTAGTCATGATTACGTAAAAAGGAAGGAATCTTTTTGGGTATATATTGGGAATTCACCGCTCTAGGTTAATTTTACAAGCGATTCAAAATCAATTGGCACTCTCTCTCAAAAAGACTCCCAATCATAATCTTTCTCAAAACTTTCATCATGTCAAAGCTTTTATACGATTTTACCCCCAACGCTAGCATCATCAAAGGTCCTGACACCTCTGACTCTACCATCACCATTCAACCAACAAATGTGGCGTTGTCGGATGAAATTCCAAAGCAGTTCACGAACTAAGGAATCGAAGATTTTGTCAACTATGTCAAGAAATGCCCTCTTTGATACCCATTCTGTGACTTTCCTGATCCATTTTACCCTAAACAAGTATGTGAATTCTACTATTCATGCTCTATTGATACTGATGCTCGAACTATTACTAGAACCATTGGAGATGGTAAATATAGAGTTACTATTGATGTAGAATCCTTCTGAACTACTCTTCGTCTTCCTTGATTTGAAAGTTACTCTAAAACTCCTTTTGAAGAAACCCGCAAGATAGTTCGTGAAAAATTAGGGTACAATTTCAAACTTGTGGGCCTCACTCGTGATCCACACAAAAACACTCTTCGTCAGTGTTTTAGCATTGGATGGAAGTATTTAACAGGTGTTATTGGCAAATGTCTTGGACACAAGACGTGAAGTTTGGATCAACTAAATCTCTTTGAGCAAAGGATCTTATATTCCATCATTTACAACAAAAAACTAGATTTTGCTCAAACCTTTCTTGATAAGATGATTGAATGTATTTCTAGGAACAATAGACCAGTGCATGTTCCCTACCCGCGTTGGCTTGGGTTGATCTTATCTCATGAAGAAGGCTACTTTGAAAGTCATGGGACCATCATTCCTATTCCTGGTCTTTCTTTAAAATTCATTAATACCGCTCCTACTAAGGATGATTTGCCTATTACTTCAAGGATGTAAAAGTGGATTGAACAACCTTATCTGATTGAATCCCAGACTTTGAAGAAGATAATGATGAGGATGATGTTAATAATTATGATGATGGTAATAAATAAGGGACTAATGAGGAAGAAGACGCTGATAAAAATAAAGAATCAACCGCTGAAAAGGGAGAATGTCTTGCTCAGGAAATGGATTCTCCCCCAAGGTCTTGTCAACGAACATGGGATATCTGCATCGAGCATTTATCAGGGTTGTATTCTGGAGATTTTTGGGGTGTCTTATCCGATTGATCTGATTCCTATTCCCATGGGGGACGTGTGCGTGATAGTAGGGATGGATTGGCTGAGTAGGTTTAGGGATATAATTGACCGCGAGGGTCAGTGGGTAGTAGTTCTAACCCCATGTGGGGGAGAATTGGTTATCTACGGGGAAGGTCCCGGGATTGGATCTGCTTTTTGTTCTACCTCCAGGGCCCGACAGTATCTGCAACGTGGATGTATTGGTTATCTTGCAAATGTGATTGACACCCGGTTTGGGACTGAGGTTTAGGATTTAGATGTACTAATTGTTAGAGAGTTTGCTGATGTGTTCCTGGAGGAGCTACCCAACATGCCTCCTGAGAGGCAGGTTGAGTTCAAGATTGATTTGGTTCCGAATGCGGCTCCGATTGCCAAGGTGCCAGACTGATTGGCACTGCCTGAGATGCAAGAGTTATCCTCTCACCTTCAAGAGCTGTTAGGCAAGCAGTTTATTAGACCGAACAGTTCGCCGTGGGGAGGACCGATTTTATTCGTCAAGAAGAAGGATGCTTCACACCGGATGTGGATTGATTACCGGGAGTTGAACAAGTTGACGGTGAAAAACCGTTATCCCCTTCTACAGATTGATGACCTATTCGATCAGTTGTTGAGGGAAACTTGGTTCTCCAAGATCAACTTGAGGTCAAGGTATCATCAGATGAGGTTCAGAGAGGAGGACATAGAGAAGACCACATTTCGGACTCGGTATGGTCATTACAAGTTCGTACTGATGCCATTTGGGCTCACCAATGCACCTGTGGAATTTATGGATTTGATGCATCAGGTTTATCGGCCGATGCTCGATCGATCATTCATTGTGTTCATCGATGATATTTTGGTGTATTCCAGGACCAGGGAGCAGCACGAGGAGCACCTTCGAGAGCTTCTGGGAGTTTTGAGGGAGAACGACTATATGCCAAGTTCTTGAAGTGCGAGTTTTGGTTATGAGAGTTCCAGTTCTTGGGGCATCTCATTAACCAGAATGAGATTTTGGTCGATCCGGCCAAGATAGAGGTCGTGATGTAGTGGGAGGTACCGTAGTATCCTTTAAAGATTTGGAGTTTCTTGGGTTTAGAAAGATATTATCGGAGATTCATTCACGACTTCTCTAAGATTGTTGCACCCCTCACTCGTCTGACGAGGAAGGGCGTGACTTTCCATTGAGGACATGAGCAGCATGTTGCGTTTGAGGTATTGAGACAGAAGCTGCGTGAGGCTCCAATGTTGACTCTCCCTGAGGGTGTAGAGGATTTTGTCGTATATTGTGATGCATCCATCACTGGTTTGGGGGGCGGTACTCATGCAGCGAGGGAAATTTATTTCTTATGCTTCTCGGCAGTTGAAGCCACATGAGGGTCTTTATCCGACTCATGATTTGGAGTTGGAAGTAGTGGTATCCGCTCTCAATATTTGGCGACATTATTTATATGGGGTCCGATGTACTATCTACACGTATGACAAGATTTCTAGATATCTCATGCATCAGCCGAATATAAATATGAGACAACGTAGGAGGCTTGATGTGATCAAGGATTATGACTACAAGATTCTGTATCACCCCAGGAAAGCTAATGTGGTTGCCAATGCTTTGAGCCGCAAGGCGGCTAGTTCTGCTGCTAAGGGTCTATGTATGAGGATATTGATTGATTCTTCGCTTCTTGATTTGATTAAGGAGGCTCAAGTTGAGGGAATTAAGAAGGAGAATTGGAAGCAGGAGAGACTCAGGGGTGAGAGCAGTAGGTTTTATACTGATAGTCGTAGATTATTGACTCGGTATGGATGGGTTTAGGTGCCAGATTTTGGTGGGATCCGACAAACGGTATTGCAGGAGGCACACAAGTCCAGGTTTTCGATACACCCCGGAGCCACCAAGATGTATCGGGACTTGAGACTTTGTTATTGGTGGCCATGCATGAAGAAATAGATAGTCTGGTATGTCGATAGGTGCTTGACTTGTTGGATGGTCAAGGCCAAGCACCATAGGCCACATGGCAAGTTGCAACCATCACTACTAGAAAAACAGCCTTTTACGACGTGCAATGCGTGTCGTAAAACGCTCAGACGACGCGCAAATGCGTGTCAAGGAAGACCTTGTCATAACGAGAGACGCCACGCTTTTGCGCGTCGTCTATAGACAACGCGCATTTACGATGCGCATTTATGACACACAATGCGTATCATTAAAACCCCTGTCAAGAAAGGCCATGTCATAAATGAAGATAACACACATTTTTGCGTATCGTAAATTTAAATGTTTAAAAAAAATATATTTATATATTTATTAATTTTTAAATTAAATTTGCATTTAATGTCTCATAATAGAAATAAAATACCATATACAAAAAATACAATCCATTGCATAATATAAAATAAAATTTCATACACAAAAAATAAAATAAATTGCACAAATTATAATATGTCATACAAATAATCATTCAAATGTTTAAAAAAAAATAATACATTGCTAACATGAGTTATACATTCCTATAAAACTAACAAATAATCATCCAACTCTGTTTCTTACTGGAATATGTGTGTAATTGTCTCCTTCATCAGCCTCCATGTCCCAAGTCGGATCTACCTTCCTTATCTGTATGTATAACAAAGACACATAAATATATTGTGAATTTGTGATCTGATCTGAAATAAGAATCTTGAATGTTCGTTGTACCTTGTGCTTAATTTCAGTAGCCAAAATAGCATCTTGCCATAAGAAAACTGCTAGACCACAATTTTTAGAAATGTAATTCTTTAAAAGTAAAAAGCTGAAACTGCCAGACCATAAAAGAAATGTACAATTGTTTCAAGAAATAGAATTTTATAAATAAGTTCTATAAGTTCTATAACTTTAGTTTATCTTTGAGGTCCATAATTGTTATAAATAAGTTCTATGACTTTAGTTTATAATTTAAATTGTTACTGAAATTCACACACATGCATGTGACTTTCCATTATCTGCCACCAACTATATGTGTATGCATGAGGCCTACTAATGTGTTATTTCTTTAATTGATTATTTTAATATTTTTTATTAAACTTTGAAAAAAAATAAATAGAAATATATAATAATGTATGGGTGACAACCTGACCATCTGGTGTATAGCAAGCAGTAATGACCATTTCATGCAAATCATTCCAATCAACAACTTGTGTATCAGGAATACTCCATATGCGAACTTTTGCATCTAAAGATCCACAAATGAAGTATCTATCATTAACAGGATTAAACTATATGCAAGTCACTGTATATCAACATTCAACAACAATAACAAATAAAAAAAAGTTATAAACTTGTCCCTAAATACCAACAACATAAACAGACATGAGTTGTTTTACTTAATAGATTCCTTACCATAATCACTGTGAGAGAAGATCTTCAAACAAGATTTGCTGGACAGTTGCCATAATCGCACAGTTTTATCCATGGAAGATGAAAGCAAATGCTGACATGGAAATATGGAAGTTAATGTTTGTGCTTGTAATTAAGAAGATGCTAAAAATGTTTTACCTGTACATGATGATATTAATCAACACAAACATCCGATTTTCCTTCAAGTGATTTAACAAACTATGTGGGGGTCAAGCTTCCCACTGCAATAGCTTGAAGGAACAACCAAAAGTTGTTTCCTCCCTTTCCATTCCTCTCCAAGTTTCAATGTAATTGGGTATTCCACTGCTGCAGCCTCCACACAAAGCATATGCTTGTATTCATCATCTCCAAAATCAGGCATAGCCTTCGCCTTCTTATCCCATGGATTCCAAACCCTTACAATATATATATATATATATATATATATATATATATATATATATATATATATATATATATATCATTTCATTACCCATGTAAACAAAGTTTTCCAAAAAATTTTAAAATTTCCGCACATTGTTGTTATTGTCTCAACAGTCAGAGTATGAGTTTCAATCCCATTGTGGAAAATTTTCATGATCTTACCAGCATCAGGAAGGCCATCTTTCCGAATGACAAATGTACGTTTCTTTTCATGATCAATGATTGCGATCTTTGTTAGTGTGCTAAGGTAAACCTTGTCAATCTGATAATAAATAACCCTACATAATCCTCTAACAACGGAAAAGAGTATCCAAAAAAAGAGTTTAAAGAAACAAAAATCATTACTTCTGATTCAAAAGTTATTGCATCCCTTTGTTCTGTAAATCGCTCCCGATTATGCAAATTGTCAAGATAATCCAGCGTCTCCATTTCCTTCTACACAGATTTCACTGAAACAAGAGAATCAAATCGTTTTTGAAAACACAGCTACACCATTCTATTGGGAACAACTAAGATGATGCAATAATAAAAAACATGATATTAAGTCCATTTTATAGGAACTAATATAGACCAAATTCTAACATGATTATATGTAATATATACATGGAAAAGAACGAAAAAACTTAATACCTGATATCTGAAACAGAAAAATAGGTTTTATATGCAAGAGTGAAAGAAAATGGTTTTCCATCTGTGTTTGTATTTCTGACACGAGATGTTAACAGAAAGTCTCCAACAGGTCCAAGACTAACCCTCAATCGGTATTCAAAGCTACAAAATAACAAATTGTAGTTTGAATTGAAGCAATTGAAAGACTTGTAAATAGCATAAGAATGTCTAGTATACAAAAAGGGGTGCAATTAAGGTCACCTGTGAGGCCATGTTTTCAAATCATCTTCAGTGGACTTGAAGATCAAGTCAATGAAAACTCTATTTGTGGGATTAGTGGGGAAGGGAGGGGGGGGGGTCATTGTCAACACTCCATAATCTGTTTCTAGCAAATCCATGAAGTTCAAGAGAGCCTACATTTGAGAACTGCATTCATACGTGAGGGAATCAATTATAGGAATTCCCATACGTGAGGGAAGCATATAGGAATTCCCATGTCAACTTCAATCAGTGGTTCAACAACAACTTCAGAGAGAGGATCAATTATAGCTTAGGTAATGGAAGTTGATATATGCCATTGCTAAAAGAATTGATGCAAAACTGAAAGGAAACTCATATGAAGTATAGATTTTATCTATACACATACATAGATGCATACATACATGTATTTATATGCATACATACATGTATTTCTATCTATATATGTATGTATACATATGCATTTATGTATAGCTATATGTGTGTATAATTGCAAACTAAAAAAACAAGGGGAAAACCAAACAAGATACCATCTATGTACATGTATTATGTGTGTACATGTATTATTTGGCACTAACCATGGAAGTCCAGTCAAAGGTGGGTCAACAGAAACATGATACCATCTGATGGCTTTTAGTTCAGACCAAAACTCGTCTCCTGGCATTTCATCGAACAGATTGCCTACATAATCTTCATGAAATGCATCAGGAGTGTTTCTTGAGTAGTTATATGCTTCATCATATGGCCCAAACTCATTAAAACTGAATTCTACTTCCTCAGTTGAAAACTAGAATCAAACACTAAACTGTATCATATATATAATGGAAATGTATTTAGAATATACCTTTGTGGTTCTTGCAAAGATCCAGTATTAGTAAGGGAGTTTGGGCCATATGGTTCTTTCTTCGATTTCCTGCTTCTAATCCTAGAACTTGAACGATAGCTCTTCTTCCTCCTCCTTGACCTGGAATCATATGAATCGTCTTAATCATTGATGAGAAGAACTTGAAGATGAAAGATGGAAACAGAGGTGGAGGAGAATAAGGGAAACCAGATACAATAAATATGAAGGCCAAAGACCGCCTAAGAAGTGATCGATGCCAAAAAAATAGGAGGGAAACGAAAATCGCTAAAATCGCATGAGAGAATCCATGAATTTTAGGGAAAATACCACCGGTTGTTTGGGGTTTTTCTTAGTAGCGGGATTTTTTATAATTCTTTTGGGATTTCATTATGTAATTTTTGGGAGTGCAATTCGATCATCGATGGTAGAAGGGTTTTTACAGAGAATGAAGATCTAGAGGAGAGGGTGAGGATGTGTATCATGGGTGGTTTAAAATAGTGATGGGGGGTTTTGTTATCGGTGTAGTGCGACAGGAAAGAATGGTTGGAGAAGATGGTCAGAGACACTTGGCGGTGCGGGATCGGAGGTTGGGTAGTGGTGCGATGCTGCTATGAAGATGAAGGCCTAGGGCTTTTTCTTGCTAATTGGAAGAGGGGGGGGGGTTAATTTTTGGGATTCAATGGGCCGGTGAAATCCCGCCTTAAAAACGTGTGTTTCATTAAAATGTTATAAAGCGACACATTTAGATGACGCACATTTTATGAAAGGCGCCCTCCGCATTTCTTTTTTTATCTTTTCTGACACTAATTTTAGGGCACGCACAAATGCGTGTCCTCTATCCTTCAAATTTTGCAAAATTGACATTACTTTTTAGGGCACGCACAAATGCACGTCCTCTATCAGCGAGTGTCATTGTTTGCGCGTCATTAAAGGGCTGTTTTCTAGTAGTGCATTGGTGGTTCCCATGCGGACGACTAAGGGATTCGACGCGATATGGGTTATCATGGACCGTCTGACCAAGAGCTCCTACTTTCTAGCCATTTAGGAGAGTTCTTCGGCCGAGAAATTGGCCGGTTTATATATGTGCGAGATCATTGCTTGACATGGTATTCCAGTCTTCATTGTATCTGACCGAGATGTTCGGTTTACATCTGGCTTTTGGCAGAAGTTCCATGAGGAACTGGGTACGAGGCTGCATCTTAGCACTGCTTATCATCCGCAGACCGACGGCCAGAATGAGAGGACCATTCAGACACTTGAGGATATGCTGAGAGCCCGTGTCATAGACTTCGGTGGGATTTTTCCTACAACAATAGCTATCACTCCAGGATTGGTGCGCCGCCATTCGAGCTTCTTTATGAGAGGAAGTGTCGTACCCCAGTTTGTTGGGGAGAGGTAGGTCATAGGGTTATAGGAAGGACTGAGGTAGTCCTTCAAACGACATAGCTCATTCCGCAGATTAGGCAGAGACTTCAGACAACTCGGAGTCGGTAAAAGAGTTATGCTGACAACTGTCAATTCGAATTGGAGTTCCAGGTCATGGATATGGTCTTACTGAAGGTATCACCATGGAAGGGTGTAATATGCTTCAGAAAGAGGGGCAAGTTGGGGCCCCGATATATTGGGCCATTTCAAGTGGTAGCCAGGGTTGACAAGGTAGCGTACATATTGGATTTACCCGAGGAGCCTAGCCAGATCCATAACACTTTCCACGTGTCTCAACTTTGGAAGTGTGTGGTTGATGATTTGATGGTTGTTCTTTAGGATGATGTTCAAGTGGATGATCACCTGAATTACATTGATAGGCCAGTGGCAATCTTAGATTAGAAGAAGAAGGCTCTATGAAAGAAGGTGGTGAATTTGGTCAAGGTTCAGTGGCGACATCGGAAGGGTTCCGAATGGACATGGGAGCCCCAATATGAGATGCAGGAGCATTACCCAAAGTTGTTCATAGCAGCGGACTTCAAGGACGAAGTCTAGTTCACGTGGGGGAGAATTGTAACATTCAGATGATGAGGTATTTCCAATTTTTTCCCTAAGTATGAAGATTTGTTGCATTTTAGCCCTTGTGTGTGAAAATGTTGCAAAAGGGCCCATAGTGGCATTTTTATAATTTTTGGGGCGTGGGCACGTATGCTGGGCATACATATTATATGATGGGCGTACGTGGTGAGATCACAAACCCTAATTTTTAGGATTTGGACCCTATTTAATCATTCTTATGGCCTCCAAAACTTTTCTCTCATGAGCCCCCAACTCCATTCCGACCCTCTAGCAAACCCTAGTCCCTTTGAGGCCATTTTTTGAGCTTGGTGTGCATGTTTTGGTGTTCTTAAAGGAGGAAGGAAGAAGAGGAGATCACCCTAGAAGTGTAGAGCACCTTGGATCCAGAATCTCATCAACTTTGGGCACTCTTTGAAGGTAAAAAGATCTAAACTTGATGAAGCTATGGTTAGATCTAGTTTAGCCATGAAGTTTGCATTCTTTTGGTCCAATTAGTTTGGTATTTTGAGTATGAGCTACTCCAATCCATTTAGGCTATCCTTTCAGACGTTTTGAGAGGTCTAGAAGCATAAAAATATGCTCCTGGCTCTTAATTCTTCCCCATGCATGAGTCTGGTTGTCTTAATGGATTAAGATGTTGGGGTTTTTAGTATTAAGCACTTAATGGCCATGCAAGACCATAAAGCTGGAAACTTTATGGTCAAGGACAAAATTTGGGGCTTGGATCTGTAAATTAGACGTAAGGGCTTAAGTATTAAGCACTTAACGAGTTGGGAAGGAATCCACTTGCGTACGCTACACGTATGCGGTCAAGCCCCCGTATCTGGTTAACAATCCAATACGCCTAGTATTCAGTTGGGAACGCCCAATGTACTCGGCTGGGTTGACTCGGCTAGGTTGACTCGACGGGGTTGACTCGATTGGTTTGTTGACTTTGACCTTTGACCAAGTTGACCTAAGGTTATTTTTGGAATTTTGAGTGGGTTTTGAGATCGGTCGTTATTTTGGTGTTTAGGTGACCGGTTGAGCTGACATTTGGAGCTGCGTTCTGTTCAAAAATCATTTCAGTCTGAGAGGTGAGTTTTCCTCACTGTACTTGTGGGTCGAAGGCACCAATGCCGACCCATTGGATTATGTATTCTGGTATATCGGGTGTTGTTATGCAGTAGTGATCTGTTAGATCTGTATTCTGGGATATAGGATGATGTTATGCGGTAGTGATATGTAGATCTGCCTGTTTGTTTGACTGATTATACGATTATCTGCTTGCTGGATATATGTTATATGTTATGTATATGTCGACAAGGTATGGATGAGTTGAGGCAATCCTGCTCTGTGCGGAAGCCAACAAACCTAGAAGCAAGCCACACATAAGCTATGTGACAGTAAGGTAAGCCAGACTTATGTTGTAGGCTCGGGAGCAAGCCAGACATGAGCTATGGGCAGGAAGGCATGTCAGACTCATGTTGTGGGCTTAGGGGTAATCCAGTCTATTAGCTGTGGACCCAATATATGATGTTATATGTCTGTGTGTTGGTACTTTGGGGGAACTCACTAAGCTTTGTCTTACAGTTTCAGTTTATTGTTTCAGGTACTTCTGATAATCGTGGGAAAGCGAAGGCCTGACCGTGCACATCCTCTTATTTTCACGATATTGATTTTTGGGACACTCTGATATGACTTTACTTTTGAAACAATGGTTCCTTTTTGTAAAAAATTATGGAGAATGGATGTTTTTGAAAATTTTAAATTTTTATAATATTTGTTGTGTTACAAATAGGAACATACTTATGAAACAAAATTATAAAGCTCTATGATAATCAAAATCAATAGTAGAGTACAACGAACGCATGAATACATAGTAGGTGTTGCCGATATGAAATGGGTGTTGTTGATACATGAAAAATAGGTAAAAAAAATCAAAATTTTTTCCACTGTGGACAGAAAAACTAGGTGTTGCCGGTGCTACACCGGGACCAAGCTAATTCTTCTCCTGAGTACATACCTTTGTGCTTAATTCGAATTAAGCTAATCAAATACTTGAAGTCTCCTTGGAAAACCTAGCTCCAAAAGTATGGTAGCCTTTAATGCATCACACCCAAACTCAAGCAAACCGTAGGATTTAATAGGAGAGAGGGGAGAAGGCAGATATTAGGATTTCTCTATGTGTTGGAATGTAGGTCGAAAATCCAAGGGGTGTGCCTATCTATATAGCTGCCCGATGATCCCAGAAACGCTACACTTGAATTCAAAATAATAATATTTTAACCCAGTGATTATCTAGTTTCGTTTTTATCATTTGGAGGCTCCAGAAACACTATCTATGACACTAAAATTGTCCCCCTCATAGGGAAGTTCTAGATCCTCTCTATTGTTCTACTGTTAAACAATTACATCTCAGCCCTTGTACATTTAATTAATTCTAATTAACCCAAAATTAATTCCAAATTAATTCCGATTAATTTTTAATTAGTTATTACTATTTCAAATTAATATATTAATAATATTATATTAACAAATTCTTTATCTCTCTTATAATCAATCAAAGCCATTTATTGGTTATCAGGGCAACCCAAAAATAACTTTACTTTTATTCTTCAACATTATACCAATTTAGTTAGGACCATACACTAATTCAACATAAACATGAAATTATTTGCATTAGAGTGTTTTATTACCTTTTTTGAAGTGTTAGATGGCTATATGATTTTTCTAGAATTTAGTTTTCAATTCCACTAACCATTCTTAAAAAAAGCCTTCTATTATGATATATGTGTAAAATATTGGAATTTTATTTTTTAGAAAACGTGATTATGATTATTAATAAAAACAATTAAAAATTATTATTCATATATTTCAAAAAAATACTATATATATATATATATATATATATATATATATATAGGAGTATGATCAATTGAGAACACCAAAAAGGTTGAGAACGCGAGAACAGATATGAGCCATTTAAATCTTAAAATCAAAGGTTCATATTAATGTGTCATTTATGTAAATTACAAGATTTGTGGAACCAAATTGTAATTATTAAATTTACATTTAAGGGCCTTAAGGGTAGTAATGGAATTTCCATTTTATGGTTCCATAAAATCAACTTAATTATTTTGGTCATGGTGTCATTCTTTCTCTCTCTCTCTCTCTCTCTCTCTCTCTCTCTCTCTCTCCCTCTCTAACTAAATTAGGGTCTTAACCAATTGAAGATGAAAATACGCCTCCATGCAATGTCGCCTACATTCGTGAGAACCAGACCTTTCAACATTCCAGGGTTGTCGGCTGTTAGACCTCCTCTGTCGAAAGAAGATGAATGGAATTGATGAGGAAGGAGAGCTAGGTCTCGCCTCCAGCAAGGCGACAGTCCGACTAATTTCAATCGTGCTCGGTGCGTAGTATGTTTTCCAGTGGCCACAATGGCTCCGGTAATCGGCGACGAAACCGACACAGAAACCTCAAGTCTCTGGCGATCTACGATTTTTCAAGTTTTCTGGTGATTTTTCGATCTCAGGAGGTGTGTCTAGAGAAGAGGGTAAGCCTTTTCGATCGAGTTTTCTTGTTACTGCCACTTTCTTCATACTTTGTAATACTCGAATAATCTACCATCCCGTATGCTTTAATCATTCAAACTCATTCTATTTTTCTCAATTTTGATGATGGTGGATGGGTTATCGTCAATTGTGTTCGTTATAATCACTTATGATTGCAAATATCGTCAGTTGTGTTCGCTAGTGCAATGGGCTTCTTCCAAACTTCATGACAGTGAATTGTTGGATGAAATGGTTAAAGAAGGCATCATGAAGACAGTTCCCCCAAAGGTTCTTTCGCAATTTGTTGATATTGTGTCGCTTTGTACTCAGGTATTGGCTTATGCATATATGATTATCAACATGAACTAAAAGGAATTGATTAGTTTGTAAACGACAGTTGATGATTGTTATAAAGTTATATAGTTGATGATTGTTATAAAGTTATAATCATTTATGATTGTAAACATGGTTGTACATATCATTAGAAGACACCGATAGTAATCATTTATAATTTTAACTATCGCAATATAAATGATTAGAAAATTGATTATAATCATATCATTTATGATTATAACACCACATGATTTTGCTACTAATCATTCATTTTAATATTTTATTGATCTTATTATTGTATTTACATGTTATTGGCATTTTGTAGGTATTTATCAAAGAAAAAGGAACGCTATCACTTGTTAGGTATCACTGGTGCTCATTACACTAGTAGCCATTTTTGTCCAAATAGAAGGAGGTTGCAACCGATTCAAGAAAATGGCCAACATATTGATGAATTTTTCAATATTTTTTTTTCTTTTGGAGTGGTTAATCATTGTTGAATATAATCATGTATAAATGTATGAAACTAGTATTGACATATTCATTTATGAATATATTCTTTTGGAGTGAGTTAATCATTGTTGAATATAATCATGTATAAATGTATGAAACTGATATTGGCATATTCATTTATGAGTATAAGTATAAATGTATAAACTCAATATTTAGAAATTTTATTTAGGAAAATAACAAAGTTTAATAATAAATATAACTTATTTTTTTTACTTTTTTTATAAATAAAAAATTTTATCATTAAATTGTGTTTTATTCATTTACGATTACAACTTTATAGTTTTATAATTATAAACGTGTTTTACTCATTTATAATTAAATTAAAAAAAACTTTTTTTAACAAAAAAATAATAAAAATTATTTTGTCATATATTAATAAAAAAATAAAATAAAATTCGATTAATCTATTATTTTAAGTAATTGTAATTAATATTACTAAAATTTAGGAGATTAAGATTGTTATAATTTAAATTAAATATGCAATTACTAATATACTCTTATAAAATGATTGGTCCAGAATTGTTCTCGCATTCTCAACCTTTAAGGTGTTCTCATTTGATCGTTTCCCTATATATATATATATATATATATATATATATATATATATATATATATATATATATATATATATATATATATATATATATATATATATATATATATATATGTGTGTGTGTGTGTGTGTGTGTGTAATAAAAAATAGATATTATACATAATTAGAGAAATCTATCTAATTCCGGGCCTAACCACAAGTTGAGTTTTTTTATGTTAATAGATCGAAGATAGGTTGGCGACAGAACGCGGATGGACCGAGGACAGGCCGGAGATAGGTCCAAAATATAAACGGGATGGGATTCAATAACTCGCACCCACTGGGGACGGGGATGTGGATGGGGCGGAGTAAGAGACTCGAGGACTGGGATGGGGATGACCATCCCCGCCCCATCTCCGACCCATTTCTATCCCTAAGAAAGGTTTACATTTAGTAAAACAATAAAACCTTAGGCTGCTTCATAGAAAGCAGAAAAGGCTAAACTGAGGTCTCGTATAAAAGAAACACATGTCATTCTATATGATCCTATTTCATTTTTTTACCATATATATTAAAAGTTGTAGAAAGTAAAGAACCAAAAATCCTGTAATGCCACTTTCCAAATAGGGTTGGAAGTTGGAACCATTCATGGAATCATTGGAACAGTTCTTTACTTCTTTACTGATCTTTTGTTCTTTTAATTCTAAAAACCATTGACTTTCCAGTTGATTAGCAATGAAATCTTAAGTAAGTTTAATATGTTCCAGAGCGCTTTTGAGCCCATACTTAAACACAACCTTATTACCTTCTCTAAATCCATATCCATAAGCTACAAATGTATCTATTTTAATTTGGTGTTTAAAAAACTCACCAAGTTGTTTCTCAAACTGTGACATTTTTCCTTTCTTTGATAATGTATGAACAAATGCAGCTGATGAAGAAGATGATGATGAAGGAGCTGCAACACTAATGCCACTAGATCCAACAATGATCTTAGTATCCAACCAATATTAGCAAGAACTTGGCAAATCCCTTCTTCAACATGTCAATAGCTCTTTTGAGGAGGCTTGTATTGCATTTATTTAGCATCAAAATGATTATTTGTAGTTGACATACTATATATTTGAAACGGATTGTCTTTTTTTTTGTTGTGCTTGATATGTTATTTTGTTTTATGAGATATTTATTGTAATTTAATCGAAAAATTATTAATCTAAAAATAATATTTAAAAAAAAATTTAAGCTTATGACAAACAAAAATGTATGTCGTTTTTCTTTATGATAGGGCCTTAATGACATTTGTACCCTTTTATGACACGTAATGTGTGTCATTAAAGGATTGTTTTGTAGTAATGACTTGATACTTTTCAACTCTTTCGTAGAAGTAATTATACGCACAACACTTTTATCCATCAATTTTACGGCTTTTATATGTTTTTTTTTAATATTTGTTTTAAACATGTCATATGTTTTTTCTTCTTTTCCTAGGAAAATGGAAATCGGTAAACCGATGATCATAGCTAATAAAAGCGTTTAATTTAAAAAAAAAACTATTGAATTTGAATGGTTTATTTGAAATAAATAAATTAACATTGGTTATATAATGACTTTTAAATTTGTCTAAAACTATTTATTTGGTACCAAATATAATGATTTTTTCGAGGCGATCTACTGTTCAAGAAAAATGTAATGATTTTCTTAAATTTTCTAAAATTATTTATAGAAATATCATAAAATACATCTAAGCAGGTTAGAGCACAGGGCTTATGCATGACCAACCTTTTGTAGTCATTTTTCGGTATAGGATGGCTGTTGAATGTCATTTATGTTCCATTGATAGTAATATCAAAGACAATAAAATGATAACTAGTTAGTGGTTTTTCAAATTAGAAAACTATATAATATTATAATAATTACATTAGTAAAATCTATACCTAGTTAAAAATTAGATAGCAAGCAAGTCATTAACTTTTATTTAATTAAAAAAATGTTATTCAGATATTTACTTCAAAATTCGGATTTTTGCATGAAACTTGGGAGCGAAGGCAAATAGTCCTATTTAAAGGCTCTGAAGTCTGAACCCTAGTCTCATCGTACACCCAATTTCTTGTTCACTTGCAAATCATTAAATCTCAGATGCAAACAGCAATGCGTTTCGTATTCATGCCGATGATTACAGTTGGTCGTATCCATCTACACCCCCCTCGTCTCCGACCTCCATCATGCCCACACTGTTATCATGAGTTTCTACTTCAACAACAAGAAAATTACAATCTTAATCTATACAGAGAAATCATGGCGATGAAATTCACCTGGACACCCCCAGGGTATAATCTGCTCAAGTTAAACACCGACGGGAGTTCAAAAGGGAATCCAGGTCCATCAAGCTTTGGGGGTTTAATAAGAGATAGTAAAGGAATATGGGTGTGCGGGTACATCGGGAAAATGAAGGGTAGATCATATACAAGTTTGGAGGCTGAAGTTTGGAGCATTTTTAAAGGGTTGTGTCTAATCAAAAAGAAGAATATTTCAGAGGTGCTGATCGAGACAGATTGCCAAGGGGTTCTAATGCTTGGGGTGCAAGGATTCGATAAATTTAAAGATCATGATCATCACTGGCTTAAATCTGTTATGGGGGTTATGAATAAGATTATGATAGAACAAAGATGCACAATGATTCATACAAGAAGAGATGGCAATCATTGTGCAGATCAACTAGCTAAATTAGGTGGACGACAGTTAGAGGAATACGTTGATTTGGAGGAACCACCGGTCCAATTGATACCGCATTTGTTAGGAGACATTGAAGCCGCTGCTTTGGAATCCGAAAGTAATGATTGATTTCAAGATTAGACTCATCATTTGTATCGTTTGCTTTCAAATTATTTGAGTTCATAACTATTGTGGGGTCTATTTTTGTAATGGATGTATTATATATCGTGAAGTTAATTTTCAGGAGAGTAGCATTTCTTTTACTTGTACACAAAGCGTTTAAACTTGAAAGTCGTATGTTTTCTTGATTTTGTACTTTTGTTCCTTTCTAATATTAAATGTGAATATCGTTAAACGGTTTCTTTATGATGAAATTAAATCAATGCTAATGGTTGAGAGAGGCCAACCCGTTGAATGCCTTCGATGTGCCGACGGGTTGAAGAGGCAGAACCGTGTTCCCACTGACGTCGCCTCCCAACCAACCCTCTTCCCAGTTTCCTTTTTTGATTCCATTGCCGAAAGTGTTAGAAAACCTGCCCGGATACCCTTTTTCGGTATTTGTGGGGGTTGTGTACCCGCCCCGTCGGTGTCGGACTACCAGGCCGGAGCCAACCTGCTGTCTTCTCCCCTCTCAACTCCCTTCAGCCTGAGAGACCCTAAGAGACTGAAAGAAAGGGAAAATATAATCGAGAAGGTAAGTAAATGAGAGTGCATTAAGTAAGATACCAAAGTGATAGTTTTCATGAGTAGATATAATTGTAGTCCTTATATTACATTTGAACTTAAAGCTGTAGGCTTAGGTTATTTTATTTTTACTAACTATTGTGTACCAGAATACACAGATTTAGATCACAGATGGAATATAATCAATGATCATGATCTGATAGTCTATGATATTACAATAGGGTAACATGTACCATATAATCACACAAATTTCAACATAAGGGTAATTTGGACAATTAACTATATTTAAAAAAGGAAATTTTCAGACTATTAGGGATAATTAATACTCCTAATTTTAAAAATCTGAATTTTTTAAATTAATTCAATTTAATTCTAAACATATTTGTAAACATAACCGATTTTATTCCGTCAGAATGTTTTTTTGTTAGAATGATGTTCTTTCAGAGTTTTATTCTATTAGAATATTAATGAAGAATAACAGAATCTTGAACTGTCAGTTGAAGAATAACAACATTTTAATATTTTCATATACATTCGAACTAAAATACAAATTCATACATATTCTTATATACTAATAGTCTTATACATTTTAATATATTTATACATATTCTAAAAGAATATTATAAAAAACAGCATTCTTGAATATACAATTAATGAATAAATACAAGGGTAATTCTTAAAAAATAAGAACATTCTTAAACTATGAGTGTGATCAATCTTTGACTCATTCTTCAAGTCATTCTTATCAGGTATTCAAGCCATTCTTCCGACCATTCCTATCACAAATGCAACAAAAACTAAGAATTGTTAAAAACATGTTACTTGCAATTCCTATCAATTTATACATTCTGGCAGAATACATATAATACATTCTGACATAATCCGTTGCATACCACTATTTTTTTATCCCAGTAAAATAGTAAACAACACACATATGCAAAATCCATTGCAATTTGCAAGCAAAATCCACTTTACCAAAACTCAATCAAACAATATTGAATCATGTAGGAACAAGAAATGAAAAATCTATCTAATCTAATTTCATACCAACAATAAAAGAGCATGAAATGGGATTGAAGAAACAGAATGCAATTCCAAACTTAATCCAAATCAACTAGCATCAACATGTTGTTATGAAAAGGGAATCCAACCTAATCTAAATTAAGTTATATAGTTCTGAAAAGAATAAGGAACAAAGCGAAAGTAAAAACATTAAAGATTATTAACTATTTTTTCATTGAGACATTTTATCGAACACATGGAGGCCATGACAGAATGTTATTGTTTGTAAACGAAAACTCCAAATCAATAATGATTTTGGAAAGTTTCGATGTCTAAATTAATGTAAAGCAGGATAGAATTGAGTTTATAACAATATCATCTAGGTAAAGAAAAAAAGAGATGTTAGTCTGTTACCTCAAATGAAGAACAAGTTTCATGATTCCATTGGTTGCTGACAAAATTTTAGTAGCCCATTACAAATATTCACCATTAAACTCAAGCTTGAGAGTCGCTGAATGAACATGGGAGTGAATCCTGGTAGTAGGCATCTCGGGTATTACCGATCAACTCATCAAGGCCAAACTTTTGACAGTGACCGATTGTGAAGATGATAATGCCTAGAATTTTGCAAGAGATCACCTTATCTGTTGTCTGAAGGTTGTGGTGTCGGTGTACGGAGGCAAATGCGGACCTATTCCGACGATGAAAGCATGTGCACCGACTGTGACTAGGGAAGACAAAGAAGCAGTATGTATCGATGATGATGAACAATTGTGATGTCGGCCGATGATTTTGTAGTAGGGATGTAAATGAACCGAATATGTTTGTTTATTTAATAGATGAACGAACATGAACATAAATTCTTGTTCGTTTAGTTAAACGAACGAACATGAATAATGATCTCGTTCGTTTAATTATGTTCGTGAACGTTCGTTTACGTTTGTTTATGTCCGTTCATATAAGTTCCTTTTATATTCATATATGTTTAATTGTATTTGATTACATTACTATAGTATATGTTCATTTATGTCCATATATGTTCGAATTATGTTTGTTTATCTTTCTTTATTTATGTTCATTCATTTATATGTTCGTTTAGTATGTTCATGAACATAAACGAACAAACATGAACAATGCAATTTATTAAACGAACGAACATGAACAAGAAAATTCACTTGTTTATCCGTTCGTGTTCGTTCATTTGTTCAGCTAACTTAAACGAATGAATATGAACAAACCTTGTTCGTGTTCGTTCGGTTCGTTTACAACTCTATTTTGCAGGGTTTCAAAATTGATTATCCTAATTTAAAGGGATATTAAATGTTTTGAATATTTCTATAATTAAATATGGTATAGATTACTATTATACCCTTAAACAATTTATTAATTATTTAATTTTTTTGCTAATTTGTGATTGGTGTATTCATGCATACAAAGGTTGTCAAAAACATTTGAACCTAACTCTAAAACTGTATAATTTCTAAAACTGTATAATTTAAATATACAAGGAAGATGTAAGTTATATTTAGTGAGGCAATAAACAAATCTTTTATGGTTTTACATTTTCCACTTCTATTTCGTCAGTTTATTTCTTCTTTCTTTGCATCATATGTTTAGAGTGACAATTTTAGAAATGGTTGATTGTTGTCCACCCAAATGATAACAAGGATGACGATACGAGGATTAGTTTAATGGTTCATTTACTATTACTATGTTAATGTTGTTTTGTGCAACAAACAACTTGAAACATATTATATATTATGGATTTTTTGGTATTTTATGTGCATTTATATAAAATGCAGTTTTTATGCATTTCGTGCATATATAAGAGTATTTTTGTATTAACATAAATAATTTAACTGCATTTTATAAAAAACTATTTTGAAAAAAAGAAAAAACAATAATGACGACGTCAATATGGCCAATGGAAGCAAGAGCGACGACTGAGTGTGACAATATTACCGACGACCTCTCAACACAACGACTGTATTAAGGAAGACATTATTAACGGCGACAATTTGACATTAGTCGCCACCAAAAGCGACAATTTTTTAGAATCATCGGCACCTATCCAGACGACATTTGTTCCTGTTCCGACAACAGGTGTCGTCGGTAAAATTCGATCTATACCGACGACATGTTATTGACACAGAGTTGACCAAATGTCATGTTGACCAATTTCTAAACAAACGACACGTCCTTGGGATACGTAGGGCGCGAAAAAAAATCCCGCTTTTCTTAAAATCTGTTTTGACGACAAGTCGTCGGTATAGAAAAAATAAATATAATTTTTATTTTTTAATTGAAATGTTGCAGATAAAAGAGAAACTGTGTCGTTTTGTTGACCACTATACCGACGACATGTCCTCGGTATAGAGGTAGGTCGATCCGTGTGAAACTTTTGTCGACAACCTGTCGTCCGAAGAGGTTTATTATTTTTATTTTTTTAAATTAAACTAGAAAAAACAAAACGATGTCGTGGTTATTTAACCTATACCGACGACATGTCGCCGGTTTAGGGTTTCATCTTCTCCAGGAGCCTTAATCGACCTCATTCACAGTCGCCACTTGAGAGCATCCTCTTTCTCGACGAAATCATGTGTGCGATGAATACGACCGATTTTCAACGGTAATTTCTTCATTCTTTCGATTTTTGATGATTTCTAATGTTTTAGGAAGGTTTTTGAGAATTTTGGGTTGAATTTTATAGAAAGATTTGGGGTTTTTGAGGGGCAAGCCATTACCACCGGACCTGCCATCGCCGTCACCGTCGACTGTGACACCCTAGATGTAAGTCAATTTCAGTGCCAATTTTTTTCCCTGTTTTCTAATTTGGGTTGTATGAAAATGATTTTTGTTGTATGGAACTGATTTTTCTCATCTAAATCATATTTTGCTCATGTTTTTTAATTAAGGTTCACTAATTTTAGATATAATTTTTTTGATTTTGTATCTAGATGTATGAAAGTAGTCTTCTATATCTACAATTAAGTGCTTAATTGCTTAGACCAGAATGATAAAATGAAGTATTTGTGTTGTATGAAATTGATTTTAGTTGTATGGAACCGATTTTTCTCATGTAAGTCTAATTTTTCTCATGTTTTCTGATTAAGGTTTACTAATTTTAGCTATAATTTGTTTGATTTTATGTTTAGATGTATTGTATGATTGTATGAAAGTGGTATTGTATGTCTACAAGTAAGTGCTTAATTGCTTAAACTGGAATGCTAAAATGAAATGCTTAGATTGTTTGATTTTGTAATTGAATGAAGTGCTTAAATGCTAAAACTGGAATTGGATGTCGAAAATTTATAACATGATACTTTAAGAAAAGTACAATGCTATAACTGAATATGAAATGAAAAAAAATACTAAATTAATAAGTGCTTAATTATAACATCACACTTTAAGAAAAATGCAATGATATAATTGAATATGAAATGAAAAAAATTGGTACATTGATAAGTGCTTAATTATACCATCATACTTTAAGAAAACTAGAATGCTATAATTGAATATGAAAAAAGTACAATACTATAATGGACAAAACAACAAAAAGATGAAGAAAGCAGAAGATAAAAAAAAACTAATAACAAATAAGAACTTCAAATAGAATGCTTTAAGATGCTATGATTAATAAAAGTATTAAATTAATTAGAAAATCAAATTAAATATACATTATTTAAACCATAATATTATCTAATATAATATTAAAAGTACAATGCTATAATAGAAAATAAACAAAAGTTTAATGTTATAATTAACAAAAGTATGATACTTTTGTTAATTAAAACATTATATTTTTTTTTATTTTCTATTGTAGCATCATACTTTTAATATTATATTACATAATATTATGGTTTAAATAATGTATCGTTTAATTTGATTTTCTTATTAAAACACGTTGAATCATTGATTTAAAGTTTAAGTCTCTTCTTTATAATCATCAACAACCTAGAAATACCCGACCGAAATTGATTTAGAAATTAATTTCGGGTTGTCCCCATTTAAGCCTCTTCTTTATGTAGCCCAAATACTATCTAACTTTCAATAACTATATATACATTATAACTAAAATAATGAAACATCAATGACGATCGATAAGAGTTGGATTAGAGGGAATCGAATGTGTAACATCCTCTTTCCAAGTATTCATTTCTAAGTTTAATTTATTTGTTTTTTTGTTTATTTGGGATTGCCACAACGTGACACTCGATTGTTGAGAAACGTGCATCCACGATTGGCCACGACATGGCGTTATGTTTGTCACGATGTGGCAGTCGTTTGGGCCTAAAACCCTAATCCCGGGCTTGTTTCCCTATATAAGGACACTAACTCCTAGGGTTGCCTCATTTGGCAGCCTCCACCCTCTAAACACGAACCCCCATCCAAACCCTAGCCTCCATTTGTGTTTTGAGTGCTTGAACTCCATTCTTGTGAAGGTTGAAGGAAGAAAGAGTTTTCAGTGTTGCTTGTTAGTGTGGTTTCAGCATAGATCCATCATCTTCATCTCATTTATGACTCATTGGAGGTATAAAGTCTCTACCTTGCTCATTATTTATGTAGATCTAGTTCTAGGTCATTTTATGAGCTTTTGGTCCCAAATCTTCTTGTTCTTGGAGTTTGAGTAAACGCTAGAACCCTTGAGTGCATTATTTAGCTTCTAGACCTTGGGGTTGGTTGGAAAGTTGGCTTGCATGGCTTACTGAGTGAGCCCATGCCTTGGTATTGTAATTAAGAACTCGCAATTTTAGATCCTGTCTTAATAGGGTGTCTTAATGGATAAAGTTGGAAACTTTATCCATCAAGACCTTGAGGGGATCCGGATCTGAGCTTTAGAGCTATTGGGATTGAGGAATAACAGTTTAATCCATTAAGTTGTTGGTGCCTAGTTCGCACGACATGGCTACCAGTTGCTACGACGTGGCGACTGGTGCTTCCGCGACCATTTCGTTTGGACGTTGCCACGACGTGGGAATCGACTGATTTCCGACTGTTTTATCTTGGAGTGACCACGACATGGCCTATGGTGGCCATGACGTGGAGACCTTCTGAAGTTTACTTTGACCGTTGACCTTAACCTTTGACTTTTGACCATGGTTGACTTTTAGTCAATCTGGCGGATATAGAGTGTAGACTGAGTGGGTACTTCCTTATTGTTGAATAGGTTTTTCATAGTATTGGTCTTCTTCGTGTGAGAGTTGTTGTGTTTTAACTGCTATCTACGAGGTGAGTGTCATCACTATATTATAGGACACTAGTTGTCGTTTGTGCATATGTCTACATGACTATTGTTGGTATGATTGTATGTTGTATGTATGGAGCCGATCTGGGCTCGGAGTCACTACAGACTCGGGGTTGTTACGGACCCGGTGGAGCCGATCTGGGCTCGGAGTCATTATGGACTCGGGGTCGATACGGACTCGGGGTTGTTATAGACCCGATACAGTTATGTGTTGTTATATATGTTGTATGTGGTATTTTGAGGGAACTCAATATGCTTCTTGTTTATAGTTGTTGATATATTATGTTTCAGATACCTTAGGTGATCGCGGGAAGATGAAGGCTTGATTGTACACATCCACCTACAGTTTTGTGTTTTCGCATGTTATGTTACTCTGATATTTTTGGGATAATTGTATCTTGATGCTTATGTTCTTTGACATGACTTTTGTAAAAAACAATGATTTATCCTTATTTAAAAATGAAAATTTTGTTTTGAAAATGGGACATTACAAATTGGTATCAGAGCCCTAGTTTGAGGGATTTGGATAAACAGTCGTTAGATTCAAGACTCATACTAGGATCTGAGAAAAAATTCATAAAAACCTTCTATGAAGTAAAGAATTTCAAAGTAGATGAAAGGAGGAAGCAATGTGTACAATCAGTTGGAGCTCGAAAGTGATCTCCCAAATTACCCATACTTGTGTTTTTGTTGTATTTGAGCTATTACATGAACTGATAGAAATATATGCTAGAGATAGACTAAGGGTCCCTCAGGAAGTGCATAATAGAGTTGACTGATTTGTGATGCCTTTGTCTTGGAGATTTGTAACACCGTAAATTTTCAAACAAAATTTTCATTTTTAAAATACATAATTCTCATTATCACATTACCAAAAACCACAAGTGTCAAATTGTCACAACACAAATATCATAAATCGTTTGATAAAATCCAGGATCCACAAAATATGAACTCTATCTCAAGTGTGTGTACAATCAAGTCGGCGCCTTCCCGTGATCCTAAGAAGTACCTGAAACACATATCACATAACACGGTAAGCACGATTCTTAGTGAGTTCCCCAAAATACCACCCATATCTCATTAGCCTCTCATGGCTATATCTAAATAAGACCCTCCGGTCAATGTGTCTCAGTGGGACCTTCCGGTCCCACAACTCGGGTGGATCCTCCGGTCCTAACCCAGCAAAGATCAGAATAATACACAACATAAATCACAAATGCATAATGCAGGATAACACAAAACAAAATAATAGCATACAAGACCCTTCGGTCACAAAAATACCACTCAGGGTAAGTATAGTGAGAAGACTCACCTCGTAAGCAAGCAAATGAATCTCGTACACGAAACACCGATCTAGCCTCCGCCTAACACACACGATAATTATCTCTAATTAACACTTAAATCACAACTCTAAGTAAACCAAGCTATTTCCTCTGTTTAAATCTCTTGGAATGGATAAAAGACCATTTTACCCCTCCATGGTCTCCCTATTCTTTATCTTGACCAAACCTAAAGTCAACATAAGTCAACACTCGAGTCAACAGTCCATGTTGACCCGACTCGTTGAGTGCACCTATGTGACTCATCGAGTCCCCTTGTTCCTTCAGAAAGGTCGCAAAAACCAAACCTAACTCATCGAGTTGTCTCATCAACTCGCCGAGTTACTCATGTCCAGACTCATCGGGGAAAAACCCTAGCCGACTCGTCGAGTCATCCCCCTGACTCGGCGAGTCCATTCAGTCTGTATTCCCATTCAGACGTTTTAAAGCAGATCTACCACTCCAAACTCTAGATCTAGTATCCCAAGGCTCGAATGTCACGTAAAGCTTCGATCTTTACGTTCATGCATGGCATATTTTCTCCATAATGCCAATGCAAGCTCCCATCAAGGGTTTGGTGCTTATATGCTTGCCTCTAGCTCCATAAAGCTTCGGTCTTTGGATTCACAAGACCTCCTACAATCCAGATCTGAGGTTTCAACGTCAAGCTATGCTCAAGGGACTCAATAACACAAGAAGGATGGGGAAAAACCCTAGAACTCCCCAAACTAAGATCTCACAAGAAAAATGATCAAGATAGCATTTTTTTACCTCAAACAGAAGCTATCCACTGAGAACCTCTAGATCCAAACGTCCCTCCTTGCTCCAAGCCTTAATGCTTTCCTCTTCTTTTCTCAAGGTGCACCAAAATACTCAAGATAGCCTCTCCTTCTCACACAACAAGCTAAAACTCGATTAGGGTTCTTCACAGGGGAGTTGGGCTGGTGAGGCGGAAATGAGGGCTTAAGGCCCTTTAAATTGGATACAAACCCAAAGATTTAGGGTTTCCTCACACAGCGCCAACTCGGCGAGTCGGCTCTCTGACTCGTCGAGTTGGTCATTAAACCCGCGTGGCTAATCCCGATTCTACTCGACGAGTTGGGCATCCAACTCGGCGAGTCACTCAGTTAACTTGAAAATAAATATGTATAAATATTATACCTGGGAGTCGGGATGTTACAAGATTACTTGTGATGCTTTGTTAGAATTGAAACTAAGATTTTTAATTACTTTGTGTATGCGTTAGGATTGTACATAGTTAGGGTTTTATAGCCTTAGAATGTTTGGTTTATCCTTACTTCTTGTTCCTTTTTTGGTTGTGGACTTGAGGTAGAATCATTTATTCGATCGTCTATCGAGTCCTGGATTATATACAATTGGCATACGTGAAACAATTGGCGAGTTCAGTAGAGATTCTTGCGGAGTGGAGCGGTGGTCGAGAAGGAACCTAGAATGAGTATCTAGGTGCTTAGTTGTGGTCTTGTAGGACCATTAGGTGTGCATGTATGGATACACCTAGCTTATAGTGAGTTAGTGACTTAGGGATTTGGGAGGATAGTCTGAATCAGCTACGGATAGGTATGGAAGGTAGTATGGGCCCGTACTACTGAAATCACAGTATCCTTATACGATTCAGGAAGAACCCTGGAATACCAAGGAACTCGTGGGAGTGGGTTATGTGTGTGTACGATTTAGTATGGTGTTGGCCTTTTCCTTATGTGTTTTAGTATGGTGATAACTACTCGAGGTTCAAGTTCCAGCGAACCGGAGAGGCAGGGTACGAGTGATGATAATATCTGTAGGATCGTTGCCACTGAGGTGGCCGTGACGATCAGGAAGACTATTCCAGATATGTTTGGGTCTATCAAAGCCACTATGATTGAGTTGTTTGACGAGCACTATGATTTCGTCACTGAGGTTGTTGCTGTCGCATCCACTACAACTATTGTTGTTGCTAGACCGCATGGGGGGTGATTCGATGTTGTATCGAGAGTTCAACAACACGAAGCCTCCTAAGTTCGATGGGGTCAAGAACCCGATTGCTGCTATGATATGGGTCTCAGATGTTGATGGATGCTTCTATACTTTTTCATTTCCGGAGAACCTGAAGGTTCGTTTCGCGTTGAACCTTCTTCATCTGGGAGCAAAGGACTGGTGGAAGTTCGTGACAACAGATTATTCTCCAGCGGAGCGGTCCGCTGTGACTTGGGATCAGTTTACTGTGATGTTTTGTGCTGAGCTTGTGCCATTGGTTGAGAGAGAGCGGCTGGCCCAGGAGTTCCTGTCGCTTAGATAGACAATATCGATGATGACTGAGATCACCACGATGTTTCAAGAGAGGGCCCTGTTCTGTCCTCAGTAAACATCCTTTGAGCAGGTGCGGATGACCCGATTCTTGAGCATACTCAAGAAGGATATCTGAGAGTTCGTGATGAACACCCAGTATCGGACATTAGCTGAGATACAGACCAATACGACGAGGAGAGAGCTTAAGCTGCAGACACAGGTGAGAGAGGCTGAGCTGGAGACACACTAGAGAGACAGTAGGCCAGTGTAGTCGCAACCGGCGACTAAGCGGTTCAAGCTCGCTGATTTGAGACCAGGAGGTTAAAGGGGTCGTACTTGCAGCAAGTGTGGTAAAGGTTATGAAGGTCCATGTCGGGCAATGACGGAATACTACAAGTATGGCAACGAAGGATACTTTGTGAGGGATTGATCGTTGGGTCTTCGAGTCTGCTACATCTGCAACCAGACGGGCCATATGATGGCCGATTGTCCACTACTTACATTGAGGCCAGTTTAGACTCCTGCTCCAGCGACCCTATGTATTACTGATGGCCGTCAGGGAAAGGTCGAGGCCCCGAAGACCTGAGGTAGAGTTTTTCAGTTGACAACAAAGGAGGCCAAGGCGGCGCCAGACGTCGTTGTTCGTATGTGTTCCTTTATATTTATGTTGTTTGAATTCACGCATGCTGATGATTATGATTTTGTAGGTACGTTTCTTGTGAATTTGTACCTGCTTTAGTGCTATTCAACTTGGGTGCTAGTTGATCGCTTGTGTCGATGTCTTTCAGTAGGAGCCTTAGTGTTGCACGCAAGCCTTTGGACCGACCCTTGAGAGTGGCTACCTCGGATGATCACATAATTTTGGCTTCTGATGTTTATCGAGGTTATGTATTAGAGATTTTTGGTGTCGAGTTTCTGATCGATCTTATACCTATTGCAATGTGGGATGTCAGCGTTATTGCGGGTATGGACTGGTTGGGTCGGCTTGGGGGTCTGATTGATTGTGAGCGACAGTTGGTGACGGTTCGAGACCCTAGTGGGGGAGCAATGACCATTTATGGTGAGGGTACTTGAGTAGGTTCTGCTTTTCGTTCTGGCACCAGGTAGAGACAGTATTTTCAACATGGTTGTTTGGGTTATCTTGCGTATGTGGTCGACACACGGGTTAAGAGGAAGAAGTTAGTCTCTGACGTAAGGGTTGTGAGGGAGTTTCCTGATTTTTCCAGATTATCTACCAGGTGTGCCTCCTTAGACGCAGGTTGAGTTCAGGATCAATCTGATGTATGGTGCTGCCCGATTGTGAAGGCGCCATATCGCATTGCGCCACCCAAGATGCAGGATCTATCCTCTCAGCTTCAGGATCTGTTTGGGAAGGAGTTTATACGACCGAGTAGTTTATCCTGGGAGCACCAATCCTTTTTGTCAAGAAAAAGGATGTTTCACACCCGATGTGCATCGATTATCGAAAGCTAAACAAGTTGACGGTAAAGAACCATTACCCATTGTCAAGGATTGATGATCTCTTTGATCAGTTGCAGGCAGCATCTTGATTTCCAAGATAGATTTCAGGTCAGGCTACCACCAAATAAGAGTCAGAGAGGAGGATATTCAGAAGACGACCTTTCAAACTTGATATGGTCATTACAAGTTCGTGGTGATGCCTTTCGGGCTCACCAATACACCGGCAACATTCATGGACCTCATGAACTGGGTATGTAGGTTTATCCTAAATCGGTTAGTGATCGTTTTTATTGATGATATCTTGGTCTATTCTATGACCAAAGATCAGCATGCAGAACATCTACATGAGATTCTTAGAGTTCTATGGGGGAGAGGCTATACGCCAAGTTTTCCAAGTGTGAGTTCTGGTTGCACGAGATTCATTTTCTTGGACACCTCATCAACCAGGATGGTATTTTGGTCGACCTAGCCAAGATCGAGGTGGTTATGCATTGGGAGGTTATGAGGTCTCCATCTGAGATTCGGAGTATCCTAGGGTTGGCACGTTACTATCGGAGATTCATAAGGGATATCTCCAAAATTGTATTTCCTCTCACTAGGCTGACGAGGAAAGATGTCACTTTCAGTTGGGGGCCTGAGCAACATGCGACATTTCAGACTCTTTAGCAAAAACTTTACGAGGCACTGGTACTTAGCCTCCCCGATGGAGTTGATGATTTTGTGGTGTACTATGATGCGTCGATTATGGGTTTACGTGTTGTACTGATGAAGATGGGGCATGTGATTGCTTACGCTTCAAGGCAGTTGAAGCCTCACGAGGCTAAGTATCCTACGTACGATATCGAGTTGAGGGTTGTGGTTTTTGTCCTCAAGATATGGAATCATTATTTGTATGGGGTTCGATGTACCATCTGCACGGACCATAAGAGTTTGCGATATCTGATGGATCAGCCCAACCTTAATATGAGACAGTGGAGATGGCTTGATGTTGTGAAAGACTATGACTGTGAGATCTTGTACCACCCTAAGCTCTGTGTCGTAGGGTGGTTTGTGCCCCGATTCAGGATGTTTGTTTGAGGATGACGGTGGTTACTCCAGTCTTGGAGATGATAAGGGATGCTCAGGAAGAGGCTATCAAGGAGGAGAATCGGAATAGCGAGTGAGTGGTCGGTCACGTTTCATCTTTTGATTTCGACAGCAGGGGGTTTCCGACTCTTCATGATAGGGTTTGGGTGCCCTATTCGGGTGGGACCTGAAACATTTTGATGGATGAGGCACACAAATCAAAATTTTCCATTCATCCGGGCACAACGATGATGTATCCTAACCTGAGACATAGCTACTGGTGGCCATGTATGAAGAAGGATATAGCTTGGTTTTTGGAGCGGTGTTTGACCTGTCAAATGGTCAAGGCCGGAGATTAACACCCTCGCAGCAAGTTGCAGCCTCTAGAGGTTCCATTGTGGAAATGGAAACAGATCACCATGGATTTCATTACGAAGCTACCAAAGACAACAAAGGGTTATGATGTAATTTGGGTGATTGTGTATCGTTTGACGAGGAGTGTCACTTTCTGTCTATTCGTAAGAGCTCTTCTGCTGAGAAGTTGGCTGAGATATATGTTCGAGAGGTGGTTGCTCGTCACGGTGTACTCAGTTCCATCGTTTCATACAGGTATGTTTGTTTCACTTCCAGATTTTGGAAGAGGTTCCATGAGGAGTTGGGTACCCAGTTGCATTTTAGTATTGTTTATCATCCGCAGACGGATGGGCAGAATGAGCAGACTGTCCAGAAGCTCGAGCATATGTTTAGGGCTTGCATCATATATTTCGGTGGGAGCTGGGACTCATACCTTCCCCTGGCTGAGTTTTCTTACAAAAACATCCATCATGCCAACATTCGTATGCCTCCCTTTAAGATTCTCTATAGGAGGAAGTGTTGGATCCCTATATGTTGGGGAGAGGTTGGGCAGAGAGTCATGGGGAGCACGGAGATAGTGCTTAATACGACAGAGTTTATACAGCAGGCCAGACAAAGATGGCTGACGGCCCAGGGCTGTCAGAAGAGTTATGCAGACCGGTGTCATTCTGGGTTGGAGTTTCAAATCGGGGATATGGTAATCCTGAAGGTGTCGCCTTGGAAAGGCATTATCCGACTCAGAAAGTGTGGCAAGATAGGCCCCAGGTTTATCGTTCCTTTCATAGTTGTGGCCAGGGTAGGCAAGGTGGCCTACCGGTTGGACTTTGCTGAGGAGCTTAGTCAGATTCATAGCACCTTTCATATTTCTCAATTGTACAAGTGTGTGACTGACGAGGCAGCGATAGTACCTTTGGATGATATTCAGGTCGATGACCGCCTGAATTATATCGAGCGGCCGATAGCGATTATCGACAGGAAGACGAAGACCTTGCGTAACAAGGTGGTGGACTTAGTCAAGGTGCAATCGCAGCACTAGAAGGGTTCTGAGTGGACTTGGAAACCTGAGGAGGAGATGTGTATCCACTACCTTGATTTTTTACTTCAGAGGATTTCAAGGGTGAAATCTGATTCAAGTGGGGGAGAATTGTAACATCCTCTTTCCATGTATTCATTTCATAGTTTTAGTTATTTTTTTTTATTTATTTGGTCCGGCCACGGTGTGCCATTGGGATTGCCATGGCGTGACACTCGATTGATGAGAAACATGCATCCATGATTGGCCAAGGTGTGGCGTTATGTTTGATGGGTTTTGAGCATTACATCAATCCTATGGTGCACATGAAAACCCTAAAGCTTTGGATCTAGGTTTCTCTAATTGTACATGCAAATCATCCAAGGCTCATAAACCCTAATACTAGCATACAAAATCGAAATCAATAACTAATACAAGTTTAGATGATTACCTATCAATTGTAGCAAGAATCTTCAACCTTTGAGAGCTTTAGTATCACAAGTGTAATACCTCTAATCGATCACAAACACCAAGGCAACTTGGAAGAATGTAAGAGAGAGAGGAGGGAGGTGATTTTCGGCTCTAGCAATCCTTCTAGGGTTAGGGTGTAAACGAAAATGTGATGTCTAGGGTCCCTTTTATAGGTGTGGAATTAGGGTTTCAGTCAAACACTTATCCGGTTGCTTAGGCTCCAAACAACCCATAAGGTCCTTCTGGAATCCCTTGCTTGGTCGAATTCTTAAGGCCTTATCCACAAGAATTCGTCCACCCTATATTTAGGGTTTCCTCAGCCTACTTTGCCACTATCCAATAATTACAATATCAGTCCCCTAGGTTTAATTAATATCTTTTGATCACAAAATTAATTTCTTAATTAATTCTTGACCAATATTAATTAACCAATATGACTTCTCTTTTAATATATTATTCATATAATATATTAATAAACCATAATAACCTCTTTCTCGATAATTCATCCAGTCAAGTTGTTTTGGTGAAGGCAACCCAAAAGGACCATGCTATAACCAGGTCAAGTACATACCAAATATAGTTATGGGCTTAGACACCTAATCCAACAGTCTCCCACTTGGATAAGTCTAATAACTATAGATGTAAGTACGACTTCAAAATCCGATTAGCAATCGAAGCTCTCAAAAGCCGCTGTCGAACTATGACTCGTCCTTTAGATAAGGGATCGTATAGTCCTCCGTTCTCAAGATATCGTGTGGACAATCACATGGAACATAGTCATACTTATTGTCCAGCTGTTTGTTTCTCGATCTCTGATTCGTCTGACATAGAACTTAATTGAACACATCAACTTAGTCCTGACTGGGCCCGGCACATAAGTCAAACCAAATCATTGAGGGGCCCAAGATATCGCTTTTACACTCGTAGGATAAAAGGAACAAATAAACTTCAACTTATATGCATTTACTATTCACTCATCAAATCATACACAACAATGCGTTTTATAACATCAAGTTATTGATGCGTTCACACATTATCAATGCATAACCAACTTGCAAACAATAAATCGTGTATCTGGGTTTAAAGACTACATGATATTATCATCTCACAATCACTCGTGATTAAATCCATGAAGTGATTCATGTGAGTGTGGGTTTAATCCAATACTCAAATCATATTTCATAAGCACTCATGAACGTTGCCGCAAACTTTTTCTATGCCTAAACTATTAGACAATCTACAAACCAATTCATTACAGTCTTCTTTCATACTTACTTCCAACATATGATCGACTGTGGATAGTTTAAATAATCTTATTATTTAGGAATTCAAAACATGCAAAGTGAAAAAAATAGTAAATAATTAACATAAGACAGTAACTTTACTTATAAATAAAACACCTTTATTTAATCATCAAATGTTAATTACAATTTATCTATTACAAGTTTCTAAAAGCTATCTAATCACTAAAGCTAATATCGTCCTTCAGCCCAATGCTCCTAGCGTGCTGCAAGTGCTTAACCCTACTCAGTCCCTCCGTAAGGGGATCTGTTGGGTTCTCCTCTGACAATACCCTCTTTACCCCGATGTCTAATAAAATGATATTTCCTGTCGATATGCCTGGATCTGCCATGATCCCTCGGTTCCTTGGTTAAGGCAACCTCACCTTTGTTATCACAAAAAATCTTCATAGGGTCCTTTATGGCTGGTACAACTCCAAGGTCTCCGATGAAGTTCTTTAGCCATATTGCCTCCTACGACGCTTCGCTCGCTGCTATGTACTCTGAGTCACACGTTGAATCAGCTACAGTCTCTTTCTTGGAACTCTTCCATGTCACTGCTCCTCTATTCAGGGTAAAGACCCAGCCTGACTGAGAACGGAAGTTGTCTCGGTCGGTCTGAAAAACTAGTGTCACTATACCCTCTCACTCTCAAGTCATCGCTCCCATCAAGGATAAGAAACCATTCCTTAGTCCTCCGAAGTTACTTAAGAATATTCTTGACTGCGGTCCAATGTGCTCTACTAGGGTTCCCTTGATATCTGCTGACCATGCTCAAAGCGAAGGCTACATCAGGGCGAGTACAAGTCATAGCATATATGATTGAGCCAACTGCGGAAGCATAAGGTACTCGGCTCATCTCTGCTATCTCGTCATCAGTACTTGGACTCTGAGTCTTACTCAACTTGGTATTGCTTTGGATTGGTAACTCCCCTTTCTTGGAATTTTCCATAGTAAAACGCTTTAGTACCTTATCCAAGTAAGTACTTTGACTAAGTTCTATTAGTATTTTACTCCTGTTTCTCACTATCCTTATCCCTAGAATATAGGCAGCTTCTCTGAGGTCCTTCATATCGAAGCACTTCCCAAGCCAGGACTTAACCTCCTGCAGGGTTGGGACGTCGTTTCCTATGAGTAGTATGTCATCGACATACAAAACGAGAAAGCTAACTATACTCCCACTGGCTTTGACATATACACATGACTCATCCTCGCTTCTCGAGAAACCAAACTCTTTGACTTTCTCATCGAAACAAAGATTTCATCTGCGATATGTTTGTTTCAATCCATAGATGGATTTCTCAAGATTACACACTCTATTAGGGTGTTTTGCATCAAAAAAACCCTCTAGCTGACTCATGTAAACATCTTCAGCCAACTTCCCATTAAGGAAAGCGGTTTTGACATCCATCTGCCATATTTCATAATCATGAAACGCAGCTATGGCTAGCATAACCCTTATAAACTTTATCTTCGCTACTGGTGAGAAGGTCTCATCATAGTCAACTCCAGGAGTTTGAGTAAAGCCCTTCGCAACCAATCGCGCCTTATAAGTGTGTACTTTCCCATCCATGTCGGTCTTCTTCTTGAAGATCCATTTGCACCCGACTGTCTTACTTCCTGGCACATTGTCAACCAAGTTTCAAACTTGATTGTCATACATTGACTGAATCTCGCTGTCCATAGCCTCTTTCCACTTTGCAGACTCCGGGCTTGTCATGGCTTCCTTGTAGTTGTTAGGTTGATCCAAATTTATCAGTGTACTATCACTAATGAATGTATCACCTTCAGTTGTTATATGAAAACCATACAACACAGGCGGAACACTAACTCTACTGGAACGTCTAAGAGGTAGGGACTCGTCAATTGTTTCAACAGGAGTTTCCTCCTCAGATTGAGTGCCAGCTTTAGAGGTTCCTTCATCGCTTGATTCTTGAAGCTCTTCAAGATCAATTTGCCTCCCACTGTCCTCTTGGCTTATGAGTTCTCGCTCTCGGAAAACCCCTCTCCTCGCAACGAAGACAACATTGTCACTCGGTCTATAGAAGAAATATCCAAAGGACTTCTGTGGATAGCCGATGAAAATACACCGCTCACTACGAGGTTCAAGCTTGTCGTGAGTCTCTCGTCTTACGAACGCCTCGCAACCCCAAACCTTGATATGTGCCAATGAGGGAGCTTTCCCTGTCCACATCTCGTGAGGTGTTTTGGCAACCTTCTTAGTAGGGACTAGATTAAGGATATGGGCGGCAGTCTCTAAGGCATACCCCCAAAATAAGATAGGTAACGAAGCACGACTCATCGTGGAATGCACCATGTCCAACAAGGTTCGATTGCGCCTCTCAGCCACACCATTCAACTGCGGTGTCCTAGGTGGCGTCAATTGCAAAACAATTCTGCATTCCTTGAGGTAGTTGTGGAATTCAAGACTAAGGTACTCACCACCTCGATTGGATCGGAGCATCTTAATTTTCCTGCCCAGCTGATTCTCCACTTCCTGCTTGAACTCTTTGAACTTTTCAAAGGTTTCTGACCTGTGCTTCATTAAGTAGATATACCCATATCTGCTATAATCATCGCTGAAAGTCACATAGAAGCGGCTTGCATCGCTTTTGGTGGATGTAAAGGGTCCACATACATCTGTATGTATGAGATCCAATAAACCCTCACCCCTTTCACAAGTACCAGTAAATGGTGACTTGGTCATCTTTCCAAGTAAACAAGACTCGCACACGTCATCGCCCCTAAGGTCGAATGACTCCAACACTCCATCCTTTTGGATTTGCGCTATGAGTTTCTTGTTGACATGTCCAAGACGACAATGCCACAAGCATGCTTTGTCCAAACTATTGGAAGAATCAATATGTAACACATTATTTCCTAAGTTATCAACAATATTCACAGTTTCATATACTCCATTACAAGCCAATGCTTCAAAATAGAAAGTACCATTCAAGAAAGCATTAATAGAACCAATTTCATTGTTAAACGAAAATCTAAAACCTTGTCTATACAAACCATGAAAAGAAATAATGTTTCTCGCCATTTCTGACGAGTAGCAACAATCATTTAAATCTAAACCTAACCCACTACTAAGCACTAAAGAGTAAACTCCAATCTTGGTGACAGACGACGCTTTCCTATTCCCCATGATCAGGTTCATCTTCCCATGCTCCACATCCCTACTTCTTCTTAGACCCTGCAAATCAGAACAAATATGAAAACCACATCCTGTATCAAGGACCCAAGAAATATTATGTGATGAGTTATTAGATTGTATAGTGTAAATACATGCGAAGGATGGCTTTATCTTCCCATCTTTGATGTCCTGGAGACATTTCGGGTAGATTCGTTTTGAATTCCCTTTGTCGTGGCAGTAGAAGCACTTTGCATCCTTTGGGTTGGAGGAGGGAACAGCAGAGCCAGCTTTGGTCCCACTAGAAAAGGATCCATCATGGGGTTTACCCTTATGGCTCTTAGAAGGAACCTTCCTTTTCTTTCCCTTTCCTTGCCCAATAGCCAAAACAGGGGCAGCAGCAGTAGGAGTTGATGCAATGGATTTGTCTTTCAGACTGCTCTCAGCAGTCCTTAGCAGGCCTTGAAGCTTGCTTAGAGTGACCTCCTCCTTGTTCATGTGGTAGGTCATGCGGAACTGGTTGTAACAAGGAGGTATGGAGTGTAGAATAATATCTATGGTCAGCTCCTCATCGAAGTTAACATTTAACTTCAGCAAGCAGTCCACATATCTCTACATTTTCTGCAAGTGGGCCGTGACGGACTCTCCGTCCCTCATTTTGGTAGTGATCATCGAGGCGATGATCTCGTACCTTTCCTGCCTCGTGCTTTGATGGTAAATATCCATCAAATCTTGATGCATCTCATAAGGATAGTAGTCCTCGTAGGACTTTTGGAGTTCAGCAGTCATTGTCACGAGCATGATGCAATGAAATTTCGTAGCATCTCGCTCATGAGCCTCGAATGCAGCAATTTCCTCAGGAGTAGCAGTGCTGGGGTTGACCTAATTCAGCTCCTTGTAGAGAACATACTCCTTGTCCTCGTAGCGGGTGATCATGCGGATGTTTTAGATCCAATCATTGAAATTGGTCCCATCAAAAATCACCCTCCCACACAAGTTCATGAGTGAGAATGAGCCATAAGCGGTCGAGCCAGAAGCGTTGTTGTTGTTTGAAGTAGACATCTGAAATAGAAAAGAGACAAAGTTTAGATTAGATAAGAATCCCCAATTAAACACCCAAATAAGAAATTAGGGCTAGGATCCAACAACATTATTTGCAATTTAGAATAGGGATGCCGTAATCCAAACTGCAAATAATTTGAAGGTAAGTGAACGACGATTCACTAATTTCCACCATGAAAAACGAAAAAGAGTTTTAAGTTTTAAATGTATTGAAACTCCTATATCTTTTGAGATTCATTGAACTTTTCAATAGCATGTTTAAATCTCGATATGCCCTTCAAGTTTGTGACTGGGATACTGAGGATCACAAACAAGGTGTGAATAACCATGCAAATGTACTTGACACTCTCGATGTCATTTACCACCTAATTGATGTGTCGATTAGCCATACACGCTCCATCAATCTATGATAAACATCGAGTCACCCTTTGCCACCTTTGCTAGTCCCCAATTAGTGTGTCGGTCAACCACACACGCTCCACTAACGACTTGGCAAGGTTCAAAGTGTAATTTCATGGAATAGCATCATTTCACATTTTTCCTAAAGTAACTAAGATTGTGAATTTTAATGAAAACATTTAGTAACTTTATTATAATCATTATACTTATTAATGAGGAATTGATTGCTCTATCCTACCCGTTCGGCTAACGACCCTCCACCAATCAAGGAAGCGGTGGGTGAGATTGGACACCCATTAAACTGCCATTTTATAGGCAGCAACCTTATACCCCCCTTATAGATCGGCTTCGTGAATGAAGCCTACTAACGGTAAGACTAGCTTAATCTTATACATATATATATATTATTAATCTTATAACATTATAATAGTATAAGGGTTGAATTTTAAACTTGTAAAATTCTAGGGTTTAGAATTTAAATATTTCAAAATTAAACTTTTAATAAAAATATTTAAATTCAAAAACTTGAGGGCAAGTCTTGAAACTTTTCAAAACATTCTAGATCAAATTAAAAATAATTTAATTAAACAATTAATTAGTGATTATCTAAATTTTACCTAATTCAATTTCATGGCAAGATAATTCAATCAAATAATTCAAATAATTAAAGTTATCATATAAGGCAATAATTATCTAATTAATTCGCAATTATCTTCTATTTGGATGAGGATAATTATATCAATTTAATAAAAATCGGATTTTATTAATCAAAAACATTTTTGGTAATTATCCCAAACCAAAATATGCCAAAATCCCGAAAGATCTGCTCCCAGACTCTCCGACTCGCCGAGTCACTCTCTGGACTCGTCGAGTTCATCAGGTGACTCGACGAGTTCAGCTGTCAGAGGGAAGAAATTTCGATTTTACAAGCAATGAATGATCAAACAAAGCATCAAATACAATAGAAAACAACCTAGGCTCTGATACCACTGATGGGTTTTGAGCATTACATCAATCCTATGGTGCACATGCAAACCCTATAGCTTTGGATCTAGGTTTCTCTAATTGTACATGCAAATCATCCAAGGCTCATAAACCCTAATACTAGCATACAAAATCGAAATCAATAACTAATACAAGTTTAGATGATTACCTTTCAATTGTAGCAAGAATCTTCAACCTTTGAGAGCTTTAGTATCACAAGTGTAATACCTCTAATAGATCACAAACACCAATGCAACTTGGAAGAATGTAAGAGAGAGAGGAGGGAGGTGATTTTCGGCTCTAGATATCCTTCTAGGGTTAGGGTGTAACCGAAAATGTGATGCCTAGGGTCCCTTTATATAGGTGTGGAATTAGGGTTTCAGTCAAACACTTATCCGGTTGCTTAGTGTAACATCCGGACTTTTAGGTGCATTATCATGTGTTTAACTTTGAGATTCATGGAGTGACTCGGCAAGTTGTGAGTCCAACTCGTCGAGTAGAGTCGAGCTGTCCACGTGGAATTAATGAGTAGACTCGACGAGTCAGAGAGCTGACTCGCCGAGTAGGCGCTGGGTAGAGAAACCCTAATTTCCCGGGGTTGGGGCCTATATAAGGGAGCCTACAGCCTCAATTGCAGCTCACTAACCATTCTCCCACCCTGAGAGAAACCCTAAACAGTAATAGAGCTTCAAGAGAGAGTTTGAGCTTGCATTTGAGTGTTTGGTGCATTACTTATTGAAGTAAAGGGGAGGATTTGTAACGCCCGCATTTCTAGGCTAGGCATTAATATTGATGTAATAGTCTAGGTGAACCTTTGTCACTCGTTTTGAAATGATAAGAAGGTATTATTTGAGTATTATGTGTTTTATGCTTAATTGTGTGGCTTAATTGAATTAAGAATAAAAATAAGCGTAAAAATGAAATGTTAGATAAACCCTATATTGATACATGAAGGCGTAGTAGTCGTGACGAGGTTTTCGAATATATAAAGAATGCCGAAATCCGAGTGATAACGAAGAAGTTATGACCTGTCGAAGTTTCGCGACAGAACCGGTACGACACTGCGTGACGTAAATAGTGAATTTACGATAGAGCGATATTTAGCCTTAGTGATCTAAACGAAAGTCATAGAATAAGTTAAACCGAGAGCGTGCATAAGAAGAACGTCTAAATCTGACTTCGTATGAGGAAGTTATGATTTTTCGAAGTTTCGACTTAGCAGTATGCAGCCCAAATCTCGAAATAGAGATCGAGTGATATTTGGCCGAAACAATCTAAACGAGAATTGAAGATCTCGTTGATAGTAGTCCAACGGTAAAAAGACAGACGAAAACGGATGTCCGATGAAGAAGATATGAATTTCTAACGGAGTTTTCCTGTCCCGGTCTACTAAAAATAATATAATAAAAATAAAGTCAAAATTAGCCGACGGAGTCTAAACAAAAGTTGTAGAACATAATCTCACCTACGCGTGGATATACAGATCGTCGAAAACGGAGATCGTATGCGAAAGTTATGAATTTCTGAAGTTTGAGGCGCACATCCCAAAGGGGGAACGCCCCGCGTTCAATTGGGGAACGCCCCGCGTTCGGAGCCCGGAGCCTGTCCCGTCGCCTGTCAAGTCCGAAGTTCTTAAGCAATGACGTACGGCGGAACACGCTGCGTTCGTTCAGGGAACGCGCTGCGTTCGGAGGGTCAGCCTCCCCTTATAAATAGAATGCAAGGTCTCCAGGATTTATTGCTCATTTCTTCTCTCTCACTCCTTATTGCCTCGTTTTACGTGCAAAGAAATACCCCCGAAGCCCCGGTATTATCCCGAGATCCGAAGCAAGTCCCGAAGCCCCGAGGATCCCGAGAAGTAAAGTTTCCGAGCCGAAGCTCTGCTTGCGAGAAGCCCGGTGTGTGAAGATCTTCTTGTTTCACCAAAGAATACTACTTTTAAAGCCGTAGTGTTGTCTGATCATCTTTTGATCAAGTGAGTGTATTTTCATTTTCTTCTAACACATAGATATGAAGTATTCTTTATAAAATACGTGCTATGTGTTTATATATTATCTGTTTATTTGAACTAGTTGTTGAATGGATGTTTTGTACAGGTTTTAAGCTATATATAAATGTATATATTTTATCTACTAATATGTTGGGTAGAACATGGGTAGACAGTTGGTGTGTGATGAAATAATATGATGAGAGGCCTCGATGTTGTTGTTGATCTAGTCATCTAGCGGAGTATGGATGACGACCACAGACTCTTTCTAGACTGTCCGGTGGAACGCTAGCAGGCTCATAACCTGTAGGTGTTGTGAACGATGTGTTCACCGGTGTACTCCATCCCCCTCATGGTTGCCTTTAGGACATGTATCGTTAAGGAAACCCCTTTGTAGTAATGTCCGTCCTGATGAAAATCCTAGATTAGGTCCCTTGTAATAGTTGTTGTTTTAGGGACATAAAGTGAGGATAACGGGAATGGGTAATCAGGTTATTGTTGGTTGATGAACTAAATATAATTATTTATTGTGGGTTGAAAACCCTATATGCTCACCAGGCTCCCAAGCCTGACCCACTCAGTTTTTCTTTGTATTACAGGTAGTGGCACGAGAGCATAAGTTGGATGACATTGTCAAGATATTTTTGGATTATAGACCAGTAGTTATATGTAACTGTTGTAAGGTCTATTTTGTATTGTTTATGCTTTTGGTCTGTATCAGAACATGACATCCCGAATTTTGATATATAATGAAAATACATTTCTTTAAGAAATGCTTTGATAAACTTTATTTTATCATGTTTTGTTTTGGGGACAAATTTCCGCAACTCTTTTAAATCAATGGATTTACTCTGAAATTATTTTAAAAGCATAAATGAAACCGGTCTTTTTTGGCCGTGATTTTGGGGGATGTCACAGTTGGTATCAGAGCATTAGTTTAAGCGAACTAGGAATTTGTAGGATTTCTAGACTTAAACTTAGAATGTTAAGTGAAGATTGTGAGGAGTGTCTGTTATATTTAAGACACGAGCACTAGTTTATTTTAGGAAAGTTGCCTAAAATGCTTTTACGTGCTAAATGTTATATGTTTTCCATATATGATATTATTTGTTCGGATCTATGGTCTGTTGCCGACCGGATCTGGAAACCTTATGTGTTTAGGATTCTAAGCGTGCGTCGACGGTATTAGAACTAGCATGTAAACGTTTCGAAGTGATTTGGATAATTATCTATCGTGAATGAGGATCTAAATTCACCTTGTTCGGTGTATAGATCAACGATGGGAAGAACAAGAAGTGGCGTTGGAAACGCAGACGAAAACAGGAATCAACGGCCTCAACCACCTGTAATCGAGCAAATACCTGTTGTAGCTGTTGCACCCAAGCCAATGACAATGGCTGGTGTACAATTGATGATTCAGACGATGTTGGATCGTCAGATGGAAGAAACTAGACTCCTGCTTCGACAAAATCGTGAAGAACTTTCAATTCAAGTTGAAGAGCCCGAAGTGAATGGAGAGCCGTCGGATGGAGGAAACTTCAGTGGGACTGTTGGTCAAGCCAACCCACCGATTGTTATACAAAACAATCGTGATGGAGGAAATGATGGAAGAGGATGTAAATACAAGGATTTTATGGCATCTAAGCCACCGTGTCTATCCGGAAGCCCGACGTCGGTGCAAGTTATGGATTGGGTCTCCAAAATGGAGACAATGTTTGAAAGTTGTGAATGCAGCAACAGGCAGAAGACCGCTCTTGCGATCCCTTTGCTACAATCTGGCGTGTTGAGTTGGTGGAAGCTGTTAGCTGACTCTATGCCCAAGGGAGAAGTGAGCAAGATGTCTTGGGAAGACTTCGTGGTGCAACTCAAATTGCAATACTGCTCCGAGCAGGACCTTCTGGAAATCAATAATGAGTTTCAGAATTTGAAGAAGGGAAAAATGAGTGTTACTGAATACGCTGCAAGTTTCATAGAAAAGATGAAGCCTATCCCATACCTAGTTCCAACAGAACTCTCAAAGGTCAATAAGTTTGCCCTCGGATTACCAGCGGACTATGGTCCAATAGTTAAGCAAGCAACCACATTGAAATCCGCCATCTGGGCTGCTAAGAATGTTGAGACTCAGATCAGGGAGAAGGGTCTGGAGAGATCAGAGGGTGGTGAGAAGAGGAAGTTTGATGGGCCTTCAGGGTCCAACAAGAAAAAGAAATTCTCGAAGTCTAGTTCGAGAAGAAGCATCATAGGAAATATGATGGGGAAGTCACCTGCTTCAAATGTGGAAAGCCAGGGCACTATGCCAACGAATGCACCCTCACCAAGAAAGTTTGTTATGGGTGTGGGGAGGAGGGGCACATCTCGAGGGATTGTCCGAAAAAGAAGGAGGCAGCAAAACCCAATATTCCACTAAAGCCGAAGGCGAGAGCCTTTCAGATGACACTGGAAGCTGCTAAAGAAGAAGCTGATGTCGCTTCAGGTACATTTCTCGTAAACAAACTGCCTGCCCAAATTTTATTTGATTCTGGAGCCAACTACTCCTTTATTTTGCATGAATTTGGTAGAAAACTAGCTTTGCCTGTTGATAGACTAGATAATGCTTTATTAGTCGAAGTTGCTAGTGGTAAGTTTGTACCTGTTAGCCATCGTATGAAAAACATCTTAATCGACCTGAATGGGAATAAGTTCGACGAGGAATTATTGCCTATCAAACTAAATGGTTTCGACATCGTGCTGGGAATGGATTGGCTTAGCGCCAATGATGCCGAAATATTGTGCCGAAAGAAGATAGTTAAAGTAAACCGCCAGGGAAAGAGTCATTTATGGTGTATGGGGACAAACGCAGGGTAAATTCTGGAATCATTTCCCTAATGAAAGCCAGAAAGTGTTTGGCCAAAGGATGTACATCATATTTGGCATTCGTGATTGACGCAAAGAAGAAGAAAAAGGAGATGAAGAGCATTCCTGTCGTGTGTGAGTATCCGGAAGTATTTCCCGAAGATCTTCCTGGATTACCACCTGATCGAAAAGTAGAATTCCGTATCGACTTGTTACCAAGAACGACGCCAATAGCAAAAGCATCGTATCGACTAGCGCCAACGGAGATGAAGGAGCTGATGATGCAACTTCAGGAGTTGTTGGACAAAGGTTTCATTAGACCTAGTTTATCACCCTGGGGAGCCCCGATGTTATTTGTAAAGAAAAAGGACGGGAGTATGAGAATGTGCATTGACTATAGAGAGCTGAACAAGGCAACGATAAAGAATAGATATCCGTTGCCGAGGATTGATAACCTGTTCGATCAACTACAAGGTTCAAGTTATTTTTCAAAGATCGACCTAAGGTCAGGATATCATAAGCTGAAAGTAAGAGAGCAGGATATCGAGAAGATTGCATTCAGAACACGATATGGACACTACGAGTTTTTGGTTATGTCGTTTGGACTAACCAATGCTCCAGCAGCATTCATGGATTTAATGAACAGGGTTTGTAATCCATTCCTTGATAAATCTGTGATAGTGTTCATAGATGACATTCTGATTTATTTGAAAAGCCAAGAAGAGCATGGCAGACACTTGCGAGAAGTGTTAGAAGTCTTGAAGAAGGAGAAGTTGTATTCTAAGTTCTCCAAATGTGATTTTTGGATCCGAGAAGTCCAATTATTGGGTCACGTGGTCAACCAAGAAGGAATAATGGTTGATCCAGCAAAGATTGAAGCTGTGATGAAGTGGGAACAACCGAAAAGTCCCATGGAGATCTGAAGCTTTCTGGGATTAGCCGGATATTACCGAAGGTTTATCCAAGGCTTTTCTTCGATCGCTTCTCCATTAACAGCTTTGACTCACAAAGGAGCTACTTATGCTTGGAGTGATAAGCACAAAGAAGCATTCGAGTTGCTAAAGAAGAAGCTATGTGAAGCACCGATTATTTCTCTACCCGATGGAGTTGCAGACTTCGCTATCCATAGTGATGCGTCTGGTGTTGGATTGGGTTGTGTGTTGACCCAAAGAGAAAAGGTGATAGCATATGCGTCTCGACAGCTGAAAGAGCATGAAAAGAACTACCCCACTCATGATTTGGAGTTGGCAGCGGTAGTATTTGCTGTAAAGATATGGAGGCATTACCTCTATGGCTCGAAGTGCAAACATTTCACTGATCATAAGAGTCTCCAATATCTCTTTAATAAAAAAGAATTGAATATGAGGCAACGACGCTGGCTAGAATTACTTAAGGACTACGACTGTGAGATACTTTACCACCCCGGTAAAGCAAATGTTGTTGCTGATGCTCTCAGTCGGAAAGTCAATTTTGAAAGAAAAAGGCCAAGAGCGTTGAGAATAGAAGTTGTCTCGACAATTGTGGAAAGTATAAAGAAAGCTCAAGCAGAAGCTTCAGAGAAGAATGACCAGAAGGAGGAACGTTTGGGCAAAACGTTAGTGTTTGGTACAAACGGTCATGGACTGAAGGTATTCCAAGATCGTATTTAGGTACCTAACTCAGGAGGAATAAAAGATCTTCTGATGGAAGAAGCTCACAAAACCATGTACTCAATTCATCCTGGCAGCACTAAAATGTATAGGGACCTGAAACCCTATTAGTGGTGGCCGACGATGAAGCTTGATGTTACAAAGTACGTGGCGGAGTGTGTGACCTATGCGCGGGTCAAGGCACAACATCAGAAACCATACTGGAGTTTAAAACCTTTACCTGTGCCTATGGGTAAATGGGAAGACATTGCCATGGATTTTGTCACTAAACTGCGCAGAACAAAGAATGGTCACGACATGATTTGGGTGGTCGTTGATCGCTTCACTAAGAGTGCGCACTTCATAGAAGCCAATGAGAAATGGTCTATGGATAAGCTTGCGAATTCTTACGTGAAGGAAATTGTGAGGCTTCACGGTGTTCCGTTAACGATTGTATCAGATCGTGACAGCCGTTTCACCTCAAGGTTTTGGAGAAGTCTACAAGAGGAATTGGGTACCAAGTTGTGTTTAAGTACGGCTTACCATCCACAGACTGATGGTCAGAGCGAAAGAACGATACAAACACTTGAAGATATGCTGAGAGCATGCACCCTGGAATTCCAAGGTAACTGGGATGAACATTTACCTTTGGTAGAATTTTCCTACAATACCAGTTTCCACTCGAGCATAAAGATGGCACCTTATCAAGCTTTGTACGGACATAAGTGTCGTACGCCGTCTTGTTGGCTTGAGGCTGGGGAAAAGCAGTTTATGGGACTGGAGATAGTCCATCAAACTGCTGAAAAGTTGAAAATAATTAAGGAGAGAATGTTAGCAGCTCAAGATCGTCAAAAGAGCTATGCTGACAAGAAAAGACGACCGATGACTTTTGAAGTTGGAGATTCGGTTTTGCTTAAAGTCTCGCCGTGGAAGGGACTTATAAGGTTTGGCAAAAGGGGAAAGTTAAGTCCAAGGTTTATTGGACCGTTTAAAGTTCTTCAGAGGATTGGGAACCAAGCTTACAAGCTCGAATTACCCGAAGAACTGAATGGAATTCATAACACTTTTCATGTGTGTTATTTCAGGAAGTTCACGGGAGAAGTTCCCGATATAATTCCAATTTCTGAGTTAAGAATTGATGAGAACAAAAGGTTAATTTAAGAACCATAGGCAATCATTGACCGAAAGACTAAGAAGTTACGCCGCAAGATGGTCGAATTAGTGCTTGTCCGATGGAAACATACGAATGGGCCAACTCTCACCTGGGAGACGGAGAGTGACATGATGAGTCGCTATCCGCATTTGTTTGTTGACATGTGATTCTGGGGACGGAATCATCCTAAGGTGGAGAGAATTGTAACGCCCGCGTTTCTAGGCTAGGCATTAATATTTATGTAATTGTTGGATTAATGTCTAAGTCCATAACTATAATTGGTAAGACTTGACCCGACCCGGCATGGTCCATTTGGGTTGCATGGCATCGGGACAATTGGATAGACAAAATGAGGAAAAAGGATACTAGTGATTTTATATTAATATATTATAAGTTCTAATATATTAATATATAATCATATTATTTAATTAGTATTGATCAAGAATTAATTTATAATTAATTAAGTGATCAAAAGGAACTAATTAAATATGGACTCTTAGATATATATGTGTGATGGGCCAAGTTCATTTAAGTTGGGCTAAGCTTTCATGGATAGTCTATGGAGTGTTTAACCCATGGATCATAAGAAATGAAAGGTCATGGGTATTAGGGTTTAACCCTAATCTCCACACTATATAAAGAGGTCATTGGTTGGTGAAATTGGCACTAGTGTGGGTACACTAAGAGGGCTAGCCGATTTCACTAGAGAGAATCAAAGTATCCTTATTCTCAAGGTTATTCTCAGAGTTCATGGTGTTGTGTGAACCATTTGAGGTGTCACACTTGGGGCACTAGGCACTCAAGCTTCATGAAGTCATTCTACATAAATGAGGTATGTAATTCTAACTTGATATATTCATATGAATCAATGTTATTATGCTAGTTAGGATGAATACCTTGGAAAGTTCATATTTGCATGTATAATAGAGAAAACATAGATCCAAGGTATTTAGGGTTGCATGTACACTTAGGAGTGTTAGAATGCTCAAAACCCAACAGTAATAGTCTAGGTGAACCTTTGTAACTCGTTTTGAAATGATAATAAGGTATATTTGAGTATTATGTGTTTTATGCTTAATTGTGTGGCGTAATTGAATTAAGAATAAAAATAAGCTTAAAAATGAAATGTTAGATAAACCCGATATTGATACATGAAGGTGTAGTAGTCGTGACGAGGTTTCCGAATATATAAAGAATGTCGAAATCCGAGTTATAACGAAGAAGTTATGACCTGTCGAAGTTTCGCGACAGAATCGGTATGACACTGCGTGACGTAAATAGTGAATTTACGATAGAGCGATATTTAGCCTTAGTGATCTAAACCAAAGTCATAGAATAAGTTAAACCGAGAGCGTGCATAAGAAGAACGTCTAAATCTGACTTCGTATGAGGAAGTTATGATTTTTCGAAGTTTCGACTTAGCAGTATGCAGCCCAAATCTCGAAATAGAGATCGAGTGATATTTATCCGAAACAATCTAAACGAGAATCGAAGATCTCGTTGATAGTAGTCCAACGGTAAAAAGACAAACGAAAACGGATGTCCGATGAAGAAGATATGAATTTCTAACGGAGTTTTCCTGTCCCGGTCTACTAAAAATAATATAATAAAAATAAAGTCAAAATTAGCCGACGGAGTCTAAACGAAAGTTGTAGAGCATAATCTCACCTACGCGTGGATATACAGATCGTCGAAAACGGAGATCGTATGCGAAAGTTATGAATTTCTGAAGTTTGAGGCGCACATCCCAAAGGGGGAACGCCCCGCGTTCAATTGGGGAACGCCCCGCGTTCGGAGCCCAGAGCCTGTCCCATCGCCTGTCAAGTCCGAAGATCGTAAGCAATGACGCACGGCGGAACGCGTTGCGTTCGTTCAGGGAACGCGCTGCGTTCGGAGGGTCAGCCTCCCCTTATAAATAGAATGCAAGGTCTCTAGGATTTATTGCTCATTTCTTCTCTCTCACTCCTTATTGCCTCGTTTTACGTGCAAAGAAATACCCCCGAAGCCCCGGTATTATCCCGAGACCCGAAGCAAGTCCCGAAGCCCCGAGGATCCCGAGAAGTAAAGTTTCTGAGCCGAAGCTCTGCTTGCGAGAAGCCCGGTGTGTGAAGATCTTCTTGTTTCACCGAAGAATACTACTTTTAAAGCCGTAGTGCTGTGCGATCATCTTCTGATCAAGTGAGTGTATTTTCGTTTTCTTCTAACACATAGATATGAAGTATTCTTTATCAAATACGTGCTATGTGTTTATATATTATCTGTTTATTTGAACTAGTTGTTGAATGGATGTTTTGTACAAGTTTTAAGCTGTATATAAATGTATATATTTTATATACTAATATGTTGGGTAGAACATGAGTAGACAGTTGGTGTGTGATGAAATAATATGATGAGAGGCCTCGATGTTGTTGTTGATCTAGTCATCTAGCGGAGTATGAATGACGACCACAGACTCTTTCTAGACAGTCCAGTGGAACGCTAGCAGGCTCATAACCTGTAGGTGTTATGAACGAGGTGTTCACCGGTGTACTCCATCCCCCTCGTGGTTGCCTTTAGGACATGTATCGTTAAGGAAACCCCTTTGTAGTAATGTCCGTCCTGATTAAAATCCTAGTATAGGTCCCTTGTAATAGTTGTTGTTTTAGGGACATAAAGTGAGGATAACGGGAATGGGTAATCAGGTTATTGTTGGTTGATGAACTAAATATAATTATTTATTGTGGGTTGAAAACCCTATATGCTCACCAGGCTCCCAAGCCTGACCCACTCAGTTTTTCTTTGTATTACAGGTAGTGGCACGAGAGCGTAAGTTGGATGACATTGTCAAGATATTTTTGGATTATAGACCAGTAGTTATATGTAACTGTTGTAAGGTCTATTTTGTATTGTTTATGCTTTTGGTCTGTATCAGAACATGACATCCCGAGTTTTGATATATAATGAAAATACATTTCTTTAATAAATGCTTTGATAAACTTTATTTTATCATGTTTTGTTTTGGGGACAAATTTCCGCAACTCTTTTAAATCAATGGATTTACTCTGAAATTATTTTAAAAGCATAAATGAAACCGGTCTTTTCTGGCCGTGATTTTGGGGGATGTCACAGGATTCAAGCAAGGATCGTGAAGGAGGCCAGTAGATCTGAGGTTATCTTATCCAGAAGCTTCTAAGAAAGGTAAAAAGTGCTCACATTTCTCCTTATGGTGACTAGATTCCATGTTTGTGGTAGTTAGGGCTTTTTACCACCTATTGTTGGGGCTTTGAGTGCATAAGGTCCCTTTTGTGGTTTAGACTTCAGATCTGGACCTTGTGAGGTCCAGAGAGTCCCAAAGTTACAAGCTGTACCCAGCCATACAAGAGTTATAGTGTGTAAGCACCTTGTTGGAATTGTTTTGGGCAATTAGAGCATCATATGCCATGCATGGACATAAAGATCAGAGCTTTACGTGACTTTTGTACCCTAGGAGGCTAGATCTAGGGTTTGGAATGACAGATCTGACTTTGGACGTCTGAATGGGAAATCTGATCGAAGGAACTCGCCGAGTCCATGGGCTGACTCGACGAGTTGGATAAGGTTTGTCCCGAATAGCTGAACCATGCGATAACTCGGCGAGTTGGGGGTGAACTCGCTGAGCTGAGCTGGACTTTCACGAGACTTCTGAGGAAGTGAGTGGACCCGACGAGTCACAAGGGTGCACTCGGCGAGTCGGGTCAAACATGGACTGTTGACTTGAGTTTGACTTCGGTTGACTTTGGGGTTGGGTTAACCATGAGTAATGGAGACCATAGAGGGGTAAAATGGTCTTTTATCCACTTCAAGAGTTAGACAGAGAGATAGAGAGAGAGAGAGAGAGAGAGATAGAATGGCCTTTGGTGTATTTGAGCATGAATAGAGAACTAATTAGAGATGTTTACCCTATATGTTAGGCGGAGGCTAGTTCGAGATTTACGTGTACGAGACTGTTACTAGCTTGTTTGCGAGGTGAGTCTTCTCACTATACTTACCAGGAGTGGTATTTTGTGTGACTGAGATGTCTTATGTGTTTATATTGTGTATTGTAATATCCTGCATTATTTCTTTGTGATTATGTTGTATATTACTCAGAGCCATCAGAGTTAGGACTGGAGGGTCCCTCAGAGTACGAGACCGGAGGGTCCTCACTTAGACCGGACCGGAGGGTCCAACGAGTAGTGAGACCGGAAGGTTCTTACTTAGACCGGACCGGAGGGTCCAACGAGCTGTGGGACTGGAGGGTCCCACTGTGACACATTGACCGGAGGGTCTTGCAGAGCTATAGCCTCGAGTGGCTAGTTATTTGTGCATGGTATTTTGGAGAACTCACTAAGCTTCGTGCTTACCGTGTTATGTGTTATGTGTTTCAGTTTTTCTCAGGTTCGCGGGAAGGCACTGGCTTGATTGTACACAACAGAGAAAAAGCTATGTTTTGAGGATCCTGGATTGTTAATCAAACAATTATGGAGTTGTGTTTTATAAAATTAAATAAATGAGATTTTCGTGAAATGTGCTATGAGAATTATATGATTTTAAACATGAAAATTTTACTCAAAAATTTATGGTGTTACAAGTTGGTATCAGAGCCTTGGTTTGGGGGATTCGGATGCACCTTTGGGTAAGTCTGGACTCAAACTGAGGATTTGAGAAAAGTTTTCAAAAAGAAAAGGATTTTTCTATAACGAGTAAGTTTCTAAGAGAAAACAAGAAAGAGCAGTGTGTACAATCAGCCAGAGCCTGAACGGTGATTTCCCAAAGTACCCTTACTTACTTATGTTATTATTGAGATATTAGTGATGCATGCTAGAGGATAGGCTAGGTATTTCATATTTTAGGACTAGAGTGGCCTGATTTGTGATGCCTTAGCCTAAGAGTTGATGTTATCTGTGATGTGCTTTTGTGTATGTGCTGAGTAAGAGCATCTAGCAGGAGTCACCTAGAGAGAGAAAGAGCTCTAAGTAGAGGAGTAATCGAGGAGAGATACCTAGACGAGCATTGGAGGAACCTATTGAGAGAGTAGTTAGATACCCGTGAGGGGTAGAGTTGCTTGAGTTCGGTGATACCTTTTGAGTGTGAGTAGAGCAAGTGGAGTTGTAACCTAGAGTGGTTTTGCATGTTAGTAGAGACTATTTGATGCCCGAATGCTGCTTGCTTCGTGCTTTGTGGAACTCTTGATGATGGGAGTCAACTACCAAGTGAATATGACGATATTCAGGAGGTAGATGGCTGGCGTCGTAAGGAGTTTTTCAGCAGCTTATGGCAGAGAAGTGAGAGAACCTGGGAAGAGCCTAGGGGGCGACCTTAGTCAGTTGAGTACGCTGACAGAGTAGAGCATTTCGTTGGGAAGCGAACACGCGTGGCGGGATTGGTGATCGAGAAGGTTGAGCAGCTACTTAGGAACTTTGGGATGGTCCGTGTAGAAAGTATAGGTAGATGTGGCAGGTAGTATGGGCCCGTACTACTGAAAGCAGAGGACCCACACTCGATGCAGGGAGCATTCCGGAGGTTTTAAGTAGCAGATCGAGAGGTGATGTCATGGTTCGAGTACCATGATTTGTAGCTGATCGAGAGGTGATGTCATGGTTCGGGTACCATGATTTGTAGCAGATCGAGAGGTGATGTCATGGTTCGAGTACCATGATTTGAGGTAGATTGAGAAGAGATAACATGGGTTGAGTACCATGATTCGTAGCAGATAGTGCCTGTGCCTTTTTCTAGTTATCCCGTCGAACGACTTTCAATGGAGCATACCTTGAGGGGGGGGATCGAGTTAGTTCCGAGGTACTTTTGGGAGATGCCAGTTGGAGTCGCAAGACTCAGGGATGAGTAGAGATGGTTCTTTATGGAGGATTACGGTCTGAGTTGAGCAATCGGCCGGTAGTAGAGACGTCACTTTCGATGACCAGAGTCGTGCTATTTCCTTTTACTGTGAGAAGCGGAAGAGCCATTGAGTTTTCAGTTTCTGAGTTTAAAGGTAAACCCTGTGGGGTAGCATTGGTTGCGATCTTTCGCCGGAGTATCTGGGCAGTTGTCTACCACAAGGTAGTATTCTAGTATGAAAAGATCATCAGTGGAGACTGAGATGGTCAAGGACAAGGATATACCCTATTTGAGTATAGTAGGGCATATGTTAGCAGCAGTGTCGGGTGATCAAGAGGAGTATGTTGGGCGGTGGCTCTCATCGTCGATGATGGATATCGAGTATGGGAGTGAGGTCTCTGCTATCATGATAATTCTCATGATGGGACGTTGGTTGGGGAGTCGAAGATGAGGAGTGTGATAGTTCATTAACTTTCAGACTAAGAGTTATGATTACTACGTGATAGTTGATATGTCTGGTCGTGTGTCTGTATGAGATTTGAATGACGTTGGGAGACTGGTCGAGGAATCAGAAACGAGGTGCGTAAGTGCATTATTTCCATATTGAGAGTCAGGACTGTGTCGGGACAGTCGGAGTATCCGGCGGTGTGTCGGTCTGAGGCATTCAACATGACTAGGGGTAGTCACGTTGGGAAGTTTTCGAGGATTTTATCTGAGATTCGGGAGGCTTGGAGTTGCTTTGACCCTATCGAGAAGATCATCGAGTGTTGTGTGGTAGTTTCCAAGAGTAAGTGTGATGTACCTGGTGAAACAGTCTGTAGAAGAGATGGTTGGTGTGCCAAATGGTGACGGTTCGAGCCCTGAGTGGGAGAGAACCGGGTATTTTATTGAGGATATCAGAGATTTGTTCAACATCGGTTAGAGGACTGGATATGGTGACCTACGGTACAGTTACATGAGACCAGGGTTATTGGTGGTCGAGGCGAGGTGCGGAGCAAGATAATACATGTTGTACGTGTTCAGGAAAGTGTTTCCACGGTTGGTGGCCGTTGGGCGGAGACCTTGTGATGGTTAGAAATTCTTCGAGGTTGTGATGGTAAATTTGAGGTGGTTGGCTTATAAGGATAGTTTCGGTGGTTGAGAATTTTTTTTTGGTTCAATGAATGGGTTGTTATATGCAGGGTAGGTGATGATTGGGCAGCCAACTTCCGCGTCGGACCGGAGTATTCTTGCATGAGTTTTGAGCAATAGAGGAGAGAGTTTCGGATGGTCGTTAACGTGTTCTGAGTCATGGGCGATCCCTCCGTGTTACAATTGAGAGTTGGGATACTCCGAAGTTGCGAGTTGTGTGAGAGGAGGATCAGATGTGAGATTCTGAAAGGATGTGTGTCTATATCTGAGTATGACCCTGTAAGTAAGAGATTAGTGGCTGAGGCAAGACATCGAGAGGTTCTGTGACGGTGTACCGAGGTATCCGAGTATAATGCCCTGAATCTCGGATTATTTTGAGTCTTGAGCTTGAGACGGCGAGTGGTGTATCAAGTACCTACGGTTCCAGTGGGAGCCCTTCGGCCAATTGACATCAAGCGAGGTTATTTATGAATGTGGATTACAGCGAAGAAAAGTGTTTTGTTATGACGGTTGCCGTCAGGAATAGTCATGCATAATTTTGGTAAGTGTGTGCGCCTATCTATGTTGGTCCGCGGAGCATGAGTTAGTGAACGCAGTGTGGTGTCGGCGAGAGGATGAGACTATGGGGAAATAAGAAAAGGTGTGGTGATACTGCGGGGAGCCGTAGTACTCACCAGTCAGTGAGAGGGTATGGTGATACTGCGGGGAGTCGTAGTACTCATCAGTCAGTGAGAGGGTATGGTGATACTGCGGGGAGCCGTAGTACTCACCAGTCAGTGAGAGAGTGTGGTGATACTGCGGGGAGCCGTAGTACTCACCAGTCAGCGAGAGGATGTGGTGATACTACGGGAAGCCGTAGTACTCACCAGTCAGCGAGAGGGTGTGGTGATACTGCGGGGAGCCGTAGTATTCACCAAGCAGCGGGCGAGAAGCATTGTGAATCTACGGGAAGTCGTAGCATTCGCTAGTCAGGGCATGACACAGGGGAGTCCTAGGCTTGAGTAGCCTCATCATTCGAGTCTGTAGGATCCTGGTGGTCGGACCAGGGGCGAGACTGGGGTCTCCATATTTTCGGGAATCGTTATATTCTGAGTTGAGTTGTGGTTAACGCAACTGAAGGGAATTGGAGAAGTGGTGTACGCGTGGGTTGTGGGTCATGGGTCATGAGTTGAGTGCTTTAATGGGTCGAGTGGTTTCAATTCTGCATCGGACCAAACACTTGAGTTTGAGTCTGACTTGGGCGGTGATTTGAGCAGACGAATGAGATTTTGGGTTCAGAGATGGGTTTCATTTTGAGGAGTATTGGGTGTCAACTGATGTCTTAGACCTGAGTGGGTCAGTTCGTTTAAATGGGAAGGACCGCGAGGTGCATGTAATTAATGAGTAGTAAATGACAGAGGTCGAGGGTGAGACGATTTTAGTTGGGATTGTGGTATCCGCTTGGGGAAAAAGTTAACTTCGTGACTTGTGTGTCCCAGTGGGCCGAGATAGTTGTTGTAGGAAGGAAGTCGGTGAGACGTTTTGGGGCATGCAATGGGTAACCTTTGGGGGTTCAACTATGGGTTCGGGGGTTGACCTGGTACTTAGTGTTGAAAGGGGTATTGGAGAGGAAGTTGGGGATTATGATTTTAGATGTCAGAGGACACTTCCGAACGAGTATGATGATTTCTATGTCTAAGGACAAGGTGTTGAGAGCTCTTTGTTCAGTTGGGTTCTGATAGCAGAAAAGTGGATGAGTCCTTGGCAAGATGTAAATACTTCCACTCCTTGGAGTATGATATAGATCACTTAGTGTGTCTGGTATGAGTGATCGGCGGAAATTTTTGGGCTTTGACTTGTTTCTAGCAGTCGCAGCGAGAGCAACAGTGGGGCAATGAGTTTTCAGGGTCTGTTATTCGAGGAACAATTTGTAGGGTGATATCTTGTAAGGGCGGTCTGACAGGGAGACAGACCACTAGAGTTTTCAGATTTTGAAGAGTCAGAAGAGGTAACGTAGCGGCATGAGGGTCTGTCCTTTTCCGGGTTGGGAGTTTTGTTTGGATTCGGGTGTTTTTGGAGATAGATAGTTGTGTGGTATGAGATCCTTTCGGTGGTACCTTTCGGTTTTTTATGTTCCATCTGTGTAACGTTGAAAAGCGATTTCGAGGGCGAAATCTGATTCAAGTGGGGGAGAATTGTAATATCCGGACTTTCAGGTGCATTATCATGTGTTTAACTTTGAGATTCATGGAGTGACTCGGCGAGTTATGAGTCCAAATCGTCGAGTAGAGTCGAGCTGTCCACGTGGAATTAATGAGTGGACTCGACGAGTCAGAGAGCTGATTCGCCGAGTAGGCGCGGAGTAGAGAAACCCTAATTTCCCGGGGTTGGGGCCTATATAAGGGAGCCTACAGCCTGAATTGTGGCTCACTAACCATTCTCCCACCCTGAGAGAAACCCTAAACAGCAATAGAGCTTAAAGAGAGAGTTTGAGCTTGCATTTGAGTGTTTGGTGCATTACTTATTGAAGTAAAGGGGAGGATTCAGGCAAGGATCGTGAAGGACGCCAGTAGATCTGAGGTTATCTTGTCCAGAAGCTTCTGAGAAAGGTAAAAAGTGCTCACCTTTCTCCTTATGGTGACTAGATTCCATGTTTGTGGTAGTTAGGGCTTTTTACCACCTATTGTTGGGGCTTTTAGTGCATAAGGTCCCTTTTGTGGTTTAGACTTCAGATCTGGACCTTGTGAGGTCCAGAGAGTCCCAAAGTTACAAGCTTTACCCAGCCATACAAGAGTTATAGTGTGCAAGCACCTTGTTGGAATTGTTTTGGGCAATTAGAGCATCATATGCCATGCATGGACATAAAGATCAGAGCTTTACGTGACTTTTGGACCCTAGGAGGCTAGATCTAGGGTTTGGAATGACAGATCTGACTTTGGACGTCTGAATGGGAAATCAGATCAAGGAACTCGCCGAGTCCAGGGGCTGACTCGACGAGTTGGTTAGGGTTTGTCCCGAAGAGTTGAACCATGCGATAACCCGGTGAGTTAGGGGTCAACTCGCCGAGCTGAGCTGGACTTTCTCGAGACTTCTGAGGAAGTGAGTGGACCCGACGAGTCACAAGGGTGCACTCGGCGAGTCGGGTAAAACATGGACTGTTGACTTGAGTTTGACTTCGGTTGACTTTGGGGTTGCATTAACCATGAGTAATGGAGACCATGGAGGGGTAAAATGGTCTTTTATCCACTTCAAGAGTTAGACAGAGAGAGAGAGAGAGAGAGAGAGAGAGAGATAGAATGGCCTTTGGTGTATTTGAGCATGAATAGAGAACTAATTAGAGATGTTTACCCTATATGTTAGGCGGAGGCTAGTTCGAGATTTCCACGTACGAGACTGTTACTAGCTTGTTTGCGAGGTGAGTCTCCTCACTATACTTACCAGGAGTGGTATTTTGTGTGACTGAGATGTCTTATGTGTTTATATTGTGTATTGTGATATCCTGCATTATTTCTTTGTGATTATGTTGTATATTACTCAGAGCCATCAGAGTTAGGACCGGAGGGTCCCTCAGAGTACAAGACCGGAGGGTCCTCACTTAGACCGGACCGGAGGGTCCAACGAGTAGTGAGACCAGAAGGTTCTCACTTAGACCGGACCGGAGGGTCCAACGAGCTGTGGGACTGGAGGGTCCCACTGTGACACATTGACCAGAGGGTCTTGCAGAGCTATAGCCTCGAGTGGCTAATTATTTGTGCATGGTATTTTGGGGAACTCACTAAGCTTCGTGCTTACTGTGTTATGTGTTATGTGTTTCAGGTTTTCTCAGGATCGCGGGAAGGCACCAACTTGATTGTACACAACAGAGAAAAAACTATGTTTTGAGGATCCTTGATTGTTAATCAAACAATTATGGAGTTGTGTTTTATAAAATTAAATAAATGTGATTTTCGTGAAATGTGTTATGAGAATTATATGATTTTAAACATGAAAAATTTACTCAAAAGTTTACAGTGTTACACTTAGGCTCCAAGCAGCCCATAAGGTCCTTCTGGAATCCCTTGCTTGGACGAATTCTTAAGGCCTTATCCACAAGAATTCGTCCACCCTATCTTTAGGGTTCCTCAGCCTACTTTGTAACTATCCAATAATTACAATATCATTCCCCTAGGTTTAATTAATATCTTTTGATCACAAAATTAATTTCTTAATTAATTCTTGACCAATATTAATTAACTAATATGATTTCTCTTTTAATATATTATTCATATAATACATTAATAAACCATAATAACCTCTTTCTCTATAATTCATCCTGTCAAGTTGCTTTGGTGAAGGCAACCCAAAAGGATCATGCTACAACCGGGTCAAGTACATACCAAATATAGTTATGGGCTTACACACACCTAATCCAACAATGTGTGCCACGACGTGACAGCTGTTTGGTCCTAAAACCCTAATCTCGGGGTTAGTGCCCTATTGAAGGACACTAAATCCTAGGGTTGCCTCATTTGACAGCCCCCACCCTCTGAAAATAAACCCCCTCCATCCAAACCCTAGCCTCTATTTTTGTTTTTAGTGCTTGAACTCCATTCTTGTGAAGGTTGAAGGAAGAATGAGCTTTTGGTGTTGCTTATGAGTGTGGTTGTAACATCATGTTTCCTGTGATTTCTAGGTCGTGGGCCAGAATTCGATTGTCTAAGGCTTTGGGCCTTAAAGAGACAAAGTTTAGTCCTTGTGGAAGGAGGTAATGATAGTTAAGAGATTTAACCCTTGAATTGTGTTTTGGGCCGAAGGGTAAAAAGGGAAAAGTCATAGTTCAGGTTGTGGCTTGAAATATGGGTTTTTGTTCGAGAAGGTTTTACTCCAAGATATTTAGATAATATTGTGTGGCTCCCCCAACACCTTTTCGTGGATATAAATATCGTCGAAATCGGAGTTGAAACGAAGAAGTTATGACCATTTGAAGTTAGGATGGTTTTGGGTTAGGCCGCGTACGCTAGGCGTATGAGGAAGTCTGATGGGCGTACTAGGGCATCCCTGAGTACGTTGGGCGTACCAGGAGTATGCTGGGCGTACCCAATCAGTGCCGATACCTTATTTTCGTCTTTTGAGCCCTATTTAAGCTCCTTAACCCCCAAACCCTTTCCACTCTCAGCCTCCACCCCTTCAACATCCTCCCTTGAAACCCTAACCCTAGTTTGAGCCTTGTGAGAAAAAATAAGGTGTTTTTAAGTGCTTTGGAGTGTTCTTGGTGCATCTTCAAGAAAAAAATGCTGATTGGCGAAGTGTTGGTTACATTGGAGCTTGTAGATCCAGACCTTGTGCACCTTGATCTTTCTTCTGGAGGTATAAAGTTAGAATCTTGATTATGAAATTATACAGATCTGAAGGTTGGAGACTTGGATTTAATGGATTAAGTTGAAAAAGATGCACTTTTGGTCCCTTTGAGACTTAAGACTAGATCTTGTTTGTTGGGACCATTCTAATGGATAAACATGGAAACTTTATCCATTATGAAGCAATTAGGAACCATAAAAATGTGATCTTGGTCCTTCTATCCCCTCCATGCAAGAGTTATGATGTCTTAATGGATTAATAAGTTAGCGTTTTGGCTTTTGAACCTTTTCAAGACATGGAAAGTCATAAACTTGGAAACTTTATGACTTAAGTCGATGTTTTGAGTCTAGATCTGTGCTCTATACAAAAGGACTTAAGTGATAAAGTACTTAATGGAGAAATAAGATCAGTTCGCGTACACTGTGCGTACGAGAACTATTTTGGGCGTACGCAGCTGCCATGGACTTTGACTTTGTTGTCTTTCATTGACCGTTGACTTTTGACCAAGTTTGACTTTAGGTCAAACTTGAGAGTTTTGGACTGTTGATTAAGGTTTTACTTGGTTTTGGTGATTAGCGAATTCGCAGGAGCACGCAGCGTAGAAAGGGAAACGCGTCTCAATTTTTCGGGTTCCTTCATTTCAGGTGAGTTTTGCCACATTATACCCGTGGGTCGAAGGCACCAATGTCGGCCCACTAGGTTTGGTTACCTTTTAGTAGAAGGATGCAATAGGGATTGTATATAATCACGTAGGCTAGACTGAGGACTCTTGATCTAGGCTTTCTTACATGTTCCTCGTTTAGTTGTGGTTCTAGAGTTGGATCACCTGTCTGGGTGTCTATCTCGCCTCTGAGTATATATGGTCATGTATTCCTTGGATTGTTGGTACTTAGTATGTATGTTGTAGTGATCTATTAATTTGTATCCTGGTATATAAGATGTTGCTATGTTGTAGTGATCTGTTAGATTTGTATCTTGGTATATAGGATGTTGTTATGTTATAGTGATCTATTATATCTGTGTGTCTATTTGTACTTATTGGTTATCATCTAGTGGAGTGCCCTAGGGACTGTATGTAGTCATGTAGGATAGCCTGAGAACTCTTGGTCCAGGCTTTCTTGCCTGTTCCTCGTTTGGTTGTGGCTCTAGAGTAGGATCATCTGTTCGGGTGGCTATCTCACCTCTGGGTACTTATGGTTACACATTTCATGAAGGTTAGCTGGTAGCGAGACTGTGTGTTCTGAGAGGACTAGTAAGCGGTCGTGAGTTGTATGATTGTTGTTTGCCTGTATTATGTGCCAACTTGATCCTGATTGTTTATATGTCAACATATGGTAGTAGTGAGTTGAAGCGGTCCTGCTTTGTATTGTAGGCCAAGATAGCCAGTGCGGGCCGACTGTAAGCAGAAAGGCAAGAAGGCTCGTAAAGAGCGGTTGGATTGAGGCGGTAGGCGGCCAATAAACCATGGGTATTCCAACCCGATGGCTGATTGGACCCGTTGCATGTTGGCATTCTAGTCCAACGACTGATTGGGCCTGTTTATTCCAACCGGGAGGTTGTAAGTCGTTATGCATACTTGTATGTTTATCATATGGGGTATTTTGGTGGATACTCACTGCGCTTTATGCTTACGCAATTGTTTGTTGTTTCAGATATCATCGGTGGCTATGGGAAGGCAAATGTGAGACTGTACACACTCATCAACAACATTGAGGATTTCATGTTCATTATAATACTCTAATTTGTAATAACTGTAATTGGGAACATATGGTTTTCTTAAAATGGATTTATAATTGGGATGTTTTACTTTAAGTAAAATGAAAGATTTTTTGTCGTGAAGATGGGACGTTACAGTGGTTCAGCATAGATCCATCATCTTCATCTCATTTCTGACTCATTGGAGGTATAAAGTCTATACCTTGCTCATTATTTTGCTAGATCTATTCTAGGTCATTTATGATCTTTTGGTCCCAAATCTTCTTGTTGTTGGAGTTTGCGTGAACTCGAGAACCCTTGAGTGCATTTGTTAGCTTTTGGACCTTGGGGTTGGTTGGAAAGCTGGCTTGCATGGCTTATTGAGTGAGCCCATGCCTTGGTATTATTATTAAGAACTTACAATTTGAGATCTTCTCTTAATAAGGTGTCTTAATGGATACATTTTGGAAACTTTATCCATCATGACCTTGAGGGGATCCAGATTTGAGCTTTAGAGCTGTTGAGATTGAGGAATAACAGCTTAATCCATTAAGTTGTTGGTGCCCACTCCCCACAGTGTGGCTATCAGTTGCCACGACATGACGACTGGTGCTTTCACGATCATTTCGTTTGGAGGTTGTCACATCGTGTACAATGGTGGCCACGGCGTGGGAATCGAGTAATTGTCGACTGTTTTGTCTTGGAGTGCCCACGACGTGGCCTATGGGTGGCCACAACGTGGAGACCTATCAAAGTTGACTTTGACCGTTGACTTTTAACCATGGTAGACTTTTAGTCAATCTAGGGGATATAGAGTGTAGACTGAGTGGGTACTTCCATATTGTTGAATAGTTGTTTCATAGTACTGGTCTTCTTCGTGTGAGAGCTGTTGTGTTTTAGCTGCTATCTACGAGGTGAGTCTCCTCAATATATTATAGGACACTTGGTGTCGTTTGTGCATGTGTCTGTGTGACTATTGCTAGTATGATTGTATGTGGTATTCATGGAGCCGATCTAGGCTCGGAGTCACTATGGACTCGAGGTTGTTAAGGACCTGATGGATCTGATATGGACTCAGATTCATTATGTACTCGGGGTTGATAAGAACTTGGGGTTGTTGCGGACCTGATACGACTATATGTTGTTATATATTGTGTATGTAGTAATTTGGGGGAACTCACTAAGCTTCGTGCTTACAGTTGTATATGTATTGTGTTTCAGGTATTTTAGATGATCATGGGAAGGCGAACGCTTGATTGTACACATCCACCTGCAGTTTTGTGTTTTCATATGTTGTGTTACTCTGATATTTTTGGGATGATTGTATCTTGATACTTTTGTTCTTTGACTTGACTTTTGGAAAACCAATGATTTATCCTTATTTAAAAATGAAAATTTTGTTTTGAAAATGGGACGTTACAGAATGTATTCAAAATTCTTGGAAGGTCTAAATAACTTTATGAAGATTGCTGAGAAAAATGTCTACTCTAAAGGCAAAGTGTGTTGCCCGTGGAAAATTTTGTGAATATGTATCGATAGCGTTTGTCTATGGTTTATGCCTACATACATGACTATAGGTTTCTAGAATCGTATACTATGTGGATTCATCACGATGAGAAACGTGTTGCTTCTTCGGATTTAGGCTACAATTCGACTCCAAGAATAAACACTCCAGTAAACACTCTAGAAAATAATGATATGTTTTATGTAATTGACGATGTTATGGCGAAACAAAATACAAATGAAGAAAATATAGATGAGGAGGGACGAGGTATAGACCCAAAATTTGATGCTTTGTTTGAGGAGCTCAATACCAAATTATACCCTGATTGTAGCGAGATGTCTTCTGTAAACTTTTTGGCAAAGTTTTTGCATATTAAAGTCATCAGTAGATTGGTAGATAGTTCGTTTGACCAACTTGTATATTTACTAAGATTTGCTTTCATGAAGAGCAAGATTTCAGCCTCACACTATGAAGCTAAGAAGAAGTTCAGAAAGATAGGGTTAGAATATCACTCCATACACGCTTGAAAAAATGATTGTGCTCTGTTTTGAAAGGAGAATGATTCCATGCAGAATTGCCCGGTCTGGAAGGAGAGTAGATGGGTGGAAAAAACTACAAACAGGAAGAAAGTACCACAAAGAGTGTTGTGGTACTTTCCTTTGAGTCCAAGGCTTCAACGAATGTATAGCTCCAGATTCACAGCTGAAGATATGAGTTGGCATAATACTGGACGCTCAATGGATGGTATGATGTGTCACCCGGTTGATGGTAAGTCATGGCAAGATTTTGATCAGAGATGTACAGAGTTTTCCAAAGAACCTAGAAATGCTCGTCTAGGTTTGGTTGTTGATGGCTTTAATCCATTCGGAAACTGTAATAATACTTATAGTACTTGGTCGCTTATATTGACTACCTGCAATGCACCACCATGGATATGTATAAAAGAGTCTTATTTCATGCTAACTTTGTTGATTCCTGGCCCTAGATCACCGTCAAAGGACATTGATGTTTTCTTGAGGCTTGTGGTGGATGAGTTGAAAATGTTGTGGGCCAAAGGAGACGACCGCCTCCAAGACGATTCAATAATATAGTTTAAATATCAACTATCTACAATATATCACCATGGATATGTATGAAAGAGTCTTCTTGGATGCTAACTTTGCTGATTCCTGGCCCTAGATCACCGTCAAAGTACATTAATGTTTTCTTGATGCCTTTAGTGGATGAGTTAAAAATTTTGTGGGCCGAAGGAGAAGATCGCATTGCCTTCTTTTTGCACCTCGTGCTCAGGATGTTTTCCTGGAATATGATCAGGGAGACGATCCAGTTGCTTTAATATAGCTGCATTACTGAATCTTCTTGGACGCGGTCTTCTCCTTCAGCCCACAACATTTTCAACTCATCCACCAAAGGCCTCAAGAAAACATCAATTTCCTAACGGTGATCTAGGGTCAGGAATCATCAAAGTTAGCATGAAAGAAGACTCTTTTATACATATCCATGGTGGTGTATTGTAGGTAGTCAATATATATAGTTACATTACTGAATCATCTTTGACACGGTCTTGTCCTTCAGCCCACAACATTTACAACTAATCCATCAAAGGCCTCAAGAAAACATCAATGAAATGGATTATCTTCTTTGAGCTTGAGTATTAGTGTTCCCTCGAGGTAAACCACAATATAGATGTTATGCAAGTGGAGAAAAATGTAGATGAGAGTGTGTTGAGTACTGTATTGAAGAATGAAAAAACCAAAGACAAAAAAAGCAAGAGATGACTTGAAAAATATGGCCATTCGGCTAGATCAATGGCCAAAAGAGAAAGTCAACAAGTGGAAGAAAAACAAAAAGAAAAAGGAAGACAACAACAAGAACAAGAAGAAAGTAATACTACCACGTGTTGATTACTCCTTCACACCAATTGATCGACAACGTTTATGTCAATTCATTAAAGGAGTGAGACCACCTGATGGTTTTGGATCGAAATTTAAGAGGAAGTTGAATGATACTAAATCAAATATGGTTGGGCTAAAGTCTCATCATCATCACATCCTTGTGCAATGATTGCTACCTATAGCGCTTCGAGCAGGTCTCCCAGCAAATGTTTCGACAACACTCATTGACCTGTGTACATTCTTTCAAAAAAATTGTGCACTGTCCTTGGATGTTAGCAACATGAGAAAAGCCCAATCAGAAGTGGTGAAGATATTATGCAATCTTGAGTTGATATATCCTCTAACATTTTTCGACATAATGATTCATCTAGTTCTTCATTGACCTAAAGTAGCCATTCTTACAGGGCCTATATACATGATACAGATGTATCCCTTTGAAAGATACATGAAAAAACTTAAAAATTATGTCAGAAACAAAGCCAAACTAAAAGGTTCAATAGCAGAGGATTATGTTGTAGACGAAGCTTTGACATTCTGCTCTATGTATCTTGAGGGTATGGAAACTAAATTCTTTCATGTTGAAAGAAATGAGGATCTAGGCCTTCGAAAAAGGAAATGTTATGTGTTCTCATCACAATTTCGACAGATGTCCACTAAGAAGCTCGTTGAACTTTGTAAAGAGGCCAAAAAATCATTGTGTTGGTTTGTACTAAACAACTGCGATAAGGATGAGATGAAAGGCTACAAATAGTAAGTTGTGTGATCTATGAAATACTTTTTTGATAGTGTTATGATATCTTCAAACTATTCTAATTGTTTTGTCCCACATCCAACGGATTCGAATCAGAATTGCCCGAAAGTGATTTGAAAATGGAATTCCCTTCATGGTTCAAAATAAAGGTAGATACCTTATAAATTTATAATGTAAAACTAATTTATATTTTTACTTAAACATATAATATTATATTTCCTTACAGATTTATTGTCTCCAAAAGGATTTGCCTTCGAACTGTACTAACGAATTAAATGTTGTTGGATTTGATGTGCTTAGCTGTGATCTCCAACACACTACTTATAATAGTTGTATTGTTACATTAGGAGTCGATGATACACCATTCTATGGTCAAGTGGAGGACATCATAGAGTTGAACTATTATAAGGTTACTCAATTATATTCTTTGGCGGTAAATGTTTCAATGTGTCATTAAGTAATGGACGTTTAATTAACAAAAAAATATGGTTGATATTGATACCAGTCATAAATGGTATGTCGGTAAAACATGGTATGATGATCAGCAATACATCTTAGCCACACAAGCTAAACAAGTGTTTTATCTCCAAGATCCTACTCAAAACAATAATTGGAGGGTTGTAGAAGATGTTCATCATCGAAAACTACAAGATCATCCAAGTATCAGTGTAATGATATAGATGTCGTGAACGACACTCGATCAAATCATTTTTCCTTGGTTGTAGACTTAGGCGATGATGGTGGTGATACGTACTCTGATAACAGTGGTGATATGTACTCTTTAGATAATGATGACGATGGTTAATTAAGTGTGGATCCTACAATTAATGATGATGATTTCATTAATGATGACAATGGTGGTGGTGATACTTACTCTTGAGATAATGATGACGATTTTAGAAATGATGACGAATTCATTAATGATGATGTTGTACATGTATATTGTTCTAGTTATGATTCTCATTGACGGTATGTTATGATTATTATACATTTTGATTTCTTACAATTCTTTATTAGTTTTTTAAAGTATGTTTACTATATTTTGTAATATTTGTTAAATAGATGAAGAATTCATTAATGATGATTTTATACATTTATAATATTTGTTAAACAAATGGCAACACATGTTGCGAGGGGGCATGGAGGAGACGGCAGGGAAAGACCTCCACACGGGGGCGCATGCAAGATACCAGCGGGTTGTGAATCTTGTTAGTTACATAAAGTTCTTAAGTATATTGGATATATTTTCAAAGTTCAATTTTTCTAAATTTCCAATTTTATGTGTCAATGCAGCAAACCCGAAGAAAGTGCATAACTTCAGACTTAATGAAAATGCTAATTTCAAATGATGACAAAAATCCTAGCTAAAATTAAAGAGAAGGAAGAACTTCAGTCATCAAATAGAAAATAAAAGAAAGGATAAAATGTTGGTACAACATTAATAGAATTTACGGTTAAAAAAAGGAATTATCATAATATTATCTTGATAGTGCCTTTATGTGATATGTAAACTTGAGGATTGATTGGGGTAGTTTGGAGATAAGAAAGAGAGAAATCTCATACATTTTAAGTATTATAGAGTTGTAGAGAGATTGACAGGTTGAGAAAAATGCTCTAATTGGTAGACTTTCAAAGAAAAATGCAGTGTTAAGAGGAAAAAAAAGGTTGATTGTTTCAATGTTGTGATAGAAAGAAAACTAAAACTAGAATGCTTAAAAATGGGTTCACTTTTGAAATTTCAATGTGCTAATTAATACTAAGAAAACTCAAAGTAAAATGCCAACAATGGGTTGGCTTTTGAAAATGCAATATGCTAGTAGTACGAAAACTCTAAGTGAAATGATATAATTGGTAGATTTTCAAAGAAAAAAGCTTTGATTTGAAAAAAAAAGTTGGATGTTTCAATGATGTGACAGAAAGAAATTAGGAAGTACAATGCTAAAAATTGATTAATTTTTTAAAATGTAACACGCTACTAATAATAAAATGAAAATTACAATGTTGTTTGTAAATTGTAGATTTTTTAAAAATAAATTGCCTAAATAATAAAAAAAAATTTGAAGTTTCAATGATGTAAAAAAATAAAAGTAAAAGCAGAATGCTAAATTTGGAAGATGATTAAGCATAAGCATATATAGCGCTAATGCTCCTATTGATTTTTGAAAATGCAACATCGATGGAGCATGGAAATGCTATAAAAATTATGAGTGATAGTTAGGTTATTATATTCCTTTTATTGTTTGTAAGGTACCTCTCTCTATAAATAGATAGGGAGTGATCATTTGTTTAGTGTGCACCAAAAAATGTAGTCACTTTGTCTAGTTAAAGAGAATGGGAGAGTTATCTCTGACAGACAATGGGTGTAAGGACAGGTACATTTGGTCATTTTCAACAGATCTCCAAACTTCCTTACCATGTCTTCTTAAATATCTTTCCATACGTTGAGACCAGTGATGATATTCACTTGCAATAACACTGGAGCTTGATTAGAATCTCCAACACTGTTTGATACATTTATTGAGTAAAGTTGTGCCTTTTTCCTAAATTTGGAAAAATATAATCTTAGTGGTATAGAAGGCTGTTTAAATCATAGTTTTACTTTAGAAAAGATTATTGATTTTTAAATAAAATTAAAAAGCAACCACTATGGCAAATATATGAAGAACACAAATATTACAACTCCTTATCTTTTATATCTTTATGTTCTTCATTGTTCATACTTTGTTGTTCGTCATATAATATCTTGTGCTTGAATGCAAACCAAGTTATGATTCTACAAGTATCATTCTTACTTGCGTATATTTAGTGAAGTCTATTGTGCCTGTGTTTCCTTCTTAGTTTCAGCTACTTATTATTATTCAGCTTCAAAAGATCCTCAAGATTAACTTACATTCCGCACAATAATCTCATTTTCATTTTAAGTTGTTCTCTCAAGAATTGGTATCAGAGTCGTACCTTGAAGATCTAAGCGATTATTTCAAGGGAACCACTCCCGATTGGCTACCTTTCATCTTGAAGATTTTTCGATTTTTGTATAAAATTTCTAGGTTTGCAACTACAGATTTCAAGATGAGTTTTCAATTTTTGAGTGTTGATTCAAGCTTTCCAGAATAAATGTCGCTACTATCTTGTTTAATTTTCTGTTGAAAATTCGGGTTTACAAAGTTTTCTTTCTTGTTGTTGAAGAAAAAGAGGAAGGAAGATGATATTTGTGCTCTAAATCATTTGAATATTTTGCCCCAGACATCTTTATGTTGTGGAATGTAGACACAATATCTTGGGTTTTGTTGAAAAATATGGTTCTTGATGAAGAAATTAAAGAAATTTTCGATTTCATACATCTTGAAGATTTTTATCTTGCAAAAAGATTCGAGAAGACCTCTTTTTGAAAAAAATATCAACATATTTTTTTGAGTTCATATCATTTATCATATGAGAAATCATCAAAGGTATGAAGCTCCTGTTCTTTATTTGAAGCTGGTAGATCTTTATTAAATGTCATGGATGATATGAAGATGTTAAGAATATGATATGTCCTTTACTCCACCATTAATGCTTTACCCATACTTTCTTGTTAATCCATGTGACTTTACCCATCAACCCACCTTTTGTTCCCCATGCTTTGTATTGTACACTCACCCTTTTACTTTAAACTTATGTCTTGTCCCTTACTTTTCTCCATTCTCTCACTTACTTTCTGCCACTTTCTCCCTTCCCAACAACCCATCTTATCCCCATATGCTTTAGAAAACATTTCCATGGATAATCATAAAGTTATAGCCTCTTCGATCTCAAATTTTCATGAAAAATGGTTTTTTTTTTCGTTGTTAGCCCTCTCATCCTTGGTGCTCAACACCGAAGACCATAACCTGAATGAAGCCTAAGACCATACCGAGGAGTTAAAGGCTATACCATAGTTTTTTTGCACACTTCGCCTAAGAAGCCTCTACGGTCCCTCTCACACCGAGATACTGAAGACTGCATATTGTAGACTACTTCTTATGTGTTCTGTCCTAGCTTACCGCAAACTAAAGCATATTGCAACCCTCCGCTCCTCGCTACATCATATCCTCGCTACCTCTTCTTCGCAATCAAACCTACCTTACCCTTCACCACAAACCTCTACCTTACCCTTGACCACAAACCTCACTGCAGACCTTCCCAATCCACCAGAGACCTCTCTTTTCGGTGACCATCAACTCCTCGTATCTTAGCCCTCCTCATCCCTGCCTCCTCTTCGCACCTTTTCTTACCTTCTAAACCCTCTTTCAGCTCACCCTTCTCATACAGTAGCCCCTCTTTTAGCCCTTATTTTTTTATTTTTTTATTTGAACACTCATTTAAGCTATTTACTTATCACCAATCACTAATTATTTTTGAATACCAATTTTTTGTTAGCCCTTTTTCTTTCGCAAAACCCCAACAGATACCACTTTTTTTTACACCAATTGTTTTTATTAAAACCAATTTCTTCTTTTATTTTAAAACCAGTTATTTTATTAACACAAATTTTTACCACCGTGCTCACTTTTGCGAAGAATAATTTTTACAAGACTCGATTTTTTGTCTTCGCAAAAGAGATTATTTTTGGAGATTTATTCAAGCTTTAATCGTCACGATAGATTACTTCTTGCTGATTATATTGGAAGAATTTTATTATTCTTCGCATGAGATTGCCCTTTAATCAAGGTACATCGACCAGCATTCCTTGGATCAGTGTCTTAGGACCAGTTATCCTCCATACCACAGTCGGAAATCGTATTTTTCTTTGCAAGGTTTTCACCGCAGTTGTGTCTGATCAACGAAGTTGCTTCAAAACCTTCGCTCTATGATGATTTTTTATGACTTTTCACTCTTGATCTGCGGTTGACAAACCAAGTGTCTCGAGCATCCACTTCAGGAGTTCCGACACCGCAGTATAAGTACATCAGCATTTTTCAGCATAACATATATTTTTCATGCAGGGTTCTTATTGTTACTTCAGTACTTGTTCAGACAGTTTTTGCAACATAATCACCTGGCTACTTATGACCTTGGAAGTATTAATATATTTTCATCTTGTGTTTTATCGAGATCATTCATACATCTAGGGAGAGCATGCAAAGCTCGTGGCATCCGACACACTCCATCCAGATTTATTTATTTATTTTTGATATTCAGGCATTGGTTATCAAAAATAGGGAGAGAATATTAGGAGCAACCGAATCGTTGGTTATGTTTTATGAGTGTGGATTGAAAGGAGATCATTTATTATTTGGGTTGCTAATTGATCCTGGCTTATCATCTACTTGTTTAGTCCAACCAACGCCATGATGATAGTTCTGATTGAAGTTTGAAGTCTGATCCATGCCTAGGATCACTGCAACTGCTATTACTGGATCTAGACTTGTTTATTATTACAACTCTACTTTAGGATGTTTCATGTTTATAGCAGGTTAATCTTTTGAAGGATTTTAGGTGTATTATGATTCAAGAATAAGAGATGATTCAGACTTCTTGAAGATGAATTTGTTTTCTGCTTGAATCTTCAACTTGATAATTGGGTTTATGATAAGTGTGAAGACCTGGATCTTATTTTATGCCTCAAAAGTTGTGATTTGCAGCTGAAGACCTTTACTGATTAGAGATTCATAGCCAACATCAGAGATCATTGACACTTCAGAGTTTCAGAGACATTTCAACATTTGGTTCAAATTATATATCATTTTTATTACCGCACTTGCTAGTTGGTTACTTTGTATTTTAGCCTTTTATCAATGATTTGTATCCCTCATCATTTGTGAGCATTTAGGGAGAGATTGTTGGAGCATGGAAATGCTCTAAAAATTATGAGTGATAGTTAGGTTATTGTATTCTTTGTATTGTTTTTATGGTACCTCTATCTATAAATAGAGAGGGAGTTGTCATTTGTTTAGTGTGCACCAAAAATGTAGTTTCTTTCTAGTTAGAGATAATGGGAGAGTTATCTCTCCCAACCCATCTGTTCTTCATTGTAATATTTTCTCTCTTTCTATGAATCATCGGATTACTAATCTTTGTGTTCTTTATATTTTTGTTATCGTTAAATCATCAAGATCTTATTATTCCGCACAAACTGATCATCAAAACGGGATTCTACAACAAAGAACACACCATATACCCTAAAAACCCACCATATCAACAACAGTCTCAGAAGACACCTAAACAAATGACCACTCCCTCTATTTATCTCAAAGCAACACTCCTCATCACTATCCTCAACTCTCCAGATATCCTAGAAACCCACCATATCAACCACAGTCTCAGAATACACCTTTGATGCTTACCAATTCCACTATAGCACCAAAAGAAGACAAATCTTCTGACACTGCAGATGGAACTGAAAAGAAGAAAGAAGGAGTTCTCAAATTCCATTAGTGTCACATTGAAAATCACTTCGCCAGAGACTGCAAAGCTAATGTGGTGAAAGACAAAGAATTCTATCTTATAATGGCTCAGGAGGCTGAAGACAAGGAGAGAGCAATCGAGAACGTTATTGTGGCAAAAGTAAGAAGAGACCATCAAGTATGGTCATTGGGAGATGAAGATGATGAAAATGACAACAAGAGGAAACGAGGCAAGTTGTGTCTTGTTGCAAGGAAAAGTGATGACACTGAAGATGGATCTGCAAGACTAAAGAAGAATTATTGCTTCATGGCAAGAGAAGGGAACCTCAGCATCATTGAACACATAAAATTTATGATTTAGTCAAATAACTATAGCATGTATGACTGTGAACCACATCTAGAAAAAGTTACTCAAACGTGTGTTGACGTCCTTTCATATTATAACAAAGCATTATATGAAAAGAACATAGCGACCCAAGAGCTGTATCACTTGAGTGGAAGACTAGAAGACAACAAGCTTAAGGTCACTATGTTAGAAACAGATCTGAAACTAGAAAAAGACGCTAGGTTGTTTAGTGAAACTCAGTTAGATGTTGCTTTTAATCAACGAGATTTAGCCCGAGCTAAAATTGTACATTTAAATAAATTAATAGAAAAGCTCTTTAATGAAACTAAAACAATTGAAAATTTGGTCAACAATGGTTATGTAGACAACACTTATTATTGGGGTTGGTCAAATAAATACAACACCGAAGAGAAATCTCCACCACGTTTTTATGCCAAACACCCATATATCCCACCAGACAAGACCTTTCACTTCCCATTCAACGACAAGACCTACCCTGAAGACATCCAATGTCACTTTGGAAAACTTCATGACTTGAGAAATAATTGTGTGATCGAAGAGATTCTCTTAGAAACATAGGGATTCTCAAATGATTATCACTCAATTCCAGTCATTGGAAGAATCTGTTTTGGATCTGGATCTGAAGTAGAAGAGGAAATTATTATTGAAGGACCAAACATGTCTTCAAAATCTTATGTTGACAAAGAGATAATCTTAGAAGGACTAGACTTACCCTTAAAAGTAGATGTCCCTAAAGTTGTGACTACTGCATCATCTGCGGTATCTCGCTCATCTCAACCAAGAAAGTCTCACCATAGACTTTTGTTAAATCAACCACTAAGATTCAAACTCTTCTACAAGGAGTAACAATGGACAAGTTTGAAATTGGACATTGCTCTAAATGTCATGAACTCTACAGTTCTGATGACTCTTCACCTAGACCCATACCGAAGTCCAAACTTTTCAAAAGCAAAAGACCTAAATTGAACAGATCTAACATTTTGCCACCAAAACATGAAGCAAAGCAAGCCTTAAAAGTTAAAATTAAATCTTGCATCGAGAAAAGGCAAGGTGAGTCAAATCTCAAGGTGACTGAGAACAAAAGGTCACCATTTTCAAAGAAAAGGTTTTCAAAAGGCTCTGCGGTAGATAAATCTTTTCGAAATAAATCTGTGAAAAATAACTTTGTCAAAACTAATTCTTCGCAGAAGTTAAACAGGGAACAAAACTTTAAAAGTACCAACAGGTCATCGAGTCCCAAAAGGACTTAAAGTCCCAAAATTATGAAAAGCGACAACACCACAGTTGTTAGACTTCTAAAAAAAGATCGATCAAAAACTCATGTCAATCATGATTGATGACACCACAATTGTCAATCAAAAGAAAACAGAAAAGTATGAAATGAAATGAACTCTTGAGAAACACATTGATTATATTCCTAAATCTAGACCTAGGCAAACCATTAGAATAAATGAAAAGAAATTGACCTCTAGCTCATATCCACCTGTTAAGAAAACTGCCTCTAGGTCTATGTAAAGAAGCTTTATCTCAAAAAGCACTTGGAAAAGAAAAGAGGTCAAAAACACCACGGTGTCAAAAACTAGGACGTTACACACCACAACATCATCCAACACTGCATATTCTTTTCAAAAATTCATTAAGAAATTACACTATGTTGTTGCGCGCACCAAATAAGTTTTGGTGCCCAAATTAACTAACTAATCATGCAGGCAATGTGCGAGGAGGATCATGAAATAGAATGGAATACCTTCGTGACTTTAAGGCAGTCACACATGGTGGTCATGTAACTTTTAGAAACGATGCAAATGGAACAATTCGAGGATATGGTGTTCTAATAAATGGAAACTTTTCAATTCAGATGGGTGCCTATGTTGAAGGACTAAAACACAATCTTATTAGTGTTGGGAAACTCTGCAAAGCTGGTCATCATGTTGAATTTGATGATGAATACAGATACATCATGACGAAAGATCGATCAAGATGTCTAATTAAATCAAAGGTTGTTGGAACAATGTTCCCATTAGACATATTTATAGTCATTGGTAAACCACAATTGTGTTTTCTGTCAAAAGTAGTCTCCGAGGTCAGTTGGCTATGGCATCAGAAACTTGCTCACCTCAACTTCAGACACATCAATAACTTGGCTACGGGGTAAATGGTGTGAGTGTGGATAGCAAACAAAGGGGAGTCATTCATTGCTCCTTGATTCATCCATTGTTGAACCTTTGGAGTTACTTCACGCCGATCTTTTCGGTCCATCAATTGTTGCAAGCTTACATCATAAGAAGTACATCCTGGTTATAGTCGATGATTACACTCGCTTCACATTGGTGTTTTTCTTGAGACTTAAATCAGAGACATCTCAAACCTTGATCAACTTCATCAAGGAAATTGAATTACAAATCAAGCTTCCCGTTCGAAAGATTAGAAGTGAAAACAAAATGGAATTTACAAATCTTCTGCTAAACGACTTCCTGGTGTCAAGGGCATCAATCATAATTTTCGAAACCATACACACCACAACAGAATGGTGTGGTATAAAGAAGGAACATAACTCTTGTAGAAGCTACCAGATCAATGCTCAACTTCACAAACTTGCCTCTACTTTTGTGCATAAGTAGTTCCAACAACATGTTTTGTGCAAAACCGTAGTATCATCACCAAACTCCTCAACAAGAATCCATATGAAGGTCTGAACAATCATAAACCTAATGTTCGTTTCTTTCATATTTTTGGTTGCAAGTGTTGCAGTCAATAACAAAGAGCATTTGATCAAATTCACACCCAAGTCAAATGAAGGAATATTCTTGTGGTATTCTACAAACAAAGTGGCATACAGAGTCTTAATCCGAAGAACAAGAAGTATAGAAGAAATCTTTGATGTGAAATTCGATGATTTGTATCTCTAGAAGACTACTCCTCTCAATGAAACAAAATTTATCATGGATAATGACATTCATATCCAATCTGAACCACTCAGCATCGTTGAAGTCAACAATAATACTCTTTTCGATCCTCCAGAGACTGTGGGACTATCTAAAATCCTAATATTCCCTTCTGTGTAACTACAACATACCGAAGACTTTGGACCTTCATTGTCTCAAGACTCTTCACCTATGACTTCCACCTCCCCAGTTGAGGGGGAAAGAAATCCCTCCAATCCAGAAATAATCACAGCCATCGAGGTTACAGTCATAGACGAAGTGGTTCTAGTTCTCAACAACAATCAACTGGGGGGGGGGGTCTCTGAAGAATCTGAAGAATTAGAAGAAGATGTTGAAGATATAGAAACTGGTGAAGTTCCCTTAATTCTCAACGCTTCATTCCATGGGGAACCATCAACTTCGTAAAGGAAACCTTCACCTACAACAGAGAAGCCAATTCAAGACCTATCAGTAGGATGTTCTCAAATCGAAGGGGAACAACTTCAAGATGTTCAAAGAGAAACTCCTCCTAGCCAAATAATAGAAAGTCCTTCTGTAGGTATTAGAACTCGCTCTTCTGATGATTTAACTAAACATTGTTATTGTGCAGCATTCATGTCTTCTACTGAGCCCATAACCATCAAAGATGCTCTTTTGGATCATGATTGGATCGTTGCAATGCAAGAAGAGCTTGCAGAGTTCGAAAGAAACAAGGATTAAAAACTAGTACCCAAGCCAAAGGGACATACCGTAGTTGGAACTCGCTGGGTATTTCGCAAAAATTGGGATGATACAGGTGTAGTAATAAGGAACAAAGCTCGAATCGTAGCAAAAGGTTATAGTCAAGTGGAAGGAATTGACTACGGAGAAACATGTGCTCCAGTTGCAAGGCCAGAGGCCATACGCATCTTCCTGGTGTATGCAGCGCACAAAAACGTGAAAGTACATCAAATGGATGTAAAAACCGCATTCCTCAATGATGAGCTGAAAAAAGAGGTACATTTACAGCAAACTCCAGGTTTTGAGAATCTTGATCTTCCTCATTATTGTTACAAATTGGAGAAAGTTGTGTATGGCTTGAAGCAGGCACCAAGGGCTTGGTATGAAACTCTTTTTATGTTTCTTAATGAGTCTGGATACAAACATGGGGTCACTAAGCCTACTCTCTTTTGACGTTTGAGTGAAAAGCATCTAATGCTTGTACAAATCTCTGTGGATGACATTATTTTCGGTTCAGTTGATCAAGTTATGGTAGGCGACTTCGCCAAGCTTATGACTAGTAAGTTTCTAATGAGCATGAATAGAGAGATTAATTTCCTTCTTGGTCTTCAAATCAAGAAAGTCCCACATGGAATCTTCATTCATCAAGAAAAGCATACCACGGAACTTTTAAAGAAATACTCTATGGATAATTCCTCTTCTAAAAAGGTCCCTATGGTCTTTGGTTATAAGATCTCCGTAGATCCCACCGGAGAATCAGTTGATCAAAAGGTATACCAAGGAATAATAGGTTCTCTACTGTACATGACCACAAGTAGGTCGGACATTGTCTTCGCAACAGGTTCGTGTATCAGATACCAAGTTGATCCCAAGGTCTCTCTCCTGAACGTAGTCAAACAAATTTTCAGATACCTTAAAGGGAGGAAAGCTTTAGGTCTATGGTACCTATCAGGAAACGACTTCAGTCTGCAAGCCTTTACAGAGTCAGATCGCGCGAGATGCAGATTAGACCGCAAGAGCACTTCTGGAGTATGTCTATTTCTCAGTGGAAGATTGGTTAGCTCGTCTTCAAGAAAATAAGACTGCATCTCTCTCCACCGCAGAGGCAGAATACATTGTCGCAGCCAGCTGTTGCTTACAAGTCTTATGGATGAAAACTCAACTCATGGATTACGGTTATTGAATGCTTTATATACCAATTTACTGTGATTCAGATAGTGCCATTGCCATTTCACGTAATCCAATTCAACACTCCAAGACGAAACACATTGAATTACAGTATCATTTCATCAAGGATCATATCCTATAAGGTAACATCGAACTTACCTTTGTTCCCACTCACGAAGAAATAGTTGATGTTTTCACCAAAGCACTTGATTCCACCAAACTTAATGGATTTTTAGAAATGTTAGGAATGATGAATCCTGACCCTCTGTTTTTCTTGAAAGGGTGAATATCAAGGACTTTAAAGTCTTCGCATCTAACAAATAGATTTGCTTCACTCATCTTGTTATCCAATATCTTCGAAACACATTTATTTGTCTATGTATTAATGTTTATCCTTTTAGTCCAAGTATTAAGCACAGATTTCATAAATGACTCCTTAGTGAATACTGTTCACTAAAGACTATGTATGATCTATGTACTCTCCGGGTCTTTTTATTGTTTTTATGTCTAAGTTTGTGATCAAGTTACTCTACATTATCAAATTATATCACAGTCTTAATCATCAGTCATACCGCAGTTCTTCCTTCAAGAACACGAAGTCATTTTCTCTGTTGGCAATAAATAAAGTTTCAAGTGTGTGCTATTAATGAATTGGATCAATCAAAGGTTTTTTCAAAGGAATGTTTTATTCCCTTTCATTAAATATATTTTTGACCATGCATTATCATTTTCAAAAAAATGTCCTTTTAAGTATAAATAAATAAAGAAGATTTGTATTATAATAAAAAAAGGCACGTTTAAACCCAAATTGATATGACAATGCACATATCAACCGTCAGCCGATTTTCACTCCATTATGTATAAAGCCTGACAGTTTATCGTACCTGTTATACCATGTTTCCCCACTACATCATTACTTTCTATAAATGCACCCATTATCGTATTTAATGACTGTCTTTTCCCCTAACACATTTTTGTGTAAAGTAAATTCAGACGGGAAAACCAAAGGTTTTAACAGCTGTAAAAATATTTTTCCCGTTTGATTTGGGTTTCAAATTTGTAGGTATAACCCCTCCCCCCCCCCCCCACACACATACACACACACACGTTTCCTTCCAAGAAAGCTTTAAACTTTCTGAACCCTAATTTGGTGATCTATCGCTTCTCTCATCTTGCTCAAACTCTTTCTGCAAGTTCTTCAAACCTTTTTCAAACATCATCAATGGTGAAATCAGGTGCTTCAAAGAAACAAACCAAACCCACTGGATGCTTCCACCATCAAAAATTCTGAGCCCTCGATTGATGCAAGTAAATACATAGTTATCTTTCAAGATCACGATCACTATGATCCAGCAATCAAGCTCATCATTCGATTCATGCCAAAACGCCTATTGTTCAATGCCTTCAACTATGTTACATACATTGTTCCTCTCTCTGTTCTTTACAAAGGAGGGTTTTCTGCATATCGACCAACTGAAGATCCAGATCAAATTCACCTCAATCTAGCCGATGATTCAATTGTCGTTCTCACCAAGCACAAATTTCTTAACGTCATCCATCTCATAATCCCTGCCAAAACTGTGTTCAAAAGCCCCTCCAATGAAGTCTTTTTCAAAGCCTTTTACAAAATGGGGTATCAATCCATGCTGAAAGGTGTTGCAGACTTCAAGAAAAGCAAGCTTCCAGTTGTATCGAAATTTCTTTGCCATTACATCATTAGATGCCTCTCATGACGAAATTGTGGAATTGATGCTATGGGCAAACAACTTATGGATATTTTATGTTGCTTCTTCACTAATGAACCAGTTAACTATGGCACCATTCTTTGGGATGACTTCCTTACTTATGTTGGAAGAGATGTGCCATGACAAGGAATCACTGATGTAATGTTTGCAAGGTTCTTTTCCCTCTACATCAAGGATCTTCAATCACAAGAAATAGTCAGTATGGGTGCTGACATCAACTTCTTCGTTTGTAGAGAACTTAAAATGTATTCTATTCCTAAGGATCAATATGTATTCGGTCCCATTAAACAACTCCCACCACATATCTTGACTGAAACTGGACTTATTGACTTTAAACTCTTTGTCCACATGGAAGCTACGAATGATATTCCACCATATCATTCTACCCCGCATAGCCCAACTCCACAACCCATTGCATCCGCTCCCAAACCGCAGACCTCTAGAGGAGGACATAAGTCTAAAAGAAAGACCCCAGTCAAAGTTGTCACTATGGGTGTTGGAGCCTCAAAGAAATCCAGACCGGTACCGGAGACCCCATCCATACTGTAGAGCCCATCATCTGCAAAGAACCTAGTCCTACTACAGAATAGATGCACATTGCAGACCTATCACAAGCTCAAAAAAATATCATCAGTGAAGAACCGATCAACATCAATACCGAAGAGCCTGAATAGTCTAATTTCGAAGATTTGTTCAGAAAGAGAAAGCTTACACTTCCCACCCCTCTAAGCCAAAAGCAAACTAAGGCAGATATCAGAGTATCTCAAAAGTCTCCAGTAGCCATTCGATTCAACGTTGAATCACCCGAGAAAACCCCATCCATCCAGTCCGCTACAAAAAGTGTAACGGTTTCATATCATCAACATGGAGACAACGCTCAATCGGTATTCCAAGTGGATTCCGGTGTCAAGAAACGTCCCAAGATCTCCGGGACAAAACATTTTCACTTTCTTACCCCTGAGGAGTTGAACTCCATTCTTTTTCACATTACACATACAGATCTAACACTAAATGCATAGTAGGGTACTTTTTCAGAGACCCTAGTTAGAACGGAACCGATGCCAAACATGGTTCAAGACCAAGGTAATAGAGGAAGTTCCGGAAATCCTATACCGCCAACATTAAATACAAGGGGATTCAACACGGGGAGCACCGTTGTGTGAGGAACCATGAACCCAAGGGACGCCCCAATAGTAACTGGTTTTCATGCAATTCTTTGAGATGACAGATGGGCCCAATAGAAGCCTAGCATAGAGTCAAAAAGGAAAAAGTTTGAAGCCTTCAAGAGAGCTCTCCATGCAAGAAAAGCATAGCAGGCTCATCAATGACATTAAAAAGAAGAAGCCAGTCTCCTTGCTGTAGTATATTGGGTAGATTTTCTACACAACACCAAAAAAGAAGATGATATGAAAAAGATGGAGGAAACCATGAAAAGAGCAAGGGAAACAACTGGAAATCAATTAGGTGGTTCAAGACCAATTCCTACGCCAACTAAAGTAGGAGACTCCAAAAATAATGGCACCGAAGTGCAGCCCAGTGAGGAATCAATGTTTGGGTTTCATTTTCATAATGAGGAAGAGGAGGTACAACAGAAGAAAAATGATGATGACTTTTCAGTGTTTTTAGAAGATGATGAATCGAGTGGATCCCACCACTCCACCTATAAGTCGAAGCCCAAGAAGAAGAAGAAGAAGCATGCTGCTTCATGAAAGGAATTCCTCGAGCTTAAAAGCTCCATTAATCAAATTTTAACCGCACTGACAAGCACTCAGCCACCGCAGACTCCTACCCCGGCTACACTGTAGAGCTTGGAGGAAAGAATTCAGGTTATAGAAGCAAGAGAAAATTTTACGGCTGAAAGAGTCCAACTTCGCATTGAGATGGGCATCCATCAACTTGATGTACAAGGACAAGAAGACCACAAGGAATTCATTAAGAAATCTAAGGAGTTGTTGAAAGATGTCAAGGAATTAAAGGATGAGTTGGTCAAGATGACTGCAAAGCAGGAGGAGAAGACCAAGTATCTGATCAATGAAACCCACAACTGTAAGGTCACACCTTATGAACTGATAAGTCAAACACATGACACGCTGATCTATCAGCGTCAGCTTATACAAGTCAACAGCACCAGCGTCTCAACTTCAACAGCATCAGCTTATAGTATAGTTGTCTGATTGTAATCTTTTGTATATTAGGCAGTTTATATAGATAAATATAGAATATATATAAGATCCGTAATCTTTGTGATAAGGATCTGATCATTAGTATAGATTAGACGCAATCCCTTTAATCAAGGGATATACATATATAGACTACTGGGTGTGTGTGTATGTGTGTGTGTGTATATATATATATATATATATATATATATATATATATATATACACAACATTATGGAAAACCCTAATGTTGTGAGGTTAGTGATTGTGGCTTTGTGTTAATCGTCTTTGTGACAAACCCATCTTCTTGGTGAATACAAAACCTCTTTTCTTGGTGCAAGAAACAATTTGGAGAACTCTTGTGTTATTTACTCTCTATTGACTAGTTTGCTTAGATTAGGTTTACTTTTCTTATTCAGACTTGAAGTGTATCTGATCAAACACAAACCTTCAATTGGTATCAGAGCGGGCTTGTGATACACTCAAGTAATCATGTCATCTTTCTTAGTTACTAAGTCATCTGTTTGTAACAAAATTTCTCCGTTTGACTAATACAACTTCTCTTATTGGAAATCAAAAGCCATGAAAGTTCTAGTGTTCATGGATTTCGATATGTTCGACATCGTCAACAAAGGTCCTATAGTTGTTGTACATCAATCATCAAATAATGGTGCATCTCGCAGTAAGCTGAAAGGGAAGTATGTTCCCTGTCATAGCAAGGAAGAGAAACGGATGTTGAATCTTGCTGTAAAAGCTAGAATCGCTATTGGAAACTCACTTCATTTTTTTGTCTATCGTTTGGTCCAAAACTGCTCAACTGCTCAAGAGATGATGATCACTCTATCGTCTACTTTTGAAAAGGAAAACTCTTCAGACAATGAAGTTAAGTGTCTCATGGCCTAGACTGTTGAATCTCACGCTGACACTTCACATGAAAACGTTGGGATTCGTAACGCAAATTCTCCTCACACTGCTGATGACCTCAAGTCAGAATGGGTCGATGCATCAGCATATCAGGTAAAAAATCATATTAATCTTTCCTCTATTGATAATATCGAAAAAGATGACACGATCGATCTCTTACGTTTTAGTTTATTGATCTCAAATAAAGAAAAATCTTCTCTCAGTCTTGAGCTAAAGATTCTCAAAGAAAAACTTCTTTCTCTATAAAAATCTCTTTCTATTTTAAAAAAAGAAAACACTTATATATCGCTTACCAATAATTTTCTTCACACTAAAAAAGAAAAAGTTGTTGATTATGCTAATCGCACTCAACTTATTTTGAAATTATGGGCATCCTATCACTTTAATGTCACAAGAATCATTAATTATCAGTTTCTAGATCAATGTAAGAAAATTCTTGGAGGTGATATAGAAGGTGCTGAATCTTTAACCAAAGTTGAAACTAAACAAACCTTTCATAAATTTGACTGCTTAAAAAAAGACTTTAAAAGTAGATTTGTGAGTTCTTATTTTATAAATCAAACCCTAATCAATACTCACTTCTCTACTGATTCTAATAGCATTACTAAATGTGTTACTAAATTATATGCTCTTGATCCTTCTCTCCAACCTTCACATCGTGAGTATGTTCTTCCCTCAACTAAGACTCTGCTAAAGTTTCCTATATGTAATGGTGAAGTTCATTCTGTAAACGAAATTCTTAGCATGTTTCCTCTGTGCTCAGTTACCAATTTTGAACCAGAAGATCAGTCAAAGCCTTCTACTCCTGACAACTCTTCAAAGGATCATGAGTCACATGACAAGGTAGTATATGGGCATACCATTGATACACTCATTTTTCCAAAGCTAAATCAAGAACTCTTAAATCAAATAATCAAAGTTCTTCATATTTAGCAGATGAAAAGAAATCAAAATCTAACGTTAAAAGAAAAAAACCTGGAATTAAAGTTTGTTATCAATGTGGTGATGCCATTCACAAAGTCAGCGAGTGCTCTTTTGAAAAGAACACCATTCGTGCTGATAATATCATGACTCGAAATGATAAGTGGATCAAAAAGGGAAACTCGTTGAACTGTCTCCCTGATGATTGTTATAACATCTTTTCTTAGTGATCTTTTGCAAATGGGTCCGTGTATATTTAGTGTATATTTTTTTTAGACTTACTGTACATCTTAGTTTCAGGGTAAAGAGCATATTTGGTATTTAGACAGCGGTTGCTCAAGACATATGACAGGATTCAAATCTCTCCTGGAAGATTTCATAAAGAATAATGGTCCATCAGTTACATATGACAATATTGGCAAGGGAAGTACAAAGGGTTATGGAACCATCAAGTGCAATTCTATTATTTTCAAGAATCTCTCTTATATGAAGTTCTTCAGTATAATCTCATCTCTATCAGTCAACAGTGTGACGTTGGCTATGAAGTTCTCTTTAACAAGAAATAAGGAAAAGTTGTTGATCAAAAGAAAATCACTGTTCTTACTGTAAATCGACAAAACAACATCTATGTTTTGGATATGTTTTCTGCTGACAAATCTCTTCTTCGTTGCTTCTTCTCGCGTGCTCAGTCTCATCTAAATTGGCTATGGCACTAAATTCTATCGCATCTGAATTTCAAGAACATCCCAAGGATTGCAGGGAATCAGTTTGTGAGAGAAATTCCTAAGATGCACTTTTTCAAGGATAAAGTGTGCTCAACATGTGAAAAATGGAAGAAAACCAAGTCTTCGTTCAAACTAAAGTCATGCTCTTTAATCATCAAACCTCTTCATCTCCTTTATATGGACCAGTTCCGATTAAGTCAATAGGTAGAAAAAAATACACTCTTTTCATTGTGGATGAATTTTCAAGGTTTACGTGGGTAGTGTTTTTAAGAAAGAAAATTCATGCCACTGATGAAATCATTGCTCTCATTAAGTATTGGGAAGTCCTATATGATCACAAAGTAAAGAAATTACATAGTGATCATGGAACTAAATTCAGAAACTCTTCTCTGGAAGATTTTTGCTCTATCTCAGGAATCTCTCAGAACTTTTCGGCAGTTAGAACTCCCCAACAAAATGGTATTGCAGAAAGAAGAAGTGGAACTCTCATTGAAGCTGGAAAAACTATGGTTGTTAAAGCTGGTCTTTCATTTTCATTTTAGAATGACAATGTCATTTTAACATTGTTATTTTGATCAACATTAGGAACAATGGGATCAGTGTCATTTGACATTGTCATTTTGGACTGAAGCCGTCAATACAACGTGTTATTCCCAAAAATGGTATATTATTGTCAAACGTCATGGGAAAACTGCTTATGAGCTATTGAAAGGAAGAAACCAGACGTTTCTTATTTTCATATGTTTGGATGTGTTTGTTACATCTTGAATAAAAAAGATCAGCGTTCGAAGTTTGAGGCTAAAGCTGATGAGGGAGTGTTTCTTGGATACTCCAGCATATCCAAGGCTTTCAGAGTATTTAATCTTTCAAGGAAAATTGTTGAAGAAATAATTCATGTCACTTTTGATGAGGACTCATTCATTCATGATCGATTTGATCACCCCTCGTCAATTTGGAAAGAACTTACTTATAGTCCTTCAGACCCCGTTCCTAAGCCCTTGTCAAATTACACTAATCCCATTGTTCCCAATGTTGATCAATTAATCAGTTCTCATCCTATCCCTGAAGATCAGCATGTTGTCTTTGAAGAAGCTGATACATACAATCAGGAAGACTCTGTCCAATGCAATACAAATGAAGGTTCTAACCCAAGAATCCTTCGAGATCATCCTGAATCTCAAATCATTGGAGATGTAAATTCTGGGATTCTCACTCGTAGCAGAGTCAGCAACAACTTCTGCATGTTTGTTAACTTATTATCAATTATTGAACGAAAGAATGCCGTTGATGCATTGAAAGAGGCTAGTTGGATTAAGGCCATGCAAAATGAGCTAAATGAATTCAAACTTCATCCTGTGTGGACTCTTGTTCCCAAATCTCAAGGAAAGACTATCAGTGGCACTTGCTGGGTTTTTAGAAATAAAATGGTTGAATATGGAATCGTCATAAGGAACAAATCTAGGCTTGTAGCTCAGGGTTTCTATCAGCTTGAAGGTTTAGACTATGATGAAACATTTGCTCCGGTTACAAGACTTGAAACAATTCGTCTGTTTCTAGCTTTTGCCTCTTTCAAAAACTTCAAAGTCTACTAAATGGACGTCAAGACTGCTTTCTACATGGAGATCTTCAAGAATAGGTCTTTTTAAAACAATCTCCAGGGTTTAAAAATGAAGAATTTCCAGATCATGTATATCGTCTTGATAAAGTTGTCTATGGCTTAAAGCAGGATCCTAGGGCATGGTATGACACTTTGGCAAGCTATCTTCTCTCAAGTGGATACAAACGAGGAACGATTGATAACATTATCTTCATAAATCAATCAAGATCTCATATTATTCTTCCTCAAGTAGAGAATTCGCAGAGGTCATGCATGGCCAAGAAATTCGTGATGATCATGACGAGTGAACTAACTTTCTTTTAGACTTGCAGGTCAAACAACTAAGTGATGGTATTTTTGTTTGGCAAGCTAAAGAGATTGAAAATATGCTGAAAAAAGTATGGTCTCTCTAATTGCAAACCAGCAAAGACTCAGATGTCTTCATCAACGTCTATTGGCACTAATCCAAGTGGCACTGATGTAAATGCAACTATGTTTTGAGTAATGATAGGATCTCTACTCTATCTTACAGCCAGTTTCCCTAACATTATATTTTCCACCATATTGTGTGCTCGCTATCAAGCCATACCTAAGGAATCTCATCTTCATGATTTCAAAAGGATCTTTCGGTACTTACAGCATACACCTAATCTTGGGTTATGGTATCCTCGTGACTCTGGGTTCAAGCTAGTGGGATACACTGACTCCGAACATGGTGGGTGTGGCATTGATTGTATAAGCACTTCATATGGAGCTCAAATGTTGGGAAATAGATTGGTAAGTTGGTCCAGCAAAAAGCAGACATCAGTCGCTTGTTCTACTGCTGAGGCTGAATATGTTGTCGCTGGAAGGTGTTGTGCTCAGATTCTATGGATTCACAATCAGCTCTCGGATTATGGTATGAACTTCTCGAAGACACCCATCTGTTGAGATAACACCAGTGTCATTCAGATGATTCAAAAACCAGTGTAGCATTCCAAGACCAAGCACATAGTGTCACACCCCAAAACCGGAACGGCGGAATCGTTCGGGGGTGGAGGACGTCATGTACAGTATCACAACAATGCAAAGTAGTAAACAAACAACAACATCATCCATTGCATTAATAATATAATTTTAATACAAGTGTGTTCTGTCAAGTTAAATAGACACCAAAATATGAATCAAAATAAAAGATGAGTCTTGAACGAGCTCCATCTTCTCAAAACCTGGCATCGGTACCTGTCTACTGGCGACCTGAGGATACAAGTTATTTTGAAAGAGAGTATCAGCTTTAAAGCTGGTGAGATCATAAGTATATTAGTGTATGTATTTGTATGAAAGTATTTGTAAGTAAGTGATGTGTGAATTTGTAAAAAGGTTTGAATCTCCTAGAAAACCCTATGTTTCCTACTAAAAGTAGCCTTCTACAAAGGCATCTAGTATCTGTGTGTGTATCTTGTAAGAGTATGTATTTTCTGAAATTTGACTATCATTAACCAAAAATATAGTTTCTACATTACTGTTTATTGTGTGAAGATCACAAAGTGAATGCAATGAGAAAATGAAATAGTATTGTAGTATTGTATTAAGTAACTACTGCTATACTAACTACCTTAAACCAATTTGTATTTAAAGTACCATGTGATCGGCCTGTATCCTGCTACCGACTATAGAACGCGACGATGTAAAACGTCGGAAGAAATGACGTTTGGCACCCGTAGACTTGCAAGTCCCACTGTAGCGAGCAGCAAGGTGTAGGATAGTCAATCCAGTATAGATCTACACGCAAACTCATACGCTCCCCACTTAAGGAGATTCTGGATACAAAAACGGTCATGACAGGTAGTGCCATGCCCCGTTACGTGGCTCACATAACTGAAATAGTATTCTTGTATATGTATTGAATGTACTAGCTGTATTGTGTGTTCTCTCTCTGTCTAGTATGTATGTATGTTCTCTCTGTATGGTATTGTATGTTCTCTCTCTGTCTAGCATGTATGTTTTCTTGTAAAATGTATAGTATGTACTAGCTGTATTGTAATGTATAGACTCATGTATGAACTGACTCATTGTATGTTCCATTGTTCTAGTAATAGTATTAGTAACTTCCTAAACTACGCCTATTGTAGCTTACTAGTAAGGTGATTTGTATGTATGAACATATCTGTATACCTTTGCTACCCAAAGGTATTGAATAGAAAGAAGGAACTTTTATATCTATATACATATACATAATATATAACTAGGATTCAAACAACCTTCGGACAAATAACCGATACCCTAAGTCCACAACCAAATGAGGAACAGGAGGTAAGGTGAGTTATCAGTCCTAAGTCCTTTCAATCCTACTTATATAACTATATCTATAAAGATATACATTTAACAGAATATAAGTGCAAAAGAAATTGAATAAAAGTATTTGACATGTAAAAGAGTTTGATAAAAGTATTTGACATGTAAAAGAGCTTGATAAAACAGTTTGAAAAGTAGTTTGTTTGATAACACAGTTTGAAAGTAAGAAATCTACTTGTTTGGTAGTTATTAATCACATGTGATTGATATAATAACTATAAAAGATCAACTTGTATCCCCCCCCCCCATAAAATCATTTAAAAGATTGATTAAGGGGTATGAACTCACCTGTAGTGAGTGGTTTGGATGAACGGATAGTATAGGATGCTAAGTGTCAAGTGAAGACGTGAACACACACAAGGATCCTAGTTAACATATAATAACACATATATGTATCCAATTAGTCATTAAACAACTAATTAACCAAGTTAAGACATCCTAGGACATGTAAAACACTTGATTTAAGTGTTATAAGTACTAAGGATTGAATCTAAGGGTTGTAGGTCTTGGCTATTGAGTTTGGGGTCCAAGGGTAAACTCTTTTGGAGTTTACGGTTTTGGGACCAACTCTCATTGAGTTTACGGTCGTAAACCCATGAGTTTACGGCCGTAAACTCATGGTACTTTTACCATTTTGTGTTTTGAAGCTTTAAAGGTCATAAGAAGCATTCCTACTTCATGTTTAAGCCTTAGGAAGTGATTAGGGCACCATTTCACTCCTTTGTGGAGTTTACGGTCCTTGGACCATTTCTCCTTGGGTTTACGGACGTAAACCCAAATGGTTTATGGTCTTTTTGATGTTTTAAGTCCTAAGCACATCAAGGATGGTATCTAGACTAGTATCCAAGGCTTGGTAAGAGACTAGGGCACACTTTGGCCCCTTCATTAGGGTTTACGGTCCAAGAACATCTTGGACCGTAAACACCTTTGATCTTGTGTTTCCCTATGTTTTCTAGATGATTAAGAAGTGTAGCAAGTCTTATAACACACTAGGGTAAGATTACTTACTATGTAGAAGCTTGAAAAGGTGTTAAAAGTCCAAGAACACTAGTGTGTGTTCTTGGTGTTCTTGGTGAAACTTGAAGATCTACACATATGGAATGATTTCACGGATGGAATCATGTAAGATCACTAGATTAAGTAATATATCAACTTATTAGGGTAAGAAACACTTACAAAGTTGAAGATCAAGAAGGAAAATCAGATGATACTTGAGAGGATTTGAGTTTTGGATCTTGAAAATGTGAAAAAGTGGTAAATATGACTAAGTGTCATATTTATACCCCCTTAGGGTTTACGGCCGTAAACACCTTGTTTAGGCAGTAAACTCCAAACTCTTGGAGTTTTAGGACATTATTGTTGCACAATAAACCCTAGGGCATCCTCTCTCCTGTTATCTCCTGAAGTACTAGGCTTTAGAACACTCAAACTGACTCTACACAGCTCAAAAGTTAGCAGAAACTGTTCTGACTTCTATTGAAGTGAATGGTTGTACAAAATAGAAATTTTGGGTTGTCACACATAGAAATTCGTCTTCATTTGATTAGGGACATAGTTCAAAAGGGAAAAGTGGAATTGTTCTATATTTCATCCATAAATTAGCTAGCTGACATCTCCACCAAGACATTGGATGAAAAGAGTTTGAACAAATTAATTGTTCATATTGGCATGCTTTCTATGGTTTAATTGTTAATTAACTTCTTTTTGATCTTATGAATAACCCCAAAAAACAAACAAGTGCTTCTTTTATTATGAATGCAAAATCTTACATTTAGTATTTACATGTATTTTCTTTCAAACCTATCTAAGATTTATCTGCATCTTATTTGTAAGGACTGAAAATGTCTTGAAGGATCTCAATGCTCTTGGTATTGAGAAAAAGAGTGGCATCGTGTCCTTTTCTTCTTAAGGATACCTTATTTCTCATCCATTCACTGTTATGGATGCAAAGAGAAACCATCAAAGCAGTAAGTCTTAGCTTCATCTACGGATTCATAATCCAATAAAACCTCGTATTCCCTCATTTTGATCTTGAAGACACAACGGTTTTATGGATTCAAGTCAGTTAACTTGTTGGTTACAAAGACTAAACTCTACTTCTATCTTGCTCCTGATGAATCTTAGAATCCATCTATGACGCTTCAATAATAAAAGACTTCATCACTTGTGATATATTGTGAGTTGTTTAATGATGTACTTACCATTGTTTGTTCTCTTTTATAGATAAAATTTCAAGTGGAATATATCTTGGAAAATGGAAGTGCATTAATGACCATTCAATTCCAAAGATTTGATGGATCAAGTCTTCATCACCTTTCTGAAAAAGCTGCATATTTTTTCTGTTAAAACTATTTTCTTGTTTGACTAATTCTTTTTTTATATTCTTATAGTGTTTATTCTTTTGTACCATTTTAAAACGAATCTGACGGTGGTCGTTTTGAGCCTAGTATGAAACTTTTGACACATCATCGTCTCTACAAACATGTTGTTGTATGTGAAAAAATCTCTCTAAGTTTCTCATCAGCGAGACCATCTGCTTAGAACATTGAGTCACCCTCTCATGTTGATTGTCTAGCATTGTCTAAACTCTCAAAGTTAGATAGCCTAGTACAAATAAAATTATTGATAAAATGGCTAGGGTGTTTATTATTTTTAAATTAAATCATCTTTATGTGACTATGTCCCTAGAAGCATGCTTGTCGTATGTAGCAAGTCTCATGTTCTGCTGAAACATTAAACATAACTCAATGGCTTACCCTGATTACATAGTCATCAGAGTAAGAGATACATGTCAGGTCCTTAAATGAAACAGGGTTCTTCATGTCCCTGGCCTCCTAGTTTGAGGTAGACATGGTACTATTATGAATTAACGGTGAATCTATGATTTTAGTTTGTAACTTACTCTATGATACGGAAGTTTGAGCCACTTCTTGTTGATGAGTTAAACTGTTAATGATTCACGCTGATTTCACCTCGGCGTGACTGAAATAATCCATTCTCTCATTTATCTTCTTAACAGAGCTTGATGATTCACTGTGTAAAACCACACACTGATAAAAGTTTGAAAGTATGTGCGGATGGGTACATCATTGTCCGTGATATATCACACGCACCTATCCAGTCTTACCATTTTTTTATAATAAAAGAGATTTATGATTCAGCGTATGAAACCACACGCTGATGAGATCTCGAAATGTTATGTCAGTGAATGGTAGTTTAAACCCACGCTATCAGGAGATTTTACAATCTTACTAGACCACAAGTTGAAACTCTATTCTGCTCGAAGTTAGTTGTTGATGTCAAAAAGGGGAGATAATATTGGTAAAACTGAAAATCTCGCCGAAGAAAGAAATCTCACTACTAGAAAAGCACATTCTATGGGGGAGTCGAGTCAAGATGATGTCAACGTTCTCAGCTCAACTCAAGCATTCATAAATGTTTGATGAGTCATTCACCTTCTCAGGGGGAGCATTTGTTAGAACTACAAGAATCAAAACTTCATTATTATTTTTAGTGGGAGCACAAGCCAAAAGACTTCTGCATTCCGCTTATATATCAGAAGACATTTAGTTTTGACATCATAAGATAGGGGGAGATTGTAAGGTAACACCTTATAATCTGATGAGTCAAACACATGACTCACTGATCTATCAGCGTCAGCTTATATAAGTCAACAGCGCCAACGTCTCAAGTTCAATAGTGTCACCTTATAGTATAGTTGTCCAATTGTAATCTTTTGTATATTAGGCATTTATTATAGATAAATATAGAATAGATATCAGATTCGTAATCTTTGTGATAAGGATCTAATCATTAGTATAGATTAGATGCAATCCCTTTAATCAAGGGATATACATGTATAGATTAGTATATATACAACATTAGGGAAAACCCTAATGTTGTGAGGTTAGTAATCGTGGCTTTGTGTCAATCGTATTTGTGACAAACCCCTCTTCTTGGTGAAGAAAAAACCTCTTTTCTTAGTGAAAGGAACAATTTGGAGAAATCCTGTGTTATTTACTCTCTATTGATTATTTTGCTTAGATTAGTTTTACTTTTCTTATTCATACTTGAAGTGTATCCGATCAAACACAAACCTTCAACAATGCTTATGAAGTTCGGTATTCTGAACTCCAATCAACAATCAGAGGTCTACGCAGAGCAGTCACGACAAGAAAACACATGATGAAATCAAACTAGTCACCAAAAATATTAAAGACCACATCAAAAACCCAAACCTGATGACCACTAATGACTTAAGCTTACAAATATTGAGCAGGTTTTCACCAAACCTACCAACAACTTGAAGAAGTTAAAGCTCAGTTTGAGGAGAAGGGGGTGCCCTCTTCCTCAAAAGGGGGAAAGACTCCAACAGTCGAATTCAGCTCCCAGACCAAAAGCTCAAAATATCATTCACCATAAAGACATCAAACTCCTCCAAAAGACAAAACTCCACCGTAATCTCCTCCAAAATCTTTGCCAAAGGAAGTAGCTCCAACTCCAATCTAATCTCTACCGAAGACCTCTCCAATCAAAGAAACAGATCCGGAGCCCTCTATGTCATCGGACAAAACACATGACTCTCCCATTACCAAGTAGAACAAGGATGACTGGAGAGCAGCTAAAATGGTTGAATACATCTGTCAAACTCAGGAATTTGATATTAGAACGGACAAAACATTATTTCATTATTGGGTGAATCCTACATGAAGACTTCTTGATTCAGACTACGTCCCTCATATGACGTATGCTAAGCCTCCCACCAATGGTTTTTGGGATGTTCCTTTGCCCCCAAACACAAAGTACCTTCCAGTCTTTGAATCGTTTGATCCTCGCATCCCTGATGAACGCAGACTTCCCATGGAGTTTGAGAGACTAAGTGCTTTTCATCACGAGCATGGAAATAAAATCAAAGAAATATGCTCAAATGATGCTCCCGAAACAGTCAAAATGTTCAAGTCTCGATCATTCAAAAACACAACCTTCTATGAGTACACTCTCTCTCGCTTTAGGAATGAATACCACCGCACTGAAGCAGATTTCGTCTTCATAAACTTTGAAGAATCTTCACAATTGCAAGGGTATTCAAGAACAAGATTGAAAAGCATCACAACATGAAACCACGATATGCTAGAGCCTATGATTTTCTCAAAGCCCTAGTATGTAGACTGAGAAAACGTGTCATGTCGTGGCAGGTTCGTGTCGTATCAAAATATTAAACGGTCTGAGAGGGATCGGCCCTAACCCAACCCATTTAATTATCATGTCGTGTCATGTCAACATGTTTATTTTTGTGTCGTGTTTAGGGTTATGATTTAGACCTTATAAATATGTTGTGTCATATCAAATTGAAAGAATTAAAGGTTGGAAAGTAGGAGATGGGGAGGTGATAAAGAAAAAGTGAAACATTAGAGTTAGGAGGTGGAATGACAAAATCATAGTAAGTTTAGAAAGCAAAATGGAAATAGTTAGAGTTGGGAGCAAAGAGGATAAGTGGTGAGGAAGAGTAAAATTAAATTACTTTGAAAGTTTGAATTTTTATTTTAGTTCTTGAGTTTGGCGTACTACAAGTCTATACTATATAATATATTTATAAAAATATGAAATTTATATATATATATATATATATATATATATATATATATAATTAAACGGGTCATATTCGATTCATCTTCGAGTTGAAAGTCTTGACCCTTGCCTTACCCGTTTAATTATCATGACGTGTCGTGTCAACCCTTTACTTAAAAGTGTCAAAATCTCTTACCCAAACCCGCTAATTTCGTGTCGGGTTGTCATGTCATTTCATGTTTTGCCAGCTCTACTAGTATGTGACTTCGCGAAGATTGATGCAGAAATTTACCCTATCCTTGCAGAGAAGATGAATTTTTCTCCAATTGAACATGCCCCATTCATTACTGAAGGAATTTAGGATCTCAGCATCGGTGTCACAAGCTTTCCTAACCTTGGCATCATCTTCAACCTCTCCAAAAACAGCAAAAAAAACACTTCCTTCCAGCCACTACGTTTCATAGATGCTCAAAGAATCAACTAGAAGACACCATCACGTATATTGAAAAATCCAAGTTCACCACTAACAAAGTAAAATTTGAAATAATCAGAAGAATCAAATGGATTTTTGAATTCAGAAGGTTTTGGTGGCTACTAATTAAGTTTCTCAAACTTAATCAATGAAAAGGATAATTGTGAAGAGGATAATTCTGAGGTCACTTAATGTAACACCCAGAATCAGAAAGACCAAGAAAGGAAAGAAAAGCCCTAAGTCGAAAGAGTCAACTCGTCGAGCCCAAGGAAGAACTCGACGAGTCGGAGCGGGCTCTGTGTGGAAGATTAAGTGACCGACTCGACGAGTCGGCTAGTGGACTCGGCGAGTCTGGTCTGGGTCGGGAAACCCTAATTCCGGGACTTGGTACCCTATTTAAGCATCTCATTCTCTTCCCTAGGGTTCATTTGCGGCCCCTATAGTCCAGAACTCAAAACCCTAGCCCTCCATTGGTGAGCTTGAGTGATTCCTTCTTGATTTTGAGTGTTTTGGTGTAGTCTTGGAAGTGTAGAAGAGAAGGAAAGAGAGAAGGTGCAAAGGAGAAGAAGGAGATCCAGAAGCTAGCTTCCATTTGCTACTTCATTTGGTAATAAAGCCTCTACCTTGTTCATTTTCCTAGTAGATCTTCATATAAGCTTGTTTTGCCAATGTTGGGACATTTCAAGGTCCAAACTCAAGATTGGAGCTCCCTTAGGGTAGTGAGCTATAGATCTGGACATCATTGAGCCCCAGGAGCTCAAAGTAGCTACCTTTATGCAAAGCAAGGCCTTGTTCCAAACCCTAGGTTCCCATTTCTAGCTTATTTTTGTGTTTTAGCTTCATACCTCTATACATGTACGTAAAGTTGGCAACTTTACGTGTTATATCGGCCCTAGAAGCTCAGATCTTTGATTTGGATGCACTGGAATCGATTAGAATTAACTGTTTAGTGAGGACATGCATAGGACTCGACGAGTTGTTCTTGGACTCGGCGAGTCGGAGCGCAAACCCTCCTGATTTCTCCGATTTTAGAGTTGTGAGTTGAATCAGCGAGTGGAAGAGGACTCAGTGAGTTAGAACAAGGATCTGGAAGTAGAGGGACTCGGCGAGTCTACGTCCCGACTCGGCGAGTCGAGTCGCGAGTTAGAGAAGTGTGAGTCCGGGAACTCGGCGAGTTCATAGTAGGACTCGGCGAGTAGAGTCAACCAGGAAGTTGACTTTGACCAGGAAGTTGACTTTGACTAGGGGTAAAATAGTCATTTTACCCTGAGATTAGTTATCAGTATTTGATTTAGTGTTTATGGGATTTGTAGCCGGGGAGTTCCGGAGCAGTAGTCAGACAGTCTCAGATTTAGCACCTCAGCAGCCAGCGTTACGAGGTGAGTTTCCTTCCAGTAGGAACGGGTCTACGGCCACAATGCTGGCCCGTTTAAGTTAGCAGTAGTTCCGGACTTCGGTCCGATGCAGTAGTTCAGTGTGCTTGATGTCTTTGTGATTCAAGCATGTCTTCGTGTTATGTGTTCCGGACTTCGGTCTGATGCAGTATGCAGTATATGTGTTTATGCTAGTAGTTATGATTATGCTATGATATGTTCAGTCAGTTCCGGACTTCGGTCCGATGCAGAGGGCAAGGCCCTGGTTAGTTCCGGACTACGGTCTGATGCAGAGGGCAAGGCCCTGTTTAGTTCCAGACTTCGGTCCGTTGCAGTTTCCGGACTTCGGTCTGATGCAGAGGGCAAGGCCCTGGTTAGTTCCGGACTTCGGTCCGATGCAGTTCCGGACTTCGGTCCGATGCAGTGGGCAAGGCCCAGTAGTTGCTTTATATGTTATTGTATGGTATGTGGTAGTTTGGGGGAGCTCACTAAGCTTTGTGCTTACAGTTTCAGTTTTTGGTTTCAGGTACTTCCGCTAGTAAGGGGAAGAGCTCGGGATGATGGCATGGCACACACCACAGCTTCAGTTTATCCTGGGAATTTTATTCGGATATTTTGATATGTTTTGACATCAGTTGATTTGATAAATTTATTATGACATTTTGAGACGCATGATCCATGGATTTATCTTTTAATATTTTATATTATGGTTTAGCAAAGTTTTCAAACGAAAATTTTTGGGTTGTATTTTTGGGATGTTACAAGTTGGTATCAGAGCCTTGGTTTGAGGGATTGAGGCACACTCTCGGGTGTGATTGGACTCAAACTAAGGAAATGGTAAAAAGATTTTCAAAAGAAAATGTTTTCAAAGGAATTTTTGAAAAAGAAAACTTAAAAAGAAAAGAGTTTTTGAAAAAGAGAAAAAGGGTGTGGTGCATGCGATCAGCCGAGCTCAAGTAAGTACTCCCGAATTACCCATACAAGTTTATATTATGATTATCAGTTTCAGTAGAACAGCATGCTAGAATAGGACTAAGGATCTAGGAGGATGCCTTATGTGCCTGCTATATGTGTTTCAGCTTTATTAGAATTACCTGCTAGTATTGAGTAGACAGTAGTAGGATAGCCTGTTTAGGTTATGCCTGATAGTATGAGCTTAACCTTGTATGCTATTACAGTTTCTTGTTATGAGGATAGAATTGCTTGAGTAGTTTCCTGTGTCTGAATGCTGGTTGCTTTGTGCTTTGTGGGACTCTAAGTGATGGGAGTTAGCCATTAGGTGAATACGTCACGTCACATGTGATCAGGATTGAATAATCTCAGAGTACTGGATTTGGCCCTATTGCGCAGCTCTCGTTTGAGTCTAACCGTTGTAGGGATGAGTCTTTCACTCGAAGGATTATCTGAGCCTCGTCACATGTGATGGTATTCAGGTGATGACTAACTGGCATTACAAGGAGGCCTTCAGCAGTTGAGGACTGGTTTGGGTAGAGTCAGAGATTTCCCTAGGGAAAGCCTAGGATGAGAGTAGCAGAGATCAGCAGCAGTAGAAGGGACTTGGTTGAGTTAAGGTAACTCTTGAGGAAAGTACGGATAGATGTGGAAGGTAGTATGGGCCCGTACTACTGAAAGCAGAGGATCCGTACTCGATTCAAGAGGGGACAAGACGAAACCAGGGAAATTGTAGAGTATGTGTGAGATCCCTCAGCAGCGATGAGTATTCTGACAGTTATTGTGATATGTTTTCAGCATGGTGACGTTGTGCGAGATACCAGTTGGCAGTTCAGGTGCCGGGGAGGGATCTGGCTCTGGCTCTGGGGTCGGGCAGCTTGATGGTCGGATGAGAGAGTTTATTTCAGCAGAAATTATGCGCAACATCATTGATCAGACTCCTGTGATCTTCGGTTCGGTCAAGGAGGCCGTTGTGGAGCTTTTGGATAGCCGCCTCGGGGCCTTTCAGGCCGATATTATAGCAGAGCAGGTGGGGACTCATCTGGAGCCCGAAGCTTGTGGACCTCTGGGATCCTTCTGGAAGGAGGATCCTACCCCTAGCTTTTGTAGCTTGGGGTCAAAAGTGAATGGTACACCATGTTTTCAGGGAAGTCAATTACAGGATTGGATTGCTGTAGAGGTTTCGCGGGCCCTCCGCGAAGAGTTACCAGACACCATTGGGCGAGTCACCGATAGAGTGGTCGCCGGGATTGAAAGGCGGACCTCAGCTATCCAGGCGATGGGTGAAATGGTCACTGTGACCCGGGAACGGGAGATTGGTTCAGATAGTCAGCTAAGGAAGAGGAAGCGGTCTTCCGGTCTAGTTCGGCAAGATGGGCAGGTGGACACTGTCGTAGTTTGTGTCAGGGACCCGCAGGGTCGAGATGGTTGAACGAGGAAGGAGGGAGCATGGGATGACGTGCGTAGCAAGTCTAAGTGAAGCAGATGCGGATGGAAGGGTCATAGACGCCAAGAATGCACAATAGAAGTAGAGTTATGCCATCGTTGCCATCAGCCTGGTCATGTCAGGGCAAATTTCCCCGCTCAGCGGATGTGGCAGCCTCCGTATCATCGCAGGCCTCGGAAGGAAGGAGGATTCGGGGGTTCTTTAGAGCAGGTTGCGGGTATGAATCTTCCTCTCTCTATCAGCTTATGTTATGATTTTATTGTTATGGTTCTGCATCAGTAAGGATAATGATATTTCGGAATTTTGTGGCCTACTTGTGATGGAGTTATATGCCAATTGCATACCGAGAATTATTAGCGGATAGCGAAAGATCATATCCCAAATCGCGGGATTGGGAGAGTACAGCGTCATCTTGGTTTATTCCAAGACTGAGGAGCAGCACGAGAAGCACCTGAGGGAGGTGCTAGAGACTTTAAGGAAGGAGAGACTTTTTGCAGGGTACTCCAAATGTGAGTTCTGGTTGCGCGAGGTGCAATTTCTTGGGCACCTTGTCAATCAGAAGGGTATTCTAGTCGTTCCGGCCAAGATGGAGGTCGTGATGCGGTGGGAGATTCTGAGGTCTTCAATTGAGATTCGGAGTTTCCTGGGTCTAGCGGGTTATTACTGTAGATTTATTCGGGTTCGTGAAAGTGGTGTGATCTTTTGGACTGACGAGTATTGAAACACTAGCAATGGTAAACGTGGTTTTCAGCAGATTGGGCATAGAATGGTAAGAAGGATCGAGAATCCTTCCAGTATTGTGTGTCGTAAGGCGTTAGTTAAATCAAAGTGGGGGAGAATCATCCAAGGATTCAGAAGTAGGAGCAGTTTTGAGACTAGGATAAGTTTTGCATCCTTGTCTGAAAGGAAGATAGTCTATGTGGTTGTATGGTTCGAGGAGAATGGGAGATGGAAGTTCGGAAAAACTTGCCAAGGATGAGATCGAGTTCTTGGAATGTTTGCTAGCAAGCCTTAGGGAATCAAGTTGGGGATTCCAGACAGGACATGAGTTTATTTGAGTGCGGGTCAAGGGCGTGTCGATCCAGTATTAGAGTGTTGTAAGTCTGCGGGTGTAGCCGTAGCATTCACTAGCAGCCAGACAGTATTAGAGTGTTGTAAGTCTGCGGGTGTAGCCGTAGCATTCACTAGCAGCCAGACAGTATTAGAGTGTTGTAAGTTTGCGGGTGTAGCCGTAGCATTCACTAGCAGCCAGATAGTGTTAGAGTTCTGTAAGTCTGCGGGTGTATCCGTAGCAATCACTAGGTTGGTAGATATCGTGAGTGCGTTGTTAAGACGCAGAAGGAACAGTAGTACCCACCAGTTCGGGTGTAGCAGTGAGGAAATGGAAATCCACGGATTGGATTTCGGAATTACCTAGACGGATTAGACCTGGTTAAGCCAGTGATAAGACTATAGAAGCGCCATTATAGTTATGAGAGCAAGGAAGCAGGGGTCTGCTTAAGGTCATTCATGACATGAGGCTACCAATGGCCATGTAGCAATCACTTTTAGCCTTGGGTTTGGTGACGTCAGGATTCAACGTATGGACTCGATCAGTTGGATCATAAAGTTATTAGAGCCTCAGGGACATGGTAACTAGTAGTAACTAGTTCTAGAGAAGGAATTCGTTCAGAAGACGTGTGAGGCGACTAAGTGGGAGTCCTTTGGCTCCGCAGCCGGGTCGGAACCCGGTATTTCGGATGACTGACGAATGAATTGAGACCAGGAGGGTCTCGGTATATTTTGGAAAGCAGCCATGTAACAGCATGCGGTATCAGGCAGTTCAGTGTTTCAGGCAGTTCAGTGTTTCAGGCAGTTTTGGGTCTCCAGCAGTAATGGTATTTTGGGATTTTATGTGCAGTTAGAGTCACAGATAGTTTGGGTTATGGTAAGTCACTTACAACACGATTATCTGAGTTATGGTCAAGTATAAGTGAATCGCAGGGATAAGTGAATCTGTGAATTTTGTTGCTCTAGTGGGAACTTGGAGTAGTTAGCATGTAAGGAATGGTAAGGAATGAACTCGAGGATGAAATCTAACTTAAATGGCTAGAGTAATGGATAGCGTGAAAGGTATGTCCTTCGCAGTGGCAGGGGAGGTGGTTAGTTATGGGGAGTTGCCTTGGGAAAGCCAGAAAACGCGCAAGGAAAAGGGGGTGAGCCCCTAGGATGTTCAGCATAAGTACTCGGGAAGTACCAGATAGATGGTCAGTTGGGTAAGATGTGTTCTCAGGATTGTTGGAGATTAGAGTGCACTCAAGGTGATAAGCTACAAGAACTAGTTTTAGCTGGAATGACCGGGCAGAAGGCCATTGAAGGCGGTTCCCTGAGGGTTGGACTGAGCAGATAAAGTGTGCATCGTACAGGAAGGTTTTGACCAGATTGGAGGACGGTTGGCCGTGGTGGACTTCGAGGACGAAGTCTAGTTTAAGTGGGGGAGAGTTGTAACACCCAGAATCAGAAAGACCAAGAAAGGAAAGAAAAGCCCTAAGTCGAAAGAGTCAACTCGTGGAGCCCAAGGAAGAACTCAACGAGTCGGAGCGGGCTCCGTGTGGAAGATTAAGTGACCGACTCGACGATTCGGCTAGTGGACTCGGTGAGTCTGGTCGGGGTCGGGAAACCCTAATTCCGGGACTTGGTACCTTATTTAAACATCTCATTCTCTTCCCTAGGGTTCATTTGCGGCCCCTATAGTCCAGAACTCAAAACCCTAGCCCTCCATTTGTGAGCTTGAGTGATTCCTTCTTGATTTTGAGTGTTTTGGTGTATTCTTGAAGTGTAGAAGAGAAGGAAAGAGAGAAGGTGCAAAGGAGAAGAAGGAGATCCAGAAGCTAGCTTCCATTTGCTACTTCATCTGGTAATAAAGCCTCTACCTTGTTCATTTTCCTAGTAGATCTTCATATAAGCTTGTTTTGCCACTTTTGGGACATTTCAAGGTCCAAACTCGAGATTGGAGCTCCCTTAGGGTAGTGAGCTATAGATCTGGACATCATTGAGCCCCAGGAGCTCAAAGTAGCTACCTTTATGCAAAGCAAGGCCTTGTTCCAAACCCTAGGTTCCCATTTCTAGCTTATTTTGGTGTTTTAGCTTCATACCTCTATGCATGTACGTAAAGTTGGCAACTTTACGTGTTATATCGGCCCTAGAAGCTCAGATCTATGATTTGGATGCACTGGAATCGATTAGAATCAACTGTTTAGTGAGGACATGCATAGGACTCGACGAGTTGTTCTTAGACTCGGCGAGTCGGAGCGCAAACCCTCCTGATTTCTCCGATTTTAGAGTTGTGAGTTGAATCAGCGAGTGGAAGAGGACTCAGTGAGTTAGAATAAGGATCTGGAAGTAGAGGGACTCGGCGAGTCAAGTCGTGAGTTAGAGAAGTGTGAGTCCAGGAACTCGGCGAGTTCATAGTAGGACTCGGCGAGTAGAATCAACCAGGAAGTTGACTTTGACCAGGGGTAAAATAGTCATTTTACTGTGAGATTAGTTATCAGTATTTGATTTAGTGTTTATAGGATTTGTAGCCGGGGAGTTCCGGAGCAGTAGTCAGACAGTCTCAGATTTAGCACCTCAGCAGCCAGCGTTACGAGGTGAGTTTCCTTCCAGTAGGAACGGGTCTACGGCCACAATGCCGGCCCGTTTAAGTTAGCAGTAGTTCCGGACTTCGGTCCGATGCAGTAGTTCAGTGTGCTTGATGTCTTTGTGATTCAAGCATGTCTTCGTGTTATGTGTTCCGGACTTCGGTCTGATGTAGTATGCAGTATATGTGTTTATGCTACTAGTTATGATTATGCTATGATATGTTCAGTCAGTTCCGGACTTCGGTCCGATGCAGAGGGTAAGGCCCTGGTTAGTTCCGGACTACGGTCCGATGCAGTTTCCGGACTACGGTCTGATGCAGAGGGCAAGGCCCTGGTTAGTTCCGGACTTCGGTCTGTTGCAGTTTCCGTACTTCGGTCTGATGCAGAGGGCAAGGCCCTGGTTAGTTCCGGACTTCGGTGCGATGCAGTGGGCAAGGCCCAGTAGTTGCTTTATATGTTATTGTATGGTATGTGGTAGTTTGGGGGAGCTCACTAAGCTTTGTGCTTACAGTTTCAGTTTTTGGTTTCAGGTACTTCCGCTAGTAAGGGGAAGAGCTCGGGATGATGGCATGGCACACACCACAGCTTTAGTTTATCTTAGGAATTTTATTCGGATATTTTGATATGTTTTGACATCAGTTGATTTGATAAATTTATTATGACATTTTGAGACGCATGATCCATGGATTTATCTTTTAATATTTGATATTATGGTTTAGTAAAGTTTTCAAACGAAAATTTTTGGGTTGTATTTTTGGGATGTTACACTTAAAGGGAAATTGTTGTTGCATTAAAGTGACCCTCAGCATATATGAAGATTATTGGAAACGAAGACCTAATTGTGGAGTTGCGAAGAGTTCAAAGAGAGAAGTGGTATCGAAGAGGTGCTAATCTAAAAGACTTGACTGCAAACCTGAATACCGAAGATAAGGAGATGCGATGAGTTTACGCCTTTTCTCTTTTGTGGATACCGCAATGTCAGTAAAGTAATGATCACCTTTCTGATGATTGTGTGATGAGTTGGTATTTCCAGTCCAAGCATGGGAGCATGGACGTCTTAGTCAAGATTACTTTAAATTATCTTATTTAGGGACTTATACTATTACATCATATAAATAGACAGTCTTGTAAAACTTAGAAAGTGTGTCTGATCTTCATTTTCCTTGTAATCTATTCAAGTGAAATATAAATCTCCTTATATTTTATATCTTTATGTTCTTCATTTTTCATACTTTGTTGTTTGCCATATAATATCTGGTGTTTGAATGTAAACCAAGTTATGATTCAACAAGTATCGTTCTTACTTGCTTATATTTAGTGAAGTATATTGTGACTATGTTTCCTTTTTAATTTCCGCTACTTATTATTGTTGAGTTTCACAAGATCCTCGATATTAACTTACATTCCGCACTATAATCTCATTTTCATTTTAAGTTCTTCTCTCAACAAACATGCTACTAATAAGAAAACGAAAAGTACAATGTTATAAATGGAAGAGTTTCAAAGAAAAATGTTTTGTTAAGAATATAAATTCTGATGCTTCAATGATGTGAAAAAAAAATGAAAGTAAAATGCTAAAAATGGGTTGATTTTCAAAATGAAATATGCTAATAATAAATATATTTAAAAAAACAACGCTATAACTAGTAGATTTTCAAAGAAAATTGATTTGATATGGAAAAAAAATTTGGACATTTCTAAGATAAAGATGTGACAGAAAGAAAACTAAAAGTATAAGGCTTAAAATGGGTTGATTTTTGAAAATTCAAAGTGCTAATAATAAGAAATTTTGAAAGTAGAAAACTAAAAATGGGTTGATTTTTTAAAATATAGTGTGCAAATAATAAGGTAACTCAAAGTAGAAAGCTAAAAATGGGTTGATAGTTTAAAATTCAATATACTAGTATTAAGAAAATTGTAAGTACAATGCTATATTTGGTATATTTTCAAAGAAAAAAATTTTGTTAAGGAAAAAAGAAGTTGGATGTTTCAATGAGCTGAAAGAAAGAAAACTTAAAGTAGAACACTAAAAATGAGTTAATTTTTGAAAATTCAAAGTGCTAATAATAAGAAAACGGAAGCTAATATGTTAAAAATGGGTTGATTTTGAAAATGCAATGTGCTAGTAATAAGGAAATTGTAAAAAGACAATGCTATAATTGGTATATTTTCAAAAGACAATGCTTTGATATGAAAAAAAGTTAGATGTTTCAATGATGTGACATAGAAACTAAAAGTAGAATGGTAAAAATGGGTTGGATTTTTGAAATCAATGTGCAAATAATAGAAAGACTCGTAGAAGAATGATAAAAATGGGTTGATTTATTAAAATGAAATATACTAATATCAAGAAAACTGAAAGTACAACGTTATAATTGGTAGATTTTCAAAGAAAAATGTTTTTTAAGAAAAAAAGTCATGTGTTTCAATTATGTAACCGAAAGAAAACTAAAAGTAAAATGCTAAAAAAATATTAATATTTTAAAATGCATGCAATGTGCTGATTATAAGAAACCTCAGAGAAGAATGCTAAATTTGTGTTGATTTTTGAAAGGCAATATGCTAGTAATAAGAAAACTTTATGTACAATTCTTAATTCATAGATTTTCATAGAAAATTCATTTTAAGAGAGAAAAAATACGATGTTTCAACGATGAGATAGAAAGAAAAAATACGATGTTTCAACGATGAGATAGAAAGAAAATTGAATGTAGAATGCTAATAATGGATCAATTTTTTAAAATACAATATGCTAGTAATATGAAAACTCAAAGTAAAATCCGCAAAATGGGTTGAGTTTTGAAAATGAAATGTGCAAACTCAAAGTAGAATGCTAAAAATTGGTTATTTTTTTAAAATGCAATGAGATAATAATACAAAAAAAAAAAAAAAAAAAAAAAAAAAAAAAAAAAAAAAACTCAAAGGAGAATGCTAAAAATTGGTTATATTTGAAAATGCAATGTGGTAATAATAAGAAAATTAAAGTAGAATGGTAAAAATTGGTTGATTTTTGAAAACTCAAAGTGCTAAAAATAAGAAAACCGAAAATATAATTATAAATATGCGTTGATTTTTTAAAATGCAATGTGCTAATTAATAATAAGAAACTCAAAGTAAAATGCTAAAAATAGGTTGATTTTTAATATAAAATATGCTAGTAATAAGAAAACTCTAAGTACAATGCTATAAATTATAGACTTTCAAAGAAAAATGAATTGTTAAGAAAAAAAGGTTGTTTCAATGTTTTCATTTTGGTCAAAAATTAATTAAATAACTTTGCAATCAGATTAGTAAGTCTGATGTCATGTATAATTCGAAAACTTTAAGGAAGAAAATTGTAAATTACTTAAGAACTTAAAATATGTTGAAGATCTTAAAATATGTTTAAGATCGTGAATGTGGTCAAGATTTGAAAAATAAAACAGTAATTTTGATATTTGTTGTATAGAATACGAATAAAAAAATGATTAAAATATTAATTTAATTGACGATATAAATATGTATATGTCCAAAAATTGGGACAAAAATAGTGTTAAAATTGTCAAACAATAAAGAATGTTAAAAAAAGGTTTTAAGATGTTCAAAAAGGTCAAGATATTAAAGAGTATCTTAAGGTTGTTAATAAGCAATCAAGGTATATGCAACTAAGTAAATGTTCAGGAAAACGTGTATATGTATTAAAATAAATCAAAGAAATAAAAATGATCGCAAGGACACGAAGATATACGAGGAAAGCCTTTAATCCATTAGGATCTTCGGCATAAAACCTCGGGAGGTAACAATGTTACACTGCCTTAGAATTTTTATTACTGAAAAATAAAATTACAAGTGCAAGCTGATCAGGAATAAGTTGATTCGTTGTTTTTCAGCTTGTCTTTATATACAAAGATAAGATAACATACTATGTTAAAAATATGGGATCTTCCCCAAATTTTCCTTGATCGGGTTTTTCGGGAAGACTAAACGTCTTTTCTTATTGGCCTCATGCTTTGTGAGATAAGCCTTTAGTCATGTATTAAATAATACAAGAAATACAATGACGATCCCAAGATGTTGGCTTGTTCAAGATCTTGGTTCATTCAAGATATTAATGTAAGATCAATATGTTAGGCATAATAAAAGAAAGTTATAAATATCACACATACCAATCATAGCATTGTACTTACAGTTTTCATATTAATAGCATATTTCATTTTCAAAAATCAGACTACTTTTAAGCATTCTACTTTGAGTATTTTTATTTCTAGCATATTGCATTTTAAAATTTTAACCAATCGTTAGCATTCTTTCATTTTTCTTTCTGTCACATCATCGACACATCCAACTTTTTGTTTCTTAACAAAACATTTTACTTTGATAGTCTACCAATTATAACTAACATGACAATTAATGACACGAAACGACAAAAAAAAACACCACACGAAATCCGAATTTGTGTTCATGTTCAAACTTCAACACGAACTTGACACGATTTCACATTATTCTATCGTGTTTTCGTGTTTGTCGTGTTATGTATGATTAAGTATTAATTAAATAAGCTAATTGTTATTTTATGTTATCTTTGTCGTGTCGTTTCGTGATTGTCGTTTTTTAATCGGTTCGATTTTGTGTTAGTAAAAAACACAACGTGTCGTGTCGTGTTCGTGTTACATAAAACTTTTCCATGTAAGACAAAACACGAAACGGTTGTCATATTTGTCACCCCTAATTATAACAAAGTTTTCTCATTTATTAGCATTTGATATGAAATTGACACGATTTCGCATTTGTATGTCATGTTTTTCGTGTTTGTCGTGTTATTTATAATTAAGTATTGATTAAATAAACTATTTGTTATTTTATGTTATCTTGGTCGTGTCGTGTCGTGTTTGTCGTTTTTTGATTGATTTGTTCTCGCGTTAAATTAAAAAACACGACATCGTGTCGTGTTTTATGTTAACGTGTTATGTGAGACAAAAAAACGACACGATTGGCCGATTTGTCACCCCTAATTATAACAAAGTTTTCTTATTTATTAGAATTCGACACAAAATTAACATGATTTGTTTGTCGTGTTTTTTCTGTTTTCGTGTTTGTCATGTTATGTATGATTAAGTATTAATTAAATAAACTAATTATTATTTTATGTTATCTTTGTCGTGACGTGTCGTGTTTGTTGGTTTTTAATAGGTTTGTTTTCGTGTTAATTAAAAAAACACGACATCGTGTCGTGTTATGTTCGTCTTACATAAAACATTGTCATGTCATATCATGTCAGACAAAAACACGACACGGTTGCTAATTTGTCACCCTTAATTGTAACAAAGTTTTTTATTACTATATTGCATTTTAAAAAAATCAACCCATTTTTAGCATGAGTGTTCTTAATATTACTATATTTTATTTTCATAAATCAACAGATTTTAAGCATTCTAGTTACACTTTTCTTATTAATAACATATTGTATTTTCAAAATTCAACCTACTTTTAGCATTCTAATTTTAGTTTTCTTTTTGTAACATCATTTAAACATCAACGTTTTTCTTAATAAAACATTTTTCATTGAAAATCTATGGATTGCATTTTCAAAAGTCAATTTTTTTATTACTAGTAGATTGCATTTTTAAAAATCAATCCATTTTTAGCATTTTACTTAGAGTTTTCTTATTATTGCATTTTCAAAAATCAACCCAATTTTAATATTTTACTTTCAGATTTTTTCTGACAAATCATTGAAACATCCAACTTTTTTCATATCAAAGCATTTTTCTTAAAAAATCTACCAACTATAGATAGAGTTGTAAAACTCGGACAACTCAGTGGCGGGTTATTGAGACTCGACCCTATATCGAATCAAGTTCAACCGGTTCAACCTACTTGGCAAAAAACATCGGAAAATTCTTAAACTCATTAAAACTCTGTCAAACTCAGTCCAAATAGGTCAAAATCAGACTAACTCGGAACAGGTTAACCATAAAAACCGAGCAACTCAATGAAACCAGACAGTTTAAAGAATCCAGACGGTTCAATGTAACATGTCAACTCAATGGAAAATCATGCATGTATTGCCTTTCCAACCGATGAACCACCACCTCAAGCCCTGTTTGGACACAACTTCTCTGATCAACGCCATAGGCCGGGAATCTCATTCACTTGTCTACTTTGTTGCCCACAAACCACTAATGGTTCAGTAGGATTACTAAACTGGAGCTTCCATGAACTCATTAGAAGTGGAGAAATCTATAAAACTAATACACGATAACAAAGTAATCGAGTATTAGGTTTAATTTTATTGGTATTTCACGAAATGGTAAGTTTTTTATCTAACTAACGAAAAATGGATGAAACTTCCCATAATGGGCGCCAACTATCGCTTCCAGTTTTACGATAAGGAATCCATAGATGTCGGCACCCAACTACTACTTCTTGGCAGAGATGTAACGGGCCATGCGACTTATATACATTAACAAATTCATGGTCGTTAGGTCGGAAAATGAACGAACCCAGATGTTTTATTCAGGTCTACAAGTCTCGGCCAGACAACAATCTTTGAAGGTGTTAATCAAACAGGAGAGATTATGGATGTGGTGGAGCTTTACGACAGCAATTCGGGGAATTAGGAGATGCTTCGGAACATGATTAGACCAAGAAAAACGCATTCTGGGGTGGGGTTTATATGGATGAAAAGTTTTATTTAAATGGAAGGGCAAGGAATGGAAGGAAGTTATTGACATGTGGTGAAAGAGTATGATTTGGATGCGAAAAGTGGACGGAAATACACAACATGTCTCCGGTGGATGCTAATGTTGGTTGTAGTGCACCACCGTTGGTGGCGATGGTAGGTAATGAGTTATATGTTTCTCATTGGGATGAAATGGAATTGAAAAGGTATGATAAACAGAGGAAGAAATGAGAGGTTATAGGGCGGTTGTCGGAAAGGACATAGTCGTTAATGGGTGGGGGTGGCATTTACAGGATGTAGGAATCGTATTAATTTTATTGGTGGACCTCAGAAAAATGATAATAGTGTTTGTGGAAATATATTCTAAGACTCTGAGTAAAGGGATTCCGTTTACTCGAAATCTAGTACTATTACACTATTATCATTTCTTCAAGTCCACCAATAAAAATAATACGATTCCTACATCCTGTAAATGCCACCCCCGCCCATTAACGACTATGTCCTTTCCGACAACCGCCGTATAACCTCTCATTTATTCCTCTTTTTATCATACCTTTTCAATTCCATTTCATCCCAATGAGAAACATATAACTCATTACCTACCACCGCCACCAACGGTGGTGCACTACAACCAACATTAGCATCCACCGGAGACATGCATGTTGGGTATTTCCGTCCACTTTTTCGCATCCAAATCATACTCTTTCACCACATGTCAAAGACTTCCTTCCATTCCCTGCCCTTCTATTTAAATAAAACTTTTCATCCATATAAACCCCACCCCAAAATGTGTTTTTCTTGATTTAATCATGCTCGGAAGCATCTCTCAATTCCCCAAGCTACTATCGTAAAGCTCCATCGTATTCACGATCTCTCCTGTTTGATTAACGTTGCCTACAAAGATTGTTGTATGGCAGAGACTTGTAGACCCGAATAAACATCTGGTTTCGTTCATTTTTTGACCTAACAACCATGAATTTTTTAATGTATATATAAGTCGCATGGGCCGTTACATATCTGCCAAGAAGTAGTAGTTGGGTGTCGACAGCCATGGATTCCTTATCGTAAAACTGGAAGCGATAGTCGGCGTCGATTATGGGTAGTTCCATCCATTTTTTGTTAGTTGGCCCAAAAGCTTCCCATATTCGCAAAATACCAATAAAAGTAAACCTAATACTCAATTACTTTATAATCGTGTATTAGTTTATAGATTTCTCCACTTCTTATGAGTTCATGGAAGCTCCAGTTTTGTGATACTATGTAACCATATGTGGTTTGTGGGCAATGGAGTAGACAGATGATTGAGATTCCCTGCTTATGGCGGTGATCCGAGAAGTTGTGTCCAGGGCTCAAGGTGGTGGTTAACCGGTTGGAAAGGCAAAAGATACGCGGTTTTGTACAGAGTTGACAAGTTCCATTGAGCCTACTAGTTTCATTAAACCGCCTGGTTTTATTGAGTCGCTCGGTTTTTGTGGTTAACCCACTCCGAGTTGGTCCGATTTTGACCCATTTGGACTGAGTTTGACTAATTTTTAATGATTTTAAACATTTTCTGATTTTTTTTACCAATTAGGCTGAACTGGTAGAGGGCCGAGTCTAAGTAACCCATAGTCGAGTACTCGGCCGACTTTTCCATATAGCTGGTAGATTTTCAAATAAAAATGCTTTTATATGAAAAAAAAAGTTGGATGTTTTAATGATTTGACAAAAAGAAAAAGGCTAAATGTAGAATGTTAAAATTGGGTTTATTTTTAAATGCAATTTGTTAATAATAAGAAAATTTTAAGTAAAATGCTAAAAATTTGTTAATTTTTGAAAATGCGATATAATAGTAATAAAAAATTGTAACTACAATGTTATAATCCATAGATTTTCAATGAAAATTGTTTTATTAAGAAAAGAAGTTGATGTTTCATGATGTGACAGAAAGAAAATTGAAAGTAGAATAAATTTGAATTTTGAAAATGAAATATGTTATTAATAAGAAAACTCAAAGTAGAATGCTTAAAATGAGTTGATTTTTGAAAATGAAATGTGCTAATATGAAGAAAACTTATGCTAAAAATGAGTTGATTTTTTAAAATGCAATACGCTTTTATTAAGAAAACTAGAAATACAATGTTATAATTGGTAGACTTTCAAGTAAAATGTGTTGTTAAGAAAAAAAAAAGTTGGATGTTTCAGTGATGTGACAGAAAAATGAAAGAACGCTAAAAATTGGTTGGTTCTTGAAAGTGCAATATGCTAGTAATAAAAATACTTGAAGTATAATGCTTAAAAAGTAGTCGATTTTTGAAAATAAAATGTGTTGTTAATAAGAAAACTGTAAGTACAATGCTGTAATTGGTAGTTTTAAAAAAATGATGTGTTAAGAAAAAAGAAATTTGTTAATAAAAAGAAAAATCAAAATAGAATGCTAAAATATGGTTAACTTTTTAAAACTCATTGTGTTAATAATAACAAAACTAAAGTAGAATGTTAAAAATGGTTGATTTTTGAAAATTTAAATTGCTAAAAATAAGGAAATTGAAAGTAAAAAGCTAAAATGGGTTAATTTTTGAAAATACAATTTGCTATTAATAAGAAAACTATAATTAAAATGCTATAATTCGTAATTTTTCAAAGAAAAATGTTTTGTTAAGAAAAAAAAAAGTTGGATGTTTCAATAACGTGAAAGAAAGAAACTGAAAGTGGAACGCTAAAAATAGGTTGAATTTTGAAAATGCAATAGCCTATTAATAAGAAAATTGTAAGCATAATGCTATAATTGGTAGATATTCAAAGAAAATTGTATTCTCATGAACAAAAAAGTTGGATATTTCAATGATTTAACAGAAAGAAAAATGAATGTATAATGCTAAACAGGGTTGATTTTTGAAAATTTTAATGTGCTAATAATAAGAAAAACTAAAGTAGAATGCTTAAAATGAGTTGTCTTTTGAAAATGAAATATGCAAATATTAGGAAAACTAAAAGTAGAACACTACAAATGGGTTGATTTTTGAAAATTCAATATGCTAGTAAAAAATAAAAGTTGGATGTTTCAATGATCTGATAGGAAAAAAATGAATGTGGAATGCTAAAAATGTGTTATTTTTTAAAATGCAATGTGCTAATAATAAGAAAACTCAAAGTAAAATTATTTTGAAAATAAAATGTGATAATAATAATTAAACTCAAAGTAGATTGTTTTTTTTTTAAAATGCAATATGCTAGTGATGATATTAAGAAAACTAGGATGAGTTTTTAAAAATGTCATGTGTTGATATTAAGAGGACACGAAGTAGAATGCTAAAAATGGGTTAATTTTTTAAAACGAAATGTGCTAATTTTAAGAAAACTCAAAGTAGCTTGCTAAATAAGTTCATTTTTGAAATAGCAATATGCTAGTAATAAAAAAAATTGTAAGTATAATGCAATAAATGGTAGATTTTCAAAGGAAAATGGGTTGTTAAGGAAAAAAAGTTGGATGGTTCGATAATGTGACAGAAAGAAAACTCAAAGTAGAATGCTAAAAATGGGTTGATTTTTGAAAATGCAATGTGATAATATGAAATTTGCAAGTATAATACTATACTTGGTAGATTTTCAAAGAAAAATAGGTTGTTACAATATGATATATGAAATTGACAATTTATAAAGTTCTTCGGTACATGGGATGTTCACGATCCATGGGAACACCATTGATTTTAAGGCATACGTACCCAAAGTTGATTATATTACCATTGACAATCTCCTTTACATAGAGGTTTGTAAAATTTGACTATATGATAACTGTATATAGTGTTAATGGTAATCATGTTATAATTATTGTCATTTTGTATAAGCCTCTAAAGCAACTTATCTTTGGACATTCATTATGTGAAACAAAAAAAAACTACTTAAATTGATTGAAAAAGGAAATATTTTGAGTAAATTACACAAATGGTCCCTTTGGTTTAGGGTAATTTGCGCTTTTAGCTCCTAACTTATTTTTGAACTCGAAAGGTCCCTACTGTTTGCTTTTGTTACACGATTGGTCCATGTCTTCCCTAAAAAGACTATTTTGCCCTTGATTTTTTAATTTATTTAAATAAACACACCCCCAACCCCACCCCCCTCACATTACCTTACCTACTCCACAATTTTTTCCTATTTAAATAATAGTCTTTTTAGGTAAGACAGGACCAAGCGCGTAACAAAAACAAACAATAAGGACTTTCCGAGTTAAAAAAAAATAAGTTAGGGACCAAACGCGTAAATTACCCCAAACCATAGGAACCATTCATGTAATTTACTCTATAAGGATATATGCGGTCTCAAGCATTCCTCTAAAAGAATAGGTAAAGGTAAAAACAAAACTAAAGGGGTGTTTGAGATTTCTTTTTAAACTAAAAAGTCCTTTTTAGAAAATGACTTTTTGATTTATGTCGTTTTCTAAAAGAAACTTTTAAAATGTGTTTATATGAACTTTTGAGGATGCAAAGAGAAAAAAGTCAAAAGTTACAAAAAATCACAAATTTGTGACTTCTTAAACACCTTTTTTTTCTTCTTTTCAAAAAGTTAATTTAAAAGAACTTTTCAAGTTACCAAACAACTTTTTAAACTTTTGGCTTTTTGAAAAAGCCAGAAGTCCAAAAAGTCATTTGAAAAGGAATCCCAAACACCCTCTAAACAGTGATTAAAAATAAATAAACAAATAAATAAACATTAAAGTTGAGACATTTAAGCTTGATGAAGGTGGAGACCATTCATTAATCCAAAGAAAATAAGGAAAACTTACAAAGCATTCGTCTCAATGAATCAGCTTGAGCCCTAGCTCACTTGATCCACGGCTTTTCAATATGATAGGTTCTCATCATTAATGACTTCCTTAAGAACAAACCTGTAAATCAAGCAACAAATCCATTATTTCCTTGTTCCTAGATTGTCGAGAGAGAGAGAGAGAGAGATGAAATCAAACTCCATGAAGAAGCTTACTATTTTTATCAAGATCATTTACATCAGCAAAATCATGAAACTGTTTTAAGAGACGTGTAACGGGGTGATATATATATATATATATATATATATATATATATATATATATATATATATATATATATATATATATATATATAGAGAGAGAGAGAGATGTGTGATTTGGGGTTTCTGACCGTTGAACGGTGGATGGTGATTACAACGTAACGGTGGTCCCGTTTTCTTCCCCCTGACGCCTCAACCCGCAGCCTTGTGTTGTCAAAGTGAGGAAGGATGAGATGTTGGTGCAACATTGATGTGTAGTTAAGTTAGAGAGAAAGAGAGACGGAATGTAGGTGGAAATGGAGGATGCCTTTTTCAACCATACGGTCAGAACTCTTTTCAATTCATACAAGCAACACTGTTTTTGAAGTGACCTTAATAGTAATACAATATTTGGTATAATAATAAATGTTGTTTTTATAATTATAACAAAAAAAAATCTTCGATAAAATATTAACATTTCGAGATAATTTACGATTTAATTTAAAATTTTATTTTTTAAAACAAAAAAATCTAGATTATCTAATTTTATACAATAATCTATCATTATATGTTGAAAAAAAATAAGGGTTAATTTGGCAAAAAAAAATAGGAATAAAACCGTAAACTGACCGAAAATATTTGGATTCTAACCGAAAATTTCTCATTATAATAATACAAAAGGACCCGGTAGGCTAAATAAAAACAAGAAATGATACATAATTTTTAATCTTTCAAAACTTATAAAATATTAAAAAAAATCATAAAATGTTTCTAGTCTCTAAAAACATCACCGATGTATTAGGAGATAGGAGATTGTTAGCAAAAAAATCTTTTCTATAAATATCATAAGATATATTTAAGTTTTCAATTAATATAAAATCAACTACCACCAAAGGAAACAAAACTGAAAAGGAAAAAACTCAAAAAAAAAATCAAAAATTACATTTTTTGGATCGTCAGACTCTCTTGTCACCTTCAACCTTTCTATGCCCCTGCCAATCGTCAGTCCCCTACTTTGACATCTGTTTCTTGCTTTGTTTGGGTGTCGGTCCTCTCCATCAATAAAGTGTGACGATTGATTCACAGTTGTACCCATCTTCTCCGCTTGCACTGTCTTTATCCAACGATTAGAAAGGGATAGAGGGACTGTCTTTATCCAACGATTAGAAAGGGATAGAGGGACTGTCTTTATCCAACGATTAGAAAGGGATAGAGGGGGCCATGGCCTCCCCTCTTTTTCAGCCTATTTATATAGTAATACCTTTTTTTGGAATAGTGTTATAAAATACGTGAAACAGTACAACACATTGCATGTGTTTTTGTATCTACGTATGTATTGCCTTTTCTATTAAACACTAGAAGCTAAAAAGTATATTAGCTTTTGATTTTTCCTAATAGATGTATGATTACTAATTGTTGGTGATTTTAGTATCACCATGTCATTTTATGTAACTGGATTAACATGTGAGCTAAGGGGCTTCATAATTTGTATTCTTATATATGTATGGGTTTGTGCGGAGTGCACGCATGTATAATATCAAATTAGAAGCCGGTTCGACGATAAGTCGGGGGTCCGGGGGCAGCACCCCAGGGTCTGGGATTTCCAAATGGGCAGCACCCCTTTGGTAGGGTCTAGGGGCAGCACCCCTAGCGGGGTCCAAGGTCCGGGGTTTCCAAAGGGGCAGCGCCCCTTAGGATGCTTGAGGGTGATTATGGTAAAACTAACGAAACTCGTTAGTTTTGGTAACCCTAAATCCTCATTAAAATCCGGATTACCCTGACTTGCTTCCAAAGCAACTCATGACGGCCCAACCCTAATGAAACCCTAATCTCGTTTATTATATAAATGGTTCTTCCTTCTTAGAAGAATGATACGGAATTTAGCTCTCGTTTTCTTCAAACTTTCACATGATCTTTCTAGCATTTTGGCTTACGATTTTTATGCCTAGTATCGTAAGTGTCCACTTGGATTATCCTAGGCTGAATTTCTTGCAACCCATGCATAGAGTAGAAATATCAGTTCGGAAAGTGTTCTCACGATCCAAGTTAGTATCCAGATCACCACCACAAACCCTAAATTTCTAATAATCGAATTTATATTTTCTGTTCCTGGAGATGGGTGACTCAATCCGTGAGATGACCACTAAGTTTGCCAAGCTGGAGAAGTTCGAAGGTGTCGACTTCAGGCGTTAGAAGAAGAAGATTCACTTCATGCTGACGACTCTGAAAGCAACATACGTGTTGACTACTCCAAGACTAGCGGAGCCTGAGGAAGGTGATGTTAAGACAACTGAAGAGAAAAGAAATAGACAGAAGTGGGACAACGATGACTACATCTGCAAAGGTCACATTCTGAACGGTATGCCTGATGCTTTATTTGATATCCATAGTGAAGCCTTGTATGCCAAGGATTTGTCGGACACCCTTGAATTGAAATATATCATCGAGGATGCTTCTAGCAAGAAGTTTCTGGTCAGTGACTTTAACAATTATAAGATGGACGATTCAAGGTCTGTTACTAAACAATACAATGAACTCCTTGGCATATACGGTTGGTTTAAACTGCACCATATGAATATGGATGAATCCATTACTGTGTCAACCATCATTGACAAACTACCTCCATCCTGGAAAGACTTCAAACACAACTTGAAACATCAAAAGGAGGAACTGTCTTTGGTTCAACTTACTAGTCACATTCGTATTGAAGAATCTCTTCGCGCGCAGGAAAGTGACAAATCTGAAAAACCCAAAGGAAAAGTTCAATTTGGATTGCCCTCGGTTCATATGGTTGAAAACAAACCAAGGAACCAGAACCACAAAGGACATGGCAAACGTAAGCAGAAACCTTTTCCAAGCAACTCCAACAAAAAGAGAAAGGATCTGGTTTATTGGAGGTGAAATCAAGTTGGGCATTGCAAGTGTGATTGTCATGTGAATTTAGGCAACAATGGTACCGGAAACAGTGGAGCCAATGGGAAAGTGAACGGGTGTAAGTCCCAAATTCGCTTTGATGTATCAATCAGATTCACTTGATGGTGCGGAATCCCAATCAATTGAATGATGCAAGATAGAATATAGAAGAAGAAGATCAAGATGAATCTTCAATGCACACAATAATATTCAATAATAATCCAGTACACAAGATTCACACATACACACGTTCTCTCTTCTTTTTCTCTCTAAAACACGTTCCTTGTATGTGGCAGCCCCCCCCCCCCCTTGAACGTTCCCTCCTCTCTACTCACTTATGGCACGCCCTTTATGACTATATATATATATATATATATATATATATATATATATATATATATATATATATATATATATATATATATATATATATATATATATGGACCCAAAGAACAAAGCCCAAACCGAAAACCCAATAGCCTGACCGAAATCACATGTGATTTCGGTCCAAACAACAAATAAACTCATGGAGATTTCGGCCCTAGACCGAAAACCATAAAGGCCTAGAAAAGCAAAGTATAAACCATAAATTAAGACCTAAAAATCTCCCCCTTGGTTTATAGCTTTCTTTTATTATGACCTAACAAGTTCCCCATGGGTTTGTAGCTTTCTTTTCTTCTCAATCTTCGCTTTGTACTTGGCTTCAGCGTTTATCTTCGATTTCTTCACGACTTCAAGATGAGCAAATGACTTTCTGTATGAATGAATTCATCTTGAACAGTTGGACTTTTCTTCAAAAATTTGACTTTGATCGCACATTGGGTGTGGAGGCTTCTTGTAAGGATTCTTGAAAATCAGCACTTTCATCTTTAAGAATCTTCAGAGAAAATAACAGAGAGACCGATTCTTCTGTATCACTTCAGCAGGTTCATAGATAGCAGCAAATTGATTGAGGAGGCTTCAATGCAATCTGTCACATAATCTTCAAATACAGCTTCACCTTGCTTCTGGGGTTGAAAGATTTAATGTTGAAAAATAATCTTCACTTATTGTTCCTTCGAATGAGAATTCTTCAATGATCACTGTTGCGCTTTGAAAAGTAAGAAATAACTAAAAAGTCCATGTGGATCACAAAGTTATGAAAAACCCTTCTCACCACAGTTGTTCAAGGATGTAACCTTGGCGCAGAAAGTTCCGATACAGTCTCCTTGAGTCTCTTCTTCCTTTGAATTCTCCTTGAGTCTCTCCTTCTTTTGAGTTCTCGTTTTAAGACAAATGAAATTTTGAGATAAAAACAAAAATAAAATACACTCAAAAGTAAAACAAAAATATTTTTGGATTTTTGAATTTTCTTATTTTTGTTTGATTTTTAATTTTTTTTTAATTCTCCCCCTAAATTTGTGCATAGAGGAAAACTATGAACAAATTTAACAGAAACAAAATAATAACTAAATTTAAGACTTTTGGGATCAAAGTTGTCAAGAAATTCAATATCGTTTATCAGCACACACCTGCATGTTTAGATCTGGTCAATCATCGGTATTGTGATCCACTTAAACACAAAGGATATTGACAAGTTTGATAGATTGGAAATGACAAGACATTGCACCTATATTCCTAAATTGACCATTTAGCTGACGACGACCAAGGATATTGTTGTCCACTTAAATTCAGTAGTGAGATCTACAGACAACCTTTTAAGTAGTTCAATTTTAGGTGTACTAGAACTAGTTCCCCACTTCCCGACATATTCCGGCAATCAAGAACTTCCAAAGAACTCCTTACTTTAGGTGAGTATTCAATCATTAAGAGAGAAGATAGATATTGAAGTGCATATGTTGTGCCCCAGGTCGGATCTTTTCCAATCACGCAGAGGGGACAACATGTGACTAACACAGATAGAGGGATTGAGAGGTAAAATGTTGCATATGTTTTGTTCCAGGTCGGATCGTTTCCAATCGTGCAGAGGAGATAGCATATGGCTAACAGATAGAAAGAATTGCATAGATAAGGAGATACATAGAGATAGAGTTGCATATGTTGCATTCCAGGTCGGATGTGTTCCAATCGCGCAAAGGAGGCAACATATGACTGACAGATAGAAAGCAAGAAAATAATTTCCTACAGACCTACTTTATCAGAACCCCCCAGTCACCCTATCAGTACCGGAATTAAGGACATAATTACGTACATCGAGGAAATGTTGAGCCACATTTCTAGATACATATGACTTTAATGTATCTCGTAGGCTCTCTAGTTTATCTCACTGCTCAATCTACCCGAGCTTCGTATGGTCAGTCCAAATGAAACTATCTTAGTCCATACTGTCAAGTCCTTTCATTGTCAATCTATGTCTAGTCCTTTTGAATCCTTCGTGCCTACCAGCGCATTGAGCACAGAGTCTAGACAATTCAGCTTCAGTACCTTACACTTGTTTAAACTACCGTTATCACTTATTCTTGATATCACTTCCCAAAAACACTTACTGAAGAAAGACATATTTTTTAATTTTTGGTTTTTCTTAATTAATTTTTTTAATTTTTTTTTGTATTTTGATTTCTCCCCCTTAATTTGGGCATAGGAAGAAAGAAAATAAAATAAATGCGTAAATTTAAAAATTTTCGTCAAAACGAATCATTTTAAGAGAAACTCGGGAGTATCGGGAAGAAAACTCAAACCGTAATTCACCAATAGAAGTTGCATCCAGATGGTCTAAGAACAGCACGCATATGCAGCAACATGTTCAGCCTTAGCTGTGTTTCAATCTCGGAAAAGATCCAAAAATTCTTTACATCGTTAAGTACAATCCCCATTTGTGATCCTCTTCTTTTTTCCTTTCCCGCAAAGGACACATACCCTCAATTTAAGTTCTGAATGTTGTACAGTTGAGAGATGTCCCCTATCATGTGCTTGAAACAGCCACTATCAACAAACCGAAGTCTGAAGATATTTCTCCATAACTTCTCTGACACGGAATGCGGGATTAGTTGTTCTTTGGAACCCAGTCCATTTTGAAGTTGGGTTGGCCTTTATCATCTACGCAAGGTACTCTCTCCCAGGACATATTCTGCTTATCACACACAGAAAATGAAGAAATGTTAGAATCATTAGACAATTTGGGAGTGTGAACCTTTGGTACCCATCTGTATTTGGGTTTAACCCATTTCTTGTTTGATCGGATGGATGCCTTATCACTTGCTTTAGAACTTGAAACAGAACACCGAGATGACTTCGAATTAACTGATCTTTGTTTAACTGAACCATCTCTAGAATTTGGCTTCTTGTCCGACATTCCCTTCTTTTCCTTGTGAGATTGATTTTTGGCCTTTTTCGCATTCCAGTCACCATTGCGCGATTGTAACCTCGAAGGGTTTCCTTTTGAAAATCTCCCTCTTGGCACGTTCTGTAAACCTTGTGCATAGTAGGGAACATATGCACGATTTGGACAATTTCTGGCAATATGTCCAGGTGTTCCATAGTGAAAACATGTATGTTTCTTCACGTACAAGTTGTTTCTGCATGTCCCTGGTGGCGTTCCCATGCCTTGTCTCTGATTTTTCCCACAAGCACACTTATAACAAGCAGTCTGTTTCGCTTGTTTTGGTGGACTGTATTTACCAACAGCAGGTTTATTAGAAGTAACTGAATTAGAAGCACAAGATTCAGAATTCAATGAGACATTGGTTTGACAATCAACAAAATCAACAGAACTAGAATTATCTATGTTCTCCTTGTTCTCATCTCCCACTACTTTACCTGCACATGAAGTAGAATCATTAGTATCCTTCATCTCAATATTCTCAGTTGGGCCTGATTTTTCAGTCTTAACTGAAGCTGGAACAGGGGGGGGACCAAACGGAGCAGGTGTCTCTTCCTCATTGATTTCAAGGGGTGGGTTATAGTTGTCATTGAAGGGAGGTTGAACACCGTGATACCCTAGACCCTTAGTTTGATTATCTTTAAATTTTAATTGTTTTTCTATCATGGACACAACTACCTCACTTGACACGTCAAATTTCTTAAAGTTGAATTCAGCATCTTTATATTTAGCTTTCAATGAATCAAGTTCGGCAGTTAATTTGGCAATTTCCTTTTTAGCATAGTTGTAATTTTCACATTTATTATTATATTCTTCTTGAAGTTTTCTAAAGTCCTTGGTTTTGGCCTCTAGTTGTTCTTTTAAGGGTTTTTGGGCCTTCCTAAGAGTATATCCTTCATATTTAAGGTCCTCATTGTCTTTACATAATATATCAATTTGATCACGAAGAAGCTTAATTGTAGCTTCACAAGACTGAGAACATGAAGCTTCATTAACCTTAGTGATTGTAGAACTCATTATTCACCAAAAAGGATAATCTACCAAAAATAGAACTAATTGTGAAACAAGAAAAAATACCCTTTAACTTGAAACCTCGAAAGTCAACCTTAAAAGTCAAACTTTAAAAGTCAAACTTAAAGGTCAAACGTTAAAACTTGAAAGTTAAACGAGAAAGTCAAAGTTAAAAGTCAAAGATTAATCTTGAGAGTCAAAAGCCAACTTTGAAAGTCAAAGGTCAAAAATGAAAGTCAAAATTCAAACTTGGAATTCAAAAGTCGAAAGTCAAAACTTTAGGCCGAAAACGAAACTTCAAAATTCGAAAAATTGATTTTTAGGCCGAAATCGCGAGGCTTCTCATCCACACCGAGAAGTCTCGCACCGAAAACAGCTTCTGACCGAGAATGCGAGAACGAAATCGGAGGTTGAACACGTGGACCGAAAGCGAAGCCGAAAATCAGACCGAGAACCTTCGGACGCTCCACCGCAAACCCTCGCAGACGCTCCACCGAAATTGCTGCTAGCCGAAAACTCGTTGCTAGCCGAAAACGCTGCGGAAATCCTATCCGAGGCTTAAAATAGCCACCGGGGTCTCGCAAAAATCGTCCAAAAACACAAAACATTTCAATTTTTAATGCAAAACTCGATCAAAAACTCAAAATTATGAAGAACGCGAAGAAAAAACAGTCAATATTTCGTCCAAGAAAAATCAAAAACGCCAAAAACTCCAAGAAAAAGATCCAAAAACGTTCAATATCTTGCCAAATTGATTGATACGCTCCAAGCTCTGATACCACTTATAAGTCCTAAATTCGCTTTGATGTATCAATCAGATTCACTTGATGGTGCGGAATCTCAATCAAGTGAATGATGCAAGATAGAATATAGAAGAAGAAGAAGAAGATCAAGATCAAGATGAATCTTCAATGCACACAATAATATTCAATAATAATCCAGTACACAAGATTCACACATACACACGTTTTCTCTTCTTTTTCTCTCTAAAACACGTTCCTTGTATGTGTGGCAGCCCCCCCTTGAACGTGTCTACTCACTTATGTCACGCCCTTTATGACTATATATATATATATATGGACCCAAAGAACAAAGTCCAAACCGAAAACTCAATAGCCTGACCGAAATCACATGTGATTTCGGTCCAAACAACAAATAAACTCATGGGGATTTCGGTCCTAGACCGAAAACCATAAAGGCCTAGAAAAGCAAAGTGTAAACCATAAATTTAGACCTAACAACGAGTCTTCGGCCCTAGTTAAAGGAGGTCAGTTTTTGACTAACTTTGATAATTCTAATCAGAATTATGTTTACTATGTTTCATTCATTCCTGAATCATTCTATGTGCAGCATGATGATGTTGCTTGGTGGATCGACTCCGGGGCAACGAACCATGTATGCAAGGATAAACGGATGTTTGAAACATTAACTCCACTTGAAGATGGGTTGGTGCTGAAAATGGGAGACGATTCTTTTATTCCTATTTATGGTTCTTTTATTCCTATTTATGGTTTAGGTGTCGTGTGTCTTGACTTTACTTCTGGAAAGACAATTAAATTATTTGATGTTTTGTATGTTCCCAAGATTCGCAAGAATCTTGTTACTTCTAGTTATTTGAATTATGATGGTTTTAAACAAGTTACTGAGTCGGATAAGTTTATTTTATTTAAGGTCGGAATGTTAGTTGGCTTTGGATATTTAAATAATAGAATGTTTCATTTAAATATTGTTGACAAATTATTACCTGTTCAAAATTCTGCATTTGTATCTTCTGCTTCTAATGTTGATAAATCTATGCTTTGGCATGTAAGATTAGGTCATGTCAACTTTAAAATGATGCATGAGATCTCAAAAGATGGATTAATTCCAGCCTTTGATATGACATCTGATAAATGTAAAACATGCATGCTTACAAAAGTAACAAAACAGCCATTTCCTAGTATCTCTAGAAATTCAGTTGTTTTGGAACTTGTACACAGTGACCTGTGTGATTTTCACTCCACTCCTTCTTTGGGAAATAAAAAGTATGTAGTCACTTCTATTGATGACTGCACTCGGTTTTGCTATGTGTATTTGTTACATTCTAAGGATGAAGCCTTAGATAAATTCAAAATATACAAAACCAAAGTGGAATTGCAATTGGGCATTCCGGTTAAATGTCTCAAGACTGATAGGGGAGGTGAATATATGGATCTCATATACTTCCAATCAGTGGGTATCATTCATGAGACCACGGCACCTTACACACCCCAACAGAATGGTAAAGAAATGGTAAACTCGATGTTGTCATACTCGGGATTGAGTGAAGGATTCTAGGGAGAAGCCATGTTAACATCCTGATATTTATTAAATATGGCTCCAAATAAAAGGAACAAAACAGTCCCATATGAACTTTGGTTCAAGAAAAAGCCGAGTCTAAGTTATTTTTGGGTTTGGGGATGTCGGGCAGTTGTAAAACTCACCGATCCCAAAAAGAAAATTTTTGGAGAATGTGGAATTGATTGTATATTCATTGGATATGATGAACATTCCAAGGCATATAGGTTTTATGTAATAGAACCTAATGATTCGGTTTCGATTAACACTGTTATCGAATCACGGGATGCAATTTTTGATGAGATGCGATTTTCATCGATTCAAAGGCCTAAGGATCTGAATTTCGGTGCTAATAAAGAGCAAAATTCAGAAAGTCAAGATGGTGGTAATGTGCAAGAACCACAAGAGCATTGTAGAAGCAAAAGAGGCCAAATTGCGAAAAATTTTGGATCCGACTTCCAACTGTATTTGGTGGAAAGTTCAAGGGATGAAATTAATCTTGAATACTCTTATTGTTATAGTATTGAAGATGATCCTAAGACTTATCAACAGGCCATGGAGTCTCGTGATTGTGTCTTTTGGAAGGAAGCAATTGATGATGAAATGTCATCAATTCTTGAGAACAATGCATGGATGTTGTCTGATTTGCCTCCATGTTCTAAACCACTTGGTTGCAAATGGATTTTCAAAAAGAAAATTAATTTTAATGGGATTATTGATAAATTCAAAGCCCGGTTAGTCATTCAAGGTTTTAGACAAAAACTCGGTGTTGACTATTTTGATACGTATGCTCCGGTTGTACGTATTGCTACTATTAGATTGTTGATTGCCTTGGCAAGTATCCACAATCTGGTTATTCACCAAATGGATGTGAAAACAACATTTTTAAATGGTGATCTTGACGAGGAAGTTTACATGAAACAACCAGAAGGTTTCATTATGCCCAGTAAAGAGCATATGGTTTGTAAACTTGTCAAATCTTTGTATGGGCTGAAACAAACGTCTAAACAATGGCATCAAAAATTTGATGAGGTTATTTTGTCTTCTGGTTTCAAGACAAACCAATGTGACAAATGTGTTTATAGTAGATTTGATGATGCTACTAGAGCTAGAGTGATCATTTGCTTATACGTAGATGACAGGTTGATTTTTGGTACCGACCAAAATCAAGTAGATGAAACAAAGAAATTGTTATCATCTAAGTTTTACATGAAAGATTTAGGAGAGGCTAATGTCATTCTTGGAATAAGAATTAAAAGGATGAACAAAGGTTTGGTAATGACTCAAAGTCATTATATTGTGAAAATTCTCAAGCGATTTAATTTTACCGATTGTTCTCCTGTGAGTACTCCTATGGACCCAAGTGTGAAATTAATGCCAAATAAAGGCGTTCCCATTTCACAATTGGAATACTCTAAGGCTATTGGTAGCTTAATGTATTCCATGACAAGTACCAGACCTGATATTACTTTTGTTGTGGGCAAGTTGAGCAGGTACACGAGTAATCCTAGTGCTCAACATTGGCAAGCAGTAAATAGAGTGTTTAAGTATCTCAAGGGAACCATGAATTATGGTTTGAGTTACTTGGGGAGTCCTTCGGTTTTAGAAGGTCATTCGGATGCAATTTGGATAACCAATATGGATGACCATTCCTCAACTTCTGGTTGGGTATTCTTGCTTTAGGGAGGTGCCATCTCCTGGGCTTCCAAGAAGCAATCTTGCATTACAAACTCAACAATGGAATCTTAGTTTGTTGCGTTAGCAGCTGCTGGTAAAGAAGCAGAGTGGCTAAGGAATTTAGTCTATGAGATTCCTTTATGGTCTAAACCGATAGCACCTATTTCTATCCTTTGTGATAGAGCAGCCGCTTTGGCAAAGGCATATAGCCAGGTTTATAATGGAAATTCTAGACACCTAGGTGTTAGACATAGTATGATTAGAGAACTATTCATGAATAGTGTGATTTCGTTTGAGTTTATGAAATCGCAACAAAATTTGGCAGATCACTTGACTAAAGGTCTGACAAAATACTTAGTGCACAAGTCTGTAATCGGGATGGGATTAAAGTCCATTTAATTTTGTAATGATGAGACACGCAATTCCCTCCTAATATAATGTTAGGAGTTGAATTCAATGTGGAAAGTTCATACGTATAGATTGGAATACATGAAGTATTCATCCCAGGTATGTGTTCAGTTCTGCAAGTTAGCCAGGTTGAAGTTTAACTTCTTAATAATTCCTTTGATAAATGTATGTGCAGATACATGGAAAGGAGTTACCTACATGATTGTGAAGTGTAGCCGCATTTGAAGAGGTTGTGGACTTGACCTTGATACGATCATGAGAGGATTGGGACACACGGGTTTATAATAGTGTTAAGTTGTATTTTGCTAGAAATTCAATAAAATAGTATGTATTTTACTTTCTGGTATTCAAGTGGGTTGATGGGTTCAATTCTTAGACCACCCTGATTCTCGAGTATTTGCAAATGTATGATACTAAGCGGAAATTCAATCGTTTCGATATTTTCATTATGTATTAGTTTGGTTTGTTTGATAAGGTTATGTTTGTTCAAGGGTTACACTAAAATGGGGGAGGATTGTTGGTGATTTTAGTGTCACCATGTCATTTTATATAACTGGAATTAACATGTGAGCTAAGGGGCTTCATAATTTGTATTCTTATATATGTTCGGGTTTGTGCGGAGTGCACGCATGTATAAGATCAAATTAGAAGCCGGTTCGACGACAAGTCAGGGGTCCGAGGGCAGCGCCCCTTAAAATTCTTGAGGGTGATTATGGTAAAACTAACGAAACTCGTTAGTTTTGGTAACCCTAAATACTCATTAAAATCAGAATTACCCTGACTTGCTTCCAAAGCAACTCGTGACGGCCCAACCCTAATGAAACCCTAATCTCGTTTATTATATAAATGGTTCTTCCTTCTCAAAAGGATGATACGGAATTTAGCTCTCGTTTTCTTCAAACTTTCACAAAATCTTTCTAGCAATTTGGCTTACAATTTATGTGCCTAGTATCGTAAGTGTCCATTTGGATTATCCTAGGCTGAACTTCTTGCAACCCAGGCATAGGGTAGAAAGATCAGTTCGGAAAGTGTTCTCACGATCCAAGTTGGTATATAGATCTCCACCACAAACCCTAAATTTCTAACGGTAATTTGGTATATAATTAATTAATTATATATATTTGCTATTAATTTATTTTAGGAATATAATATAGTGACTTTTTTATTGACTGGTGACTTTGTAAAAAGAATTTGATATATAAGGTCTGGTTCTGGTGAGGACTCAAAAAATGGGGAGAGCTGCGAAGATACTTCTCCACCACCCATTTCGTCAAGGGAATTAACGTCAAACTCAATACTTGGTCGTGGTGCGTTCGCATGAGACCCATGTCTGTGGTAATTATACGGACTCGAAAATTTAATCACGTGCGACGAATGTCCATATAACGTCATTTACGTGAGTTTTATTATTTATTTTCGTTTTTTTTATATTTTTTATATTTTCTTAAAAAAAATAAAAAAAAATTACACAGCTATACACTGGGTTTTACGTTTTTCTATTTTTTACGTTTTTTTTATTTTTTTCGTTTTTTTTTAATTATTGTTTTCCTTTTTTCGTTTTTTTCATTTTTTTTTATGTTTTTAGTATCTTTACTACATACTTGAAGATAACTGTGTTTTTGTTTATTTTTGTTTTTATTGTTTGATATTTTTATTATTTTTTAATTTTTTTAAATTAAATATCGGTTCGAGTTTTTGGTGTTTAACTATTACAAAATTTTAAATAAGAAAAATATTAAAGATCATAATATTTTTCGTTCATATTTTTTTAAATCATATTTTTTTACTATAAAATTTTGAAGTAAATTATTTTGAATCGTAGTATTTTGAATCAAATTATTTTTGAGTCATATGATTTTGGATCAATTATATATTCAATTAAATAAATTTTGTGTTCAAAAAAAAATTATAGATCATTATATATTTTGAATCATTTAATATTGAATCATAAAATATATAATTAATGATTATAAAATATTTGAATCTAAATAATTTTAGATCGTAACAAATTAAAGATCATAAACAAATTGAACCAAAAGTTTTTTGAATCATAAATATTTTTAATCATCACATTTTAGATCATATTATGTTGAACATTTTTATAAAAGAAAAGTAATATTTTTTAAAATTAAAAATAAACACTTCAAAATTTTATTTTTGAAAAATTCTTTTTACAAAGTCACTAGTATAATGAGTAGAAATATCCCTTCAATTTTCAAGATTTTTGGAAAAAAAATTTCTGGGTTTGTTTTATAAAAAATAAAAAATAAAGAAATATATTTTTTTTCAAATTTCATGAATATGCTTTTGGTGTTTTGAGATTTTCTTTTCAATCAATAAAGAGTTATTGCAAAAAAAGCCTAAATGAAAAAAAAAACCATTTAATCTAGGCTTGACACGTGTCACGAGTATAATGAAGGAATAAGTTGATGTGGTGTTGGTCCGTGAATATGGTTCCATCAACATAATTTTTTTTGACATTTTTGCTGCAAACATTATATATATATATATATATATATATATATATATATATATATATATATATATATATATATATATATATATATATATATATATATATATATATTAAATCCAAGGGAGCTTAGCAATAGTATTTTTTTACTTTTAGGTTTTTGCCACAAGAATTAGTGAATTTGACACTTTTAGTCCCTAAAGTCAAAACTTTTACATTTTTTTGTTTTGATTAAGTTTTTGTGTCTTTAGGTTTTTGCCACAAATTTTTAGTGACTTTGACATTTTTAGTCTGTAAGGGTCGAATTGTTGTAAGTAGTCGAAATATATTTTGTACTCTTCGAATGTTTTGTAATGTATTTTACTAGGGCGCTTTTATTCGAAACTTTAGAGTCAATGCCTTAGTATATTTTTTGTACGCTTTCGGTTCCCTATAAATAGGGGTTATTTACTAGAGTTAGATAAGAGTTTTTACAGACCTGTCTATTTTCTCTGTAAACATTCGAAAGCGTAAATCAAGCTGAACCAAGATCATATTTACATCTGGTGTTCAATCTTGCATTCATACTTGAATTCATACTCTGATTTATTCAATACTCGATTCATTGTTTCATCAATTGGTATCAGAGCAGGAATCATATCTCTGATCTGATTTTCACGCTGTTCAAAAGGTTTTTGAATTAACTTTTTGATTCAAAAGTTTCCGCACTTTTTGAAAGTGAAAAATTGTCTAGATCTTACTCTGTGATTCGATTTTGCATTTGAATTGTTGAATCGAGTGTTATTCTCATCAATTCGATTTGATTCATCTAGTTTGTTTTCAAATTCTCAAATCTTTTCAAAATTCTCAAAATCATCTTCCGTACAACAATGGCGAGTTTCAATCTCAATTCGATGACCTCGTTTTCTCATCCGTTAGGTTCATCAACCAAAATTACAATGTTAATCCCTGAATACTATGATCAGTGGGCTGATCGTATGCATGATTATCTGAATGGTCTGGATGAAGAATTATAGTCATGTATCACTGGAAATGTCAATGTTCCAGTGAATGTTCAACCAATTGGATCATCTTCTACAAATTCTGGAGTTTATAATCAATTTGATCGTCTGAAGAAACTGAGAAGAGGTGTATGAGGGAACTGCGAGGTGCTTTACCTCCAGTTGTGTACAATTACGTTAGAAGTTGTACAACTGCAAATGAGGTATGAAACAATCTGAAAGATAAGTTTCAAGGAAGTGAGAAAACAAAAATCAATTCAGTCAAACAGTGTTTGGTTGAACTGAAAGATTTCAAACAAAAAGAAGGAGAAACAATTGAAGTTTACTATGATCGTCTGAACGAGTTAATCTATCGTTGCAATCGCTATGGAATTACCAGGACTTCAATGGAATTCAATCTCATCTTTGTAATGGGGCTTCGAAAAGAGTGGAGAAGTGTGAGTATGATGGTGAAGAATCAACAAAGTTTTGATACATCAACTCTCAATGATTTGTACAATCAGTTGAAAACACACGAAATTGAGGTAAATGAAATTGTTGAGGAATCGAAGCTGAATTTGGGAGGTCCATTAGCTCTTGTGTCAAAGATTTCGGAGAAAGAAGCTGAAAATGGTGATTATGAGGAAGAAGAAGGATTCATCATGAATTCAGATGATGAAGCAATAGCATTTTACTCGAATAATCGTGTTAAGAAATTTTTCAAAAAGCCGTTCAATTCGAAGACTAAGCTTGCTGAGGTGAAAGGAAGTTCTGTGAGTAAAAATGTTGTTGAGGAGAAAAAGAAAGTTGAGAAGCAAGATTCGAAGATAGCTGAAGGAAAGGGTGAGAAGAAGCTGAAAGGTGATGCTAGAATAGATTGTCATTATTGCAACGGTGCGAATCATCTTGCAAATGACTGTATGCTTCGAAAGAAAGATGAGAGGAAGAATAAAGTCAAAGATGAGGCATACTATGCAGAGAAGCTTGAGGTGGTTCGTGCTAAAGCAAAGAATTTATCATTGGTTGCAAAGGGTGAGCATGAGGATGAAGATGGAACTTATCAAATCTGGTCATCTGGATCAGATGATGAAGAAATGCGAAATCCGACACATGGAGCGTTGTATGCGAAAATGGAGGACTCAGATGATGAGGAATTCGAAGTGAGGGGACGATGCTTCGTATCCAAAGCGGCTGACAAATCTCCAATGACAACAAAGGTACGTAAAATTCTCGAATCTTTTAATATTCCTACTCATGCTTATGATTTTGAACTAATATCTTTTGATGAAACGGTTACTTATTTTGATTCAATTGTTGTGTCTGCTAGTAATGAGGCCAACAAATTGTCCATGGAGTTGTTAGAGACCAAAAACAGATTAGACTTGAAAATAAGCAAAATTGAATGTTTGGAATTACAAATTACAAACATTATGTGTGATAGAGATACTTTAACGAGTGATGTCAAACTTTTGCTAGCACAAAGAAACATTTACTGTAATTCTGCGAAAAGACTTTATGGCAAATTAACTGATTTACATCATTCAAGTGACATAAGTAAAGAGCAACATAGAAAATTACTACCTTTTCTAGCATTCGAAAGAGCTAAGGTAGATAATATTTCGTATGATTGTGAGCAAATAATAGCTGATTTTGACAAAGTTCCCGATGATAAATATAAATATGGAATTGTCAAAATTGATGAATGTCTTGATGCAAATGAATTAGTTAACATCGTGAACGATACTTTGACTAAAACTGAACAAATTCAAATTTTGAAAAAGACTGAGAATTCAACATCTGATTCTCAATCTAATTTTGCTGATATTGAAGATAATTCTGACAATATTAGTGAAATTAGTGAACTTGAAGATGTTGATTGTTCTCAGTTGCCTGTTATTAATGTTGCATCAACATCTAAAGGGAAAGAAAAAATTAAGGATTTGTTGGTTGAAAATGAAACTGATATACCCTCAACTTCGAAAGTTAGTGATGTGAACTTCGTGGATATCAAAGATAGTCAAACTGATGATAGTGATGATGAAGATGAAGGGAAAATTTCGAAGGAAAAGAAATCTTCAAAGGAAGAAGAAAAACCACGAATAGTGGTTGATCAGGTGTATGGTGATACACAAAAGTTCGAAAAAGTGATGATTGAAAAAGGTGAACACTATCTTGAAACGAATACAGTGGTTTATCCAAATTTCAAATGTACAGATGATGTCATTTTTCCAAATCAAGTTTTCGTAACTACTGGAAATGTTGAGAAAATCAAACCAGAATTAAAGAAGTTAGTTGAAGAGGATAATTCAAAAACAACTGATGAAGGCTTTTTCACAAATCAAAGCACAGTTGAAAACAACTTAACAAAGAATTCGTATGTTTTCCAACGTCAAAAACCACAAAGAAAATGGGTTGAAAAATCAAAAATTGAAAAAGAGAATTCAAAACAAGTTGAAAAGGAATGTGAAAAAGTTGTCAAATTAAACTCCAAGGAATTCAAAGATCAAATTGACAAATTTTCGAAGGAAAACAACATTTCAAAAAGACAAGCAAGAAAGAAAATATTTTGGCAAAATATTGAGTCTCAAAAGGTGTCTGAATCACAATCACCCAAAAATGTTTTCAAAGCTAAAAATTCATCTTTTTCAACAAAACCTCAACATTCATCTCAATCAAATCATTGAAAGTCTGAAGTGAATAATCAACCAAGGTTTTCGAAAGTTTCAGAAACTAATATTCCAAGAAAATTTTCAAATAACTCAAATCCAAATCAAAAATTCTTTCAACATCAACATTTTAAATCAACAGTTGATACATCATATGCTAAATCTTTTATAACAAATCCAAAAGTTGATTTTGTTCCTCAAAAGCCAAATTTTCCAAATCAAACGAAGAAAGAAACTATGAAAACTTCACGAGAAAAAGGAATAACGTCAAGGAAAAACATTGATCATTGGCTTGAAGGCAAAGGAAAGATGTATCAGACAAATACATTTTCAAAGGAGCAAATTCACGAAGCATATGAAAAGTACATGAGTAATTCATCAAATGGCAGTTTATCGTCTAAGGATTCGAACATTTCAGTCAAAGCTTGGAAACCAGTAATAAAAGCAAAGAATGTTTATTCACAAACTCAGAATTCGAAGGGTAATGTCAGTGAACATTCGAAACCATCAAAAACTTATGTTTCGGTTCCTTTAAATGAAGATGCAAACTTAATTGATAGTCTCAAAAAAAAAGTTTGTGATTGGGTTAAAAGTTCTTCATTGCATTCGAAATTGAAATCTAATTTCCAAGGACCCAAAAAGCCTTGGGTACCTAAATTTTTCCATTGAATGTAGGTACTATGTGACGAGCAATATGATAACAAGTGGTACATCGATAGTGGTTGCTCTCGTCACATGACTGGGAAGAAGGAGAATTTACGTGATTTTCGAAGTCTCAAAAATGCTGGAGTAGTGAAGTTTGGGAACAATCAAAAATGTCAAGTCAAAGGATATGGGAAGATCACGAATGGACAATTCACAGTGAATCGTGTGGCGTATGTTGAAGGTCTTCAACATAACTTGATAAGTGTTTCTCAACTTGTTGTGGGCACTGGCAATCAAGTTCTTTTTAACGAAGAAGGAAGTGTTATTTCGAATGTCAACACAAAAGAAGTGTTACTAAAATCCAAAAGGAAAGGTGACATGTTCACTTTGGATATCAATCCGATAGTAGGGAAACCTGCTATATGTCTTCTTTCGAAAGCAACAGCAGACTTAAGTTGGTTATGGCATCGAAGACTTTCTCATCTCAATTTTCGAAACATCAATAAGCTTGTGGTACAAGATCTGGTAAGAGGTTTACTTGTACTTAAATTTGACAATGATTCTTTATGTGCAGTTTGTGAAGTTGGCAAGCAACATAAACAAGGTCATCCAATTACAATAGATTCGAAAATTGTCGCACCTCTGGAGCTTTTACATATTGATTTGTGTGGTCCTTCGACTGTTTCAACTCTCAACATGAAACGGTACATTTTAGTTATTGTTGATGATTTTTCCAGATTTACGTGGGTTTATTTTCTCAGGCTTAAATCCGAAGTTGCACAAATCATGATTGACTTTATCAAAAATATGGAAACAACATTGAAGAAGATTGTTTGAAAAATTAAGAGTGATCATGGAACTGAATTTAAGAACAATGTTCTTGATTCATTTTTGGTGGAAAAAGGAATTTCGTATAATTTTTCATCTCCATACACACCACAACAAAATGGTGTTGTTGAATGAAGAAATAGGTCTCTATGCGAAGCGGCAAGGACTATGTTGGCATATGCGAATCTTCCACAATACCTTTGGGCTGAAGCCGTATCCGCCGCATGTTTCACTCAAAACAGATCTTTCATTCATCGCCGTTTTAACATTACTCCATATGAAATTCTCAACAATCGAAAACCTAACGTCAATTTTTTTCATGTTTTCGGATGCAGATGGTTCATTATGAATCTCAAGGATAATCTTATGAAATTTCAAGCTAAAGCAGATGAAGGGATTTTCTTGGGATATTCGCATAATTCAGTCGCATATCGTATGTTGAACAAAAGAACACGAAGAGTTGAAGAAACTTTTAATCTTACATTTGATGATTACTACATTAAACAAACAACATCACAGTTTGAAAATCATCATATTCTGACAAAAACACAAGATGAATCTGAATCTTCACAAACATTAGATGTTGATTATGATTTAATTTTTGGAATTTCAGATCATGCTGTTAATGTTGAAATACATGCAGATGATAATCATATCTCTGAACTCACAAAGCTTACTGATGATTCAACATCAACTTCTCTAGAGAAAAGCGAAAGTATGCAAAACAATCCAGTGGAGGGGGAGCAATTGGATTCGAATACTCAAGTTGAGGAAGAGCATTCTTTCAAGGGGGAGAATGGAAGAGTGAATGCTAATGTTGAGGGGGAGCATAATGTTGAGGGGGAGCATTTAGAAAACATTGAGAATAATGATGATTTAGATGATGTTTGTTCGATTGCAGGTTCAGAAAATGAAGATATATACGAAGATGCACCTTTGGAATTTGATCCAGCATATCCGCCAATGGAAAAGTGGACAAGAGATCATCCGAAGGATCAAGTAATTGGGAATCCACAAGAGGGAGTTTTAACAAGAGCTCAAATTCGCGCAAAGAATGAGGTATTGAATACTCATCAAGAATTTTGTATGTTCAATGTTTTTATATCTAAAATTGAACCAAAAACAGTTAAGATTGCAATGTAACACTCAGATTGGGTTGTTGCAATGCAATCTGAATTGTCTGAATTTGAATGAAACAAGGTTTGGAGATTAATTCCTAAACCTGAAAATGTTTCGATTGTCGGGTTAAAATGGATTTTTAAAAATAAAACCGACAAAGATGGAAATATTGTTCGAAACAAAGCCAGACTTGTTGTTAAAGGTTATTCACAACAAGAAGGAATCGACTATGAAGAAACTTTTGCCCCTGTCGCAAGACTCGAGGCGGTTCGTATATTTCTGGCTTATGCAGCTCACAAAGATTTTGATGTTTATCAAATGGACGTGAAGTGTGCGTTTCTAAATGGAGAGCTTGAAGAAACTGTTTACATTGAACAGCCCCCAGGTTTTATTAACGAAGAATTTCCAAATCATGTTTATATTTTAGATAAGGCAGTTTATGGTTTGAAACAAGCACCACGAGCATCGTATGCAACTCTTACTTCATTTTTGAAACAATCTAAATTTAAACAAGGATGTGTTGATCCCACATTATTTCGAAAGAAAGTTGGGAATCATCTAATGCTTGTTCAAATTGTTGATGATATTATTTTTGGCTCAACTGACCCTGTTTTATCTAGAGAATTCGAAGATTTGATGAAAAGTAAGTTCGAAATGAGCATGATGGGAAAAATCAATAATTTTCTTGGTTTGAATATTCGTCAAAACAGAGAAGGGATTTTTATTAATCAGGAGAAATATACGAAGAATCTGCTTGAAAAGTTTGGATTGACGAATAGCACAAAGTTACGAGTTCCAATGGCAACTGGCATAAAGTTGACACCTTCGTTAGATAAACCTACAGTTGACCTAACTCTTTACAGGAGCATGATTGGTTCATTACTTTATCTTACAGCAAGTAGACCTGATATCATGTTTTCTGTATGTAACTGTGCTAGGTATCAGTCAAATCCACGAGAACCACATCTCACTGCTGTGAAGAATATATTTCGTTATCTTAAATGAACAATTTCGTTAGGATTGTGGTATCCTTCGAACACTGGGTTCTTTGTACAAGCATATTCGGATGCAGACCTGGGTGGTTGTAATCTTGATCGAAAGAGCACAAGTGGTGGATGTCAATTTATTGATGGCAAATTGGTGAGCTGGCAGTCGAAAAAGCAAACATGTGTATCAATTTCAACAGCTGAAGCAGAATATGTGGCTGCTGCTGCTTGCACTTCACAAATAATATGGATCCAAAGTCAATTGCGTGATTATGCAATAAATATGAAAAAGATTCCATTATATTGTGATTCTCAAAGTGCAATAAGAATTTGTCATAATCCTGTGCAGCATTCGAAGACTAAACATATAGCACTTCGTTATCATTTCATCAAGGATCACGTGGAGGATGAGAATATTGAAGTACATTTCGTGAAAACAACTGATCAGTTAGCTTATATTTTCACGAAACCTTTAGATGAAAAATCTCTTGTGAGAATTATAGAGGGACTTGGAATGATTGATGGAAATTCTGTTCCATGCGAAAAAGAAGAATGATGCATGATAATGACTGATTCAGAGGCGCTGAATGAAAGACAAAGCAATATCCGTCAGCATTCAGAAGTTACTGTTCATAGTCAACGCTTCGACCCCTTCGAATTCGTAAATTTGTCACTTATTTTTAGGGTTGATTCAGAGGTTACTGTTCATAGTCAACGCTTCGACCCCTTCGAATTCGTACATTTGTCACTTATAAGGGGATGATAAAATTTCGCATTTTTGCAACAAGTACTGTTTCATTTTCGAAAATTCAAAAATCCAAAAAGATTTCCGTTTGTTTTGTCATTTAATTTTCGAAAATTCAAAAATCCAAAAAGATTTTCGTTTGTTTTGTCATTTATTTTCGAAAATTCAAAAATACAAAAAGATTTTCGTTTGTTCTGTCTTTATTTTCGAATACTCAAAACATCAAAAATATTTTGATTCTTATTTTTTTTAGTATTTTGTTGCAGATAATCTTGAAGACACAGAGTGGCTTATGCTTGCAATTCTAGGTTCAGGTACATTTTTCGTATGAATCGATAAATTTTTCATCATTTGAACTAGTTAAGTTGTCCCTAGAAGCATGCTGCTGCATGTTGTCCAAAGCCTCCAATGACTCAATGTGTGTGTACGAAAGCCTTAATGAAATATTTCATACGAAAATTTCTTCCCAATCAGGCTTATATTCACATTAGTCTCTGAGCTACCTGACTCTTCTCAAAATGAGTTAAGAGTTTATTGTTTGGTCCAAACATAACAGAGGTAATTTTCGTGTCTTACACCAATCTTTCTCATCCATAAAGTTCTTACACGATCACACACGAAGACATATGTCCGAGAGGTCTCTGATCAAACCCATCGCGACTTAGACATATCAAAAATCTGTGTTTATGATCTGACATCATGAGACCGTGATGAAAGTGAAACTCAATTTTCATTACCTTTTTAAGGAATTGACGGGGTACTAAGTTCCAGATTTTCACGAAACTTTTGTTTCTGTATCAAAATTCGAAACTCCAAATCATATTCATTTCGAATGAGTGGTCTTGATCAAACATTCGAAACCCACGATGTTTGTTACCCAACAAGATCCAGCACACAAATTTTTCTTGAATATGATTTCCGTGTGAGTTTCATTCGAATGTCCTTGTCATTTCAAAATTTATCAAAGCCAACTTGTCACTGACTACACTGGTCAAACAAGCAATTTTTGTTACAATTTCTCACCATATGTTTAGGATGACATGTAACAAAATTTTTGAACTACCCACGCAACATTATAAAATATGCCCTTCGATACTTGTCAACAAGTATTCGATTGTAATTCACGGGAACCCACACAAGCTATTGATCATTTCTCTTAATGATTAATGAAGTAATCTTTGCCCGGGATTTTATCTGCTTTTGTGTCAATGGTTTGACATCACAATATCCCATATTTTTCTTATTTTTGTTTCTCGTCTATATTCTTTGGAACACTGCACTCACAAAATCCTTGAGGCTCTGAGTAATACCAACTCAGGCTGATGATTTCAAACTTCTGGCGTATGACTTCGCTTTTCATCCAAAAAGTGAAAGAGCCTTGCTTCCATTCGAAGGGTTCTGACGGTTACAATACTCTTGGGGATAACAAGACAGGCTGTTTATAAATGACGTATGGTATTCTGTCCGGTTTTCAAGGTGATGTGACAGCTACTTTTTGACGCATGTCTACTTTTCCGCAGTAATGGTCCGACTTTCAAGGTGCCACGTCGGATATCATTAAATACACATCCCGCTTCAAATTCAAACTTCAGGGTTACATATAAAAGGGGATTCAAGGGTTCATTGTCAGTTTACGCGATCAAAAAGCAAATTTCACAAATTCTCTATTCATTATTATCTTCAAACCCTAACAATGGCGACTTCTGCTCATGTTGATTCTCATACCACTGAAGATGCCTCTTCATTACCAATAATGAAGATTCAAGCAACAAACTATTACTTGGAGGGTGAAGTTTCTCAGTACCCGGAAGAATTGAAGATGCTAATAGTTGCCTTGAAGAACTCTGTTTTGGCTAAGGCGATGTTCAATTCTTTCTCTGTTCCATTGTCCTGGCTTTCTCAAGCAGGATCAACTGCGACTTACAACAAAGCATCTGATACGATTACTTTTCATCTGGTGAACGACAAAAAGGTCAGGCTATCCAAGAAACTCTTCTGCCAAATTCTTGATATTCCGAATTCGCCTCCATATGTTTCATTTACTTTGACTGGGAGATCTGCTGGTCTTGATAAAGGAAGAATGGAGGTTTATGCCATGGTTGCTGGCATTTATTATGATCTTCAAGTAGATTATTCTACACAGTTATGGAAGGAATTTCAAAAAGGTGTAGAACACACGAATTCTATTCATGGTATTTCGTGTGCAAGATACTGGAGTTTGATTTTGCTATACTTTTAAAATAAGGAAGGGATTTTGGTACCCAATGATGAAGACAAAGCAGTTTTTCAATCATATCACTATCCGAAGGATGTCACAGATAATGCTGAAGCTTTTCCATCAGTTGCTCGTATTCCAGATGCTATGCTTAAAAGAGTTGATCCTTCGAACTCTGTCTTGGTGGCATATTTGAAGACTATTGATTCTTCAATCGAAACTGGCATACTCTTGGATAGAGATGATACGAAATCCAAGAAGACGAAGAAGAATGAAACTGAGTCAAAATCTTCGAAATCTCCAAAGAAGAAGCCTGAAACCGTTGAAGTATTTGTTGCTGAGACTCAAGTGATTGAGCCCATTCTTGAAGAATCACAAGAGAATGTAATCATTCCTTCGAAGACTGGAATGTTTCGAAGAATCAAAATGAAGTCCACTCACAAAAGCAAGTCTCCTACACACAAAGTGGTTCGAAAACCTCAAATCCCTCATCAAGGTGTGTTAATTCGAGAAGTGCCAGCACCTATTTCTCCGGTGTCCAAGAAACGAAGGGTTGAGGATATGGCCAAACGTTTGTCAAAGAAGAAGAAGAAGAAGACTCAAAAACTCGTGATTTCTACTGAGTCAACAGAAGATGATGATGAAAGAATTCCAGAAACCCCAGAGTTCACTCATCTCACAGAAAGTTCCACTCCTGAGAAGACAGTCGTCATACCACCCGAAGATTCGATTGCCAAATCAGTTTCTGAGGCGGTTCGAACTTCAGGCATCCCTGCACACGTATCTGATACGGATGCAAATGTCGATATGGGTGAAGGAGGTTCGTAAAATGAAGCTCAAGGTCACGTTACTTCTGCTCCTTTTGAAAGTATTGTTTCTTTACCATTATCCACTACTCCTCTTACTTCAACCACAGATTCCCCAACATTCGAACACATTCTTGATCAACCCTTTACTTCTATTTTTTCTTCACAATCTACTGAGCCACCCAAACCAACTTCACCAATTCAAGAAACCGTTTTTATGGAGACAGAGACTGATAATGAGGGGTTTGGTGGTATGTTTGATGAATTGGAATTTCATGAAGAAGAAGAACAGTTTCCCGATCATATGTTGATGACCATGAAGCAGTTCAAAATTCTGAATCAGAAACTGAATTCAATAATTCAATCTCAAGCAGATCTAGGGGTGGTTCATCTGTTTCTAGTTTGGAGGTTGATTCACTATTGAAAATGTTCGAAGCCAGAGTGGTTAGCAAAGTATCTGGAATGATTACTGACTCTGAGTCTCGAACTCTGGAGAAGGTTGATTATAATGATCAAAATAATGAACTTCGGATCAAATCTCAAAATTCAATGTTTACCAGTGATGTGAAAATTTTGAAGAATGTCGCAAAGGAAAGGCATGTTCTTTTTGTGCAAGAAGTGAAGAAGGTCAGGGAGGATGTAAATTTGCAGATTCACGAACTTCGTGAAGATATGCAAAAAGAAATTGTCACTGTTCAACAAGATTATGCATCCTTAAATCAAAAGGTTGATATCATTTGTGATGCAGTCACACGATTTATTAAATTGTATGAAAGTTTGAGTCCTCAAATAACTCAACTTTCAACATCTGAAAGTGCAAGCTTTGAGGAAGTGCTTAAGTTGCTTAAGGAGTTAAAAGAGATTTATAATAGGCCGGTTTCTTCTCCATTGATTACTCCTGAATTTTTATCCCAGAAGTTTATCCAATTCGAAGCCATTCTCAATAAGCAACTTGCTCCTCTCTTTCGCATCTCAAGCCTTCTTCCAACAACAAATGCCCCGCCTGTTTTCACAGGGGTGCAAGGGGGAGAAAGAAAAACTACTGAGTCAAAGGCTAGTGGCGAGGATGCGAAAGTTGTGGGAAAAGTTTTTTCTTCAAAAATTCCAACAACAAAACCAGTAATAGTTTCTGCTGAACTGGTTACTTCAACTGTTGTAACAACAATGCCAATTGCAAGACCAATTTCGAAAGGAATTGTTATTGGTAAATCTTCAGAAACTGGTGGGAGTGGTTCGAATCCAAAAGAGACAATTGTCAATCCAGCCTTGAAAGATAAAGGGAAATCAATTGTAGTGGAAAAGTCGAAAGAGGAAAAGAAGGCTGAAGCAGAAGCTGAAGTTGAAAAACTAAGGATTATTCAAAGCATTATGACTCAGCGTGCTAGTGATCCGAAGGGAATGGATAAAGGTGATCCAGCTAAACACTATAATTACGAAACAATTGAGGCCAAGGTTGCTTTTAATCACATGTATACATTCGAGAAGAAACCAAAGCAGAGTTATTTGGTCACGAATACTGATGCAAGCCAGCTGGATTTTCCCATAAACGAAATGATGTTTATCATGCCTCAGTTCAAAGCAGAAGGGAATTTTCAAAATAAGGATGAAGGTACACACATGAAAATTCGTTTTCATGCTGTTCTTGGAAAAGCCCCTAAGGAAGTTTGGTCTTTAATAAAAATCAAGAAGGCCATAAGTATGAAAAAGGATGTGATTTCGAAAACACAGTCCAGAATGTTAAGTATGTGGTTGCCAGGGCAAATGGAAATATTTGCGAATTCACCGTTGCTGATTTTCCATTGATGAACTTGTATGATCTTATACAAGTTGCTTTACTTCTAAAAGACAAATCATTTTCATTCCTTCAAAACACTGAACCAGATGAATTCAAGCTTGGAGTTGCTTACATCAAGATTTTTATCGAAAACTATTATGAGTGCTTGGCACTAACAGATGTGGAATTAGATACTGCCAAAGGAATGGAAATAAAAGCACCGATGGCTCCTACGAAGACTCAGGCGGAATTGAGGAAATATGCTGATGGTGAAATTGTTAGGTAAAATATGAAAGGTTGAAAACATGTGGCTATGCATGTGAAATAAAAGAATCAAATTCAAACTGAAAGTTGGAAAATAAGTGGTGCATTCAACATGTTCAAACTTGAAGTTGGTAGACTTTAAATTGGTTACAACTCTTTCTGTTTTCACATGGCAAACATTCACCTATATATATGCATGTATGTTTTGCATATTTGGTGTGCAAAAACTTGAGAGAACATCAAGTGTAGAGTGTCAAGCCAATTGTAATCTTGTGAGTTTTAATAAAATTCTCTAGTTGCAGCCCGTGGACGTAGGATTTGCACCAAATCCGAACCACGTAAAATCCTTGTGTTCTTCTTGCTTTATTTCCTTCGTGAGTTTGTGTGTGTGATAGTGTGTTTCCGCTGCGTGTACCCGGTCCGGTTCCTAACAACTGGTATCAGAGCCAGATTAGCGAGGTTTGGAGGGTACAATCATTTTTTTTTCACGCACGAGTGTACCTGATTTGTATCTTGTTTGTCGTAATGGCTGAAGACAAGGTTGTAATCGAAAAGTTCAACGGTTCTGATTTTAGCTGGTGGAAAATGCAATTAGAAGCATTGCTATGTCAGAAAGACTTGGACATGGTACTCGGAGACAAACCGAAGAAAATGGAAAAAGCTTTTGAAGATGCGTGGAACTCAAAGGACAAGAAAGCCAAGGCGGTTATTACATTGTCGTTGACGAAGAGCGTTGCTTTCAACATCATGAATGAAACCACGGCGCGTGGTATGATGGAGGCTCTGTCAAATATGTATGAGAAACCATCGGCGGCTAACAAGGTGTTCTTGATGAAGGAGTTGTTCACTACAAGGATGAATGAGGAAGGCTCAGTTACGGTTCACATTAACAATCTAAATTCAATTCTGTCCAGATTATCATCTGTGGGAATTAAATTTGATAACGAGACTCAAGCATCACTGCTACTAGCTTCTCTACCTGATAGCTGGTCCGGAACAGTTACTGCTGTTACGAGTTCCGTGGGGACCAGTGGTATGACTTTTGAAGGGGTTAGAGATTTGGTTCTTGGCGAAGATATCAGACGCAAGAATCAAGGTGGATCTTCTTCTTCTGATTTATTAAATGTCGGAAGAGGTAGAGGGAATAGCAGGAGCAGTGGGAGTTGGGGAAAAAGTTCTTCTAGAACTTTGAAGAATGTGAAATGCTGGAACTGCCAAGAGGTGGGACATGTTAAGAGTCAATGTCCAAAGAAAGAATTAAACATTGCTGGTGCTGAGAGTGTGTCTGAGGATGATGCACTGATACTCAATATGGAAAGTTCTGTGGACTCTTGGGTCATGGATTCAGGGGCTTCGTTTCACGCCATGGACAACGGGGAAACGATGGTGAATCTAAAAAAAGGAGATTTTGGAAAGGTACGGTTAGCAAATGACGAGATGCTTCAAGTAACGGGCATAGGAGATATTGATCTAGTTACTTCATTGGGAACTACATGGAGCCTGAAGAATGTCAGGGTTATTCCGGAGCTGAAGAAAAAATTGATTTCTGTTGGTCAGCTGGATAAACAAGGACTGGAAGTAAGGTTTGGTGGTGGTAAATGGATGGTGGTCAATGGTAATTCGGTGATTGCTCAAGGTATGAAGCGTGGGTCATTGTATATGGTTGAGGTACCTGCTGAGGGAAGTATGACCATCCCGATTAAGCAAAACAAAATCTGGTTCGCTAAATCTACTGCTAAGAGAGTTCATTTTGCAAACATGAATTCTGGAGCCAAGGGGATGTTAGCTGAACGAGTCGGAAATTCTAAACCATTCAGGGGATTCTGTGACAGTGGGAGCACGGGGTGTGTTCCGGGTACAGTTACAAAGAGCCGTTGGGTTTTGAAGACTAAGACTGAAAAATTCTCTCTTGTTGGAAGTTTGCAAAGTTTGGAGAGTGTTAGTGGTCCTCGGTGTATCTCTGGATCTGGTGGAGTGTCCAAACCGGTTGAGACAGAGGATGAGTCGGTGGTGGGATTAGCCACGACTGAGTTGGAGCTAGTGGGAGCTTCAACTGGCCCTTCTAGTACTTGAAGATGAGGGGCGGCTGCAATTAGAGAAATGAGACTAAGTTTAGCTTGTTCTTAGGAACTGGAGGCTTGGAAGACTTGGTTGTTTTAAGATTACTGGAGTTGGATGACAGAGACGGACCATGTTGTTCAAACTTTCAAGTGGGAGATTGTTAGGTAAAATATGAAAGGTTGAAAACATGTGGCTATGCATGTGAAATAAAAGAATCAAATTCAAACTGAAAGTTGGAAAATAAGTGGTGCATTCAACATGTTCAAACTTGAAGTTGGTAGACTTTAAATTGGTTACAACTCTTTCTGTTTTCACATGACAAACATTCACCTATATATATGCATGTATGTTTTGCATATTTGGTGTGCAAAAACTTGAGAGAACATCAAGTGTAGAGTGTCAAGCCAATTGTAATCTTGTGAGTTTTAATAAAATTCTCTAGTTGCAGCCCGTGGACGTAGGATTTGCACCAAATCCGAACCACGTAAAATCCTTGTGTTCTTCTTGCTTTATTTTCGTGAGTTTGTGTGTGTGTGATAGTGTGTTTCCGCTGCGTGTACCCGGTCCGGTTCCTAACAGAAATTTGCCTGAAGCCTTTTGGAATGGTCTTCGCAGGAAAAGACAAAGCTGGAAAAGCTAAACGGTTCTTATTCCAAGCAAGTGAAGTAAAGAGATATTCAACATCTCAATATACGAACTTGATTGTTCGTATGAATCATTGCAAGAAGAACAATGAAGGAGACAAGAAAGAGCTGAAGAAGATTATCTCCTGGTACACGGAGATTCGAAGAGTGTTACTGAATTCCATCACACTTCTTACGAATTGAAGACTTCGACTATGATTACAAAGGGGGAGATTGTAAGGGTCGAATTGTTGTAATTAGTCGAAATATATTTTGTACTCTTCGAATGTTTTGTAATGTATTTTACTAGGGCGCTTTTATTCGAAGTTTTAGAGTCAATGCCTTAGTATATTTTTTGTACGCTTTCGGTTCCCTATAAATAGGGGTTATTTACTAGAGTTAGATAAGAGTTTTTACAGACCTGTCTATTTTCTCTGTAAACATTCGAAAGCGTAAATCAAGCTGAAACAAGATCATATTTACATCTGATGTTCAATCTTGCATTCATACTTGAATTTATACTCTGATTAATTCAATACTTGATTCATTGTTTCATTGTCCCTAAAGTCAAAACTTTTACATTTTTTTGTTTTGATTAAGTTTTTGTGTCTTTAGGTTTTTGCCACAAATCTTTAGTGACTTTGACATTTTTAGTCCTTGCAGTGAAAAGTTTTACATTTTGGTGTTTTTGCCACAAATCTTTAATGAATTTGACACTTTTCGTCCTTGTAGTCAAAACTTTTACATTTTGACATAAAAAACACAAAAAACCTCCTTTTGAATTTTGCCACCATATTTTCTCAACTTTGACAACTTTAACATTATTGTCACAACACTCTTGGATTTTATCCACCAATGTCCCTTTTTTTGGTTGTACAAATTTTAGGGGGTGTCAACTTACTCCCCTATTTGTGGTGATTACAATTTCAACACATATCTTTTAAAATTTGCAGATTTATCCCATAATACCCCAAAAGCGGCATAGTCGCGGGTTCTTTACTAGTTTAAATTAGAGCCGACAATGAATCGATCTGGGTTGGTTTCGGGTTCAAACCTATTTATTAATTGGGTTGAAAATATCAACCAAACCCAACTTGTTTATTTAAATGGGTTGATATTTCCAACCCAACCCAACCTTATAGATAAATGGCATTTATGTAGTTTTCGCACCAACCTATTAAATAAATGAGTTAAACTTTGGTTAGTTATTTAAAATCAAAAAAATAAATACATTAACTAAAGATTATACTGTATAAATCAGTTTCAAACATAAATAAAGTTTCAAAGTATAACAAAAGCACAATCACAATTTACAAGTTTGAATAAATTGATCAAATAACATAAAAAATATTTAATTTCAAAGGTATTATGGAGAGTGGCTAGTATTTTTGGAGATAAGAAAAAAAATGGGAATTAAGATTACACTTTTTTAAAACACAAATAATAATAATACAACATTTTAATTTATAAATTAATACTTCGATTAATACATGATAATATTCAAATAAATATTAAATTAAGCATATATTTAAGTTAAATAAGTTGGTGGGTTGAAAACAAGTTGACAATTTTTACCCAACCCAACCTATTTAATTAAATGGGTTAGACGGGTTAACCCGTTTAACTTAAATGGGTTGAAAATCTCAACCCAACCCGCTAATTTTGGTTTGGGTACGGATTGGGTTGGCAGCTTGGGTCGACTTTTGTCAAGCGGCCATACATGGTTTTATTTATAGAACATGTCATTGGACGATTTTTTGTTTATTTATTAAATTTGATTTATCTTAATCACCCATTTAAATCAATAAACGTTCAAGATTTGTCATCACAGTCTTCATTATTTTTCGAGTCCTCACCCGATCCAACTTTTGTATATATATATATATATATATATATATATATATATATATATATATATATATATATATATATATATATATATATATATATATATATATATATATATATATATATATACACATGAGGGCGTGAAGGGGGTGGGGGGGGGGAGCAAAGTGGGCAGTTGTGCACGGCCCAATTTTTTTTATTATATATTTTTATTTAAAAATAACAACTTATAATAACGACAATGACCCTTTTTCTCGTTCGTCCTTGGCTTTTGAGGATATTTAATTCCTCAGGACCGGCTCTCTCTCTCTCTCTCTATATATATATATATATATATATATATATATATATATATATATATATTCAATGGAGAACCATTATTAATCAGGAACCAATGAATCAATCAAAAGCGTCTGAATTTAAAGCGATCGATGGTCAAAAGGGTTGTAGATTTGTACATTTGAAGTACCGGATTATACCAAAAATTCTTTTCGTATTTTTTAGTTTTATTTTTTTGGGCTGCACTTTTGCCAAAAAAAACACCGAATATAAGATTGTTCATGATTTTTCGTAATCTTTAAATAGATATTCATATTGATATAACAAAGTGGGAAAAAATCATACTTAATTTTCTTTGTTTTTTGAAAAGTTAAGGTCTATTTTTGTTATCCAAAAAAAATAATAAATATATCAAAATTCTTTTTTTTTGTACTTTTAAAATATAGATTCATATTGATGTAAAAAACAATTCGAGTTTTAACTTAGATTCATGTTGTGAATGCTCAAAATTTTAGCTTAGATTCACATTGTGAATCGAATGTAAATATGCCATGTGAATCTATGAAAAACTAATTATATTCGGCTCATATTCACAATATGAATCAATAAGTTAGATTCACTTTGTGAATTGTAAACACTAAATATTCATATTGTTAATAAATTCACTTGTTAGTTTTAAAAACTAATTTACGAATTGTCTTTTCTATTAAACAACACTAGAAGCTAATATGTGTTAAAGAGTACAACACATTCCATGTGATAGAGAGGTATCTATATATAGTAACACTCTTTTTTTGGTATAGTGTTATAAAATGCGTGAAAGAGTAGCGCATTGCATGTGTTTGTGTATCTGTATATGCATTGTCTTTTCTATTAAACACTAGAAGCTAAAAAGTATATTAGCTTTTGACTTTTTCTAATAGATGTATGATTAGTAATTTGGTATATAATTAATTAATTATATATATTTGCTATTAATTTTTTCCAGGAATATAATATATTGAGTTTTTACCAAAGGGCTTCTAGCCCAGCGATATTAGGTTTTGTCCTTCTTCCTTGAGGTTGAAGGTTAAAGTCTCGTTGGAGACATATGTGGATTTATGAGTAATTTAAGATTATATTGTATTTGCCGTTTAAAAAATAATAATAAATAAATAAATAATATTGTTTTTATTAACTAATGTATAAATCATCTGTCTTGTTCGTTTTTACTTTTGCATCTATATTTTGTTTTACCATTTAAGTATATAAGTTAGATTTCATGAGATATAAGGAAACCTTTCGTTAGGAAACCGTTTTAAGAAAAATATATACCATAAAGGTCTTTTTTGCAAAATGAAAATGCTAAAAGGTTATTAAAGATTCATAAACGTAGTTGTCAATTGTCACTTGTTAGATAATTTAGATTCAAAAATCTTGTTGGTAATTCTTAGAAAAACAAAGATTCATCAACGTAGTTGTCAATTGTTAATTGGTAGATAATTTAGATTCAAAAATCTAGTTGGTAATTCTTAGAAAAATAGACTAATAAACAAAAAGTATAAGAGTTTTTTTGTTAAACGGTGATAACGTGTCCTTTAGCGTGGGCCAAGAGTAGAGATCCCTCGGGCTAGAGGACCCCTCAGCTGGCTTGGCTAGGCCCAGCATAGCCGCCCCAGCAGGCCTCCAGCCCCCTGGGCATTCCTTCAGGGCGGGACGTCCACACGGATAGTCCGGCCCCGCCAAGGACACATTTCGCTACACGACAAACGTAACGGCTCCAGACGGCAAGGAGTATCCTCAGAGCATTACCGCCTAAACCAATTGTTGGCTCAGACACAGACACAACGAGGAACACGATTAACCAATCAGGACGGCAAATCCTGTCAGAGTTGCAGTCCATGTACCTAGTACGGACCACCAAGGGTCCTCAGTATAAAAGGACCTCTGCCTTGCTTTGAGAGGTAAGCTAGCTCTCTTGACTCTCACTACTCTCTCTCTCTCTCTCAGATATCTCCCACTAACTTGACCATCGGAGCGTTTTCCTAGGACGTCCTCCCAGAAAACGGCTGATGGTCTTGTCTGTTGTGACCTCGCAGATTCCCTCCGGCGTAAGAGCACATCCTTAGAACAGGTGGTCGGAGCCAAGGTCGCATCATTAGGATCCGTCCATTTGTGTGACAAACGATACACAAAAACACATTCCAAATCACCTTCAAAATGACGAACGAAACCGTTGGTGAACCCTCATAACCACTAAGAAGCCCGGTACGACCGATGATATCACTAGAGCCGGCTGTCACTCCCGTGACGCCATCAGAGCAAGTGGTTACAACCATTAATGACACCCCGTCATCCGGCGATCCAACACCCTCGTTCACGGCGGTACCACCCCAAAACACACTCCACAACCAACACCTAACACCCACCCTCAGTAGTACGACACCATCGTTCCTCCACACCGTCGGTGGACCAAATGTTTTTACCCAAACCTCGTTATCGTCGATTTTCCAAACAATAAGCGGCCCACAACAGATTACACAAGAAACACCGCTACTAATACCACAAACTGTTAATGGGCCGCCACCCCTTTTGCAAACATTGGCACCCCCGATGAACAACGCCACTAACGGCCCAAATACCGTGTCACGGGCGTCAACCTACCCGACGTTCACATCGGGAACTATGTTGCCACCACCATTACCACAATACCAATAGCCCTCCATAACTCAGCAACTCAATGTTCCATTCCATCCAAAAAACTTCTATGGCCCAAAACCACCAATCCTGGCGCAACAACATGCTGGTGCAACAATACTTGACAATGCAGCAACCCAACTACCTTTATATCCAGCAAACCCCAAACCAAGATTGCCTCTCACGAAGTGTCACCTCTCCATTTGTGAAAGAACACCTAGAGTATGAGATCTCCAACACCGCAAAGTTGCCTCACCTTATAACCTACAACGGTATCATAGACCCGGACAGCCACATCGACATGTGCGAGTGGACCATGACATCCCTAAAACTCGACGAACGTTTCTGGTGCACGTATTTCCCCATAACCCTTGATAGCAACGCAGGGACGTGGTTTAAGACACCCCGACCAGGGAGTATTTACAACTTTGGCCAGCTAAAGTATCTTTTCTTGACCAATTTCATGCAGCTGCGCAAATACAAAGTGGATTCTCACTCCATCATCAGATTTAAACAAAGAGAAGGAGAAACAATCAAGGACTACTTTTCTCGATTCACTAATGCAACTCTAGGCATCCCAAGACACGATGAAGGACTGATAGCAGGAGTGTTCACATGGGGTCTCCTTCCCGGCCCACTTTCCTAGAAACTCATGGGAAAGAAGCCTCAAACGCGAGCGGAATTGAAAGAAAATGTGGAACGATACCTACGATAAGAAGAAGGAGAAGCCTCGAAACAATCATACCTTAACGTTATGGCAGCCCCCGCCACGAAACACCACCACCCAAATCCCCATCATGACAATCGAGGGGGAAATAGATACCACGGACAAGACAAACGTTTCAGACCCTTCGTAAGAGATGTGAAACATCCCAAAAATACGGTCCAAAATTTTCATTTTAAATCGTTAATAAAACCATAATTATCCAAACATCATATAAAAACCATAGATCATGTATCTCAAATATTATAAAAATATGTCTAACATATCAGAGTAAAAACATCCCAGGCTAAACAAATAATGTGTGTACTGCAATCATCCCGAGCTCTTCCCCTTGCTACCGGAAGTACCTGAAACCAAAACTGAAAACTGTAAGCACGAAGCTCAATGAGTCTCCCCAAACTACCACATACCATACAAATAATCATGCTACTAGGAGATACGGGCCCCGCCCACACTCAGTTACTATCAGATACGGGCCCCGCCTACACTCAGCTACTATGAGATACGGGATCCGCCCACACTCAGCTACTATGAGATACGGGCCCCGCCTACACTCTATGAGATACAGGCCCTGCCCACACTCACATTCCTAACAACACATACATGTATCACACAGACAACAAGTATAGCAATCCAATAATCTGACTGATATCTATACTCAGATAATAATGAGATACGGGCCCCGCCCACACTCCGTGTTCCTATCAAGAACATATAAACTACACGGTCCGGCATTGGTGCCTTAGACTCGTTCAATCCAGGAGGAAACTCACCTCACACTATTGAAGTCCTGTGGACAAAACTCTAGCTGATGAATGACAGATTCCCGAACTGTCAACATCAAAATAATACCCAATTAATAATTGGGTTTCAACACATAACCATAAGTCTATGCTTAGGGTAAAAGAGTACTTTACCTCCAACTTAGCTTGATTCAAGCCTAAGGCCCAAAAGTCAAACAATGAACCAAAGCCCAACATATGGCCCAATTTTCCAAATTGGGCCCAAACCTCTGTATGGTCTTACCTTAAGGCCCAACCATTTATTCTGGTCCAAACACTTGGCAGTCCACTGGTCCAATATCTCATAATCATCAAGGCGCAGCTATGGCCCATCTATGGCCTAATTTTCCCAATTGGGCCCAAGCTTGTCCAATGGGCCTTACCCTAAAGCCCAATCCAAATATTCTAGTCCATATATTTGTTCTTGGATGGCCCATCAAGAGCCCAATCACTAAAACCCAATAGAAAAGCCCAACTCAAGCCCCAACCAAAATTAGGGTTTTCACATAAAATGACGATTAGGGTTAAGTATTCTTACTTAACCCATTAAGGACTTAATACATTAAGGACTTAATACATTAAGTCCATCACTCCATTCATACAATGTAGTTGGATATAAATCAAAATTCCAGTCTATCAGTCCAAACGCGGGTCCCGGCAATTCCCAAACTAACATTCCCAGAATTAGGGTTTTCTAAAACCTAATTAGGATTTCCAACCCAATCACAAGCCAACTAAGTCCAAGATTAAGCTATTGGGTCGATTAGGGTTCCACTAGGCCGGGCACCACCCACTGCCACCTCGGGAAATGGTGGTCGGTGGCGGCTCAAGGCGGCAGGCGGCGGCAGCCACCATTTCCAATGGTGGTGGCTTATAATTTTGGCCCAAACTTCATCAAGACAACCCGGAACATACAACACACACCTTAATACACTCACACACACACACATCCACCTCCACGCGGTGGCTAGAGGCGGCAATGGGTGGCAGAAACGGCAGCCACCATGGTTGGCTGCCATGGTTGTTCGCCTCACCTCCGGCCAACACTCTTCACGAGTTCTAGCAGCAAAATATGTAAAACACGACAAGAACCACCACTCTCAGATACTCACTTGGTGGCCGACGACACCGTGGTTAACAGAAACGACGGCCAAAGGTCGGCAGCAATAACAACGACCATGTCGCGCACACAAGAAGGAACAAAGGACTTACCGAGAGCTTCCGGCGGTGAAACGGAATAAATACGGGAAGCGAAGGGAGTGGTTGCAACGGAGATTACTGTTCGCGTCTTCACCAGAGTAGGGCAGTGGCGTTCATAGCTTCGCTTGAGGGTCTCAGTGGCTCATTCCGGCTTCTCACTCCGTCTCCGGCAGCAAGGATTGTCGTGGTGGTGTCCGATGGTGAGGTTGTTGTGGTAGGGTGGTGCTCGGTCACGGCAGGGGCGGCGGATGAAGAGCACTTCCAAGGTGGTGGCAGCTGGTTCGTCCTTAGGGTTAGGGTTTTGGGTGATCCATGAGAGGGAAGGATGGTACCAGGTTTAATCCTGAGTCCATTCAAACTTTAATTCATTTATCCATTATTAGGCCCTCCCCACAATATTGTTTTCAATTTAACTCCAAAACTTACACTTTAGCCCCGGCCTCCATAAAAGCTTTTCAACTTTAATCCAATATTTACCATTCAGCCCCTTCCTTCAAGATTTTATTTCAATTTAAATCCACAATTTACCAAACCACCCTCAACCTCCAAAATTCTTTACAAACTAATCCGGGAATTACATTTTAACCCCCAACAATAACGCCTTGCTAAATTATCCCGCATTTAGGGCCACTATTCGTTCATCACTTTTATCTATTTATTTATTTAACAAACGGGGTGTTACAAGATGACAGACGGGGGGAGTGGGCCGAAGTATACACTGTCATTGATAAACCAGCGACCAAAGGAACAAAGACATGCTACTGTGAATACCACAAAGTTAGAAGGCATGACACAATCAATTGTTCAGTCCTAAAGCGAGAGATGGATGAAAAATAGTTAAAGGGAGATATTGTGTCTTAGGAGCATTTATTGGAGATGTCCTATTCTAGATATGTGCCGCTGGTGGAGCGTGAGATGTTGGCCCATGAGTATTTGGATCTGAGGCGGGGGACGAGGGAGATCACCAAGATGTTCATGGAGAGGGACATGTTTCTTCTGATTTTGTTGCTTTTGAGCAGGCTCAGATGACCCGTTAGTTGAGCATGCTCAAGACGGATATTAGGTAGTTTGTATCCACCCAACGTTATGGTTTATTGTCAGAGTTGCAGGAGGCCGCCAGGTAGGGTTGTTCACTATTTGGATAAAACCGAATTGTCCAATTGGACCATTTGGATTGGACTATTTGGTTCGGATATTCGGATTCTTGGATTGGTTTTCAAAAAAACCGAATGATTATTTTGGATTTCGGATTGGTTTTGGTTTATAAAATAAGATCATAGTCCAAAAAACCGAATAAACATTTATTATTTATTTATTTATAATATATATATATATATATATATATATATATATATATATATATATATATAGTTATTTATTAATTTTGTAAATTAGTTATTCAAATAGGTTCAAAACGTTTCACCCGATAAAAAACGTTAATATGCATTTTCTCTCAATAGTTTTCTATCTATAAAATATTTAACTATAATATATCTTCTTAGCAATTGTTTAAATAATTTGTTTTCGCTTCTTGTGTAAAGTTGGGTAATATTATAATTATATTGCGTTTTAAAATGTTTTGGTTTTTAAAAACCGAATTATAAAATTCAATCCAACCGAATTGTAATTGGATTAGATCGGATCGGATTTGAATTTAGTTTAGACTATTAGGATCCATGTTTTGAAAACCTAAATCAATTTGGATTCACTTGATTGGATCGGATCAAACCGATCCATGCAAATGAACACCCTACCGCCAGGCGACATGAGATTGAGATAGAGCTCCAGACGAGAGAGCAAAGACCGGCCCTTGTACAGTCGCAGCCTGCACCGAAGCGAGGTCAGGGAGTCAGAGGGGCTGCACTTGTGGGAAGTCCGGCAAGGTTCATGACGGAGCTTGTCGATCTCCTTTGGGATGCCACAAATGTGGCAAGCAGGGTCACATCGCGAGGGACTATCGGCAGCAGGCTCCAACTTCCGGAATTAGACTTAGGGTAACGCCCTGTTCCTAATCGCTTTCCTAGTTCAGGTCTGTGGCTTGAGGGTAGGTTATCATAAGGCTTAGGGCCCTTGGAAAAGAGAGATCTAGACCCATTTTGGTATGGATAATGTAGTTGAGGTGATCCGGGAGCTGGGTTGTGTCTTGGAGCCAAAGGGTATATCGGTGAAGTGGCAATTCGAGCTCCTTATGGGTTTTGGGTTATATTCGGAAGGATTTAAGGCTTGGGCGTGTTGTTAGGAGCGTAAGGCTTCTCACTACCTTTTCGTGGATATAAGGTTCGTCGGGAACGGACCTCGGATGAGGAAGATATGACACTTTGAAGTTATTAGCAATATTGGTCCCTAATGCACAAAAGTGGCAAGAAGATACCATGCATGCAAGGTGGCAAACGCTAAAGTACGCCCAACGTAAGTTGGGGAACACCCAGCATAGAAGGAGTAAATGGGCGCGGGTGTTGGAGGCGTACTCCCAGCGTACGTTCAGAGTCCCTGAACCCTAATTTTTAGGGTTAAGCACTATATAAGGAACATTATGACTCAAACCCTAGCCTCCTTACCAGCCTCTCAACCTCAGAAACCCTAGATAGCCTCTCAACCTCAGAAACTTGAGTAGCTTGAGCTCAAGGATCCGAGTTAGCATCACCATTTGGCACTCATTTGAGGTAAAAAGCTTCAAACTTGCCTCATGAATGCTTAGATCCATGTTAATGGAGTTTTGGACCTCTTTAGATCCCAAGAATGGATTTTTATGGTTCAACTTCGTATCTAGGCTTAGGGTTGCCACCCTTAGTGCTATATGAGTCCCAATAACAGTAAAGTTTCGATCTTTAAGGTCCTTTTGTGGTCATGCATGAGTTCTAGCCATTTCCATGGAAGTTAGTTGTCATATTTTAAGTTTGGGCCCATTTGGTCGATTGCAAGCCAACAAGTAATCGACTTTATGGATTAAGACGTTGAAGAGGACTTGGATTTGTGATTATAGCCTTTGGAATAGAGCATTAAGTGCTTAATGGGAAAAGTGGCTTAACAGAGCAGTACGTTGGGCGTACATGCATGTACGTGCAGCGTACAAGCCATACAGATGTACGCTTAGCGTACAAAGGATTACTGATATCGCAATAATTATACATATATTTCGAGCGATATTTATGTATTTTTAGCTATATTTTGGTATGATTTAAGATAAAAGGTACTTATAAAGTTTGAAATTCCATTTTACAGCTAAAAATCATTTCTGAAGAAAAAGGAGAAGAAAATGTGCAAAAATCCGCAAAAAGAAGTGAAAGAAATTACACGAAGAAAAACGAGATCAAAAAGTCAAAGAATTCAAAAAATAGCCGCGTTGGAAAGACGAGAAAACAAAATAAAAATATAAAAAAAAAAGAATTTAAATTAATTAATGAGGTTTAATTAAAATAAATTATTGGGAATTAATTATTTAATTTCTAAATAATTTATATTAATTAAATTAATTTAATTTAATTTAAATTGGAAAAAGAAAAAAAAATAGAAAAGAAACAAAAACCCGGAGCCCAAAATCGGAGCCCAAACCCGGAGCCCAAAAAAGAAAGTCTGATCCGTTCAAATCGCGACCCAGATCCGGGACCCGAGTCGAGATCCGAAGTCCGCCCCGCGTCCATTTCGCCTCACAAACTGATCCGGTACACGACCCGACCCAGAGATCCGAACCGGGTTTAGACCCGCGTGTTTTATCGTCTGTGACGTCATCGGTGACGTCATCGGAATCCGATCCGCGCCCAGTTCCGACCCGATCCGACCCGAGCTCCGATTCGTTTTCCCTCACAGAAGATCCGCGCCTCGACCCGGATTCCGACCCAAATTCGATTCGGTACTGTTCATTGGCAATACGACGTCGTTTTGAGTACCAGATTTGCCAATTCCGATTCCATTACGTTTTTAACCATTTTTTCCCCACTTTTTCCTATTTTAAACCCATTCATTTCCAACCAATACTCAATAATTCACCACCTTTAAACTTTCCAACCATTTATTCCCATCTTTTTAATTCTTTTGAATTCTTTTTCATTAGATCCAATCTCAATTTATTTCTTTTTGGTATTTAATTCTTCCAATTTTTACTATAAATACCACCATTTTTCACCACAAAAAGGGGAGAAGAGATTGAATCATACACTTTGATACACAAATTTCTCCATACAATTTCTTACCATATCACCACTATACCAAATTCCATCCAACCTTTGAACCACAATTGGGGATTCAAGAGTCAAAAAGCTAAGGAATTGAAGATTGCAGTGGCATTAGGGACTACATCGGGTTTGTTTTATCGACATGTTTAACATTCTCAATATGTTTTCTATGTATGTTGTAACCTTAATTATGAGCTAAATTCTCTTTGCTTTCACTTGGATAATGAAACCTTGAAAATATGATTTGATTTATATTATTCGGATATTAATTGTTATTTATTTTATCATGCATATTTGATCATTTATTTGTATATGTTAAGTTTTTGTAATTAATTTTCCCATAACTAAGTTAATATTTTTAAAAGATCACTTTAATTATATTATCTTGAATCATAAATTTTTCATAACCATTGATATTTATGACTAGTAAAGGACAATATTCTAGGAATTGGGCAAAATAAAATACTAAAAATTTAACATGTATATTTTATATCGTACGACCAACTTACGATTCCTATTAGTTTTACAACCACTAAAATTAATAGTTTGATCAAATGTTTGCATGATACGAATTAATTATTGTTAATAAAATTGTTAATTGCATGACCATTGTTTTTAATTATTTTTATTATCAAAACGGTAAAAAATTAGATCATGATTTTTAACCAATTTTAGAAATCGGTAAATAACTAATAATATCCATTGCACTTAATATAAATCATTCATTACTAAAAGGTGGAATTAAATCTAAGTGAAAGCATCCTTATCATTATTGATTCTTAAAAACCAATTCTTGTTCTATATTTGTTTTTACACTTTAATCGTTAAAATTTTCATTATTTGTCTTGTTACTAAAAATTCCCCCAAGTTACTTATCTTTTAAGTTAATTAGCGACAAATAGTCTAAACGTAAATCATACCCGTTTCCCCAAGTGTTCGACATCCGTTCTTACCATTGCTATATTACAACTCAATTAGGTACACTTGCCTAAGTCGTGTAGTAAATTCTAGCATCGGTAATTTCAACCCTATAAATTTAAGACTAGTGAATTTTCCACATCAAGTTTTTGGCGCCGTTGCCGGGGAAACGGTTTTATTTGGTTTAGTCTTATTGTTTGTTAGTTAACGTAAAAAATAAAATTTTAAAAAAAATAAAATTTTTAAATTTTTTTTTAAAAAAAAATATAATAAAAACAAAATTAATAAAAAAAAAAGACGAAATTGATTTAAAATATTAAGTTTACTTATTAAAAATTTTAAAAAAAAAAATTAAAAATTTTTTTTTTTTAAAAAAAAAAAAAAAAAAAAATTATTATTATTATTTTTTTTAATTTAGTATTGCATAAATTTCCTTAGTTGTAAGTTAATTATAGGTTGTTAAATTTTTTTAGTTAATTATAGACTGTTAAATTAACTTATAAAAAAAAAAATTTAAAATATTATAAAAAAATAATATATATATATATATATATATATTTAAAAAAAATTTATTAAAAATAAAAATTTTAAAAATAAAAAAATAAAAAAATGGTATCAGAGCCATGTTTATATTGCATGAATAACCTTATTTAATTCGCGTGTAATACGAGTAATTCTACTTACCAGAACAGAGTTTGGAATTGGTACGTTGGTTTTGGTTGCTGGATTTCAGAAAAGTTATATTTATAATATACACCGAAATGATCCTGCCTCCCGGCTGCCTCTCTCTGTCTGTTCTCTATTTGATAGTCAAAGTATTACACAAAAATTAAATAAATAATTTATGCAGTATAATCAATTCACTTTAAGATAGAATTTCCCTAATATATGACCCGAAGTTCAAATTTCACTATCATTCCACCTTTAGAAGAGCCCGAACGCACGTTTCATCAACTAATCCGAGAAAACCAAACAATGACCGATCTAGCCCTCCTTTCATTAGAGGAATATACAAGCCGTACTAGAGACGGAGATGATCATGGAGTCATTCGTCCAGTGATACCAGCCCAAACAAATTTCGAATTAAAAGGACAATTTCTTCACCTTCTACGAGAAACTCCTTTTGCCGGAAGAGAAGATGAAGATGCGAACCAACATGTCGAAGCTGTACTCGAAATAGCTGACTACTTCAACATTGTTGGAGTAAGCAAAGATGCAGTCATGCTTAGAGTGTTTCCAAAAACACTACAAGGAGCTGCAAAACGTTGGATAAAATCTGAACCTACGATTACCACATGGGAAGGTTTAAGATCAAAATTTACAAAACAATTTAGTCCACCATGCAAAATTGCGAAGATGAAAATGAAAATTCAAAATTTTCAGCAGCTTGAAGATGAGACACTGTATGATGCTTGGGACCGTTATAAAGAAATGCTGCAAAATTGTCCACAACATGATCTAAATCCACATCAGGTCGTGCAGACTTTCTATAACGGGATCGATGTTTGTACCCGTCAGTTAGTTGACTCTCAAGGACCCATTCCTAAGAAAAATCCAGCTGACGGGAAAGCAATAATCGAGGAACTCGCCCAACACTCACATCAGTGGCATTCTTCACGAGATTCATCTTTCCGAAAAAGATCAACAGGAGAGAGCTCAGATGGCTTGGCAGCATTAAATGCAAAATTGGATGCATTAGGAAGAGACATGAAAAAGGTCAATCAGACAATTCATGCTATCCAAGTCGGCTGTGACAACTGTAGTGGACCACATCTTGAAAGAGATTGTCCATTAGATCAAGATGGGAATCAAAAGGTTGATGTATGCTACTCATCTGGAGATAGATACGATGAAAGGAAGCCTCGGAACAACTGGAAACCATTCGATGAATACAAGAAGGAAATGGAGATGCAATGGAAATGGAGACAAAGCGGTCAAGGTTTCTACCAAAAAAACCCACCATTGGAGCAAATTGTGCAAGAAAAGAAGCCAACTTTCGAAGAAATGATGGCCAGATTTGCAGAAGCATCTGATAAAAGACATCGAGATACAGAAGAGTTGGTGAAAAGAATCGGATCAACAACTGAAACTGCTCTAAGAAATCAGCAAGCTTCGATGTTGAACATCGAAAACCAAATCGGGCAAATTTCGAGAGTACTACAAGAGCGATTTCCTGGAACATTACCAAGTAACACTGAGACAAATCCGACTGCTCATGTCAAAGCAATAACAACTCGAACTGGAAAAAATCTTGAGCCGTTAGTTCCAGTTCATACTAACGAACCTTCTACTATTTCACAATCACAAGAGAAGGAAAAAGAACCAGTTCCGGTTGAGACAATTACATCCACTCCAGTTGTCAAACCATATAGGCCACCAATTCCTTTCCCTCAACGCTTGAGGAAGGAAAAAGAGGAGGAGGACTATCGCAAATTCATCGATCATATCAAATCCTTGCATATCAACATCCCATTCATTGAAGCTATGGCTCAAATGCCCAAATATGCAAAATTTCTGAAAGATTTGCTTGTTAACCGAAAGAAAATGGAGGAAGCTTCAAGTGTAGTATTAAACGAACAATGTTCAGCAGCCATGTTGAACAAACTTCCTCAAAAAATGAGAGATCCAGGAAGTCTGACTTTACCGTGCCAATTTGGTAATTTGGGTCTCAGCCATGCTCTAGCTGATTCAGGAGCAAGTATAAATCTTATGCCATATTCGTTTTACAAGAAACTTGATTTACCTGAACCAAAACCAATTCGAATGGCAATCCATCTGGCAAACAAATCAGTGACGTATCCAAAAGGGATAGTGGAGGACTTACTGGTGAAAGTAGACAAGTTCGTATTTCCTGCAGATTTTGTAGTGCTTGATATGGAAGAAGACAATGAAGTTCCTATTATTTTGGGAAGACCATTCTTAAGCACTGCAAGAGCATTAGTTGACATTCATGGATCAAAGTTGACACTAAGAGTCGGAACTGATGCTATCACCTTCGGTCTTGATAGAGCAATGAAGCACTCCAAGGTGAGTGATGATGAAGTTTTCTTTGCTGATGTTTTTGATAACTTATTGGAAAATGAGATATTGGAAGTAAAAGATAAAGACATTGAAAGCATGATGCAACTTGGAGAAGATACGTTTGATGCTGAAAAAGATCTGGAAGAACTGGAAAAGCTGCTGGAGGAGATTAATCAAAAAGAAGACTACACGGATAGTAAATCAGAAAAAGAGGAAGCACACCACAAAGAAACACCTTTTGACTCCGATGTCAAAAGTGAGTTGAAAGTTTTACCTGATCATTTGGAGTACGCATACCTAGGAAATAATGAGCAATTCCCTGTGATCATCGCTGCAAATCTCTCACCGCATGAAAAAGAGAGGTTGATTGAAGTTTTGAAAAAGAGAAAGCAAGCTATAGCATGGAATATTTCTGATATCAAAGGAATAAATCCATCCTATTGTTCTCACAAAATTTTGATGGAAGAAGGATCAAAACCAGCAGTCCAACCACAAAGGCGATTGAACCCGAAAATGCAAGAAGTTGTGAGAAAAGATATCGTAAAACTCTTAGATTCGGGAATGATCTACCCTATTTCAGACAGTCCATGGGTAAGCCCCATTCACATTGTCCCAAAGAAGGGAGGAATGACCATCATAATCAATGAAAAGAATGAGCTGATACCAACAAGAACAGTTACAGGGTGGCGAGTGTGCATCGATTATCGAAAGTTAAATGATGCATCCCGCAAAGACCATTTCCCCCTTCCTTTTATCGATCAGATGCTAGAACGTCTTTCTGGAAATGCTTACTATTGTTTCCTAGATGGTTTCTCAGGATACTTTCAAATTCCTATCGTTCCTGAAGATCAAGAAAAGACAACATTCACTTGCCCATACGGAACTTTTGCATACAGACGAATGCCATTCGGACTTTGCAATGCTCCTGCAACCTTCCAAAGATGCATGACAGCCATTTTCCACGACATGGTGGAAAACTTCATGGAAGTGTTTATGGATGATTTTTCAGTGTTTGGAGATTCCTTTGATGCATGTTTAGCTAATCTAAACAAAATGCTTGCTAGATGCGAAGAATCAAATCTGGTTTTGAACTGGGAGAAATGTCATTTCATGGTGCAAGAAGGCATTGTACTAGGGCATAAAATCTCCAAGGAGGGGATTGAGGTGGACAAAGCGAAAATAGAGACAATATCAAAATTGCCACCTCCAACCAATGTCAAAGGGGTCAGAAGTTTTCTAGGTCATGCAGGATTTTACAGAAGGTTCATAAAAGATTTTTCAAAAATCACGCGCCCTTTGACTCAACTTCTGTTAAAGGAAGCAAAGTTTAATTTTTCTTCAGATTGTTTAAATGCTTTCAACAATTTAAAAGAAAAATTAACAACAGCCCCGATAATGGTCGCTCCAAATTGGAATTTGCCATTTGAATTAATGTGTGATGCTAGTGATTTTGCAGTGGGAGCAGTTATGGGACAAAGAATTGAGAAACATTTTCAGCCAATCTACTATGCCAGCAAGACGTTAAACCCCGCTCAAGCAAATTACACCACAACTGAAAAAGAATTGCTTGCTGTGGTTTATGCTTTTGAGAAATTTCGCTCTTACTTGATCTTGTCAAAAACTATTGTCTTTACTGATCATGTTGCCTTGAAGTATTTATTCAGGAAAGAAGACTCTAAGCAACGATTAATTCGTTGGATCATGTTACTCCAAGAATTTGACATCGAGATTAAAGACAAGCAAGGCATGGAAAATGTGGCTGCTGATCATTTGTCCAGATTAGAGAATCCCAACATCGAAGAACTCAAGGAGTCTGAAATAAATGACAAATTTCCAGATGAATCCTTGATGATGATAGGTGAAGAGGTACCTTGGTATGCAGACATTGTAAACTACTTGGCTGCAGGATTTCTTTTTAAAGGAATGACACATCAACAGAAGAAGAAATTTTTTCGGACCTCAGGCACTATTATTGGGATGACCCTTACTTATTCCGAAGTTGCGCGGATAATGTAGTAAGGAGATGCGTATTCGGAAAAGAAAGTCGTGAGATCATGAAAGGATGTCACGCTGGACCGACTGGGGGGCATCATGGTGCTAATTACACAGCAAGAAAAATCTTTGATGCTGGATTTTACTGGCCTACGATTTTCAAAGATGCTCACATCTTCGTGAAAGAATGTGATGCATGTTAAAGGGCCGGTAACATCTCTTCCCGAAATGAGATGCCCCAAAACAGCATCCAAGTATGTGAAATTTTTGACGTTTGGGGAATCGATTTTATGGGACCATTTCCTTCCTCACGAGGAAACAAATATATTTTGGTAGCTGTTGACTACGTATCAAAGTGGGCTGAAGCGAAAGCTTTACCCACTAACGATGCTCGTGTAGTAGTCAAGTTTTTAAAGAATCTGTTTTCACGTTTTGGTTTCCCTAAAGCTCTGATCAGTGACAGGGGTACACACTTCTGCAATACCCAACTGGAAAAGGTTTTGCAAAAATATGGTGTTCACCATAGAATCGCAACGGCCTATCATCCACAAACCAGTGGGTAAACTGAAGTCACAAATCGAGCTTTAAAAAGAATTCTGGAACGATCAGTGGGAAGTAACAAGAAGGAATGGGCAGATAAACTTAATGATGCGCTGTGGGCATTTCGAATTGCATACAAAACACCTATTGGTAGTACACCATATAGGATGGTCTTTGGAAAAGCATGTCATTTGCCAGTCGAAATCGAACATAAAGCATTTTGGGCATTGAAATCATGCAACTTTGATCCTGTGGAAATTAAAACTAACCGTCTTATGCAGATGAATGCTCTGGAAGAATTAAGGGATGAAGCTTATGGAAACTCTCAAATCTACAAAGAGAAATCAAAGAAATGGCATGATAAAAGATTAAACAGAGACAAAAAATTTACCCCTGGAGAAAAAGTATTGCTATTCAATTCCAGGTTGAAACTTTTTCCAGGTAAACTGAAGACGCGTTGGTACGGTCCATTCACAATAAAAGAAGTCTTTTCACATGGTGAAATCGAACTAATTGGAAAAGATGGAGAAAGCTTTAAGGTAAATGGACATCGAGTGAAGCATTACCAGGAAGGAATGTTAGAAGAAGAAGAGAAAGAGGATATACCCCTCCAACTCACTGAAAACAATTAAGTGAGGGGTAGAGTCTGGCTCATGACTCAGTTAAAAAGAAGCGCTTGCGGGAGGCAACCCGATGTTTGTTTTGATTTTTAAATGTGGTGTGTTTATTTTCTGTATGTTTGGTGTGAATTTTCTTTTTAGTTTGTGTTTTCAATAAAAGTGCTTTTTAATGGTTTTATTTTTCTGTGAAAGTTACTTTTCAGCTTAGAAACAGGTGATGGTCAGAATGGTGTAAAGTAAATTTCTGAAGTGCAAATTACAATTGGAGCAATGGCATCACATAAGTGTGGGGTGATTCCCCACAAAGAGCAGGATGGAGAACTGAAGCTAACACTGACCAACGGGAGAGCATTATTCGAAGGATGAAGCAAGTGTTTGGCCGACACAAGTCAAATCAATTCACTCAGCGAAAAGAAGTAATTGATCTAATAACGCAATGTGTACTTGGCCAGTATACAAAGCGTTAAATTCAAGAATTGCGAAGAGAATCCCAACAATTGCATTACGCGACGCGTCCAAATCTTATACGCGACACGTAAATGCACCTGTTCAGAGAAATTATGCGGAAAAAGATTTAGATGCCACACTTGCCTAAATCTCCAGCTGGTTCAAAAAGAAAAGATTTACATGCACTTCAACATTACAAACAGAAAAGTGCACTCAACACTTGTCCTACGCAAATCAGGATTTCGACCTCGCCACTGCAATACCCCAGGGGAGTCTGTTCCTTTTTCTCCCTTTTTACTTTTATGTGCTTTAATTTTACATGCAATGGGGACATTGTATGATTTAAGTGTGGGGTAGGGGGTCGAATAAGGAAACCAAGCATTTTTGATAAAAATTAAAAAGTTTTATTGTGTTGAAACTTAAGTTGCAAACGTTGTGTAGGATGATCCAATGCGAACTCAAATGTTTAATTGAACCAATAGTATGTTATAGTACATTTGTGGCTTCCCTATCCTAGTGAAATCATGGAACAAAAACACAACCTTGTTTAGTTTGAGGGCCATAATATGTTTAGCATCGTGTACCAGAAATATATCCAGGAGAGCTTATGTAGTCATTGCACTCTAGACTAATATCTCTAACCAATAAGAGTTGAAGTTAAGTTCCCTTGCTTAAGCATATGTTTTTATTTTTAGGATTTTTAGATTGAAAAAAAAAAAAAGAAAAGCTACAAAGTTTGAGAATAAGAGTCTACAAAGCTATGAAGATCAAGAAATATCATGAAGAAAAGTTCAAAAAAAAAAACAAATCAATGAAGACTCAAGAATAAAGGCAATTTGCCAAGTTATTATTTATTGTAATTTTTATTTCTAGGTTATTTTTCCATATGTATGCTTTGGGACTTAGTCAAAAATTACCTTGAGGTTAAGAAAGATTTCTGAGGATATATTCGGAGGGATGCATAAAATGAATGTTGTTCAAAAGAAGTGGGCAAGTGTTTATGAAGATTGTGAGTATTTAGGATTGGGGAAGTTTTAAGAATCATTAGACACAAATGTATGCATTGAGGTTTCGATGTAATGGTTGGGTTCAAGTTGGATTGTTTTAAACAATGTTGGTGATGAAGGTTTTGATATGATGACATGCTAAAGTTAGTTTTGCTTGAGGACAAGCAAAGTTCAAGTGTGGGGTATTTTGATACCGCAATAATTATACATATATTTCGAGCGATATTTATGTATTTTTAGCTATATTTTGGTATGATTTAAGATAAAAGGTACTTATAAAGTTTGAAATTCCATTTTACAGCTAAAAATCATTTCTGAAGAAAAAGGAGAAGAAAATGTGCAAAAATCCGCAAAAAGAAGTGAAAGAAATTACACGAAGAAAAACGAGATCAAAAAGTCAAAGAATTCAAAAAATAGCCGCGTTGGAAAGACGAGAAAACAAAATAAAAATATAAAAAAAAAGAATTTAAATTAATTAATGAGGTTTAATTAAAATAAATTATTGGGAATTAATTATTTAATTTCTAAATAATTTATATTAATTAAATTAATTTAATTTAATTTAAATTGGAAAAAGAAAAAAAATAGAAAAGAAACAAAAACCCGGAGCCCAAAATCGGAGCCCAAACCCGGAGCCCAATAAAGAAAGCCTGATCCGTTCAAATCGCGACCCAGATCCGGGACCCGAGTCGAGATCCGAAGTCCGCCCCGCGTCCATTTCGCCTCACAAACTGATCCGGTACACGACCCGACCCAGAGATCCGAACCGGGTTTAGACCCGCGTGTTTTATCGTCTGTGACGTCATCGGTGACGTCATCGGAATCCGATCCGCGCCCAGTTCCGACCCGAGCTCCGATTCGTTTTCCCTCACAGAAGATCCGCGCCTCGACCCGGATTCCGACCCAAATTCGATTCGGTACTGTTCATTGGCAATACGACGTCGTTTTGAGTACCAGATTTGCCAATTCCGATTCCATTACGTTTTTAACCATTTTTTCCCCACTTTTTCCTATTTTAAACCCATTCATTTCCAACCAATACTCAATAATTCACCACCTTTAAACTTTCCAACCATTTATTCCCATCTTTTTAATTCTTTTGAATTCTTTTTCATTAGATCCAATCTCAATTTATTTCTTTTTGGTATTTAATTCTTCCAATTTTTACTATAAATACCACCATTTTTCACCACAAAAAGGGGAGAAGAGATTGAATCATACACTTTGATACACAAATTTCTCCATACAATTTCTTACCATATCACCACTATACCAAATTCCATCCAACCTTTGAACCACAATTGGGGATTCAAGAGTCAAAAAGCTAAGGAATTGAAGATTGCAGTGGCATTAGGGACTACATCGGGTTTGTTTTATCGACATGTTTAACATTCTCAATATGTTTTCTATGTATGTTGTAACCTTAATTATGAGCTAAATTCTCTTTGCTTTCACTTGGATAATGAAACCTTGAAAATATGATTTGATTTATATTATTCGGATATTAATTGTTATTTATTTTATCATGCATATTTGATCATTTATTTGTATATGTTAAGTTTTTGTAATTAATTTTCCCATAACTAAGTTAATATTTTTAAAAGATCACTTTAATTATATTATCTTGAATCATAATTTTTTCATAACCATTGATATTTATGACTAGTAAAGGACAATATTCTAGGAATTGGGCAAAATAAAATACTAAAAATTTAACATGTATATTTTATATCGTACGACCAACTTACGATTCCTATTAGTTTTACGACCACTAAAATTAATAGTTTGATCAAATGTTTGCATGATACGAATTAATTATTGTTAATAAAATTGTTAATTGCATGACCATTGTTTTTAATTATTTTTATTATCAAAACGGTAAAAAATTAGATCATGATTTTTAACCAATTTTAGAAATCGGTAAATAACTAATAATATCCATTGCACTTAATATAAATCATTCATTACTAAAAGGTGGAATTAAATCTAAGTGAAAGCATCCTTATCATTATTGATTCTTAAAAACCAATTCTTGTTCTATATTTGTTTTTACACTTTAATCGTTAAAATTCTCATTATTTGTCTTGTTACTAAAAATTCCCCCAAGTTACTTATCTTTTAAGTTAATTAGCGACAAATAGTCTAAACGTAAATCATACCCGTTTCCCCAAGTGTTCGACATCCGTTCTTACCATTGCTATATTACAACTCAATTAGGTACACTTGCCTAAGTCGTGTAGTAAATTCTAGCATTGGTAATTTCAACCCTATAAATTTAAGACTAGTGAATTTTCCACATCAATTACGCCCCACATACTTAACAGATGTGGGCTTTGCGTGTTTTGGGCCTCGGTTTGGGCCATACATTAGACTTTGTTTCGTTGGGCCTTAGTGGACCATCAGAAGTCAGATATTTTGGGGTAAAGATATGTTTGGGATTTAGGGTAAGGCTCATTAGAGGGGTTGGGCCCAATTTAGCAAATTGGGCTATTAGTGATCCACTAGTGGAATTGGGAAGTCTACCTAGTATTGGGCCTTTCATATTATTATTTTAGGCGTTAGGTTGAGGCCCATGTGAAGGGATTGGGCCAGATTAGAAATTGGGCCATATATTGGGCCTTATGGAAGTGTTTATCTTTTGGGCCAAGGTTTGGGTAGAGTTCAATTTGGGATAAGAGTATGTGAGGGGTAGAATGGTCTTTTAACCCAGTGAGGACTTATGGTTAAGTTATGAGAATCTCAGACTTATCAAATTTGTATGATGATCAATAACTCGGTGAGTCGAGAGATCAGCAGTTCGGGGATCTGCCAGCTAGCAGCCAGAGGTTTATCCGTGGGATTCTGCAGTCAGCTTCTGAGGTGAGTTTTCTCCTGTAGGAACGAGTCGAAGGCACCAATGTCGGCCCGTTTATGTATGTTAGTACGTTTCAGACTAAGGTCCGATGTCGGGCGGTGCCCGAGGAATGTTTATATGCTTGATGTCTTCGTGATTCTTACATGTGCTTGTTTTATATATTACGAACTTCGGTCCGATGCTGGGGAAAGCCCGAGGAATGTTTGTATGATTCCGGATTTTGGTCCGATGTTGGGCGGGGCCCGAGGAATGTTTATATCTATGCTTCCGAACTACGGTTCGATGCCGGGTGGTACCCGATGAATGAACTAATGCCTAGTTATACTTGTTATCTTTGTGATACTTGTATGTGTCTGGTAGGGAGGTGAGTGTGGTCGGGATCCCATATCTCATTACTAGCTGAGAGTGGACGGGGTTCCATATCTCATCATTAGCAAAGTAGGGGTGGGGCCCATGATAGGCGAGGCCTTAGGACTAGAATATATAGTATTATGTATGATTCTTTATGTACTAGCATGATTATATGTTATTGTTTGTATGTGTATATCGGGCGGGGCCTCGTAGAAACAGATATGTATACCGAGCGGGGCTTGATGCCAGGTAGGGCCTGATGTTGGACACTGTCTGATGTCGGGTGGGCCCGAGGAAGGGGCGGGGGCCCAGTTTATGTGATTATGTGTATGGTATGTGGTAGTTTGGGGAGACTCACTAAGCTTCGTGCTTACATTTTTTAGTTTTGGTTTCAGGTACTTCCGATAGCAAGAGGAAGAGCTCGGGATGACTGCAGTGCACACACCATGATTTTAGCCTGGGATGTTTTTACTTTGATATGTTTTGACAGATGTTTATTATATTTTGAGAAACAATAACTTATGACTTTCATGTGATGATTGGTAGCTATGGTTTAATTAATAATTAAAAATGAAATTTTTGGACTGTATTTTTGGGATGTTTCAAGTTGGTATCAGAGCCTTGGTTTGAGGGATTCGGGCACACTCTTAGGTGTGTTTGAACTCAAACTGAGGACTTGGTATAAAATTTTTAAAAGAAAAACCATTTTTACAAAAAGGATTTTGAAAATAGAAAAAGGGTGTGGTGCATGCAATCAGCCGAGCTCAAGTAAGTACTCCCAAATTACCCATACAATTTTATGATATGATATGCTTATGAGAACTGCATGCTAAATTAGGGCTAAGGATCTAGGGTGGATGCCTTATGTGCCTGTTATATGTGTATGAGCTTTATGAACTGCATGCTAGTACTGATTAGTCAATGATATGATAGCCTAATTAGGATATGCTTGATTATGTTTACTCAATGCTCGAATTTTGCTTGGTTTGTGCTTTTAGGAGTTCTAGTTATCTCTAACTAACTAGTAAACGAATATGTTAAGTTATATATTGTGAGGACTAAATAATTTCAAAAAGTTAGGTTTAGCTCTATTTCGCAGCTCTTGTTTGAGTCCAACCGTTGTAGGGTAGGACCTCTCATTCGAAGAACTATATAGTCTTAGTGATATGTAATGGTATTCGCGAGCTAGTTAGGGGGAGATAGTTGGGACTTCTTATGCAGCTGATGGCGGAGAGTGGGTTGGTGATTACCCTAGGGCAAGCCTAGGATGAGATTAGCGTGAGAACAGTAGTAACGGTGAAAGGGACTTGGTAGAGTCAAAGTAGTTCTTGAAGAAAGTACGGATAGATGTGGAAGGTAGTATGGGCCCGTACTACAGAAAGTAGAGGATTCGTACTCGAATCAAGGAAGGCTGAGATGAACCCAGGGAACTTGTAGTATATGAGATCCCACGAGTTAGAGTATACTAATGTTTGTTATTGACATGTGCATAATTAGTCATATATGTTGTGTTAAATCTTAATACTTTTTGGCTATTTTATTGCAAATTATGAACAAAAGGTACTTAAATATGTTTAAAATGTATTTGTAGCCTAAAAGATGAGCTCGGAAGCAAAAGGAAGCAGAAAAAGCGATAGGAAGCTCGGGAATTGAAGAAAGAAGAAAGAAAGAAGAAAGAAAGAAAAAAACCCTGAAGAACTCGGAGAGTTGCGTGCCTACTCGCCGAATAGGTTCGAAGATTCGCGAACAAATAAGATTCCTTGACGCATACGGATTTTAAGTGGGGGACTCGCCGAGTCGGTCTATTGACTCGACGAGTAGCCCCTGTTTTCAGAAACTATATAAAGGGATTTAATTCACGAATTTAGGACTTCTCTCTGGAACCCTTGAAGGTTAATTTGTGATTCAAGTTGTTGTTGGAGCTCTGGAACTTGAAGATCGAGTCTAAGCATTCAATTTTGGGGAGATCAAGTCAATTCAAGTGTACTCTTTACTTAATCTTTTGTTTAAACTATGTTTGCATCAATAGATTTTGTTTGCGAATTGTTTTCTACTTTAATTATGAGCTAAAAACTCATAACTTCTGTTTAGGATAGATGACTTTATGAATATGGTTTGATTTTATGATTGGATTAATTTAAATTGGTAATTTTGTTTTGTTAAGCTTGTTAAAGAACCTTATGTGTTAATTACAACTATTTTCTGTTAATTAACCAGCATATTAAGTTGCATGAACATCTCTTAATTGCTAATCTCATATGACTTGTGTGCAAACATTGTTATATTCCTAAGAATAGCGAACGCGAAACTAGGGTTAATTACAAAATAGGTAAATTAATGTGTGAGCTTGTGTGATGAACCATCAACAAGAGGTTAATTGAATTAGCAATTTGATTAGCTACTACAAATCTTACTTAACCCGAATCAATAAACTAGGAAATCTATTAGTTTAATCACTTGGCCACTGTTTAAATTAATCTGTTTTCTAAGGATTAGTAATAGCGAGCGTGAACCTAATCACACTAATCGGTAGCCAATGCCAATTAATCCATTGCACTTGTCATAAAATCAACCATAGGAATAAATGATTCAAAACCTAAACAGAAGTCTTTTCTGTTATTGAATTTAGTTGATTTTCGTTTGCTTAGCTGTTAGTTGCTTAGTTGAGTATTAGTTAAGTACTTAAGTTTCTAGTCTTGCAAAACAAGAGAAAACCCTTTCTTTTATTGCTTGTTTTTAGATAATATTAGTAATTAGCTTAATTGCCGTTCCCTGTGTTCGATACCCTGCTTGCTAAACATACCACCAATCGACAGGTATACTGCCTTTTATGTGTCTAAATTATATTAAAAAGTAGGATTAAAACTAGTGCATTCCACACACATCAAGTTTTTGGCGCCGTTGCCGGGGAACGGTTCTAAAATTAATTCTAATTGCTAGTGTTATCGATCCTTTGTGTAAAATTTTCTTGCACAAAGTTACTGCTTTAGGAAAAGTTTTACTTAGATTTAAGTTTTAGTTTCTTTTCTTTTAGAAATTTTGTTTTAAATTTTTTTTGTTTTACCCTTGAACTCGCCGAGTCCATGCGCACCGACTCGACGAGTCCAAGGCAATTTTCCAGTTTCGTTTTTCAGTTTGTTTTGTTCTTTTTACACGTGTTTTTCTGTCTCTTGCAGATTGTTTATGACCCGTGGATCAAATTCATCCTTGATTCCACCACTTGAAAACCCGGAATCGTTGTTTCGCAAGAACAAGGACAAGACCGAAGAAGATACTCCGAAGAAGTCGCCTTATAAGAGTCTTAGATCGGTTTTTGGCAAGAAGAAGGGAAAGAAAGTGGGGGAATCCAGCAACACGAAAGAGGACACCAAGTACGAGACCGAGAAGGAGGAAAGTGTTACCGATTTTGAAGAGAGTGATCACGAAGAAGAACCCGACAACACCATGGCCGACAAAATCAAATCAAAAGAATTATTTTTTTACATTTTAAATGAAATCAACGGGCTATAATGAGCGGTATTCTACGTGACATGAGTCAAAAGACAAGGCTTCTAGTTCCAAGCGCTTTCCCTCATGCCTGGTAAGGTCCTCCAAGGAAGAGGTGCCATAAGAGGAAGGGCTATGGGGTTTGGAGTTTAAGCAGGAACTGGCCCAACCAAGCTTCGTACCTTTTGTTGTTGTCGGCCTCTCGATGGAGGCATACAAAAAGAGGATTTGAGACGACACCGGTCCGGGGCTTGTGCAACCCACCATATCCGCCACTGCCATGTTTGAAATTAAGGGGCACATCCTTACTGCATTGAAGGAGATTCCTTTCACCGGAAACGATTATGAAGATGCATACAAGCATCTTGATGAAGTTAATGACATCGTCGACTACTTCAACATTCCAAATGTACCTAGAGAGACGGTGTTATTGAGGATGCTCCCTGTTAATTTTAAAGGGGCTGCAAAGGATTGGCTAAAAGCACTACCACCAGGAGAGATTACTACATGGGCTAAGATGCGTGAGGAGTTTCTGGAACAATTTTTCCCACCATCTAAAATTGCTAAACTCAAGAAGGCCATTGCCAATTTTGAGCAACAAGCGGGAGAGTCTTTAGTCGAAGCATGGGAGCGCTACAAAGGTCTACTAAGGAATTGGCCACAAAATGACCTCAATATGCAACAAGAAGTGTCAACCTTCTATGATGGAGTAAATGTCACCACTAGACAACTACTTGACTTCAAGGCCCATTGACGAAGAAAAATCTGGTTGAAGTTAAAAGACTCATTAAAGAATTCTCTAAGCACTCTAGAGAATATCATAATCCAAGACATGACTCGACTCGAGGGGTGGTGAACTCTGTGAATGATAGCATGGCAGCTGTGATGGCTAAATCGGAAAGTATGGAGCGAAGGATGACTAAGATGGACCAATCCATCCATGCCATTAGAGTGGGGTGTGAAAACTATAGCGGGCCTCACCTTACAAAGGATTGCGATCTTGACGAGAATGGGAACTGGAAAGCGCAAGTGTGTTACTCGGTTGGCGATAAATACGATGAAGATTGGCGAAAACCAAAGAAAGAATGGCTACCTTACGATGAGTACAAAAAGGCAAAGGAGGAGAAATATATAATGAAGACAAGAGGCTTCTTTCAAAATGAGGAACCGGTGCAAGAAAAGAAGCTAGACTTTGAAAATATGCTCACAAGACTTGCAGCTGCATCCGAGAAACGACACAATGAAACCGATGCTGCAATGAGAGAACAACAACTCATGATGAAAGAGAAACAATCTTTGATGAGAAATCAGCAAGCTTCCATCCTCAACATTGAAAAACAACTAGGCCGACTTGCACTACAAATAAACGAGAGACAACCGGGTGCGCTTCCTAGTAATACCGAAAACAATACGAAGGGCGCACATATAAGCATCGTAACAACTAGGAACAGGAAGATTATTACTCCTCTGACCCCTATTCAGAAGGAAGATCCGAAAAGGGTGCAAGAGGAAGAGTCTGAAAACCAAAAATCGCAGAAACCCGATGCGACTCGACGAGCCCCCCGCCTGAACAGAATAATAAGCCTCCTGTTAAACCATCTCAGCCTCCACTGCTGTTTCCAGGACAAGCTAAACAAGATAAGAATGATATTGATTATCAAAAATTTCTGGAACACATCAAAGCCCTTCAAATCAATATGCCCTTCATCGAGGCGGTTGCACAAATGCCTAAGTATGCCAAGTTCTTAAAGGAGCTTCTTACAAATAGGAAAAAGATAGAAGAAGTGCAGAAGGTGGTTCTAAATGAAAATTGTTCAGCCGCCATGTTGAACAAATTACCTAAGAAGAAAGGTGACCCGGGTAGTTTGACCTTGCCTTGCCAATTCAGGAATTTATCAACTATCCATGCATTAGCTGATTCGGGGGCAAGTGTTAACCTCATGCCATACTCATTCTTCAAGAAGTTAGACCTTCCGGAACCAAGGCCAATTCGAATGGCAATTCACTTGGCTAATAAAACGGTAACATTTCCAAGGGGGATATGCGAGGACCTATTAGTAAAAGTTGACAAATTCGTGTTTCCCGCAGACTTCATAGTGCTAGACATGGAAGCGAACCCTCAAGTCCCGATTATACATGGAAGAGCCTTACTTAACACCACGAGTGCTATAGTAGATATGAGAGATTCAAAACTTACCCTTCGGGTGGGGGAAGAATCAGTTACATTTGGAATAGATCAAGCCATAAAGCGTGCAAGGTGTAGTGATGACACAACGTTATCGGTTGATATGTTGGAAGAGTTAATGGAAGAGTGGAAGGAAGACAAACCAAGCAAGTCTACCATTACTTTTGAAGATGAATTTGATGCTGAAAGAGATCTGATGGAGATAGAGAGACTGCTTGAAGAAGCTGAATATAATGAATTGAACAGAAGTGCTGAAAGCCCGACTCGCCGAGTAACATCCTCTGACTCGACGAGTCTATTTGAAAAAACGCGACCAGACGCGAATTTTGCCCTAGACTCGACGAGTCCCCTTATGGGACTCGACGTGTTCAGCATGCAAAACACGAAATCAGAGATGAAAATTCTACCTAATCATCTAGAGTATGCATTTTTGAAGAAGGTGAACAAAAACCTGTAATTATAGCTTCTGACCTTACCAAATCTGAAAAAAGAAGAGTCAGTCCGAGTTCTAAAAAAGAGAAAAAATTCTATTACATGGAACATTGCCGACATTAAAGGGATTAGCCCTTCTTATTATTCCCACAAGATCAACCTAGAAGAAGGAGCAAAGCCGGTAGTGCAACATCAAAGGCGATTGAACCCGAACATGCAAGAAGTGGTAAAGAAGGAGGTGGTCATGCTTTTGGATGCAGGGATCATATATTCTATTTCCGATAGTCCATGGGTTAGTCCTGTTCAAGTGGTGCCTAAGAAAGGAGGGATGACCGTTGTCATAAACGAGAAGAATGAACTCATTGATGGGTTTTGAGCATTCTAACACTTCCTAAGTGTACATGTAACCCTAATAACCTTGAATCTATGTTTTCTCTATATACATGCAAATTTCTTTTTCAAGGTTATTTCCTAACTAGCATGGCATGGGGATTACATAAAACATAAAACTAGTAGAAATACATACCTTGTTGTTGCTTGGATTCCTTCAAGACTTTGTGAGCCTAGCACCCCAAATGTTGTGCCTCAAATGCTTCACACAACACCACAAGACTTGGAATAACTTGAGAGAATACTTCTAGCACTCAAAATTGGTTATGCCCTCTCTAGTAACACTATGTCCACTAGGTCTACTTTTTGCTAGCCATAGGGTTCCTTTTATAGTGTTGTCACAATTAGGGTTTACACATGAATGCCCTTAATTGTCATGACTCTTGATTTCCCATGACCCATGGATTTGTAACTCCCATGGACCATCCATGGAGCTCCATTTGGTTACATCCATAACCCATAAACCATGGATCATTAATCCACCATAAAAGAATTGATGATTGTCATAATCAACCCTATATATTTAATTAGTCTCACTTTGATCACTAAATTAATCCTAGATTAATACTTGATCAATACTAATTAAATAATACTATTATTAATATATTAGAACTTATAATATATTAATAATCATAAGTGCCTTATTCTCTCATTTAGTCTATCCAAGTATTGCAATGCCATGCAACCCAAATGGACCATGCCGGGTCGGGTCAAGTACATACCAAATAAAGTTATGGACTTAGACACTATATCCAACAGTCTCCCACTTGGATAAGTCTAATAACTATATTTGCAAATATGACTTCAAAATCCGACTAGCAATCGTAGCTCTTTCAAAGTCTCTCGGAACTGAGATGATGATGATACGCCATTTCAGATAAGTAATCATATAATCCTCTGTTCTCATGATATCAGCCGGACAAACACATGGAACATGGTCTTACTTATTGTCCATCATTTGTTTCTCGATCTCTGATTTGTTTCGACATAGAACTAAATTGAACACATCAATTAGGTTCTGACCAGGCCCGGTACATAGGTTAAAACCAAATCATCGAGGGGCCCAGATATCGCTTCTATTTCTAGAAGGAACAGATAAACTTCGACTGATATGCTTGTACTAACTACTTGTTGAATTATTCACAAAGGCACGTTTTATAACATCGAGTTACCAATGCGTTTTCGTACAATCAATGAATAACCAACTCATAGTCAACAACTCATATCTCTAGGTTTGAAGATTTATATGATATTACCGTCTCACGATCACTCGAGATAAATTCCATGAAGTGATGCAAGTGAGCATGGGTTGGATCCAATACTCAGCCCTTATGAGTACTCATGAATGTTGTAGCAACCATTGCATTGTCCAAAGCACTTTTAGACAAATCATACAAGCCAAATTCATGACAGTCTTAAATCAATACTTACTTCCAAAGTTTGACTGACTGTGGATGGTTTGAATAATAACATAATTATTCTGGAAGTAAAAACATGCAAAATTGAAACATAGTAAACAATCAACACAAGATAGTAACACCTTACTCATAAATAAATAACAACTTTTATTTATCATCAAATGTCAATTACATTTTACAAGTTTCAGGAATCTAATTATTGAAACTAATATCATCCTTCAGCCCAATGCGTCTCGCATGCTGTAAATGCTTAACCCTGCTCAGTCCCTTCGTGAGGGGATCTGCCGGGTTCTCATCTGATGATACCCTCTTAGCCACGAGGAGTCCTTCTTCTATTCGATGTCTTATGAAATGGTATTTTCTGTCAATGTGCCTAGATCTCCCGTGATCTCTTGGTTCCTTAGCCAAAGCAACCGCACTTTCGCTGTCACAGAAAATTTCCATTGGCTCTTTTATAGTTGGTACAACTCCAAGGTCTCCGATGAAGTTCTTTAGCCATATCGCCTCCTTAGCTGCTTCACTTGCTGCTATGTACTCTGATTCACAAGTAGAATCAGCTACTGTCTCCTGCTTGGAACTTTTCCAAGTAATTGCCCCTCCATTTAGGATAAAGACCCAGCCTGACTGAGAGCGGAAATTATCCCTATCAGTCTGAAAGCTAGCGTCGTTATATCCTTCCACTCTCAAGTCATCACTGCCTCCGAGGGTAAGGACCCAATCCTTAGTCCTCCGCAGATACTTGAGAATGTTCTTTACCGCTGTCCAGTGTGCCTTGCCAGGGTTCCCTTGATATCTACTGACCATGCTCAAAGCAAAGGCCACATCAGGGCGAGTACAAGTCATAGCATACATGATCGAGCCTACAGCGGAAGCATATGGTATATGACTCATTTCAGCTATCTCAGCCTCTGTACTCGGACTCTGAGTCTTACTCAGCTTGGCATTACTCTGGATTGGTAATTCTCCTTTCTTGGAATCTTGCATACTGAACCTCTTCAGTACCTTATCCACATAAGTACTTTGACTAAGTCCAATTAGTCTCTTACTCCTATCTCTCAATATCCTTATCCCTAGGATATAGGCAGCTTCCCCAAGGTCCTTCATAGCGAAACACTTCCCAAGCCAGGACTTAACCTCCTGCAAGGTTGGGACGTCGTTTCCTATGAGAAGTATGTCATCCACATACAACACCAAGAAGCTAACTATGCTCCCACTAACCCTGACATACACACAAGACTCATCCTCACTCCTAGAAAAGCCAAACTCTTTGACTTTCTCATCAAAGCAAAGATTCCATCTGTGAGATGCTTGTTTCAATCCATAAATGGATTTATCAAGCTTACACACTCTATTAGGGTATCTTGTATCGACAAAACCCTCTGGTTGAGCCATGTAAACATCCTCAGCCAACTTTCCATTAAGGAAAGCGGTTTTGACATCCATTTGCCATATTTCATAATCATGAAATGCAGCTATGGCTAACAATACTCTAATAGACTTAATTTTAGCTACTGGTGAGAAGGTCTCATCATAGTCAACTCCCGGAGTTTGAGTAAAGCCCTTCGCAACCAGTCGCGCTTTATAAGTGTGTACCTTCCCATCCATGTCGGTCTTCTTCTTGAAGATCCATTTGCACCCAACTGTCATATGACCTGGTACATTGTCAACCAAGTTCCAAACTTGATTGTCATACATGGACTGAATCTCGCTGTCCATAGCCTCCTTCCATTTAGCAGACTCAGGGCCTGCCATGGTTTCCCTGTAATTATTAGGTTCATCCAAATCTATTAGTGTACTATCACTAATAAATGTATCACCTTCAGTGGTGATGTGATAACCATAATAAAAATCAGGTGTGTTCCTCACCCTAGTGGAACGTCTTGGAGGTACAGACTCATCTATCGGATCAACAGGAGTTTCCTCCTCAGGTTGGTCGATAGCATTATAGGTTCCTTCACCACTTGACTCTTGAAGCTCTTCAAGGTCAATTTGCCTCCCACTGTCCCCTTGGCTTATGAATTCTCTCTCACGAAAGACTCCTCTTCTTGCTACAAAAACCACATTATCACTGGGTCTGTAGAAGAGGTAACCAAAAGATCTCTGTGGGTAGCCGATGAAAATACACCTCTCACTTCGAGGTTCAAGCTTATCATGAGTCTCACGCCTCACGAAAGCTTCACAACCCCAAATCTTGATGTGGTCCAAATTGGGAACTTTCCCAGTCCACATCTCGTGAGGTGTTTTGGCAACCTTTTTAGTAGGGACTAGATTAAGGATATGGGCGGCAGTCTCTAAGGCATACCCCCAGAAAGAGATTGGTAATGAAGCTCGACTCATCATGGAACGAACCATATCCAAGAAGGTTCGATTGCGCCTCTCAGCTACACCATTCAACTGTGGTGTTCTGGGAGGTGTCAATTGTGAGACAATCCCACATTCCTTAAGATAGTCAAGGAACTCAATGCTAAGATACTCTCCTCCTCGATCGGATCGGAGCATCTTGATGTTCCTGCCCAATTGATTCTCAACTTCCTGCTTAAACTCTTTGAACTTTTCAAAGGTTTCTGACTTATGCTTGATTAAGTAAATATATCCATATCTACTGTAATCATCAGTAAAAGTCACATAATAGCGATTAGCATCCCTTGTAGCAACTCTGAAGGGCCCACACACATCCGTGTGTACAAGGTCCAACAAACCTTCACCCCTATCACAAGTACCTGTGAAGGGTGACTTTGTCATTTTTCCAAGTAAACAAGACTCGCAACTATCATCTGACTTGAGGTCAAATGATTCCAAGACTCCAACCTTTTGGAGTTGGCCTATGCGCTTCTTGTTAACATGTCCAAGACGACAATGCCACAAGGATGCTTTATCCAAGCTATCTGAAGAATCAATATACAACACATTATTTCCTAGATTGTCTACAACATTCACGGCTTCATATACACCATCACAAGGTAATGCTTTAAAGTAAAATACATCATTGTAATAAACATTAATAGCACCATTTTTATTATCAAATGAAAATGTAAAACCTTGTTTGTACAAGCCATGAAAGGAAATAATATTTCTCGCCATTTCGGGCGAGTAACAACACTTATTCAAATCTAACATTAACCCATTATTAAGCAATAAAGAATAAACTCCTATCTTGGTAACAGGTGATGCTTTCCTGTTGCCCATGACTAAGTTTATCTTCCTGTGCTCCACTTGCTTACTTCTTCTTAGTGCCTGCAAATCAGTACAAATGTGAATACCACACCCTGTATCAAGCACCCAAGAATTAGCAGTAGATGAGTTGTTAGACAATATTGTGTAAATACCTGCATGGGTGGGTTTAACCTTCCCATCCTTTAGATCTTGCAGATATTTGGGGCAGCTTCGCTTGAAGTGTCCCTTATCCTGGCAATAGAAGCATTGTGCTTCCTTTGGGTTTGAAGAAGGAGTAATGGGACCTTTCTTTGTCCCACTTGAATAGGAACCATCAAGAGTCTTACCCTTGGTATCCTTCGAAGGGCTTTTCCTCTTCTTACCCTTTCCCTGCCCAATAGCCAGAACAGGGGCTGTTGAAGGAGTAGAAGTAGCAACCGCTTTACCCTTAAGGCCATTTTCAGCTGTTCTTAAGAGTCCTTGAAGTTTGCTAAGTGTGACTTCCTCCTTGTTCATATGATAAGTCATACGAAACTGATCATAACTTGGAGGTAAGGAATGGAGAATGATGTCAATCGCCATTTCCTCAGGAAAGTCAACATTTAGCTTCAGCAACCGGTCAACAAACCTTTGCATCTTCTGCAAGTGACCGGTGATGGGTTCACCATCCTTCATCCTTGCGGTTATCATGGAGGAGATGATTTCATACCTCTCCTGACGCGCGCTCTGATGGTACCTTTCCATCAGATCCAGGTGCATCTCATAGGGGTAGAAATCTTCATAGGATTTTTGAAGTTCAGGAGTCATGGTGGCCATCATGATGCATGCTACTTTAGTAGCATCCTTTTCATGTGCAACAAACTCCGCAAATCAGGAGTAGCAGTGGCTTCATTCACAACCTTAAGCTCCCTATCAAGGACATATTCTTTGTCCTCGTAGCGGGTAATCATTCTGATGTTTCTGATCCACTCATTGAAATTGGATCCATCAAAGATGACCTTACCACACAAGTTCATAAGGGAAAAGGAGCCTGTTGGGTTTGAGCCAGAAGCATTGTTGGAAGACATCTGAAAGACAAGTTTCATTAGATTAGGAATCCTTAATAATTCACCCAAATGAAATATTAAGGCTAGGATCCAACAAACTATTTATAGTTGGAAGAGGGATGCCGTAATCCATACTATAAAATATTTGAAGGTAGGTAAATGACGATTTACCAATTTCCACCATAAGAACGAAATATTTTATTATTAGGTTTTATTGGTTTTGAAACTCCTAGATCTTTTGAGATACATTGAACTTTTCAATGGCATGTTTGAATCTCGATTGTGCCCTCTCAAGTTTGTGACTGGGATGCCGAGGATCACAAACAAGGTGTGAATAACCATACAAATTGACTTGGTACCCTCAACAATATTACCTAATCGATGTGCCGGTTAACCACACACGCTCCACCGATCTATAATAAAGTCAAGTTACCCTTTGCCACTCTTACTAGTCCATGTTAGTGTGCCGGTTAACCACACACGCTCCACTAACGACTTGGTAAGGTACAAAGTGTAATTTTATGGGCTAGCACCAATTTCACATTTTCCTAAAGTAACTAAGATTGGGAATTTATAATGTATAGTTACTTTATAATTCATTATACTTTTAACAAGTATTTAAAGTCGTATCCTACCCGTTCGGCTAACGACCCTCCACCGATCAAGGAAGCAGTGGGTGAGAGTGGACACCCATTAAGTCACCATTTTATAGGCAACAACCTTATACCCCCCTTATAGACCGGCTTCGTGAATGAGGCCTACTAACGGTAAGAATGACATATTCTTATACATATCTATATAATAAAATTATAATAATAGTATAAGTGTTGATTTTTAAACTTTTTAAAAATCTAAGGTTTAATTTGGAATTAAAGTATTAAAGTATAAGACTTTTCAAATTCCAAAACTTGAGGGCAAGATTTGAAACTATTCCAAGTCTCTTCAATTTGTAACTTATGAGTTTTAATGGTTCATAAAATGAAGACTCTTCATTTTATGAAACCTCTTTAGTTCTTTAATCACAATTAAAAGAAGTGACTCTTGGTTATCCATAACTTGAGGACAAGTTATGAACACCATCATAGCCATTAAGATCATGAATTAAACACACATGGTGGTTACACATAATTCCTATGATCTTCTAAAAACTCATAAGAACACAAATTCATGTCAAGCAATTTCAAGAAATCATATAACTATATACAATACTTGAAAATTGATAAAAGTCATGTAAAATGGGTTAACATAATCATTATCATTTTGAAAAACAGATTTTACAAGTCCAAAACAGATTGGGATAATGATCTTAATCCATTTCCAGCAACAAAACTCGAAAAAACTGCCCAGCACGCTTCTACTCGCCGAGTGCATTATTCTACTCGGCGAGTAGAATGAATTTGTTCATGGACTCGGCGAGTCCTCCCCATGGACTCGGCGAGTCCAGTCGTCAGAATGCAGAATTTTCGATTTTTAAGCAGTTTTGCATCAAGTATACAGAAAACAATCCTAGGCTCTGATACCACTGATGGGTTTTGAGCATTCTAACACTTCCTAAGTGTACATGTAACCCTAATAACCTTGAATCTATGTTTTCTCTATATACATGCAAATTTCTTTTTCAAGGTTATTTCCTAACTAGCATGGCATGGGGATTACATAAAACATAAAACTAGTAGAAATACATACCTTGTTGTTGCTTGGATTCCTTCAAGACTTTGTGAGCCTAGCACCCCAAATGTTGTGCCTCAAATGCTTCACACAACACCACAAGACTTGGAATAACTTGAGAGAATACTTCTAGCACTCAAAATTGGTTATGTCCTCTCTAGTAACACTATGTCCACTAGGTCTACTTTTTGCTAGCCATAGGGTTCCTTTTATAGTGTTGTCACAATTAGGGTTTACACATGAATGCCATTAATTGTCATGACTCTTGATTTCCCATGACCCATGGATTTGTAACTCCCATGGACCATCCATGGAGCTCCATTTGGTTACATCCATAACCCATAAACCATGGATCATTAATCCACCATAAAAGAATTGATGATTGTCATAATCAACCCTATACATTTAATTAGTCTCACTTTGATCACCAAATTAATCCTAGATTAATACTTGATCAATACTAATTAAATAATACTATTATTAATATATTAGAACTTATAATATATTAATAATCATAAGTGCCTTATTCTCTCATTTAGTCTATCCAAGTATTGCAATGCCATGCAACCCAAATGGACCATGCCGGGTCGGGTCAAGTACATACCAAATAAAGTTATGGACTTAGACACTATATCCAACACTCATACCATCCCGAAAGGTAACCGGTTGGCGAGTGTGCATCGATTACCGGAAGTTAAACGATGCCACTCGTAAAGACCATTTTCCCCTTCCTTTTATTGATCAAATGCTTGAACGATTATCTGGCCATAGTTACTATTGTTTCTTAGACGGATTCTCGGGTTATTTTCAAATACCCATAGACCCAATTGACCAAGAAAATACTACTTTCACTTGCCCAAGTGGGACTTTTGCCTATCGTCGCATGCCTTTTGGGTTATGCAATGCGTCTGCGACCTTTCAGAGATGCATGACGACAATATTCCATGACATGGTAGAGAAGTTTATGGAAGTATTTATGGATGACTTTTCTGTCTTTGGCTCCTCATTTCATGATTGTCTCACTAACCTTGAGATGATGCTTGCTAGGTGTGAAAAGACCAATCTAGTCTTAAATTGGGAAAATGTCACTTTATGGTTAAAGAGGGCATAGTCTTAGGTCATAAAGTATCCAAGGCAGGAATTGAGGTGGATCGGGCAAAAATTGATACCATTGCTAAATTACCCCCACCAACTAATGTGAAGGGCATTAGGAGTTTTTAAGGACACGCGGGTTTTTACCGCCGTTTCATCAAAGATTTTTCAAAAATTACTAAACCTCTAACTCAATTACTTTTAAAAGATGCACCTTTTAATTTTTCTAAAGAGTGTTTAACTGCATTTGAATTTTTAAAAGAAAAGTTAACTAATTGTAACGCCTGCAGATCCGGACTAGTCAATTTAGAGACGATAAGCGTCGAAAATGAATTTCTGATGGAAGACTATTCAGAAGGAGTAATCTTAACTAAGTTGTAGTAGTCGTGACAAGCATTCCGAATATATAAAGAATGCCGAAATCTGAGTTATAACGAAGAAGTTATGACATGTCGAAGTTTCGCGACAGAACCGGCACGACACAGCGCGACGTAAATAGTAAATTTACGATACAGCGATATTTGGCCTTAGCGATCTAAACAAAAGTCGTAGAATACGTTAAACCGAGAGCGTGCATAAAAAGAACGTCTAAATCTGACTTCGTATGAGGAAGTTATGATTTTTCTAAGTTTTAGCTTAGTAGTATGCAGCCTGAAGTTCGATTATGAGATCGAGCGATTTCTAGCCGAAACAACCTAAACGAGAATCGAAGATCTCGTCGATAGTAGTCCAACGGTGAAAAGACAGACGGAAACGGACGTCCGATGAAGAAGTTATGAATTTCTAACGGAGTTTTCCTGTCCCGACCTACTAAAAATAATATAATAAAAATAAAGTCAAAATTAGCCGACGGAGTCTAAACGAGAGTTATAGAGCATAATCTCACCTTCGCGTGAATATAAAGAACGTCGAAAACGGAGCTCGTATGCGAAAGATATGAATTTCTGAAGTTCGAGGCACGCACACCGAGGGGGGAACGCCCCGCGTTCAGAGCCCAGAGCCAGTCTTGTCGCTTGTCAAGTCTGAAGTTCGTAAGCCATGACGCACGGCAGAACGCGTTGCGTTCGGAGGCCAGAACCCTCCTATAAATAGGATGCGAGTCCAGCCGAATTGGTTGCTCATTTCTTTCCTTTCACTCCCTTATTCTTTCTTTTACTTGGCAAGTTATACCCCCGAAGCCCCGATATCATCCCGAGACCCGAAGCAAGTCCCGAAGCCCCGAAGATCCCGAGAAATAGAGTTGTCGAGCCGAAACTCTGCCCGCGAGAAACCCGGTTTTTGTAAAGATCTCCCGGTTTCACCGAAGAATACTGCTTTTAGAGCCGTAGTGCTATCCGATAATCGTCTTATCGAGTGAGTGTGTAGTTACTTTCTTCTACCGCATAGATATGAAGTATTTGCTATGAAATACGTGCTATGTGTTTATACGTTGTTTGTTTACTTGAGATGGTTGTTGAATAAATGTTTATACAGGTTTTTAAATGATTTAAACTATATATGTAATTTATATCTACAAATATGTTGGGTAGAACATGGGTAGATGAAATAGTTGGTGTGTGATGAAAGATGAGTTTAAGGTTGAGATGAAAGATGATATAGATCATGAGATGAGGGTGACAGGTGAAAAATGAGCGAAACCTTTACCCAAACGATGGCCCCCGTCATTCAGCAGAGTAGGGATGACAACCACAGACTATTCTAGACAGTCCTATGGAACACTAGCAGGCTTGCAACTTGTAGGTGTTGTGGACTTGATGTTCACCGGTGTACTCTAAAAACCCATTGATATGTATTGCTAGAGGAGTCTCGGAACCAATACTATCAATAAACGAGATAACCCCGGCGACTATGGAGTTAGCGCTTGGTAACTACGAATATAGTGTATGTTGAGAAAAAAAAACCCTGGCAACTATGGATTTAGTGTATGTTGAGAAAACCTTGGTAACTATGGATTTAGTGCCTGTTGAGAAACCCTGTCAACGATGGATTTCATGCCGATTCCTTAGGATAATCCTTAGTAATAAATGAACGAGGAATAGCTTATTCTTAGGGTAAATCTCTAAGAAATAAAAGAAGATAATGGGGATGGGTAATTGGGTTGATTGTTTGATGATTAAATATAATAATTATATTATTGTGGGTTGAAAACCCTATATGCTCACCAGACTCCCAAGCCTGACCCACTCAGTTTCTTTATATCACAAGTATCAATACGAAGACATATTTCACTGAGAGATTAAAGGAGATGTAAATCATTATTGTAAATGAATGTAAGTTCTATTTATGCTTATGTGTCTGTATTGACCATGACATCCCAAATGTTTTAAAACGAATAAAATGCATTTCTTTGGAAATGCTTTGATAAAGTACTTATCATGTTTTCTGGGAACAAATTACGCAACACTTTTAATAAAAGAAGTACTCTGATTTTAAAACAAAGCATAAACAAATCGGTCTTTCTGGCCGTGAAATTGGAGATGTCACACTAATCCCCGATTATTGTCGCCCCGAATTGGAACCTGTCCTTTGAAATAATGTGTGATGCGAGCGACTTTGCTTTAGGAGCCGTGCTTGGCCAAAGGGTTGATAAGAACTTTCGACCCATCTATTATGCCAGCAAGACATTAAATCCCGCCCAAGAAAATTACACCACAACCGAAAAGGAATTATTAGTTATGGTGTATGCTTTTGACAAATTCCGCCATTATCTTATTTTATCTAAAACTACTGTTTTCACTGACCACTCTGCTATTAAGTACTTGTTTGCCAAGCAGGATGCAAAGCCAAGATTGATCTGATGGGTACTCTTACTACAAGAATTTGACATCGAGATCAAGGATAAAAAGGGAATGGAGAATGTAGCTGCTGACAATCTTTCTAGGTTAGAAAATCCAGAAAGGGAAGAGATAGATAATATGGGTATTGAAGATAGCTTCCCGGAAGAATACTTGATGTTGGTCGTGGATGAAGAACCATGGTATGCATACATTGCAAATTACTTGGATGGCGACTACCTTCGAAAAGGCCTTACTCATCAACAAAAGAAGAAGCTCTTCTCAAAAATTAAATATTATTTCTGTGACGAGCCATATCTTTTTAGGAGTTGTGCAGATGGGATCATCAGAAGATGCGTGTTTGGCAAGGAAAGTCGGGACATATTAGAGCATTGTCACAATGGACCTGCAGGAGGACATCATGGGGTGCAATATACTGCTAAAAAAGTATTTGATGCGGGGTTCTATTGGTCTACTATCTTCAGAGATGTTGCTACCTACATAAGGGAATGTGATGCTTGCCAAAGAACGGGTAATATATCGGCAAGGAATGAAATTCCCCAAATGAATATTCAAGTTTGTGAAATCTTTGATGTGTGGGGTGTAGATTTCATGGAACCAGTTCCTTCATCCAAAGGCAACAAATACATACTAGTGGTGGTGGATTATGTGTCAAAGTGGGCAGAAGTGCAAGCATTACCAACCAATGATGCAAGGGTTGTGGTCAAATTTTTAAAGAAATTATTCTCAAGATTTGGGGTACCTAAGGCATTAATTAGTGATAGGGGAACCCACTTTGCTAATGATCAACTAGCAAGAGTGTTGCAAAAATATGGGGTACGCCATAGATTTTCAACACCTTACCATCCACAATCGAATGGGCAAACCAAAATTACGAATAGGTCACTTAAACGAATATTGGAGAAATCGGTGGGGAATAATAGAAAAGATTGGGCGGACAAATTGGATGATGCGCTTTGGGCATTTAGGACCGCATTCAAGACATCCATTGGAACCATACCCTATAGGCTAGTATATGGTAAGAATTGTCATTTACTCGTGGAACTTGAACACAAAGCTTATTGGGCTTTGAAGACATGTAATTTTGAGCCAAATGAGTTGCGTACAAATCGACTTTTGCAAATGAATGCGTTGGAAGAATTGAGGAATGAGTCTTATACTAACTCATTAATTTATAAGGACAAGACCAAAAGATGGCATGATGCAAGGTTGAAGGGTAATAAGGAGTTTGAGGAAGGGCAAAAAGTTCTATTGTACAATTCAAGACTAAAGCTCTTTCCGGGAAAATTACGCACTCGTTGGATCGGGCCTTTTACAATAAAACATGTCTATCCTTATGGAGTAATTGAGCTATGGGGCAAAGACGGGTCAAGCTTTAAGGTTAATGGGCATCGGGTAAAGAGATATGAAGAAGGAATGCCAAGGGACGAAAGACTTGAGGAACGACTAGATTTGGAGGAAGTCGTTGAAACGTAGAGTGAGAAGGAGTCCAGCTAACGACTCCTAAAAAAGAAGCGCTTTCGGGAGGCAACCTGATATCTAGATTTTGCTTTCTTTTATTTTTCGTTTTGCTTGATTTAATTTTATTTTGATATGTTCAGTTAAAGATAATTTTTTTTATTTTCTTGTTTTATTTTGAACTTATGGTAGCTAGGATTATGTAGGATGTTTTTGTTTTCTATCACTTGTATTTGCTTTGATCTTTTCAGGTTGAGGCTTAGGATTGCATGTGGGGTATAGAGTCAAGGCTAACCAAGCAAGAAGTCGAGTCTAGGCAAGAGAGAAAACGAAGTTTTGAGTCAAGTTATGAGTATGATTGATAGAAGAGTTATAGAGTATTTATTTACTGAAGAAAAATGAGGGAAAGTATTAGTTTATATTACCCACATACATCAGAAACGGACCTGGGCAGAATACAAATTTTTTCCACACAGCGGTCTACTCGCCGAGTGCATCTTATGGACTCGACGAGTCCATGTGAAATTTCGCGATTTTTCTACTAGTCACGCTACAACTCGGCGAGTTAGCATATCTACTCAACGAGTCACTCGTTAATTCTACTTTCAAGCCAATGATTTGATGACATTTGATACGGGCATTGGTTCTATTCTTTGGAGATCATTTTCCGAGCATTTCCAAGAGTTTTTTTTCCTTATAATTGGAGCTGTACCACACGAGATTTTAACACCCAAGACATGGATGAGCTGTTCACATGTCTAAAGTCAATTGAAGATGGAGCTTAAAGACGAAATATCAACTTCGCACTACTATCCTAGGGGAGTTTGTTCCAATTCTCTCTTTATTTTATTGTTCTTTATCATGCATAATATGCAATGGGGATTGGGGACATTGCATAAATTAAGTGTGGGGTAGGGGGTTGGCTACATTAGTTGAAATTTTAGTTAAATTTCGAAAATCTTGAAAATTTTAGTTAATTTTGAAAATTTTGCATTAAAATTGCTAAGAGCTAATTTAGAAAATTTTGGTAAAAGCAATTAGGAATCATGCTAAGTATTGTGTTTGATGATTTTATGAAGAAGCCAAATGTTTAGTTGAGCCTATATACGTTATAATGCATTTGTGGCCTCCCTTATTCTAGTGAAATCATGGGACAAAAACACAACCTCGCTTAGTTTGAGGGACGCAACATGTTTAGCATCGTGTACTTGAAATGTATCCAGGAAGACTAGTACCTTTAACCAATAAAGGTTAAAGTTGAGCGCCCATGCTTAAGCATGTAGATTTTGAGTGAAAAAAAAGGTGAGTTACATGTGAAAAAAAAGAGAATTACAAGAAAAGTTGTAAGAATTTTGGAGCAATCAAAGTGAAGATCAAAAGATCAAAGTTCTGAAGAAATTCAAAAAGTTGAAGATACCAAAAATCAAACAACAAGGTGGTGAATTCAAAGAAATCAAAGATCAAATATCAAAGAAGTGAAGAATTCCAAATAAGCTCTATAGTGGTATCAAAAAGTTGTAATTTTCTAGATTATGTATGCTTGCGTTGCTTGATCAAAAATACCTTGAGGTTAGGAAATTTTATGCGGATGGATTCGTAGGGATGCATAAAATGAGCGTTGTTCAAAAGAAGTGGGCGAGTGTTTATTAGGATTGTGAGTATTTAGAATTAGGGGGGGTCCTTAGGAAAAATTTTAGACACAAATGCATGCGTTACGGTATTAGCATAATGGTTGGGTTTGATTGGAATTATTTTATGTGATGCTAGTATGTTAAAATTCAGTTTTGCTTGGGGGCAAGCAAAAGTCAAGTGTGAGATATTTTGATATGTGCATAATTAGTCATATATTTTGTGTTAAATCTTAATACTTTTTGGCTATTTTATTGCAAATTATGAACAAAAGGTACTTAAATATGTTTAAAATGTATTTGTAGCCTAAAAGATGAGCTCGGAAGCAAAAGGAAGCAGAAAAAGCGATAGGAAGCTCGGGAATTGAAGAAAGAAGAAAGAAAGAAAAAAACCCTAAAGAACTCGGCGAGTTGCGTGCCTACTCACCGAGTAGGTTCGAAGATTCGCGAACAAATAAGATTCCTTGACGCATACGGATTTTAAGTGGGGGACTCGCCGAGTCGGTCTATTGACTGACGAGTAGCCCCTGTTTTCAGAAACTATATAAAGGCTTTAATTCACGAATTTGGGACTTCTCTCTGGAACCCTTGAAGGTTAATTTGCGATTCAAGTTGTTGCTGGAGCTCTGAACTTGAAGATCGAGTCTAAGCATTCGATTTTGGGGAGATCAAGTCAATTCAAGTGTACTCTTTACTTAATCTTTTGTTTAAACTATGTTTGCATCAATTGATTTCGTTTTTGAGTTGTTTTATGCTTTAATTATGAGCTAAAAACTCATAACTTATGTTTAGGATAGATGACTTTATGAATATGGTTTGATTTTATTATTGGATTAATTTAAATTGGTAATTTTGTTTTGTTAAGCTTGTTAAAGAACCTTATGTGTTAATTACAACTATTTTCTGTTAATTAACCAACATATTAAGTTGCATGAACATCTCTTAATTGCTAATCTCATATGATTTGTGTGAAAACATTGTTTATGTCTAGAAATAGCGAACGTGAAACTAGGGTTAGTTAGAAAATATGTAAATTAATGTGTGAGCTTGTGTGACGAACCATCAACAAGAGGTTAATTGAATTAGCAATTTGATTAGCTACTACAAGTCTTACTTAACCCGAATCAATAAACTAGGAAATCTATTAGTTTAATCACTTGGCCACTGTTTAAATTAATCTGTTTTCTAAGGATTAGTAATAGCGAACGTGAACCTAATCACACTAATCGGTAGCCAATGTCAATTAATCCATTGCACTTGTCATAAAATCAACCATAGGAATAAATGATTCAAAACCTAAACAGAAGTCTTTTCCATTATTGAATTTAGTTGATTTTCGTTTGCTTAGTTGTTAGTTGCTTAGTTGAGTATTAGTTAAGTACTTAAGTTTCTAGTCTTGCAAAACTAGAGAAACCCCTTTCTTTTATTGCTTGTTTTTAGATAATATTAGTAATTAGCTTAATTGTCGTTCCCTGTGTTCGATACCCTGCTTGCTAAAATATAACACCAATCGACAGATACGCTGCCTTTTGTGTGTCTAATTTATAATAAAAAGTAGGATTAAAACCAGTGCATTCCACACACATCAGTTATGGTGTATTTTCAGTATGGTGATGCTACGCACTAGACCAGTTGGCAGCTTAGGTGTCGGTGAGGGATCAGGCTCGGGCTCTAGAGACGGGCAGCTCGACGAGCAGATGAGAGAGTTCATTTCATCTGAGGTCACACGCATTATAAAGGACCAGACTCATGTGATCTTTGGTATGGTCAGGGAAGGTATCGTGGAGATTCTTGATGAGAGGATGGGTGCATTCCGCACCGAGATGGCAGCCATGATGGGGGAGTGCACGATGACATTCCGTGAGTTCAGAGCTTGTGGAGCTCCAAACTATCATGGGGCTAAGGACCCCATTGCTAGCAGTCGGTGGTTGGAAGATGTCGCCAACGCTTTTCGTACTAGCCAGTGTCCCGAAGGGGACAATGTCCGATTCACCTCTTGTCTTCTGAAGGACAGAGCACGTGATTGGTGGGAGGAGGTTGGACATGCTATTGGAGATGATGCCGCTATTGATGCGATGACATGGAGTGACTTCTCGGTCAGGTTCAGGGTCGAGTTTGCACCAGTGATTGAGGTGCAGCAGTTAGCACGGGAGTTCCAAGACCTCCAGCAGACTACGGAGACGAGACGATGGCGGAGATCACCGCTAAGTTCAGGGAGAGGTCCCTTCTTGTTCCGCAGTATATGGCGGATGAAGATATGAAGAAGGCTCGGTACCACGAGATGCTAAGGAGCGACATTAGACAGTTTGTAAGTCAGTCTAGCTACAAGACGCTAGAGGATATGATCGCTCGAGCCAGGGAAAGGGATATCGACTTAGAGGCAGAGAGGAAGAGGAAGCCAGATGGGGTTCAGATATCCTCGAGATCGGGCAAGAGGCCCAAGGTATCGGATACTAGATTGAGGGGTCATCAGGACCGTAGCCGTTGTGGCAAGTGCGGCAGGACACACAAGGGTGCGTGTAAGAGTGGCAGTGGTGGTGATTCTGGCTGTTTCAAGTGTGGTCGTATCGGTCATTATAGTAGGGATTGTACTGCTACCACTACCCATGGATCAGACTTAATCTGCTTTCATTGCAGTCAGCGGGGCCACAAGAACGCTCAATTTCCTAGTTTGTATGCAGTGGGACAGGTGATGGCACCTGCCCCTGCGACGTTGAGGATCACTGACGGCCGTCAGGGCCGGGCAGAGGCGCCTGTGGCGAGGAGCAGGGATTTCCAGTTGACTACAAAGGAGGCACGAGTCGCTTCCCGATGTTCCAGGTGTGTATCTTTTGCTTTCCTATCAATTTTTATTTATGATTTTATTGTTATGGTCTTGCATTTATATGAGTAATTGTATCTTGGAGTTATACTTCCTGCTTATGTTTGGGTTATATGCAAACTGCATATCATGAGTCTTAGAGTAGTAGTGTAAGGTCGTTTCCTTATATAGTAGGCTCTCAGGATGCGGTAGCTGTAGCAAGTGTGATTGGAACTCGGGAGGTGTTCCGTTAGTTTTAAAGAGTTGTACTACTTTAGTGTTGGTTAGTTTGGGAACACTAACAGTGGTAAGCATTGGTCTTTAGTAGGGATGAGTTATAAAACCGGAAAACCGGACCGGAACCGGAACCGGTATAACCGGAAAATACTTAAACGGTCCGGGTATTGGGTTTCAAAATTACTCTTATCCGGGTTCCGGGTATTTCGGGTATGGGTCCAACGGGTCCGGTTAATCCGGGTTTTTGAACCTTTTTTGTTTAAAAAACCGGAACCGGGTTTAATGGAAGGTAATTTTTTTTTCTACGAGTATGAAATCGAAGGTATTTCGGGTATGGGTCCACTCGTTGGAACTCAACTTACGACTTATTGAAGATCGCCGTGGATTTAGAAAAAGCTTTCTACGAGTATGAAATGGAAGGTAATTTTTTTTTCTGCATTCTTGCTGAATTTTTAGCCTTATTTAAACTGTCATATCTGCTTCATTCGGAGTCCGTTTGGGCTGATTTTTTTTTAAAATTGTAGTTCACTGTTTGGCAATAGTTATAGACTTTGGAAACACCTAATTTGCATGTGTATTGAGTCACTTACAGCCCTCCAAAAATGATATATCAAAGCTGTTTTGAATCTGTTAACAACATTATTTTAGAATTTTTCGTTAACTTTAAACTGTCATATCTACTTCGTTATGAGTCCGTTTGGGCTGATTTTTTTTTTTTAATTGTAGTTCACTGTTTGGCAATAGTTATAGACTTTGGAAACACCTAATTTGCATGTGTATTGAGTCAGTTACAGCCCTCCAAAAATGATATATCAAAGCTGTTTTGAATCTGTTAACAGCATTATTTTAGAATTTTTCGTTAACTTTAAACTGTCATATCTACTTCGTTATGAGTCCGTTTGGGCTGATTTTTTTTTAAAATTGTAGTTCACTGTTTGGCAATAGTTATAGACTTTGGAAACACCTTATTTGCATATGTACGGAGTCATTTACAGCCCCCCAAAAATGATATATTAATATTATTTTTTTTGTAACATTTTTTTGATAGATCGTTCCTTTGCACGAGATGCGGTAACCCCCGTGAGTGAAGATTTTGTAACTTGTCGAGCAATGGTCTCCTTTCTTGAGAAGTTCAAGGTCAAAACAGAATTGGTGTCGTACAGTACCTTCTCCAAAATGAAAGTTGCTAATATATTATTATGTCGTACAGTACCTTCTCCAAAATGTAATTTTTTTAAACCAACTTTGTTATATCTAGTTACTTTTTAAAAAAAAATCAATGTCGTCAATAACCTAATAACCTAAATGTAATTTTTTGTTTGTTAATTTTTTTATAACGGTTGAAAGATTATGCGATTGAGGTAATTACAAAAAAAAATCCGGGTTTTCCGGTTCTAAACCCATTTGACCCGGTTCTACCTTACCCACTTTCCTATTTCCGGGTTTTTCGGTTCTAGACCCACTTTACCCGGAACCGAAACCGGAACCGAACCGGAACCGGTTCCTATAAACCGATCCGGTTTCCGGTTCTAAAAAATATCGTTAAACGGTTTCGGGTTTTCCGGGTCCGGGTCCATCCGGTCCAGGTTTGGACCCACTTTCATCCCTAGTCTTTAGTTGATTGATCATTGAATGGGAAGAAGGATTGGGAATCCTTCCAGTCTTGTGTTCTGTAAGATGCTAGTTGAATCAAAGTGGGGGAGAATCGTTCAGGTATCCACGAACAGAAGTAGAGGCGACACTCGGATGAGTTCGCATTCCCGCTGGGGAGGATGACGACCCAAGTGGTTGTTTGGGTCGAGGAGTGTATGAGTTGGGAGTTTGGGAAATTTCCCAACGTTGGGTTCGCGTCTTCTTAGTGTTTGATAGCTGGTGATGGGGAATCAGGTTGCGGAATTCCCGTCAGGACGCGAGTTCAGTCAGGATGCTAGACCGCGTGAGTGCTCGACTTTGGGCGTGTTCAGATTAGTAATCAGCAGTAAGACCATGGTCAGTGGTTGAGTTAGCGTGGGAAGTGTTGTAAGACTGCGGGATAGTCGTAGCATTCACCGGCAGCCAGATAGCACGGAAAGTATAGTACGACTGCGGGACAGCCGTAGCATTCTTCATGTGGTCAGATAGTGTGGGAAAGTGTTGTTAGATTGCGGAATGATTCGTAGCATTCACAGATTCATTCAGATAAGTTAGGCCAGGGTGGGCCAGTTCGTAGGATAGTGGAAAGGCCACAGCAGAATCGGAATCAGGAAAGGATAGGTAGTGGGAATTTGAGGTGGAGTTAGGCCTGTGTAGCCCTAGATAGGTGGGACCTGTGGCCAAGGCCGCTCTATGATACATTTTGGGTGGGAACCGTGGGCAAGGCCCGTGCGCTTATAGTAGTGCAGGTGGGACATGGCAGTGACCGTTGGGTCAAGGAATGGGGTCGGGGATCCCAGGAATTATAAAGCCAAGAATGGCTATGTGGATAAAGCAGTTTCGATAGCCGAATTTTTCTTCGGAAGTCGCGGGGAGCGACTAAGAGGGTGTTCATTGGTTCAGCAACTGGGTGGGAATCCGGTATTCCAGATAGTTGACAGATAATTTGGGACCTGGGAGGTCCCGGTTCCTTTGTAATAGAGATAAGAGGCAGCAGGATGTTTGGGCAGAAGTAGTGATTATGAGGATTCTTGTGTGTGGGGTAGCTTGTGGATCGAGAGAGCGAAGACACTTAGAGTTGGATTTTATAATATCAGAGTAATTGATTTGAACCTGATGCGCAGCTCTCGTCTGATTCTAACCGTTGCAGGGGTGAATCTTCTACTCGAAGGATTATCTGAGCCTTCTGTCAAGTATGATTGTCCTGCAGATAGTTATATGTGGGCAGTTTGTCAGGGAGACAGACCAGCATGGATTCAGACTCTGGAAAGGCAGAAGTGATTTGCTGAAGCTGAAGTTCGCTTTCTTCAGGATGGAAGTTCGGTTGGTTTCCGGTTGTCTTGAGAAGATGGTCTTACGCATAGAATCATCGGTGGCATTCCTCCGATCATTATAGGAATATGGGTGTTAGTAAGGAAAGATTTCGAGGACGAAATCTAATTTAAGTGGGGGAGAGTTGTAACACCCTGTTCCAAATCGCTTTCCCAGTTCGGGACTATGGCATGAGGATAGGTTATCATAAGGCTTAAATCCCTTCGAAAAGAGAGATCTAGACCCATTTAGGTATGGATAATGTAGTTGAGATGATCCGGGAGCTGGGTTGTGTCATGGAGCCAAAGGGTATATCGGTAAAGTGGCAGTTCAAGATCCTTATGGGTTAGGTTTTATTCGGAAGGCTTTAAGGCTTGGGCGTGTTGTTAGGAGCGTAGGGTTTCTCGCCACCTTTTCGTGGATATAAGGTTCGTCGGGAACGGACCTCGGATGAGGAAGATATGACACTTTGAATTTATTGGCAATATTGGTCCCTAATGGAGAAAAGTGGCAATAATATACCATGCATGCAAGGTGGCAAGCGCTAAAGTACACCCAGCGTAATCTGGAGTACGCCCAGCGTAGAAGAAGTAAATGGACGCGGGTGTTGGAGGTGTACGCCCAACGTACGTTCAGAGTCCCTAAACCCTAATTTTTAGGGTTAAGCACTATATAAGGAACATTATGACTCAAAACCCTAGCCTCCTTACCAGCCTCTCATCCTCAGAAACCCTAGATAGCCTCTCAGTCTTCATCCTTGTGTGTTTTTGACTTTGTGAAGTTCTTGGTGGTGTTTAGAAGCTTGGAAGAAGGATGAAGAAGAACTTGAGTAGCTTGAGCTCAAGGATCCGAGTTAGCATCACCATTTGGCACTCATTTGAGGTAAAAAGCTTCAAACTTGCCTCATGAATGCTTAGATCCATGTTAATGGAGTTTTAGACCTCTTTAGATCCCAAGAATGGATTTTTATGGTTCAACTTCGTATCTAGGCTTAGGGTTGCCACCCTTAGTGCTATATGAGTCCCAATAACAGTAAAGTTTCGATCTTTAAGGTCCTTTTATGGTCATGCATGAGTTCTAGCCATTTCCATGGAAGTTAGTTGTCATATTTCAAGTTTGGGCCCATTTGGTGGGTTGCAAGCCACCAAGTAATCGACTTTATGGATTAAGACGTTGAAGACGACTTGGATCTGTGATTATAGCCTTTGGAATAGAGCATTAAGTGCTTAATGGGAAAAGTGGCGTAACAGAGCAGTACGCTGGGTGTATATGCATGTACGCGCAGCGTACAAGCCATACAGCTGTACGCTTAGCGTACAAAGGAGTACGCCCCGCCTACTAAACAAATGTGGGCTTTGCGTGTTTTGGTCCTCGGTTTGGGCCATACATTGGACTTCGTTTCTTTACGCCTTAGTGGGCCATCAGAAGTAAGGTATTTTGAGCTAAGGATAAGTTTGGGCTTTAGGGTAAGGCCCATTAGAGAGGTTGGGCCCAATTTAGCAAATTGGGCCATTAGTGGGCCACTAGTGGGCTTGGGAAGTCAACCTAGTATTGGGCCTTTCATATTATGGTTTTAGGCCTTAGGTCGAGGCCCATGTGAAGGGATTGGGCCCAATTGGAAATTGGGCCATCTATTGGGCCTTGTGGAAGTGTTTATCTTTTGGGCCAAGGTTTGGGTAGAGTTCAATTTGGGACAAGAGTATGTGAGGGGTAGAATGGTCTTTTACCCCAGTGAGGACTTATGGTTAAGTTATGAGAATCTCGAACTTATCTAATTTGTATGATGATCAGTAACTCGGGGAGTCGAGAGATCAGCAGTTCGAGGATCTGCCAGCTAGCAGCCAGAGGTTTATCCGTGGGATTCTGTAGTCAGCTTGTGAGGTGAGTTTTCTCCTATAGGAACGGGTCGAAGGCACCAATATCGGCCCGTTTATGTATGTTAGTATGTTCCGGACTAAGGTCTGATGACGGGCGGTGCCCGAGGAATGTTTGTATGCTTGATGTCTTTGTGATTCTTGCATGTGCTTGTTTTATATGTTACCGGACTTTGGTCCGATGTCGGGGAAAGCCCGAGGAATGTTTGTATGATTCCGAATTCCGGTCCGATGTCGGGCGGGGCCCGAGGAATATGTAATGTCTGGTTCCTGGTACGCATTTAATTACAATTTATTCACTTTTGTAGAGTTACTCGACGAGTTGGGAGCCCCAAACTCGTCGAGTAGAAACCAGAATGGACGTGGGATTTTAAGTCACCTACTCGACGAGTTGAGAGCCTCGACTCGACGAGTTGAGAGCCTCGACTCGACGAGTAGGGCTGTCAGGATGAAACCCTAATTTCAGGGTTTTGCACCCTATTTAAGCATCTTAATCCCATTATGCCAACCTCATTTCTAGCCTCCAAGTCCCAAACCATAGTTTCAGAAACCCTAAGGCATTTGTGAGCTTGTGAGCCATTTTTGAGTGATCTTTGTGTGTTCTTGAAGCTTGAGGAAGAAGAAGAAGAAGAAGGTAGAGGATTCAAGGAGAAGATAGTAGATCCAGAGAGTTCCTTCCATCCTCATCATTTGATGGTAATCAAGTCTCTAACTTGCCTAATAGCTTCTTAGATCTCCTTATTTTCACTTTAGTGGGTTTTTGGTCCGAGAAGCTTGATCCTTGGGATATGGACGTCCCAAGTGAGGATACCTTCAGATCTGGAATCATTAAGGGTTGTTATGGCATAAAGGTGCAAACTTTATGCCATTGGAGCCCCCATGCAAGCTCTAAGATGTCGTCTTGGCCTTTTAAGCCCCAAAAGGCCATGCATGGAGGAAAAGGCAGAAGCTTTACGTGTTCAAATGATGTCTAAGGCCTAGATCTCTGTTTATATGATTTAGTTTGGACTATGGATGACTTGTGGACCAAGATCTAAGTTCTAGAGAGTAGGGTTGGAGCCAAACCCGTAAATGAGGGTATTAACGGGTAAAGTTGGAAACTTTACCCTTAAAGGGACATTTTCAGTGTGTATGAGCAACAAGAAGCTTCGATCTGAAGTGTAGGAGCTTAATCCGTTAAGATGGCCCAAACACACAGAGGAACTCGTCAAGTTTATAGAGAAATTCGACGAGTTGTGGCGAGTTGTCCCAATGCTGAATATGGTAGAACTCGACGAGTCTAAGGATGACTTGACGAGTTGACTCGCTTAATCGCGATTATGACTAGCCAGGGAACTTGGCGAGTCAGGGGGATGACTCGACGAGTTGGATCGCGATTTCAGGGTTCTGATTTATAGTACTCGGCGAGTTGAGTCAACCCTGAACGTTGACTTTGACCAGGGGTAAAATGGTCATTTTACCCTAAGAAGGATTATCAGTTTTTGACTAAGTGTTATTGTGATAATGATATTCGGGGAGTCGTTGGAGCAGCCGTCATAGATTCCTCACACGAGATTTCACAGTTAGCTTACGAGGTGAGTTTCCTTCAGTAGGAACGAGTCGAAGGCACCAATGTCGGCCCGTGTAGAGTATGTATGATGGTTAGTAGCTAAGTGTGGGCAGGGCTCGTATCTTAGACTTGTTTATGATTAGTAGCTAAGTGTGGGTTGGGCCCATATCTTAGTATTATTTGAGTATGTTTATGAATTGGTAGATTATGGTATACTTGTTGTCTGCGTAATACTTGTATGTATGTTTAGATAGCGGGTTGTGGGCGGGGGCCCGTATCCTCCAGATAGAGGAGCGTGGGCGAAGCCCGTACCTCCTAGCCAGATGAGTGTGGGCGAGACCCGTATCTCATAGATAGTTGAGTGTGGGCGAGGCCCGTATCTCATAGTTGGCCGAGTGTGGTCGGGGGCCCATATCTCCATGAGTGTGGGCGATACCCGTATCACATAGCTCCATGTTATATGTTATGTGTATGGTATGTGGTAGTTTGGGGAGACTCACTAAGCTTCGTGCTTACAGTTTTCAGTTTTGGTTTCAGGTACTTCTGGTAGCAAAGGGAAGAGCTCGGGATGACTGCATTGCACACACCACAGCGTTTTAGCATGGGAGGATTTACTCTGATGTTTTGATATACGATTTGGATACAGTGTTTTGACATGATGTTTTGAGATAATACCACTTATGTTTTTATGTGATGATTGGATTACTATGATTTTATAATGATTTAAAACGAAATTTTTAGACTATATTTTTGGGGTGTTTCAGAATGTTTATATGTATGCTTCCGAACTACGGTTCGATGTCGGGTGGTACCCGATGAAGGAATGCATGCCTAGTTATACTTGTTGTCTTTGTGATACTTGTATGTGCCTGGTAGGGAGGTGAGTGTGGGCGGGGTCCCGTATCTCATCACTAGCCGAGAGTGGACGGGGTTCCATATCTCATCATTAGTAGAGTAGGGAAGGGGCCCATGATAGGCGAGGCCTTAGGACTAGAATATATAGTACTATGTATGATTATTTATGTACTAGCATGATTATATGTTGTTGTTTGTATGTGTATAGCGGGCGGGGCCCAGAGACAGGCGGGGCCTGATAGAAACAGATTTGTATACCGAGCGGGGCTCGATGCCAGGCGGGGCCTGATGTCGGACACTGTCCGATGCCGGGCGGGGCCCAGTTTATGTGATTATGTGTATGGTATGTGGTAGTTTGGGGAGACTCACTAAGCTTCGTGCTTACAATTTTCGGTTTTTGTTTCAGGTACTTCCGATAGCAAGGGGAAGAGCTCGGGATGACTGCAGTGCACACACCATGATTTTAGCCTGGGATGTTTTTACTCTGATATGTTTTGACAGATGTTTATGATATTTTGAGAAACAATAACTTATGACTTTCATGTGATGTTTGATAGCTATGGTTTAATTAATAATTAAAAATGAAATTTTTGGACCGTATTTTTGGGATGTTTCACTTTGTTATCATTGTGATCAGGTGGGCCATATGAAGGCCCAATGTCCCTTTCTTGCTGCTAGGCCGGTGCAGGCTCCAACGCCGGCTACTTTGAGGATCACAGATGGTAGTTAGGGTAGGGTGGAGCCCCCGAGTGTTCGAGGTCGCCCTTTTCAGCTCACTGCCGAGGAGGCCAGAGTAGCTCCAGATGTTATGACTGGTATGTATATGTTCATTATTCTGTGGATTATGTTTTATGTTATGATTATATTTATATGCCTTTGATAGGTACGTTCCTAGTGAAATCTTTGTCTGCTCTTGTGTTGTTAGACTTGGGTGCAAGTCGTTCTTTTGTATCTCGATCTTTCAGTATGGAGTTTGATAGGCCTATTGGGGAGTTAGAGTGTCTGTTGCGAGTTTCTATCGCCAACGAACATGGGGTTTCTGCATCTTTGATATATAAGGGTTGTGTGCTAGAGATCTTCAGGGTGCCTTATCTGATTGATCTGATCCTTATTCCCATGGGGGTTGTGTGCGTGATAGTGGGTATGGATTGGCTGAGCTGATTTGGTGTCATGATTGATTGTGAGGGCCAGCGAGTAGTAGTTCGAACCCAAGTGGGGGAGAACTGGTTATTTATGGAGAGGGCACCAGGATCGGTTCAGGGTTTTGTTCGGCAGCCAGGGCTCGTCAGTATATTCAGCACAGGTGTGCAGGTTATTTGGCTTATGTGGTTGATAATCGAGTTGGGGATCAGATTTCAGTTTCAGAGGTTCCAGTGGTCAGGGAGTTTGCTGATGTATTTCCGGAGGATTTACCCGGTGTGCCTCCCAAGTGGCAGGTCGAGGTCAGGATTGACCTTGTGTCAGGTGCGGCCCCGATCGCCAAGGCACTGTACCGCTTGGCACCGTCTGAGATGCAGGAGTTGTCATCTCAGTTGTAGGAGCTGCTAGGCAAGCAGTTCATCAGACCGAGCAGTTCTCCATTGGGAGCGCCGATATTGTTCGTCAAAAAGAATGATGGTTCACACCGGATGTGCATTGATTATCGGGAGTTGAACAAGTTAACGGTGAAGAACCGTTATCCCCTTCCGCATATTGATGACCTCTTTGATCAGTTGCAGGGTGCATCTTGGTTCTCCAAGATAGATCTGAGGTATTGGTATCATCAGGTGAGAGTGAGAGGGGAGGACGTGGAGAAGATCGCGTTCCGGACTCGTTATGGGCATTACGAATTCGTGGTGATGTCATTTGCGCTCACCAATGCGCCTACTGTGTTTATGGATTTGATGAATCGGATCTGCAGGCCAAAATGTATCTTCTCATGCATTTCTTCTATTGAGCTCACTTATCTAATCTCATATAAGTTACTTAAACTTATCTTGACCATTTTAATGAAATCACAACTTCATAAACTTTCTAAATGACCATTTTGCTCTTTTGGTCAATATTTGACTAAAAGTCAAATCTCTCCAAATTTTAGGTTCTTACAAACGGTATATTAGTCTTTTCAGTTTTTCGAGGGATCAAACACGCAAAAAAAAAAAAAAAAAAAAAACAACGTTCAAAAGGACCACCAATCCAATGTTTTAATGGTTTGGACATTTTTCCTGAAATAATACATATCACAATGACCATTTTTGCTCTATTGTCTAGATTATTATGATTAAATTATGTATTTGGTTATATATGTGATTTATAGGTTTTATAAGGATACATATGTAATTTGAAGTTTAACAATGATATATGCATAATTATGAAAGTTTTCAAAGATATAGACGAAATTTTCCCTTAATAGTAATTTAAATTCATAATCAAATAAAGAGAATTGCGAAAATTGTAGAAATCGAATTAAAAGTATATAATAGTCCTTTCAAATAAATTAGGGACCAAATCCACAAAACATATTTTAGACTAGTGATGCAAGTTGGAAACTTTTTTGGATCGTATTTAGAGTTTTTTGCATACCATAAGGACCAAAAATAGTAGTTTGCTCAATTTATTGTATAATGGAATTTCCTTTTTAATGATTTTTTTATTTGATTTTAGAGTTTTCCACATATACTCTTGTGTTATTATCTCTTTATTATATATCATTGGTATTTGGCACAATTTTCCAACAGTATTCACATGAAAAAAGATGGGATTATAGTTGTTTCCAGAATCCGAACTTTATACAACACCAACCACAACTCATTAAACACATATTCAATCATAATCACAATTTTATTATTTCTATTGAACCATTAAATAATCATTCAACTCTACTCCATGTCATAACTCACACTCTATTTGATCCCAGTCATGATCTTATTCAACTCTTATACTACTTGTATTGTGGATGCTCTAAGAGCCATCAACGGATGCAATATTTGACTATTGGAGACACGATTACATCTTATGCTTTCTCATAACTAGACATCATAGGCACTCAGTAGATGGCGTTGAGTATCTAATACATAATATTTGACATTTTCATAAAAGAATAGTCTCATGAAAAAACGATCGTGTCTCTGCATGAACTTAAACAAATCTATGTTTACTTTAAATATTGTTTCTTTTCTTTATTTTGTAGCGTAACACGGATTATAAACTTTAGTTTCCAAGTTAAACCCTTTTCTCTGTTTGCAAAATTTTGGGCTTGTGTGAAAGCCGAATTAAAATTCTTGATGTCAAGAATGTGGAGGAATATTTCCCAAAAGAAGTGAGATTTTACGTTGGGGCTTGTTATATAATGTAACACCAAGAATGTACAAAACACCCTTATCCTATTGTGATTCCTACCATCATTAGATTTCTTACATTCCAATTACTCATGGAAAAGACATAAGTGTGTGAAGGAATGACAAATTCCTGTGGAATTCAAATTCCATCGACTTTATACTATCTTTCGTTTGTTAAATAGAAATATGATACAGAACCCAATTTACTACGCACATTAATCGTCATCAAACTACACACATTTTCGATAAATCATGAAAAACAAGCAAGAAAACTAATTAAGCAGACAAACATCCAATCCCATATCGGGTGTTTGGAAACACCAAAAATAAACCACTACACACAACCCCAACCATCAACGGAAAACTCTGCATAACTTCATCCATTTCTTTCGTATGCCTTGGAAACAAACAGTTCGTAACCCTATGATCCGAGAAAGCAATCGCTACAAACACCATTGATGACATCATCGCATGAACAAAATCAGTGAACCCAAGTTTATACCTTTCGTCGTCAGGCACTTCCACACCTATGTCCGATTTAAACACTTTCAACCCCCATGGACTCACAAATCCATAGTAAATCTTCCCATCGGGCCCACGAAAACTGTCTGTAAAGTGAAAGAAGAAACACGACATAGTGCAGATTCCGAGGAGGACGTTGATCATCAAGGTGGTCACGGTGGTGCATTCGCCTTTCCCGTAGACGGAGGGTAGCAGCATCTCGAATGTGAGAAGGGTTCCTGTCGGGAGGAAATTTACGAGCATTGAAGTCTTCGAGAGTGTTTTCTGGACCCCGTTTGCCATTGCCCTCCGTCTCCGGCCACCGGTGGTTGTAGTGAAGTCTGGCGGTGGCATGGGTGGTGGTGACGGTGGTTGGTGGTCGAAGTTGGCTGACGAGGAGATGGTGTAGATTTTGATGCCATTGTCGTCGGATTGCTCCATTTTTTGGTTTAATCGGGAGATGGTCTGAAATTTTGGATTTGGTGCATGGTTTTTATGGTGATTATTGCAGTTAATGTAAATTCAAATTTTGGAAAGGCAGTTGATGGGCGGTTTAAATTTTAAACCGTCGCCGCCGGCGGTGTAGTTTGTAGATTTAAAGTTCAACGACTACTGTGTCCTGATTTTATGTAATTGCAACGATTAGTCCTTTCACTTTTGAACGTTATTACTGTTTCCCCCTTTAGGAAAGTATGGGAAATCTAAGGAAATCTTTTGTGATCTATCAAGAAGATATCACAACTATCGTTGATAGTAACTTAATAAGGGTCAATATTCTAATTTTCTTTTAATATATTATATTTTTGGATATATATATATATATATATATATATATATATATATATATATATATATATATATTTCCAGAAAACCCCTAATAGTTTAACTTTATTGTTTTGACTTTTTCGTAAAAAAAAAAATCTAATTTTGTTTTTAGGAAAAATGTGGTCCTAACTTTTTCATTTTTGCTCATAATCTCATGTTCTTGTTGTTGCGTTCCTATGGTGTTATTGTTGTAGAAGGATATTCAATTGTATCTATCTTAGTTAATTTAGAAAGTAAAAATTATGCATATTCAAACTTCCATGAAACTATATAACAAAGAGAAATCAAATATTTTTTTATTTTTTTTCTCCTATCATCTTTCTATATTTAATATTGTGACACTTATTATATTTAATAAAATTAATAAATTTTTATTACACTTGTCATCGTTTAAAATTAGTAGGAGGATGGATAGGAAAAATAAGTAAAAAGATATTTAATTTCTCTATAACAAATAGTTATGGTTCTGCTAATTTCGAGATTGAAGGTTCTAAGTCTACCAATTTTGATTAGATCGTATCACAAATGTTTCTGTGTCTATTAATTTGGAGACCAAAGGTTCTGCGTTTGCTAATTTGCAGACCGAAGATTCTATGTTTACTAACTAAAAGTTTTGTGTATGTTAGATTTGAAAATAAATAACAATAAAATGTTTAACAAATTTGTTGAGTACATTACTATAGATATGGCTATTAATGGTGAAAAATTTGAATCTCAAATAAGTTTATAATGGATGAAATTTTGATCTAGTAAGCTTATAATGGTTAACATTAATTCTTGATTTTTTTTTTTTTTTTTTTTTTTTTTTTTTTTGGTAATTTACTGACCATATTTTTGCAAATGAGTTGATGTCAATTTCGTTTTTCCCACCAGGTAAAATCATGTTGTTTGTTTTTCCAAAAACAAATCTATATATTTTTCAGATTTTAAACTTGATATTATCATTTAGGCACTAAAAATTCAACTTGATGCAAAAATTAGTAAGAATCCATGATAACTAATAAGCAAATATTTATGTATCCCATTAGTTTACACCTCTATCGCAAACACACACAAAACCTACAGAATCCCTTCCCAACTTCCAAAATTACAATATTTTACATATACCTAACAATAACATTGATCAAAACAATTTTGGGGCTCTTGTTACAAGTTAATAATCAAAATCAATTTTAGTCCTTGCAGTTATATATACACACACACACACCCCTTACCATTTTCATCACTTCTTTCTTGAACTTGATGCTGACTTCGAACACCCAACCCCATCACCACCACCACCACCATTCTTCAGTTTTCCGGCGAAATCCTTACCAGAGTTCCCCTTCAAGGAAAGACCTTTTTTTATCCGATTCCGGTTAATTACCATCATGCCACTTCGTGATGGTGCACTCAAAGCCCCCTCAACACAATTCCCCGCCTGAGCGCACCGCCAGGGGCGAGATGGTCCATCCTCACGAAAAGTTTTGAGGCGTGGAACCCCCGAGTTTTTCAATTTTGACAAAACCCGTTGTTCAGGAGAATTTCTAGGTTCAGATTTAACACAAATGGGACACGGAGGATCGCCTTTGTGTGTTTTTGGTGTTGTTTGGTCCAAACATTCTGCATGGAAGACATGGCGGCAGGAGAGAACTCCGGTCACCGGAAAATCTCCACTTCTGATGATCTGGCGGGAGCTCCATGGTGATCTCTGGGACAAAAACCGGTCACAGAGGCCACATTTATCCCCACTTGATCGATTAATAACATCAGATTCGATTGGTTCAGAAACATCGGAATGCTCAAATTCACAACTAGCAGCATCGGAATCGTTGATTCCGATTCCGGAGTTGGTTCTTTCAACTGGAATGGACAACGGGTGGACTGGCTTTGACATGAAGCAACGCCGACCATGGTGGGATTGAGAAGATAATGATTTTACAATTGTCTCAAAATCACTACTATCTGAATGAGATGAAATTGAAGCTCTTCCTTCATTAGGAGCCGAAACTCCCTACAAAAAATTTGGAAATTTTTAGTTTGGGTGTAATCCGACAATGACTCGAAGTTGAGGGTATCAAAATGTAATTATACCTCAGAATTTGGCGAAAATGATAACGGCCCCAAAACTGCAAAATGTAGTCTTTTTAGCAGATCATGTTAATAAGTGAATAAGCATATAATAGTATATTTAATAATTAATATTACCTCTTTTTGATGAATTGGAATATTCATCGAGGCTGATTTCTTGGATAGTAGGTGGGGTCCACTGTTGGTTTGGGGATAAGTCGGATGGGGTGCTAAAAAGTGCTCCAATTCCATCAGAAACAGAATGCCGATGATTTGGTAAGTGATTTGTTCTTAACCAGTTTCGACTTTCTCTACTGTTTGAAGATGTAGAAGAACCGTATAAACGGTTTCCTTCTTGGGAACCGAATGATTGAACTTCGGAATGGAATCGGAAATCCCATCTTGGTGGTGGAGGAGAGAAGCTGGTGTTGGTTCGCCAGTAGGGCTCGTGTGGGCCCATGGACCAGTCCTGGCTAACCGCATTCGACCCATCATGTGGCCTGGCAGCCACACAACAGAGAGACCCCGTTTTAGCTATCTTTTGTCACACGGGTAAATTAGTCTTTTGTATGCTTTCTTCAACAAAGAACATATACGATAAAGGATGATATAATATGTTTGATTTCAGAGTAGAAGCCCTGGAATTAAAGAGAGATAAGGTTATTTACGTAATTTATGGAGTATTGAAGAAGAAGAAAGTGATGTCATGATGTGAAGTCATATATATCAAACAAGATATGGCATCACATGAACCAGACGTACACAAGAGAAAAAACATATACGTACTAAATTAACTACTTTAGAAAGGTAAATAAGCAAGAAGGACAATATCAAGATTCAAGATTCAACTACCAAAGGTCAAACAAAGAACATATACAAAGAATACATAATGTGAACTCGTTTATCAAAAAATATCCGGATTCAATTCAACTACCAGAGAGTCAAGTTTGACTTTTGTGATTAAGAATTTAAGAGCAACAATTCCCAAACTAGAAAATGGAAGGGATATGAGGAAAAAAAACCTCGCCGGTCGCCATGACCACAGCTATCACATAATTGAATTAATTTCAGTCCAGAGATGATTTTTGACCATGAAGTAAATTATTATTTTCTAACTTTTTTTCTTCTCTGTAACCAAAGGAGTAGGTCATAGTTCATCTAATAACTTCAAAGTTCCAACTTTATGATGCTTTGCGATTCAATCGAAAGTAAACATTAACTAAAACGACCACAACAGGGTTAAAATTCAGAGAAAATGGTGAAAAAGAATAATTATAGATATGAAAACACGATGAGCATACATTCTATTAAACCGCAAAAAGGTTCAGGATACCATATGAGCAGTATAGAAACCCTAAGAAGATTTACCGGTATGCAAAAGGGGAAACAGCATAAACACAAAGAGACGAGAGAAAGTGTGATAGCTTGTGCGTGTACTTGCTGTTATGATTATGGGATTTCGAGCGAGGCGATGGAGATGATGATGGAACTTTGATGGCGTAGTCTGCGGAGAAAAACCCTAATAAAACGGAGAGTGAGCCATTGTTTTACACTTTTACTTACCCCCGTTTTTGCTTCAGCTCCTTCTCCTGTCTTGGACTTTCTTCTCTTTTTTTACTTACCTATTTCTAAGCTATATGTTTAATTTTAACAAAAAAAAAAAAAATGTAACCAACATATATATCTTAGTCCCATGTAAAGATAGCAAATTTTGTTTGGTTGTTCGGTTAATATTTACATTATTTTTATATTGAAAATTGATTTGTTAGGGTTATTATCTTTTTGTTTTGTTTATATCTGGGTAATTTTTTATTTTTAGTATGTGATATAATATACTTTATAACATACTTTTTTTGTTCACATCTGAGTGATTTTTTATTTTTATTATGTTATATAACATACTTTTTTTTAAGTGTTCACATAGGACCATTACAGTATGTCATAACAGTCATATGTTAACACTTCCAACAAGTTCGTTACCTATATGTATACAAAAAAAGATACTCAGATGTGAACAAAACGAAAAAATAATTGTCCTAATAAGTCAATTTCCCTTTTGAATAAGGGTGTCGATCATAATGTTTGCAATATTAATAGATTTATTTAAATTTTCTTAAAACAATATTTATGACGATATATGAACATTTATATTGGTCACGACATGTTAGGAGTCATTTTTGGTAGCGTAATTATCAAATCGTTCTATACATACGATACAAGATCAATGATCGATTGAGATTTTAATACATGGAACAAACTTTATTGGAGACAGTGTTCTTTTTTATGTCATTAGTCTCTATCTTTGGTATTTTTAGTCTCTAGTAAATTTTAATTTTTATATTTATTATCTTAAACAATAAAATACTATATAATGATGATATGTTTTTTTCTCTGTCATATCTAGGGTTTTTTTTACCAAAGTAATGGATTTTAAAAAGATATTTAGCAAAATGGTGTGGTTTTAAAAATATTTATCACTTAGGTTAAATTTTATACCTAATCAAAATTAGAAGGTAAAAAAATGGGGAAATTGAATTATCAGGGTAATTACCTTTTCGTTTTGTTTACATTTTGGTAACTTTTTTTGTACACATTTAGGTAACGAACTTGTTGGAAGTGTTCACATATGACCATTATGACTGGCTGTAACTTGCTACAACCGGTCATAATGGTCATATGTGAATACTTCTAACAAATTCATTACCTAGATGTATACAAAAAAATAAGAAGTTACTCATATGTGAACAAAACGAAAAAGTAATTACCCTGATAAGTCAATTTCTCTTCTTATATTTGTATATATAGATGTGGACCAAAACCTTTTAGTTTAAAAAAGGTTTGTTTTTTTATATCAAAACATATTGACCATAGATTATACGAAATAAACAAACCATATTTACATACATATGTTAATCATATTGATTTCAAGATGATAGTAAAGACGATGATGGTTGTGGTGGCGGTGGTGTTTGTGGCAGCGGCGTAGGTGGTGGTGGCGGCGACGGCGATGGCAAAGGTGGTGGTAGCAATGTTGGCAGAGGTAGTAGTGGTGGAGTGGTGATGTTGTCGATGATGGCAGATGTGATGGTTGTGGTGGTAGCACTAGTGACATAGTGGTGGTGGCAGTGTTGGTGGTGGTGGTGGTGGAGGTGGTCATGGTTGTGGCGGAGGTGGCAGAAGTAGTGATGGCGGATGGGGGGAGGGGGTGTGATGGAAAATGTAACGTATGTGAGTTAGGGCTAGACGTTAAGGGAATAATAATAAATATTTTTTTATCAAATAAATTAAAATCCTCAAATAGGATAAATTTTCTTCGTATGTGTATGCGTTACAGGTTATATAAATACTTATTTATTATTATATACGTGTTATGTGGACAAATATTATGGATATATAATATTTGTATAAATCTTGTTATAAACTTATCGAAAAGTGATAAAATAACATTTTTGTATAGAATATTATTTAGGATAAATAATCCTAACGAAAATTGTAACGATTGTAAAATCTCAAACTATATAAGACGTATTTGGTCTAAATACATATAAGGGTGAACCCAAGTAGTGAAACGATAATTTTTCCGTTTTTGGATAATAATTGACCGGGTACTTTTTATGACGTTAGTTATCGAATTAAATAATGTAGATAAGATTGAATTAAATAATGTGGATAAGATTGTGGATAAGAACAAATTAAATAATGGATAATAACGAATTAAATGATTTGCATAAGATTTTATTATAAATGGTATAATGATTTTATTAATAAATAGTTAAGGGACCATAGTGTAACTTGAAAGATATAATGTGTTAATACAAGAATAACCGAGGGACCATAAATGTAACTATAATTGAATTGTGAATTGCAAACCAACATAAGAAAGTGTAAGAAATATAAGAAAGGTCGTACATATTTTATTAATTAAAAATAACACGCGTTGTTTAAATATGTGATTGTACAATAAAAGGCATTACGTGTTTATTTAGAGGGACACGTGTTAACTCTTGAGATATCGTGTCAATAATGCCGATGATTAAGCTTTTAGATTGTACGGAGGATAATCAAATTTTGAGTATAAATAGGCAAACCATCAATATTTTCTATAAAAACAAATAAATATATCGTAAAGAAGTTTTGAGAGACCAAGGAGTATAAAAATAGATAAGGTTTCGGCAAAATAATAAGTTGGAAATCAGTGCTAACCTTGATGCCACGACAATAGTTAGTCTGCACTAACTAGCCAAGTGAGTGCATAGTTACTTTCATCTTACACATAGATATGAAGTATTTAATAATAATACGTTCTATATGTGCTTATTATCTGTGTTCTTGATATCTATGCTAGATGAACGATTTATACATGTTTTATTTGATTTAAACTATATATGTATTTTATACCTATAAAATATTGGGTAGAAATAGGTAGATGAATGATGAGAGATGAAAGATGATATAGATGAACATTGGCAGTTATGGACTTAATGACCTATAGATGAACATTGGCAGCTGTGCCACAACCTGTAAGTGTTTTTGAACTACGTGTTCACCAGATGTACTCTAAAAATCCTAGCAGCTGCGCCTGAAGGATAATATTGGCAGTTGCGCCTAATAGAGAACATCATAATACTGACAGTTGCGCCTAATAGATAGCATCATAATCCTGGCAGCTGCGCCTAATAGAGAATGTCATAATCCTGGCAGTTACGCCTAAATGATAATATTGACAGTTGTGCCTAATAGTAATAAATAACGTTGGCAGCCTGAATTACATCGAGCGGCCTGTAGCAATCCTTGACCGGAAGTCGAAGGATCTGAGGAACAAGAGGGTCGAGCTGGTAAAGGTGCAATGGCAGCACCGGAAGGGCTCGGAATGGACTTGGGAGTCGGTGGATGAGATGATGGAGCATTACCCAGAGCTTTTCCAGGAATGAGCAGCAGACTTCGAGGACGAAGTCTAAAATAAGTGGGGGAGATTTGTAGCACCTGGTTCCCGGTATGTATTTTATTTATGTATTTTGCATTTTTGGCCTGGGACTCGGCGAGTTGAAGGACCAACTCGTCGAGTAGAAACGGATTTGATTCGGGATTTAAATGACGGACTCGTCGAGTCGGCTTCAAACTCGACGAGTAGGCTCTGACTGGACAAAACCCTAATCTAAGGGTTTGCACCCTATTTGAACATCTCATTCAGCCACCCTTCGTCCTTATTGCTTCCAGAAAACCCCCATAGCAAACCCTAGCCGTTTGTATAAAGAGCTAAGGCATTTGTGGTGCTTTTTGGTGATTTTGAACTCAAAGGAGAAGGAAAAGCCTAGAGGAATCAAGAGGAGACCAAGGGAGTTCAAGTTTGTGCACCATTTGCAGTTCACAGAAGGTATAAAGTCGATACCTTGCTTGTTCTTTTGCTAGATCCCTTTTTGGGGAGATTTAGGGCTTTTATAAGCCATTCTTGGTAACCAACCATGATTGCAAGCATGGTTGGGGGTTGAGGCTTCGGATCTAGGTCCATGGAGGAATTACAAGGCAGAAAGGGGCTGCTTTTGCACCCATGGAAGCCCCCATGCAACCCAAGAGTCTCTTTTAGAGCCTTTTAGACTCAAAGTCCCATGCATGCACCTAAAGTTCGTAACTTTACGTGCTAGATCGAGTTTAGGGACCTAGATCTATCATTTGGACAAGAGTTGTACACCAGAAATCGAAGAAATAAGACTTGGACTGTATCGACTCGGCGAGTCGTTCTTGGGACTCGGCGAGTCCGAGGTTAGACTCCCCTTTTCTGTTATGGGTCAAGGAGACCCAGTGGAGTGCTGGAAAGGTTTTAGAGGGTCCGGAGGAGTGACCCCAAACGTATTGGGATAAGCTATAGTGTAACACCCATAAAAATTGAGCCTATTTAAAACATTTTAATTCATTCAAAAACCATTAAGTTCATACATCTCGTTTTCAAAATAGTTTAAACATCAGAGTATCCCCCAGAACCATATCACATAAATCATAAAACATGAGGAGCGGTATGATCACGCCGTCGCCTTGCCACGATCTCCTGAAGTACCTGAAACAGTACACTGAACTGTAAGCCCGAAAGCTTAGTGAGTTACCCCCAAAATACCAACCACACATAAGCATACTCATAACATATCACAAATAGAACAGCCATGCACATCGGGTCTACTGTGTGACTGGTCCGCCCGCACCGGGCCTTCAGTCCACCTGGTCCACCCTCCGAGTCTAGCCATGTACATCGAGTCTACAGTGTGATTGGTCCGCCCGCACCGGGCCTTCAATCCACCTGGTCCACTCTCTGAGTCTAGATCTGAGGTAGCAACCTCAGATCTACCCTCCAAACCCGAAATAACCTTCAATCATACCAAAAATGCCCCAAATCTCAAACAATAATAGATCTAGATGCAAAAGAGCCCAAGCAACAGATTATTACCTCCAAGATAAGCTCCAACTGAAGTAGATCCCGGATCTACACCACTCCTTTGCAGCAAGCCTCTTGATCTTCAAGCCTCTTTTCAAGATTTCCTCCTCCAAAGCTCTATTCTCTCTAATAATGGAGGCTCACTCGATTTCTAGGGTTTACAGGCTCTCAAGAGTGGTAAGGAGGCTGAGGAAGGGATATAACATTCTTTATATAGGGCACAACCCCCGGGATTAGGGTTTTCTCCCTTCAGTACCAACTCGTCTAGTCCCAGCCTCCGACTCGACGAGTTGGCCACTTATTCCGCGACCCAAAACCCGCTCCGACTCGGCGAGTAAGAAGGCCTACTCGTCGAGTCCCTTCCTTCAATTACACTTTGAGCCCTTTGATGATACTTCTGAAATTTGGGATGTTACAACTCTCCCCCACTTATATTAGGCTTCGTCCTCGAAGCCTACTGCAGTATACGCTTCAGAATAAACCCCTTTGCACTACAGACTCCGATTACTCAATTAACTCCGGGTCTTACAAACTCTACTACTGCATTTCTTTTAAAATGACTTCTTCTCGCGTGGCATCCGTGCCACTATTCCAAGCCGACCATCGGCCTTTCAACTCAATAGTACCACATATCAACCACGTATCACCCGATGATACTATCCCTTCATATCAGGGACACACTCCCGCGCCCTGCAAACGCTAGATTCTACAAACACCCACTGAGCTCTGCTAAGAAACTAATCCGTCTTCCTTCGCCCAAAATTGGCGATAACCCTGATAACTTGCATCCTGGAACGAATCCTCATGATGGAATACCCGAGATTGGAATACCTCCACATAAATAACTCAAGCCTACAACCATACTCGGAACTAAGGACCTTGTCCTTACGTCACCCTCGAACCCTTCGGTTCGACACAACGGAGTGAAACCCACTCACACCTCCCTATCACGATCTCTAGGTCCTTGACCTCCGACTGTAATATCCTTATACAGTCCTCCGCACCAGTCCAGACTACTCCCGAGTCTGTTAACCTGCTGTCTCACCTTCCTCTGTCACAATCTCCAATCTGGAACCACTTTCCTCCTCCTCTTCCAAGGAAACTGAAAACATGCCTGCGCATCATCCAACATTGCCACAACCTCAACGGGCATCCAACCCGTATGTGCTTCCATATATCTGGTACAATTCCAGTGCTCACTACCAAGCACTTTCGATCATCCATTTACTCCACTGCCTTCCTTTCAGAGGACCCAAACTCCTTCCAGAGCTACATACCTTCCATTTCCAGGAAGTCTACTCAACAACCCTTACTGCACCTATAAGTGCCACAGAGCTAAACTCCACTCTACACTATCCATGTAGAGCAACTGCTATTCTCGAACTCCTACATACTCCGAATCCGATCACGTAACTAACAAGGCCTACGCACCAGTCCAGACTACTCCCGAGTCTGTTAACCTACTGTCTCACCTTCCTCTGTCCCAATCTCCAATCTGGAACCACTTTCCTCCTCCTCTTCCAAGGAGACTGAAAACATGCCTGCGCATCATCCAACATTGCCACAACCTCAACGGACATCCAACCCGTATGTGCTTCCATATATCTGGTACAATTCCAGTGCTCACTACCAAGCACTTTCGATCATCCATTTACTCCACTGCCTTCCTTTCAGAGGACCCAAACTCCTTCCAGAGCTACATACCTTCCATTTCCAGGAAGTCTACTCAACAACCCTTACCGCACCTATAAGTGCCACAGAGCTAAACTCCACTCTACACTATCCATGTAGAGCAACTGCTATTTTCGAACTCCTACATACTCCGAATCCGATCACGTAACTAACAAGGCCCACGCACGGCCTCCAACCAACTTCATCATCATGATCAATACTTGGGGCCAGACCATATCGATTACTATTACATGGCGACATATTCACTCATTCTCCGCATACAGATCCACTAACACATACAGAGTCTTCAGCATGACTGGACCGCTTTACCAGGCCTTCAGCCTATCTGGACCACTCTCAGAACCTTCAGCACGTCTGGACCGCCCTCCTGGGCCTTCAGCCTGTCTGGACCGTTCCCCGAGCCTTCGGTCTGACTGGTACGCCTTCCGACCTTCAGTCTATCCGGACCGCTCCACACTGTCGTACGTTACCCTGAACCATCCTTCCCGGGAATCTCTCCCATGCAGTCTGTTCTAGCCCTCTTGGGGTTCCGAACTCCAGTTCCGTTCCCGGAATCCTTTCCATGGCCTAAACCCAGGCCTTACAACAATCAGTCACCTTTTCCGAAAACCATGGTCTGTGCTCCGCCCCACTTTTCTACCACTTGCTCTCACCGATCCACACCCTCAGCAAAACACTGCTGAAATCCAAACAGCTAACCATCCTTGGATGCATGTTGTTTCACCGGAGAATTTTCCAATTCTCCCCCACTTAGTGCACCGACTACTAACCACCGATGCCCAAAACCGGCATAGCTCAATCGCCCTTACTCCATATATTCCCTCTTAACCATGAACTGACTCCCTCGGGAGTGAGTAACCTTCACCGAATATCCCTTCCGCCATCGCACACCCGAACTCCAGGGAAGTTCGAATCTCAACTGAACACTTCTCGCATCGCTGTTGCTATTCCTAGAAACGAGATCATATACCTTATCTTTTGACCAAGAGTCCTCATGAACGCTAACTACAACTCCTAACTACTAAGATCCTCAATCATACTACGAAACATGCGGAACAATGCAGGCAGATTTACAATACCACACAAATAACAAGATAACAAGATGGAAACATACCCGCCGCTGCATCTGGCTCTGCCCTGACCTCCTCTGCTGTAAGCTGGAATGCGCGTCCCTGAGCCCTCGGAGGCTCCGCTCCACCCTGACCCCCGCCAGTAATCCTCAAAGTGGCCGGTGCTGGAGCCTGCACCGATCCTGCAGCAAACTGTGGGCAGTTGGCTCTCAAGTGTCCAACCTGATGGCAGTGATAACAAATCCTCATATCCTGTATCGGGGCTATCTGACGGCAATCCCTCGCATAATGCCCCTCTCTCCCGCACTTGCGGCACGCACCACCGGACCTACAAACTCCGGTATAACCCTTCCCACACTTCTCACAAGTGTGGCTGCTCTGACCACCAATCCTGGAGTCAACAGTTTTGAACCGTTTCGGCGCCGGCTGCGACTGCACCGGGGCCTGCCTCTGCTCTCGCAACTGCAACTCCATCTCTAACTCTCGCCGCCTGGCGGCCTCCTGCAACTCTAACAAGGTATCACATCTCTGCGTGGACACAAACTGCCTGATGTCCCTCTTGAGCATACTCAGATATCGGGACATCTGAGCCTGCTCCGAAGCAAACTCCGGGCAAAACATCGCCCTCTCAGTGAACATCCTAGTGATCTCTGTCACCGACTCTGAATCCTGCTTCAGCTCTAGGAACTCCTGAGCCAACCTCTCTCTCTCAACCCGTGGAACATAACGAGTGCTGAACATCTCCCGGAACTGATCCCAAGTAACCGCAGCCCGCTGCGCATCAGAATAAGATCCCGTAGTCAACCTCCACCAATCCTTCGCCCCGAGCCTCAAAAGGTTCAGAGCACACCTCACCCTCTGATCTGTAGGGAATGAACACGTGAAGAAACAACCCTCCACGTCTAACAACCATCTCATAGCAACGATCAGATTCTGAACTCCATCGAAAGTAGGGGCTTCATATTGTCGAAATCCCGATACTGAAAGCCCCGACCGGCTCCTCCCCCTGCCGCTGCTACAGTCGCTGTAGCTGCCGCGACAGCCGTCTCACTAAGAGCTGCATAACGATCATCGAAGTACTCCCTCATAGCGGACTTAATAGTCCCGAACAACTCCGGAATCTGACCCCGGACAATCTCGACCACCTCCTCGCGGATGATATCCCTGACTCGATCCTCTGTCAACATTGGCCCATCCTGACCGATAATCTCAGGTGCCGCTGGGGCCCCCTGATCACCCTGACCTGATCCCGATCCGGATCCAGTCACAACACACCTCGTAACCACCATACTGCAATACACCAACAAGATCCTCAGATACCTCGCATAACCTCCGAGAATTAACCTCTAACCAACAACCTAGGGGTTGTGACTTCCTTGACACGCGTATGGGTCCTGTGCTTTCAGTAGTACGGGCCCATACTACCTTCCACACCTACCCATATTTGTCTCAAGTATCACCACAACGCCCTAAGCACAAACATTCATAGCAAGCACTCAATCCTCACCCCTAGAGGAATACTGAATATCTCATGTCAAGAAAACCCTAGGCTAGCAGGCATCACAAATCAGGCAATTCTATCATGCAATTCCTGAAGATCCCTAGCCTAGTACTAGCATGCTGTTCTAACATATCAAATAACTTGTATGGTATTTTGGGGTTTACTTACTGGCTCTGGCTGATCGTACCCTCTGCATCCTCCCTTACTTATTTTGAAAACCTTTTGAAAACCATTTTGAAAATCCCTCCTTGATTTGAGACTGGATTCACACGAATGTTCCTCCAATTCACTCAAACCAAGGCTCTGATACCAACTTGTAACACCCATAAAAATTGAGCCAATTTAAAACATTTTAATTCATTCAAAAACCATTAAGTTCATACATCTCGTTTTCAAAATAGTTTAAACATCAGAGTATCCCCCAGAACCATATCACATAAATCATAAAACATGAGGAGCGGTACGATCACGCCTTCGCCTTGCCACGATCTCCTGAAGTACCTGAAACAATACACTGAACTGTAAGCTCGAAAGCTTAGTGAGTTACCCGCAAAATACCAACCACACATAAGCATACTCATAACATATCACAAATAGAACAACCATGCACATCGGGTCTACTGTGTGACTGGTCCGCCCGCACCGGGCCTTCAGTCCACCTGGTCCACCCTCCGAGTCTAGCCATGTACATCGAGTCTACAGTGTGATTGGTCCGCCCGCACTGGGCCTTCAATCCACCTGGTCCACTCTCTGAGTCTACAGTATGACTGGTCCACCCACACCGGGCCTTCAGTCGGCCTGGTCCACTCTCCGAGCCTCGGCACGTCTGGTCCGCCCTCTTGGAGCCTTCAGCCTATCCGGACCGCTCGTTGGGCCTTCGGAATATCCGGTCCGCCCTAGGTATGTTGGCCTACAGCACAAAGCAGGACCCACCTCAACCCAACCCCCGTCAAACAACCATGTGCACATATACAATTAATCGCATAACAAATCCTTAACCAGACAACAGTCTAACAGATCACGTAGCATATCAACATCCTAACCAGGATTCTGACCTAACCGGTCACTAGCATAACATTACCCTATATACCGGGTACCGACCTTAACCAGGTCACTAACATAACACCATCCTAAATACCAGGATGCAGATCTAGCAAAGCAATAACACAACAAACAATACCCGGATTTCCATCCGATAAAGGGCGGCCTTGGTGCCGTAGGCCCTGTCGATATAGTGAGGATAACGCACCTGTAATTGTCGACTGAAGAGATACGACCAAGCTGCTCCGACCACCGACACGAACTTCACCACAGCACACTACCAAAGAACCAATACCATAATTACCAAAATACCCTTGGAAGTCAAACTGGTCAACTCTTGGTCAAAGTCAAAGTCCTCAGTCAAAGTCAACCTTCCTGGTTGACTCTACTCGCCGAGTCAACCCGTCGACTCGTCGAGTTCTTATACTCAGAAAACTCCCATAACACGACTCAACTCGCCGAGTCAACCCGTCGACTCGTCGAGTTCAACGATCTCGGAATCCCATCCTGTCCAACTCACTGAGTCGCCAACCGACTCACTGATCCAAGGCTTTAACCAAAAGAGGTTGGGTTCTGCGACCAGACTCGCCGAGTCCAAGAACAGACTCGCCGAGTCCAAGACAATCTTCAACAGACTCGCCGAGTTGTTCTTCAACTCGCCGAGTCCATGCCTATGTTCATACAACTCGTCGAGTACACCCATGTGACTCGTCGAGTCTCTCCAGTTCTCAATCCATACAGTGGCTTTTCGAGCCATGCAGGGGCTCCAATCCATAGATCCACTCTTCTACAGTCTAACCCTCACATAAAGTTGCAAACTTTACGTGAGACCAAGGAGATATAGTCCCAAAACACATTAGGTCTAGGGTTAAGGACTAGGGGGCTTCACCAACAACTCTTAGACAGATACTTTATGACATTCTGGACCAACTCAAGTCTAGATCTGAGGTAGCAACCTCATATCTACCCTCCAAACCCGAAATAACCTTCAATCATACCAAAAATGCCCCAAATCTCAAACAATAATAGATCTAGATGCAAAAGAGCCCAAGCAACAGATTATTACCTCCAATATAAGCTCTAACTGAAGTAGATCCCGGATCTACACCACTCCTTTGCAGCAAGCCTCTTGATCTTCAAGCCTCTTTTCAAGATTTCCTCCTCTAAAGCTCTATTCTCTCTAATAATGGAGGCTCACTCGATTTCTAGGGTTTACAGGCTCTCAAGAGTGGTAAGGAGGCTGAGGAAGGGATATAACATTCTTTATATAGGGCACAACCCCCGGGATTAGGGTTTTCTCCCTTCAGTACCAACTCGTCGAGTCCCAGCCTCCGACTCGGCGAGTTGGCCACTTATTCCGCGACCCAAAACCCGCTCCGACTCGGCGAGTAAGAAGGCCTACTCGTCGAGTCCCTTCCTTCAATTACACTTTAAGCCCTTTGATGATACTTCTGAAATTTGGGATGTTACACATAGTCCTGGAGTTCATAGGACTCGACGAGTGCACGAACAGACTCGGCGAGTCCAAGGCAATCTCCGAACTCTTGAAGATGAACTCAACGAGTTGTTCATACAACTCGACGAGCCGAGGACATGACGTGTTCATAGGATGAGGATGGACTCGACGAGTGTTCATACCGCTCGGCGAGTCGGATGAAGGTTCATCTGCGGTTGTGTTAGAAGGAGAACTCATCGAGTCGTTGCTAAACTCGACGAGTAGAGACGTGGATGATGACAGTTGAAGAGATAGGGACTCGACGAGTTGGCGACCCAACTCGGCGAGTCGGGTCAACTGAAAGTTGACTTTGGCTTTGACTTGGACTTGGTCAGTGGTAAAATGGTCACTTTACCCTAAGAATAGATATCAGACTCTGATTAAGTGTTTTGTGGGGATTATAGCCGGAGGATTTCCGGAGCAGCAGCAGACAGAGAATTCCTGCACAGATTATCAGCAGCTACTCGTTCAAGGTGAGTTACCTTCCAGTAGCGGTGGGTCTACGGCCACAATGCCGGCCCACCAGTAGGAGTTGTATGTTGGATGATTGTCTTTGTGATATCATCCAGGTTTGTTACTACCTGATATGTTATATGCTGGCATGATATGTTATATGTGATAGTAGTAGAGTTCAGTTGTTAGGACCGAAGGGTAGGTCGGACACCCCAGATATGTCTGACAGTATGTTGTGATATGTTTATATGCTGGCATGATATGTTATATGTGATAGTGGTAGTATGAGGGGAATAGTCCCCAAGTTCGGTTGTTAGGACCGAAGGGTAGTTCGGACACCCCAGATATGTCTGATAGTATGTTCATGTTATGATATATGTGATAGTAGCAGTAGGGGGTGGAATAGTCCCCGAGGTTCGGTTTTTAGGACCGATGGGTAGGTCAGCACCCCATAATGGCTTGACATGGGTAGGTCAGCACCCCATAATGGCTTGACATGGGTAGGCCGGCACCCCAGAATGGCCGTACCGGGTAGGTCGGGCACCCCAGAATTTCTCGACAGTATGTATGCTATGTGATTGTATGGTATGAGATACGATGGGGGATCTCACTAAGCTTCGTGCTTACAGTTTACAGTTTTGGTTTCAGGTACCTCTTCATCGAAGGGGAAGGAGCTGGCACGGTAGCAGCACATCATACACGCACGCATTGATTTTCCGCACTTGAGATATTCTGGGATTGTACTCTGACATGTTGCTACTTTATGATTTGGGCTTTCATACATGATATGTTGATTTACGAAATGATATATTTTTACGTAGTTTTCTTATGAATGCTTTTATACTCAGTTAATTAAAATGGAATTTTTTTGGACTCGAAATTGGGATGTTACAAGTTGGTATCAGAGCCCTGGTTTGAGGGATTCGGACACACCCTCGGGGGTGTCCGGACTCAAATCAAGGGATTAAAAGCTTTTACAAGAAAATGGTTTTCTAAAAGATAAGTTAAAGGAGTTTTGAGAAAGAACGAAGTGTGTGATGTGCGCGACCGGCCGAGCTCAAGTAAGTATTCCCCAAAGTACCCATACAAGTTTATGTTATGTTTATCAGCTTCAGTAGAATAACATGCTAGAATAGGACTAAGGATCTAGGAATGATGCCTTATGTGCCTGCTTTATGTGTTCCAGCTTATTGAGAACTACATGTTAGTGCAGATTAGTCAGTATGATAGCCAGAGTAGTATATGCTTGATTATGTGTACTCAACGCCCGAATGTTGCTTGCTTTGTGCTTTTAGGAGTTCTAGTTGTCTTTCACTAACTAGTAAACGAATATGTTAAGTTACATATTGCAAGGACTAAATAATTTCAGAAGGTTAGGTCTAGCTCTATTTCGCAGCTCTTGTTTGAGTCCAACCGTTGTAGGGTAGGATCTCTCATTCGAAGAATTATCTAGTCTGAGTAATATGTAATAGTATTCGCGAGCTAGTTAGGGGAATAAAGCAGGGACTTCTTATGCAGCTGATGGCGGAGAGTAGGTTGGTGATTGTAATGCCTGTGTTTCTACACTAGGCATTAATATTGACATTATAGTCTAGGTTAACCTTTGTAACTCATTTTGAAGAAATGAAAAGGAATTATGTGAATATTATGTGAATTATGTGTTTTATGCTTAATTATTAGGGTTTAATTAATTAAGAATAAAAATGAGCGTCAAAAATAAATGTTAGATAAAACCGATATCTATTAAGAAACTTGTAGTGGACGTGACAAGGATTACGGATATATAAAGAATACCGAAATCCGAGTTATAACGAAGAAGTTATGACCTGTCAAAGTTTCGCGACAAAACCGGCACGGGGCCGAATGTCGTAAAAAGTGAGTTTTTGATAAACTACTTTTTGGCCTTAGTAATCTAAACGAAAGTCGTAGTGTTCGTTAAACCGAGAGTATGTATAAAAAGAATGCCCAAATCTGACTTCGTATGAGGAAGTTATGATTTTTCTAAGTTTCAGCTTAGCAGTAGACAGCTAAAAAACTCAAATTTTAGATCGAGTGATTTTTAGCCGACACGACCTAAACAAGAATCGAAGGTCTCGTCAATTGTAGCACAACGGTAAAAAGACAAACGAAAACGGACGTCAGATGAAGAAGTTATGAATTTTTAGCGGATTTCCTGTCCCGGTCTGTTAAAAATAATAATATAAAAATTAAAATCAAAATTAGCCGACGAAGTCTAAACGAAAGTTGTAGAGCGTAATTTTACCTACGCGTGCATATAAAGAACGTCAAAAACGGAGCTCGTATGCAAAAGTTATGGATTTTAGAAGTTTTGGCGCGAAAACCGAGAAATTTCGCATAGGTGGCTTCGGCCACGTCACCTTCGCTTAGAACGTGCCACGTGTCCGAAATGCTGCTGAGTCATCCGAACCGGAGAGCTGATCCGAAGCGGTCCAGTGAGAAGGCGACGCGTGCCCCTTTCCTCGTGTCCGAACCCTCGCAGGAAGCCACGAACCCCCTACTTCGGACCCTAGACCTCGGTCCAATCAGAGGCTGCCAGCAGCCACTTCGCATGTGCAGCTACGTGCGAGCCCACATGTGAGCAGCTGCCCCTCGCTTCGGATCTGCGCCACCTGGAGGCTTCTCAACCGTCGGATCAGGAGGCTCGCTCCTATAAATAGGAGGGTGCGAGACCTCCAGGGTATATTTTGGAAAAGTGTCACTTTTAGCCCCTAAACCCATATTTCTTTCATATTAACATCCCCCAAAGCCCCGGTATCAATTATAAGCCCCGGAATACGCCACGAAGTGCCCGAGAAGCCCGAAAAATTTATCTTTTCGGTTTCGAAGCCCGACCTTTGCAGAGCCCGGTTTCTGAATAAAACTCCCGGTTTTATTAGAAACGAATGTTTTAGGAAACGAATTGCTGCCCGATTTTCATCAAATCAAGTGAGTGTATAGTCACCTTCATCTTACACCTAGATATGAAGTATTTTATATGAAATACGTGCTACGTGTAATTATATTAATTGTTTAACTGAGGTGACTGTTGAATTGATGTTTTATACAAGTTTTAAACTGTATATGTACTTTTATCTATAAATATGTTGGGTAAAACATGGGTAGATAGTGATGTGTGATAAAATAAAAGTGATGAGAGGCCTCGATGTGATTTGAGATCCAGTCATCTAGCGGAGTTTGGATGACGACCACAGACTTTCTAGACAGTCCAGTGGAACACTGGCAGGCCCGCAACCTGTAGGTGTAATGAACTAGAGTGTTCATTCGCTGTACTCCATCCCCCTCATGGTTGCCTTTAGGACATGTATGGCTGAGGAAACCCCTTAGCAGTAGTGTCCATCCCAATGGTATTCTTTAGGCTAGGTCCCTTGTGATAAGTGTTTAGGGACGTAAAGTGAGGATAACGGGAACGGGTAATCAGGGTTATTGTTGATTGGTGAACTTAATAAGTTTATTATTATTGTGGGTTGAAAACCCTATATGCTCACCAGGCTCCCAAGCCTGACCCACTCAGCTTTTTATGTTACAGGTAGTGGACCCCGAGCATAGTCGGTGGACGATGAGAGATTTTTGGATTATAGGCCAGTAGTTGTAAATAACTGTTGAAAGGCTTATAATGTCTTGTTTATGCTTTTGATCTGTATCGGAACATGACATCCCGAGGTTTTGATATGAAATGAAATTATATATTTCTTAAAGAAAGGTTTTGACAAAATTTTATCATATTTTGTTTTGGGGACCAATTCCGCAACATCTTTTAAAAAGATTTCTCTGATTTTATTTTAAAAAGCATAAATTAAATCGGTCTTTTCTGGCCGATAATTTAGGAGATGTCACAGTTGGTATCAGAGCATTAGTTTAAGCGAACTAGGAATTTGTAGGATTTCTAGACTTAAACTTAGAATGCTAAGCGATGATTGTGAGTTGAGTGTGTCTATTATATTTTAGGTAGTACACCTAAATTGACACAAGCACTAGTTTATTTTAGGAAGGATGCCTAAAATGCTTTTATGTGCTAAATGTTTTGTGTTATAGCTATCATGATGCTATTATATGTTCGGATCTATGGTTTGTTGCCAACCGGATCTGGAAACCTTATGTGTGTAGGATTCTAAGCGTATGATTACGAGATTAGAACTAACATGTAAACGTTTCGAAGTGATAAGGAACTTTATACGTCGATTGTAAATAAAGCTTTCCTATCTTAAGTTCTCGCCCAGTACACCGAACGTCTGCTTGGGTGTACAAAACATTATGGTGAAGACTCGTAGAGAATTGAGTAGATGGAGGAAATGAAAAGCTTATGATAGTGAATGATACCTATCAGGAGATATCGTAAGAGTGGTATCTTGTCTTTAGAATATGTCTAATAAAATAACGGAATGTTTAGAGGGGTACGGTACGTCTAAAGTACACCTTCGATTGGCAGGATGATGGAATGATTGGTGTAATTCTTGAAGTTGTCCCATAGTCTGGAATTTCCATCACCAACCAAGTTCAAGTAGAATTGATGATTGAAGATACACATGGAAGAATTCCTAGTAGAGTAGGAAAATTTTATGATTAATTGGACACATTCGTATGTGTTAAATTGTTTTGTGATTTTAGGACTTGGGGACTGCAAGACAGTACTTGGGACGAGTATGAGTAGGTGTGAATAGTAGTAGAGATCTATACTACTGGAAGCACAAGACTCAAACTTGGATCAGGGAAAGTCACAAGGTTACCAAGGAACTAGTAATTGATTCGTCTTATTCTAGTCTGTCGTTACCATCGTTTCGGTAATGAAGTGCTTCAAATGTGTAAAGACTGGGCATTATGCCAACGTGTGTCCGTCCGACAAGAGGGTATGTTTTGAGTGCCATGAAGAAGGGCATGTTTTTAAAGACTGTCCGAAGAGGAAGGATGCAACAAAGCCCAATCTACCACCAAAGTCGAAGGCGAGAGCCTTTCAGATGACACTTGAAGCCGCGAAAGAAGAAACCGATGTCGCTTCAGGTACCTTTCTCGTAAACGAATTGCCTGCCCAAATTTTGTTTGATTTTGGAGCCAATTACTCCTTTATATCGCATGAATTTGGTAGAAAACTAGCTTTGCCTGTAGATAGACTAGTTAATGCCTTATTAGTCGATATTGCTAGTGGCAAGTTTGTACCTGTTAGCCATCGTATGAAAAATATCCTCATTGACTTGGATGGGAATAAGTTCCACGTTGAATTATTGCCTATCGAGTTAAATGGATTCGACATAGTTTTAGGAATGGATTGGCTTAGTGCCAATGATGCCGAAATATTGTGTAGGAAGAAGATAGTAAAAGTAAACCCGCCAGGGAGAGAGTCGTTTATGGTGTATGGAGACAAACGCAGAGTAAACTCTGGAATCATTTCCCTAATGAAAGCCAGAAAGTGTTTGGCCAAGGGATGTACATCATATCTAGCGTTCGTGATCGTTGCTAAGAAGGAGAAGAAGGAGGTGCAGAATATTCCGGTGGCGTGTGATTATCCGGAAGTCTTTCCCGAAGATCTTCCCGGATTACCCCCTGATCGACAAGTAGAATTTCGTATCAACTTGTTACCAGGAACGACGCCGATAGCAAAAGCACCGTATCGATTAGCACCAACAGAGATAAAAGAACTTATGACACAACTTCAGGAGTTATTGGACAAAGGTTTCATTCGACCTAGTTCATCACCCTGGGGAGCCCCTGTGTTGTTTGTAAAGAAGAAAGACGGGAGCATGAGAATGTGCATCGATTACAGAGAGCTGAATAAAGCGACGATAAAGAACAAGTACTCATTGCCGAGGATCGATGACCTGTTCGACCAATTGCAAGGTTCGACCTATTTCTCTAAGATCGATCTTAGGTCGGGATACCATCAACTGAATGTGAGAGAGCAGGATATCGAGAAGACTGCGTTCAGAACAAGATATGGACACTATCAATTTTTTGTTATGTCGTTCGGATTAACCAACGCCCCAGCAGCTTTCATGGATTTGATGAACAGGGTTTGTAAACCATACCTTGATAAATCCGTGATAGTATTCATAGACGATATCTTGATTTATTCGAAGAGCAAGCAGGAGCATGAAAAGCATCTGCGTGAGGTGCTAGAAGTCCTGAAGAAGGAGAAGTTGTATGCAAAGTTCTCCAAATGTGAATTTTGGATTCAAGAAGCCCAATTTTTAGGTCATGTGGTTAACCAAGAAGGAATAATGGTTGACCCAGCAAAGATTGAAGTTGTGATGAAGTGGGAACAACCAAAAACTCCTACGGAGATTAGAAGCTTTTTAGGATTAGCTGGATATTATCGAAGATTTATCCAAGGCTTTTCTTCGATTGCTACTCCATTATCAGCTTTGACCCACAAAGGAGCTACTTATGCTTGGAATGAGAAGCATAAGGAAGCCTTTGAGAAGTTGAAGAAGAGATTGTGTAAAGCACCAATTCTTTCGTTACCTGAAGGAGTTGATGACTTTGCAGCCTATAGTGATGCCTCTGGAGTTGGGTTAGGTTGTGTTCTGACCCAAAGGGATAAGGTGATAGCATATGCATCGAGGCAATTGAAAGAGCATGAAAAGAACTACCCCAATCATGATCTGGAGTTGGCAGCGGTAGTATTCGCCTTAAAGATATGGAGGCACTATCTTTATGGTACTAAATGCAAACTTTTCACTGATCATAAGAGTCTTCGATATCTCTTTAATCAGAAGGAATTGAACATGAGGCAACGGCGCTGGCTAGAGTTACTCAAGGATTACGACTGTGAGATACTTTACCACCCTGGTAAAGCAAATGTTGTTGCTGATGCTCTCAGTCGGAAGGTAAATCTTGAAAAGAAAAGGCCAAGAGCGTTGAGAATTGAAGTTGTCTCTACAATTGTGGAAAGTATAAAGAAATCTCAAGAGGAAGCTTTAGAGAAAAATGACCGGAAGGAGGAACGTTTGAGTAAAACGTTGGTGTTTGATATAAACGGTCAGGGATTGAAGGTATTCAAAGATAGGATTTGGGTACCTAAGACGGGAGGAGTAAGAGATCTTCTGATGGAAGAAGCTCACAAGACCATGTACTCGATTCATCCCGGAAGTACGAAAATGTATAGGGACCTAAAACCCTATTACTGGTGGCCGACGATGAAGCTCGATGTTGCTAAGTATGTGGCCAAGTGTGTAACGTGTGCTAGGGTTAAGGCACAACATCAAAAACCTTATGGGAGTTTAGAACCTTTACCTGTACCCATGGGTAAATGGGAAGATATCACTATGGATTTTGTGACTAAACTGCCCAGAACAAGGAACGGTCACGACATGATTTGCGTGGTCGTTGATCGCTTCACTAAGAGTGCGCATTTCATAGCCGATAACGAGAAATGTTCTACAGATAAACTTGCGAATTCTTATGTGAAGGAAATTGTGAGGCTACACGGTGTTCCGTTAACAATTGTATCCGATCGTGACAGCTGTTTTACCTCAAGGTTTTGGAGGATTCTACAAGAGGAATTGGGTACCAAGTTGTGTTTGAGTACAACTTACCATCCGTAAACTGATGGTCAGAGCGAATGAACGATTCAAACATTGGAGGATATGCTGAGAGCATGTACCCTAGAATTCCAAGGTAACTGGGATGAACATTTACCTCTAGTAGAATTTTCCTATAATAATAGTTTCCACTCAAGCATAGAGATGGCACCTTATCACGCTTTGTATGGAGAAAAGTGTCGAACGTCGTCATGTTGGCTGGAAGCTAGGGAGAAGCAGTTTATGGGACCTGAAATAGTCCATCAAACTGCTGAAAAGTTGAAAGTGATAAGGGAAAGGATGTTAGCTGCTCAAGATCGACAAAAGAGTTATGCTGACAAGAAAAGACAATCGATATCCTTCGAAGTTGGAGATTCGGTTTTACTTAAAGTCTCGTCGTGGAAGGGACTTATAAGATTTGGTAAAAGAGGAAAGTTGAGTCCAAGGTTTATTGGACCATTTAAAGTTCTTCAGAGGATCGGGAATCAAGCTTACAAGCTAGAATTACCGGAAGAACTGGAGGGTATTCATAACACATTTCATGTGTGTTATTTGAGAAAGTTCACGGGAGATGTGCCCGACATAATTCCCATTTCTGAATTAAGGTTGGATGAAAACAAGAGGTTGATCGAAGAACCTGAGGCAATCGTTGACCGTAAGACTAAGAATCTGAAACGCAAGATTCTCGATTTAGTGCTTGTGCGTTGGAAACATACGAATAGGCCAAATCTCACCTGGGAAACGGAGAGTGACATGATGAGTCGCTACCCGCATTTGTTTGTTGACCTTTGTAACTCATTTTGAGGAAATGAAAAGGAATTATGTGAATATTATGTGAATTATGTGTTTTATGCTTAATTATTAGGGTTTAATTAATTAAGAATAAAAATGAGCGTCAAAAATAAATATTAGATAAAACTGATATCTATTAAGAAACTTGTAGTGGGCGTGACAAGGATTACGGATATATAAAGAATGCCGAAATCCGAGTTATAACGAAGAAGTTATGACCTGTCGAAGTTTCGCGACAAAACAGGCACGGGGCCGAATGTCGTAAAAAGTGAGTTTTTGATAAACTACTTTTTGTCCTTAGTAATCTAAACGAAAGTCGTATTGTTCGTTAAACCGAGAGTAGGTATAAAAAGAACGCCCAAATCTGACTTCGTATGAGGAAGTTATGATTTTTCTAAGTTTCAGCTTAGGAGTAGATAGCTAAAAAACTCGAATTTTAGATCGAGTGATTTTTAGCCGACACGACCTAAACGAGAATCGAAGGTCGCGTCAATTGTAGCACAACGGTAAAAAGACAAACGAAAACGGACGTCAGATGAAGAAGTTATGAATTTTTAACGGATTTCCTGTCCCGGTCTGTTAAAAATAATAATACAAAAATTAAAATCAAAATTAGCCGATGAAGTCTAAACGAAAGTTGTAGAGCGTAATTTTACCTACGTGTGCATATAAAGAACGTAAAAAACGGAGCTCGTATGCGAAAGTTATGGATTTTAGAAGTTTTGGCACGAAAACAGAGAAATTTCGCATAGGTGGCTTCGGCCACGTCAACTTCACTTAGAACGTGCCACGTGTTCGAAATTGGTGACTCATGTGAGCCACATGTCCGAAATGCTGCTGAGTCATCCGAACCTGAGAGCTGATCCGAAGCGGTCCAGTGAGAAGGCGACGCGTGCCCCTTTCCTCGTGTCCGAACCCTCGCAGGAAGCCACGAACCCCCTACTTCGGACCCTAGACCTCGGTCCAATCAGAGGCTGCCAACAGCCACTTCGCATGCGCAGCCACGTGAGAGCCCACGTGTGAGAAGCTGCCCCTCGCTCCGGATCTGCGCCACCTGGAGGCTTCTCAACTGTCGGATCAGGAGGCTCGCTCCTATAAATAGGAGGGTGCGAGACCTCCAGGGTATATTTTGGAAAAGTGTCACTTTTAGCCCCTAAACCCATATTTCTTTCATATTAACATCCCCCAAAGCCCCGGTATCATATATAAGGCCCGGAATACGCCACGAAGTGCCCGAGAAGCCCGGAAAATTTATCTTTTCGGTTTCGAAGCCCGACCTTTGCAGAGCCCGGTTTCTGAATAAAACTCCCGGTTTTATTAGAAACGAACGTTTTAGGAAACGAACTGCTGCCCGATTTTCATCAAATCAAGTGAGTGTATATTCACCTTCATCTTACACCTAGATATGAAGTATTTTATATGAAATACGTGCTACGTGTAATTATATTAATTGTTTAACTGAGGTGACTGTTGAATTGATGTTTTATACAAGTTTTAAACTGTATATGTATTTTTATCTATAAATATGTTGGGTAAAACATGGGTAGATAGTGATGTGTGATAAAATAAAAGTGATGAGAGACCTCGATGTGATTTGAGATCCAGTCATCTAGCGGAGTTGGATGACGACCACGGACTTTCTAGACAGTCCAGTGGAACACTGGCAGGCCCGCAACCTGTAGGTGTAATGAACTAGAGTGTTCATTCGCTGTACTCCATCCCCCTCATGGTTGCCTTTAGGACATGTATGGCTGAGGAAACCCCTTAGCAGTAGTGTCCATCCCAATGATATTCTTTAGGCTAGGTCCCTTGTGATAAGTGTTTAGGGACGTAAAGTGAGGATAACGGGAACGGGTAATCAGGGTTATTGTTGATTGGTGAACTTAATAAGTTTATTATTATTGTGGGTTGAAAACCCTATATGCTCACCAGGCTCCCAAGCCTGACCCACTCAGCTTTTTATGTTACAGGTAGTGAAGCCCGAGCATAGTCGGTGGACGATGAGAGATTTTTGGATTATAGGCCAGTAGTTGTAAATAACTGTTGAAAGGCTTATAATGTCTTGTTTATGCTTTTGATCTGTATCGGAACATGACATCCCGAGGTTTTGATATGAAATGAAATTATATATTTCTTAAGTAAAGGTTTTGACAAACTTTTATCATATTTTGTTTTGGGGACCAATTCCGCAACATCTTTTAAAAAGATTTCTCTGATTTTATTTTAAAAAGCATAAATTAAATCGGTCTTTTCTGGCCGAGAAATTAGGGGATGTCACAGTGATTACCCTAGGGAAAGCCTAGGATGAGAGTAGCAGAGAGCAGTAGTAGTAGAAGGGACTTGGTGGAGTCGAGGTGGTTCTTGAGGAAAGTACGGATAGATGTGGAAGGTAGTATGGGCCCGTACTACTGAAAGTAGAGGATCCGTACTTGAATCGAGGAAGGCTGAGGCAAGACCAGAGAACTTGTGATGGATGTGATTCCTCTAGATGTATCAGTATCACTGACGGTTGTCATTATGTATTGGAGAATGGTGGTACTACGTCCGAGGCCAGCAGTTGGCAGTTCAGGAGAGGGATCGGGTTCGGGTTCGGGTTCAGGTTCCGAACCAGTGGATGAGAGGCTACGCGAGTTTAGCGCGTCCGAGATCACTAGAGGCATCCTTGATGCGACCCCGGTCATCTTTGGGTCGATCAAGGAAGGGATTGTCGAGCTGATGGAGGATCGCCTCCGGGCGTTCAGGAGCGACATGGCGAGCAGCCAGTCAGGATCACGCACACTGTCCTTTAAGGACTTCAGGGGCAGTGGTGCGCCGGATTTCCATGGGGCAAACGACCCCATTGCGGCCAGGCGGTGGATTGCAGACATTGAGTCTGCACAGTTGACCAGCTTCTGCCCCGAGGGGTCGAAGGTGAGATATGCAGCAGGGTGTTTGAGAGACAGGGCAAGAGATTGGTGGGAGTCGGTTGGTGACTCTCTGGGAGCCTCGGCTGTTGAGGCTATGACATGGCCGAATTTTGTGACCCGGTTCAGGGTTGAGTTCGCACCTGCGGTGGAGCTTCAGCAGTTGGCCAGGGAGTTCCAGGATATGAGACAGACGACTGAGACAGTGGCGGAGATCACCGCCAAGTTCCGGGAGAGGGCGTTATTGGTGCCCCAGTATGCGGGAGATGAGGACATGAGGAGGACCCGCTACCATGACATGTTTCGAGCTGACATTCGGGAGCATGTTAGTTTTTCAGCTTGCCCTACCCTGGATTCCATGATTGTCAGGGCAAGGGAGAGGGAGATTGATCTGGAGCATATTCGGAAGAGGAAGGTAGAGGAGGGGCAAGCGACTGGGGCTTCGGTGAAGAAGCCCAAGGGATCAGATGGTAAGCCGAAAGGCCAGCCAGGACAGGGCTGCAGCAGGAAATGCGGCAGGCCGCACGAGGGAGCGTGTAGGTTGGGATTGTCGGGCTGCTACAAGTGCGGCAAGACGGGGCACTTCAGTAGGGATTGTACCGCCCCTGCACCCACTATTCAGACATCCGAGTTGATGTGTTTCCACTGCAACCAGAGGGGCCATAAGAAGGCCAATTGCCCCCAGCTGACAGCAGCAGCGCCAGTCAAGGCGCCAGCTCCAGCGACCCTGCGGATTACTGATGGCCGGCAGGGCAAGGCAGAGGCTCCAGTGGTGAGGAGCCGGGCCTTCCAGTTGACTACCGAGGAGGCACGCGCCGCACCCGATGTGGTGACGGGTATGATTCTTCCCCTCTGATCTATTTATATGATGTTTATGATATTGATATATGCTCTGTATATACATGTTTAGGATCGTTCCATGTGAACGGTATTCCGGTACAGGTGTTGTTTGATTCAGGTGCCACTCGATCTTTTGTTTCTCTTGCGCTCATCAAGAAGTTTCTGTTGGATATAGTGTCTAAGTCCATAACTTTATTTGGTATGTACTTGACCCGACCCGGCATGGTCCATTTGGGTTGCATGGCATTGCAATACTTGGATAGACTAAATGAGAGAATAAGGCACTTATGATTATTAATATATTATAAGTTCTAATATATTAATAATAGTATTATTTAATTAGTATTGATCAAGTATTAATCTAGTATTAATTTGGTGATCAAAGTGAGACTAATTAAATATATAGGGTTGATTATGACAATCATCAATTCTTTTATGGTGGATTAATGATCCATGGTTTATGGGTTATGGATGTAACCATATGGAGCTCCATGGATAGTCCATGGGAGTTACAAATCCATGGGTCATGGGAAATCAAGAGTCATGACAATTAAGGGCATTCATGTGTAAACCCTAATTGTGACAACACTATAAAAGGAACCCTATGGCTAGCAAAATGATGACCTAGTGGACCTAGTGTTACTAGAGAGGGCATAACCGATTTTGAGTGCTAGAAGTATTCTCTCAAGTTATTCCAAGTCTTGTGGTGTTGTGTGAAGCATTTGAGGCACAACATTTGGGGTGCTAGGCTCACAAAGTCTTGAAGGAATCCAAGCAACAACAAGGTATGTATTTCTACTAGTTTTTATGTTTCATATATTCCCCATGCCATGCTAGTTAGGAAATAACCTTGGAAATGAAATTTGCATGTATATAGAGAAAACATAGATTGAAGGTTATTAGGGTTGCATGTACACTTAGGAAGTGTTAGAATGCTCAAAACCCATCAGTGGTATCAGAGCCTGGTATTGTTTTCTGTATACTTGATGCAAAACTGCTTAAAAATCGAAAATTCTGCACTCTGACGACTGGACTCGCCGAGTCCATGGGGAGGACTCGCCGAGTCCATGAACAAATTCATCCTACTCGACGAGTAGAATAATGCACTCGGCGAGTAGGAGCGTGCTGGGCAGTTTTTTCGAGTTTTGTTGCTGGAAATGGATTAAGATCATTATCCCAATCTGTTTTGGACTTGTAAAATCTGTTTTTCAAAATGATAATGATTATGTTAACCCACTTTACATGACTTTTATCAATTTTCAAGTATTGTATATGTTTATATGATTTTCTTGAAATTGTTTGATATGAATATTTGTTCTTATGAGTTTTTAGAAGATCATAGGAATTTTGTGTAACTTACATGCTTGTTTAATTCATGATCTTAATGCTAATGATGGTGTCCATAACTTGTCCTCAAGTTATGGATAACCAAAAGTCACTTCTTTTAATTATGATTAAAGAACTAAAGAGGTTTCATAAAATGAAGAGTCTTCATTTTATGAACCATTAAAACTCATAAGTTACAAATTGAAGAGACTTGGAATAGTTTCACATCTTGCCCTCAAATTTTGGAATTTGAAAAGCCTTACACTTTAATTCCAAATTGAACTCTTAGAATTTTTAAAGGTAAAATTCAAGCTTTATGGACTTCATTAAATTAATTAAAGTGTTTAATTAAAAGAGTTAATAATTCCATAAAGACATGGTTTAAGTTTAATTAAATTAAGTATAGTTTAATTAATAGATTAAACCACCAAGTATTTTAAATGTTTAAAATACACCCTTATACTATTATTATAATTTTAATTATATAGATATGTATAAGAATATGTCATTCTTACCGTTAGTAGGCCTCATTCACGAAGCCGGTCTATAAGGGGGGTATAAGGTTGTTGCCTATAAAATGGTGACTTAATGGGTGTCCACTCTCACCCACCGCTTCCTTGATCGGTGGAGGGTCGTTAGCCGAACGGGTAGGATACGACTTTAAATACTCGTTAAAAGTATAATGAATTATAAAGTAACTATACATTATAAATTCCCAATCTTAGTTACTTTAGGAAAATGTGAAATTGGTGCTAGCCCATAAAATTACACTTTGTACCTTACCAAGTCGTTAGTGGAGCGTGTGTGGTTAACCGGCACACTAACATGGACTAGTAAGAGTGGCAAAGGGTAACTTGACTTTATTATAGATCGGTGGAGCGTGTGTGGTTAACCGGCACATCGATTAGGTAATATTGTTGAGGGTACCAAGTCAATTTGTATGGTTATTCACACCTTGTTTGTGATCCTCGGCATCCCAGTCACAAACTTGAGAGGGCACAATCGAGATTCAAACATGCCATTGAAAGTTCAATGTATCTCAAAAGATCTAGGAGTTTCAAATCCAATTAAAAACTTAATTATATTTCGTTTTTATGGTAGGAAATTGGTAAATCGTCATTTACCTACCTTCAACTATTTTATAATTTGGATTACGGCATCCCTCTTCCAGTTATAAATAGGTTGTTGGGTCCTAGCCTTAATATTTCATATTGGGTGTTATATTAAGGACTTTAAATCAACTAACTTGAATTTCTCCCATTATAGATGTCTAGTTTAGACAGCTATGGTCTTCCCAAATCTTTAGGAACAAGCTTCCTAATGAAGATGATATCCCAAATGGCAACCAAGCTAAAAGATCAATCCCTTTGTTGTGCATTAGTGGGACTGGAAATCATACTTCACTTCCTCCACCTCCTCCAATAAATCTCCTTATCCCACAAGTTTCAAGACATGATAAGTTCTAAGTCACTCAATCCCTATTGGCAAACAAAGTCTATATGTGCTTAGGTCTTGGAGATTAAGTCACATATTGACAAACCGGGAGAGTAGGGTGTCGAAGTCTCAAGGTAGCTGGCTGTTGACTTGGTCACTCCCTGATAACAGATCACGACATGACCCTTATTGATCTTACCTATTTGCTTGATGATGCTGAATCAGCAATGATTTGGAGCATTGGTAAAGCAAAATTTGATTGGAAGATCAACTTCCCAAACTTCCATGGACATTGACAATGGTAACATTGGAAGTCCAGAAAAACTTTCTCTTCCCAATTGAAAGGGATTGGCCATAGTCAACTCGGTTGACCAAATGGTAAAGAGAAAGGCTAAGTCTGTGATAGTCCCGTGTACCGTTTCCAAAGAGTCCATATGTTTCTGTTGCCAAAGGAAGGGCATTGGTTGCGAAGCTGCCAAATTTACCTAAAAGTCCATAAGGATAGTAAAGTCAAATGTTTGACTCTACTTCAGGTAAAGTCCATTGTCTAACTCTATTAAGTTTCTATTCTGAGATTCTTATTGCATGATGTGACTGGGTCACATGTTGATGTTTTAAGAATCAAAGAAAAGTGAAGAAACTTAAAGGAAGTATATGCTGATTCTGATCGCGAAGAGGGATTTTGATCGCATGGTTCGGTGATCAGAATTTTGAGCTATTACTTAAGAGTTGAGACATATTGCTTAGGAATAGATAACAACAAGGTTTTCATATGGGTCGTAAGGATAAGTTTTCCGCAAAGTTTTAAAATAAAGAAAAGTTTTGATTTTATTTATTTTAAGTATCCTTACAATGGCATTTGTGAAAAATTATTGATTATATGTTTCCATTAATAGCAATATTTGAAAATGGATTTGATTCTTTCATTTGTGGTAGTATCATAATTTACCAAATAAGGAAAGATTCTCATCGCCCAAGTTTCAGTTAGACAGAAACTTGGAATCATGCAACTTGTATTGTATGATGAATGATAAGTTTTCATCTTTGGGAAATTAAGACTAATTCCTTGTTCACATGTACATGTGAGTCAAGTGAAGGACTAAAAGATTGGGTACACTTGGTTGTGTGCTGGTCAGGTCCACCACAAAGATAGATAAGATTATTCGTTATGATTTACTAAAGTTTAGTAAATATGGTTATGCTTACGAGTTTAAGTGTAATTCTGAAACATTGGAAAAGTTTCAATGTATGGCAGAATGAATAAGAAGAATCAAATAAGGCAGAAAGATGAAATTTTCTCCAATCTGAAGAGATGGGAGAGTACTTGTGTATTTTGTTTTATGATTATCTTAGTGATTATGGAACCATATCACAATTGATCCTCTAAGGACACCTTAGTGTGTTTGTTGCCTGAGGAGAGGAATCGTGAATTGTTGAAATGGTTAAATCAAAAGATAATTCATACTTCGTGCCAAAAACAAATCCTGGAGTTATACTCCAAGATTGTAACTTGAGTGACATAGTCTTTAGAAAGTTCATAACACTTGTCAAATGTAGAGTAAGATGTTTCCTATTCTTGTACATTTGAGATTGGTAAGTTGTGATGTTTTGGATAAAACAAAGACCAGCTAAGACCAATAGTGAGAAGTGTTTAACTTGATAAGAATCCGCACTAGATCTTGAATATTTGTTTTGTCAAGGAATGGTTCTTGACAAAGAGAAGTCTTATATGTCAAGAGGATAGTGGGAGTCTAAATGATTCTGAAATAGTTTCAAGAACTAAATCAAGAGTTTTGATAATCACTAGCCCACGACTTGAGGTTTGTAACCTATCGTGTTGACATATTCTTGTTTCTGTGTCTGTTCCAGTTGAAAGTTGATTATGCTTGTGAGTTCTATGAGTTCTCAATTGTTTGCATAACAACCCGGAAGCAATGGTGGGCATTGTGCTACCAGGTGGCAAGAAATTAAGATTGCACAAGTTCAGTCCATATGAATTTGGAAGTGTCACTAACCTAGTCCTGTGATTATGGTTATGACAAATTCACATGGATAGGAACACATACACCATAAAATCTAAGTGTCATAAGGTTTCTCTTCGATTCATGATAATGATGGTGAGGAAACGCTTCCACTAAGAAGATTTTAAGTAGATAGCGGTTGTGATATTTGCATTCTCATATAGTTAGTGGAGCGTGTGTGGTTAACCGGCACACTAACTAGTGAGAATTGCAAAAGGTCTAGACAAACATGTGAGCTATCTAAGGAAAGGTGTATGTTTTTGATAAAGTCTTATCAAAGCAATCTACTATCAGAAATATGAACTTTGGTAAGAAAGTCAGTAAAGTATTGATTTCTAGAAGTCCAGTTGATTTCTGAGTACATGTCAAAGCTAGTGGGAGCATAAAGTGTTATGCTGGTAATCATTATGCTAGTGGGAGCATGACGATTATGTTAAATATTGCAGGTTAGCAATGTTAATTATAGAAAACAAAAGTTTCAATTCGCCTTGAAAAAAGTTGTTTTGCTATAATTAAGGGAGAGGATTTTATACTTCACTCCAATTCTACAAGCTTAGATTGAGAATTTAATCTACTTTAGTCAAGAATATATATGAATGTTATGTTGGAATGGTTTAACATAAGGAAATTCTATATATGTTGCGTTCTCAAAATTCGATTATGATTACGGCATCCCTCTTCATAGTTCGAATTATGAAAACATGGCAAATAAAAATTTTATAGCATAAATCATGTCCCATATGCTTTGGTTATAGGTTTGATTACATGTGCTATAATATTCATCCATTCTAAATTTTCCAAATGCCTAGGGCATTAAGATGGAAAAAGGAATAGAACTGGAAATGACTAAAATGATTAAGCAAAGTTGTCGAGGACAATCTGAGGTTTACCAAAGATTGGTTGCTCATGGACAATTAGAAGTATAAAGTAAGGACCATATTGACATATTTTGAAAAGAGGCAACTCTTGTTCAGAAGTGATGGTCAAAATGGTAATATGGAATTGTCTCCATAGGTGGAAGTTATTCTTTGAATCTGTGTAAGATTAAAGAACTTAATGCTAAGAAGGATGTTCAAAGGAATGTACTTTGAATTTGAGACTTCATTTCCATGGAATTGTTTTCCATTGGAATACTTTGTAATTTCCGTTGCCAAGTCTTTATGACTTATGTGCATAGTAATTACAAGGGGATCATTGCATATAAGTTTAGAATCTAACAGATTACAGTAAATGGCAAGAGTTTGGTATTCTTTCATTTACAACAAGGATTGGAATTATGAAATGAGCATCATTGGAATATTGTCAATTGATCTATTTCACAAAGAGAGGACCATATGTAAACATAGTATGCATACTTGGAGTATGGCATAATTGTTGTTTGGAAAACCATAGTGTACATGCTTGGAGCATGGGACAACTAATGTTTTAATTCAAGCATAAAGTTGATTAATCGAAACATAAATAATGAGTAATCAATATGGTGCTTAAATAAAAGGTGTTTTATTTACACTCAAAGTGTTGGGGCCATATAAGATTAGTATTATTCTTATGTTTCACTTTGCATGTTTTGACTTCCAGAATAATTATGTTATGGTATATATCATATTATTCAAACCATCCACAGTCAGTCATATGTTGGAAGTAGATATGAATCAAGACTGTCATGAATTTGGCTTGTATGATTTGTCTAAAGTGCTTTAGACAATGCAATGGTTGCTACAACATTCATGAGTACTCATAAGGGTTGAGTATTGGATTCAACCCACGCTCACTTGCATCACTTCATGGAATTTATCTCGAGTAATCGTGAGACGGTAATATCATATAAATCTTCAAACCTAGAGATATGAGTTGTTGACTATGAGTTGGTTATTCATTGATTGTACGAAAACGCATTGGTAACTCGATGTTATAAAACGTGCCTTTGTGAATAATTCAACAAGTAGTTAGTACAAGCATATCAGTCGAAGTTTATCTGTTCCTTCTAGAAATAGAAGCGATATCTGGGCCCCTCGATGATTTGGTTTTGACTTATGTACCGGGCCCGGTCAGAACCTAATTGATGTGTTCAATTTAGTTCTATGTCGAAACAAATCAGAGATCGAGAAACAAATGCTGGACAATAAGTAAGACCATGTTCCATGTGTTTGTCCGGCTGATATCATGAGAACAGAGGATTATATGATCACTTATCTTAAATGGCGTATCATCATCATCTCAGTTCCGAGAGACTTTGAAAGAGCTACGATTGCTAGTCGGATTTTGAAGTCATATTTGCAAATATAGTTATTAGACTTATCCAAGTGGGAGACTGTTGGATATAGTGTCTAAGTCCATAACTTTATTTGGTATGTACTTGACCCGACCCGGCATGGTCCATTTGGGTTGCATGGCATTGTAATACTTGGATAGACTAAATGAGAGAATAAGGCACTTATGATTATTAATATATTATAAGTTCTAATATATTAATAATAGTATTATTTAATTAGTATTGATCAAGTATTAATCTAGTATTAATTTGGTGATCAAAGTGAGACTAATTAAATATATAGGGTTGATTATGACAATCATCAATTCTTTTATGGTGGATTAATGATCCATGGTTTATGGGTTATGGATGTAACCATATGGAGCTCCATGGATAGTCCATGGGAGTTACAAATCCATGGGTCATGGGAAATCAAGAGTCATGACAATTAAGGGCATTCATGTGTAAACCCTAATTGTGACAACACTATAAAAGGAACCCTATGGCTAGCAAAATGATGACCTAGTGGACCTAGTGTTACTAGAGAGGGCATAACCGATTTTGAGTGCTAGAAGTATTCTCTCAAGTTATTCCAAGTCTTGTGGTGTTGTGTGAAGCATTTGAGGCACAACATTTGGGGTGCTAGGCTCACAAAGTCTTGAAGGAATCCAAGCAACAACAAGGTATGTATTTCTACTAGTTTTTATGTTTCATATATTCCCCATGCCATGCTAGTTAGGAAATAACCTTGGAAATGAAATTTGCATGTATATAGAGAAAACATAGATTCAAGGTTATTAGGGTTGCATGTACACTTAGGAAGTGTTAGAATGCTCAAAACCCATCAGTTTCCTGAGTCCTCGGGTATGTTGGATTGCCCACTAGAGGTCGAGATTACGGACGGCCGATCGGTACGAGCATCGGAGTTTTCAGAGATTGTGTTCTGAGGCTATTCGAGGAGCGCTACCTGGTAGACTTGGTTCCCATTCCGTTGCGTGGGAACAAGGTGATTATAGGCATGGATTGGTTGAGCCCTAATGGGGTGGTGATAGACTGCGCACAGCAGTTAGTACGAGTCAGGACTCCAAGTGGGGGAGAGTTGGTGATCCACGGCGAGAGGCCACAACGTGGACCCACATTATGTTCAGCAGCGAAGGTTAAACGCTACCTTCAGCAGGGTTGTTTTGGGTATGTCGCCTATGTTATGGATACCCGGGAGGCGGGTAAGGCGATGGTGAGCGATGTTCCAGTGGTACGGGACTACGCCGATGTGTTCCCAGAGGAGCTTCCTGGGATACCTCCGGAGCGGCAGGTGGAGTTCAGGATCGACCTAGTCCCTGGTGCGGTTCCGATAGCCAGGGCACCATATCGGTTGGCTCCTCCCGAGATGCAGGAGTTGTCTACATAGCTGCAGGAGCTGTTAGACAAGGGATTCATTAGACCGAGCAGTTCACCCTGGGGAGCCCCGATTCTGTTCGTGAAAAAGAAGGACAGGTCGCATCGGATGTGTATAGATTATAGGGAGCTGAATAAGGTAACGGTGAAGAACCGTTACCCACTCCCGAGGATTGATGACCTCTTTGACCAACTACAGGGAGCATCTTGGTTCTCCAAGATTGATTTGCGTTCAGGGTATCATCAGATGAGGGTCAGAGAGGAGGATGTGCAGAAGACTGCGTTTCGGACGCGTTATTGCCACTATGAGTTCGTGGTGATGCCTTTCGGGCTCACCAATGCTCCTGCCGCGTTCATGGACCTCATGAACCGCGTGTGTAGATCGATGCTGGATCGGTCCGTGATAGTTTTCATTGATGACATCTTGGTCTATTCCAAGACGCAGGAGCAGCATGAGGAGCATCTGCGAGAGGTTTTGGATACTCTGAGGAGAGAGAGCTTGTACGCCAAGTTCTCCAAGTGTGAGTTCTGGTTGCGCGAGGTGTAGTTTCTTGGGCACCTTGTCAACCAGAATGGTATTCTGGTCGACCCGGCCAAGGTGGAGGCCGTGATGAGATGGGAAATTCCGAAGTCTCCATCCGAGATTCGGAGTTTCCTGGGATTAGCCGGCTACTATCAGAGATTCATCCAGGATTTCTCCAAGATAGTCGTACCCTTGATGCGGCTGACGAAGAAAACCGTAGTCTTTCGTTGGGGGCCTGAGCAGCAGGCAACGCTTGAGACACTGAGACAGAGATTGTGCGAGGCGCCGATCTTAGCCCTGCCAGAGGGCGTAGATGATTTTGTTGTGTACTGCGACGCGTCTATTTCAGGTTTAGGCGCGGTATTGATGCATAGAGGGCATGTCATCGCCTACGCTTCGAGGCAGCTGAAGCCTCACGAGGCGAACTATCCGACGCATGATTTGGAGTTGGGGGTTGTTGTGTTCGCCCTCAAGATTTGGCGTCATTACCTGTATGGGGTCCGTTGTACCATTTACCCGGACCACAAGAGTTTGAGATACCTCATGGATCAGCCAAATCTGAACATGAGGCAGCGTGGGTGGTTGGACGTAGTAAAGGATTATGACTGCGAGATCCTTTACCACCCAGGGAAGGCCAATGTGGTGGCCGACGCGCTTAGCCGTAAGGCAGCACCGATCAGAGATATTTGCATGCGGATGACAGTAGTGACTCCATTGTTGGAGCAGATCCGGGAGGCCCAGCGGGAGGCTATGAAGGAGGAACATCGGAAGAGTGAGCGTATAGTGGGACAGGTTTCCTCCTTCGACTATGATAGCCGAGGGTTATTGACTCTTCACCGTAGGGTGTGGGTCCCCTATCATGGAGGCGTGCGCCAGACATTGATGGAGGAAGCGCACAAGTACAGATTTTCCATCAATCCCGGAGTGACGAAGATGTATAGAGATCTTTGTCTTGACTATTGGTGGCCCTGCATGAAGCGGGATGTAGCATGGTATATGGAGCGGTGCTTGACCTGCAGGAAGGTCAAGGCCGAGCACCAGAGGCCACACGACAAGATGCAGCCGTTGGATATTCCCCTGTGGAAGTGGGAAGATATTACCATGGATTTCATCACCAAACTTCCCAGGACCGCGCGAGGCGTAGATTTGATTTGGGTCATCATCAATCGATTGACCAAGAGCGCCCATTTTATTCCGATTCAGGAGAGTATTTCGGCCGAAAGGTTGGCCGATATCTACATCAGGGAGGTGGTGGCGAGGCACGGGGTGCCAGTTTCGGTGATTTCAGACAGGGATGTGCGGTTCACTTCCAGGTTTTGGAAGAAGTTTCATGACGAGCTGGGTACTAGTCTGCAGTTTAGCACTGCATTTCATCCGCAGACAGATGGTCAGAGCGAGTGAACCATCCAAACTCTGGAGGATATGCTGCGGGCGTGTGTGTTAGATTTCAGTGGTAGTTAGGATACTTACCTCCCTTTGGCTGAGTTCTCGTACAACAACAGCTACCACGCGAGTATTGACCGTCCTCCCTTCAAGATGTTATACGGGAAGAAGTGCAGGACCCCGATATGTTGGGGTGAGGTTGGCCAGAGAGTCATGGGGAGCACCGAATTTGTGCTCAAGACGACAGAGAGGATTCAGCAGGTTCGGAGCAGGCTTCAGACTGCTCAGAGTCGGCAGAAAAGTTATGCCAACAAGCGCCGATCAGACCTGGAGTTTCAGGTCAGGGATATGGTTCTCCTAAAGGTGTCGCCATGGAAGGGCGTCATCCGATTCAGGAAGCGGGGCAAGTTGGGTCCCAGGTATATTGGACCGTTCAGGGTTTTAGCCCGGGTGGGCAAGGTGGCGTACAGGCTGGACCTGCCAGCCGAACTCAGTCAGATCCACAGCACTTTCCACATCTCTCAGCTGCGTAAGTGTCTGGTGGACGACTCCGCAGTGGTGCCTTTAGAGGATATTCAGGTCGATGACAGCCTGAATTACATCGAGCGGCCTGTAGCGATCCTCGACCGGAAGTCGAAGGATCTGAGGAACAAGAGGGTCGAGCTGGTAAAGGTGCAATGGCAGCACCGGAAGGGCTCGGAATGGACTTGGGAGCCGGTGGATGAGATGATGGAGCATTACCCAGAGCTTTTCCAGGAATGAGCAGCAGACTTCGAGGACGAAGTCTAAAATAAGTGGGGGAGATTTGTAGCACGTGGTTCCCGGTATGTATTTTATTTATGTATTTTGCATTTTTAGCCTGGGACTCGGCGAGTTGAAGGACCAACTCGTCGAGTAGAAACAGATTTGATTCGGGATTTAAATGACGGACTCGTCGAGTCGGCTTCAGACTCGACGAGTAGGCTCCGACTGGACAAAACCCTAATCTAAGGGTTTGCACCCTATTTAAACATCTCATTCAGCCACCCTTCGTCCCTATTGCTTCCAGAAAACCCCCATAGCAAACCCTAGCCTTTTGTATAAAGAGCTAAGGCATTTGTGGTGCTTTTTGGTGATTTTGAACTCAAAGGAGAAGGAAAAGCCTAGAGGAATCAAGAGGAGACCAAGGGAGTTCAAGTTTGTGCACCATTTGCAGTTCACAGAAGGTATAAAGTCGATACCTTGCTTGTTCTTTTGCTAGATCCCTTTTTGGGGAGATTTAGGGCTTTTATAAGCCATTCTTGGTAACCAACCATGATTGCAAGCATGGTTGGGGGTTGAGGCTTCGGATCTAGGTCCATAGAGGAATTACAAGGCAGAAAGGGGCTGCTTTTGCACCCATGGAAGCCCCCATGCAACCCAAGAGTCTCTTTTAGAGCCTTTTAGACTCAAAGTCCCATGCATGCACGTAAAGTTCGTAACTTTACGTGCTAGATCGAGTTTAGGGACCTAGATCTATCATTTGGACAAGAGTTGTACACCAGAAATCGAAGAAATAAGACTTGGACTGTATCGACTCGGCGAGTCCGAGGTTAGACTCCCCTTTTCTGTTATGGGTCAAGGAGACCCAGTGGAGTGCTGGAAAGGTTTTAGAGGGTCCGGAGGAGTGACCCCAAACGTATTGGGATAAGCCATAGTCCTGGAGTTCATAGGACTCGACGAGTGCACGAACAGACTCGGCGAGTCCAAGGCAATCTCCCAACTCTTGAAGATGAACTCGACGAGTTGTTCATACAACTCGGCGAGCCGAGGACAGGACGTGTTCATAGGATGAGGGTGGACTCGACGAGTGTTCATACCGCTCGGCGAGTCGGATGAAGGTTCATCCGGGGTTGTGTTAGAAGGAGAACTCGTCGAGTCGTTGCTAAACTCGACGAGTAGAGACGTGGATGATGACAGTTGAAGAGATAGGGACTCGACGAGTTGGCGACCCAACTCGGCGAGTCGGATCAACTGAAAGTTGACTTTGGCTTTGACTTGGACTTGGTCAGGGGTAAAATGGTCACTTTACCCTAAGAATAGATATCAGACTCTGATTAAGTGTTTTGTGGGGATTATAGCCGGAGGATTTTCGGAGCAGCAGCAGACAGAGAATTCATGCACAGATTATCAGTAGCTACTCGTTCAAGGTGAGTTACCTTCCAGTAGCGGTGGGTCTACGGCCACAATGCCGGCCCACCAGTAGGAGTTGTATGTTGGATGATTGTCTTTGTGATATCATCCAGGTTTGTTACTACCTGATATGTTATATGCTGGCATGATATGTTATATATGATAGTAGTAGAGTTCGGTTGTTAGGACCGAAGGGTAGGTCGGACACCCCAGATATGTCTGACAGTATGTTGTGATATGTTTATATGCTGGCATGATATGTTATATGTGATAGTGGTAGTAGGAGGGGAATAGTCCCCAAGTTCGGTTGTTAGGACCGAAGGGTAGTTCGGACACCCCAGATATGTCTGATAGTATGTTCATGTTATGATATATGTGATAGTAGCAGTAGGGGGTGGAATAGTCCCCGAGGTTCGGTTGTTAGGACCGATGGGTAGGTCAGCACCCTAGAATGGCTTGACATTGGTAGGTCAGCACCCCAGAATGGCTTGACATGGGTAGGTCGGCACCCCAGAATGGTCGTACCGGGTAGGTCGGCACCCCAGAATGGTCGTACCGGGTAGGTCGGGCACCTCATAATTTCCCGACAGTATGTATGCTATGTGATTGTATGGTATGAGATACGATGGGGGAACTTACTAAGCTTCGTGCTTACAGTTTACAGTTTTGGTTTCAGGTACCTCTTCATCGAAGGGGAAGGAGATGGCGCGGTAGCAGCACATCATACACACACGCATTGATTTTCCGCACTTGAGATATTCTGGGATTGTACTCTGACATGTTGCTACTTTATGATTTGGGCTTTCATACATGATATGTTGATTTACGAAATGATATATTTTTACGTAGTTTTCTTATGAATGCTTTTATACTCAGTTAATTAAAATGAAATTTTTTTGGACTCGAAATTAGGATGTTACAAAGATAATGGGGATGTGTAATTGGGTTGATTGTTTGATGATTAACCATAATAATTATATTATTGTGGGTTGAAAACCCTATGTACTCACCAGGTTTCCCAACCAGACCCACTCAGTTTATTTGTATCACAGGTGTCGATACGAAGCCACATTACACTGAGAGATTAAAGATGTAGATCACTAGTGTAAATGAATGTAAGGTCCGTTATGCTTATGTTTCTGTATTGACGATGACATCCCAAAGTTTTAATATACACAAAATACATTTCTTCAATGCTTTGATAATATATTTATCATGTTTTTTTCTGGGAACAAATTCCGCAACATATTTCTTTAAAAATATACTATGGTTTTCAAATAAAGCATAAACAAATCGGTCTTTTCTGACCGTAAATTTGGGGATGTCACAGTTGGTATCAAAGAATTAGTTTAAGCGAACTAGGAATAAGGATTTATTTCTAGACTTAAACTTAGAATGCTAAGTGATGAATGTGAGATGAGTGTCTGCTATATTTTAGGCACAGGCACTAGCTTATTTTAGGAAAGATGCCTAAAATACTTTTATGTGCTTAATGATTTGTGATGCTTTATGATGCTATCGTTTGATCGGATCTATGGTCTGTCGCCGATCGAACCTAGAAACTTTATGTGTTCAAATTTCTAAACATTTAATTACGGTATTAGAACTGGCATGTAACGTTTAGAAAAGATAAGGAGATTTATATGTCTATCGTAAATAAAGATTTCCTATCTAAATTCTCGTCATTGCACACCGAACGTCTGATTTGGTGTAGAGATCGACATGGTGAGAACTCGAAGCGGATTTGGGAATGTTAACGCTAATCAGCGGCCTGTGATTGAGCGTGCACCAGAAGTAGCGGTTGCACCTGAGCCAATCACAATGGCAGGAATCCAAGCAATGATTAAGGCTATGATGGCCGAACAAAGAGAGGAGATGAGACAGATGTTGCATGATAGGAATAAACCTACTGTACCCATCATACGACCTGAACTATCAGATGAAGGAAACTATAGTCAGAATGTCAGTCAAGTTGAGCCACGAGTAGGTAGAAGAAACCAACCCAATGGAGGAAATGATGGACGTGGGTGCAAGTACAAGGATTTTGTGGCATCCAAACCAACGAGTCTTTCTGGAAGCCCAACGCCGGTGGAAGTCATGGATTAGATCTCCGAGATGGAGATGATGTTTGAAAGTTGTGACTGCAGCAACAAACAGAAAACCGCCCTCGCAGTTACACTGTTAAAGTCGGTAGTATTGAGTTGGTGGAAGCTACTAGCTGATACCATGCCCAAGGGAGAAGCTAACAAGATGTCTTGGGAAGACTTTTTGGTACAACTGAAGATGCAGTACTGCTTTGAGCAGGATCTTCTAGAGGTCAACAACGAGTTTCAGAATCTGAAGAAGGGAAGGATGAGCATCACCGAGTATGCTACAAGTTTTACGTAGAAAATGAAGCTTGTTCCTTATTTGGTTACGACTAAAATCTCCAAAATCAAAAATTTTGCTAACAGATTGTCAGCAGACTTTAGTCCAATGGTCAAGCAAGCGACCACTTTGAAAGCCATCGTCTGGGCAGCCAGGAATGTTGAGACTCAGATAAGGGAAAAGGGTATGGAGAGAGCTGAAGTTGGCGAGAATAGGAGGTTTGAAGGATCTTCAAGGTCCAACAAGAAGAGCGAATTCTCGAAGTTTGGAGGAGGAGGAGGAGGAGGAGGTGAAGCAAGATGGTGCGATAAGTGCAAAAAGAAACACTCTGGAAAATGTGGCGAGGATGTGACTTGTTTCAAGTGTGGGAAGACCGGGCATTACGCCAATGAGTGTACATTCAACAAAAGGGTGTGTTACGGATGTAATGAAGAAGGACACTTCAAGCAAGACTGCCCAAAGAGGGAAGGAGCTACAAATCCAAATGTACCGTCGAAGCCAAAGGCAAGAGCATTCCAGATGATCCTTAATGAAGCATGCGAGGACGCAAGGGATTAGGAGTAAGGATCAATAAAGTAGCCATATAGATGGTATCATATGGTGTAGCCTATTATAATAGGCATAGTATAGGGTGAACTTGAATACCTATGTAATCGTTTTAAAAAAAAATAATATAAACCTAGTTATGTTATCCGATGTGTTGAATGACTATGTGAAATTCTTTTATGGTGACTTGGAAAACTGCGAGACAATACTTGGGACGAGTATGAGTAGGTGTGAATGGTAGTAGAGGCCTATACTACCGGAAGCACAAAACTCTCACTTGGATCAGGGAAAGTTACAAGGTTACCAAGAAGCTAGTAATTGATTCCGTTTTGTTCAAGTCTGTCGTTACCATCGTTTCGGTAATGACTAAGAGGATGATTATTATTTTGACCTTCTGACCCTAGTGGTTATATCAAATCGAGTTCGGCTAAGATAAGTATTGTACGTGGTTCAGAGAACCAAGTTTGATGTAGCATCTGACTTAAGCTAGAAGATTGAAGTAAAAGATAATCGAAGCGATCAATAGAAGTATCGCGGTCACCGTTAAAGTAAGAAGCTTGTAGCTAGAAGTGCTACATGCTAGAATGTGATTATATCACATTAGAACATGAAGGAAGGTTTCTTTCGTGATAGTATTTGACTATTAGAGACAAGAGTTTGGTTTGTTGTGTGTCTTTTGCGTTTGCAAACGAAGGTCCTTATAATATGACCATTCGAGTTGTTGTTGTTGCAAAAATGAAGACCTTATCTTGGGATGAGTCCATTACCCAATTTGAGAATAAACATGAGTCTCCGTTAAAGATCGAGTTTGTAACTCGAATGTTAGGATTGAAGGTCCAACATAGGATAAAAGAGTGAGTACAAGTTCGGGCACCACCAACAGCTAAGAAGCCCAAGAGTTTGATATTCGTTTAATAAGACAAAGGAGTTACGGTTGATGTAGAAGGGATAAAAAGACGCATAAGGATGTTTGTTGTGCGTCTGTGTCCAAGTACTTTAGATGTGGTCAAGATGATCAACTGAAGAGCGACAAGTTAATCGTCTCAGCAAAGAGGAAAAGAAACTATTGAGTTTAGCAATTGTTGTTGTTGCTAGTATTACCCTCTTATACCACATGTACGTTGGTAGACGACTTCATGCTTGTCGTGATCTTATCAGACCATGATTTTGACAAACGAGAATATCACTCGTTGAGAGCACACACAGTGATGCTACGTTGGTGATGATAAAGTCATTAATATGACGATCATAAGTTTCTTTCAAAGATAAAGAAGATTAACAATCACAGAGACACGAATCCGACTTGGGCTTTGATTGGTTGTAAATAACACCAGAAGAGAGGTCGAACCCAAGTGAGGGAGAAGAAACCATTATGGCAAAAGTGCGAAAGACAACTCTTACTTGAAAAATAAATAAATAAATAAATAAATAAATAAATAAATAAATAAATAAAAATTAAAAAATAATAATAATAAAGAAAAGCGAGTAGCGGAGACCGTATGTATTCTTCAAGTTTGTGATTTCGAGGACGAAATCATCCTAAGTGGGGGAGAATTGGTACGCCTGTGAGTTAGGGCTAGACGTTAAGGGAATAATAATAAATATTTGTTTTATCAAATAAATTAAAAGCCTTAAATAGGATAAATTTTCTTCGTATGCGTATGCGTTACAGGTTATATAAATACTTATTTATTATTATATACGTGTTATGTGGACAAATATTACGGATATGTAATATTTGTATAAATCTTGTTATAAACTTATCGAAAAGTGATAAAATAACATTTTTGTATAGAAGATTATTTAGGATAAATAATCTTAACGAAAATTGTAACGATTGTAAAATCTCAAACTATATAAGACGTATTTGGTCTAATTACATTTAAGGGTGAACCCAAGTAGTGAAACGATAATATTTTTTTGGATAATAATTGACCGGATACTTTTTATGATGTTAGTTATCGAATTAAATAATGTAGATAAGATTGAATTAAATAATGTGGATAAGATTATGGATAAGAACGAATTAAATAATCTGGATAATAATGAATTAAATGATTTGGATAAGATTTTATTATAAAGGGTATAATGATTTTATTAATAAATACTTAATGGACTATAATGTAACTTGAAGGATAAATTGTGTTAATACAAGAATAACTGAGGGACCATAAGTATAACTATAATTGAATTGTGAATTGCAAACCAACGTGTAAGAAATATAAGAAAGGTCGTACATATTTTGTTAATTAAAAATAACACGTGTTGTTTAAATATGTGATCGTACAATAAAAAGGCATTACGTGTTTATTTAGAGGGACATGTGTTAACTCTTGAGATATCGTGTCAATAATGCCGATGATTAAGCTTTTAGATTGTATGGAGGATAATCAAATTTTGAGTATAAATAGGCAAACCATCAATAGTTTCTATAAAACAAATAAATATCTCGTAAAGAAGTTTTGAGAGACCAAGGAGTATAAAAATAGATAAGGTTAGATAATAAGTTGGAAATCAGTGCTAAGCTTGATGCCACGACAATAGTTAGTTTGCACTAACTAGCCAAGTGAGTGCATAGTTACTTTCATCTTATACATAGATATGAAGTATTTAATAATAATACGTTCTATATGTGCTTATTATCTGTGTTCCTGATATCTATGTTAGATGTGTAACATCCGGATTTTCAGGGATATTATTGTATATGTTAACCTTGAGGTTGAAGAAGAGACTCGACGAGTTAAGGGTCCAACTAGCCGAGTCGAGTCGAGATTGCCGCATGGATTTAATGAGTGGACTCAACGAGTCAGAGGAGGGACTCGCTGAGTAGGCGCTGGGCAGAGAAACCCTAATTTTCCGGACTTGTGCCCTATTTAAATGGCCTTAAGCCCTTATTTCCGCCTCCCTTATCTCCAGAGAGCCCTGTGGGAAACCCTAGATCAGTTCCATCCATTGTGAGAGAGGGAGTGGCTAAATTGGGTGTTCTTGTGCAATTTTGAGAGGGGATTTGGAAAGCATCTTGGCTTGGATCAAGAGAAGGCTTTAGATCCATAGATTCTTCAGAGTTCTGCTTCAGTTGAAGGTAAAAAGATGCTATCTTGATCATTTCCTTATGAGATCTTGTTTTAAGGGAACTTTTAGGGCTTTCTTCCATTTATCTTGTGTCATGGAGTGATTTGTGTATGGTTTGGGGTTGGGACCTCAGATCTGGACTATGAGTGGCCTTGTGAGTCCAGAAACCCAAGCTTTATTGAGTTGGAAGCAAGCTCTTGTACATCTAGCCCTTATTGGAGCATGTTTTTGCATTATGAGCCTTACATGCCATGCATGAACGTAAAGCTTGCAGCTTTACGTGCTATTCAAGCCTTAGAATAGTAGATCTAGTGATTGGAGTGATAGATCTGCATTAAATTGTCGGAATGAGAAATCAGATTAAAGGGACTCGCCGAGTCCATGAACTGACTCGACGAGTCGGCGAGGGTTTGTCCCGATGGATTGATTGCGCGATAACTCGGCGAGTTGGGGGTCAACTCGACGAGTTGAGTTGGACTTTTGAGACTTCTGAGGATACGAGGGGACTCGACGAGTCGCAGGAGTGCACTCGACGAGTCGGGTCAAACTTGGACTGATGACTCGAGTTCGACTTCTGTTGACTTTGGGTTTTTGGTCAACATAAGTGATAGAGACTTTGGAGGGGTAAAATGGTCTTTTACCCACTTCAAAGAGTTAAAAAGAGAAAGAATCGCCTTCGGTTATCTGAGTCGTGAAAAGAGTATTAATTAGAGATATCCATCCTTTGTGTTAGGAGGAGGCTAGTTCGAGATCCGAGCGCGAGGTTATTTGCTCACCTGCTAGCCGAGGTGAGTCTTCTCACTATACATTACCTAGAGTGGTATCTATGTGCAGACCGGAGGGTCTTATGTGTTATGTGTATGTTTGAGTTTATGTGCATTGTGATATATGTATGCTATGTGTTATATAGACCGGACCGGAGGGTCCAACGATTTAGACCGGACCAGAGGGTCCAACGATTTAGACCGGACCGGAAGGTCCAACGAGCTAGACCGGACTGGAGGGTCCAACGAGCTACAGGACTGGAGGGTCCCGCTGAGACACATCGACCGGAGGGTCGTACCGAGTTATAGCCTCGAGTGGCGTATGTGTTGTATGTGGTATATTGGGGAACTCACTAAGCATTTATGCTTACCGTGTTATGTGATATGTGTTTCAGGTACTACCGAGGATCACGGGAAGGCGCCGACATGATTTGTACACACTGGCAGAGGATTATGTTTTTGAGATTCTGGGATATGTTTTACTGTGATGATATTGATACACATGAGATTTTGAGAATATTATATGAGTTTTATTGCGTTTGAAAAATGAAAAATTGTTCTAAAATTTACGTCGTTACAAGATGAACGATTTATACATGTTTTATTTGATTTAAACTGTATATGTATTTTATACCTATTAAATATTGGGTAAAGATGGGTAGATGAATGATGAGAGATGAAAGATGATATAGATGAACATTGGCAGTTATGGACTTAATGACCTATAGATGAACATTGGCAGCTGTGCCACAACCTGTAAGTGTTTTTAAACTACGTGTTCACCAGATGTACTCTAAAAATCCTGGCAGCTGCGCCTGAAGGATAATATTGGCATCTGCGCGTAATAGAGAACATCATAATCTTGACAGCTGCGCCTAATAGAGAGCATCATAATCCTGGTAGTTGCGCCTAATAGAGAACGTCATAATCCTGGCAGTTGCGCCTAAATGATAATATTGGCAGTTGTGCTTAATAGTAATAGATAACGTTGGCAGTTGTGTCATAGGCAACGATGGACTTCGTGTCTATTCCTTAGGAATGAATGAATGAAGGATAACTGATTCTTAGGGTAGATCCTTAAGAATAAAGAAGATAATGGGGATGTGTAATTGGGTTGATTGTTTGATGATTAAACATAATAATTATATTATTGTGGGTTGGAAACCCTATGTACTCACCAGGTTTCCGAACCTCACCCACTCAGTTTATTTGTATCACAGGTGTCGATACGAAGCCACATTACACTGAGACATTAAAGATGTAGATCACTAGTGTAAATGAATGTAAGGTCTGTTATGCTTATGTTTCTGTATTGACGATGACATCCCAAAGTTTTAATATACACAAAATACATTTCTTCAATGCTTTGATAATATATTTATCGTGTGTTTTTTCTGGGAACAAATTCCGCAACATATTTTTTTTTTAAATATACTCTGATGTTCAAATAAAACATAAATAAATCGGTCTTTTCTAGTCGTGAATTTGGGGATGTCACAAAAAAGAAACATTACATTAAGGTTAAAACTTAGAAAATGTTTTAAAAAAATCAGAAGTTATTTTTTTGTCTTCTGAAAAAAAAGGTCACACATACTTTTTTATATTTGTGGTAATAAAAAAGCAAGCAATCATTTTCTTTAATGTATGTCCGACCTCAAACGTAATAGGTGACGCAGACCTTTTTTTTATAAAAACAAAAAGAACCTTTTTCACTTAATTTTTTATACATGTTTTACCATTAACCTTGTTTATGATGTCCAAAATATATCATTATGATCGGGTATTGCCGGTAAAACATATTTTTTCACATCCGTCGAGCCTTTGAGATAACATGACTTTTCCGACTATTTTTATATGAACACAAACATTTCAGGTTCTTTAACACATACACAAGGGCTAATCCCAGATTTCTTGTGTTCTTGAGTTCAAAAACTAAAATCGACACCATGAAGACACACACATTAGATCTAAAACATGATTTCATATTCATGTGTGTATGCGCGCACACGTGTTCATGAGTGTGTGTTCTTGATTTCAAACACCAAAAACTCAAGGATTAAGCCTAGATTTATTATGTTTTTGAGTTCAAATACCAAAATCAATACCAAAAAGACACACACATCAAATCTTGAACACGGTTTCATAATCATTATTTTTATGTATGTGTGTTTAAGGACAAAACCTGATATCGTTTTTAGGGCTTTCATTTCTGGGATTTCAAAAAAACAAGAATAACCTACAATCACTATGATTTCACAAGAACAAGATGGTTCAAGAACAAACATGCAATTGTTTTTGGGATTCATAATAAGAAGAACAATAGTTTTAGTTGTAAGACCCAAAAACATGGTCCCAAAAATTTTGTTTTTAATAATAGATAAAAACAAGGATTCCAATAACATCCAATCATCTCAAATAAAAACCAATGTATTAATTGTCATAAAATCAGAGTAAAACATCAAGTGCGGAATCCAATGGTGTGTGCGATGCAGTCATCCCGAGCTCTTCCCTCTGGAACCAGAAGCACCTGAAACATAAACTGAAAACCGTAAGCACGAAGCTTAGTGAGTTCTCCTAAAATACCGCATACCATACATATAGAGCGATAATGAGATACGGGTCCCGCCCACACTCCAATAATATTAAGATACGGGCCCCGCCCAGTGAGATACGGGCCCCGCCTACACTCATATAACAGGCCCCACCCAATAGACATACACATACAAGCACATACATGTATCACACAGACAACAAGTATAACCACATAATCAAACAAGGGTCGGCCTTGGTGCCTTAGACCCGCAGAACCTGGTGAGGAAACTCACCTCGAATGCTGAATGATAAGTGGATAAATCCCTGGCCCCGGAAACAGCTCTACTCAACCCCTAAACAGAAACAATCCCTTAGATACCGATCAATATTTTAAAACCCCTTAAAGGTCAAACTTGGCCAAAGTCAAAGTTAAAGTCAACGCTCCGAGTTGACTCAACTCGTTGAGTTATCCCACAATTCGTCGAGTTTCCATTAAGCACAGAATCGTGATATTTCGATCCAACTCGTCGAGTTCTTTGATCAGCCAACCCACTTAATGCATTAAGCCACTATTCTTCAAACCGAAACCCTATCTTCCAGATCTAGACTGATAATACGTCTAGAAGGGTAAAGTTTCCAACTTTACCCATTAAGAACCACCCTAAAGGCATTAAGCTCAAACCCTAATCCTAAAAGGCTTATGTCTTAATCCAAAAACCACCATATCTCCAAGATAGAGCTCATGAACACAGATCTGGACCTTAAAGGCTAAAGGTCACGTAAAGTCTTCAACTTTACTCACATACATGACCATATGAAGCTTAAAAGGCCAAAGCAAAGGATTAAAGGATGCATGGAACTCTTAGGACCATAAAGTTGGCACCTTTATGCCATAACAGCTAAAGAGGACCATAAATGTGGAGAGATAGCACTTGGGACGACCTTCAACCCCACCAATCACCCAAACATGGATAAAAGCCTCAAAACTAATCCAAAAAGAGATTCAATTAAATATTAAGAAAGGTTAGAACTTTATACGAGAAAAGTGTCGAAAATGAAGCAAGGATTCGAGATCTAACAGCTCCTTCTTGTATCACCAAGCTTCCCTTTCTTCCAATGGCTTTAAACACACACAAAAACACTCAAAATAGATGACAAACACTCAAAAGTACCTTAGGGTTTCGAGGTTAGGGTTTAGGATAATGGAGGCTGGAAATGAGGCCAACTTGTGGGGTTTAAGTTGTTTAAAAAGGGTGCAAAACCCCGGAATTAAGGTTTCATTTCTTCCAGCCAACTCGTCGAGTTGAGACCTCTCAACTCGTCGAGTTGGTCACTTAAAATACGTGGTGAAGGGTTTTGATCATTCTAACACTCCTAAGGTGTACATGCAACCCTAGAAACCTTAGATCTATGTTTTACTAAGATACATGCAAAATTGATTTTCCAAGGTTCTTATCCTATCTATCATAGCATGGGGAACTTTTAAACATAAATGCTAGAAGAAGAACATACCTTTTGTGGTTTGGATTCCTTGAGAACCTTGTGAGCCTAGCACCTCAAGTGTGATGCCTCAAATGTCTCACACAACACCACAACACTTGGAATAACCTTGAGAGAAGTTCACTAACACCTCAAAATCGGATTGCCCTCTATCTTGTACAAGTAGTAGTCGATTTTGCTTGCATAGGGTTCTTTATATAGTTGTGGCACAAGTAGGGTTACACCATGTAAACCCTAATTGTCATAGCTTTCCATATTCCATGATCCATGGGTTTGTAACCTCCATGGATTATCCATGGAACACCTTATGGGTTTTAACCCAATCCATACAAACCATGGATCATTAGCCCACTATACAAGAATAAATGATTTACACAATCAACCCCATATATTTAATTAGTCTCTTTTTGATCACTTAATTAATTCCAAATTAATTCTTTGATCAATACTAATTAAATAATATTATTAATATATTAGAACTTATAATATATTAATAAACCTTAAGTGTCCTTTCTCTCAATTTGGTCTATCCAAGTATTGCAATGTCATGCAACCCAAATGGACCATGCTAATCGGGTCAAGTACATTCCAGAAATAGTTATGAACTTAGACACCTAATCCAACAGTCTCCCACTTGGATAAGTCTAATAACTATAACTGCAAGAATGACTTCAGGAACCGATCAGCAATCGTAGCTCTTTCAAGGTCTCGCGGAACTGAGATGATGATGATACGCCATTTAAGATAAGTGATCATATAATCCTCTGTTCTAGATATCAGCCGGACAAATACATGGAACAATGTCTTACTTATTGTCCAGCAGTTTGTTTCCCGATTTCCGATTTGTTTGACATAGAACTTAATTGAACACATCAACTTAGTTTTGACCGGGCCCGGTACATGGGTCAACACAAAATCATCGAGGGGCCCATATATCGCTTCTAATCGAAGAAGGAACAGATCAACTTCGACTCATATGCTTGTTCTACTACTTGTTTAATCATACACAAAGGCACGTTTTCTAACATCGAGTTACCAATGCGTTTTCGTACAATCAATGTATAACCAACTCATAGGCAACATGTCATATCTCTAGGTTTGAAGACTTATATGATATTACTGTCTCGCGATCACTCGAGATAAATTCCATGAAGTGATACCAGCAAGGCCCGTCTGAATGGGAAAAAAGAGTCTCCCTACCCCGATCTCTTCTTCCCTCCTCGTGACCAAAAAGAAAAACGTGCAGCCTCCATTCGATAGCTCCCCTTCGACAGGTCCCAATCACCCCAATAGTCGTCGTATTCCTTCATTCGATGCCGTCTTCTTTCAGTCGGACGTCTGCCCTCCTTCTGTCCGAGCTCCGTCCATCTTCTCCGGCCAGAATTATCAAGACAGGTAAGAATAATCTCTGAAATCCGAAAAGCTATGAAAATGTTTAGGAAATCAGAAAATGTTTGTGTATAAGCTCTGAAATCCTAATCCTTTTTGCACTAATGTTATGAAATCTAAAATTATTTATGTATAAGTTCTGAAATCAGAAAAAAAAAATTGTGTATAATCTATGAAATCAAATATCTTGTTTCTTCTAATGCTCTAATGTTATGAAATCTCAAATTGTGTATGTATAAGTTATGAAATCAGAATTTATTTTTGTGTATGATCTATGAAATCAGATATCTTGTTTCTTCTAATGCTCTAATGTTATGAAATCTCAAATTGTGTATGTATAAGTTATGAAATCAAGATTTTTTTTGTATAATCTATGGAATCAGATATCTTGTTTCTTTTAATGCTCTAATGTTATGAAATCTCAAATTATGTATGTATAAGCTATGAAATCAGATTTTTTTGTGTATAAGCTATGAAATTAGAAATCTTGTTTGTTCTAATGCTATGAAATCAGAAATCTTGTTAGGGTATATGGTTTTATTGGTAGAGTTGACCTTAATTGTGCTATTGTTATTTAGGATTATGTTGATCTCATTGGTAGAAAATTGTTTTATGTTTAGATATTTATGTTTTAGGATGTTGGTTTGGAACCAATCTGAGGATAAAACCTTTCTTGATGCATGTATCCACGAACTAACTACTAATAGCTGTGAGGGTTCTGGGCTTAAGGCAAGTTCATGGAAAACAATACGCGAAAATTGATAAACGAACACGGTAAAGATGTTGATCATAAGCAAATGAGAAACCACTTTGACTACTACAAATCAAAGTATGTTGCTTCGGTGAAATTAAAAAACAAAACCGACAATATATATGATCCTATAAAAAATAAATTTAATCTAACAGATGAACAAGGGAAGGAAGAGGGGAAGGTAATATTTTTATAACAAATACTAGTATGATTATTTTTATAAAAAAAATACTATTATTTATAAAAATTGTAAACAGTTGAACAAGTTCGTGTTGTCATTGAAAACTAAACCCCTGCTATTCCCTGATCTTTGCACCCAACTATTTGAAGGGTCGAACTCGACCGAATTTCAAATTTGAGGGCCATCTTCTACACTCCCTCGTTTTGTAGAAGAGTTTAGTGCCCATGATTTTGACGATGATGTTCCAATAGAAACCGCAATAGAACACGTAGGTGCAAGTGAAGAATCTTCAGGGCATTCAAAAAATAAGGAAGTTGGTGGAAACAAAAGAGTTGGTGGAAAGAAAAAGAGATGCAAGGGCACTAGAAGTTGAGGGGGAGATTGTCAAGCTTGCAATGTTGTTGGTGGAAAAAAAATGAAAGAATTGAAAAAAGTGAAATGGATACGGATGTTGATGCATGTATGGATAAATTGAAGAAAATGGAATGGGGAGAAGAAGATGAAAGGAACAAGACCGCTCTTTTTCTATTTGGTGAAACTGCTGATGTTCGGAAAGTTTGGTTATGACTTTCGCCTACTAGTTGTGAGTCGTGGGTGATGGGTGCGGGTAGGAAGTTTGGTTACCTTTGATGATTTTTACTAGTTTTTTGTTGCATGACTTTTGTTATTTGCATGACTTTTGGATGCTATGTTTGATGAATTTTTGGATCTTACTTTGGATGATTTTTACTAGTTTTTTGTTGGATGGCTTTTGTTACTTTGGATGCTATGTTATTGGATATTGAAGATGACTTTTGTTATTTACTAGTTTTTTGGTGCATGAATTTTTTTTATTTTAACATGTTATCTGTAATTGTTTATAACAGGTCAAGTATGGTTTCTGATGGTGAAGTTGTAGCTTTTCTTTTACTTGTGTTTAATTGGTTGAGGTCAAACCGGTGAAGGCTAAACAACATTCATAGAATAAGAGATAAGGATTCAAGCGGGTATGCGTATACGCAAGATTTGATGCACGAAGACCCTACACAATGTTGCAATATGATGTGTCTTACACAAGAGGCATTTGTATTATTATGCAACCATTTTACCGAAAAAAATTGGTTGCAAGCTAGTAGGACAATAAGCATTGAAGAGAAAGATGGCTATTTTCTTACATGTTATAGGACATAATGAACGTTTTCGCACGGTTAAGGGAAGATTTCACCACTCCACACAAACGATTCATCAATGTTTTCATGAGGTCCTAACTGCAATGATGTGTTTTGCAAAAGAAATTATAGTACCAACAACTCCTAATCCAACAAGACATAACTCTGAACGACATAGATGGTTAAAAGAGATTTTTTCCGGAGCAATAGGTGCATTAGATGGAACTCTTATACATGCGGTTATGCCCGTTGATGAACAAACTCATTATAGGAGAAGAGGAAAAGGTGAATGTTTTCAAAATTTAATAGGAATTTGTGATTTTGATATGATATTCACCTTTGTTTGGGATGGATGGGAGGGTATAGCACATGATTCAAGAGTTTTGAAAGAAGTTGCATTCAATCCGACTTCTGGATTTCCATTTCCTCCACTAGGTTTGTAATCTTTATATAACTTTTATTATCTATCTTCTTTATATAATATATGTCACACTCATTTGCAGATAAATATTACCTTTGTGACGCCGCATATACAAACACTCGCAAGTTTTTGGCTCCGTACCGCAATACTAGGTATTGGCTAGCCGATTTTCGAAGAAGCAGACCTTTAACTAGAGAAGAAAGGTTCAATCATGCTCATGCACAACTTAGAAATGTTATTGAGCATGCTTATGGTGTATTGAAGGCGAGATTCTCAATCTTAAAACAAATGACTCCTTATCCTTTTACAGTGCAAAGAGACATAGTCATTGCTTGTGTCGCGGTCCATAATTTTATAAGGAAATACAATATACAAGATGACTTGTTTACAAATTTTGAGGAGAACACTATGGTTACTCCTGACGTCCAAGGTGGAGGAATTGATAGAGAAACATACAAGACATAAAATGGGGTCCAGAAGTCGTTCAATATATGCGTGTTTTGCATGATCATATTGCAAATCAACTATTTTCACCTACTTTACATTAAATTATTATGTTATTTTACATTTCATTATTTTTTTATTTAGATATTAAATTATTTATGTTTAATCTACATTTTGTATGACAATTTTTATTTGGATTTTTAAATGATTTGTGTGTAATTTACATTTTGTATGATAATCTGTATGTCCCGTTGGAAAGGTACAAATAGAATGTCCCGTTGCCTAACATGTCCAATAACATCACATCACCCTAACTTATTTATATTTTTTACATTTTGTATCATATCTAACATCTTTCTGTCACATGTCTACCATAACATCCTTATTTTCACAACTTCCATCTTCCTCTCATATGCCTTTTTATCGTCCAAAAATCCATACAGCATAACTACCAACATGTAGTATATTCCCTCTCATTCATCATAACCCAATAGTCAAGACCATGTGTGTTCTTTTTCTTTCTTTTCTTAGTAACCCTTATAGTTTGGGGTTGTTCGACTGGTTTGTAAAAGTAAAGTCACAATCAAAACATATATTTCCGTATCCACATTAAGCACAAGCAAATGTAGATACAAGTATGATCAATACCAAATCAATTTTACTCCTATCACATACAACACAACCTATGTGATCTTGACTACCAAAAATCAGCAAATTAGATATCATATTTTACATACCATTACAAAAGAAGGAAAATTTTAACCCAAGATGAACAATTTGGGTCTCTTGCTACAAGTTAAAAATCAAAACCACCAACCTTTGTGCTTGTAGTTATATACACACAAATTACCATTACCACTTCATAGCTTCTTTCTTGAACTTGATGCTGACTTTGATGATCCAACCCCATCACCACCACCACCACCACCACCCCATTGTGAAAAACCCTTAAGTTTTCCGGCGAACTCCTTGCCGGAGCTGCCCTTCATCAACACCCCCTTTTTTATCCGATTTTGGTTAATCAACAACATAGCATTACATGGGACCCCGTTTTTCAATTTTGACAAAACCCGTTGATCAGGAGAATCTTTTTTAGATTCAGATTTAGAACAAATGGGACAAGGAGGATCACCTTTGTGTGTTTTTGGTGTTGTTTGGTCCAAACATTCTACATGGTAGACATGGCGGCAGGAGAGAACTCCGGTCACCGGAAAATCTCCGCTTCTGATAATCTGGCGGGAACTCCACGGTGATCTCTGTGAAAGAAACCTCTCACAGAAGCCACATTTATCAAAACTATCACTTAATCTGTCCAGAGAATCGGATTCAATTGGTTCTGAAACATCTGAAAACTCAAACTCGCAACTGGAACGGTGTCTGTCATCGGAATCATGAATTCCGGAGTTGACTGGATGGACCGGTTTGGACATGAAACAACCCCGACCAGTGAAATCACTACTGTCTGAATTGGAAGAAATTGAAGCTCTGTTTTCATGGGGAGCAGATAGTCCCTGAAAAAAGTTTAACTTTTTTAGTTGGGTGTAAAGTGACAACAAGTCCTAAGTTGAGGGTATCTGAATGTAAATATAATAATACCTCAGAAGTTGGAGAAAATGATAATGGCACCAAAACTCTTTCATGGAGGTTGATTTCTTGTATAGCTGGAGGAGTCCATTGCTGAGCTGGAGATAAGTCAGATGGGGTACTAAAAAAAGCCCCAATTCCATCGGAATTAGAATGCCGATGATTTGGTAAGTAATTTGTTCTCAACCAGTTTCTACTTTCTCTACTGTTTGAAGATGTAGAAGAACCGTATAAACGGTTTCCTTCTTGGGAATCGAATGATTCAACTTCGGAATGGAATCGGAAATCCCATCTTGGTGGTGGAGGAGAGAAGCTGGTGTTGGTTCGCCAGTAGGGTTCGTGTGGGCCCATGGACCAGTCCTGGCTAACTGCATTTGACCCATGTGGCCTAGCAGCCACACAACAAAGAGACCCCGTTTTAGCTATCTTTTGTCACACGCCTAAATTATTCTTTTTTATGCTTTCTTCAATCTTTAATAATGTCAACTCATATATCAAACATCAACCATCTGTACAAATGAAAAAGAATATATAATAATTCAAGTCAAAACAAACAAAGAACTTAAGGATTAAGGAATAAGGAAAGTCTTTCATTAGTCAATTATCTGAAAGTCAAACCAAAGAATCATATTTGACTTTTGAGATTAGGAACTGAAGAGCACTAATTCAAAACTAGTATATGGATTATGGCGTGTCCATGAGAAAAATAAACCTCGCGACGATTACAGATATCACATTAATTAGAACAAATCGGATTCATTTCAATTCGGACTTTCGGAGACGACACTTTGACCATGAAATTTAGCAAAATGAGTATCGCATGGTTGTTTCCCTTTTAATAACTTCAATTTAGTGACTTTATGATGTTTTGCGACTCAATCGAAAGTAAACATTCGTTAGAAGGGACATACTAGGGTCAAAATTCATAGAAAAGGGTCAGGGAAGTTATAAAAAAGGATGATACTGTGTGTGTACATCTATTAACAATGAAAATGATTCAGGATGCCAAATAAACAGTGTAGAAAACCCTAAGAAGCTTTATCGGTAAGCAAAAAGGGGAAACAGCATAAACACAAAGAGACAAGAAAGAGTGTTAGAGAGAGCTCGTGGGTGTACTTACTGCTATGATTACGGGGTTTCGAGCGAAGCGATGGGGATGATGAATTTTGGTGGCGCTGTCGACGGAGAAAAACCCTAATAAAACGGAGTGTGCGGCATTGTTTTACTTGCCCCCCATTTTTGCTTCATGCGCTCCTTCTTTCTTCAACTTTCAAATTACCTTTTGGATCGTCTGCTTGTAATTTCACTACAGTTACATATATAATTGTTAAAATTTTCATTTTTTTATATCAGAAAATATACATAAAAAAAAGTCATATAATTTCTTTTTTTAATCGATATATTTTATTTTGGTCAATAAAAATTATTTATTTATTAAACTCCAATAGAACATATGTCATTTCTTATATACCTACGTATCATTATATATACTTTATAAAATAGCATATATAACTTTCTTATGTACATTAAAAAAATATAAGCCGCTAAACCAAAAATATAGGCCACAATGATATATATATATATATATATATATATATATATATATATATATATATATATATATATATATATATATATATATATATATATACCATCTTATAAAGCATACATAATCAATGTCTTAAGTACAAATATTAAAGCCTAAGGTACAAAAAATTAAGCATGTTATCTTAAAAAACAAGGAAAGCTGATATAGACCGTTGATTCTAAAATGAGAGGTGTGGATTTTAGTTTTGACAATTCAAGTGAAATGGTTTCAACCAGTCAGAATAGAGAAATGGTTAATGAATGGTTTGAGAAGCATATGAATTAGAACATGTTAAGGAAAAACTGGAAACAATCGGAGAAACCTTAGAAAAAAATTTGGGCGGCCGATTAAAAAAAACTTGGGCGGACTTTTCAAATTTCAAAAGTCAGTCAAAATAAACCCTAAAAAAACACTGATTCTTCCCTTACTTTCTCTCATTATTCTTCCTCATCACCTCCCTCCATTAGAAATCATGGCCTCACCATCAATCTCTCATCGTCGTTGTTGCTAGATCCACATACAAACTCAAGTCACCGTGGTGTCAATCACTAGGCACCACCACACAGTTGTTTTTCAAGTTCCGAATCTTCCCCTTTTGACCATGATTATCTTTATACACCCCAATCATCTGGTATTTCTATATCGACATAAGAGCCTCGATGATGCTATTCAAAGTTATACGGTAGATTTCATGCAGCTTGACTTCTCACCACTTTGAACTGGTGAGAAACTTGTGTATTTTTTTTGGTTTTCTGGTCTTATTTTCCATTGATCTTTCAGTTGTTGATCTTATCTCTAAAAACTCTTGACACTGTCGCCCCCCATATCCGGTTATTTGGTTGTCTTTTTGAAGTCATATGCATATCAACGTATGATTTTATTAATTTGATTGTTAATTTTGAGTGTGAAATTTAGGACTTTTACATCGGCTGGATCAGTTCGGATGGCTAAGGCAGTGAAGATGTGAACACCGTGGTTCATGGAAGAACTTTTTGAGGGAGTATGCTGAAATAAGTGACCTAAAAGATGAAGCCAGATGAAGATTCTCAAGCGTCAATGTGTTTTTATTATGTTTTTCTTATCGAAATCCAAATTCTTAGTAAATCTATTGAGTGTTTCAAGATCTGTTGGTTTAGGGTTACTAACAAGAGATTTTTTTATCTATTTTTAGGGCTTGATACAAACCCAATGTTGTTCATTTAACCAATTCAGATTCTGGGGTTTTAGAGTTCGGTTTAAATCTTAACCTGAAATTGATCGACTTCTATTGTCTGCAACGATCAGCCAACCACGACGTCCGTTCACTTTTTATAGCCATCACTTCCTTCTCCCTGAATATGAATACAAATTTTCACGCTGATCTGGTTGTTTTTTTTAATCGTTGAGAGTCTACCATCGAGAAAGGAGGAGAGTAGTTTAAAAGAAATTATGGATTTTATTTTTATCTAGATTTTTTCTCTAAGAGTCTACCTGCAAATCTCCATTTACACATGGGAAATCTCCAGAAAAGTCCTAAAATTTTACCCTAATTTACGAAAAAGTCCCAAACTAAATTTTGTTTACGAAAAAGCATGAATTACCGGTAAAAATGGCGATTTGACCACTTTTTTCCGGTTTACCGGTTTTATTACTTACCTGTTTCACTAAAGTCCCATTATTTTACCCTAATTTGCGAATAAGTCCTAAAATAAAATTTACTGATGATTTGACCCTTTTCTCTTTGTAACATACATTTTACCGGTTTCATTGCTGACCCGGACGCCTAGTCATTAAATGATATGATGAGATGGATATGTTGAGTTATATAATGTTATGTTTAGCATAAAACTTGATATCCTGATATATTGTATATCTTTGTGGAACATAAAATGCATCCAACGAAGACTACAATAATTACATAAACTAACAACAATTGCGTTATTTTTTACGTTTATAAGAAATATCAAATTGTCTATCTAATCTTATGTAACCCAATATATCCATCTCATCAGACATCGACTCATTTTCTGCCCTTTTTTCTTGGCAACACACATTTTATTGGTTTCATTGCTGACGTTGATACATAGTCATAAATGAGCCGATGAGATGGGTATCAAATTTTATAGTAAATGTGGGCATTATATAACCCGTCGTATTAATCTTATCAGCTAATTTAATGACTAGGTGTCTAAGTCAGCAATGAAACCGATAAAATGTATGTTACATGAAGAAAAGGGCCAAATCATCAGTAAATTTTATTTTGGGACTTATTCGCAAATTAGGGTAAAATAATGGGACTTTAGTGAAACATGTAAGTAATAAAACCGGTAAACCGGAAAAAAGGGGTCAAATCGCCATTTTTACCGGTAATTCATGCTTTTTCATAAACAAATTTTAGTTTGGGACTTTTTCGTAAATTAGGGTAAAATTTTAGGACTTTTTCTGGAGATTTCCCTTTACACATTTATCAAACTAACTCAATTTTCTTCCCTGTTCTTGTAGGGCATCTATGGCTTGAAACCCATGTGAAGCAAATATAACAAAGCCTAACCAAGTTTTTGACACTGGATCTGGATTTGACTTAATATGCATTTGTTTTTATGGTTGCTTTTATCTGATGTCATCTTTGATTTCTAGCACAGGACTATCTGGTACACAGTGGCCATGCTCTACTGGAGATAACATCAGGTGAAGAGTTCTCGAAATGGGTGCTAATTTTGGCAAGCAATATCTCATATGTATATGTTTTTATTCAATCTAAGTTTGCTATCCTTCCAATTTTTATATCTAAATTTTTTGACCCCAGATCCATCCCCAATATCCTCTCATGATTATCTATCTTCTCCTAGGCCATAGGTCATTTCCTGCATTTTTCGAAGCCCATGTTCAACATCTTTCCTTCTATGCAGTTATATGCATCATTTTGTAAAGAAACAGAAGTTTGAAATTCTTGTTGTATCAGGTGCACCAAAGAATGAGCTAAGGTTTGTGTACGGGTAAAATTGTCAAGTATGGGTTGTGCAGGATTGTGCTGGAGTTTGACAAGGACAAGAACTTTTGGAGGATGGTTTGTGTAGGAGAAACCTCAATACTTACCTGCTTTTGTTTGTTTCATCGGTTGTAGTTTATTTGGAAGATGATGATGTTGCCACAAGGAAAGATGTTGTCTTTTGCTGCTCTAACTTAGATGTGAATTCTCTTTTTTATGCCCTTTGGTCCCGGTAGGTCCAGTTGAGTTGGAGTTTCTTGGGTTTTGTTTTTATTTTTTTTTAGCTTTTAATGGTTTCTATGTTAAATTAAATGGGGTTGTTGTAACCTGATCGACAAGTCTTCTAATATTTCGATGAACATGCTCTGAGTCTTAGTGTACATATTTCCCATATATTATTTTGCTTCACATATGTATCTTGTCTTTGTTTTTCCCTTTCAACTATACATCCACAGAAAGATCAACAATTCTATAAAAATTAGCTTCCTAATTATACATTGTCGTGCCTATCAGTGACCCATTTATGCGTGTGTATTGCTTGAAATTGAATTTTGATAGGCAACATGCAATTACCTAAGTTAAATGACCCAAGTTCTATAAAAACTTAATGTAAGTACTTTTGATATGTATGTATTGTTCATAAGAGTGTATCTTTTGTAAGTGTGTTATTAACCACACAAAATATATGGGCACTGATATTTAAAAACTAGGTAACTAAAGTTATTTAAGACACAAATTCTAAATTCTGATATTTAGAATAGTTAATTTTTGGATTAAAGTTTTAGTAAGGTGTTGGTAACCACATGGAATTTAGTATTTAAAACTAAGCCTATTATGATTTGAAATTCTTCATAAGGTTATTAGGAATTCTAGCATTTCATTTACGAGAAACATATACAACAAAGTTTATTTTATAGACAAACAACTTATCAGTTAAATTAGATGAAAGATTTGTGGCTTAAAAAACAAACTATAATAGTTTTTACGTAAATTACTGTTAATAATAATAAAACATGATTATGATGAATTTATATTAAAAAGATGTTTGAATATTAGATATCTTAAAAAAATACTAATGCGTTGAACTCGTTTTGAATCCAATTATGTAAACCAAATGGTCTATTTAGAATTTATGTTATGATTAGGATTGTGGTTTACTTCTTTTTTTATTTTATTATTATTATAAACTAATAATGAAGTTTTATATTACCCTTTGCTTGTCATGTTAAAAAATGGTCAAAACTTAAAGATTAATCAAATACATTTCATAAAAATAACAAATGATTTATCTTGTTTATTGACATCCATTAATTTATTGTGATCTTCGATACAATTTTAAATATTATCCATACTTATGAAAAAACATAGTGTCCATAGTATGTTTTTGGAATATAACATTTTTCTAAAAAAAGATGATCATAAAAAAACTATTCATCATCATCGATTTCACGGGAAGATATTTACCGATAATTATGGACTTTAACTGTTATAAGATAAGAAAAAATCTAAAAATATAAGCTATACTTTTCCATAATCAGATATTTTTATATATTTATTATTACTACAATACATTTTTTATTTAATATTATTACGATAACATATTTTGAAAAATCAATCAAGTTATAATACTTATACCACAACATCAGTACCCACACCATCGACATCTTCCATAATATAATTGTAATATATAAATCATAAATACTTATAATGAGTTAATATTAATGTTACACCGCACAAACTATGATAGCAATATACTTTCATATTTAACCTATAATAACAACATATTATTATTTGTAACCAAATTAACATAATATTATATTAAACTAAAAATAATACAACATTTTTTGTTTTTAGGCTAAACTACAAAGTTTAACAGCATATGGAAAGAAAATATTATTTGTTAAATGAAACCAATCGCCGTCCACTGCCAAATAAAGAGTAATAGACATAAATTACTATTTGTTGGCCGTTGGCCGATTAAAGACAACAGATCGCCGAAAGAAACATATCACCAGAATGAAACAAATCGAAATGAAACGATTTGACGACCGCTGAAATGACACTAACTTTCGTTCGGAAACTAATCGTTGGAATGAAACAAATCGTCGGCGCCGCATTGCGCGGGTACGCTACTAGTGTGTGTATATATATATATATATATATATATATATATATATATATATATATGAAAATTGACATTAAAATCCTTAAGTTTTTCAAAATAAAGATAGATTCTACTCTAACGTCACTTTGGTGCGAAGTTTTTAAGTGTTTTTTTTTTTTCTAATTTTACCTATGTTTCATGTTATGGGTTTTATATGTTATCTTGAAAAATGAACAAAAAAAAAACTTAAGTTCGTAATTCGTTTACATGTTTATCCTTACTTTGACAAGCTAACGAGTCTTGTTGGCTGACGTTGTTTGTCATGTCAACATAGTTCAAAACCCCACAAAATTCTCGTCACTCAAGAAAACAATTGGACATCCTAGTTCTTTTTCAAGTTGTCATCATTATCTTGTAATTGGCCACAACTATCGTTCTACGACATCGTGCTCTGTCACTATCTTTTTCCAACCACCGTCTTCTCTGACGAAAGTCTTTGGCCACCCACGATCACCCCCGCCCGCTGTTTCATTCTCCGACGAAAATTAGAACTATTTGTGGTTCCTAATCACCTACAACGTGGATCATAGCCATTTGCGGTTCCTACTCTCGTTTTTTAGTAAAAAGTTCTAGCACCACCACCGCTATCGAGCCATATGTGGATCTCAAACCCACATTCTTCCTTCTTTAATTCTCAAACCAATGATTTATGTTTGGTGAAAGAGAATGAAAGCAAATGGCTCCATCAGGTTTGATAGGTTTTTTTGGTAGATGGAAGTGATGATGGTGGTTGTCAGTGATGGTTTAAGGTTTTGATGCCCGATGAAAGAGGATGAAACTAGACGAACTCGCCTTCTCACTTATTCCATTATGTGTTAAGGTTTTGATATCGCATTGATGGTTTTTATATTGTATTGGTTTTGATTTAAGGTTAGAATTTAACTTTAGTTTCAATGTTTTTTTTTTTGTAGGATTTGGTTTTGATTTGAGGTTAGGATGGTGGTGGTGGTGGTCGATGACATTGTTGGTGGTGGTCAATGGCAGTGGTTGTTGATGACAGTTGTGGTGTTGATTGTCGACGGTAGTGGTTGAGAGAGAAAGAGATAATGGATGCGGATTGTGATGGCGGTGGTGGCTGCTGTAAACGAGGCGATGAAGGCGGTGGTGGTTGTTATTGTGAGTGGGCTTGGTGGCAGTGACGGAAAACACGTCGAAAGTTACTTGGTAGCGGAGAAGTCATCGGATTTAATGGTAATGATAGTGGCTAGTGTGGTGGTAGACGAAAAAGGGGGCGGTGGAGGTGAGGAACTCAGGAGGCTGAAGGAGGTGGATGTACAACGAAATGGTGCACTGGTGGTGGCATGGGTGGTGTCTACCACTAGTGGGAGGTGTTATGTTTTAGGGAGACTCTCCGGAAAAATCAGTGTGACCGAAGACTCACCGGAGAAGATGATCGGAGTCTCGCCGGAGTTGCAACTCACACCAAAAACCGGCTAAACTCACACCAACAGGTCATAAGAGTAAAATATAGACAAAAAAAACAAGTTTAATGGGTAAATATGGACAATAATTTTTTTTTATGATTAAACGTGTACAAAACGAAAAATATGTTACCATTTATTTCATTATCCCTATAAAATATCTTATATACAATCAAATCGGTAAAAAAAAATCACTTATATATTTGATATAATAGTTGAGAATTTATCATCCATTTGCTTGTTTCATTCATCATGATCACACTCTGATCAATTATTATAGCAATTTTCACCTTTTTTGTTTCTAGAAAAATAACTATTTATTTGAAACTAAACCATTAATATACCTCTACTTATTCATTGGTTATTTCCAACATATAAAAGCTTTTAGTCCATATGACTGTATTTGTATGTGATATCGAGGACCACATCACTTCCACTAATTCATTCGAATTTTGTCCAAGAACACTCCAACCATTAAAAATATAAATAAACCAATAACTAACTATTTGAGTAATAATTAGAATCAACTATTACACTTTCGAGTAATAATTAGAGTCAATTATTATACTTTGTTCTTATACATGTTCTTTCTTTGCAAAAATCTTATCTTCATTTCTTCTTCTATCAATTATCAAACTCACCATCACATAAACACGATGACTTTAATCAATAGAACATAGATAAATGGTACATATGTGCATACATATTACTTAATTACTTGCAAGCAATTCCATATGCATGAGGGTTTATTAATGATGCAGAAGAAAGAAAAGCTGTTTTCATGTCAACATTTGAGAAGCCAGCTTTAGAAATAGTCTCTCCTGTTTGTCTAGTAAGATGACATCCATCTGCAACCACCTGCTGCAATGGATCTAAAAAACTCTGCATAACTTTGAGAAACGAACCATCTGCTTAAAAAAAATGAAACCAAAAATATATCATGCTACTTTTTATAGAATAGACCATCTGAATGAAGCCAAATGACCATTTTACCCTTACATTTCAACAATATGTTGGTGTCTAACTACATTAAGGCCTAACATTTTATTCAGTGGAGTACCTTTGGCAGCTACATGCTCCACAAATATGTAAACCCCACCTGGTTTAAGAACCCTTTTGATCTCTGCACAAAATACAAAATATGACACTTTACTTTTCTTTAAAATCAGATTTCGATTAAAGAAAAACAACTCATTAGTACTCCACTCATTTAGAAATATCATTATATTGCAAAATTATAACAAAATTTTCCATTTTTCTAAGTTCGATGTCTTCTTTAATGTGATTTTTGAAACTAAAATAGTTTTTCAAATCCCAAGCTAAGTACATCAACTATAAATATAAATCACGCCCTTAGAAAAAAACAAAAAGAGAGAATCATAACATGACAAGATGATCAATTGATCATATACCCTGAAGAGTCTTGTTAACATCTTTAACAGAACATAGCACCAGAGTGCCCACCACTGCATCCATGGAAGCATCACTTACAGGTAATGCTTCTGCAACCTGCATAAACTTGTGGGTGTTAACAAGTTTTTATAAATGTTAAATCGATCTAGTTAAACTTGGTGTATCATTAAGAAAGTGAAGATCATACGGCATGAATAAACTTGAAATTCTTTTGAGGCAAACCAGAAGCTTCTGCTGCAGCTTGAGCGTATTTTTCCATCTTTTTATTCGGATCTACACCGATTACATTTGCATCAGAAGTCGCACTAGCATAGTATTTGAGATTAGGACCCGTTCCTATGCCTATTTCCAATATATTTGCAGCCTTCCCTGTTAGATTTGCAAAAAGTTGCGACTTATAACCTGCAATCTTGTCAAATAACATGTCGTTTACACAATAGGAGTAAAAGGGAAGGGAATTTTCTATTACATTTTTGTTAGTTGAATACGAACCTCAGTCTCGTAAGATTTCATTGTTGTATCCATGGCTGTAGCGTAAAATTCCTCGTACCAATCTGGTCTTGGAGGGTGAACCCTGTTCAGCACAGCCTTCATAGAACATTGAATCCCTTTAAATTGATGTTTTTTAAAGTGAAAATTGAACCAGTAATTAGTATATCTTCGATGTTGGTTTGCCCCTCAAATTCCCAAACAATTGACACTATGGTAGTAGCAAAATTCAGGATAATTAAGGTAGTTCTTATGAGATACTTCATATTTTGACATTTGCAAGGCCGATTAACTCAAAATCAACTTCAAAAATTAATATGAACATTTTGAATTTTTGCAAACATGTTCGATAACCCACTTGAAACTCGTTAAATAAAACAATTGCTTCATCGACGTTTCGGGCGAACATTAAAATCAAAGTTAGGTACCATGGGATCATCAGAAAGCGAATCGAAGCCATTGGAATCGCGAATTGGGATGAGAGCTGTGGAGATTGTTGCTAAAAATGGCCTTCTCCCACATAAGCAAATCTTGTTCCTGCTGCTGCTACTGCTACTGCTACATGATGATGTCGATGGCGAATTCGTAATGTTTTGGGTCGATTTGGGGGTAGAGTTACGGCGCGAAAGATTAGAGTTACGGCGCGAAAGATTCAAATTCAATTTGATGTTGAGATGATGGAAGGGCGTGGACGTGTGTGAAGTTTGGATGAGAGGAGAAGGGAGGAACGAAGAAGAGATTCCAAGAAACATGGCTAAACCTTATTCTTGAATCTTGCTACTCCTGGATTTAAATAATATAATGTAAATTTGATAAATAACAAAATAATTTCTCCAGCTTTAAACTAATATATTATTTTTATGTTTAAAGAAGACAAAATTGCAAGTTTGGTCCTTGTGGTATGTCAAAATTTGGATGTTTGGTCCAAAAAATTTTGGGGTTGCACCGGTGGTCCAAAAGGTTTGATTTGTTGTGGAATTGGTCCAAAGGCTTAACAGCCGTTTGTGACCTCCGTTTGTGTGAGGGTATTTCTGTCAATTCACACCCCTTCTTTTAATATCTTCTTAAATTAAACCTCATCCTCCTAATTAATTGACACCTACCGCCAAATCCCCTGTGCAGTTCGTCGATTGACTATTATATCACTTTCGTCTTCGTTCGTTACCCAAAAACCCTAATCTCAAAGTGAAGTTTTTTTTTTTTGTGATCGCTGTTATTTCAGTGTATGAACATACCAATGTGGAATATAAGGCTCTTAGACAAACCTTTCAACGCAAAGGTGGCTTATGGTAAGGATTTTGTAATTTCTCTGTACATTACATCTTTTGTATGTGAAATCATGCTTCTGAACTTATTTTTGTTGTTGGTTTGAAGATGACCACCCAACATTATTTACCATCAAGCTATACCATGGAGGTGAGTTCACCAAGTTTCCTGATGTTCAGTACATTGACGGAAGTGTGAAATATGTTGACATGGTGGATATAGACAAGTTTTCAGTTCATGAGATGGATCCATCCCACAAACCCACATGTCGAATCCTAGCAAAATATAAGAAGAAATTGAGTGATCGGTGAAAAATCTTCATAACCAACCACATGAATACTAACCTCTTCAGGGCATCCCCAAAAACGTCGCCCAGGGTTCTTATCGGTCCAAGCCGTTCGCACTATTGCCATTTGACCACAGAAACATCTCACCATTGTTGATTTTGAGTGTAGGAGAGACGATTTTGATTTTAGCAGGAGGAGATATCGATTTAGGGAAAAGGGGGAACACACGTTGGATCTATTAATAAGGGAAGTAGACGTTAGGGGGTTTAATTAAGAAGATATTAAAAGAAGGGGTGTGAATTGACATAAATACCCTCACACAAACGGAGGGCACAAACGGATGTTAAGCCTTTGGACCAATTCCACAACAAATCAAACCTTTTGGACTACCGGTGCAACCCCAAAACTTTTTGGACCAAACATCCAATTTTTGACATACCATAGGGACCAAACTTGCAATTTTGTCTTTAAAGAATTTCTTTTCTTTGCATTTATTTAAGGGATAATGACTTAAAAGGGTAATATATTTTTCGATTTGTACACATTTGGTCATTGGGTTTTTTTTTCGTCCACATTTACCCGTTCAACTTGTTAAACTGTACACATTTAGTCCTTAATATTTTTGTACACATTTAGTCTTTAATATTTTTTTTTTTTTGCAAAATAAGTCATTTTTGTTTTTGTACTCATTGAGTACTTTTGAATGATTTCTTTAGGTTTTTCTCACGACATCATACGTAGGATAACCATATAGTGGTGGGATAGGTTGAGGTGGTCCTGCTATGTGTTGTAGGCCAATATACTTGGTGCGGACCGACTGTAAGTCGTAGGCACGGAGGCTCGAGAAGAGCGAGTGGTTGAGGCGGCAAGCCAACAAACCCTGGGTATTCCAGTCCGATGACTGACTGGACCTGTTGCATGTTGGCATCCCAGCCCGATGACTGATTGGGCCAAGGTATTCCAATCTGATGAGTGTGGGGCCGTTATGCATGATAATACGTTTGTTGTATGGGGTATTTTGGGGGAAACTCACTAAGCTTTGTGTTTACCCAGTTGTTTATGTTTTCAGGTTCTATCGTTGATCGTGGGAAGGCGAAGGCAGGACTGTACACACTCATCAGTAGTATTGAGGGTTCCGCGTTTCTTATATTACTTTGAGACAAAAAAATATTAAGGAATAAATGTGTACAAAAATATTAAGGACTAAATGTGTACAAAATGAGAAATATATTACCCTATTAAGTCATTTTTTCCGGCTAACCAAGAGTAACTGGTCATAATGACCGAATGTGTACAATTTAACAAGTTGAAAGGGTAAATGTGGACGAAAAAAAAAACTCAGTGACCAAATGTGTACAAATCGAAAAATAAATTACCCTTTTAAGTCATTATCCATTTATTTAAAGCTTAAATTGTAGTTAAATGAAACATAAAGTGACATTTGATAGCTTGAAGTTTAGAAAACATATATTTTGAAAACCTGAAAAACAAGTATCAAATTTTATTGATGCAATTAGAATCATAGATTAGAGATGAAATGGCATCTATATTTCGAATGTTAGATGTAATATTTTTCTATTGAATTTCATTTTTTTTGAAGTTGATATGTAAAACAAATCACTTTCTTATTTTTTATATATAATTTATGAGAAATTAAATATTTAATTTCTCATATTTTATCACTAAACTCTCGTTTGTTGTTCAGTAATATCATTTTGATCGATTATTGCAGGTCGGTCTAATTGGTTTACATGTTCAAAAAACATCATTAAACTCTAATTGATTGTTTAAGAAATATTTTTAAACCAACCAATATTTATATTCACAATTTACTATTAAACTAACTTTTGTATATATTTTATCATTTTCACAAATCATCAATTTTTTGGCCAACACAACTCAAATAAAAAAAAAAAAGGTAACACCATTTTTACATGTTCAAGGATTTTATATTAGTTTCTTGGCGGAGGTGGTGGTAAATGGTGGAAATTGGTGATTGTGGTGGTGATAGAAGGTGGTGTTTGTTGTTGGAGATGGATAGTGTTGGTGGGAGGTGGATGGTGGTGACATTTTGCAACATCTCCCATACACATATTTCTTTTACTTTCATACCATCCTTAACAATCCTATCCTTATCTTAATTTTTTGACACAACAAACATCTAATAAGTTGCTCTTTCTAGATTGTACAAAACAAGCTTATCATACTTTCTTTTCCTCCTTAACGTCAGTTATTAAGTACTTTTGTACATGGCTCTATATAATGATCCAAGTATCAGTATACCATCTAAAATCTTTTTCAATTGTACAAAATAGTTGAATTCTTTATTAACCAAAATCAAATCTTCCGAACAATTTATTAAGATGATACACTTATACTTTTTGATACTTCTGGATGAAAAGTGAAAACAACCCCCATAATGAGCCCGAGGCTATGACCACATGATCATTGGATGATGAACAAATATCATGTTTAAATGAGTGGGAATCAATGCAAAGACCAACTTGAACCAAAAATTGATCCATTTTGTTGCATAACATCAAAAAGATAACACTGATACAACATCAATAGAGGGAATAATACAAGTAAACAAGTAACATAAGTTTATTTTTCCCATCATACAACAGAGGGTATAATATCATGAGACATGTATGTGTTTCTTGGTTATGAAACAATAGCTGCAAAATTCATGCAAATGTTATTAATACCAGTGATGGTTTTTGGTCCTTCAAAACTGCAAAAAAATTCAGATCATATGGTTTTGATCTTCAGAATGAGATTTGTCATCGATACTTAATTCCAATTCTTGCACTTGATCCTCTGAAGCAGTTAGATTTAAGCTACCATCATCTGCTGTGACCAGAAGAGAGAGAAAGGTTTTATAGACTTTATAAAGACAAAAATGTCCCTCTCAATTAACACTCATTACAATTATCAAATATTTAGTAATGAAAAAAAAATTGTAAAACACACCTTCTCCTTCATCTGCAGGGGCGTAGGATGATCGTCTTGAACGAACTTGCTGATGTGGCGTAGGCTGACAGAAAACATCAAGTCAAACAGAAGTGAGTCATAACATAATGCAATATATATATATATATATATATATATATATATATATATATATATATATATATATATATATATATACACCTGCAATTTTGGGCGTAGTGCCTCTAAAGGTCCTTTGCTCTTTTGTGACCCCTGTTGTAAAAAAGACAACAATAACATGAAGCATCAAAACTTTATTAAAATAGATCAAGAGTTAAAAAAAAAAAAAATCATTTTAAGTACCTTTCCTAGTGCCCAATCTGCAGAATCAAAGAAAGCGCGATCATGATCCTGTATGATTGGGGAACAAATTAGTTGTTAGTAATTCTTCTTCCATAATTAGAGAAAAAAAAATAAGAATGGAAATTGAATTACCTTTGAGATTAAAGGGGCTTTTCTTGGTAGTAATCCTCCATATTTTTTCTTGATTACTGCTTCCTGTTTAAAGATCATATAAAGATAGAGTAAAGACTATCCAACCATAATTACAATTTTAAAATAAGCACGTGATTTAAGACTTTTAACTAAATGCCTTAAATAGCCTTAAACTTATGACAGAATACAAAGATCTTGAGGATCCGAACTAGTATCACAAATCCCTTGTAATAGTGATGAAGGGCAAATAAGTAAATTAGGATAATATCTACCAAATTAAGGAACTACCTCTTGGGCTGGTGTGGGCATGGGATTGTCCTCTGCTTTTTCTAAATCCTTTGGGATTTCTTCTGAAGATGAGTCATTGTTTACTCCAACTTTTGGATCATTATCCACAAGATTAAGGTCTTTAGAACCCTCATTTGTTTCGGACATTTTGCACGTATTTACAGAAAAACCTGGCAATAACACAAGAATTTAAAATTGGGTGGGATAATTTTCAAGGTTTTCAAACCTTTCATGGAAAAACATTTTGTCCCGTATATCAATGATAGGTCTAATTGTCATCTTATAAAATCAAGTTTACTGTTTTCTTCCTCGCTCAATAACCTTCTTTAGTTTATCATAATCTCAAATGAATGAAACCATTCATGTTATCTTTTCTCAAAACAAAGCAATAAAACAAACATCTTGGGTCCAAAATTGTGATTATTGTAACAAAAATCACATAATTATAGGAACTGGGATGCATTTCATGAACATCAAGAAAAATGGAGATCCCAAACTGAATTTGCATACCGTTTTGAACATATCAATCTGCGAGGCTTAGGGTTTAGTTATAGAACACAAATTCAGCAGCAAACTTGAATGATTAATCAATTACTTTAAGTTAAAACTTCATAGTCATATCCCATAAATGGCAAGATTTACGCAAATTTTGAGTAGCGTATGTTCATATAATCAAATTCCCACACAGTAAAGGCGTATAAAAATCCCAAATCCTAAACATTTTTAGTGAAATTCAACTGGTCTAAATTCAATAGGCGATCTTCCCACCTCACGATTGTAATTTGTAAGCATCAAGGAAGAACACACTCAAAATGGAATCAATGTGTATCATTAGCAAAGTTTTACAGAACATAAATCCATGGATTCTATAAGATACATGCATTACAGAACGCAAGTAATACAACTCAAGAGCTAATATTAATCAAACATCAAAATGAATTTTAATTAATAACTAATACTCAGTTCAGGAAATCTTAAAGAGTGTCATAGATTTGAAGATGAAGAAGAAGAGTAGAAATTTTACCTGAGGCGATAATCAGCAAGGAAGTTGCGAAGGGAAATCAAGATTTGTGTTGGGAAGAAAAGGGAGAGAATCCGGCAGAGTGTTCTGCGTAATTCAGATGCTGTTGCGTTCCATTTACAAGGACCAGAACTTTTTTAATTTTTAATTTTTAATTTTTAATTTTTAATTAACATTAATTACTTAAAAAATATAAAAGTTTAGTTAATTAATAATTATCAAAAATGCATTTAATTAGTTATCTTATTTTGATTTAAATATAAGACTTATGTTTCAAAATCATCGTTACTGTTCATCTCCTAATTTTTTTAAAACGTCTTGTGTTTGTATAATTTTCTATATTTACTGATGGCACACATACTAATTTACAAATTGCAAGCATTTTATTCGCATAATTTATAAATGTTTTTTGAGCATATATATATATATTAATATATATTATATAGGTACAATTTGACTACTTGCCAACAAAAGTTAGAATCAAAGAATCATCATTTCTGCTCCAATAGGAGGATTTTGTGGACACACCTAATTCCTAAAGTCTTAAAGCAATGTCATCTAAATTTAACAGCGTTCTAAAAAAAATCTTAATTTAACAAATTTCAACGGGACAAAAGAATAAAGTTAGTGCACTTTAATAGTTATTGAGAATTTTAGATAGTTAATCGTTTTTTTTAATAATAATCTTGATTTTTATCGTATAAGTTACATAGATGGTCTTGTGGTTTTAAAATCAATCATGATTCATTTTTTTTGGCTAACTCCATTCCGATCTCTATTTCTTTGTCTTGTGGTTTGCCCTCTTTTGTGGTTTACTGATTTTGGTCCCAACATTCTCCTCATATGAAGGCATTTTAGTCATTTTATATCTCATCTCTCTCTATTCTATTATACTCATCTATCAAGACCCTAATTCATCACTCTTCACTCGTTCTAGTTCAAGTTCAAGAACCTGTGAATACTTTTTAGCTACCTATTTTGTTACAATCTAAAAATTTATAGTTGGTTGGAGATACACTTCCACTTAATATGGTCATTTTATAAATAACTTTAAAATATATCGTTTAAAAGGCAAGCGTTAAAAATAAAGTTACATTGTTTTGGTAATGCAAACCACTTAATAGTTATGTTCAAAACCACTTAATAGTTACGTTTATATCTGACAAAATAACAAAACATTAATTATATTTCATCTTAAAATAAGGCACTTTCTTAAAAATGAAATAAATACTATATTTCATTCAATCTAAGGTTAAAGTTAATTTGTCAAACTAGGCAGAAATTATCTTCTTTTTTAGTATAATATACGGTAGAAAGATTTTGATTAGGGTTCTTGGGAGGGGTTATAGACCCATTGCGCATCTACGTATAAATAAACATAAATGTGTGTATATGTATTTACGTATAAATAAACATAAAATCATTAAAGAAGCGTATCCTTATTTTGAATCTATATATGCATTTCTTTAATCAACACCTGAGAAAGCATAATGTTATTTTTGGATCCCAAGCAACAACTACCAAAAATAGACCATATAATGGAGTTGGATGTTGACAAATGACAATTTCTTTAATATTTGAGTGGGTAAGAGTCCAAGACTTTTTTTTTAAAGTTCTTAAGAAATAAAAATATACAACCAAAACCTTACATACAATACTAACTCAACTATCTTGATTTGTATAAATCCCCTAATTTCTTGAACAATTTCAAATACAAACTCTTAGAGTCATCTTATCTTCTAATTGAAAATTCATAATACAAGATGATGAAAGCCGAGCAACTCGAAGTAGGAGGAGCTACATCTAAGGTCTCAACCCGAGTTGGGTCAAACAAAGGGATTTCTGCAATGGACCTCGTTCTACGCATTGTTGGTGTCGTGGGTACTTTAGGTAGTTCGATTGCCATGGGAACCACAGAACAAACTTTACCCTTTTTCACACGTTTTGTTCGTTTCAATGCTCAATATGATGATTTTCCATCTTTCAGGTAAGTTTGTCTCTATCCAACACAAATATCAAATACACTTTCCATTTTGCACGAACGAATTTTGAGACACAACAAATGTCTTGCAAACCCATACATAATTCTCAATATAAATGAATTTTAAGACCCCCACGTGAACATTTGGATGTCACATTGGTGGTTTTTTTATAACAAAAATAACGAGTTTAAGTATCTTTAGTGACATATGTTGGATAAATGAGAAAGTTGGTTACCATTCATATCATTAGCGTTTCTAAAACCGTTATTGATTTGGTATTTTACAAAATAGGTTGTTTGTGATCGTGAATGCAATAGTATGCGCCTATTTTGTCCTCACAATTCCGTTGTCCATCGTTCACGTCATGAGGAGTGCGGCAAGAGGCAGTAGAATTCTTTTGGTAATTCTTGACACGGTAAGAAATTCTATAAATACCCCGATTTTGAAGGTGATAAATGTAGATGTGTTTTTTTCTTGATATTAAAGTTGCAAAATAACATGGTTTTGAAGGTGATGTTGGCTCTTTTAACGGCCGGAGCATCTACGGCAACATCAATTGTGTATTTGGCTCATAATGGTAACAACTCTGCAAACTGGCTGCCAGTCTGTCAACAGTTTAACGACTTCTGTCAACGGGCATCGGGATCACTAATTGGATCGTTTGGCGGGATAGTTGTGTTTATACTATTAATCTTGCTTGCCGCCATAGCATTATCCCGACAAAGGAAGCACTCGCTTTGATTTGAGTTTAAAAACGATTGTGATTTTTTCTATGTTTTTCCTTGATTAATTTGTGTATGAAATATTAAGAATCCATATTTTTATGTTCGATTATGATACATTAAAAAACGATTGATACAAATGTTTTTTTAAATGATTTGAGAAGAATACGAATTCCTTGAACTTTGCATTCGGTTTTCTTTGTTATCACTTGAAGTTGCGTTAGTGATTGCATTATCTACCAATAATTTCTCAAAAACGCATCCACGTTCATTACACATAACATGACAAAAGATCTTGTATTGTGTTTGGCATAAACTGGACTGTTAAAAATTATAGTTTTTTTTCCCAACTAAAAAAATTGAAACACAGTGAGACACATAATCACTCTTGATCTCTCATCTAAAGACAAAAGACATAAATGTCCTTGTCTAGTCCCGTGTAACAAACACAACATAAATAGCACGTTATGGAAGTATATAACCATTAACCATATAATTACAAATAAATAATTATGTATCGTGGATTTACATACCAAAGCTAATAGAACCGAATAAGGGTAAATTCTATAGATGAAACCCAGTCCATCTTCGAAAATTCTTGACATCTTTGCCATCGGAAACCGCCATTCCGATTCCGGTGTGCCCGATTCTCCCTATTCCTTTATAGTACAATCTCCATTCATCTTCTTCGCCTTCCATATGAACAAGATAAGGCGACCCAACACCTCCATCATCCCAACACCCTTCGGCATGCTCCAAAATGGGCTCACCACCAACTCTCCTCCAATCTTTTAGCCCATCAGAAGACCTAGCCAACCCAATTGACCTCTTCCCATCAACACCCACCCCTTCATACACCATCAAATAACCCCCATCTTTCTTGTTCTTCACGACACAAGGATTCATGACCCCACACTCATCAAAATTACCAACTTGCCCACCCCCCATGATCTTCCCGAGCTTCACCCACCTCATCCCATCGCGTGATCTTGCCATTCCGATTCCAAAATGGCCCTTTTCGGAATCAAACGAGTGGTAATACATCCTAAGATCACCACTGGAATGGAAAACAACTCGTGGGGATGCAATAAACATGGAATCCCATTCCCCTTCGGATCCTAAATCGAATAAAGCTCCATTATGGTGTTCTCCTTCAATCCTTGCCCAATGTCTACCATCTTGACTCATTGCTAAACCAGGTAATGACCGGCAAATCTTCCCAAATGTTTTGCCACCATTTTCAGGATTTTCTAAGCTGAATTCGAGAGGATTGTCCAGGAATTCAATCTTTTCGTTACTAAAACCAGTATAATAGAGCCAATAGACAGCATTGCTTGCTCGAATCTTGGAGCTAGACATGACCATGGATTCACCTGGCATAACACCGTTTGTATCAAAAGCCCACCAATCAGTACTCGATTTCAAGACTAAACCCACATCGCTACCAGATTGAACAGCTCCTTTGCCTCTTTCCCAGTGGATCCCATTACTTGAAACCGCTAACCCGATTGAAGGCGTATCCAAATTCCCTCCGGATCTTCCATGATACCACATGTACCACCTCTCTTCCTCATCGCTCAGGAACCGCTTTACTACAGGAGAACCAATTTGAAAACTATCCCAAGAACTCTCTAAACCCAAATCAAGAACCAAGCCTCTGGAAACCGACGTGTTTGAAGGGGATTTTTCTTGATTTGAGTTGGGTTTTTGTGAGTTTTGGATATTGAGATTTGAATCGGATGAAATAATTGAATCTTGATCCTCTATTATGTTGTCTTTGTCATCTGAAATTGTTGGTTTTGTGGAACAGTGGGTTAGAAATACTGGATTTTGATGGGGATTTCTAGGGTTTGATGAGAGAATGATTTGGGGACTGAGGAAAGATGAACAAGCAGGGTAAAGATCGGACAGATTTGATCTTTTGAAAGATGTGTTGATTTGGTTTCTTGATCTTGGAGTGGTGGGAAATAGGAGGCTGTTAATGGTGGCGGTTGTGGCAGTGAGTTCCATGGAGAGACGAGTGTTTGTGAGAAAATATGAAAAGATCATATTGAATGAGTAGTTGGCAGACTGTATGCCAATAAAATGATGACACGTGTATGGTTTTGCATTCTTCTTTTCTTTTCCTTCTATTTTTTTATCCTATGGTTTGATATTTATAGACCGAGAACAAAAGAACAAAAGACATGAGAATCAATGGGCAAAGATAAATCTTGAATCTTAAATCTTAAATGAAAATATAAAGTAAGCTAAAGCAAATCTCAAGCAAAGATATATCTTGTTACGATTTATATGTATATTTTTAACTTTTCTTTAAATTTAGAATCAATTGGTCTTTCTTTAGACTAATATAAAGCATTACCATTGTATGCTGTTTTTAATATTTTAATTTTACTTGTGGTTATTATACCAAAAAAGCGAAGATAAGGAGTGAAATTTAGCATCAAAACATCACTTAAATGCAACATGATTAAGAGCATCCAATGAGTCACATTTGAATGAACTTGATATCAAAATTAATGTACTTTTTGGGTATGCTATATTTAAATTTCTTCTAAAACATGATCAAGTGGTTTGAATTTGTTTAAAATAAATCAGATATCTATGTATCAATATGAAAGGTATCCATTGTCACCAAATACATAATCAAGTATCGTGTAAAAGCAAAAGGAATTAGGTAATAGACCTATGGATACTAAAGCCATAGAAGAAGGAATGTAAAAAAGGACTAGTGATTACACTTCAAGAAAGGTATCAACTATCAAGCCTTTTTGACTGAAACATTCACTTTCTTATTTGGTTTAGGGCACTATCATCCTATAGAAAAAGGAATTAATTACAGCCCTCTAAATTTATTTACTAAAAGTATCAACAATTTATAGTTAAGAAAAACAACTCCACAAATAAAGCATTCTACATAACATGGAAACATGCCAAAGGCCAGAGATTCTAGAACTAAAAACCGTCTCAATGAAACTAAATGACCATTTGACTCTTACATGAGAGGAGGGCAAATAAGTCATTCTATCCAGATACAGTTAAAAAGAAAGAGCTCCTAAGTCCTTTGGAACAACTTGAAGCAATTATAGTGTTTTATTACACCTCAATTATGCATAAAACAAGTTTAAATTTTTTAATGTCCAAAAGCATGGAGTAATCATTAATAGGTGCCAGCTGGCCTGCCTCTATCCAGCATGTCAGCTGCCTGCTGTTCCTTAAGCTTGTCAACAATCTCCAAGATTCTTGGATTGAAAAAACGGTCATGAACATATTTCTTCTCCTCAGCTTGTATCTCCTTTACAGCACTTGGATATGGATTCGGGGGTAGTTTTGTCCCTCTAATCCGCGCAATTTCTTTCAATCGTTTATACGCCTTCTTTTTCGCCTTCTTTTGTAGCTTATACTCCGTCTGTAAAAAAAAAAAACATCTTGTACATATTAATCAACTGGGCCACTATGCTCATCTGGTGGAACAGTGTGGGCCAGCTCAGGGGTTGCTAAAGCTACTAGAGTTTGTTTATTTATTGCTATATTTGTTTGAAATTGAAAGTTGAAACAATTGATTTAAAATTTTAGATAATTACTTACATCGGCTACATCTATAGCATCCTCTTCGGTTACACCTTCCTCCTTTAACTCAAGCACCCGGCAACCAAATATACGAGATGGGGTCGGGTCAAAATCACGGATCCTTTTTTCCATAACATCAAATTTTTATTACTTTTCATGAAGATCAAAAAAAGGAATAAATGCAAGAAATATGATGAAATAAGTACTTGATGGGATCTTCATGCAATGATTCAGGATGCTTCTTATAGAACTTATTCACATAAACATCCTCAGGGAGGCAGATCCGTTCCACTTTCTTTTCAGCACGTGGAAACACTGCAGGTGGAGACCTACAAAATTCATTTTACAAAATCAGAAATATTTAATTTAAATAATTTGAAGATTTGAAGAATTCAATAGGCCAGGGTACATACTTTTCCATAGCCTTGAGCCAAACAGGCTTCACTTTGGCCAAACCATTTACTAGCTTTCTTGTTTTTGTAAGCAAGTCGCCTTTTGTAAATGACATTGCTTTTTTACTTCTGTATCAACAACTTCAAAATGTTAACTTTGGATAAATTCCCAAATTAAGTTTGATTGTTTCAGTGTTGAAAAGAATCCCAAATCAAAATGATTTCAAGCAAGAACATGATTCCCCAAAACAAGTTTCACAGAAAACAAAAGAAATTAGTAGCATAGCAAAACAAAAAAAATCAATTTTGGATTCTAAAATAGCCACTTAAAAAGTAGAGTATGAGTGTAGCATAGAGAGTGAAGTTGAGAATGTTATGTTCTGGTTGTTTAAACTTGCACAAGATTCTCTGCAATTTAAAAACATCTAACTTCTCATCAAACACATCAAAATCTATAGTTAAACTTCATCTGAACTGTTTTTTTAACTTGTGGAAGTAATCCTTAACTTGTTCCATGAGAGGGTGTCATGGGTTATGAGAGATTGGATGGAAATATAAACAGTTTTTGGAAGTACTTCATAAGAAAGAGGAAATGCAGCTATAAGAAAAGTGCAACAGCATCTTGATTGAAAATGCAACAAGATGAACTAATTTTGACAATTCATTTAGAGGGTGTTTGGGATTTTGCTTATTCAACTCAATAAGCACTTTTATCAAAAAGTGCTTATTAGCTTATGTGGTGACAGAAAGGAGTTTCTAAAAAAAATGTTTGGATTAGCTTATATATGTAAAGTGACCAAAAAGGACATGCTTACATATTTAGGCCTAGTTAATATTTTACATATAATATTTTATTTTTAATCAATTAAAATGATCTGCAAGTATTAACCTATTATTAACCATAATGTAGTTTTTCTTTTTAGAACAACAGTGGCATTCCATAAGATGTTTCATCCAATTATGATCTGCAAGTATTAACCTATTATTAACCAAAATTAGCCAGAGTTCATGCCATTACACAGGAAAGTATGATCAAATTCACAACCAAAAAAAAAGCCAATTCACACTAAAATAATGATCCCAAATCACCCCTGAAGCAATTACCCCACAATCTTCATAAAAAGGTATACTTGTAAGTTGTAACCCATCAAATAGCAAGTCGTGTGCATATTTTCAATCAAATTATACAAAATCAAACAATGAAGGTGATAAAAAGCGGTATAGAGTCATATCACAGATTTCATCAAGATGTTATCAGACAGGGATCTCATTATTCAAAATCCACTTTAACATTTGATTAAAATTTTTGAAGAAAAAGAACAAACTGAGAATAGCCTCAGACCGTCAACAAATCACGCCTAAAGCGATTACCCCACAATCACACACCATTCCAGTAAACGAATTCCCCCCATTTCGAACCTAATCCCTTTCAAGTTTTTCTCAAATTAAGCTAATAAATTCTTGAGGAAACAAACTAGGGCAAGGAAAAACTGAATCAAACCTTCAGTAGCTTTGAGCCAATGAGCAATCGCAAGTTATAAAGATGGTGGTGATGATCGATGGAGAAGAAACGGACTGGTGAAGAAAAGAGGAACAGAGGAGGAGAAGCAGCGTCGATGGAAGATGGTGGTAATGGTCAATGGTGGTAAAGATCGATGGAGAAGAAGAAGACGAGAACGAGAGGGGAGAATAGAGAAAATGGTGGTCAGTGAAGATGAGAACGAGAGGGTATTAGGTTATGAAAATCATTTTATCACAAGAAGCTATAAGTTATTTTAAAACGTAAATCCAAACAACTATTTAAATAGAACTTCATCACAATATCATATTACCTGCGGCGGAACTCCGGCGAGTTGATTTGGCGACGTTGCTAGACTTCTCTTCCTTCCTCCCTCTTGAGACGACTGTGAATTTCTCTATTCATCTGTTCATCGCCGAGGGGTGATGGTTATCGGAGTGAGTTACAAGTATAGTCCCTATACTAAGTTAACCTACATTTTTGGCCTCTCGACTTTCAGTTTTGGGTTTATGTCATTAAACTTTAACGAGGTTTTATGTTTGTTCCATTTTTTTTAAATATTAAACCAATAAAACTAATATTTTAAGCGTTGTCTACTATATAATTTTATAACACTATATAAAACTACCCCGTATGTTGCCATTTTATGTATATAACTTATAATTATGTATAATTTTGCCACTGTTTATGTATTAGGCAATACTTATAATAAGGACCATGTAATATACATAAAATGGCAACGTACTTTCGATGTATGTTGCCATTTTATGTATGTTACTTTCAAAGTATATTGCACATCAATCACTATGAGTGGCTTATTTTACTTTTCCTTTTTGCTGCAATGTTTGTTGCCTTGACTAACCGAGTAACAGGAATCTGGAAGAATTTACATTTTAACGCCTTTTTGTATTTTTGACTTAAAGTTATATGCAAGAAACAGCAACATGATTTCAGCAATTTGTTTATTTATGCATGTAATGTATTTTACCATAAGTTAGAAGACAAAACACAACCCATAAAGACTGGTATCCTTTCATTAAACATATGTATATTATCTATACAAAACACAACACTAACATACCACAACATATCCTAACATTCATCAAAAGTACCACAACCCTAAGATAATCGATGTTAAGATAACAACTACCAAAAGTACCAAAAGACATACATACATTACATTACATAAATTTACTTCATCATACTTCAATTTCAGTTCTTCAAACTTTGTTCTTTATACCTCAATTTTTGTTCTTAACACTCCAAACATGTTTTTCTCTTTTTTTTCCTTCAACCGGAAGTTCAATTGTTTGATCTATTAGTGCATTGGGTAAATTTCATCATCCATATCCTGCATATCATAATGCATTTTTAGAAGTAGATCATTGTAGGATTAAATTGGAAGTTCCTCGTCAATCCACCTGAAATATTTGCAATCCATTTTTTTTATCCTGCAAAAAAAGCAACATTTACAAACCTTCTACCTGGATTTTCTGGACATCCATGAAACTTTGCTTACCTTGGAATTTAGACATCCATGAAACCTTCTACTTGGATTTTTTGGAGTCCATGAGGTAGATAGAGGAGCTTCATCCTCACAACATATAATTCCAGTCCAACATTCCTTACTAATAGTGAAGAAGAAAACAAAAGAAAGTTTGTATAAGAAGAAGAAGAATGTTGTGCATAAGAAGAATAAGAAGAAAACAAAAGAAGCATATATTGATTAGATGTGACAAATGATTTTAGGGTTTACTAGTCATTCTTGATTTGGATGCAAATACTAATCACATAGGGCGTGTTCGGCAAAATTAGCTGGTAGCGGGTAGCTTGTAGCTTGTAGCGTTTTGTTAAACGCTACATGAAGTAGCATTTGGTTTTGGAGCGTTTTGTTTAAACTAAACGTTGGAAGCTTGTAGTGCCGAACGAGACTTTCTGTTCAAAATGGAACGTTTTGTCAAACACTAGAAGCTAGAAGCTCTCAAACGCTCCGTGCCGAAGATGCCCATAATCAATAGTAATCAGCCGCCCTAATTTAATAACAAGGAATTGAAAAAGTTTGGGTTTATTTTGGCAAAAATATGATCTAAAACAAAAAATGTGAAGATATAGGGTTTTTATAGAAAGAACTTATTTTATGCCTATTTTGTTTTAAGAAGTTGCCCAAACAATTTTGTGAAGGAAAAATGCTTATTGTTTAAATAAATAACTTTATATTGAGAATTTGAGATGCAAGACAAACAAACAACAATTTAAACCTTCAATTTTTTCGGGATTTAGTTAGATGTATTTATATTTTACACCCAAAATAGAAAATAAATATTTTTACTTAGGGTGTGGTAGAGGTTTCACCGGCGGTAGTCCGACGTGGACATCTTTACCGGCGGTGAACACCGCCCCATGGTGTGTTTTTTCGGCCGGTATTTTACCGGCGGTAACTATCCACCGATGGCAAAAATCATGTTGTGTCTATCTCTCTCTACTTTCTTTCTCTCTCTTTATCTATCAACACCACACATTAAGGTTTTTTAAAGATGATAAAAATTACAAAAGTGTCAACATCACTGAAGTGGAAGTGTGGTGCCACCGGCACCAGACCGTTTAACCTTAATATTTGTATGAAAGCAATCGTCTTCCCGTATGTAACATCCACGAAAGTAGTTTTTTGGATATTTTTTTTGAATTAAATAAGATTAGTAAAATAAAATAAAAAATGTTATTCTATGAACTTTTTCATTTTATAGTTTCTTTTTGTTTTTTTTTTAAATCTTATAAATTTAGAAGATAAATAAAAAGCCATTGATAGAAATATAATTCATATATAAGTTTTTTAAAGAAAAAAACTCGTAGGTCAATAGGAAAATGCTTACGTCATTAATAACAGAGTATATATATTTAATATTTCCTTTGTTTCTCTTCAATATACGTGTCAACACCATTTCAGCATGCACACCTGATTTTCAGAGGATAGTCAATACTCAATACTCAATAGTCATGGCCTGGGGTAAAATTGAAGAAATCAAGTAAACCGCCATCGCCATTCAACTCTATAACGACACCTCTCTCACATTCAGCTCACACCAAAGAGACGCTTCCTTTCACTCTCTGATAAGGTTTTCTCTCCTCAGTTCTCGCTGCAAATTCGCTATCTGTGTTTATGGTTTTGGTGAGTTCATCATGTTATCTATATCCTTTTTTTAACAATCTACGCACACTTTTGTTTAACTTGCCTTTATTTTGTGTTCATACAGCTGAAATTTGTTTTAATGTGTGTTTTCACTACATAATTTGGTTGTGTAATGATTATACGATAAAAATTTATTTTGGAGTTGATAGGGTTTATGACTTTATGTAGAACTTGAATGATGCTCCCTCCCTCCAGAAACTTATGTATTCTTGTATTTTGGCTTAGAATTTGTACAGATGAGTTTTTTCATCCATTGAGCACTTATGTATTTGAATTTCGTTTTGGTCCTATTTTGGAATCAAAACACAAAATAGAACTGTTTTATGTCCTGAAATTTGAGGGGCGACCATCTGTACTTTAATCAGAATTTAGTAGTAATTAAGGTTTATCTTATTTAGATATAATATCCCCTGAATTTTGATACATCACATGATATATCAATTGTTACAGTATAGGTAGAATTAGGATTATACTTTCCTAGATTTTTGTTGTATTGTAACCTCAATCAATCAGTTCAAGAGAATACATATTTTCTATGTAAGTTCTAATATCAGTTGTAAGATTCTTCATGAGTATCTTCATACTGTTGCAAATCTGCTTTGTTATTTAAGACTGTTCACTGTGTAAGTTCTAATAGGCACTGTTTACCTGTTTGATTGTTTGATGGAACTCCATAAATTTGATGCTTTCAAGTTTTGACTTGTTGACTAACTTGAAGGTTTTCTTTTTTCTAAGAAGGAGAGTGATACTCAAAAATGAAGTTTGGAAAGGAGTTCAAACAACAAAAGGTGCCAGAATGGATTGAAGCCTACATGGACTATAATGGACTCAAAAGAATATTACATGAAATTAAACAAAGTAAACTACTAGAAGAAGCTCCAACACCTTCTAGAATTTCACAACAGAGGTTGTCACTATACAGACCTTTTAGTGGTCTAAATGTAAGATCAAGCTCTGATGATGAAAGCACAGGTGATGTTGAAGACCAAGTTATAGCTGTTGAAACTGTGAGGCAAGATGATACTAGAGAAGTATACAACACCAATTTTCTCATGTCTCCAAGACAAAGTGAGGTTACATTTTTTCAGAAGCTTGATGAGGAGCTTAACAAGGTTAATACCTTTTATAGGGACAAAGTGGAGGAAGTGATTGAGGAAGCAACTTCAATAAATAAGCAAATGAATGCTTTGATTGCATTACGTATCAAAGTGGAACAACCAGATATAAATAAATGTCATATACAGAGAATCATTTCTACAGATAGTGGTTCCATAGAATCCTCAAATATAAATTCTCCAACCAGAGTTTCACTAGGTATATCCCATATCCCAAATCTTTAAAAAGTAAGATGTATAAATAAATGTCCACAAAAGGTTAATTATTGTGTTCTAACTTTTGTTATGTATGATGAGTCCATAATTGGTAGATGAGGAACAACAGATTGAGATGAATGATTGGAATCAAATGAGAAGCTCTTATGTCACTAATCCTAGTGGTGAGAAAGTTCAATTTGAATCATATAATTATTATAAATTTATAATTGCATGTTATTCAGTATGATTTTTCTATGAAGTTGAAGTTGGAATTCTATTTTGCAGAAAACAGACATTTTGATTCCAAATCTGATAAACATAAATCAGATCCCTTGGATGTTCTTGATCGTGTAAAGATCAACAATACCCTTGAAAGCCCAATGTCAACCATCAGAAGTGTTCTCAATGACTCAAAAGACAAAGATTTAAGGTTTAAGAAAGAGGAGCTCAAAGAAGCAGAAGGCAGAATGAAAGTTGTGTTTATTGAATTCTATCGCAAGCTTCATCTTCTTAAGCATTACAGGTGGTGAATATAAATTATAAAATAATCATGAACTTTAAAACCATATATTGAAAATTGAGCCATGACTTTTCTCTCTTTGTCATGAATGAAAAACAGCTATGTAAATATCCTAGCATTCTCAAAGATCATGAAGAAATATGAAAAGGTCAGGAAACTATGGTCTTTTCTTTTTGACTTTTCTATTTTCTCATGATCTTACTGTGTATATATGCAGATTGCATTAAGAAGGGCAGCAACGTCATACATGAAAATTGTGGATGACTCTTACATCGGGAGCTGTGATGAGGTTTGCTCTTACAAAAGGGAGTGTTGACAAAATCTTTGACTTTTTGGAATCTAAAATGTGATTTTTTTTTTTATTTATTTAATGTTTTAGGTTACTCTTCTTCTGGATCGTGTAGAGGGCACCTTCATAAAGTACTTTGCAAACTCTAATCGTAGAGAAGGTATGAAACTATTAAGACCAAAAAGAAAGAAAGAAAAGCACAGGGTAACATTTTTTTCAGGTACATAAATATAATAACCAATAATTCAAATTCTACAAATATATCATCATGTTTACGTTTTTATTTAATTTTTAGGATTCTTTTCTGGTTGCTCGATTGCACTTTTGATTGCTGCCATATTACTTATACAAGCAAGGAAAGTAATGTCTAAACAGGAGCACACCATGTACATGGAAAATGTTTTCCCTCTTTACAGGTGATCATGTAATCATGTAAATTGTAATTAACTAATTCTTATTATTATTATTATTATTATTATCTACAAATAACAAATTGTTGATTTTGGTTGCAGTTTATATGCGTATATAATCCTACACATGCTTTTATACGCTGCAAATATATATTTCTGGAAGCGTTGTAGAATCAACTACCCGTTTATATTTGGATTCAAGCAAGGAACTGAATTAAGCTACCAAGATGTGTTTCTAGTCAGCACTGGTCTTGCAGTTGTCACACTCTCCACCTTTCTTCTTCACGTTCACATGAAACTCGATTCTGTTCACTCAATATATGAAAAATACATTGAATTAGTTCCATTAATCTTACTCATTCTACTTCTTCTCATATTCTTTTGCCCTTTCAATATCTTGTACAAATCCAGTCGTTTCTTTCTTATCAAATCTCTTTTCCATTGCATTTGCGCTCCTCTCTACAAGGTATATATTAAAACTAAAAATATGCTCCATATAAAAAATCTTCCAACTTACATACACGTTAATTTTATTTTTTCTATGATTTCAGGTTTCACTTGCAGACTTTTTTTTAGCAGATCAGTTGACTAGTCAGATTCAAGCGATGAGGTGCTTAGAATTTTACATATGCTACTATGGTATGAGATGGTATCAAAAGGAGCAAAAATGTCATACGCTTAATCTCTACAATGTGTTCTACATTATTGTAGCAGTTATACCATATTGGATTCGCTTCCTCCAGGTGATCAACAATAATATGACATATAAACGATTGTAGGATATTAATTTTTGTATGTTGTAATTGTAGTGTGTTCGGAGATTGGTTGAAGAAAAAGATTGGGTGCATTTGATAAACGGATCAAGATACTTGTTGACAATTATTGCAGTAGTATTCAGAACTGTGTTTGAATTAAAGATGAAGAAGACATGGAAGGTTTTGGCTCTTATGACTTCAGTCGCTTCAATTATGTTCAACACGTATTGGGATATAGTTGTGGATTGGGGACTTTTACAAAGGAACTCAAACAACTTGTTCCTTAGAGACAAACTTTCAGTAAGGCATACAAGTGTCTACTTTGTAGTGATGGTATAAATTATAAAAACAAAAGTCCTAATTTTTCCTTAATCCTTAATCCTTATCATTAATCGTTGTTTGTCTTCGTTTTTCTTATAATTATTGTGTTACAGGTGTTGGATGTTATGTTGAGGCTTACGTGGCTTCAGTTGATATTGAAATTTAACCTACATTACCTCAAAGGAACTGCCATATCAAGTCTTTTTTCCTGTTTAGAAATATTCAGGCGAGGGGTGTGGATGTTTTTCAGGTATGTACAAAATATTATTCCATTCACTAAGTTTGTATGTATAGATATAGATATAATGATTGATGTGATTTATTTGTGAGCAGATTGGAGAATGAGCATTTGAACAATGTTGGAAAGTATCGAGCATTTAAATCTGTCCCACTTCCTTTTAGTTACTATGAAGAAGAAGATGAGGAGGATGACAAGGATGATTGAAATTTCTTATAATTCGTCAACAAAGTTAATAATATTTTTTACCTGTGAAATTTTGTAGAGGTTTATGAATATGAATGATATCATATTGGATTTTAAACGTGTGGTGGAAATTCAAAACTAACAATATATACTAATAGCAGCTCAAGAAAAGAACCATTTGAAAAAAGTAAATTGGATATTCCACACAAATATAATTTTATAGTGGTAACAAAATTATGTATTTTCTATTATATGATCTATATTGGCATCATTAGTCTAAAGTTTGAAAAATAGTATTATGGACTGGGCCTAGATGATTAGTAGAGATAAGATCAGTTAATTTACAAAACATGAAATGAAAACAATGATGTGAACTTTCTCATCATTTTTTTCCTCACATCACGCTAAAATAAATAAATAAATAAATAAAACCGTAAGGATAACTAATAAAGAGAAAAAAAAATAATAAAGATAAAATGAACAATTTTTCAAGAAATTCATAAAATAGCTCAATCACCAAAATAACATCAATTTTATAGACCATATCTATGAAACTGCAAACTGTCTCCAAAATGATGATGTCATGTGATAAACGATGATTTGACAATCAAAATGACATTGCTTTGAAAGAAAATAACAAAAGTTTTTTCGTATATGACATCTATGATATTGCAAAATTGGAGGCTTTATATGCGAATATATATATATATATATATATATATATATATATATATATATATATATATATATATATATATATATATATATATATATATATATATATATATATAGGAGTAAGATCAAATGAGAACACTAAAAAGGTTGAGAACGTGAGAACAGATCTTAAATCATATAAACTATAAGATCTATGGTTTAGATCAAGTGTGCCATTTATGTCAAAATTTAAAACTTATGGAGCCAATTAGTAACTTTTAAATGAACGTAAGGTTAGTATAGGAATTTCATTCTTTTAGGTTACATAAAATCAGCCTTTTAAATATGGAATACTTCTTTCTCTGAATATCTAATTCAATTAGGGTTTCTTATCAACCCTTCCAGCCGTCAACCCTTTTCCGCTCGTTACTATTAACTGAAGTGTTGCGACAGAGCTATTACCGGTGAGTTGCTATTGTATTTTATTTGTTATTGGGCGATGATGAAGATAATCTACAACATCTTATTTGTCTAATTTCCATTGTTGATGCACGCAATATTTCTTTATTTTTCTTCTCGTTTTGGCCTTCACGTCAATATCCATTGCACTAGACTTCACGTCTTGAATTCCTTTATTTTTATGCATACTGAATTTTGATTTTTATGTTGATGAACTTTTCTTTATTTAAAATCCATTTTCACATTTAAGTTTTGCTAAAAATCAAAGAATGAATGATAATGCTAAACTCATTATTAATGGTGTGTGTAATTTCCAAAATATTAAAGATTTGATAATAAAAAAAAAAGTTAACTATGATTGATTGTTAGCCCTCTTAATTTATAAATAATAGTGTATTTTTGGGTTTGCTTTTTAACAGAAATTGATGAGCTTAATGAATAGATTTTGGTGGTGTTTTGTTGCTTGAAATAAATAGGAAGAAGATGAAGAGCGGGAGTGACGAGAAGAAAGCCTTCAATCCACCTTGGGCTACGATGAACTCAACAGTACCGATTCACTCTTGATGTCGCTGTAGTCGATCGACAATAAAAACGGATCATGAAAGGGGATGCGTGAATGGTTGTATTTATTTATGAATAGCACGTGTATTCATTTATGAATAACAGTGTAGTTATGTGTGAATGGTTGTATTTATTTATTAATAGTAGTGTATTCATGTGAATGAGTCTATTTATTTATGATTAGATGTATTCATTATATGATAGAATGTGTATTAATTTATAAATAACAATGTATTCATTTGTGAATTGCAATGTATTCATGTGTGAATGATTGTATTTATTTATGAATAGTAGTGTATTCATGTGAATGAGTGTATTTATTTATGATTAGAGGTATTCATTTTATGAAGAAATGATAATTTTTTCACTCTTTTTATTTTCAATTGATGAAAAATGCATTGAATTATTTGTAATTTGATGTGTTTTCATTTATGATTGGAAGTGTATTGATTTGGGATTGGATTTCTATTCATTTTTTTTTTTGAAAAACAAAAACATGAAATAGTAGAAAATAATAATTTTTTTAAGATTTTCTTTTCAGATTTAAAATAAAAGGAAATATTAATTTTTTTGAAACGGTCATAAATTATTTTTGGGAAAAATCATAAAAAAAAATATTTATATACATATCATTAACTAAAAGGAAATATTAATTTTTTTAGGTAATAAAAATCATTATCCCTAGATTTTAGGAAATCATTAATTAATATTTATATAAAGTTACTAATATACCCTTATAAAATGATTGGTCCAGAACTGTTCTCGCGTTCTCAACCTTTTAGGTGTTCTCATTTGATCCTCTCCCTATATATATATATATATATATATATATATATATATATATATATATATATATATATATATATATATATATATATATATATATATATATCTTTGGTTGTGAAAATAGTCTTTGAAGATTCCTAACACAAAATGATATCATATTGGTTGTCACAACATCATTTCTAACACAAAATGATATCATATGATGGTTTGTGAGTTTTTTTTAGAATTGTTTCTTTTTTTCAAAATGATATCATATTGGTTGCCACGTCATCGTTTCTTGGATGACGTCATCATTTACACAAATGCCCTCTTAACTTTGCAGATATCATATGTGAAATTAATGATTATTTGGTGAACATGTTGTGTCGACACTTAAATATCAAAATATCTCTACAATATACTACATGCTCGCCAAAATAATCCAAACATGCCTTGAAACAAACGAGGCATATCTCATCAACTAAAAATAATGGAATCATGAGGCGATACTTAAGGATAAAATGATACTCCACTGGTGATGTAACATCCCGATGTTGAAGTATTTTCAATTTTAACCCTAAGCATGAATAAACATTGCAATATAGTCCTTGTCATGAGAAGGGGGTGCAAAATGGCCCATAGTGGCATTTTGGTAATTTTTTGCCAGAACTTTGTACGTTGGGAGTACTCTTTGTACGCATGGCGTACATGCGAGGGACCTAGTACGCTGGGCGTACGTGCGAGGGTTCCAAACCCTAAAATTTCGGGTTTGCACCCTATTTAAACAACTTTATGGCCCAAGACCTTCACCCTAATTAGCCTCCAACTGAGAATTCAACCCTCTAGCAAACCCTAAGTGAGAAGAGTGCTTTTGAGCTCATTTGTGTGCTTTGTTGGTGTTCTTGAAGAAGAAGAAGTTGGTGCAAGGACCTTGAAGCTTGGAAGCAATTTAGACATTGAAGCTCATTTGTGTGCTTTGTTGGTTTTTGGGCTTTTGGGCCTAGTTTTATGTATGTGGGCCTTTTGGTGTTTGGGCCCATTTGGAGCTTTGGGTATCTTTTATAAAGTTGAGCCATAATGGGCTTTTGATGCTATTGGTGGGCCTCGTATTTTGGGCCAAGTGAGGAAAGGGTAAAATGGACTTTTATCTTGAGTGTTGAACAATCGGACTTGGATCCTAGCTATGGGTCGTGGACCAATTATTAATTTGGTATTATTTGTTGGTGCTAGCGCGTGGGGATTTTTCCGAATCGGCAGTCCGAGATTTTATCTGAGATATTCGGCAGTTTGAGGTGAGTCCTTCCTCACTGTACTTGCGGGTCGAAGGAACCAATACCGACCATTTGGATTTGATATCATGTTATGTGATAGTATGTTATCGTGATGTAGTGATTTGTTAGATTGGTATCCTGGTATATATGATTATGCTATGCTTAGTGATCTGTGGATCTGTCAGACTGTCTATAGACTGTTTATATGTTTACTGTTATATGGGCACATTGTGGGTGGTTGAGGCTTTACTGCTATGTGCGTGAGCCAACAGACCGGGGGCATTCTAACCCGATGGTTGATTGGGTCGAGGGTATTCTATCCCGAGGATGACTGAACCTGTTATATATATTGGCATTCCAACCTGGGGTATTCCATCTCAATGGATGACTGGACCTGGAGGTTGACTGGGCACGAGGGTATTCCAAACCGATGGTTGATTGGACCCGACATGCTTGTTATGATATATGGTAAGACTGCCAGACCGGACTGCTTTGTGCATCAATCAATAATCCGGGGGTATTCCAACCCGATGGTTGACTAGACCCGACATGTTTTGGTATTCCAACTCGATGGTTGATTGGATCAAACATGCTTATGATACGAGGGTATTCCATCCTGAGGATGACGGTGCCCATCGTAGACATGCCTAGTATTCCAACCCGAGGCTGATTGGGCCAGGCATGAGTGTTTGTGCATGTGATTTGTTTGTGTGGTGGTATTTTGGGGGAACTCACTAAGCTTCGTGCTTACAGTTTTGGTTTATGGTTTCAGGTACCTTGGAGGACCGTGGCAAGGCGAAGTCATGACCGTACACATCCTTGGTTTTACAATTGATTGGATCTTAGGAGACTCTGATTTAAATAATGTTTTGAAAACAATGATTTTGTAAACACTTTTATTAGTAAATATGTAGTTTTGAAAGGTTTAAATTTGTTGAAAATTTTGGAATGTTACATAAATCTAATTAGATTTGTTATTTAAGATTAAAAATCTTTAAAATATTTTTTCCTTATTTTTGAAAATAAAAACGATATAATTATAAAAAATAAAACAATAATAATTGTTACAAATTTTATATTTAAAAATTGAAATTTAAAATAAAATACATTAATTTGTCAATAAATAATTAAAATTTAACAATAATTTGTATCTAAAATGTAAAATAAAATATTATTGAATAAAAGAAATATAATATCCATTATAACAAATACAAAATTCTTAAGATAAACCACTCATAAAAATCAAAATAGTTAGATAATATTGACCTAAAAATCTATCTCTAATAATAGAAAATATTCTATACACTATATTATTGATTTGCAAAAAACTTCCAATTGATAAATTGATAAACAATATTTTATTAACGATAATCTTAAACCAACATAAACTGATAAACATAAACAAGTTCGGGAAATATTAGTGCATCACTTTTTAACCACCAATAACGAGAACAGGAGAGCCAGCCATGGCTATTTTCCTCCCTACCTTCTCTACTCCAAACCCTCTCAGTTTCAGATCCAAATCACTACTTCTCCATTACAACAAACGTTTCATCGTCAAATGCAACGCAACACCGCCTCCACCACTTCCTTCGGCGATCCAAACATTTTAGAAATGGTTAAGTGACGAAAAGGTAGTATCATCCAACTCTCCAGCGAAGCCTAAAATCGTTGCGGAAGGTCTAGGATTGGTTGCTCTAAGAGACATAGGTCGAAATGAAGTCGTTTTGGAGGTCCCGAAGAAGTTTTGGATTAATCCAGATACAATTTTAGCTTCTAAAATCGGTAGGGTGTGTGATGGATTAAAGCCATGGATTTCGGTCGCTCTATTTCTGATTAATAGAGAAGTTGAGAGAAAATGATGACTATTCACACTTTCGTAGTAATTAGTGGATGTAGGTAACCGTTTTCATTAGGTAACCTAATGAAAAACGTCCCAAACCATCTTGTGTCGGCACTTAAATATCAAAATATCTTTACAATATACTACATGCTCGCCAAAATAGTCCAAACATGCCTTGAAACAAATGAGGCATATCTCATCAACTAAAAATAAGGGAATTATGAGGCAAGTTTTGGGTATGAGGTGAGTTTCCAGGTTAACTTCCCGCCATAATTACCCTCAAACACATGTTGGTCATATTTTGAATAAATATAGTTGATCAAACTATATTTACCCCCAATATAACCACATAACTGTCTGGGTTCAATCATAGTGTTCCATCTCCTCTAGAGACTTTTAATGTTATAGTTTTAATGTATGCACTTTATTCAGAGTGTTTTAGTCCCATTGTATTTATAGTTGCATATCATGTATGGTTAGATATGCTAGTTCACTATAAACAATTCTCTGATACCAACCTGTCACACCCCCGAACTAGACAGCGGAAACGTCTGGGGCTCGTGTGACTATAAATTGAAATATCATCACAATGAATATACATGAAATATAACACAATCGTCACCAACATTACATATTACAACTAGCATTCTTCACATCAAGTACATTGTTTTACATTACATAATTCGAATACATAAATTGTATGATAATTGACATATGCATAAAAGAAATCCCAAAATACTCTTGACGATTCTTCAGCTTAACGATTACCTGAGAATAAAAGTTATTTTGAAAACGGACAACATATATAATGTTGGTGAGTTCATAAGCATGTTTGAATAAAAGTCTTTGTATCTTTTGTAAACCCAGAAAATCCGATATTTTCTGTAAAACGTCTGAAAAATGATGTGAAAATCGAGTATAAATGCATGTGTGAATTTCATAGTAGTAACATATAGAAATGCAGTTCAAATTTATTTGTATTCTTTCTGTTGTATGTAAGTAGTATTTGAATAATAGTATTTCCCCAGAAAATCCGATATTTTCTGATTTATAAAAATGTCACGGTCCTTGCACTATAGAAATGTTTTGTATCATTATGACTTACGAGTTTTTAATTTTCCGTAATGCCTTAATGGAAATGGATCTCTATATGAGTCGTTATAACCATACATGATAGTGACTGATTTGCCAGTCTTGGCATTTTTCCAAATGCCGGATTTTCGTTCAAGGTTTTGTCACCCTAGACTGGCCTAGTCTAACTGTAGCGAACAGCTCAGGTGTGGGGGAGTCACCCCCGTATAGATCTATACACAAACTCTCGCTCTCCCTCCAGGAGACTCTGATTATAACTACAAGCTACGACCATACACTCAGTGGTGTCAACCGACACGTCTCACTAGATCCCATTTGTATTCACATGAATTTGTATAATGTTATATGTATTTAGAAGTTCGATCACTAGATAATGTATGAAATGATAAGATAAGGCCCAACAAACATGAAGAAAAGGCAACTATGGCCCATTAGACGTGTAAGTTATTTCCAGGCTAAATTAGCATGTAAATGGGCCACTAAGGCCCAATAACATGTAAATGCTAAATTAGGCCCCTTTAGCATGTAATTGGGTCACTTAGGCCCAATAGACATGTGATGAATACATTGGGCCCAATAAACATGTAATTGGACCACGAAGGCCCAATAAACATGTATAGCAATTACTAGGCCCAATAATCGCACTATTGTTGTATTTCGCTTGTTCGTTATAGTATAGTTTTATAGGTCGTAATTCTATAATTTGAAATTTATTTTGATAGAATTTGCGCTTTAAAACTCTTAAAAACTAATTTGAGACATTTAAAGGCTTATTTCACAAAAAGGCCATTTTTGGTCTATTTTAGTTAAAAATAACATTTTAGCCCATTAATTTATAAAAGTTCTATATTTTCGGCCCAAATGTTTAATAATTGACAGATTTGACCCAAAAATACATATATTGGCGTTTTCAGTCCATTTTTGCAGAATATTACATTCTTGACCTATTTTTCGTGAATTTTACATTTTTGGCCCAATTTCCAAAAACTTTGCATTTTTAGCCCAATTTAGAAATAAATGTTATTTTCACCCCTAAATTCGGTTTAATTACATTTATAGCTCAAACTTTGATCAAATGACATTTTTAACGCCAAAACTTCTTATTTTTCGCAAATTTGGGCCCAAAACCGTGAGGCCCAAATATTAAGCCCATTAGGCTAAAATTTACACTTTTGGTCCTTTGAAAAGTAGGGTTATCATAAAAACCCATTTTTATATATGTATGACCTAATTGATCCTTATAAAACCGTAAACGTCACTTTTTGCCTCTATCTTTTGTTTTCTTGACAAATATGACCCTTAACAAGATTTTGCTTTAAATTTTCATATCTTAAACATGTAAACACTTTTAACTTGATATTATGATGTATAAAGTGTCTTAGTTCATGGATTTTCACTCAATATTGCTTAACATGTCGAGATGTGTTAAGATCTAACACATTTTTACAAAATAAACTAAGAAATCACACATGACATGCATAAAACACATAGATCTACACATTTTACTTGTATTCTCCCCCAAAAATCATGTAAAAACCGAAAACAAGGGGGCATGAACTCACCTTTCTTGATTGATCTTGATTTGAAGAAGAAGTGAGTGTATTTTCGGCCCTAGCAAGCCTTCTTGAGTAGATTTCGAGCTTAAGAAGTTTCTAAGAGTGTGATCATGGAATAAAGCCATGTAAGAAGGAGTTCTTAATGTTAAAATGAAAGGAGATGTTTGTGTTTGATAATAACTTACCAAGGATGGTGATTGTGGTGAAGAATCCTCTTGAAAACACCCTAAATCTCGAAATTTTGAGGGAAGAAGGAGGAGTTGTTCTTGAGAGTGTTTGAGAATTTATTTGAGAGAAATTTTTGCAAGTGAAATGTGTGTGTGTGTGTGTGCTCTTCTCGGCCGAGAGATAAAGAGAGAGGGTGAGGGGAGTTTGCATGGAAACATGAGAAGTTCCTAGTTACATGTTGTGCATAATGCATTGTTGTCCTCTAAACAATAATGATGTGTCATGGCTTGGGTAATTAGCCATTTCCTTTTTTTTACACATGGGCCGAAATGGGGCAATTATGGGGAAGCTTGGGACTTATCTTGGTCCTTGCTCGAAATTATGAAGCCCATAGAGAGGTTTTCGGCCCATTGGGCCTTTAGGGTAGTTCACGGCCCAATGAAGTCCAATTAAAGATGTTTAGGGTCCATTGAGGCTATTGGAATTTGCTGTGGCCCAAATTGGCCCATTAGGGTAAACTAATCCATCCTAGGCCCATAATGTCCCAAAATGTCAAGTTTCATGAAGGTGGAACCGTTTAGAGCCCAAATTAGGGTTTCTAGGCCCTAATTAGTCAACTTGGATATTTCTTGGTCCATTTGGCCCAACAAGAAAATCCTAGACCTTATTAGACTTGAACCGGGATTTTTAGAGTTTCAAACTCTTTGTTGAACATAAGAGGTGTATTTAAATGTGCATTAAGTGATATCTACATAGAGTACATGCTTTACAATAGTTGAATGATTACATGAGAGTAGAATTTCCTAGCTAAATTGCTAGTTGTGACAGATCTGATGCCATGTGCCATGATTTACTTAACATGGATGTAGGGATGAGCAGTTTGTCCCAAATCCCGATCCCATACCGGTACCATACCGAAACCGGTACCGAACCGTACTTAATTTGAAAATATGGGACGGTACTCGGTACTCCAAATACATGAAATTCGAGATTCGATACCACCGGTACCGGTACTAGTACCGAAAACCGGTACCATTCCCAGTACCAATACCGGTGATGTTAATTCGGTTCGGTACTCGGGATTGACTTTCGATAAAATTTGGTTTTCGGGAAATTGGGAACGGTACGGGTCGGTACCGGTTCTGTCCCATGCTCATCCCTATATGGATGGGAATAAATATGTTCAGGAGGTTAGTCTCTGTTTCTAGGCATGGATTGTTCATCAAATTTTTTTTACCTTTATTTTATGGTGAGTCATGTTGTATTCTCTTGGCTTCTAATATCTTATTTAAAATTGGTTTATAACTTTGAAAGTAGATTTGAATCTTTGATCTCTATTTTCTTTCTTAATACAACTCATGGGCAGTTTTCTTTTTTACTTAATGGGCTTGATGAGTTCAACACTTAAATTTGGACAACTATGGTTGTTTCTTTTTTACTTATCTAAATTTATAAAAAGTTCAACGTTGTAATTACATGTGATTCACATGTAAATCACATATTAATTACATGTGATTCACATGTAAATCACATGTAATTCACATATGAATCACATGTAATTCACATATGAATTACATCTGATTCACATGTAAATCACATATGAATTACATGCGATTCACATGTAATTCACATATGAATTACATGTGATTCACATGTAATTCACATATGAATTACATGTGATTCACATGTAATTCGCATATGAATTACATGTTATTCACATGTAAATCACATGTAATTCACATATAAATCACATCTGATTCACATGTAAATCACATATGAATTACATGTGATTCATATGTAATTCACATATGAATTATATGTGATTCACATGTAAATCACATATGTATTTTTGTGAGTGTTTTCACATCAATCATTTTTTTTTAATTTTCTTGTAGATTTGGAAGAAATTATGGTGAATATTGAAGATGTGAAAATGATACATTGAAGAAAATATGGAAATATTGACACGAAGACATGAAAACGCTTTGAAATTTTGTAGCATTTTTTTGTTTTTTATATTTTATTTTGTATCGAATAAAATATTTATTCTATTGTGTTTATAGATTAGTAAATAAAATGAGTTTTCTTATGATTTACTTACAAATATTATAGTATATATGAAATATGCATATATGTACCTAAAATGTTGATTTTTTTGGTTAAAAAATTATAGTATTTTTTAAATATGTCAGTTTTTTTTTTTTAAATTTTATTGATTTTTAAATGCTTTTAAAAAAATTGCAGTTTTTTAAAAAAAATATTTTTTTTTCAAATTTTTTTTTTCAAATTTTTTTTTTCATATATTCATGTTTTCTATAAAAAAATTAAAAAATCTGCACTTTTTAAAAAAATTGAAAAATATTATTTTTTTTTTAAATCCGAAAATTTTATTAATTATGTAATTTTTTAGACATTTTTATTAATATTTCCAATAACACAAAAAATTAAACATTAAATGAGATTGGTATGATTACGATCATGCCCTTAATGAATTAGTTTTGATCTAACGCTCCACTTTTAGTTCTCGGGTTCTCGGGAAACTATGAGTTCTCAACCGATCTCACCCCTATATATATATATATATATATATATATATATATATATATATATATATATATATATATATTCAAAAGAATATATATTCTTTGAAGATTCCTAACACAAAATATTCAAAAGAAATTGTATTTTTTTTTGTATCATTGCAAATAAAAACTATGATCCCGTATATGATGGTATGCGAGTTTATTTTAAAATTGTTTTTTTTTTCTAAATGATGTCGTATTAGTTGCTACATCATCATTTCTTGGATGACGTCGTCATTTACACAAATGCCCTCTAACTTTGCAGACATCATATGTGAAATTAATGACTATATTGGAGATTTTTGATTATTTTCTAGAAGTATTTTGACTATATTTGTTAACAATTAATTAACAAAACATGAAAGTAATTGGCTTTCCCACCATTTTCTCGTGAGAGGTGCACAAAATTGGGTCTGGGTTTCGGCTGAAGTTCCATATTGGTTTATGCATAACCGTTCCATGTCTTAATCACATCTGCTCCAAAAACCATAACTATTTTTTTTAACAATTTATTTGTTCTAATCACTCACCTCGAAGATGGCTTAGAAAAACTCCACAACTTACAGAAACGTAAAGGATGATATCGCTCGCCACTTAAACGTATAATATAACATGTCAAACCTCCTTCTATGACCTAAAACCCTAAAGTTTGACCCAATGTCAAATTTGGTCAAAAAGTCAAAAGTCAACATTTGGTCAAACAGACACCCTCCCCCCCCCCCCCCCGCGCCTGGTAAGAGCCCCCCACGCTCACTAAACGACAAAAGAGTCAGGTCCTTAAGGCTAAACGTATGCGACTCAACCAACTCAGAAAAGCGTGCGCACATAGGATTGACGCGTTGCGCTCAAGCCTTCTTCGTAAGGGTTTGTGACTTAATCCATTAAGTCACAACCCCATCTTCCATATCTGAACTCTAACAAGGTCTAAATGGATAAATTTTCAAATTTATCCATTAAGACATACCACAACAACCAAGATCTAGACTTTTGCATGACAAATGACCTAAAAAATCCCCCCCAAGACTTGTATGGCTTGAAGGGAAGGCTAAAGGTCCAAACTTTATCAGTCCATAAGGTTCCATAAGCAACTTGAAGTGCTTACATGGTGCTGGAGTTCATTCAACTACAAGATCACCCATAAAAGTGACAAAAGGATGCATAAAGTGACATAAGACAAGATCTAGCAAAAAAGGAAAGATTGAAGCTTTATGCTCACAAAGGTCCAGGAGAGGTGCAAACTTGTTGGGTCCACACTTGCTCTTCACTTCAATGCACCAAATAAGATCTTGTTCTTCAAGCTTAAGCATAACCCAAGGCAAAATCAGCTTTTAAGGTGATATAATGCTCAAAAGGGGAGAAAATGGAGCTAGGGTTTATGTAGGACCTCTCTAGGGATGAAGGAAGCCGCAAATGATCTAACCCTAGAGATTTAAGAGTCTTTAAATAGCTCCAAAACCCTAAAAATCCGTTCATCACATAGGTCAGGCGCGCTGCGCCAAATGCGATTAATTCCCGTTTTTTAGATTCCATTGAATAAGCAACACATAACTAGAATAATTTACATACTGGGAATAAGGAGGTTACATTAATAGAGAGCCTTCATTTGTATACTTCAATGGTAGTAGTTTTTTCCATTTCACTTGGGAAGGAGGAACATATAGTTTTTGAAGTTAGATGTCATTAGATTCCTCACTTTAATACCACTTTTTTCTTATCTGATGATTGTCCTTTTAACGTTTTTCACAAGTCTAGTCATTTTTTCTCATCCACTGTTTGTCTTGTTGCATTTATGTTTCGCTATGCAAGGTATTCATCTCCCGAAAATGGATAGGTTAAACATAAAATAAACTAGTTATATACATGTTTATGTTTATGCATTTCCCCATAATTTTGTAGGTTTCATTTACGGATGTGTTCTTGGCAAACCAACTCGGCAAGCAGGTCAAACATGGTGAAAATAATATACAGTCCAATCATGAATGTGTATAGCCTCGTTGTTAATATTTATTTTATTTTAGATGTAGGTCTTGCAGTATTTAGAATTCTACGTCTGTTATTATGGTATCACTGTTGGATAAGGTGTCTAAGTTCATAACAATATTTGAGATGCACTTGACCCGACCCGGCATGGTCCATTTGGGTTGCACTTCACCCGAACAATTTGTATGGATAATCTTTTGAGAATAGTATGTTCATGATTTATTAATATATTATAAGTTGTAATATGTTAATATGAAATCATATTATTTAATTAGTATTGATCATAAATTAATTTAGTGATAAAAAAGGTGACTAATTAAATTTGGGCTCTTGTATTTTATGTAGTGTGGGCTAATACTCATTTGGAATGGGCTTGGCATGCATGGGAGTCCATGGATAGTCCATGGAGCTTTTAACCCATGGATCCTTGGAAAGGAAGAGTCATGGGTATTAGGGTTTACATGGATGTAACCCTAATTCCCCACACTATATAAAGGAGTCTTTGTCACTAGTTGTGTGTGAACAAGAGTGGTGGCCGATTTCAAGAGTGTGCATTATTCTCTCAAGAGTTTTCCAAAGTTTTTGGTGATTTGTGATTTCCATTTGAGGCATCCACACTATTGGTGCTAGGCTCTCAAACTCCAAGCAATCAACCACCACTAAAAGGTATGTCATTTTACTAGTAATTTTATGATTCAAGTTCCCCATGCCATGCTAGTTACGATGTAAACCTTGGAAATTCTTATTTGCATGTATTTTATAGAAAACATAGATCCAAGGTTTATAGGGTTGCATGTACACCATAGGAGTGTTAGAATGCTCAAATCCCAACAGTGGTATCAGAGCCTAGGTTTGTTTTCTTGAATACTTGATGCAAACTGTGAAAAAAATCGAAATTCTTGCTGTCTGGTCAGTGGACTCGCCGAGTCCATGGGGGGACTCGACGAGGCCATGTGTATCTTCAACCAACTCGGCGAGTCAGTTCATGCACTCGACGAGTTGGCCAGTCATAGTGCAGATTTTTGACTTTTGCTGTTGGAAATGGACTAGAAACATTACCCTAAACTGTTTTGGTGTTTTAAAACTTGTTTTAAATGGTGTAATGGTTATGATAATCCATTTACAATGGCTATTATCAAAATTTCAAGTTTTGTATGTGTTCATATGATTCTTAAAATTGTTGATATGGATGTTCATGAACTTATGAGTTTTGTTAGATCATAGGAATTATTTGCAAATTGTTTGTTAGTTAATTCTTGATCTTGATGTGTTTTAATGGAATCCATAATTTGTCCTCAAGTTATGGATTACCAAAAGTTTTTCTTTTAAAGCCCATTAAAAACCATAGGTTACACAAGTTGAAGAGTCTTTTTCATCATAAATAGTTTTATGGACTCCATAACTTGTCCTCAAGTTATGGATGTCCAAGAGTCTCTTCATTAAAAGTTTTTTTTAACCTTAACTCATAAGTTATGAAAATCCAAAAGTTTTTGAATTGTTCAAAACTTGCCCTCAAGTTTTGGAACTTGTAAAGACTCACACACACTTTAGTTCCAACCCTTAGAGTTTTAAAAGTTAAAATTCAACCCTTATACTTTATAGTATTATAAGTTAATAATATATATATATATATATATATATATATGTGTGTGTGTGTGTGTGTGTGTATAAGAGCAAGTCAGTATTACCGTTAGTAGGCCTCATTCACGAAGCCGGTCTATAAGGGGGTATAAGGTTGTTGCCTATAAAATGGCAGCTTAATGGGTGTCCACTCTCACCCACCGCTTCCTTGACTGGTGGAGGGTCGTTAGTCGAACGGGTAGGACAATGACTATAATTCTCATTAAAAGTATAATGATGAATATAAAGTAACTAAACCTTTTATAAATTCCCAATCTTAGTTACTTTAGGAAAATGTGAACTTGGTGCTAACCCATGAAATTTACACTTTGTACCTTACCAAGTCGTTGGTGGAGCGTGTGTGGTTAACCGGCACACTAACTTGGACTAGTAAGGATGGAAAAGGGTGACTTAATGTTTATCATAGATCGGTGGAGCGCATGTGGTTAACCGACACATTGATTAGGTGATAATATTAGGGGTACCAAGTGAATTTGCATGGTTATTCACACCTTGTTTTGTGATCCTCGGCATCCCAGTCACAAAATCTGAAGGGCACAATCGAGATTGAAACATGCCATTGAAAAGTTCAATGAATCTCAAAAGATCTAGGAGTTTCAAATCCAATTAAAACCTAATAAATTATTTCGTTTTTTTTTTCATGGTGGAAATTGGTGAATCGTAATTCGCCTACCTTCAAATATTCTATAGCTTGGATTACGGCATCCCTCTTCCAAGTTATAAAATATTGTGTTGGGTCCTAGCCTTAATATTTCATATTGGGTGTTATATTAAGGACTTTAAATCAACTATCTTGAATATCTCCCAAAAAGGTGTCTGGTTCAGACAATTATGATCTACCCAAATCTCTTGGAACAAGCTTTCCTAATGAAGATGATGTTTCGTGAAAATCATATTTCTCTTCCTCTACCTCCTCCAATTATTCTCCCTAACCCACAAGTTCTTGAATAGTTCAAAGTCACTCAAACCCTATTGGCAAGCAAGGTCTATGTGTGCTCACATATTGACAAGTTGGGAGAGTTGGGTGTCAAAGTCTTGAGAAAGTTGGTTGTTCAATCACTTTCTAAGTCACACAGTGAGTTCCTTCGGGACTACTATGTAACAGACTATGACATGACCCTAATGATCTTATCTATTTGCTTGGTGCTACTAAATCAGCAATGATTTGGAGCTCTGGTAAAGCAAATTTGATTAGTAGATCAACTTCCCAAACTACCATGGACATTGACAATTGGTATCATTGGATATCAAGAAAAGATTTCTCTTCCCAATGGAAAGGGATCGGTCATAGTCAACTCGGTTGACCAAATGGTAAAGAGAAAGGCTAAGTCTGAGATAGTCCAGTGTACCATTCCCAAAGGGTCCATTTGGTTCTATTGCCAAAGGAAAGGGATTGGTTGCGAAGCTGCCCTAACTACCTGAAAGATCTAAGAGAAGGTCAAGTCAAAAGTTTGACTATGCTTCAGGTAAGTCCACTATCTAACTCTCTTAAGCTCCTATTTGAATATTCTTAATACATTTTGATGTATGGCAGGATCAAGCAAAGGGAAGGAAGCTTAAAAGAAGAGTATGCTGAATCTGATCGCGAAGATGGATTTTAATCGCATGATTCGAAGATCGGATTCTTGAGCTACTACTTAGGAGTTATGATAGATTGCTAGGAAATATGTAATAACATAGTTTCCATTTAAAGCTGCATTGTAAGGAAAAAGTTTTTCCGCATTTTATAAATAATTAAAATTTTTGTTTTACTTTATTTTATATCTCCTTGCAATGGCATTTATGGAAAGTTAATGTTTGTATGTTTCTAGCAATAATGAATTTGATTCTTTCATTTGTGGTAGTGTCTAAATTTACCAAATAAGGAAAGATTCTCATCACCCAAGTTTCAATTGGACCGAAACTTGGAATCATGTAGGTTGTATTGCGTGATGAATGAGAATTTTTCATTTTTGGAAAGTTAAGACTAATTCCCTGACCACATGTTTATGTGATTCAGGTGAAAGACTAAAGGATCGGGTACACTAGGTGTGTTCAGGTCAAAGTCCACCACAAAGATCGATAAGACTATTCGTCATGATTTCCTAAAGTTTAGTAAATATGGTTGTACCTACAAGGTTAAGTACAATTCTGAAACATTGGAAAAGTTTCAATGTATGGCAGGGCGAATGGGAAGAATCAAATTAGGCAGAAAGATAAAAGTTACTCAAATCTGAAAAGATGGGAGAGTACTTTAGTATCATGTTTTATGATCATCTTAATGATTATCGAACCATATCACAATTTGATTCTCTAAGGACATCTTAGTGCATTTGTATGGCTAAGAAGAGGATTCATGAATTGTTGAAATGGTTAAAATCAAGAAGATGAATCATACTCCATTCCAAAACAATTCTTGGAGTTATACTCCAAGATGGTAACCTTGAGTGACATAAAAGAAAGGTTTAAAACACTTATCAAATGTAGAGTAAAATGTTTTCTACTCTTGTACATTTGAAATTGGTAAGTTGTGATGTTTTGGATAAAACAAAGACCAACTGAGACCAATTGTGTGAAGTGTTTATCTTGATAAGAATCTGCACTGACCCTTGAATATTTGTTTGGTTGTCAAGGAATGGTTCTTGACAAAGAGAAACTTATATGTCAAAAGGACAGTGGGAGTCTTAAAGGTCTTGAAAGTTTCAAGAACTAATCAAGGATAAAACCTATTGTTTATCGCTAGCACACGACTTGAGGTTTGTAACTTATCGTGTTGACATAATTCTTGTTTCTGTGCCTATTCCGGTAAAGTTGACTATGTATGTGAGTTCTGTGAGTTCTCAATTGTGTGCATAACAACTTGGAAGCAATGGTGGGCCCTTGTGCTACCAAGAGGCAAGAAATCAATATTGAACAAGTTCAATTCATATGAGTTTGAGTTTGTCACTAACCTTGTCTTGTATTATGGTTTTGACAAATTCACATGGATAGGAACACATACACCATAAAATATAAGTGTCATAAGGTTTCTTTCCGATTCATGAAAATGACGGTGAGGAAACGCTTTCACTAAGTAGATTTTAAGTAGATAGCAATTGTGATATTTGCATTCTCAAAGTCGTTAGTGGAGCGTGTGTGGTTAACCGGTACAGTAACATGGACTTGTGAGAAATGGAAAACAGGTCTAAACATTATGATTACGGCATCCCTCTTCATAATTGTTTAGACACACATGTGAGCTATCTAAGGAAAGATGTATGAGTCTGAGAAGCTTAGATAAAGTTTTGTCGAAGCATCTCGTATCAGAAGTCTGAACTTTGGTGATAAAAGTCAATAAAGTATTGATTTCTAGAAGTCAATTTTGAGTACATGTCAAAGCTAGTGGAAGCATAATTGTTGTGCTAAATAATTATTATGCTAGTGGGAGCATAATCAATTATGATAAGTAGTGTTAATTATAGAAAACAAAAGTTTTGCTTGGAAAAGGTTGTTTTGCTATAATTAAGGGAGATGAGATTATACTTCATTTAAATCCTAAAAGTTTAGATTGAGATTTCAATCATCTTTAGTCAAGGATATATATATGAATTTTATGTTGGAATGGTTCAACATAAGGGAATTCTATATATATTGCGTTCTCAAATTCGATTATGATTACGGCATCCCTCTTCATAGTCGATTTTTTAAAACATGGCAAATAAAAAATATTGTAGCAAAAGACTGATCTAGTATCAGGTCTTTATGTGAGACATCATGCATCGTGTCCCATATGCTTCAGATATACGATCGATCACATGTGCTATAATATTTATCCGTTCTAAATTTTTCAAAATGCTTAGAGCATTAAGAGGGAAAAAGGAATAGAACCGGATATGACTGAAATGATTAAGCAATTGTCGAGAACAATCTGAGGTTTACCTAAGATTGGTTTCTCATGGACAATTGGAAGTATGATGTTGGATAGGGCCATATTGACATATTCTGAAAAGAGGTAGCTCTTGTTCAGAAGTGATAGTCAAAATGGGAATATGGAAATGTTTTTCATATTGGGAGTTGGATTTTAAGAATCTATGAGAAAGTTAGAAACTTTTATGCAAGAAGGATATTTAAGGGAATGTACTTTGAATGTGAGACTTCGTTTCCATGGAATTGATCTCCACTGGAATACTTTGTAATGTCTGTTGCCAGGTCTCTGTGACATTTGTGCATAGTCATTGCAAGAGGAACAATGCATATGAGTTTAAAATCTAACATATTACAGTAAATGACAAGAATTTGATATCCTTACATTTACGGTAAGGATTTGGGATTGTGAAATGAGCATCATTGGAATCGTGTTCAATTAATCTACTTCACAAAGTAAGGATCATAGACAAACATAGTTTGCATACTTGGAGTACGACATGACTATTGTTTAGAAAACGAAGTGTACATGCTTGGAGCATGGGACAACTATTGTTTTAATTCAAGTGTTAAGTTGATAAATCGAAACAGAATAATGTGCAATCAATATGGTGATGAATAAAAGGTGTTTTATTTATATTCATAAGTGATGAGATCATATTGGATTCAATTATTCTTGTGTTTCACTTTGCATGTTTTGACTTCCATAATAACTAGGTTATTCTTTCCGAATGACTAAGTTATTCAAACTTCCACAGTCGGTCATACGTCGGAAGTAGGTATGAATTAAGACTGTCATGAATTGGGCTTGTAGATGACTAAAGGTGTTTAGCCATAGCAATGGTTGCTACAACATTCATGAGTGCTTAGAAGTTCTGAGTATTGGAATAAACCCACGCTCACTTGCATCACTTCATGGAATTTATCTCGAGTGATCGTGAGACGGTAATATCATATAAGTCTTCAAACCTAGAGATATGAGTTGTTGCCTATGAGTTGGTTATGCATTGATTGCACGAAAACGCATCAGTAACTTGATGTTATAAAACGTGCCTTTGTGTATAATTCAACAAGTAGTAGAAACAAGTATATGAGTCGAAGTTTATCTGTTCCTTCTAGTCCTTGGAGGATTAGAAGCGATATCTGGGCCCCTCGATGATTTTGTTTTGACCTATGTACCGGGCCCGGTCAGAACCTAATTGATGTGTTCAATTTAGTTCTATGTCAAACAAATCGGAAATCGGGAAACAAACTGCTGGACAATAAGTACGACGTTGTTCCATGTATTTGTCCGGCTGATATCTTGAGAACAGAGGGTTATATGATCACTTATCTAAAATGGCGCTTCATAGTTCAACAAAGTTTTGAGAGCTACGATTGTCGGTTGGTTCCTGAAGTCATATCTGCAAATATAGTTATTAGACTTATCCAAGTGGGAGACTGTTGGATAAGGTGTATAAGTCCATAACAATATTTGAGATGCACTTGACCCGACCCGGCATGGTCCATTTGGGTTGCACTTCACCCGAACAATTTGTATGGATAATCTTTTGAGAATAGTATGTTCATTATTTATTAATATATTATAAGTTATAATATATTAATATGAAATAATATTATTTAATTAGTATTGATCATAAATTAATTTAGAATTACATTGGTGATAAAAAAGGTGACTAATTAAATATGGGCTCTTGTATTTTATGTAGTGTGGGCTAATACTCATTTGGAATGGGCTTGGCATGCATGGGAGTCCATGGATAGTCCATGGAGCTTTTAACCCATGGATCCTTGGAAAGGAAGAGTCATGGGTATTAGGGTTTACATGGATGTAACCCTAATTCCCCACACTATATAAAGGAGTCTTTGGCACTTGATTTGGCACTAGTTGTGTGTGAACAAGAGTGGTGGCCGATTTCAAGAGTGTGCATTATTCTCTCAAGAGTTTTCCAAAGTTTGTGGTGATTTGTGATTTCCATTTGAGGCATCCACACTATTGGTGCTAGGCTCTCAAACTCCAAGCAATCAACCACCACTAAAAGGTATGTCATTCTACTAGTAATTTTATGATTCAAGTTCCCCATGCCATGCTAGTTAGGATGTAAACCTTGGAAATTCTTATTTGCATGTATTTTAGAGAAAACATAGATCTAATGTTTATAGGGTTTCATGTACACCATAGGAGTGTTAGAATGCTCAAATCCCATCAATTACATGGTACCAAAAGGAACATGCATGCCACAATATGCATCTATACAACATTAATTATATTCTTGTGGCGCTTATGCCATACTGGCTACATTTCATTCAGGTGCCTTATACTAGTCATAATATAAAATATAGTGACATGACACACATGATTGTAGAATATTTATTTTTTCTAAAAATTACAAAATATGAAAAATGATATGTTCTTGTGGTGCATATTGCGGTTGGTTTAAGAAAAAGATTGTGTTCTAAAATGGCATGAAATACCTATTGACCACTATTACGGAATTAGATAGAACTGTATTTGAACTGTTAAAGGACATTACTTATACAAGGTTTTAGCACTTGTATGCTCCGCTGCAACAATTTTCTTCAACACGTATTAGGGCATAATTCACGACTTGGCTCTTAAGTAGTGAATTCCAAGCATTTGTTTATTTAGGACTACTAGAGATAAGTTTGATAAGTCTTGTAAAGTAACATAACTATTATGTAGGCAAGTTGCTATTTTATTCATTGTATATCATTTGATGTATATATTGTAACATCCCAAAAAATTTAAAGACTAGTGTGTATGTGAATTTTAGTGTAAAAATGCAATATGGTCCAAAGTGACAAAAGTCATAAAATGTTTAATTTCCTTTGGTTGATACCTTCATATATGATGAAATGATATTTGAAAATTGTTTTATGATCATTAGAAGAGTTGAAGGTCATTGAAGAAAACAAGCCAACACAATTAAAATGCTAATCTACTCACTCACAGATCCTTTTGGTCTCTCTCTCTCTCAAGAAAAATGTCAATTTTGGTCGGTTGGATATCTAACAACTTTTAACTAAACTCTATATGGAAATATGTAAAGGTAATCTATTTAAGATTAATGTTCTCTAACATCAAAAGTTCATTCAGTCCAAATATATTGTTTAAAATATGATTGTATTTGTTGATATATTATAAATCTAATTAGATTTGTTATTTAAGATTAAAAATCTTTAAAATATCATTTTCCTTATTTTTGATTCGTTAGTTGTTATTGAATCAACCAATTCCCATCATGTTCGTCGTTTGAAAATAAAAATGATATAATTATAAAAATAAAAACCATGATAATTGTTACAAATTTAATATTTAAATATTGAATATTAAAATAAAATATATTAATTTGTCAACAATAATTAAATTTTAACAATAATTTGTATCTAAAAGATAAAATAAAATATTATTGAATAAATAGAAATATAATATGCATTATAACAAATACAAAATTCTTAAAATAAACCACTCATAAAAATCAAAACAGTTAGATATTGACCTAAAAATCTATCTCTAATAATAGAAAATATTATATACACTATATGATTGACTTTGTAAAAAACTTCCAATTGTTAAGTTGATAAACAATATTTTATGGGAAATCTCCAATAAAGTCTTAAAATTTTGGTCCGGTTTACGTTTTAGTCCTAAACTAATTTTTGTTTACGAAAAAGTCCTAAAAACCGGCAAAAGTATGCATTTTGACCCTTTTTGACCGGTTGGAACCGACAACAAATTAATTTGGGATTATTTCATAAACTGACCTAAAATATTGGGACTATTTCACAAAATGACCCAAAATATTCAAAAAAAATATTAGGACTTTTCTGCAAACAAAAACCTTATTATTATTATTATTATTAAAAATATAAACAAGTATACTAATTTTTAAATTCATTATTATTAATATTTTTAATAATGCATATAAATACACTTAAATAAAAAAAATATTAAAGAAATTATTTAAAGGTGAAGGTGGTGGTGATGTTAATGCTTTAAGCATTGAAATCATGAATATTTGCTTGCATGTCCTCACTTTGTATATGATCATTTCACATTTCTTATTATTGTTTTCAATTCAAAATATTAACACTTAACAATTTAAAAGAAGTTGCATATTTGTAAAATTGTGTATAAATAGTTTAAGATAAAAGGATTTATCATTTTGTATATAAATTTTTTTAAGGTAGAATTATTTCTTTTCAAATCCAACAGATCCACAATAAATATTTACATTAGTGGCCCATATCAAAATTCGAAAGTATTAATTACAATATCTTGTTTAATAGAAAGTAATATGACTTGTTTTGCTTTATCACATTATATCTGCTATGTTTCCAAAAAACCACAAGGATAAAGTAATGAAAAAGAGCAACACACATGTTGGTAATTCAAATACTTACACACAAGACATACACGCAAATCACACGCTCACTATTTGTAAACAATTTGAAAAATCAGTAGCTTCTTTTAAATTGTTAAATGTTAATATTCTGAATTAAAAACAATAATAACAAATGTGAAATGACAATATACAAAGTTAGAATATACAAACAGACATTCTTGATTTGAATGCTTAAAGCATTACCATCTGCTCAACCTTCACCTTTATAAAATGTCTTTAATATTTTTTTTAATTTAAATGTATTTATATGTATTATTAATAATATTAATAATAACAAATTTAAAAAATAGTATACTTATTTATATTTTTAATATAATAATAGTAATAATAATAATAATAATAATAATAATAATAATAAAGTTTTTGTTTGCAGAAAAGCCCTAATATTTTTTGTTTTTGCAGAAAAGTCCTAATATTTTGGGTCAATTTATGAAATAGTCCCAAATTAATTTGTTATCGGTTCTAACCAGTCAAAAAGGATCAAAATGCAAACTTTTGCCAGTTTTTAGGACTTTTTCGTAAACAAAAGTTAGTTTATGACTAAAACATAAACCGAACCAAAATTTTAGGACTATATTGGAGATTTCCCATATTTTATTAACGATGATCTTAAACTAACATAAACTGATAACGGGAAGATAAGTGCATCACTTTTTAACCACCAATAACGAGAACAGGAGAGCCAGCCATGGCTACTTTCCTCCCTACCTTCTCTACTCCAAACCCTCTCAGTTTCAGATCCAAATCACTACTTCTCCATTACAACAAACGGTTCACCGTCAAATGCAACGCAGCACCGCCTCCACCACTTCCTCCGGCGGTCCAGACATTTTGGAAATGGCTAAGTGACGAAAAGGTAGTATCCTCCAACTCTCCAGCGAAGCCCGGAATCGTCGCGGAAGGTCTAGGATTGGTTGCTCAGAGAGACATAGGTCGAAATGAAGTCGTTCTGGAGGTCCCGAAGAAGTTTTGGATTAATCCAGATACAGTTTCAGCTTCTGAAATCGGTAGGGTGTGTGATGGATTAAAGCCATGGATTTCGGTTGCTCTGTTTCTGATTAAGGAGAAGCTGAGAGAAGACGATGACTATTCTCCTTGGAGAAATTACATTAATATTCTTCCTGAGTATACTGATTCCACAATCTTCTGGTGAGTCTACCTTTTTCTTTCTCTAGCTGTTTTCTGAATTTTGGGGATTTTCTTCCACATCGCGTTCGGAAGTATTTTGGCGATGATAACTGATAAGTAGGCTGATTTTCTGATGCTTTTCCAGAACAGGTCAGAAGAGGAGCTCAGTGAGATTGAAGGTTGGTGAAATTATATCATAGCTTTATTCAACTCACCATATACTTTAGAATTGCTTCTTACTACTTAACCAAAGATAATGCGTTTATTTTTTCTTTCAAGATTACGTCCATACAAAACCTTGACTAAACTGAGTTTTCTCAGGAACCCAACTATTGAGCACAACATTGAGTGTCAAAGAATATGTGAAGAATGAGTTTCTGCAAGTCCAAGAGCAAGTGATTCTTCCAAACAAAAAACTTTTCCCTTCTCCAATTACACTCGATGATTTCATCTGGGCTTTTGGGATACTCAGATCGAGGGCATTCTCACGACTTCGTGGTCAAAATCTTGTCTTGATTCCAATAGCAGACTTGGTAAGCTCTAAAACTGTTCTTTTTCACAATATGGTTAATTTCCGAAAATGCCCTTCACAGCGTTCTTTCCTGACATATATATATATATATATATATATATATATATATATATACATGGATGTCAGATCAATCATAGCCCTAGTATAACCAAAGAAGATTATGCATATGAGATCAAAGGGGCTGGCCTATTCTCCAGGGATCAAATATTCTCTTTGAGAAGTCCTATACCAGTCAAGGCTGGTCAACAGGTGAGTCAAACCTATTACATTCAAGATTCAAGTTTATATCAAGTTCTCCCACATGTTTTTAACAAAATGTATCCTTTTTATTGCGTTTATGCAGGTGTTGATCCAATATGATTTGAACAAAAGCAATGCGGAATTGGCACTAGACTATGGATTTATAGAATCGACAGTAGACAGAAATACATACACTTTAACACTACAGATCTCGGATTCAGACCCTTATTTTGATGATAAGTTAGATATAGCTGAAACTAATGGCACAAAAGCAGTTCAATATTTTGACATCACTTTAGGAAGACCACTTCCACCAAAAATGTTACCTTATTTAAGGCTTGTAGCACTTGGTGGCACCGATGCCTTCCTACTAGAATCTATTTTTAGAAACTCTGTGTGGGACCACCTTGAATTACCCGTTAGCCGTGACAACGAGGAGGTCATATGCCAAGTTGTACGCACTGCTTGCCGCTCTGCTCTTTCTAGCTATCGAACCACCATTGAAGAGGTACATTGTCATTGTCTGTCATGTCACATGTCACACTTTCATTGTCACTATCACTATCACTATCAGTGACACTGTCTGTCTCTGTCATGTCAGACTGTCATTGTTACTGTCATGGTCACTTATTGGAATTTTGGTTTGCAGGATGAGAAGTTGAAGGGAGGGGATATTAATCGGAGGGTTGAGATTGCAATTGCGATACGTGAGGGGGAGAAGAAGGTGTTGGGACATATAGATGGGATTTTTGAAGAGAGGGAAAAGGAGTTGGATGAATATGAATATTATCAAGAAAGGAGGCTTAGAGATCTTGGTTTAGTTGGAGAACAAGGAGACATAATTTTTTGGGAGCCAAAATGAGTTGTTTAGATTGGAATATTATTTATAAATTCAGAGGAATGTATAACTTTTATTTCATCGATTTTGGGAAATTTCTATTAATTATACGGTTTTATAATAATCGCATTTGTATAGAAAAAAAGAGTTAAACTCGATCAAAGTTTCAATTTATCAATTTGAGCTTATGGGTGTGTTTGGGTTAGCTTTTTTTTATCATAAAAGTGATTTTTAAAAAAAATGTTTATTAGCTTATAGCTTTTAGGAAAAGATGTTTTTAAAAAGTATATGGATAAGAAAAACTGCTTTTTAGGAGTAAAATGACTAAAAAGTGAAAAAGGTAGGATTTTCCAGCTTTTTAAAAGCTTTATTTTTTCTTATCCAAAAAACTGTTTTAAAAAGCGTTTTTTAAATACACAAACATTTTTTTAGCTTATTAACTTTTTGAAAAGTTAATAAGCTTTTTTCAAAAGTTATCCTAAACAACCACTATATATTTAAGTTGAAGGTTCTAATCATCTAATCATATATTTATGTAAAAGATATTAATTATATACCTATTATAAGTATTATATAGATTTTACTCTTAGTAATTGATACAATATATTCATTTAATTGCTCTTTATAATAGCAATTTCATAATAATTCTTTCAATAACAAACTGCCTCTGCATACGTACATACAATAACAATGACTTGCTATTTTATATCTTAAATTCCGAAAAAACATGTACACACACTAACAATGACATGCCATATTATTAACCTTAGGTATATATTTTATGTAGTCTTTCTAATATATATATATATATATATATATATATATATATATATATATATATATATATATATATATATATATATATATATATATATAGGCTTAGGTTATTCTATTCAAAGTAATTATTGTATTATTATATGCATAAATGTGGGCCAATCAAATTTACTTATTTTAAGAAAGTGATTAATATATATTATTTAATTAAATATAATTGAAAAATATCATCTTAATTAATTGCAAGGGTATTTTAGTCAATTAATATAGATTTAATAAAGGAAAATTGCATTTTTTAAGGGATCATAGATTCTATTAATTTTAAAAATCCGATTTTACAAATTATAATTCTTTTAATTCGGACATTCTGACAGAATATGTTTATGGGTATATTCAAAAATAAAAATATTCTTGAACCTATTTCTTGATCGTGACTTTAAAAACTTCTTGTAGAATAACAGATTCTTGAACAATCGATTGAAGAATAAAAACAAAAAATATATTATTTCTTATAGAATACGGGTAACAATTGTTAAGAATTACATTTATTGTTAAAGAATAAAACTAAAAAAACTTTCAAAACGGGAAAGAAAACATCAAAATCTAACAACGACAATAATACATTCTAAAAGAATAATGTTGCTAATAATCACTTTCAATTTTGTGGTCCGTTCTTCAAGCATCAACTTCTGTGATTCCAACAGAATTAGAATTCGTGATTCCATTCCTACAGAATTGATCACTATTTGGAATTTGTGATTCCAACAGAATTGGAATTTGTGATTCCAGCAGATCATGAGGAAAAATTGATCGACACCATGAAGATGATAAAGATATGAAACAAACCCATCAGGAAGTCTATACCCAATCCATCCACTTTTGAACCCTAGATATCCACCCGCTAGAATAATAAATATCATAGCACAAATGTTTGCAGTCGTGACGAGTGATTGCACGAAAGTGCTCTGTAACATTCAAATTTCATAAAACAAACATGTTTAACAACAGTTCCAACACAACTTAGTGAAGAAAAAAAAGATGTTTGGAAGAAAATGAAGGAATACCTCTTTGATTCCAACACATAATAGCCCTGTAACAATAAACACCAAGAAAGCTGCACAAGGGTCGACCACAATACAATCTAGAACAACCTAAAAGCTGCCAATGCCAAACTAGAATCAATAGTATGTTAATACTCATTACTCCATAGACTAGAATCAATAGTATGTTAATACTCATTTGCACAATTGATGTATAGAATTTTAGATAAAGAAATTGCAAAATATCAGAAAAGACGTACCCTGCAGAATTGGCTACAGTCCTAGAGATCTTCATCTTCTTCTTAGCGCCTTTATAAAGATCCTCCAAGCTACAAGGCAACAAATTCTCCACAGCAGGAGCCTTCCTGGCCGATGAACTCTCCCCACCGTTTGGAGCCCTAAAAGCCCCATCTTTGAACGTCCTCCCCGCAGACTCAACAGAATAGTAGACAAAGATCAGAACATGTCATCATGTCCCAGACAATTTAAGAAATTGAACTGACAAATTATTAATGGAGAGTTAGGTACCTGTTTGGCGACGAATTCTGGGTAATTGTCCTGGAGCAACTGAAGAACTTGACGGAGTTCTTTCTTGAAGGGGGAGGGGGAAAATTTGAGATCGATGATTTGAACGATGGTGGAGATCCCATCGGGGCTGAAATCGAGCTTTCTGATGCTCTTTTCCAGGAACTGGATTCTACATCGAAGGAAATCCGTGTGCTTCTCTTCGTCGGAGAAGGTTGCTTGGTATAATTCCTTGTTTTGATACTCGTCGTATGCGTTGTAGCAGACTGGGTGGCCGTCTTTATCGACATCGTGCATGTAAACCACCTTCTCTTGCTCTGTTCCCAGATCTTCATCGAGTAGTGATTCGATCCCGAAGATTGATCTTCAACTGGTGATGAAGATTGATCCTACACCGGTGTTGAAGATTGATAGGTTCAGTCGTAGGCCGTATATAAAAGGGGGGATTAGGTTAAAATCAATGTAACTAGCAAAATTATAGGGAGTATTTGCGGAAGTTATTTATCAAATTACCTAGTTACCCTTAATGATTTATTTAATTATTGTTTTTTCTTTTAAATTTTGATTGGCCCATATTTATGCATACAATAACACAATAATTAGTTTAAACACCTGAACCTAGCTCTCTCTCTCTCTCTCTCTATATATATATATATATATATATATATATATATATATATATATTCACAGACATTCTCAAATAAAAATATATTTAAAAATTTACACACAAAAAAAAAATGGTTTTCAGTTCAATTCTGTCAAGTTTCAAGTTTATTTCTATAAATGTGTTGTTATAACAAACATAAATGAAAAGGAAATGCCATTGGCGCTTGTTTATAGTATTTTTTAAAACTTCTTTCTTCTCCAATTTCTCCATCCATAATCCATATCTCCATGATAGTGTATGAGACCCTAAAACCCAACTTCTGAGTTGTGATTCATCTCTCCCAAATCCAAAGTCCAAACAGCTTGCTTAATTAACCATGGAGCTTAGACCCGCTGTCTTCATCCTAACCCTACCATTTCTATCCACCATTGCTCAATCAGTCCGTTTCCAGATTGAATCAGGTGTGACAAAATGCATACACGATGAACTCAAAATCAATTCTATGACAGTCGCTGAGTACTCCGTTGTTAATCCAAACGAAGGACATCCCTTGCCTGAACATCACAAGATCAGTGTCGCGGTAAATTTCAAAGAACCTCCGAGTTTTAATTTCGTCCTTCTGCAACCTCGTTTGATATTTTGATATCCATAATTCAACTTCTCCTAAATTATTTATTGCTATTGCATCGGATTCGCTTCCTTTTGAACTCTGATTTCAATTCGGATTCAAAAATCAAAACCCCTGTCGTATCGTAATCCCTAACCATTCGTTTGAAGCTTGGTGAATTAGGTTTTGCTTTTTCTCATGATTGATTTAGAGATGTGTTGACGATTTACATTTACAAGTGTTGTTTGCAAATGCAGCTGTTTACAGAAAAGGAAAAGCGACTTCATCATGCTGAATTAGTAGAATCAGGACATTTCACGTTTCATGTTGAAGAAAATGGGAAGCATCTGCTTTGCTTTTTGACCGACGCTCACGAGCCGATTCTAAACACGACTGTGGAGTTAAATTGGAGGTCTGGGGTTGCTGCTACAGGTTGGTCTAATGTCGCCAAGAAAGAGACTGTAGATGTAAGTATCGTTTCCTTTCTAAAAATACATTTTTATTCTATGAGATTGACTCATTTATACAAAATTTGGAACATGTATTACGTATATAGATTGATTGGATATAATGATCGGTTTTGTTTAATGAACAGACGATGGAATTAGAGCTGAAGAAAATGGAGGACACAATTTCTGTGATTATGGAGGAGATGTTTGACCTTCGAGACAGGTTGGTTAATAAGATGTTTGGTTGTAAACATATTGCAAGATGCCTTCATAATCCATCAAATCATGCAAAACATTTTTTATTAGGGATAATGACTTGAAAGGGTAACAAACTTTCGATTTTGTTCATATTTAGTCACTAAACTTTTTTTCATTCTCTATTTGCAACTGAACTATTGAAACTGTTCACATTTTACCCTTATGACCGGTAACAACCGGTTATAAGGGTAAAATGTGAACAGCTTCAATAGTTCGGTGGCAAATAGATAATGAAAAAAAAGTTTAGTGACTAAATGTGAATAAAGTCGAAAGTTCGTTTCCCTCTAAAAAAAATTCAATCACTAAATGTAAACAAACTTGCTTTTGTATTATGTTTTAGCAAATTATTTATTTTTGTTAAATTCTAGCAACATTTGTTGATAAAGAAATCTATGAAATAAAAAAACAAAACTCCAAAAAATATATTAAAAAAACCGAAAAACCGAAACTGAAATAAAAAAACCAATGGTTTGGTATTTTTCAAAATAAAAAATCAAAATTTCCAATTTGATTTTGGTTTAACAAAAAAATGAACCATTCTCACCCATAGCTATTAAGAAATTGTGTTTCATTGTCAGAAATTACGTTGTATTCTAAAGAAAAAAAATTAAAAACCTTATTTTGTTTAAAATAGTTATTTAAATATGAATTTTTTTTCTAAAACCTTTTAAAATTATGAGTGACTTTTTTGAAAGAAAACAAAATAGCGCTGTTTTAATTGTTGAATATATAGCTATTTTTTTCTTAAAAAAATATTTTTGTAAAGGTAATATGGATGGGGTGGTTTGGGCGCAACACTTCATAAAACATGTTAACGGTTTTACTTAACTCTATATGTCTACTTAAATAATCATAAATTTCAATAATTATTCAAACTTTTTAAGAAAATACAATCTCAAATATAAATCAATTGTCCGGATAAATTAAAAATGTCTAAATTCTAAACAACTTAACTTTCATTTTCGATATCATTTTTAATAGTAAATATACTAATATGATGTATGTCAATACATGAAGTATAACAATATATATAATGTATCAATGTATGTATGTATATTTTTTATAAACAATGTATATGGTTTAATGTATGTCAATTTATATGTTGCATAATTTTATAACATAAAATTCATACAAATAATATTAGGATAATTTTTATAGATATAATATTGCATAATTTTATAACATAAAACTCATACATATAATGTTGGTTTCGTTTTTCGTTTTTTATACCTTTTTCGGGGGGTTTTTTTTTCATAGATTTTTCATCAACAAATGTTGTTAAAATTTAACAAAAATACATAATTTGCTAAACTATAATACAAGAGGAAAGTTTGTTTACATTTAGTTATTGAACTTTTTGAGAGGGAAACGAACTTTCAATTTTGTTCACATTTAGTCACTAAAGTTTTTTTTCATTTCTATTTGTCATTGAACTATTGAAACTGTTTATATTTTACCCTTATGACCGGTTGTTACCGGTCATAAGGGTAAAATGTGAACAATTTCAATAGTTCAATGGCAAATAGAGAATGAAAAAAAGTTTAGTGACTAAATAAGAACAAAATCGAAAGTTTGTTACCCTTTCAAGTCATTATCCCTTTTTATTAACCGTTTGATGTAGCAAATTACACATTTATTATTATACAAGATTTAAAATTTTAAATGTAATAAACTTGCCACTTTTTTTTACATAATATTTTTATTATTTTATGTAACATTTATGTAAAATGATAAAAACAAATTGGGGATATCTCCAGAAAAGTCTCAATATTGGGCAATTTTTTAATAAAGTCCTAAATTTTACTTTTTTAAATAAAAAAGTCCTGACTTTTTCACATTTTGAATAGAAAAACCCAAGAAACCGGCTAATTTATTCACTTTAGCCCCTTTTGACCTGTTCAGCAGGTCATGGGACCAAATTGTTAATTTTTCGAAAATAATTAGACTTTTTTGCAGATTTCGTCAAAAATTTTATATAATGTATAAACATATATTTTACATATCTATATCTATTTTTACGTATTTGTGTATTTATTTATGTTTTTATATGTATATATTTACGTATTTTTATGTATTTTAAATGTATAAACGTATTTTTTTACTTATTTATATGTATTTTTAACCATTTTACATATTTTATGTATTTTTATGTGTTATTTTTTATGTATTATGTATTTATATGTATTTCTATGTATTTTTACGTATTTATGTATTTTTTAAAGCTTTTTATATAGATGTTTATGTATTTTAAATGTATAAACGTATTTTTGACGTATTTATATCTATTTTTAAGTATTTTACATATTTTTTTATGTATTACGTATTTATGTATTTTTTTAAGTGTTTTATTTAGATGTTTTTGTAAATTTATGTATTTTAAATGTATAGACGTATTGTTTTACGTATTTATATATATATTTTTAAGTATTTTACATATTTTTTGTGTGTTTTTATGTGTTTTTATGTATTATGTATTTATATGTATTTTTGCGTATTTATGTATTTTTTTAGTTTTCTTATATAGATGTTTATGTATTTTTATGTATATTAAATGTTTAATTGTATTATTTTTATGTGTTTATATATTTTTTACGTAAATATAACACAATTAAACATGTAATATACATAAAATACAGAAACATCTATATAAGAAAACTAAAAAAATACATAAATACGCACAAATATATATAAATACATAATACATAAAAAAACACATAAAAACACACAAAAGATATGTAAAATACTTTAAAAAATACATATAAATACGTAAAAATATACGTTTATACATTTAAAATACATAAATATACAAAAACATCTATTTAAAAAACTTTAAAAAAATACATAAATACGTAATACATAAAAAATATGTAAAATACTTAAAAATCGATATAAATACGTAAAAAACGTTTATACACTTAAAATACATAAACATCTATATAAAAAGCTTAAAAAAATACATAAATACGTAAAAATATATAAAAATACATATAAATACATAGTACATAAAAAATAACACATAAAAATACATAAAAATATGTAAAATGGTTAAAAATACATATAAATAAGTAAACATATACGTTTATACATTTAAAATACATAAAAATACGTAAATATATACATATAAAAACATAAAAAATACGTAAAAATAGATATAGATATGTAAAAAATATGTTTATACATTACATAAAAATTTTGACGAAATTTGCAAAAAAGTCCAATTATTTTCGAAAAATTAACAATTTTGTTCCATGACCTGCTGAACATGTCAAAAAGGGCTAAAGTGAATAAATTAGCCGGTTTCTTGAGCTTTTCTATTCAAAAGGTAAAAAAGTCAGGATTTTTTTATTTAAAAAATAAAATTTAGGACTTTATTAAAAATTTACCTAAAATATTGTGACTTTTCTGGAGATATCTCAAACAAAATGTAACTATATTAAATTAAATGCTTAGAAGAAATATGTTTTATCCTTTTTATAACCGCCCCTAATAAAAATAGAGTAAAAGTAAGATATTTTTGTACGATTACAATTAAAATATTGGTGGAATGAAAATATGCCAATTCACTTAAAAAAAATATATATATATTTCACTTTAATATTTAGTATACAATGTATCTATTTTAAATAATTATGAACGTGATTGGCAACGAGTTTTTATAAACTTTTAACTTTTATTTTTAACAAAAACTTGAATTAACAAAATGAAAACTCCGTTTAAAAAAGAGAGCTTAAACCTTTATTTTAGACAAAAAAAAAAAAAAACTCACAATCCACATAACCCATAAATAGTTCTTGAGAAAATAAGAAAATATATATGCAGGTTTTGAATGGTCTTCTGTAAATTTATATCATTTTGAATAAGATTTATCTTCAACAGCGATGTGGCTAAGCATTCACAAGGTAGGTCTAGGACCTACCTTTTTTATTTTTCAATACAACAAACATATATAGAAAAAATTTAGGATCTACCTTATTTTTGCTAAAATACTTACACTTTCATAGTTTTTTCAGTTTCATTTAAATAAGGAACCACGTTGTTTTTGGTTCTAGATTCGCCACTGATCTTTAACGTGATTGGATGCATAATTATATGCTTTAAACATCCATTTATAAAATAGAATTGATAGTGTAGTGATATTTTTGTAACGAAATATTATCAAAATATGTTATAATATTACATTATAGAATTTGAAGTGAAACTCATGATACATACATGTGTTGTACGATTTTGACAGAGAAGAAGATATGCAAGAGTTAATGAGGCATACAAACTCGATAATGGGTTATTTGGGTTTGGTTTCGTTGTTTATTTGCTTGTCTGTGGCGGGAATACAAGTATGGCATCTTAAGTCATTTTTCGAGAAAAAGAAGATTATTTGATTGTTCTACTCTTGTCATCATGTCGTGTCATGGGTGTAAAGTTGAATTAAACATATATAAATTTATGAAAAACAATCCAAATACGATGTGACTCAATGTGACTCAGTTCTATAAGTTTCATTCGCTTATATATAAACATATTCCTTTTCAAGTTTGAAAATCTATTACACGGGTCATTACACCACTTATTATTTCAATGCAAAGTGAAGTGTCACGTTAATAGGTCTTAGGATCTTTATCGAAAAATGTCACAAAAATATGATCTACCCCCGATACAAACGTTGGAGTTTAATACAACTAAATTTATAGGTTAGAGGAAGTGGTGTCATACTTGTCATACTATTTTTGTTACCATGTAGGAGCCACTTTATTTTTGTAACATAACAATAACTTCTTACCATTTAAAGAAGATAGGTTACTATGGCATTTTCATATTTATTTTTTTAGTTATTGAAAAGAGAAAAATATGAACAAATATTGTTTTTGGACTTTTACTCTCATATGTAGGCATTGCCACCAGAGGTTGCCAAACACCCCATGTTGAAGCCAAAGGGTGGTGTGTGTGCCGAACACACCTCAACAATTGTCGAGGTGTTGTTGCACCACTTTCCGTAGCCTTATCCATACATTTTAGCATTAAATACATAATAAAAATTTATTGGTTCCTATTTTATTATACATTATAATCTATATATTGTCTATGAAAAATTAGTTATTCACTTGTGTTGTGATATTCTAAAACCCTTACATGATATCAATCTAAACTCAATCCTCCTATAAATTACAAAATTTCACTAATAACATGAACCAAATATATCAATCTAAACTCAATCCTCCTATAAAGTACACAACTTCACTTAACCAAATAGCTCCTTTCTAATGGTATCCACACTGGAGCATAGTAGCCACTTATAATTTGAGTATTAGGGTGTAGCCATTAGCTATGTTTAACCAATAACTAAATATTGATTAAACATAATGAATCAAACAAGATATAAACATGTATATTACCCTGAAATTACATCTTAGGCCGAAGGGTGTCATGTCATTGTTCTATCATTGACAAAGACTCTCCACTTTATTTTACTATTATCTTTGCTACATACCAGGTGTGATGTAGGTGTGATGTAGAGAGAGAGAGAGAGAGAGAGAGAGAGAGAGAGAGTTTCTACTTGAAGAGGGCGGAACCACACCCCCAAACTATAGACCAGACGTAGTGTTTGTCACGATTGAGGTGGCAAATCGTAACATTTACCATACCCACACCCTTCGACCTTATATGCCAACTTTGTTAGTGATTACCATTAACAGTGTATACAATTTATTTTGTCCAAAGCAAGTCTTTCCATTATTAGATTGACATTATAAGTTATGAATTTTAAACGGAAATAAAAAATGCAAACCTTTTTTCTCTATTTTGGCATTTTTTATTAATATTTGATTCAATTAACCTTAAAATCAATACAATTGTCGGCTTTAAGATTTCGGGTGTTTTTCAACACATCGACAAAGTCTGTGGTATGAAGATTTCGGGTGTTTTTCAACACATCGACAAAGTCTGTGGTATGATTAACAAAATCTGAAATCTATTGACCACAATAAAAATTAAATGAAAATTAGGTGGACTTGTTTAGTATTAAATATTATTTTCATATAGAAACAAATTAGGTAAATAATTAAATTCAATAAACAAGAGCATTAATGAGAAGGAAATGCCATTGACGTTTTTCTCATTTCAAAATTTTCATAATCCCTACATTCTAATTCGTCTTCCCCAAAATCCAAACAGAGCTCGCTCAACAATGGAGCTTGGGCTCGCCATCTTCATCCTAGCTTTAGCATTTCTATCCACCATTGCTCATTCAATCCGTTTCGAGCTCGAATCGGGTCACACAAAATGCATAGGAGAGGACATCAAAATCAATTCCATGACAGTCGGTCAGTACTCCATTGTTAATCCAAATGAAGGACATCCATTGCCTGAACATCACAAGATCACTGTCAGGGTAAATCCGAAAACAACTTTCCATTTTTAATTCCATGAATCCGTAACTGAAATTTTGTTTAATCGTTATTATCTGCATGAGATGAATACATCTTTTGATCTCTATCATGTTATACGAAATCTTCATTTTGCAAATTGAGTTGGGGTTTTTTTGAATTTTCGTAATCCAGTTGTTTTCCGGGAGCGGAAACCGCCAGCACTATGCGGAAGCGGTAGAATCAGGAGAATTCGCGCTTCGCGTTGTTGAAGATGGCGATCATTTAGTTTGCTTTTCCGCCATTGATCACCAACCGGCCGTTAACATCTCTGTGGAATTCAATTGGGGATCCGGTGTGGCTGCTAAAGGTTGGTCTAATGTCGCGAAGAAAGGTTCAGTAGATGTAAGTATCTAATTTTTCGTCCATAGTCATAGAAACAGTTGCAATTATATACATACTTAGCTTCGATACATGATAGATCTTCTTGTATGCGCTTCAATTTGCAGGCGATGCAATTAGAACTAAAGAAAATTGAGGACATGGTTGCTGGGATTCATGAGGAGATGTTGTATCTTCGGAAAAGGTTAATTAGTTGATGAAAATGGTTATACGAATGAATTGTGTATGTATAAACTGTAATGTGGGTATTGTATGGTGTGATTGTTACAGAGAACGAGAAATGGAAAAGCTAAACAGGAAGACGAACACTAAACTGGGTTCGTTCAGTTTGGTTTCGTTGTTTATGTGTTTGTCTGTTGCAGGATTGCAGCTATGGCACTTGAAGACGTTTTTTGAAAAGAAGAAGATTATTTGATTTTTTTTAAAATAAAATATTTTAAGAATGTTGGGTTCGGGTATCATGTATGGGTTTTGTTCACAACATGGCTGAAAGTTTAAAGAACAAATATATAAAACTTAGATGGCATTATGGCGTATTTTGTCGGGTACATAAAGCCTCGTTTGTTTTTCTACAAAAATACTTTTTGAGCATTTTTCCTTTCTGGCGGGTAGACGTTTCTCAAATTCACGTCTTCTTCCGCAAACATGAAAAAAGACAAAAAACATTTAACCACTTCCAAAACAAACAACACCTTAGTCATCAAAGTTTTTTATCTGAATTACCATTAAACTCTCTTAATTCTAGGGATGAGCATTAAGCGGGTACCCGCCTCATTTGGCGAGAACCGGAACCGGAACCGGAACTGGCGGTTCCTAGAAAGTTAGAACCGGAACCGGAACCGCTCTAGGCAGTTCTTAAATGTTTGGAACCAGTCCCGGAACCGGCGGTTCCGGTTCCGGGAGCGGATAACCCGGTTACATTAATTTTGTTATCTTTTGTCGATAAAACCGCAATTTAGTTCGATCCAAATCATATCAATTCGGACCAAAGACGGACAAAATCAGACCAGTATATTCTAAACCAGTCTAAGTAACACACATATTTATATGAAATAATATATATATATATATATATATATATATATATATATATATATATATATATATATATATATATATATATATAAACCGGTTACGGCGGGTACCCAGAGGGTAGCGGTTCCGAAAAAACGAGAACTGGAACCGGAACCGCTTAAGGCGGTTCCATAACTTTAGGAACCGGAACCGGAACCACTTAAGGCGGTTCCAGTTCCAAAACCTGCAGTTTCGAGGTGGTTCCAGTTCCAAAAGCGGGTACCCGGTTCCGATGCTCATCCCTACTTAATTCTGTCAAAAATATATCATTGTGTTCGGGTATTGAAAGTTTAGTTGGTTTGTGGTGACTCTGACATCTCTAGTCATTTTTTTTGGCCAAAATCAATTTTCCGGTAAACTGACAAAGAATATCTATATTTCGATTTTTTGGTTGAGCACGTTTCTATATTTCTTGAACTTGCATTGTTTCCGGACCCAAAAACATATTTTTCGATAGGATGGTTCCTTCCTACTTTCATCATATTTGTTCTTGATGAAACCTTCAACTTGGCATCAGAATACAATCAAAACCATCCTAAAAAGGAAATCAAAAAGGGCAACACCTTGCATGTTTCTTCTTTTTTTTTTTAAAATTTATGAAGCAAATCTAATCTACTTTTAATCTAACACCTAATTTCATCTATGTCCACGACAGGGCTTAGACCCTCGACCTCAAAGAGGAAAACAACATCAGATACCATTGGGCTAGAAACCTTCTGGTAACATCTTGCATGTACCACACAAAACCGATTTTGTTTTAAGTTAATTTACAGAATTGCTAATCATCTCCAAAACATGTTGCATCTAGTTTTTGAAAATTAATGTAAAAAAACTATTGCATCAATTAAAAACCTTCTGAAATCAATTTGACTTTGAAACACAAATATCAAGCTTCAAAAACTTGATCTTCTGATCCTGATAAACTCATCGGAAAAGTCATGTTGGCCGGAGAAGATGACCAAAGATATCGTTGGAGGTGCCTTGGTTGCTGGAGACATCATCAAAAAATGGTTTTACTTGTAATGGTCAGTAATATTGATGTATTTAAAACAAAAGGGTTAAGCTTATTAGTGACTAACAAATTGTTGGCTTCGATTTATTTGGTCATCCGTAAAACAAATTTAATGTGGATTCCTCACATGGTGCATATGTACATATTTTATATTATGTGTTTATTGTAACATCATGTTTCGAAAAGTTTCTTATTTCGGGATTGTGGACAAGAAATGGATCGAGTAAAGGCATTGGGCTTCAAAGGAATAATGTTTAGACCTTATTGGATGTTGATAATATTGGTTATGTAATTTAAGCCCTTGGTTTGTGTTTTGGAGCCAAAGGGTAAAATGTGAAAAGATATATGTTAGGCTTTTTGCATGGATTATGGTTTTTAGTTCGACATGTGTTAAGCCAAAATTAACTAGATAGAAGTGTGGGGTTCGTCAATAACTTTTTTGGATATAAAGATCATCGGAAATAGAGTTGAAACGGAGAATTTATGGGTGTTTGAAGTTAGGGTGGATTTGGGTGAAAATCGTCTCCATGACACTGCGAGAATTGCAACGGCACAACAGTCGCCACGACACGAAGAAGCATGGCCACGACACGACGATCTATCAAGCCCAAGCCCATGATTTTTAGGGTTTTCAACGTATTTAAACATAAGGTTCTGACTTTTTGGCCATTTTATCAGCTTCCATCACATCCAGACCCTATTGGGAGAAACCCTAGCCTCTAATTTCAAGATTTAAGCTTCTCCTCTCTCCTCTCTCCACTTTTGGGTGCTTTTTATGCTATTTTGATGAAGTTTAAAGATCAATAAGGTTCTTTTGGTTGTAAGGAATGATGCTTCAAGTTTGGATCCATCAAAGACACTACATTTCTAGACTATTGTAAGTATAAAGTTCCAATCTTGCTACCTAGTTCTTTAGATCGTGCCATTTGAGGTTTTTGGCACTTTTGGCCCATTTTATGGGTGATCTTGGAGTTGAGTGGATTCCAACATCTTTTGATTAGTTTAGAATGATTCATGGACCTCATGGACTAGGAAAGTTGTGATCTTTTTCCTTCCCTTATAACCATGAAAGTTATCTTGGTCCTTTAGGTCATTTTGGTGTATTAAAGTTTAGATCTTGATAGATTTTGACATTATTATGGATAAAGTTGTAAAATTTATCCATCTAGACATCTTAATTGATTCAGATCTGAAAGTGGGAGACTTGGATTTAATTGATTAAGTCATTTTGGGTCCCTTTGAGACTTAAAGTCTACATCTTCGGGGTTTGGACCTTCCTAATGGATAAAGTTAGAAACTTTATCCATTATGACCTTGGAAAGGATCAGATCTGAGCTTTGGAGCTTTTGAAATCGAAAGAAAATGGATTAAGCTCGTTTGAGCTGTTTAGACCAGTCCCCATGGCGTGGCCTTAGGTTGCCATATCATGGCAACTAGGGAATCATGGATTGTTTTTGCATTTTATGTCCACGACGTGGCCAAGGAAGGCCACGACGTGGAAGGCTGCTGTTGGCAATTTTGACCTTAGCTTTGACCATTGACTTTTTGACCAGTTTGAGTTTTGGTTAAACTTGGGTAGAGTTGAGTATTAGTTAAAGATTGGCCTTAGTTTGGCTTTAGGAAGCTTGGGTTGGTTGTTCTGTTGTTGAGGTAGCTGTTGGGCTTCTGTTGAAATAGTTTAGGTGAGTCTCTTCACTGTACTCGTGGGTCGAAAGCAACAATGCCGGCCCACTTGATTACGTTATGTAGGATGCTAGATGTCTTTGTGACTCTTACATGTATGTTTGGGTTGAAATACACCCCATGATTGGGCCTAATATTGTAAGTTTGGATTGAAATGTACCTCAAGGTTGGGCCTATTGATATGTATTGGGTTGAAATATACCTGAGGGTTGAGTTCACTGATGTGTATTGGGTGGAAGCATACCCTAGGGCTTGGCCCACTGGTTTTTATGATATGTGGTATTTTGGGGAACTTGCTAAGCTTTGTGCTTTCGATTTATGTTTAAAATGATTTTAGGTACTTCTGGTTTCAAAAGGAAGGGTTCAACTTGATCGCACTGCATCCCCTAGAGATTTATTCTGTAATGATTGTTTATGATTTTACTCTGATGTTTTGAGAATATATTTACTCTGACCGTCTTTTAGGATAATGAATGAATGGTTCTGACTTATTTGAAATGAAATTTTCACTCGGTATTTTTGGGACGTTACATTTACAACATTGTTGATCGTTTTAAAATATACTACAATTTACATATTTTAGGGTGACGTTGTTGCATCCGTACAACGTACCCCCCAAGGATCAGGATCAAGAGCCCTCACAGAATGATGAAGTGTATTTTCATATTATGTGTTTACAACAATCTTGACCATTTAATAGTTACCAACTACCAACTCATTACTTGTTCAAGTGACATGACGGTAGACCTATATAGCAGGGTACCAGACATGTAGGTATTATACCTTTTATAGTTAGGTTTAAACCTTCTGAGGCACCCTCACCCATCGTCATGGAGATGCCTCGGTCAGCTTTCTAGACCCTACCATTACACATGAGGTGTATGAAAAACAAAATAACCCCTTAATTTGGTTGAGGTCTCCCAAGGTGCAGATGAGGAAGAAATTGTTGGGTTATGAGCATTACATCATTCCTATGGTGTACATGCAACCCTAATTGCTAGGGATGTCAAAAAGTCCCGTGGGACCCCGTTCCCGTGGGGGCCCCGTCCCGTTTGGGGGAACTATTTTTAAAAAACCTGGGGGCGGGGGCAAGGTTAACCCCCATTTTAATTTTGGGGGCGGGGGCGGGGGTAGGCAATCCCGTCCCGAAACCCCCTTGGGGACCCCGTTAATAAATTACACATATATTTACATATATTAATTATATAAATATAATAAACAATAACATGATTTTGAGCTTCCAAAATTCATCAAAAAAAACATGTTTTTAAGTTGTTAGTATAATGTTTTTAAGATACCATAACTTTTTTATTTGTAACATGTAAAATTCTGTTATAAATAGTTATTTGTTGCCTAAAAAATAGTTTCTTTTAGCCTAAATAACAACTTCTTTTAGCCCAAAAAAGGCAGCCCAAAATCAACCGGGGGCGGGGGAAAGGGGCGGGGGTAATAAAGGGGATTCGGGGGCGGGGGCGGGGGATGAACTCCCCGTCCCATTTGCCCTCGTTGACATCCCTACTAATTGCTTTGATCTAGGTTTTCTACTATGAACACAACAACATTGAATACCAAATCATAAACCCTAGATCTAACATGCTATTATCGAAATTGACATAAGATTAGGGTTAGAAACTTTACCTTGATTGTTATGTAGCAATAACAATCACAATCCTTCTAGATCTTGACTTCCGAAAGCTTAGTGCCTGAAGTGTTGCACCTCTAATGGAGTCACAAACACTCAAGCAACAGGATGACTTTAGGAGAGGGGAGATTTTCGGCCCTTAGGGTCTCTTAGAAGCATTGGACCAAAAATCCCTTAGTCATGGGGTCTATTTATACCTGTGGCTGCTAGGGTTTTAGGTGGAAACCCTAATATGACTGCTTAAGCCTTAAGCAGCCTATGGACTCCTTCCTTAGAGCCCTTTGGACGAAATCTTATTGGGCTTCCCCATATATTTCGTCCACTCCACTTTATGGATTCCATCAGCCCATTTATACAACTATCAATGATTTGCATAACAGTCCCAGTTATTTAATCAGTCTCTTTTGACCATCAAATTAATTTCTGATCAATACTAATTAAATAATATGATTTCCAAATAATATATTAATCTCATAATATATTAATAAAACCATTTTGAGTACCAATTTATTATTCGTATAATAAATCCTACTCTCTCTCCTCTTGTTATCCTATCAAGTTGCATGAGTGAAGGCAACCCAAAAGGACCATGCTCATAATCAGGTCAAGTACATACCAAAATAGTTATGGGCTTAGACACCTAATCCAACAGTCTCCCACTTGGATAAGTCTAATAACTATTTGCAAGTACGACTTCAGAACCTGATCAACAATCGTAGCTGTCAAAAGCCGTTGTCAACTCTGATCTTATCAGAAACGCGTCATTTAGATAAGGGATCATATATTCCTCCATTCTAGATATCGTATAAACTGAGACATGGATTATAATCATTCTCTCTGTCTATGTGTTGTTTCCCGATTTCCGATCTATGACGACTGATAACAGACTACAATTGAACACATCAACTTAGTCGAGGCTTGGCCAAGCGCTTAGGGTGTCATCACTAAATCATCGAGAGGCCCACATATATCGCTTTTATCCCACATTGGGTAAAAGGAACGAATAAACTTCGACTCAAATGCTCGCTTGTATTTACTCATCAAATCACACACAACAATATGTTTTATAGCACCAAGTTATTGGTGCGTTTACATATTATCAATGTGCAACCGACTTGCATAATACAACTCACATGTGTCCGTTTCAAGAACATAAGATATTATCGTCTCACTAATCACTCGTGATAAAATCCATGAAGTGATTCAAGTGAGCGTGGGTTTAATCCAATACTCTAATCTTATTACAGGAGTACTCATGAACACTACAGCAGGCTTTTGCTATGTCTAAACGCTTTAGACAATCTACAGTTGGATTCATGACAGTCTAGCTTCAATACCTACTTCCAAAGTATTTATCGACTGTGGATGGTTTGAATAATCATATTATTCGGGAAGTCAAAACATGCAAAGTGAAACACAAGAATAATCGAATCCAATATGGTCTCAAACTTTTGAGTATAAATAAAACACCTTTTATTCAATCACCATATCGATTACACATTAATCATTGTATAACGTTTCAGATAATCAACTTATTACTTGAGTTATAACAACAGTTATCCCATGCTCCAAGCATGCACACTATGTTTACCTATGGTCCATACTTTGTGAAATAGATCAATTTAACACATTTCCAACGATACTCATTTCAGAACTCCTAATCCTTATCACTAGTGTAAGAATACCAAATTCTTGCCACTATTAGAATATGTTAGATTCTAATATTTTATGCAACGATCCTTTCGTAATGTCACAACACCAAAGCCACCAAGACTTTGCCAATGATATTACAAAGTGCTCTATTGGAGATTGTTACAAGGCAATTCCATAGATATGAAGTCTCACATTCAAAGTACATTCCTTTGAACATCCTTCTTGCATAAAAGTTTCTAATCTAATCATAGATTCTTGATATCCAACTCCCATTTATGGAAACATTTCCATATTTTCCATATGACAACTCATTCTAAATAGAATCATATCTACTCATAATAATGTCAATATGTTCCATCCAATACTCTACTTCCAACTGCCCACAAGTGACCAATCCTTGGCGAACCTCAGATTGTTCTTAACAGTTGTTTAATTAATTTCAGTCATATTTTGTTCTGGTCCTTTTTCCCGCTTAATGCCCTAGGCATTTGGAAAATCAGAACGATCGATTATTATAGCATATGCAATCGATCCTATACCCGAAGCGTATGGGATACGATACGCAATGAAAACGTGATACTTTACCAGTCTCTTGCCATCTATTTCCATATATAGGATTCCTTTATGTTGAATCTTTTCAACATAACATCCATATATACCTTTTGACTAAATTTAATTAAAATTTCTCGATCTAAGCTTTTAGATTTGAAATGAAGTATAATATTCTCTCCCTTAATTATAGCAAAACAACCTTTCAATCCCTGCAACTTTGCAAAGTGAAACTTTTGTTTTCTATAATTAATATTGCTAACTTGCAACACTTCAAATAATAATCATGCTCCTACTAACATGATAATTATATCCATACCAGCATAACATTTATGCTCCCACTAGCTTTGACATGTATTCAGAAATCAACTGGACTTCTAGAATGTAATACTTATTGACTTCCAAAGTTCATATTTCTAATACGATATGCTTCGATAAGCCTTTATTTAATCTTCTCAAACTCATACATCTTCCCTTAGATAGCTCATATGTATGTCTAAACTAATTCAGAACTTATAGCAATAAGTCCTAAATGTTTAGAATAATTGCCAAATCTCACAATTCGAACCATGAAGAGGGATGTCGTAATCATGATCTGATTTGAGAATGCAATTCTTACAATGTCTATCTCCTTAAAATCTTCCTAGTGAAAGCATTTCCTCACAATCATTTTCATGAAGGAGAGAAACCTTATGACACTTAGATTTTATGGTGTATGTGCTCCTATTCATGTGAATTTGTCATAACCATAATCATAAGATAATGTTTGTGACAAATCCAAACTCTTATGGACAGAACTTGTTCATTCTTAATTTCTTGCCACTTGGCAGCACAAGGGCCTACCATGTCTTCCAAGTCGTTGACCAGCTCACCCTTACTGATCAATGAGCTTTCACTGATCACAGTGCTCTGCCTTATGCAATCAAATGAGAACTCATAGATCTCATATGCATAGTCAACCTTAAATGGAATGGGCACAGAAACAAGAATGTGTCAACACGATAGGTCATAAACCTCAAGTTGTGTGATAGTGTTTAACAATAGGTTTATTCTTGATTAGTTCTTGAAACTTTTCAAGACCATTTAGACTCCCACTGTCTTCTTGACATATAAGATTCCCTTGTCAAGAAACATTTCTTGACAAACAAATACTCAAGAGTTAGTGCGGATTCTTATCAAGACACACACTACACACATGGTCTTAGTTGGTCTTTGTCTTATCCAAGACATCACAACTTACCAATTTCAAACGTGCAAGAGTAAGAAAAACATTTTTCTACTCCACATTTGATGAGTGTGTTCAACCTTTTCTTAAGTTAATGTCACTCAAGTCACAATCTTGGAGTACGACTCTAAGATTTGATTTTGGAACGAAGTATGATTCACTTTTTGATTTAATCATTTCAACAATTTCCTGATTCCTCTTCTTAGCCATACTAGTGCACTAAGATTTACTTAGAGGATCAATTATGATATGGTGTAACATCCCAAAATTCAAGGCTGAAAATTTCATTTTTAAATAAGTTATTATAAAGTAATAAAACATCCATAATAACATCTCATTTCAAAAACCAAAGTAGAAATAATCAAAACATGTTGTCATAAAACAATATCAGAGTGTCATCCTCAAGATCTCATGTGCGGATATATAGTGTGATGCGCTGCGATCGAGCCGACTCCTTTCCTTTGAAAACGAAGTACCTAAAACCAAAACTGAAAACCGTAAGCACAAAGCTTAGTGAGTTCCCCCATGTTACCACATACCATATAAACACATAAAGCCTAGCATATCTGGGTGCTGGCCTCCCCTTGGGTATCTTTCAACCGGTAACTGCGTAACATATCTGGGTGCTGGCCTCCCCTTCGGTATCTTTCAACCGGTAACTGCCTAGCATATCTGGGTGCTGGCCTCCCCTTCGGTATCTTTCAACCGGTAACTGCCTAGCATATTTGGGTGCTGGCCTCCCCTTTGGTATCTTTCAACCGGTAACTGCCTAGCATATCTAGGTGTTGGCCTCCCCTTCAGTATCTTTCAACCGGTAACTGGGGACTATTTCACCCCTACCACTACCACATAATAGCATAACACATATATCATAAACTGTTTAACATAACTGGGTACTAACTACCCCTTCGGTCCTTTCGACCGGTACTGGGGTCTAACCTACCCCCTCCTATCACATAACACATAACATCATATCATACTAGCACATAATCATAACAGATAACAACATACCATCTAATTATCACAAAGATAATTATCTTGTGACAACCCGAAATTTCGACCGTTTCCGTTACGCAATTTCCGTTAATAAAAACTCGAATTCATTAACTTTTTCGTCAAACTTCTTGGTTTAGAAAATAATCTAGTTGTTTAAATAATTAAATTATTTACGAGTCGGAACCAAAATCGCGCGGGAACCCGAATATCTCGAAAAACCAAACATTTCCGGTCTAAGTGAGGTTACGACCGCAAACTAGTTTACGACCGTAACTCGTTTACGGCCGTAAACTCGTTTACGACCGTAAACCTATTTACGACCAGTAAAGAGTGGACCCCACCACCTACCACAAAACCCCTATAAATACGAGACCTCCACCTTCATTTGAACATTTCTGGCCAAAAACTCTCTCCTTCTCTCTCTAAGAACCATGACCGTAAACACCTAAAAACACCTTCAAACTTCGGGAAACATCGAGAAACACCGTTTGGAGTCACTTCGGAACGTCTGGAAACGCTTATCTCTTCGAAATCAGCACCATTGTTCTTGAGTTTACGGTCCACCTTCAGAAACCGTAAACTCTGTTCTTGAGTTTACTGTCCAAGCATTCAGAAACCGTAAACCCTGTTCTTGAGTTTACGGTCCAAGCATTCTGAAACCGTAAACTCTGTTCTTGAGTTTACGGCCGTAAACTCATCAAGCCTTCAGAAACCGTAAACTACCAGTCGAACGTAAACCCTTGTTCACGGCCGTAAACACATCTTAAGTGGTGCTTTTGACTGAAAACCCACTTTCATCGATTCGATCAAGTCCCGGTAACATTCCTCAACCGAATACAAGTGTTCCTCTAACACTTTATCTAACGAAATCACTAATTTAGATACATATATGTATTTATTTGATAATAGGATTTCGTTAAGTGTCACGTGCGACAACTCGAGGATCTTCATTTCAGTCAACGCTTTTCCACAACAACTGTGAGTTCATACCCCTACATTTTCCGTATTTTTAATGTTTTCAGGGGGGGAATACAAGCTAAACATAAATGTTTTCAAAACTTATGCAAATCTCATACTTTAACCCTTTTGTACTGTGTTGAGCATAAGGGACGTTTTCACTAAAATTTGCATAGTTTTCCGGACACGCTATTCGCTATACATGCAAACTATAATCAGTATAGTTTGGGATTTTCTAAACATAACGAGTACAAAAACTTTCACTACTAAACATATGCACTAAGACAGAAATAGTTTACAGTTACATCACTACTTATTCATGGTTTTCATAACTGTAATTATCACTATATACGGTATACATACAGATTTTCACTACGATACAACGCTACTACACTACATGTAAACTAGATTGTACGATACTGTAAGGCGCTACTTCACTACTGTACCCTTAGGTGAACAGGGATAAATCCTACCATAGTATAACCAGAGTCTCCTGGAGGGAGAGCGTGAGATTTGTGAATAGATCTATTCGGGACTGACAATCCCACATCTGGACTGCTAGCTACAGTTAGGCGGGCACGCCTGAGATGTACAAATGTCATTATAAAAAGTATACGAGCATTTTTATAAAAAGTATACGAGCATGCATATATAACAGAATTCGTGTCACTAGTAGAACAAAAACAAAAAGTATACTTTCAAAAAGTATACTTTCAAAAAAATATGAGTATTTTTATAAAAAGTATACGAGCATGCATATATAACAGAATTCGTGTCACTAGTAGAACAAAACAAAAAGTATTTGGATGTTGGAACGCTGCGGTTAAACCTGGGCAGTTATGTAATCATGTCTAGGGTGAATATAGCCTGATCAACTATATTCAGTCGAGACATGACCAACATGTGCTTGGGAGTGACTGTGGTGTTACAGCAGGCCTAAAAGTTACCAAAATCATTCCACATAAAAATACTATAGGAGTATTTTAGCTAGAGCCAAACTCAGTATACAGATTCACTCTAAGCGTTGCTACCTCTTCTTCCTTAAGCGATAACTTGCTTGCGTTAGTAACCTTTCTGTGCTTATCGCTCGGTAGTATACTTTTATTATCTGGATGAGATATATCTTGTTTTATATATCTCGAGGAATTACCATCCTCTTCTTCCTAATTGATTTCTAGAACGAGATGCCTCCTCGACCAAGACCCATCAGAAGGAACGACGACACTCCGCCACCACCACCACCTCCTCAGTTCGACCCTGTCATGTTCCAGGCAGCAGTTACAGCCGCCGTGACTGCAGCAATGGCACAAGTGAATGCTGGTGGGGCTGGAGGTGGAACCGACCCACAGAGACCAGGTGGAAGTCAGGGACATCAAAAAGAGTGTTCCTACAAGGACTTCATGACTGCAAAACCCAAGTCCTTCGACGGAAATGGGGGTGTCATCGCCCTAACTCGATGGTTCGAGAAGATCGAATCCATCTTCGAAATTTGCGTTTGTTCTGAAGCAAACAAGGTGAAGTTCGCCGCCTGCACCTTCACCGACAGAGCCTTGACCTGGTGGAATGGTCGAGTCAAAACCCTAACCCTGCCAGTGGCTAACGTCATGGGTTGGGAAAGACTGAAGGAGCTCATGCTCGCGGAGTACTGCCCGAGGGGCGAAGTGTAAAAGTTGGAACACAAACTCTGGAACTTGAAGATGAAGGGTTCCGACATCGCTGCCTACACCGCGAGATTTTGTGATCTGGCTCTCCTCTGTCCGGGAATGGTCACCCCGGAAAGCAAGAAAATCGAAAGGTACATTTGGGGACTGACACAACCAACAAAAGGGAATGTCTTGGCTGCTAGACCGATTACTTTTGAAAGCGCCAAGGATCTGGCACAGACTCTGATCGATCGTGGAATCGATCTGGATGAGGTGGCAGCTGTCTCCGAGCCACAAAAGGAAAGCGGTGGGAAGAAGAAGAAGTTTGGTAACAAACGAAAGGGTCAGTCTTCGCAGGAGCCCTCCAAGAAACAACAAACAGTGGTAGTTCATGCTGTTATTGCTCCTGCTGCTGCTCCCACTGCTGTTCCAACCACCCAATCTCCTACCGGTGGTTATGCTGGAAAACTACCCCTGTGCAACAAGTGTAACTTCCACCATCACGGACCCTGCCATGAGTTGAGTTGCAACAGCTGTGGAAAGAAAGGACACATAGCTTGATACTGCAAGGTGCCAACCCAACCAATCAACCAGGCTCCGGGAGCGGGCGCTGGTCAATCTTGTTATGGATGTGAAGAGGCTGGGCACTTCAGGAGAAACTGCCCCAAGGCAACAACTGGTGGCAATACAGGGAGAGTTCTGGTGATGGGCCAGGAGGAAGCAGTTGCTGATCCTATCGTTGTTACGGGTACGTTCCTCCTTGACAACTCTTATGCATGCATTCTCTTTGATTCTGGTGCGGAGAGGAGTTTTGTTAGTCATACATTCAAACATCTAATCAAATGTAAATCCCAACCTCTAACCGAAACATTTACCGTCGAGATGGCTAACGGAAATAAGGAGAGCACTAACGACATATTCATAGGCTGTACTCTCACTCTAGACAATTATTTGTTTCCCATCGACCTTATGCCTGTGTCCATCAAGAGTTTCGACGTCATTATCGGCATGGACTGGTTAAGCTCCAATCATGCTGATATTCTTTGCTTCGAGAAGGCTATCCGTCTCAATCTTCCCTCTGGCGAAACCCTCATGATTTACGGAGATAAGTCTAGCTCGAACCTCCGTATCATTTCATGTATCTGCGGAAGGAGTGCCATGCATTCCTAGCTCATGTTGTCGAAAAAACGCAAAAAGTTAGAGACCTCGAGAGCATCCCCGAAGTCTGTAACTTTCCTGACGTTTTCCCCGAAGATCTCCCAGGAACCCCTCCCGAGCGCCAAGTCGATTTTCGTATCGACTTGATCCCCGGAGCTACTCCTGTAGCTAAATCTCCTTACCGTTTAGCGCCAGCAGAAATGCAAGAATTATCCAGTCAGCTCAATGAGCTGATCAGCAAAGGATTCATAAGGCCGAGTTCCTCACCATGGGGAGCTCCGATCTTATTCGTGAAAAAGAAAGATGGATCCTTTCGGATGTGCATTGACTACCGAGAGCTGAATAAGCTTACCATCAAGAACCGATATCCCTTACCCAGAATCGACGATCTCTTCGACCAACTTCAGGGAGCCAGTTATTTCTCAAAGATAGATCTAAGATCAGGGTACCATCAGTTGCGAGTTCATGAGAATGATGTACCCAAAACATCATTCTGAACTCGCTATGGACACTACGAGTTTGTAGTAATGCCCTTTGGTCTAACCAACGCACCGGTAGTATTCATGGACCTGATGAATCGGGTGTGCCGCCCTTTCTTAGACAAATTTGTGATTGTGTTCATCGACGATATACTTGTCTATTCGCGGTGTGAGAATGACCATAAACAGCACTTAAGGCAGGTGTTGGAAACATTAAGGGCAGAAAAACTATACGCGAAATTCTCGAAGTGCGAATTCTGGATCAGGAAGGTAAATTTCCAAGGACACGTGATTAGCAAGGAAGGAATACACGTGGACCCTTCCAAGATCAAAGCGATTGAGAATTGGTCTGCACCAAAGACACCCACATAAATCCGACAATTCTTGGGTCTCGCGGGCTATTATCGCAGGTTCATCCAGAACTTCTCCAGAATCGCTAAGCCTTTAACCACCCTGACACAGAAGGGTGTAACCTTCAGTTGGGAAGCCAAGCAAGACACTGCATTTCAAACATTGAAGCGGGCCCTGTGTAGCGCACCTATCTTGTCCCTGCCCGAAGGGACGAAAGACTTCGTAGTCTATTATGATGCATCCAATCAGGGCCTAGGGTGTGTGCTCATGCAGAGAGGAAAGGTCATCGCCTATGCCTCGAGGCAGTTGAAAACACACGAAGTCAATTACACAACTCATGATTTAGAATTGGGAGCAGTGGTCTTTGCGCTAAAGATCTGGAGACACTATCTCTATGGAACCAAGTGCACTGTTTTCACCGACCATAAGAGCTTACAGCATATTCTTGATCAAAAGGAGTTAAACATGAGACAACGAAGCTGGGTAAAGTTACTCAGTGACTACGAGTGCGAACTTCGCTATCATCCCGGCAAGGCCAATGTGGTAGCGGATGCCCTCAGTCGAAAGGAGTATTCAGGGCGTAAGGTGAAGGCACTGACCATGACTATCCACTCCCATTTATCCGCGCAAATCAAGGAGGCTCAGCTGGAAGCCTTAAAACCAGAGAACATGTCGGGTGAAGCATTGAGAGGAATGGAAAAGAACCTAGAGATCAAGGGAGACGGAGTCTATTATTTCATGGACCGGATCTGGACCCCAAAGTTCGGTGGTTACAGAGAGGTTGTAATGAACGAAGCTCACAGGACGAAATACTCCGTTCACCCAGGGTCGGATAAGATGTACTTGGATCTCAAACAACTCTATTGGTGGCCAAACATGAAAGTAGAGATTGCTACCTTCGTGGGCAAGTGCCTGACTTGCGCCAAGGTGAAGGTCGAATATCAGAAGCCCTCAAGCCTACTTCAGCAGCCATAAATACCTGAGTGGAAGTGGGAGGGGATAACCATGGATTTTATCACCAAGTTACCCAGATCTCCGAGTGGGCACGATGCCATCTGGGTAATTGTCGATCGGTTGACGAAGTCCGCCCACTTCCTGCCAATCAAAGAAAGATTCAAGATGGAGAGACTCACACGGATCTACCTTCAAGAGATAGTTCGCCTTCATGGTGTACCTGCATCCATTATCTCCGATCGATATAGCAGGTTTACATCGAGGTTCTGGCAGTCACTACAGAAAGCTCTTGGAACTAAATTGAATATGAGCACGGCTTATCATCCGCAGACTGATGGACAGAGTGAGAGAACAATTCAGACATTGGAAGACATGTTGAGAGCCTGCGTCATCGATTTCGGCACATCATGGGACACTCAACTTCCTTTGGTTGAATTTTCCTACAACAACAGCTACCATACCAGCATCAAGGTTGCGCCGTTTGAAGCCCTCTATGGCCGTAAGTGCAGATCCCCTCTATGCTGGGCTGAGGTGGGTGACACGCAGCTAGCCAGGGGTCAAGTTCCCGACAGTACTCTCACTGGTCCTGAGATCATCCGAGAGACAACTGAAAAGATTGTGCAAATCCGAGAACGACTGAAAGCCTCACGAGATAGACAAAGAGCTACGCCGATAAGAGACGAAAACCCTTGAAGTTCCAGGTTGGTGACCGCGTCCTTCTGAAGGTCTCACCCTGGAAAGACAAGATACGCTTTGGGAAGCGTGGAAAGCTAAACCCAAGGTACATTGGATCGTTTAAGATCCTTGCTAGGATCGGTCCTGTAGCATACAAACTCCAATTACCGCGAGAGCTCAACAACATCCACCCTGTTTTCCACGTATCGAACCTAAAGAAGTGTCTGTCTGATGAGACACTTGTGATTCCTCTCGATGAGATTGAAATCAACGAGAACCTCAACTTCGTGGAACAACCAGTCGAAATCATGGACAGAGAGATCAAACGAACGAAACAAAGTCGCATCCCGATAGTGAAGGTTCGCTGGAATGCCAAGCGGGGACCTGAGTTCACTTGGGAGCGCGAAGATCAGATGAAAAAGAAATATATGCATCTCTTTCCTAATCCATGATTTGTATTATATGTTCGAATTTCGGGATAAAATTCCCTCTAATGGGGGGATGATGTGACAACCCGAAACTTCGACCGTTTCCGTTACGCGATTTCCGTTAATAAAAACTCGAATTCATTAACTTTTTCGTCAAACTTCTTGGTTTAGAAAATAATCTAGTTATTTATATAATTAAACTATTTACGAGTCAGAACCAAAATCGCGCGGGAACCCGAATATCTCGAAAAACCAAACATTTCCGGTCTAAGTGAGGTTACGACCGCAAACTAGTTTACGACCGTAAACTCGTTTACGACCGTAAACCTATTTACGACCAGTAAAGAGTGGACCCCACCACCTACCACAAAACCCCTATAAATACGAGACCTCCACCTTCATTTGAACATTTCTGGCCAAAAACTCTCTCCTTCTCTCTCTAAGAACCTTTACCGTAAACACCTAAAAACACCTTCAAACTTCGGGAAACATCGAGAAACACCGTTTGGAGTCACTTCGGAACGTCTGGAAACGCTTATCTCTTCGAAATCAGCACCATTGTTCTTGAGTTTACGGTCCACCTTCAGAAACCGTAAACTCTGTTCTTGAGTTTACGGTCCAAGCATTCAGAAACCGTAAACCCTGTTCTTGAGTTTACGGTCCAAGCATTCTGAAACCGTAAACTCTGTTCTTGAGTTTACGGCCGTAAACTCATCAAGCCTTCAGAAACTGTAAACTACCAGTCGAACGTAAACCCTTGTTCACGGCCGTAAACACATCTTAAGTGGTGCTTTTGACTGAAAACCCATTTTCATCGATTCGATCAAGTCCCGGTAACATTCCTCAACCGAATACAAGTGTTCCTCTAACACTTTATCTAACGAAATCACTAATTTAGATACATATATGTATTTATTTGATAATAGGATTTCGTTAAGTGTCACGTGCGACAACTCGAGGATCTTCATTTCAGTCAACGCTTTTCCACAACAACTGTGAGTTCATACCCCTACATTTTCCGTATTTTTAATGTTTTCAGGGGGGGAATACAAGCTAAACATAAATGTTTTCAAAACTTATGCAAATCTCATACTTTAACCCTTTTGTACTGTGTTGAGCATAAGGGACGTTTTCACTAAAATTTGCATAGTTTTCCGGATACGCTATTCGCTATACATGCAAACTATAATCGGTATAGTTTGGGATTTTCTAAACATAACGAGTACAAAAACTTTCACTACTAAACATATGCACTAAGACAGAAATAGTTTACAGTTACATCACTACTTATTCATGGTTTTCATAACTGTAATTATCACTATATACGGTATACATACGGATTTTCACTACGATACAACGCTACTACACTACATGTAAACTAGATTGTACGATACTGTGAGGCGCTACTTCACTACTGTACCCTTAGGTGTACAGGGATAAATCCTACCATAGTATAACCAGAGTCTCCTGGAGGGAGAGCGTGAGATTTGTGAATAAATCTATTCGGGACTGACAATCCCACATCTGGACTGCTAGCTACAGTTAGGCGGGCACGCCTGAGATGTACAAATGTCATTTAACTCGACGCCTGAAGAACGTTGGAAAGGTCTCTAGTCATATCAAGCATGGTTATACGACTCACATTAAGTATAAATCACCTTTAGTTTACAACCTGGCACTCTTCAACAGTTTTATTTTTACTAAATAGAACTGATACACACTACGTATATTGGCTAAAGCTAGGGTTTCCAAACAGAATGGATTATGCAATGGTTTCACATACAAAATACTTATACTTCATGATTAGTTTTAGCTAGTCACATGAGGTAGTATTTTCGCATACCACTACAGTTTTCAGTAACAAACATTCATGGTTTTATACGAAATCGATAATGCTACCTTTTCATTAAAGAAAAAATCGGATTTTCTTGGAAACATACAGATATTCATGGTTTTATACATAATTGAAATCACTACTTTATCACTAAAGAAAATATCGGATTTTCTTGGAATTATACAAATATTTTACGAACTCATCAACGATTTTCACTACAAATCACCGCTTATGAACTCACCAGCTTTATGCTGATACTCTTTCAAACTGCTTGTATTCTCAGGAAATCAATAGACAGGTACATGCTGGATTTTCGAGGAACTGGAGCAATAAGAGTTTTATGTTTATACTATACAAAGCTATTGAATGTAATTCAAACAAAGTTTCAGACAACGTTTCAAACTGATGTAAACATTGTTATTTAAGTATTCACTGTAATGGTTGTGTTGCTATGATTGCTGTTATTCATTGGTTGTGATGCTACACATGACGTCCTCCGCCCCGGAACGTTTCCGCCATCGGTTTCGGGGTGTGACAGATTGGTATCAGAGCCCTTGTTTATAGCGAACTAGTATACCGAACCTTACGTGGTATACAACTATAAACACTAAGGGGCCTAAGTGCTCTACGCTAAAAGTATACTTTCAAAAAAAAATATGAGTATTTTTATAAAAAGTATACGAGCATGCATACATAACAGAATTCGTGTCACTAGTAGAACAAAACAAAAAGTATTTGGATGTTGGAACGTTGCGGTTAAACCTGATCAGTTATGTAATCATGTCTAGGGCGAATATAGCCTGATCAACTATATTCAGTCGAGACATGACCAACATGTGCTTGGGAGTGACTGTGGTGTTACAGCAGGCCTAAAACTTACCAAAATCATTCCACATAAAAATACTATAGGAGTATTTTAGCTAGAGCCAAACTCAGTATACAGATTCACTGTAAGCGTTGCTACCTCTTCTTCCTTAAGCGATAACTTGCTTGCGTTAGTAACCTTTCTGTGCTTATCGCTTGGTAGCATACCGAGAGCTTCCTAATCGTTCCTGGCTCGCGCGACAACGTCCTCTGCTTCAATCTTCGATTTTCGTCGGCTCCTCCGGTTGCGCACAGCGTCATCGGCAGCAGGGGTTATTGGCAGTCGCTCCGGCCGCTGGCTTCGGTGGCTTTCCGGCTTCACAGGTGAGGATGCGGCGGCATAGGCGAAGGGAGGCATAAGGAGGGTGGCGGTTGCTTCAACGATTAGGGTTAGGGTTGTGGTGAAGGTGACGGGCTTAATACCCGCTCAAGTGCACACTTTTTCTCATATTACACTTCCAGCCCCTCAATGACAATTCTTCTCAACCTAAGTACTTAATTTACCACTCAGCCCCCCAGCATTCCAAATTCTCTTCAAATTAGGTCCAATGTTTTACCAAACAACCCTCCACCTTGAGAATCTTTGCAAAACAAATCCAGAAATTACCTTTTTAACCCCCAAAATCTCAATTATGATGTATTCACCCCTTCCTTCCCTTTTTCTTTCAAATTAAATCCAAATTTACCCAAATAGCCCCTCCTCAATCAAATATTTTCAAAATAAGTACACAAACTACAAAATGAGCCCATTTAATTATCTTCTAGCCATATGATCAATATTCTCTCCACTAAAAATCTCGAAAGCATTCTTTAGACCTCCAAAACAAATTATAATGCTAATTACACACTTTCTCACTAAACTCTTTATTTTAAACTTACACATTTATCGGGATAAAATAACACTTAAAACCCATCTTCATATTTTAGGGTTTGTCTTGGAAACGGGGTGTTACAACTCTCCCCCACTTAAATTAGATTTCGTCCTCAAAATCATTCCTTACCATTCCTTACACGCTAAACCACTCTAGTAATACGGCCACAACCCCGAGCATAGCCCCAGCCTTCCCAAGGCATTCTAAATCATCCCTTACAGGGTTCTAAAGCCCGGAAATGAAGAACTTCTTGCAACAATATCACATCTACACCATCTAAAATATGCAGTCTCTAAGTGGTCTGACTCCCTGACAGACCGCTCATACTGAATCATTATTGTTGAACCCAGTCCACTTATCCCTCGACCGACTACTCAACTTCTGATAACTCGAGGCTCCCACTATAAAACAGGATCACAAGCCCAATTATCCCTGCAGGTTACTTAACATAACCCAAGCAGTCTGTTATTCCGTCCGTACCTGCAACCTAAGACGCAAATACCAACACTGCCCAAACACTGAAGCTGCCTGAAAACAACATGCTGCTACATGGCTGCTTTCCAAAATCTATCGAGACCTGCCTGGTCACAATTCGTTCGCCAATCATCTAAAATATCGGGTTCCGGCCCGGCTGCGGAGCCCAAAGGACTCCCACTTAGTCGTCTCACACGACTTCTGAACGAAATCCTTCTCTGAAACTAGTTGCCACTAGTTATCATGCCACTATGGCTCTAACAACCTCCCGATCCAACCGATCGGGTCCATGCGTCGAATCCTGACGTCACTAAATCCAAGGCTAAAAGTGATTGCTACCCGACCAATGGTAGCCTAATATCCTAATTGACCTTACGCAGTCCTTTGCTTCCCTGATCTCATAACTGTAGGGACGATCCTACAGGCTTATCACTGTCTCAACCAGATCTATTCCATCTGGGTAATTCCGAAATCCAATCCGTGGATTTCCATATCCTCACTGCTGCACCCGAACTGGTGGGTACTATTGTTCCTTCCGCGTCCTAACAACGCGCTCATGCTATCTACCAACCTAGTGAATGTTGCGGCTACACCCACAGACTTACATCACTCTAGCACTATCTACTAACCTTGTGAATGCTACGGCTACCCTCGTAGTCTTACAACACTTTCCACACCGGGTCGAGCACGCACTCGACCTAACACTCAACTGAACTCGAATAATAACTGGAGCTCTAACCTGGTTCCCGAAACCATCTATCTGATGCCAAGGAAAATCATGAACCAAATGTTGGGAACGTTTTCTAAACTCCCAACTCACCCAATCCCCAATTAAGACGGACACTCGACCGCCTTCATCCCTGACGGGGATGCGAAACTCATCCTAGTCTCACACCTATTTCTGCTTCTGAATACCAGATCGGTTCTCTTCCACTTAGATTCGACTAAGTCTTCACGGCACGTGAGAATTGAAGGATTCCCAATCCTTCTTTCTTTCCAATAACCCATTGATGACAACCTGCTTACTAATGCTAGCGATCAATCACTGGTTACACCCTAAGATCGCCCATCCTCTAAAAACTTAAAGAGTACTCTGGAAATCTGGACCAGTCTGACACCTCAATCCACCTCCCACGCTGACACTAGAGGCCTTAATCTTCATCCTGGTTGACGATTCCTCGTTCCCACTTCCAATCTTGCAGCACCACTGAACTATAACCATACACACCCGTGCGAAAGTACATCTTTCTTGAACATCCAATGTCCGAACACTCATGCATCTAACACCCGCAACTAACATTACCATCTTCCTACTACCAATCCTTTCCTAGCAATGGTAGTGCCTGGAACTCCAAAGTTCTTCCATAGGCAATTGTCGGCCATACCCGAACAAGGACGGAACCACTAAACTCTGACTTCACTGTAGAACTATCGCCCAAACCCTGACCGACTATCATCTAAATAGTACTCCTGCACAGGTCCCGACAAAGATCCGAAATGATAACGGTACACGCGGAGCCCACTCCGCAGTGCGTCCCTCTGTAGGTTCATCAAGGACTTTTCGGCATGCAGGATGGCATATATGATCCTTGATAACCCAAACACTAGCAGAAAACCGACCCGAGATCTGACTTATCCAATCCCACTCACACTTCCAAAGCGGTACGTATTCCCAAGATCCATCTAGTAGCAGTAGAAGATGACATACCCGCAACATCTGGAGGAATCCTGATCACCTTTTGCTGACATGACCGACCCCGCTACCCTGGTAACAGCCTAAACCCTTGGAGCGACAAACTCCCTTGTGCACCTCCTATACGTGTTGCACTAACTCCGGCCCTGCTGGCCTTTCACTCGATGAGCAGAAGTCATGGGTCCCTTCCCGGGACCCTCTACTATACCCACCTGGCACGAACCTCACTTCTCAATGAGCTCCAAATCGATCTCGCATCCTCGGACTTAAAAGTCATATCCTCCAGGGTCTGACACCCTGTCACGCTCATTAGCTCACTTGCCAATGGCTAAGCTGCAATAACTGGAACATCCTCTGTCCCTAAACCGGGTCACAAACTTCTCCCCGAAGCTTCTCAGATTCTCCAAGATTCTCACCGATTCGAGTATGGATCCTGTGCTTTCAGTAGTACGGGCCCAATACTACCTTCCACACCTATCCATACTTTCCTCAGCAATCCTCCCGAATCCTCCAAGTCACTTCCTCAAATTGGTACACCCAAGTCTCACTGAACCTCACTACTAACCCACTGAAACATATCCTAGGCTTTCCTAGGTTCCCGAACTCACCCAGTCCTCAGCTGCTGAAAGATTGCTAGTAATGTCAACTAGCTACCTCATGAATATAGCCACATGCAACAGAGATCAGATAATCCTTCGAGTAAAAGACCCATCCCTAGAACATTTGGACTCAAACAAGAGTTGCACAATAGGGTCAAATCTATCACTCTGAGATTATCCAGCCTGGGCCACATGTGACTTAGCATATTCACTTAATAGCTAGCTCACATTACTAAGAGTCCCACAAAGCACAAAGCAAGCAGCATTCAGACAATGGAAAATCTAACCATCATATTCCAATCAAACCATTATATCCTCTAATCAGGAATTTGTACATGCAATTCAAAGGCTCATACAATCAGGCATAACCTAAACAGGCTATGCTATCACTGACTGATCAGTACTAGCATGCAAGTCTACAAGCACATACAATAGGCATATAAGGCATCCTCCTACATCCTCAGCCCTAATCTAGCATGCAGTTCTCATAATCCTATCATAACATAACATATCATAACATGTATGGGTATCTTGGGGAAAACTTACTTGAGCTTGGCTGATTGCACGCATCACACACCTTGTTCTTTTCAAAGCTCTTTTCTCTTTCAAATTCTTTTCAAACTTCTTTTTATAAAATGATTTTACTTTTGAAAATTTTCATACCAAGTCCTTAGTTTGAGTTCAGACACACCCGAGAGTGTGCCTGAATCCCTCAAACCAAGGCTCTGATACCAACTTGTAACATCCCAAGTCCTTAGTGAGTTCCCCCATCGTACCACATACCATATAAACACATAATTCCTAGCATATCTGGGTGCTGGCCTCCCCTTGGGTATCTTTCAACTGGTAACTGCCTAGCATATATGGGTGCTGGCCTCCCCTTCGGTATCTTTCAACCGGTAACTGCCTAACATATCTGGGTGCTGGCCTCCCCTTGGGTATCTTTCAACCGGTAACTGCCTAGCATATCTGGGTGCTGGCCTCCCCTTCGGTATCTTTCAACCGGTAACTGGGGATTTTCAGCCCTTAGGGTCTCTTAGAAGCATTGGACCAAAAATCCCTTAGTCATTGGGTCTATTTATACTTGTGGCTGCTAGGGTTTTAGTTGGAAACCCTAATATGACTGCTTAAGCCTTAAGCAGCCCATTGATTCCTTCCTTAGAGCCCTTTGGACGAAATCTTATTGGGCTTCCCCATAGATTTCGTCCACTCCACTCTATGGAGTCCATCAGCCCATTTATGCAACTATCAATGATTTGCATAACATTCCCCAATTATTTAATCAGTCTCTTTTGACCATCAAATTAATTCCAAATTAATTTCTGATCAATACGAATTAAATAATATGATTTCCAAATAATATATTAATCTCATAATATATTAATAAAACAATTTTGAGTACCAATTTATTATTCATATAATAAATCCTACTCTCTCTCCTCTTGTTATCCTATCAAGTTGCATGAGTGAAGGCAACCCAAAAGGACCATGCTCATAATCGGGTCAAGTACATACCAAAATAGTTATGGGCTTAAACACCTAATCCAACAGAAATGCCCTACCAACGTACGTCCTCTCATTGGACAATTGCATGGACGACAATATTATCACCATATAAAGCAAGGTCGATGATTCAGTACTAATGATCACCCTTACGTCATTCATTGATTGTTAATGGAATTTTAGGGCTCATATTTGGGGTCTTTAACAGAGGGTGGTTCTTGTGTAACATAAATTTTATATGTTTCTCCTTTTTCATCATACAAAAATATTTGGTGAGGTTATTTATTGTCTTTATGTATGTATTAATAAATATAAAATTATGTCATTGTTTTTCGAGCGTAGGCCTGATCATGCACGATGGACAGTTGTACATTTATTTTCCTACACTTATACTATGGATTGGGGTGACATTGTTAATGGGACGCATTATGCACTTCTGATTTTGATATGGTACTTTTGTGTTTAGATTACACTACATATGTATATGCCAACTATAATCTAATATAATGTAATATTCTTGTTTTCTTACCATTTATATAAGTATAAATCCCTATCAATATACTATAGGCCAATTGGTTTTTGAGGGTTTTGGACGTGTAGTCGTTCACATTGACCATCTACGATAATAATTGAAAAGTTAACTATTTTGTAGAAACCGCCCCTAGAGCTATACGAGTTCGCACCAACACCGTCTTATTGGTTGTCCACTATTGGAGTAGGCAAGGGATCAATTATATCCCCATCAATAGTTTCACACTTAGACTTTTGAAGGGAACATATGTACCGTAATAGTACATTCGAGAGGGAATATGGGGTGTTTGTATGTTATTCCATCAACCCATACTTTCACTAGACTCATTTTCTCCATAATTCCTCATAACTCAGTCTACAATCCTAGCGTCATGTTCAATTTGTTTTATTCCATGCTCACTAACTTGAATTTCTTTTCGAGTGTCCACTATCCATGCTTTTCTCTAGTAGCTCATATAATATCATTTCTTTGTTGTCATACTCGCTTAGATTCCACTTTCAATTCCTCATAGATTCTGAAACAGGCCATGTTAGCGAGGGTTGAATGAAAACTAAATTTCGAAATGAATTCTGATCGGTTGGAAAACTTTTTCATAGAGTTATCGTTATGAGATTTTCAGGATAATGAATGACTTTTGTTGTGAAATGTATTATGAGTTTGTTATGGTAGGCGTGACATCTAATAAATTTATAAAGAGTTAGGTAGGTGTTGGTGTGATAATAAAATGGTAGGTGGATGTTGCTATACTCATAAACTTTACAGTTAGATTGTTAGATATGTTTTTAGAAAATACAACATTAGAAGTTGATGATAGGAATTACAACATTAGATTCATGAGAGAAAAAACATGTTATTTCACTCCAAGGTCCGAAAAGTTCAAGTTCGGAATCCAAAATGGTACTTTGAAATGTGATATTTTGAATAAAGTGGTCATTTTTATAACAACCAAAAACACTTGGTATTTTTGTTAACCTCGTTTTTAATGGTTATTTTTGTTGATATCCCTTATAAAATGTTGATATTACACTAATAAAAGTAATTATAAAAACTAATAGATAATCACAACATTTCTTGCTGTTCTAAAAAATAAATAAATAAAATAGATAATATAATTAAAAAATTGTTGTTGCGCTTATACCTAGTCAAAGAACATTTGCATAAGTTTTCCAAAAACTGATATTGCACTTATAGTTCAACTCTTCAAGGCCTCCTAATTTACAAAACTTTTTTGAAGACATTATCAAATGGTGGGTTTTACTAAGAATAAAAGAATATATTTCACTCAATTAACTTAATATATTATTTTACAATTTTATCACTGGAACAATATATCATATAAAATATCTAAATTCTGTTATATTAAATTGAATTGTTGATGTCAATATCTCAAAATATGTTTACTAGTAGAGGGAAAAAAAACATATTTGATTTGAAAATTTTTCAATAAAATATTATATTTTTATACTATCAAAAACAATAAGTAATTAAGTATCATGTTTGTAAGGATAAAACCTGAAAATTTAAAAGTAACTTTAATATAGATCTTATCTAGATAATGTAATTCGATTGATAAAAAATGTGTAGGATCACACTCAAGTAAAACAAAATATAATAGTTTTGAGCCATAATATCACAAAACAAGATATATTTTTCTAAATCTTAGTAATCCCAACAAAAATACATAAAAAAATGTATTAAAGATTAGTGAAATATATGTAAAACTTCTTACACGTTTCTGAACAACCGTCTTTCCATAAATATTTAAAGGTTAGTTGGAAAAGTTTCATATGTGTCGTTGTAGTATAGTGGTAAGTATTCCCGCCTGTCACGCGGGTGACCCGGGTTCGATCCCCGGCAACGGCGCTTTTTTTTTTGTTTGGTATCACGTTTTTTTTTGGGTCTATTGGGCTTGTATTTAGTATACTGCGAAAGTGCGAGTCTGCGATAACGGTTGCCTACGTCCACTAATTACTTGATATTTGGCAATATAAAACCTTGATGAGAAACATGTTGGAGTTGTATCTGGCTATCCATATTTATTCTACTATTCACATTTGACTTACTTCTGTTTGCCTCTCTTTTTGCAGGTTATCGGATTTAACTGCTTTTAATTTGATTTATTCAATTTTAAGTCTTACGACTCACTTTGATGTATTTTTCATGTTTTCGTCTTTTGCAGGATATAAATTGTTCATGTCGAAAGTCATCTTGAGACGTAATCGTTTTACCCCGTATAGCACAACTGTCGACATTTACTCCATCCTACCCCATTCCAAAAGTATTTGTAGGGTTGATGTTGTTATTGTTGAGAGATATACAAAAAGAGAGCAACATGAAATCGAACCTCAAACCTGCATTAATCTTCATAAGTTAGGGCTAATGGGTTACGGGTCCACCTTATACAAATGCCAAATAGAGATGGCAAAAACTTACACAACACGCTAACCCAACATGAACTCGACACAAATAAACGAGTATGGATAAGACATTTCAACTCGTTTAATTAAACGAGTTGACACGACACGATAATTAAACGGGTAAGATTAAAATTGAGAATTTCAACTCGAAAATGACTCGTATATTTATATGTTTTTTGAAATCTTTAGATAAACTAGAAAACCCAAAACCAAAACCATATGTAAAAAGAAAAACTTTAGATTAAATCATTTTATAATGTGGAAATGACTTAGCTATCTGGATCAAGTCAAGATTTCATTTTCAGTTTTTCTGTTCTCCAATTTCCGTTCTATCATAACTACACAATGCCCTTGACCACTCCCTCCTCCTCATGATCCCGCCCCTTCATCTTCTCGACTTATACTCTTTCCATTTAGCACTCTAAACTTACTATAAATTTAGTCTTTCCGCCTCCCAACTACTACCTTTTCCAGTTTTTATATTTATTTTTTGTCTATCCAACTCCTACTCTTTGAACATGTTTAGTGTTTCAACCTCAAATGACACAACACATATTTCAAGGTCCAACACCAAAACCAAGCACAAAAATAAATAAACAGGCTGACACGACGGTCAACACAATAATTAAACAGATCAGGTTAAGGTCAAGTTCTCTCAACCCCTTTACTGTCAATAATTAAACAGATCAGGTTAAGGTCAAGTTCTCTCAACCCCTTTACTGTCTTGAAACGACACGTTTGTCAAATCTATTGTGGCAAACACCATTTTGGCATCAAATTATTCTTTCAGAAAAAGAAAAAAAGTCGCTAATTTAGCATTTACAACAAAAGTGTCATCAAAGTGAAGGAAAAAAAAAAGACCTACGACGTGGTTTTGGTCATATGCTCATTGTGTACATGTTTATCAACTCCACAAATACAATCATTTTTCAACATGATATAATAATATACTCACTCACAAGTCACAACAAGAAGAGAGATTTGCAGTTTTTTGTAGTTGATGAATGATGATGATATTTCAAGATGTAAAAATGTGCCAATGGTGATCTGTCCCCATTTTTTCCTTAATTTTTTCAAGCCTCTTCAAAATCTCCAAGAACGAAGGTCTCTTGTTCATATCCGCATCCCAGCAGTTCTCTGTCAATCTATCATTTCCCAAAATAAAAAATAAATTATCAAAATAAAATAAAAGTTTTGTTACCTAAATAAGTAATTAAAAATCAACATACTCTCTGAGGTCAGGACTGTAACTTTTCGCCCTAAAAACAGGCCGCCGCCCTTCTGCTGCACACTTTGCTGCTTCATAAGGTTCATAATTTGACAATGGTGGATCCCCTTCAATCATCTGTATCATAATTCATAACATTTATTTAAATATAAATACAAATTCAACATCTATTATTTTCTATTTTTATAAATAAAAGAATTACTTACCTGGTAGAGTATCATTGCGAAAGAGTAGACATCAACTTTCTTATCGTATCTACGGTGCTTGAAGACTTCAGGAGCCATGTAACGATCTTTGATTTTATTTCATAAAAAAAATAAAATGAGTATAAATATTATGTGACTAAATTTTATTATTAACAAATTATAAAATACATAAACATACAGCTTCCTGTTTCTCCAGTCATTTTGTAGACATCATGAGAATTTTGAACTCTGATAAGTTTGCTTAGTCCAAAGTCTCCAACTTTAAGATGGTCAGCATTGGAGTTGACTAAAAGAACATTCCTTGGTTTTAAGTCTCTATGAATTATCACATTTGGCTCAGTATGCATATAAGCCATGCCTCTGTAATAAAACACAAAATTTTAATATATATGTAACAAAAGATGTATTATAAATATAAAAAAAAAAGTACCTTGCAATGTCTAGAGCAAAGTTTATAGCTGTTGTTGGATTAAGAGCACCCTTTTCCTTCAGACACTGATGAAGATCACCCTGCATTCAAAGATGGATGTTTATATTTTAAAAATATGATTTTTTTTTTTTATTTGAGTAAAAAAAGTTACCCCTCGTAAAAACTCGGTGACTAGCATTAAGGGTTTCTTTTCAGTAACAGCTCCAAGGAATTGTACTATATTAGGGTGGCGAAGTTTGACCAGTAAGTTGACCTCGTGTCTAAAGTCCTGACTGTGTTATTAAATGAAAGAAAATTCATCAGATGACAGTTATTTTGATAGACTTATGAAGGGTATTTCAGTCAATGACAAATGAAAACTAAATGAGATGAATTTAATGTTATTACTCACATCACGAATCTGTCATCTGAGAGACTTGGAAGTACACGTTTCACAGCTACAGGTGTTCCACGCCAAGATGCTTTTACAATCTCACCAAAGGATCCCTATTATTATCACTCAAATTTATTATTTACAGAAGAAAAACATATTTAATAATTTTTCTGGAATAAATAAATGAAAACAGACCTTGCCTACAATGTGTGAGCTTGTGAAATCGAGCTCAACAGGGTCAATCTCCCAGTCACACTTATTTGAAAGAGGAGGTAGCACAGGTTTTGGTTCAGAGTGGCTTCCATTTTGGCCCTGAAATTTAAAAAAAAAAAAAAAGTATAATATTGAAGCTAATAAAAGCATAAGATCAAAAAGAAGATTCTTGAATCATAAGAAGTAAAGAATCAAGGTTGTATAATGGAGAATAGGAATTAAACTAATGTGATATGTAACATGCTTACATTAGAAATTAGGTTTTCAACTTACCAATGACTTGCCATCGTGTAACTTCAGTAACTCAATCATGTTATGTTTTTTAGCTCCTTCTGCATCTGCTAAAGGCTGTCATGAGGAGTATTAACTTGAGAGAAGAGTATTATGGTAAGTTGAAAGTTAAATGGTAGATGCAGATTCACAACAGAAGCCAAAAATAAAATAAGCATCAACTGGTTAGAAACTAGAAGCAGATTGGAAAAGGGAAGCAACTTGTTGTTCCACTGCCTTTAACTATAATGTTTGATTTGAAAAGATGAAGAACACAATTTGTACTTTAGTATCAATAGTAAATGCGAGGATATGATCAGTGTCCTTAACATAAACTCCTATACTTTGTGCCTATAACTCTATAAGAACGACATTCCTGATCATCACCAAAGAAGCCTAGTTGGTATTCTCTTCTCAATAATCATGTAAGTCTCTGCAGCAATTTATGTTAAAATTTTCATGATTTTTGCCTGCAGAACAGCAAGGGCTCGTGCTGAAGATTCGGATTACAATAACACTAAGAATTTACAAAGAACCAACAACAAGAGCAGCATCAATCATCGTGCCAGTTTAAATGAACAAGGAACTCTCACTAAATTTAAAGCAATAATTCAACGAACTGAACCCTAACATATTGATTCCAAAGTTCACCAATTTCAACCGAACAGCAGCAATCACCAACTCAACAAAACTAAACTAGCAAAACAGTTAGCATAGAGGTAATTTTGAGTTACCGTGTTCTTCCATCGATCTTGAGCATTAACATCAGCGCCATACTCGATCAAACATTTAGCAACATCGACCCATCCGTGAAGTGAAGCAACGTGAAGCGGAGTTCGATTATCGTAATCCCTAGCATTAACCAAAGAGCGATCTTCGTCCAAAAGCTTCTTCACTGCAGCGGCATCGTTCTGGTGAGCGTGCCAAAGTATAAGCGAGGTCCGGCTCACTTTCGCTTTGTCCTTCTTCTTCGCCGGAGCACCACCGGAGTGGCCTGAGCTTCCTTCACTCCCGCTCATCCAATTAGTCGATCGATATGACAATCAGATTGATTCTTCTTCGAAATCCTGTTGGTTTTGGGGAGATTGAAATCGGTCGTCGGTGGTGCTACAGTTAGAAATTGATGAAGTGGATCGAAATGTCTTCACGTTTTCAACCGTCGCGTTATTAATACTCCTTCAGTCCTTGTCCCTTGGCCACGTATTTAATACCAAGCCGAAAGAAATACCAGCAAATAATAAAGCAAATTTTTTTCCCAATTTTTTTAAAAATAAATTTAAGGAAATACTACCTTTCATCTAATATTTTTATTGTCTAATTTTGATTTTATTCTTTAATTTTAATATTAAATATTTTTATTTATGTTATAAATTGTTTGATAAAACTTATAAGAATGAAAAGGCATTTAAAACACAAAAATATTATACGTAAATTACACGAATGGTCCCTGTGGTTTGGAATAATTTACACGTTTGGTCCCAAACAACTTTTTTTAACTCGGTTCATCTCTAAAGGTTTTTTTGTTTCGAGTTTGGTCCCTTTTATTACTAACTCACCATTTTTGCCTAATACCAAACGAGGAGACATTCACTTTCTTGCCTGAAAAAGCCACACAACCTCCTCTTTGTTTCATATTCTCGTCGGAAGAATCGTCGTCACTAGCCACTGTACTCAGTCAAAAGACCCAACAAGACATAATTACAATCTTCACTTCCTTTCCTACACTGTCGCCTCCTCTTTTGTCTCGTCTTCTCGCCGAAGAACCCATAACACCATCACTCTGTCGTCGGTCGTCATTGAGCTATCACACTCCTTCAAAACACCATCGACTCCTCCATCTTCAAAGCCTGACCGTCAAATTTCTTCCTGCCTTAAGTTCCACCCTCCACCTCTTCATCTCCTTTTACCTCTTACACCTACTCACACCATTCAATCACCACCAGAAACTGATCGAAATAAAAAATATTTCTATTTCTCTACCAACCGGATTTGATAATGGTCGATGATGATGATGATCATGTTAAGAGGATGAAATTATGTGGTACTACTAGGGCTCGCTATGGCGTTGTTATTAGGGTTGGGAAGAAAATAAATGGCTCATTTCTTATCACTAGATCTAATGATGGCATGTTTCTTTTGATACCATATAAACTAATTAAAACAATTTTTCTACATTTTGTTTTTATTCAACATAACCTAAAAATACTCTTGCAATGAAAGAAGAAGAAGAAAAATTACACGAATGGTCCCTGTGGTTTGGGATAAATTACGCGTTTGTCCTTAACTGTTTTTTATATCTGTTCATTGGGGGATTTGATTTTACAAAGACAGGAAGATATATGTTCATTGGGGCATTTGATTTTACAAAGATAGAGAGATATCTAAAATCAATTTTGGTAGGGAATTTGGGTTTTCAAGTTGCAGATTTTCTGGTTCATCAAGTTGCATATTTGGGTTTCATTTGACAAAATCGCAGATTTTCAGAAACCGATGATGGGTGTGGTGTTACGTGTCGACGGTGAAGGAGTGGGAAGTGTAAGAAATCATTCTTCAGTTTTGTATGTGATTCTTTGGGTTGAGGGGTTTACATTTATTATAATTGTTCTTCGATTTTTTATGTGCTTGTTTGGTGTTGCTGGAAATGATTTTAACTGTAATGTAGTAGTAATTGTAGTTGGAATTTGGAGCTTTAGATTAAAACATAGTACAATGCCATCAATCAACAGAGAAATCGGTTTTGGGTTTCGATTTTTGAGTTCATATTTCAGGTTGGATATTGAGTCCAGTTTCATATTTTGATTTTGAGTTTTGGTGTTCAGTTTCAGATCCAGATTTTAGGATTTGGTTTTGAGTTTCAGGTCAGGATATGGATTTAACAAATTTCAAGTTAGGATTTGAGGTGTTCATCTACAGATTCCGGCAAGAGCACCGATGGAGTAGCTGGAGAAGATGAAGGTTGTAGTGAAGGGCATGTCCTGGACTGAGGGAAGTAGCCTTTTGTAATTTAATAACATTTCTCTATTTATTGTGGGACCTGTTAAAGTTACCGTATGCGACCACGTTAAATCTGACGAAAAGCACTGACGGGACGTTATCTCGCCAAGGCCTTGGCCGGGTCTCAGTCTTAGCCCGGACAGGCCAGCGCCATGATGACAACTCACTTTCCCCCACGAGGAAGAATATTCCTCGTGATCCTCTCATTCTCTCATGACCAATCAAATCATGAAAAAGAGTCTGATGACGCCCAGAACTGACATCACCTGGCTGTTAGACGGCGTGAGCGTACTTCTCCCAGTAGGAAAGTGCCACGTCTCACTCCCACATGGGGAGAGTCACCCCATTCGGTTAGCAACATGTATAAAAGATCCCTTCCTACCCAAGGAATGGGATCATCTTCTTCCCTATACAATTTTACCTAAATCTCTCTCAGAAATAAAGCTAACTTGATCGTCGGAGTGACGTCCCGGGAGAACCCCCGGTCGTCTTTTAACGACTCTTCTGTGTTGTGTTCTCAGATAAACCTCCAAGACCAACTTGTTAACAAACGACCAATTCCCTGAAGAGCTTGTCACAACATTTGGCGTCATCCGGATGTATCCTCAGAGTGATACAGCCAATAGACGACGCTAGTTCTCTGCAAAAGAGGGATCTAAACCAATAGCAACCGGGACGGTAGAAGAAGATCTGTTCAGAACACCGGTGATAGTAAACGAAGAAAATCACTGCGAGTGTAGAACACAGGCCCCTTCCAGGTGCTAATGGCGTGGGTCTTGCCAATTACGATAGCAGAGCCAGTACTCAAGAGCAGTTTCCGGAAACTATCGTCAGAAGCTTCGCTGCCTCAAATGGCGATAACACATCTCGATTTGCTGCAGGAACCTCCGTATGATGGCAACGAGGTACTCACTATCTCTAAATCCTATAAGAGAAACGCAACTCACCAAACGGAGGATGAGATAGAGGTACTCTCTAGAAATCTACTCAATATCACTTTTTCGAGTAGTGATCCCAAGCCGTCGAACTGGGATCCATGAGGTCCACTCTTCATATCTGGATTCATTCGCCATATGAAAATCCATCGGATATACATCGACAATGGTAGTAGATCCGACATACTCTACAAGCATTGTTTCAGGCAACTACCGGAGACATGGAAGGAGGGGATAAGGCCCCCAACTGGAGGACCACTGGTGGGTTCACTGGTCACAGCTTGTGGCCATCGGGCACTATCCAGATGCCTTTAACGTTGGTCAGTCATGACGAAAGGGACAAAATCATAAGAACAATCGAATTTTCTATGATTCGGTTTCCAGCAGAACACAATATTCTACTCGAACGATCAGCAATCTCCCTACTACAGTTCGTGCCATCGACGATACATGGCATAGTTAAATTGTAACACCCTTAAATTACAACCCGAAAATTTCATTTTTGTTGTTTGACAATCATAAAAAAAACCATATCATTTTTCCCAAAACCATGAAAACATAGAATAGTTTAGTTGTGCAAGCCATGAAATCCATGGTGTGATGCGATACGATCAAGCCGGCCCTTTTCCCTTCGAGCTAGAAGTACCTGAAACAAAAACTGAAAACTGTAAGCACAAAGCTTAGTGAGTTCCCCCATCATACCACATACCATACAATAACATACTGCCTAGCATATTAGGGTGTTGGCCTACCCCTTCGTTCTCTTTCAACCGGTAACCGCCTAGCATATCAGGGTGTTGGCCTACCCCTTCGGTCTCTTGCAACCGGTAAACGCCTAGCATATCAGGGTGCTGGCCTACCCCTTCGGTCTCTTACAACCGGTAACGGAGTCTGGGTGCCTGACCTACCTAATAGCATACATGATAGCATACATAATCATACTGCCAGGCATATCTGGGTGCCTGACCTACCCCTTCGGTCTTATTGACCGGATACGGAGTCTATTTCACCCCTTACCACTATCACATAATACCATATCATACTAGCACATAAATCATAACAGATAGTGGCATACCAGATAATTATCACAAAGACAATTATCTAACTACATACTCCTACATGCAGGCCGGCCTTGGTGCCTTAGACCCACTGCTACCGGGAAGGTAACTCACCTCGAATGCTGAAAAGTGGCTGAAAAGTCCTCGGCTCTGAAATCAACCCAACTCCGTCCCTACACATAAAAGATTTCCTTAATTCCCCGTTCATACTCATAACCCCCTTAAGGGTCAACTTTGGTCAAAGTCAAAGTCAAAGTCAACATTCCGAGTTGACTTAACTCGCCGAGTTGGCCCTTCAACTCGTCGAGTTCCATAAATCATAAAACCCTGAAATTGCGATCCAACTCGTCGAGTTCCTCCCTATCAACTGAATCGGGACTTTTCAACCCAACCCGTCGAGTCCATCCTTGAACTCGTCGATTTCTTCCTTTTAAAAGAATCGAGACACTTCGACCCAACTCTTCGTGTTCCTTAGTCTGTTAAGCCTTCTTAATGTATTAAGCCATCATTCTTCGAATCTAAGTCCCATATTTCAGATCTGGGTCGAAAACACACCTAGGAGGGTAAAGTTTCCAACTTTACCCATTAAAACCCATCCTAGAAGAAATGAGCTCTAACTCTAACTCAAAATGGCTTAGATCCAACTCCAAAAGTCGTCAAAACTTCAAGATAGACCATGAGGTCATAGATCTGGACTCTAGGGACGATTTGGTCACGTAAAGTTCCTATCTTTACTTGCATGCATGACCTACTTGGCTCAAAAGACCAAAAAGATGATCTAAAAGTTGCATGGGACTTCCATGGCCATAAAGTTGGCACCTTTACGCCATGAAGTCCCCTCAAGACCCTAGATCTGAAAGGTTTGCCCACACGGGACGTCCAAATCCCAAAAACCAACATACTTGGACCAAAACATGAAGAAAGCATCCTAAAACTATATCTAAGCATGTTATAGACAAGGTAGGAGCTTTATACCTCAGATGAACCAGAAATGAAGCCCAACTTCTGGATCTACTCTCCTCCTACACGTCCTTGCTCCTTCTTCTGCAAAATCACCAAGAATGCACAAAAATTGGCTCAAAACTCTCAAAAGTGAATTAGGGTTTCGAGGCTAGGGTTTGGGACAATGGAGGCTGGAAATGAGGCCAACTTATGGGGTTAAGGTGTTTAAATAGGGTACAAAACCCTGAAATTAGGGTTTCATTCTGCCCAGCCTACTCGTCGAGTTGAGGCTTCTCAACTCGTCGAGTAGACTTCTTAGCCCGTGTCCCAATCCATCTCTACTCGACGAGTTTGGGGCCTCCAACTCGTCGAGTTTCTAAACAAAAATGAATACTTATAGATTAAATACATACCAGGAACCAGGCGTTACATAAATTTAGCACACGCCAGGGCTCAGCAACAATTATTGCCACAAACACCAGGGCACAGCACTGCCATCAGATGATAGTTGCTCCTGAGTTGGTAAGAGCTCCAAAAAAAAAGTAGAAGGAGGATTGTTCCACTAAACAACACCAGGTAAACGCAGAATACCCAAAGCAGCTTATGTGAATCGGTGCTCACCTATCAGGCGAGACCAAGTCACGACTGGTAGCGCTCTTGAAGCAATATTCCATTGTTTTCGCTTGGAAGCCAACAGATCTGATAGGCGTAAACCGATAGGTTATAGAGCACTGTCTCAACATCACGCCCGGAAGCAATCCTGTCATACAAAATAAGAGGGGCCAGACGGAAGACCGGAACAGGGCTATAAATGCAGAAGTAGCCGACCTAGTGAGTGCCGACATACTTAGGGAAGCAATGTTCCCGACATGGATAGCAAATCCTGTTATGGTAAAGAAAGCCAATAGGTCATGGCGAATGTGCATTGACTACTCAGACCTTAATAACGCTTGTCCAAAGGATCATTACCCCCTTCCGGAGATAGATTAGAAAGTCCAATCGCTCGATGGGTTTCAGTTCAAATGTTTCCTTGACGCGTACAAAGGTTATCATCAAGTACAGATGAAACAGAGGACGAGACGAAAACAACTTTTCACACCGAGAAGGGCACTTTCTGCTACCAGAAAATGCCATTTGGACTAAAAAACGCGGGTGCTACATATCAGAGACTAATGGAAAAGATATTCGTTGATCAAATTAGTAGGAACATCGAGGTATACGTTGATGACATGGTAATCAAGAGCTGTAACGAAGAAACATTACTCCATGATGTGGAAGAGACTCTTAAAAGGCTAGCTAAAGCGCAGATGAGGTTAAACCCAACCAAGTGTACTTTCGGCGTAGAAGAAGGTCAATTCCTTGGGTATCAAATATCCAAGGAAGGGATTCTGCCCAACCCCATCAAAATCCAAGAGTTTCTCGAGTCGAAAACTCCCCACAACCTCAAAGGTGTACAAGAGATCAATGGTCGGCTAACGGAATTAGGAAGATTTATTGCCAAATCAGCAGAAAAGGTGCTTCCCCTGTACCAAATCCTCAAAGGGTGCTTAGATAAAAAACAGTTCAAATGGACAAAAAGAGCAGACTGTGACAACCGTCAATTTTTGGTCAAGTCAAAGTCAACTAAAGTCAACAAGTCAAACCGGTCAACTTATCTAACCCTTGCATATTAGGGTTTCCGTTATGCTTCTTATTGTATAACTCGCAAATCTTAATACAAAGTATCACTTAGAGTTTTCACGTGTTCGGAAATTCTAAACCCTAATCAGGGCAAGTGATGAAACTACTCGATAAAACATTATTCCTTAACCCTCGGGGGCATATAACAATCATAACGAGACTTAACGGGATGTACAAACCTTGCGTTACGAAGCCAAACACTCAAAAAGGTCGCAAACGAGATCTCTCCCAAATCTCTCTCTGTATGACAAATCTCTCCAAGCGTGTGAAATCTCTCCCAAATCTCTCCAAGTATGTGAAATCTCTCCCAAATCTCTCTCTGTATGAGAAATCTCTCCAAGCGTGTGAAATCTCTCCCAAATCTCTCCAATTATGTGAAATCTCTCCCAAATCTCTCTCTGTATGAGAAATCTCTCCCAAATCTCTGTCTGTATGAGAAATCTCTCCAAGCGTGTGAAATCTTTCCCAAATCTCTCCAAGTATGTGAAATCTCTCCCAAATCTCTCTCTGTAAGAGAAATCTCTCCAAGTGTGTGAAATTTCTCCCAAATCTCTCCAAGTATGTGAAATCTCTCCCAAATCTCTCTCTGTATGAGAAATCTCTCCAAACGTGTGAAATCTCTCCCAAATCTCTCCAAGTATGAGAAATCTCTCCAAGTATGAGAAATCTCTCCAAGTGTGTGAAATCTCTCCCAAATCTCTCTCTGTATGAGAAATCTCTCCAAATATGTGAAATCTCTCTCAAAATATCTCTCAACTTTTTATAATCACTCGGGGCATCCCGACCCTCGAATTAGACGAAAACAGCTCGAAAACGGAAGTCTACGCGAAAAACAGCCTTAAGGAGTCGAACCCTCTTAAGGAGCCGAACCTCTTAGGAACCGAACTTGTCAGAAGCGAAGATGTCAGAAGCGAATTACACCCTCTCGGACCGAAGCTCAGCAGACCGAACCGAGACCTCGGACCTTCGGTCCCTCCCCCTCGCATCTTCGGTCCCCTCCTCTTCCTCTCGGTTCCTTCCTTCCCTTCTCTTGGTTCTAACTCTCTTAGAGCCGAACCTCGCAGGTTCGGTCCATATTGCCGGTTTTTGACCCAAACTTCGTTTTAAGCTCGTTTTTCGTGATTTTAACGCGGGATTTTCACCCAAACTCGTATTTTAACATAATAAACCCTAAATATCCATATTTTAATTATATTTTGGGGGAAAATCCTTGCCTAAGAATAAAATCTAGTATGTAAGATTATGGGTGGAGTGTTGACTTACCCTTTGGGCAAAGACACAAGTTACCTCCCATACCCACTCCAAGACCATCCCCAGTTACTATTCCACCATACCTGGTCATTTCATTGTCCTTTTTCCCCACTCTTTCCAGCCAAGTACCTTGTCACAAGGATAGAAAAACCCTTATCTCTCCTCCCACTTTATTCACTCTTTCTCAAGGAGACCAAACACATCTCTTTCACTTTCTCTCTCTAAAATTCGAGATTCAAAGGCTGGTCTTGAGTTTTTCCTCCACATTTGGTAAGTATCTTCCTCCTACACTTAGATATTCTATTATCCTTCATCCAAATCATAGATTGCTTAAACAAATATTGTCATAATTATTGTTAGATCTTCAAATCTTCAAGCATCTCCCAAGTGTTCTTGAGTTGAACACTTCTTTTCTTCGACATCCATCTACTGAAATCACTCAAGGTGAGTTCATACCCCTACATTTTCATGTTTTCTTCAAGTTTTAAGGGGGGGGGGGGGGGGGGGGGAATACAAGTTAAAACACCAAGAACACAACTAAACTCAAACAACAGCTTTCATCAGAAAAGTTGAGTCTTATTCACGAACTGTTTTGACTATCTTAAACTTAATATCATTCAAAACTGTTTAATATGCAAATAGTTCAGGTTCATACCTTTAAAATGACTACTTGCACATCTCCATACGATTTTTCTACGATTTATGGTGGTTTTTACAAAACTGTCTATCATTTCAGAAACGAAGTCGGACCAGTCTGTGAATATGAACCTTTTAACACAAGTTAAAGACATCTAAAAATCATAATAAAAATTATGAATAAACTAGACACATTTTGTGAACCCTCAGAATTTACGGATTCAGTTTTCGACTTCGTATTATTTTTCGATGATTTTTCTAAAACAGTGTAGAAAGGTCAAAATCTAGATAACATCTTATAACTTTCATCACACTTTGTAACATGTTGAGCAAAGTGTAAATCTTTGAGGATTTCATATTTTACATGTGTTTCTTGTTGTGGTATAATTATATGACAGAAAATACTCACTGAATTGTAAGAATCCTCCATCATTACCAATAGTACAAAACAAGGCAGGATAAACATAGATATATTTTTGCTATACATTCGACTTACATAGAAAAGGGTTCTTATACACCACAAACAAATATGCTAAACTATAATAGGTATAGTTAGGTTGCATATACATTAAAAACATTATGATAAACTAAAATAGGTATAGTTTATGTTTCATTTACATTACGAACTCATTACAAAAGGTTTTCATATAAAAGGGGGTACATTACAAAGTACCGGGTTTATACAAAAAGGGGTACACTACAAAGTATCGGGTTTCATATAAAAGGGGTACATTACAAAGTACCGGGTTTATACAAAAAAGGGGTACATTACAAAGTACCGGGTTTTCATATAAACGGGGTACGAATACAAAGTACCGGGTTTACACAAAAATGGTTTTATGGTATTAAAACTACATATCATTTAGAATTGTTAGTTTTCAGCTATAATTGCTAAGTGTACATGTTAGAGTTATATAAAATTGAATTGAAATCGACTTAGAATTGGTGGGCCCGCCTTATCTCCTGTTCCTTGTTTGGTTGTGGACCTAGGGCGGACCCATTATATTCAACGGTTTATTTAACTTAAATTTTATATAACTTATATACGCTGGGTGATTATAGAAGGAATCTATGGGTCCTTCTAGGGTACATTATCGCATAACATAGGAGCATTCATTTCACACTTAATAAAGAAAATATTGGATTTTCTGGAAACATACTCTGTCGCTTTTACAAGGAAAACGGTTTCTTTCTCAAACAAAACTCTTATGAACTCACCAACTTAATTGTTGACACTTTTCAAAACTACTTGTATTCTCAGGAAATCAGTGAAACAGGAAACCAACAGCATTTTGAGGATGGGACGTTAAATCGTCAAACAGTTCATTTTGTCATCATAATGTAATTGATTTTGAAACATGTAAACATATACTATGGTGTAACCTTTTCAATTATATTTATGATGGTTGTATTTACTTTGAGCACTATTATACTCGTTGTTGTGATACTATACATGAAGTCCTCCACCCCCGGACGTTTCTGCCATCCTTGGTTTGGGGGTGTGACAGATTGGTATCAGAGCATTGTTTATAGTGAACTAAGTATATCGAACCACATAAGATATACAAACTATAAATGCATTGGGACTAAAGTCTCTGATTAAACATTTTCGAAATACTATACTTTTAGAAATAAATATTTTTGTGTTAAAAGTATACATGCATGCATACATACTAAGGACAGCATCATACTAGAACAAAACAAAAGTGGTGATTGTTGAATGGCACAAGTAGGCTTAGGTATGTATAGTCAGGTCTGGGAATGGCATAGCCTGATCAACTATGTCTATCCCAGAAGTGATTAGCATATGCCCGGGAATGGTTGTGTTGTTGCAACAAGTCTAAAAACTTACCAACTCTATCTACAAACAAACATTGAAAAACATAAGTCAAACATTAAAATACTATAGGAGTATTTGGTGATACTATAACCAACTTATGTGAAAACTAAAGACCCCTATTAGTAGGTCTATAATGACTGAGTGCATACGCCAAGGTTATACATAATTAAAGATATTATAGACTCAGAATCTATGACCATTGCTCTACTTCCTGTTCCTTGTTTGGTTGTGGACTTAGAGTAGAGTCATTTATTTGAAGGTCTATTCTATCCCAGATTATGTATAATTGGTATGCACTATGTGATTATAGACGTGACTAATAAGGATCACCCCCTATAAGTAATTATAGGATTAGACGTCTATTAATTATCTCTTCTACCCCTAATCTCGCACGAGCAACGTGATGGGTAAAACTTAACGCCGTACAAAACCTACTTCTACCCACTACCATAACTCCGTCTCAGGAACGTTAGCAAAAACACCGAGAATAGTTCAGTAAAGTGCGAAATTTATACGTGTGTATATAAATGGTAAGGATATAACTAGAGTATATCAATAAAAATCGGCATGTATTTTATTTCATTGGGAGTTTACCACATATTTCATAACCTGGTATTACAAACGATTTGCTTATGGTAACTCTAAGATTACTTAATGTATACCTCAAGATTATGTGTAATTAAGAGACGATCGGCTTAGAAATGGTGAGTCCGCCTTAGGTCCTGTTCCTTGTTTGGTTGTGGACTTAGGGCAGACTCATTAAGTTCAACGGCCTATTAAACCTTAATTACACACAATTGGTATACATCGGGTGATCTTAGGGGTGGATCAGGCATGGAACAAATCACGAGTTTACATTCGAGTCATTTCTACTAAATTCATAAGTTTATTTATATAAACCTATGCTATGAATTGTTTGCCACATTCGAAAAATCGGGAAGTACTATACTTGAAAACTAATAACCTAGTTTTACGACGCCCGACTAATAACCATTACTAAAAGACTTATACTCATTTCATCTTTGAAATTCTATAACAGAAAGATGCCGCCTCGTAGGTCTGTTAGACGCACTAGCGGAACGCAAACAAATCCACCACCGCCGCCTCCCCAATATGATCCTGTTATGTTCCAAGCTGCGGTCATGGCCGCGGTGGCAGCTGCTATGTCCCAAATCAGCACTGATGGTACAGGGCGGACAGGGAGCGGTACTAATAACTCCACTCATGGAGATAGCCAAGGGCGTTATAGAGAATGCTCCTTTAAAGACTTCACCAATGCCAGACCCGATTCATTCAATGGCAGCGGGGGAGTCATCGATTTGATGCAATGGTTCGAGAAGACCGAATCTGACTTCGAGATCTGTGCGTGCCCCGAAGCGAACAAAGTCAAATTCGCAGCTCGCACTTTCTCCGGCTGGGCCCTTACTTGGTGGAACGGCCACGTTAAGTCACTGACGCTTACAGTGGCTAACTCGATGAGTTGGGAGGACTTGAAGGCAAAGATGCTGAAAGAGTATTGCCCAAGGGGCGAGGTGCAAAAGCTAAAGCAAGAACTATGGAACCTCAAAATGACAGACTCTGACCTTGCAACCTATACCGTCCGATTCTGTGATCTAGCACTCCTTTGTCCCGCTATGGTCACCCCGGAAGACAAAAAGTTGGAGCGATACCTCTGGGGATTGTCCCCCCAAATTCAAGATAGCGTGTTGGCCTCAAGACCAACTACCTTTGACAGTGCCAAGGAATTGGCACAACAACTCATCGACCATCGTGCCAACCATAACACTACGACAACCACCCCTGATCAAGCAAGAGGAGGGAACAACAAAAGGAAGTTATGGGACAACAAGAAGGACCAACCAGCCCAGGACTTCACTAAGAAGCAACAGATCGTTGTTGTTCATGCTGCCACAACCCTCGCCACGCCAGCACCCATAAAACAATACGCTGGAACCCTTCCGAAATGCAACAAGTGTAACTTCCATCACACTGGGGCTTGACGAGAGATGCATTGCAAAAATTGCAACAGAAAGGGGCACACTGTCCGTTTCTGTAAGGCACCAGCACGACCCATCAACCAGGTCCCTGGCACTGGAGTAAGCCCAGCCTGTTACAAGTGCGGTGAAACGAGACACTTTAAAAGGGACTGCCCAGGAGCACGAAATGTCGGTGATGGTGGAAGGGTGCTTACGATCACTGCAGGAGAAACCACCCCGGAACCGCCCGTAAATATCAGTACGTGTTTCTAACATCGACGTTTAAATTTAAATTTTTTTTTACTAAATCTAGCATCGATTAAAGTATATCAACCATAAATCTCGAGAACACGACAAAACTCAAATAAGTCTTATCATCTATATAAAAACGCAGGGTTTTTACTAGTGAATCTATGATGGCTAGTGTAACATTATGGTCATATATCATTAAGATTCTATGGACTTAGAATGTGTGATTCCGCCTCATTTCTTGTTCCTTGTTTGGTTGTGGGCTTAAGGCGGGGTCACCCATCCGAATGCCTTTGCAATCTTAATGATATACGATTAGTTTACACCAAGCGATTATAAAAGATCTGGTAGGACTTATAATGCAAATTTCGTCACAAATTGTTGAAACATTCGTAATGCTGGAACTCGCTAACTACATTATAAAATATTCGGAGTAGTAATATCAAGAATAAAGCAGGGAGCATAAAGGCACACACAGAATACATCATCATTCCAAAACGATAACTCCTTTTAAATCGACCCAACTCAAGTTACAATAAGAAATTCCAAGGTCGTCATTTAACATCAGGCGGATTGGTCCCCACCATAGTCAATTTCTTGTACTACGAAAAGTTCCCCCATCTTTCCTCCAAATTCTGGAAGTCTCAGTCGAAACACTAATTTCGGGACGAAATTCTTTCTAACGGGGGGATGATGTGACAACCGTCAATTTTTGGTCAAGTCAAAGTCAACTAAAGTCAACAAGTCAAACCGGTCAACTTATCTAACCCTTGTATATTAGGGTTTATGTTATGCTTCTTATTGTACAACTCACAAATCTTAATACAAAGTATCACTTAGAGTTTTCACGTGTTCGGAAATTCTAAACCCTAATCAGGGCAATTGATGAAACTACTCGATAAAGCATTATTCCTTAACCCTCGGGGACATATAACAATCATAACGAGACTTAACGAGATGTACAAACCTTGCGTTACGAAGCCAAACACTCAAAAAGGTCGCAAACGAGATCTATCCCAAATCTCTCTCTGTATGAGAAATCTCTCCAAGCATGTGAAATCTCTCCCAAATCTCTCAAAGTATGTGAAATCTCTCCCAAATCTCTCTCTGTATGAGAAATCTCTCCAAGCATGTGAAATCTCTCCCAAATCTCTCCAAGTATGTAAAATTCTCCCAATTCTCTCTCTGTATGAGAAATCTCTCCAAGCGTGTGAAATCTCTCCCAAATCTCTCTCTGTATGAGAAATCTCTTCCAAATCTCTCTTTGTATGAGAAATCTCTCCAAGCATGTGAAATCTCTCCCAAATCTCTCCAAGTATGTGAAATCTCTCCCAAATATCTCTCTATATGAGAAATCTCTCCAAGTATGTGAAATCTCTCCCAAATCTCTCTCTGTATGAGAAATCTCTCCCAAATATCTCTCTATATGAGAAATCTCTCCAAGCATATGAAATCTCTCCCAAATCTCTCCAAGTATGTGAAATCTCTCCCAAATCTCTCTCTGTATGAGAAATCTCTCCAAGTGTGTGAAATCTCTCCCAAATCTCTCCAAGTATGTGAAATCTCTCCCAAATCTCTCTCTGTATGAGAAATCTCTCCAAGCGTGTGAAATCTCTCCCAAATCTCTCCAAGTATGAGAAATCTCTCCAAGTGTGTGAAATCTCTCCCAAATCTCTCTCTGTATGAGAAATCTCTCCAAATATGTGAAATCTCTCCCAAATCTCTCTCAAAATCTCTCTCAACTTTTTATAATCACTCGGGGCATCCCGACCCTCGAATTAGAAGAAAACAGCTCGAAAACGGAAGTCTACGCGAAAAACAGCGTTAAGGAGTCGAACCCTCTTAAGGAGCCGAACCTCTTAGGAACCGAACTTGTCAGAAGCGAAGATGTCAGAAGCGAATTACACCCTCTCGGACCGAAGCTCAGCAGACCGAACCGAGACCTCGGACCTTCGGTCCCTCCCCCTCGCATCTTCGGTCCCCTCCTCTTCCTCTCGGTTCCTTCCTTCCCTTCTCTTGGTTCTAACTCTCTTAGAGCCGAACCTCGCAGGTTCGGTCCATATTGCCGGTTTTTTACCCAAACTTCGTTTTAAGCTCGTTTTTTGTGATTTTAACGCGGGATTTTCACCCAAACTCGTATTTTAACATAATAAACCCTAAATATCCATATTTTAATTATATTTTGGGGGAAAATCCTTGCTTAAGAATAAAATCTAGTATGTAAGATTTATGGGTGGAGTGTTGACTTACCCTTTGGGCAAAGACACAAGTTACCTCCCATACCCACTCCAAGACCATCCCCAGTTACTATTCCACCATACCTGGTCATTTCATTGTCCTTTTTCCCCACTCTTTCCAGCCAAGTACCTTGTCACAAGGATAGAAAAACCCTTATCTCTCATCCCACTTTATTCACTCTTTCTCAAGGAGACCAAACACATCTCTTTCACTTTCTCTCTCTAAAATTCGAGATTCAAAGGCTGGTCTTGAGTTTTTCCTCCACATTTGGTAAGTATCTTCCTCCTACACTTAGATATTCTATTATCCTTCATCCAAATCATAGATTGCTTAAACAAATATTGTCATAATTATTGTTAGATCTTCAAATCTTCAAGCATCTCCCAAGTGTTCTTGAGTTGAACACTTCTTTTCTTCGACATCCATCTACTGAAATCACTCAAGGTGAGTTCATACCCCTACATTTTCATGTTTTCTTCAAGTTTTAAGGGGGGGGGGGGGGAATACAAGTTAAAACACCAAGAACACAACTAAACTCAAACAACAGCTTTCATCAGAAAAGTTGAGTCTTATTCACGAACTGTTTTGACTATCTTAAACTTAATATCATTCAAAACTGTTTAATATGCAAATAGTTCAGGTTCATACCTTTAAAATGACTACTTGCACATCTCCATACGATTTTTCTACGATTTATGGTGGTTTTTACAAAACTGTCTATCATTTCAGAAACGAAGTCGGACCAGTCTGTGAATATGAACCTTTTAACACAAGTTAAAGACATCTAAAAATCATAATAAAAATTATGAATAAACTAGACACATTTTGTGAACCCTCAGAATTTACGGATTCAGTTTTCGACTTCGTATTATTTTTCGATGATTTTTCTAAAACAGTGTAGAAAGGTCAAAATCTAGATAACATCTTATAACTTTCATCACACTTTGTAACATGTTGAGCAAAGTGTAAATCTTTGAGGATTTCATATTTTACATGTGTTTCTTGTTGTGGTATAATTATATGACAGAAAATACTCACTGAATTGTAAGAATCCTCCATCATTACCAATAGTACAAAACAAGGCAGGATAAACATAGATATATTTTTGCTATACATTCGACTTACATAGAAAAGGGTTCTTATACACCACAAACAAATATGCTAAACTATAATAGGTATAGTTAGGTTGCATATACATTAAAAACATTATGATAAACTAAAATAGGTATAGTTTATGTTTCATTTACATTACGAACTCATTACAAAAGGTTTTCATATAAAAGGGGGTACATTACAAAGTACCGGGTTTATACAAAAAGGGGTACACTACAAAGTATCGGGTTTCATATAAAAGGGGTACATTACAAAGTACCGGGTTTATACAAAAAGGGGTACATTACAAAGTACCGGGTTTCATATAAAAGGTGTACATTACAAAGTACCGGGTTTATACAAAAAGGGGTACATTACAAAGTACCGGGTTTTCATATAAACGGGGTACGAATACAAAGTACCGGGTTTACACAAAAATGGTTTTATGGTATTAAAACTACATATCATTTAGAATTGTTAGTTTTCAGCTATAATTGCTAAGTGTACTTGTTAGAGTTATATAAAATTGAATTGAAATCGACTTAGAATTGGTGGGCCCGCCTTATCTCCTGTTCCTTGTTTGGTTGTGGACCTAGGGCGGACCCATTATATTCAACGGTTTATTTAACTTAAATTTTATATAACTTATATACGCTGGGTGATTATAGAAGGAATCTATGGGTCCTTCTAGGGTACATTATCGCATAACATAGGAGCATTCATTTCACACTTAATAAAGAAAATATTGGATTTTCTGGAAACATACTCTGTCGCTTTTACAAGGAAAACGGTTTCTTTCTCAAACAAAACTCTTATGAACTCACCAACTTAATTGTTGACACTTTTCAAAACTACTTGTATTCTCAGGAAATCAGTGAAACAGGAAACCAACAGCATTTTGAGGATGGGACGTTAAATCGTCAAACAGTTCATTTTGTCATCATAATGTAATTGATTTTGAAACATGTAAACATATACTATGGTGTAACCTTTTCAATTATATTTATGATGGTTGTATTTACTTTGAGCACTATTATACTCGTTGTTGTGATACTATACATGAAGTCCTCCACCCCCGGACGTTTCCGCCATCCTTGGTTTGGGGGTGTGACACAGACGAAGCATTACAACGACTGAAAAATGCCTTACACCAGCTACCGGCCCTCGCTTGCCCGCTACCAGGAGAAACGCTACAGATGTACCTAGCAGCATCGGAAGAAACTATCTCCTCCGTGTTGGCGGTGGAAAGGGAAGGCAAACAGGTCCCCATCCACTTTGTAAGTAGGGTCTTGCAAGGGCCAAAGGTTAATTACCCAGTCTTAGAGAAACTGGTCCTCGCCCTAGTATACGCTGCCAGGCGGCTACGACGGTATTTCCAAGCTCACAAGGTGGATGTCTCAACCAGCTACCTGATAAAGCAAGTTCTGCTAAGGCCGAAAAAGTTTGGACGCCTAACCAGGTGGGCCATAGAATTAGGCGAACACGATATCAATTACTACCCCCGGACTAGCATCAAAGCCCAGGCCCTCACAGATTTCCTAGTCGAAATCCCAGATACTATCAAGGGAACACCAACGACAATCTCTGTCGACCCATTGGAGCCTGAAGCCAGCAAAGAGCTTTGGAAATTATACACCGACGGCGCAACAAGTAAGGAAGGCTCAGGCGCAGGCCTGATCCTTCAAAGCCCCAAAGGCGAAGAAATCACTTACGCACTGCGATTCAATTTCCAAGTATCTAATAACGAAGCAGAATATGAGGCACTCCTAGCAGGCCTGAGGTTAGCAAGGGAGGTTGGTGCAAAGCGATTAGCAACTCTCAGTGATTCGTTACTCATCACAAACCAAATAAACGGAACATATGAAGCCAAAGATCCAAGGATGCAGAAGTACCTAGATGCAGTCTGCAGCTTAACACGCACGTTTAAAAACTTTTCAATAAAGCAAATCTCCCGTGGAAAAAATGTAAGGGAGGACGCTCTCAACAAGCTAGCCTCAACTTCCTTTGATCACCTAACAAAGAAAGTGTTAGTCGAAGTGCTCCCAGAGATAAGCATTGATAACCAAAAGGTTAATATAGTCTTGACTACCCCAGAATGGACCAAACCATACGTCGATTACTTGCGCCACGGTGTACTCCCAGACGACTCGACAGAAGCGAGAAAAGTCAAGGTCAGGGCGTCACATTTTGCAATTAGAGACAACCAACTGTATCGAAGAGGGTATTTAAGCCTATGGCTAAAGTGCATCTCTAAGACAGAAGGACAAATGCTCCAGGAGGAAAGTCATTCCAGAGACACTACAGCACACGAAGGGGATCGAGCACTCACGGGAAAAATATTCCGCCTAGGAGTATATTGGCCAGACATATACAACGAGGCAACAGACCTAACCAAGAAATGTAAAGAGTGTCAGGCATTCGCTCCTTTTCAGAATCAACCGGCCATGTCGTTGACCAGCATCACCATCCCATGGCCCTTCCATCAGTGGGGGATTGACATAGTGGGACCATTCCCACCAGCGACAGGGGGTGTGAAATTCTTGTTAGTTGTTGTGGATTATTTTACAAAGTGGATAGAGGCAGAACCGCTTGCCACCGTCTTGGGAAAGCAAATTATAAAGTTCATGACCAAAAATATCTTGGCTCGCTTTGGCACACCTAAAGTTCTCATAAGTGAAAATGGCACATAATTTGAAGGGATCCCCTTCAAGGAGTGGCATGAAAACAAGAAAATCCACCGCCGGTTCACGTCCGTGGCGCACCCTCAGGCCAATGGACAAACCGAGATATCAAACAAAACCATAGTTCATGGTTTAAAGAAAAGGTTACTCAGATAAAAGTCTGCATGGGTAGACGAGCTTCCGACAGTTCTGTGGTCATATTATACCACCTCAAGGTTGAGCACGGGAGAAACGCCATTCAACCATACCTATGGGACGGAAGCAGTCCTCCCATTGGAAATAGTAGTTGGCTCACTGCAAACAGAGAGTTTCAAGGAAACAACCAATGAAGCAGGGCGACGCTAGGACTTAGACATGCTAGATGAAAAACGTGAGGCTGCACAGATGCGTCAATCATTATGCAAATCGCGTACCGAGAACTATTACAACCACCAAGTCCGGGTCAAGAACTTCAAAATTGGAGAATGGGTGTTAAGGAAAAAACGAGTCCAGAACGCCGAACCATTAGGAAAACTCAACGTCACTTGGGAGGGACCATACAAAGTTGTAGAAGCCCATAAGGATGGCGCTTAAGTACTAGAAGCCCAAGACGGGGGTACAATACCAAGAACTTGGAATGCGCAGAGCCTGCGCCATTTCTACTCTTAAACGAGTGTCAAAGATAAATTAAATGTTAGAAAAGCATTGATTATTGGTCTTGGAATGTAAAATTAATCAGTAAGAATTAGTTTACTATTTCCAGTTTTGTGACACTCTAACAATAGATGAATTAGAAAGAAAAAAAGAGAAAGAGCAATTCATATGTACCTTATTTTCAAGCTTGAAAAATAAAATAAAGAGGTTGTGTACATTTACCATGTGACAACAAGGATTGATCATCCAACGTCACATGAGCGAAATCGTTACAAGAAGGCAGCCAGGGGGTTAAAAAGGTTCATAACCTTTTCCCCAAAACATGTTCACCACACATATTATAGCAAACGTTCCCAAAAACAAACGTACAAAAGAACATGTAACATAAGTGTAGAAGAGTCATAACCTTCCACTGATAAGAAAAGCACAACCAAGTGAGCCTTAAAATGACGATCTCGGCTACACCTAGGGTCTTTAACAAGGAAATTAGAACAAAATTCTCAAAGACCAGCATGAGCAAAGCTCAAAGATTTCACAAGTAAAAGGACTCAGACCAGGGATTTAAGCAAGCCCTGCACAAATACTACGTGATGGCCAACATAAATCATTTACGAAACAATCAATATATATATATATATATATATATATATATATATATATATATATATATATATATATATATATATATATAGTCAAGATCAAATAAGAAAGAAATTTTTTGTAGGAAGGTAAGAAGTTTTTTTTCTACATATTTTTTTCGCGAACAAACAAAATGAATCATTAGATGATTCATTTGTAAGATGATTCACAAGAAAAAATTCTCAAAAAAACATCTCGATGATTCATTTATACAATAGTTTTGTTGTTATTCACTAAAATTGTCATAAAAGTGAATTTTTTCTTAATTTACTTAAAAATGAATCATAAAGATGTTTTTTTCGGAATTTTTTCTTGTCAATCATCTTACAAATGAATCATCTAGTGATTCATTTATTTTGTTCGTCAAAAAACTATGTAGAAAAAAAACTTCTTACCTTCCTACCAAAAAAAATTTCTTACCGGATCTATATCCTATATATATATATATGATAACAGGAAAAATTCATAATCATAAAATAAAAATAAACATTGTCAATTGCCGGACTCCCGGACTTTTAAGCTGCCACGAAGGGCAGAAAAGACAAAAAAACATTGTTCACAAAAGATGCATAAACCAAATCAAGCAAATGGCACTACTTGTGAGCAGGGGAAGTACCATCACTAGGTGGGGAACTTGGTTCCGGACCCGACTCGTCACTTTGAGCATCCTGGCAGAGAACACGGAGCCCAACCAAATCTATGTCGCCAAGACGAAGATAGCCAGCAAAATCTGTCTCCGTGAACGTAACAATGACGTCCTCCATCTCCGGAGTCTTGGTGGCCACATCCACCTCCACTTCTGGGTCGAACTTCCCAGCAACCACCAGTTATCTCAAAGCTCCCTTCCTCTGCTAAGCAGCCTGCACGTGCACCAAGCCCTTGAGGAAGTGGGGGCTTTCGATCACCTTGTCCACAATCCGGCAGAGCCCATCACGAAGGACCCACGCAATGTCTTTTTCCAACACACCCCTCACAACGCTTTCCCCAACCATGTCTGCCTCCAGCTCCACCGTTCGTTCACTCAAGCTAGTGTTCTCCAAGGTCAGGGCCCCTACACGATCAGTTAAGCGCTTCACCTCCTCGTCCAGCCTTACCCATGTTCTTCCAGGCTCGCTTTCTCACATAATACAAGCTCTTGCTGGGCCTCCCAGTTGCGCTTATTAGCCTCCATCTTCTCCACCTGAGCCTTCAACTTCTCACATTCAACGCTCATCTTATCCGAATAGGACTAGATAGCCTCTATGTCAGAAATGCACTCGGAAGCCGATACCAAGTAAGACGAAACTTGGGCGGCGGCATAACGAAGACCGTCAGCCATGTGCTTATCCGCCAGAACGGTCAAAGCTTCAGTTGTGGCGGGCGGAAAAGCATGCCGATACCACTCAAGAGCAGTGTCGTGGTCGGATACAAGGTCTTTAGGGGTTAAGCTCCAAGACGGCCTATAGATGCCCGAGTGACACCCTGAAGGAGGAGGGACAACTCTAGTTTTACTAGGAGAAGTTGACACATGACCACGAGAAGGCACAGATCCAGCCTTCGCCTTGGCTCTCTCAGCAGCAGGATCGGGGTCAGTCACATCGGTAGTTTTCATCTCTTTATTACCAGGCAGTTCAGTTGCCCTATTGTGTGCCCCCTCCAGCAGTTTCAAAGAACTTTCATCGGGGACACTGTTGGAACCTTTGGAACCCCCTACCAAGAAACTCAAGTTACGTTTCTTGCGAAGCGGAGGCTTGGTGCTAGCCATCTCAACGCTACCGCTGGAAGAGGTTTCCAGCAAAGCGAATCGCCTCTTGACACGTCGGAGACTCCTTAGGGACCCGGAAGGGACAAGATCCTTCTGAGAAGCACCGGTAACAACAACGTCTTGCAGATCCGGCTCCTCGCCAGCACCAACAACATCTTCTGAACCGACGGGAGACTCAGATATAGCCCCGATACCCCGACCGAAAACAGGTGGTGGGAGATTCAATACAAGGTCGATGTCACGACACTCAAGATTACCATCGAATAAACGTCGTAGAGCTCTCTCTAAGGAGATAATCTCCTCCACACCTGACAAAAAACAAAGGTAACAACGGTTAACAAAATTACCGATTTCAAAGTACTTTGCCAAGTAAAAAGGGGGGGGGGAGTAAGGGAAAGCAGAATAAGCATCATACCTTCTCTTTCGACGAAAAACTCGGGCATTTTCTCACGATCCCTCCAAGCGGCGCTCATCCCACCAGCAGCCAAGAAGCAGTCGAGTCAGTCCTCACCATAGATGCTAACCTTCTCTAGGGCATCTGCCAACTCTTTGTCAGTACCAAAGAACGTTGGAGCACGGTCTATGTACGCCTTGGTCTTAGGATAGCTAAGCACCACAAGGTCACTGTTCACCCACAAAAACTTCTTCTGCCAATTCTTTTTGGATTTTTGATCATGGATGAGGGTAGGGACTCCTCGTCGATGAGAAAGGGTCCGAATCCCAGACTGGGTGGAAGCATTGAAAATGTTCTTGAACGCCGGGACAGTCGGCTGGTAACCTAGGGCACGAAAGAGAAGCTCAAAGCCCACAATCTTGTTTATGGCGATTGGGGTCAGTTCCTTCATAGAAAACCCGTATTCGCGAATGATCAAGTTAAAAAAGTACGTAGTGGGTAAGCGTAGACCCGCCTCGAACAAAGCAATCGAAATGCCGACCTTGCCCTTAGGAGGACTATAGAGCGATGCATCAGGGAGAGGATTTTGAACCCCATGTTCAGGGACAAACCCAAACCGGAACTAGAAGGATTCCCATTCCTTAGTAGTGAGTTCCCTTCCTAAAGGACGAGCGACATCCATGGAAGAATGCAAGGAAAGATCGAAAGGGTTCTTTAGAGCAAAGAAGCAAAGTGAGAAAGGCAAAGAGTGAGGAGGAAATGCCTGGAGAAACAAGGGTTTAAATGCTACAAAAAGAGCAGTGAACCGTCTCATGATGAAACCGCCGAACAACGGCAACTCCGTCTTGTCAACCGCACAGACTAGCAATAGCAGTCCGCCACGTGTCTATGACTAGACCAGAACGACTCTGCTACGTCCCCAAAGCAGAAGCCTACTGGTCTAAGGGACTTGTTAACGTTACCGTATGCGACCATGTTAAATCTGACGGAAAGCACTGACGGGACGTTATCTCGCCAGGGCCTTGGTTGGGTCTCCGTCTTAGCCTGGACAGGCCAACACCAGGATGACAACTCACTTTCCCCCACGAAAAAGAATATTCCTCGTGATTCTCTCATTCTCTCATGACCAATCAGGTAATGACAAAGAGCCTGATGACGCCCAGAACTGACGTCACCTAGCTGTTAGACGGCGTGAGTGTACTTCTCCCAGTAGGAAAGTGTCACGTCTCACTCACACATGGGGAGAGTCACCCCATTCTGTTAGCAACATGTATAAAAGGATCCCTTCCTGCCCGAGGAAGGGGATCATCTTCTTCTCTATACAATTTTACCTAAATCTCTCTCAGAAATAAAGCTAACTTGATCGTCGGAGTGACGTCCCGGGAGAACTCCCGATCGTCCTTTAACGACTCTTCTGTGTTGTGTTCTCAGGTAAACCTCCAAGACCAACTCGTTAACAAACGACCAATTCCCTGAAGAGCGTGTCACAACATGACCCAAACTAGTTAATTGGTAATTAACAAATTAAAAAATAATAGACAAGGGCATGATAGTCTTTTTACATCCAATAGGGACCAAGACCGCAAAATAAAAGTTAGGGACCAAATATGTAATTTCAAGCAAACTACAGGGACGTTATCAGTAATTTACTCTTGTTTTAAATTAGTAACCTAAGGCCATCTACAATGGGAGTTGTACGAGGGTTTAATAAATTAAATGTGAATATAATATAGAGGAGAGAGAGTGTGGAGTTAAATTGCCATTGAACGGTGCAATAGAATTGTAATGAAAATTTATGAATTTTTTAAGAATTAAGTTGAATGTGTATATTCTCTTTCCTACATGGCAATCCATATAATTCTCTATGGGTTTAATCTATTGGAGATGGCCTAAACACCCACTTAATTGTGGAATCAAGAAAGAACCATTAGTATTTACCTAAAAACATATCATATTAACTGAAAAGCTAATATTATCAATTGATGCAAAACAGTATACTATATATAAATGATAATATCACAAAAACAAGGTACATTTTTTAAATTTCTATTAATCCCATTATAAATATAAAAAACTAAAAAGATGTTAGTGATAAGTGAAATATATAAAATTTCCTACATTCGCACTATGGAGAAACCAAAAACTCACTTATTCTTAACCGCCATCTTCATATTTTATTGTTGCATCGTTTGAAACACGAATTTCTGAACAGTTCTGTTTCCTTTGCAGTTCATAACTTAATGTTAAGACTAAGCTCTCTTTTGTATAGTATAACTAGAAAAACATTAACAAGATGTCGTTGTAGTATAGTGGTAAGTATTCCCGCCTGTCACGCGGGTGACCCGGGTTCGATCCCCGGCAACGGCGTTTTTCAATTTAGCATTTCGTCTTTAACGTTTAAACCGTTATTTTTATTTATTTATTTATTTTTGTGCTTATAAAAGCAGGCTTTTGCTTTGCTGCTAATTGTCTCCAGTTCTACTTATTTTCCCATTTACAAAAGTGATTGGTGATATTTTTTCCGGATATAACTCACGTTTGACAGAATACAGATTATTACAGTTTTGACATGATATTTTTTAATACAACTAGCAACACGAAACAATATTAGTCGTTGAGCGCTTGAAATGATGATCACTAGATCTCCAAATACCGATCCATACCAAACATTGATTGCTACTATATAATCAAGTAAATGATAGGCGTTTGAGATGTGTTATTTAAGCTTGTAAAACTCTTTTGAAACAATAATCATACTATTTAGAACATTGTTTTTTATAGCTGTGACATTTCCACATTAAACCTTCAACTTCACCAACATGTGAGCTTCTACCCTCCTACATCTTTCCACTTTAGACCGGTGTAACCTTTTTGATCTAAAGATAACCAAACTCGCAGATTACCCCTTCATGCAAACAAGCCAAGTTAAATACCAATGTAATTAAATTCATACTTTCAAAGTTAGGATTGAATTCTTAAGATATATTTAACAATTTTAACACGACCCGTAATCCTAACTTTGGAACGGATCAATTAGTTGTGTTGCTTTTGAAACAAAGGTGTAGTAAAAATATACAACTCGTTGCTCCAAACTTTCAAGTTTAAGAAGTTTAACTGATCATTTTACATCTTTTTCTTGAACAAATGATGATCAATTTCCAAATATTTTTGTTTTCTCATGAAAAAGAGGATTTAATGCCCATTTAATAGCATGAGTTATTGTCTCAAAATATTTCAATAGGTTTAAAATTTTTAAACTTTATATCACCAAGTAACACTATACACAAAGTATCTTCACAAGTAACAAAATGAAGATCAATTTCCATATGTTTTGTTCGTTCATGAAAAAAGGATTTAATGTCAATTTAATAGCAACGCAATTATCACAAAATATTTCAACATGTTTAACATTTGGGTAAATTACACCATTCGTCTCTCGTGCATACGTCAGAAAGCGTGTTTAGTCCCTATTTTTAAAAATTAACTCGGACCGTCCCTGAATTTGTTTTTTCTTGCATGTTTAGTCCCTATTGACATAAAATGATTATTTTACCCTTAATAATTTCTTTTTTATTTTTCTATTACTTATTTATCAGTGTTTAGATTAAAAAAAAAAGTTAATATCCCACCCCTCCCCTTCCCTAATCCCTAGTTTCCTTCTCCCTCTCTCTCATTTACACTCACAACCGACAACCACCCAACTCTGGCGCTCCTCCTTTCTCCGACGAGACCAACCTTTTTCTTTCTCTATTTTTCGATCGCCACCCACTACAAGTGCTGTTAGCTGTGAATGGTGGTTCTCTGTCGCATTCTTCTAAAGTCCAATCTTCTTCCCCCAATTCTAACTAAGAACTGCAATTTGATCAACGAAATCCACCAAATCCATTCCCAAATAATCACCAGATGACTTTTTTCTCTCCATCCTTCATCTGCCTCCTACCTACACGTCACCATCCTCCATACCTTCAACTTCTTCATCTCTACCCTTCCTCATCCACTGCATCGTCACCATCCCATTTCAATAAACTAACCCATTTCTACATTCAACCTCATCGGTATTTAGATTGGAAAAGAAGGAGGACAGACATAGAGGAGATTTGTGGTCCGTCCAACTCCACAATCGATCTCCACAGTAGCAACACACAGATGAGGAGGCGATGGTGACTTGGAGGATATGGCGACGTTACTTCCAGAGGATGAAATCGGTGGTGTGCAGGGGACGACGTCGGTGGTTTGAAGGAGACAATGAGTACCTCCGGCGAGTGGATTTTAATATCCTCCGGTGGCTAGATTTTGACTTCACGGGAAGGGGAGGTTTTCAGATGAAGATAGAGAAACGAGAAAAAGGATTTAGGGCATCCGACTAAATGAGGATGGGGGTGGGTAAGTGTGAGGCCCACTTCATTTTCTATATATTATAATTAATAAAAAATAAACAATCAAAAAGAAAATAAACAATGGCAATATAGTCTTTTTAAGTCCCGCAAAGGATCAAACGTGCAAATTTAAATTAATGAGGGATGAACCGTGCAACTTTTAAAAAAACAAGGGACGATCCGAGTTAATTTTTGAAAATAGGGACTAAACATGCTTTCTGACATATGCACGAGAGACGATTGGTGTAATTTACCCTTAACATTTTTAAACTTTAAATCACCAAATAATTTGATGACCCAAGTTATCTCACAAGTAACAACTCCTAAACCCTAAATCAATACTTTGTTTTTAACTTTTCAAATAAACTATTTAATTCAGAGAAAACCACAATATTCATAACCTGACTTTCTAGAGCTAAGATATTTGCACGAGTCAACATCAACAAATGGTTTAAGACACAAATCACCCACTTTTGAAATACAAATCCATTTTTTTGGATTTCCTTTGATATCTCAACATACAAAGAGCCAAATATAAATGAGAACTCTTAGGACTATGCATGAATTAGCTTAATTCTTGTACAGAAAAAGATACATCAGTTGGATTATGCTTTTAAAATTAGTCACGTAGGTGACTAAAGTTACAAAAGCTACAGAAAAAGCATAATTTTAAAAATTAGGTGACTAAATGAGTACAAACACAAAAGTTAAGTGACAAAACAAAAAGTTAGATGCCTAAATGAATACAAATAAAAAAAATTTGACTAACTTTTATAACTAAAAATAGGTTAAGTGATCAAATAAAAAAAAATCAAAAATTAAATAATCAAAAATGAGCTAAAGCCTTTAAACTTATACCGATATCATTCAAAGGGTTTAGTCGAAAACTTTCTCAATGGACAATGACACTCATACGAACAACGTGTGACGTGGCCTTTATTGTTCCACGTGGGCATCCCATATCTGACACCCTGACTATATTAATACCAAATCGACTCGAACCCCCATTCCCCCGGGGTTCCTTTATTCTTCTATCAAACTTTTACAATCAAAAATCTGTCTTCACTCTTCCCCATTGTGCAAAGCAATACCACCGTATCGCCGTCGTACTGCCACCATGTCCACTGCACCTGCGCATACACTGAACCTTTGCGGCGTTCTATCGGAGGCAAAGAGAATCGTTAATGCACATTCCCGTCACTTTCTCGCCTTATCCGTCATCTTCCTCCTCCCCCTCTCTTTCTCACTCATCATTTTCCCTACTCTCCAGCTCTCCCTCACTCGATCCTACGTCGTTTCTACAAAGTTTTTCGTAGTCGATCCGCCGGATCTTCGTCAAAACCTGACAATTCATCTCCTCTATTCAGCTTTTGTCTACATCTTCTTCCTCGGGGCCATAGCCACAATCACTTACAGCACCTACCATGGCTTTTATGGAAGACCAGTCAAGTTTTTCCCCGCCATGAAATCCCTAATCTTCTCCTTCTTCCCACTCGTTTCGACCACAATCGCAGCTCAGCTTATCCTATCTCTTATCTCGCTAACGTTCCTCCTGTTCTTTTTGGTAATCATCAAGATGGGGGAAAGCCTAGGGTTTGTAATCGATTACGACTCGAATTACTTTATGACGTCCTTCGTTCTGATGGGAGCAGCGCTAGCTTTTTCCCTAATCTATTTCCAAGTGAACTGGTCACTAGCTTGTGTGGTGGTTGTGGCAGAATCAAAATGGGGATTTGAACCACTGTGGCGGAGTTCTTACTTAGTGAAAGGGATGAGATCCGTTTCGTTATCTTTGCTGTTGTTGTTCGGGATTCTGATTGGGTTTTGGGTGTGGATGAATTCGAATGATGTGATGCATTTCGATGCTGTTGATGGATGGAAGAGCTGGCCTTTTGGATTGCAGGTGGTTATTGGTACTAGTCTCTTGACTGTGTTATTGCTTCAGAATACAGCAGCCAATACTGTGTTGTATATGTACTGTAAGGCTTTACATGGTGAATTGGCCATTGAAATTGTTGAAGAGTTTGCTCGTCAGTATGTCAGCTTGCCTTTTGATGATGGGAAAATCCCTCATGTTGTTAGTGTTGTCGCAGCTTGATGAATGATGATCGAGGTTAGTGGATTCTACTCCACAAATTAGGTTCTTGCTTTTGTCAACTTACCTCTTTATAACTGTTGTTGACCTTGTATTAGTAATATATCGGCTCTGTAAGTACCTTTTAATGTCAGAAATGAACATACAACTTTCAGATTATAAGTGTGTTTCTGGAAATGTGTTGATGTATGGATTGTATGCTAATGGTAGCTTTTGTAGCTTTATATGTTGTATATAATATGATTATAATATTATCAAAGGCATGTATAATTCTGCTAAGTAATAGTATAAATTACTGTTCTCTGTGTTGTTACTTGCATTTTGTTGTGATTATTATGAGGCTCGGATTCGGAATACCATGAACTCTCCAAGAGAACCAGTTCATGCGGATATTTTACAAATGTATGTTATATACATCAATTACCATAATAACAACATACTTTTAAGTATTTTACTAGTTCAAGATTAGATTTCGCTATTAGCATTTAAAAACAAAACAACAAAAAAAGTAAGTGCGGGCACCCATTAGTTTTGATTCTTTAGTAGCATCGTAATTCCATCTCCGACACTTATTTTAGTGAAAACTAACTAAAAGCTTTTATCAAATGCTATGCTTGACGCTTTCCAAGCTAAAAAAAATAGCTGATAAGTTGGTGTTTTAAAAACTATTTAAAGTAGCTTTTCATGAGGTCTTTTAATTTTTTTTTAAATATATCCTAATTAATTATAAAAAATATATTTTTCTAAATATCATTTTATAGGGAAATTTATACCTACCTCCAAATTGTTGTGTACCCTTGTAAATGAATAATGTGTATACCCATGATTTGATAATTTTTTTTTTGGAAAGGGAACTTCCCTAACGATGGTTTCCGGGCCAGCTTTCGCGCACCGACTAATCCCCCGCTGCAAACATGAGGCTTTGTCTCATGCCCTGGAGTCACTGCAGGCGAACCTCCATGGCCACAAGGGCTGAGTGGTGCCAGGATTTGATAATTTATGTGAGTGAGAGATGTATTTATAAATAGCATTCATTTTATATTTTTCAGTTAGTTTTATTAAATGTAACTTTTTTGTCATATTTTTTACTATCAATTAGATTTTCAGCTATTATTTTCAACTAGTCTATCTAAGATATCCTAACCCATTGTAATTTTAGACCAAAAAATATTTGAAGTATATTTTTTATAGAATTTTTTATATTTTCATTAATACCTCTTTAATCTAAAAGATATTTACAACTAATCTAAAATCTTTTTATGTTGATTATTTTAAATTTTTTATTGTTGTATAAATACAACCAAACAAATAATACATATAAAATAATTTAAATTAAATGGTTATATTAATAGCCGATCTCGAACTTTTTCCCATAAGGCTTGAAACGAGCCGAGCTCAGGCTCGAGCCTAAAATATTTAAACGAGTTGAGATTAAGCCTGATCAAGCTCGGTCTCGACTCGGCTCATTTGCACCCTTACCCAAAGGTTTAAGAATCTGCTTTTTTTTTTTCTAGATAGTTTAACTTTCTCCTTGATTCAAAAATATTTAACAAAAAAAAAAATTAAAAATTCAAATCTTTCTTTCAAATTTGGATGGAACCCTATCACTATCTTCCCCACCAGACGCATCATACCCATCACTCATGGATCTCATGAGTGCCAGAATCCCCTGGTTCTCACCCATACCAGACACCCCTACTCCTACATCATGATCTCCTCCTCCTCCCATAAACGGCTGAATATCAGGCGACTCCATATCCAAACTACTATCAGGAGATGACATTGACATGGCTCTGTATACACTACGAGCTTCAAACTGCAAAGGCACCAAATTTCCCGAACTACCCTCCTCTCTCACTCTATCGTTCCCAATGTTTCTAGAACCTTCCTTTTCCCTCTTGCTTCTTCCGAAGCTTCTGTCCCTTTCCCTTTCGATTCTGTTTGACTTTGACACCGGCTGCAAAATCTTTGACCTTTTTCGTGCCTCTGCAGCTGCTTTTGACACGTCATCACCATTCAAACGGGCCAGGGTCCATGGGCTGATTTTCACGCTTGTCGGATTCTTTTTCTTGATTGGATCTCGATCTTCTATCGTTTTTTTACCTAACGAGCTCACTGAACTGGTTTCTGGTGGAACTACATCGTACTACAAAATCAAAACAAAATCCCATAAATATTTTCTCAATTAATTACGATATTTGATTAATTAATACATACCTGATCTTCAACAAAGAGTCGTGGAGGCGTACACCACGCTCCTTGCCGGAAAGTGTTGAAGGAGCTGACGCTGCTTAATCCGGTGATTGAGGTAGCCGGTGACATTTGTGGACTTTGTGGGCCCCCATATCCTTGATTCTCTTGTTCCCTTAATGCTATGATATAATCGTATGTGCTAATTCCCTATCATCACAAACATCCTTAATCGACATCTAAAAGGTCTAAACTTTTTTACATTTATAAAATACTCAAATTACAATTAAAAAAAAGGTTATATATTTTGAGAAGAATGTGAAAGAAGAATGCTCTAACAATAATCTCACCTTCTTTATAAGAAGAATGTGAAAGAAGAAAAGCTGAATGAGTGGCAATGTTGCGATCATTGCCAAAATAGTACATACCATCTGTCAAGAATTAGACTAGAAATTTTTTAGTCAAACTATAAAAATATGAAGTCAAGTTTTATAAAAATTGGGAAGAATTAGAGTACTTACCACAACTGAAACATAAGGGGCTAAAGTGAAACTGCTTCCTAATTTGGATGCTATTTCTACATCAAATCTTTTGTGATCCAGGATACAATTTATCAAAACAACGATTCCAGTTGACCATTGAAGTATAAGCTTCAATTCTCAAGCCCAATTAAAAACCTGTGTTAGATAGATGTGGTAAAATATGACTTAAAAGTCAACAAGGTCAAACAATGAAGGTTTGACTTTACCAGAAGAAGAGCAGAAACCATAAGAGCAAAGAATATTGCATAGTTCTTTTTCCCAATACAGTTATTAAGCCACTACACAGAAATAAATAAAAAAAAGACGTTAGATTTTGTTTTTATAAATAAAGGGAATGTGTTTGAATCTTTGTATAATTTTATACCCTGCAATGGTGGTCAAATCGGTCAACACATTTATCACACACTCTACAGTGCTTGCTATACTTGAAAACCTGCAAGAAAAACAAAAAACACCCGTTTTAGAATTGCTGACTTTGACTTTCTTGAAATTCAAAATTGGTAGGAATTTTGGTATAAAGTTTCATTAACCTGTTCATGGAGTAAACTACATATCATGAAGTTCAAGATACTTGTTCCATTTATGACAAATTTTGAAAAAATCATATTGAATTTGAACTTTGAAAACTTATTAGTTTGACTTTAAAAGTCAACGCACCTCAACTTCACAGAGACTGCAGTAGAACATGCCATCGTCACTTGTTTGATGTTCAGAAGAGTCTTGGTGTTGATGACACATGGCAGCACAAGGAATGAGAGCCAAAAGGGGGATAAAACAAGAAGGTGGTGACGTGGCTTTTTCAGTTTCAGATTTATAATCTTTTGTATCTTCTATTATCGATCCTTCTTTTTTAACACCTGTTTTGTTGTTTGTTGTTTTACAATATTTTCTTGATTTGAAAACTCCTGTATCTGCTGGATCAGCACCAGCGCACCAAATATACAGGCCAAATGCACATATAATCTGGTAAGATTAAGAAATGGAAAATTCTTGAAAATGGTTATGGAAATAAGTATATGAAATAATTGAGAGATGGAGATAAAAAGAGCTTACTAGAGGAGTGTAGATTCCCATTACAATATATTGATACAACTTTTTGCCCACAAAAGGGGCGAAGAACACATAGAAAGCGAATCCCAATGCTATAAACACAGAAACAGCAGCCACCTGCACAAATCGATGCAAAATTAAACACCTTTTAGCAAAATTTTCAAAAACGACGAATGAATTCAACTCCCGTAAGTTAATTTTCTCAAAAGGTGAAGAAATTGTTGACAAGTCAAACACCCAGAAGTTGTTGTTTTCAGAAACCCTAAAAAACAATTCCATTTCGATGTGGATGTGGATGTGGATGCTAGAGGAGAAACTTTTTGTGAAATTAAGCTCCCAAAAGGTAATAATTCAAGATCTTCAGAAATTCGATAATGACATGGGAGTAGATGAAAACATTGTTGTTAAATTTGGAAAAACCAAGAGAAATTTTAACAATTATATAAGAAACTGTGGTGAAAATCAAACACCCTGAGGCTAAAGTTTTTAAAAACCTTTTAACAAATTTAAAAATGAGATGATAGTAGATGAACACATTCTTGTGAAATAAAAAACCCAGATACCAAATTTCGAAAACCCGCCAGAAAATTTCAACTGTGTACTATATGCAATAAATTCTGTCAAAACTAAACTCCCAGATGCTATAAAAACCTAAGAATATCAGCAATGTCATAGCTAGGATGTTAAAACATTGCTGTGAAACTAAACACCCAAAAGCTAAATCTTCATAAACCCTAAAATAATGGCAGACATAAGAGATGTAAAACATTGCTGCGAAATCAAGCAACAAAAATCGAAATTTTCATTAACCTTATTACAAAAAACTTCAACAATTGCATATGGATAAGATGAAACGCACCTGAAGAGGATGATATGGAAGTTGCCAACCATGTTTCCTCATCGTTGTAGCAAGAACGGGTTTGAACTGTTGACGGGGGGTGTATGAGAAATCTGCTAAAAAACACTTCCCCTCATTCCATTACTCGAAATGGGGGTTTTTGAATCTCATCCTCAAAAATGTGAAAACAATCAAGCAATATTGGATTTTGAGATGCGGGGTATTCTTGGAAAGATGGAAATTCCGCTGCAAATCTTTGTCTATTTTTGGCCCAATTGTAGTGAGAGAGTAGATGGAGGTTTTCTTGAGTTTTGGGGAAGAGGGGAGGGAAGGGTTCAAGGAACAGTAGTAAGGACTGTCACCTTTTACACAATTACACTTCATTCCGACCAAAAGAGGAAAATCCTTCAGACAAAGAAAAGTAAAAGGTAAAATTGTAATTCATTAGCTTTATTGTATTCTATGGTTTAATTACTAAAATTAATAACTTTAATAATGGTTCATGAGTTTTTTTATTTTGTTTTAAAATGATACTAGTATTTAATTATGATAGCCATATATTTTTTATTAAAAAAACTATATATAAAACAGAAAAACATACACCTAGTTTGCAAGTTTTAGTAAAGAAAAAAAAGGAATGAAAATATGAAAAGAAAGAAATATATGGAAAAGTAAGGAAACTGGATATTGGTGTTAAGTTTTTTTTTCTTTGTAAATATTACACGGGATTGATTAATAATAAATTAGATAACGAGGCTTTATTAAATACTAGTTGTGAAATTCATATATTACATGGGTTAATTTAAAAAAAAAATTAATATGAAGGTCTAAATAATTGAAAACTTTGAATTTATAAGAAAATAAGAAAAATAATGAATTATTAAAATTGAAATGTTTTTTATCTTTTAAATTTAAACAAATAGTTTAAATAAATAAACAAAAGAAACCACTAAACTTTAATTTAAATTTTTTTGAAATTATAAGGTAGACTCATTAATGAAATTGATATCCATTTATAACTATATTTATTGCAATTATTATATTGAAATATTATATGAAATTTAATAAAATAGGAAAACCCATAAAATGACATGTGGAAAAAAAATTAATTCAAAATTACCACAAATTGATATTTGTCAAATTGAAGAAGAGCATGTCATGTGTCAAAAAAGTTATTTATTTATTAGGGATGATTTCACAAATATGATGGTCAATTAATTAATTTTTAAGAAAGAACTTTAAAATTTATGAATTATTGGAGATGATTTTAATTAAATAGGTTTTTTGTTTTATAAACGTAACGGAAAAAATGATATCTACTCTAATAAATAAAGATATTTTTGCCACATGTCACATTTTTATTCAATTTGTCACATGTAATTTTATGGTTATTTTAAATTAATTTTTATTTTAAATGTCATTTTATGGTTTTTCTATTTTACTAAATTTCATATATTATTTAAATCAAATAATAAATGCATATCAATTTCACTAATGGACTTTCCTTCTAATTTCAAATTTACTAAATTAAAGTTTCATCAATTTCTTTTATTTATTTATCTAAATTGTTTGTTTAAATTTAAAAAAAACACTTTAATTTTTATAATTCAATATTTTTCTCACTTTTTTTATAAATTCAAACTTCTCAAATATTTTGAATTTTGTATTTCAATTTTCTTTTAAATAAACTCATGTAATACATAGGTCTCACACCTAGTGACAAATAAATAAAAAGTTGGAAATTTGGTTAATGGTTATGGATGCTCTTAGTATGTGTTAAACAATGATGCTAGATTTTTCTTTCTATGATTGTTTATAAAAAAACATAATATTCATTGAAAATCAATAATTAATAAACAAAATTTTATAAAATATATTTCGTTATAAGCTTGTTTCTTTTTTAATAGTTGAATTTTTATATATAAACAAAACTAGCAAGAAGCTAGCAAACCAACAAAACAATTGCAAATTTATAGCCATGATAAAATTTTGTAACTATGAAACCCATTTACTTTAATCTTAGAGTTTCTATAACTAAACCAATTGAACGAGAAAGTAACAATATTCTAAAAAAAATACTATCTTTAAGATATTTTTCAGAGCCGAATGTCAAATTATATAAGTTTCAATGAACCCAAATAGTTTTCATATAAACCGCATCCAAAGATGCATTTTTCACCTGCAACATCGTATAAGAATCCACCCATAAATGGTGTTGCTAACCTAGTCAAAGTCATGAAAAGGTCCACCTAACGACCAATGCTTGCCCGACCTGGCAAGCTGGTTCACAACATATAAAAAGATATGTAATGACTTCAATATGAATTATAAGTCTTTATTAAGTTAATCACTAAAATGACCACTTTTGGTGTTCACATATAAATGACCTTTTTTATTATTTTAGACAAAAATGCAGAAATGGTCCATGTTGTTGTTAAACTTATGTTGTTTTTGTCCAAAAAGGTTTGGTGGTGTACCAGTGGTCCAGTTTTGGATACCTTGTGCGGATTTGGTCCATATGTCGTTAACTTTAACAGGTTGATAAATTACTTAAATAAAAAAACAAATTTTTTGGTCTTGAAAATTGGGATGTTACAAAGGCTCTGATACCAACTTGTAACACCCAAAATTTAAGACCAAAAATTTTATTTTTAATTAAGTAGTTATAAAACCAATAGTTTGAAAACACCCATAGTGACATCCCATATCAAACCAATATGTCGATAATCAAAATATGTCATAATAAAACAACATCAAAGTACAACTTCTAAGAATCTCACAATGCGGAAAACCATAGTGTGATGCACTGCGATCATGTCGGCACCTTTCCTCTCGAAAAAAAAGTACCTGAAACCAAAACTGAAAACTGTAAGCACAAAGCTTAGTAAGTTCCCCCATCATACCACATGACATACAACAAATACATTGCCTATCATATCTGGGTGTCGGTCTCCTATTCAGTCTATTTCAATCGGATAATGCCAAACATATCTGGGTGTTGCCCTCCCCTTCGGTCTATTCCAACCGGATACTGCCGAGTATATCTGGGTGTTGGCCTCCCCTTCGGTCAATTCCAACCGGATACTACCGAGCATATCTGGGTGCTGGCCTCCCCTTCGGTCTATTTCAACCGGATACTAGGTCTATTTCACCCTACCACTACCACATAATATCGTAACAAATAAGCACATAACACATAACAGATAGTGGCATACCAGATAATTATCACAAAGACAATCATCTCTACTACAAACAACTACTAGTGGGTCGGCATTGGTGTCTTCGACCCACTCATACGGGAAGGTAACTCACCTCAACTGTGTATACCGAAATCGTACTCCTCGGCTGGCTCGTAACTGCTCTCCCTAAAGCATAATAAATTCCTAATCAGTTATTGGGTCCAAATAGAACTCCCTTATGGCCCAAACTTCTCATTCATGTACCAAGGCAAGGTCTCCTAATCCTTGGCCTATTGGGCCTCTTTCTCCAAAGGCCCAACTCCTAATTAAATTAAGGCCCAAGTCCATCCATTGAAGTTTCCAGGCCCATTAAGGCCCAATACCATATATCATACGTCTAGGCCCAGAAGCCTTACTTCACAATGGGTCATGAGGCCCAACAAATCCAGGCCCAATCTTCTAAGGCCCAAAAACCCATTTATCCATTCTGCATGCGTACGCGCGGCGTACCTGGCACATACGCCCATCATACGCTGGTCTTGACCACTTCGGGGAGGTTGACCCAGTACGCGCGGCGTACCAGGGGTATGCCCAACGTATTGGCCAGTTTCATTAGAACTCCTTTTGTGACTTAATCCATTAAGTCCTTACGTCCAAAACATAGATCCAGGTCCTTTAACACGTCCTAAACCATAAAGTTACAAACTTTATGTCTTTGCATGCATGGATGGGGGTTAAGACATGATTTAAGTCCTTAAACTCACTTTGTGACCATCTAACACTTGCATGGTTGTGGCTTAACCATCAAGGTTCGATTTTTATGACTCTGAATGCTTCCAAGAGCTCAAAAGGACAGCTCTTATGGGCTAGAACCACCAGAACACAAGAAACCTCAACTATGGAGTCAAAATATCACATAAAACACCCCACAACTACAACTAAGCATGCAATGGTCATGTTTGAAGCTTGATACCTCAAATGAGTCAGAAAAGATGCTAATCCTCTAGAACTACAAGCTCTCTTCAAGTCCTTGCTCCTTTTTTCAAACTCCTTTCTCTTTAAAATAACCAAAAATCACCCAAAAGTGCACCAAATTAGCTCACAAAGCATGCAAGAGGCTTAGGGTTCGATTTCTACTCTTTAGGGACAGTGGAGGCTGAGGGAATGAGGTTTGGGACGGAGTTAATGTCTTTATATATGGTGCAAACCCTAAAATTTAGGGTTTGCAACTGGACAGGTTACGCCCATCGTACGCCTGGGTACTCCTAGCCTATGCAAGGCTTCCCCCCGCTTCGTGCCTCGATCGTGTACGTCGTGCGTATACTATGTACGCCCAGCATACTGTCTTTCTCACAATTACCATATATTATGTTTAATTAAATCGAAGGGAAATACTTGATGACTCGGACGTTACAAATCTCCCCCGCTTGAATTAGACTTCGTCCTCGAAATCTGCTGTTGCTGCTGGGAATAACTCGGGGTAATGCCCCTTCATCTTTTCCTTTGGTTCCCACGTCCATTCCGAGCCCTTACGGTGCTGCCACTGCACCTTCACCAGTACTTCTTGCTTGTTTCTCAGAGCCTTCGTCTTCGTGTCGAGAATGGCTACAGGCCTCTCAATGTGGTACAGGCGGTCATCCACATGTATGTCCTCTAGAGGAACCACCGTGGAATCATTGGCTATGCACTTCCGCAACTGCGAAACATTAAAAGTGTTGTGGATTTGTCTAAACTCATCTGGAAGGTCCTACCGATATGCTACCTTTCCCACCCGGGTTGCCACCCTGAAAGGTCCGATATACCTAAGGCCCATCTTGCCCCGTTTTTTGAAGCTGATGACACACTTCCAAGGTGACACCTTCAGAAGGACCATATCCCCGACCTGAAACTCCAAGTCTGATCGGCGTCTGTCGGCATACCTCTTCTGCCGACTCTGGGTCGTCTAGAGTCTACTCCGGACCTGTTGGATCTTTTCCGTCGTCTTGAGTACCACCTCGGTACTCCCCATGACTCTCTGCCCAACCTCACCCCAGCATATTGGGTTCCTTAACTTCCTCTCGTAAAGCATCTCGAAGGGAGACTGGTCGATACTGGCGTGGTAGCTATTATTATAGGAAAACTCTGCCAAGGGAAGGTAGGTATCCCAGCTACCACCGAAGTCTAGAACGCATGCCCGCAGCATATCCTCCAAGGTCTAGATGGTCCGCTCGCTCTGACCTTCTGTCTGCGGGTGGAAATTCGTGCTGAAGTGCAGACGAGTACCCAACTCGTCTTCAGATTTCTTCCAGAATCTTGAAGTGAACCGCACATCCCTGTCAGAAATCACAAAAACTGGCACCCCGTGTCGAGCTACTACCTCCCTGATGTAGATGTATGCCAACTTCTTGGCCGAAATACTCTCCTGAATCGGTATGAAATGGGCGCTCTTGGTCAACCGATCCACGATTACCCATATCGCGTTAGCTCCAAGCCCGTCCGAGGTAACTTCGTAACGAAGTCCAAGGTAATATCCTCTCATTTCTACACAGGGATATCCAACAGCTGCGTTTTGCCATGAGGTCTCTAGTGTTCGGCCTTAACCTTCCTGCAGGTCAAGCACCTCTCGACGTACCATGCTACATCCCGCTTCATGCAGGGCCACTAGTAATCAGGACGGAGATCTCTATACATCTTCGTCGCCCCAGGATGGATGGAAAATCAAGATTTGTGTGCCTCCTCCATCAGGATTTGGTGCACATCACCCGTATGCGGGACCCACACTCTACGATGGAGTGTCAATAGCCCGTGGATATCATAGTAGAAGGAGGAAATTTGTCCTATGATACACTCACTCTTCCAGTGTTCCTCCTTCATAGCCTCCTAATGAGCCTCCCGAATCCGCTCCAAAAGCGGGGTCACTACTGTCATCCTCAGGCAGATGTCTCTGATCGGGGCCGCGAATGCCTTGCGGCTAAGTGCATCGGCCACCACATTGGCCTTCCTCGGGTGGTATAGGATCTTGCAATCGTAATCGTTCACCACGTCCAACCACCGTCGCTGTCTCATGTTTAGATTTGGTTGGTCCATCAAGTACCTAAAGCTCTTGTGATCCATGTACATGGTACAACGGACCCCATAGAGGTAGTGTCGCCCAATCTTGAGGGCAAAAACAACCGCCCGCAACTCCAGGTCGTGCGTCGGGTAATTCGCCTCGTGAGGCTTCTACTGCCTCGAGACGTAAACGATGACGTGTCCTCTCTGCATCAAAACTGCGCCCAAACCCGAGATAGACACATCACAATACACTACGAAATCCTCAACGCCCGATAGCAGGGCTAAGATCGGCGCCTCGCACAACCTCTGCCTCAAAGTCTCGAAAGCTGCCTGCTGCTCAGTCCCCCAGCGGAAAGTCACCGACTTCTTGGTCAGTCAGGTCAGGGGTACCGCTATCTTGGAGAAATCCTGAATAAATCTCCGATAATAGTCTTCTAAACCGAGGAAGCTTCGAATCTCGGATAGAGACCTCAGAACCTCCCATCTCATCACGGCCTCTACCTTGCCCGGGTCGACCAGTATACCGTTCTGGTTGATGAGGTGCCCCAGAAACTGCACCTTGCGCAACCAAAACTCACACTTGGAGAACTTTGCGAAAAGTCTCTCTCTCATCAGTATCTCCAGTTCCTCCCTCAAGTGTTCCTCATGCTGCTCCTGCGTCTTGGAATAAACCAAGATATCATCTATAAAGATTATCACAGACCGATCCATCATCGGTCTGCATACGCGGTTCATGAGATCCATGAACACGGCAGGAGCATTGGTGAGCCCAAATGGCACCACCACGAACTCATAGTGGCCATAGCGCGTCCGGAAAGAAGTCTTTTGTACATCCTCATCTTTGACTCTCATCTGGTGATAGCCGGAAAACAAATCGATCTTGGAAAACCAAGATGCCCCCTGAAGCTGGTCGAAGAGATTGTCAATCCTCGGGAGTGGGTAACGGCTCTTCATCGTTACCTTATTCAACTCTCGGTAGTCTATACACATCCGGTGGGATCTGTCCTTCTTCTTCACAACCAGAATCGAGGCTCCCCAAGGTGAATTGCTTGGCCTAATAAATCCATTGTCTAACAGCTCTTGCAGCTGCGTAGACAACTCTTGCATCTCGGGAGGAGCCAACCGATACGGTGCCTTGGCTATCGGAGCCGCACCCGGAATCAGGTCAATCCTGAACTCCACCTGCCTCTCCGGAGGTACCCCAGGAAAAATCCTCCTGGAACACATCCGAATACTCCCGTACAACTGGAACATCACTCACGGTCACCTTACCCTCCTTCGGGTATCCATAACGTAGGCGACAAAACCTGTACATCCCTGGTGAAGGTAGCGTTTGGCTCTCGCTGCTGAACACATGACCGGTCCCCGTTGCGGTCTCTCACCCTGAATCACCAGCTCTCCCTCACTTGGGGTCCTGACCCGAACCAACTGCTGCTCACAGTCGATCACCGCCCCATTAGGGCTCAACCAATCCATGCCTATGATGACCTTTTTCCCGCGCAAAGGAATTGGAACCAAATCCACGAGGTAACGCTCGTCATACATCCCCAGGACACAATCTCTATAAACCTCTGATGCCCGGAAAGATCGGTCGTCCGCAATCTCGACCTCTAAAGGACAATCTAACGTGCCTAAAGACTCAGCAAACCTCTTGCTGAGTGCAAGAGAAACGAAAGATCGGGTAGCTCCCGAGTCAAATAACACCAACACTGGGATACCGTTCACATGGAACGATCCTAAAAGAGAATACATGAAACATAAATATCAAAACTGAAACATAATAAAAGATAGAGAGAAGAAACATACCCGTCAGCACATCTGGTGTGACACGCGCCTCCTCGGCGGTCAGCTGGAAGGCTCGGCTCCTCACCACAGGAGCATCTGGCTTGCCCTGTCGGCCATCTGTGATCCGCAGGGTCGCTGGACCTGGTACCACCACTGGCGCTCCTGCTACCAATCTCGGGCAGTTGGCCTTTTTTATGGCCTCGCTGGTTGCAGTGAAAACAAAGCATATTTGATGTCTGAATAGTGACGGTAGGGGCAGTACAATCCTTGCTGAAGTTCCCAGTCTTGCCGCACCTATAGCAACCCGATCCCCCGGCCCTGCAACCTCCCTCGTGCGACGTGCCGCATTTCCCACAACGACCCCGGCCCTGCTGTCCCTTCGACCTCGAGTCGAATCCCTTGGGTTTCTTCACTGAAACTGAAACATCCCAAAATTACAGACCAAAAATTTCTTTTTAAACCATTAGTAAAACCCATAAATCATCCATCATCATAAAGAAGAAAATCAAGTATCATGTATCTCAAACATCATGTCAAAAACTGTATCAAATCATATGAGAAAATATCAGAATCTAAACAATCCCAGGCTGAAACTGTAGTGTGTGCCATGCGATCATCCCGAGCCCTTTCCCTTGCTAGTGGAAGTACCTGAAACCAAAACTAAAAACTGTAAGCACGAAGCTTAGTGAGTTCCCCAAACTACCACATACCATACAAATATCATGCAACTAGGAGATATGGGCCCCGCCCACTCTCATGGAGATTCGGGCCCCGCCCACACTCTGTTGTCTAGGAGATTCGGGTCCCGCCCACACTCTGCTGTCTAGGAGATTCGGGCCCCGCCCATGCTCCTCTCTCTAGGAGATTCGGGCCCCGCCCACACTCTACTACTAACATGCATACAAGTATCACACAGGCAACAAGTATATCCACCAAACCCTAACTTCTTTAAGACATAAATCTTGGTCCACAAGCCATAATACCCTAAACCAAGGCATAATATACTAGATCTAGGCTCTTATCATCTGTGGGACATGTAAAGTCCCGAGTGTTCCTCCCATGCATGGTCTTTTATGGCTAAAAAGGCCAAATTCTTGCATATAAGCTTGCATGGGATCTCCATGGTCATAAAGTTTGCACCTTTATGCCATGGAACCCTTCCTAGACCCCAGATCTGAGATATACATCACTTGGGACGTCCCAATCCTAATGCTATGAACTCGACGAGTTGATGAACAACTCGGCGAGTCCGTTGAAGATTGCCTTGAACTCGGCGAGTCATTCGAAGACTCGGCGAGTCATTTGAAGACTCGGCGAGTCGGCTAGGGTTTCTCCCAATTCTTGGATACGTATGAACTCGACGAGTTAAAGGGGAACTCGCCAAGCCAATCAAGGATTTCACGACTTCTCGAGTTCAGGAAGGACTCGACGAGTCGGTGAACTGCACTCGACGAGTCGAGTCAACATGGACTGTTGACTTTGACTGTGGACTTTGACTTGGACCAAGGGTTGACCAGTTGACTTCTGAGGGTATTCTGGTAATTTTGAGATTTATGAAAATGGGTTTTATGGTAACTATAGGTGGTGGAGTTCATGTTGTTGATCCGGGAGTTGAGCTTTCTAGTTTCAGACGACAGTTGCAAGGTGAGTTATCCTCACTATACTAAGGGGTCTAAGGCACCAAGTCCGACCCATTGGATATGTTACCCTAGCAGTGTTAGATGTTGAGTATGAGTTAGTGTTGCATGCTAGTGGTTATGCCAGTTAGGTAGACGTGTAGGACTACCTGTGATGTTATATGATTATTGCATGCTCAGTGGTTATGTTATGTGTTTGTTATATGGGATGGGTTGAGGTTGCACTGCTTCGTGTGGTAGCCAACAAACCCTAGGAGCATTCCAGTTACGGGCTAAGGGAGACTCGTACTGTGGGCTCGGGAGCATTCCAGCTACGGGCTGAGGGAGACTCGTACTGTGGGCTCGTGGGTATTACAGTCTGTAGGGCTGTGGACCCGTTATGTGCTGTTCTGTTCAGTTTGTTATGATATGTTATTGCTGACATGGTTATGTGGACTGTATGTGTATCGGTATTTTGGGGGTAACTCACTAAGCTTTCGGGCTTACAGTTTCAGTTTATTGTTTCAGGTACATCAGGGGATCGCGGCAAGGCGAAGGCATGATCGTACAGCTCCTCATATTATGTTTATGTTTCTGGGAATACTCTGATAAATAATATTTTGAAAACAAGGTTGTAATGTTTTGATGAATTTGACATGTTTTAAAAGTTTAAATTGGTTTGAAATTTTTGGGTGTTACAAGTTGGTATCAAAGCCTTGGTTTGAGTGAATTGGAGGAACATTCGTGTGAATCCAGTCTCAAATCAAGGAAAGGTTTCAAAATAATTTCTAAAATGGTTTTCAAAATAAATAAAGGAGGATGCAGGGTGTACGATCAGCCGGGGCCAGTAAGTAGACCCCAAAATACCATACAAGTTATTTGATTATGTGATATGTTAGAACAACATGTTAGTACTAGGCTAGGGATCTTCAGAAATTGCACGATAGAATTGTCTGATTTCATGATGCCTGCTCGCCTAGGGGTTCCTTTATATGAAATTGACATCATTACTGTAGTTGCTTAGTGTATGCATCACAGTTATACATAATTAAGATCTTATAGCCTGAGAATGTTTGATTTGGCCTTATGTTCTGTTCTTGTTTGATTGGGAGCTTAGAGTAGGATTGGATATTCGAAAGTCTATAGGGTCCAACGTTATGTAGGGCTAGCATACACTAGTGCTACAGGGTTGGTGGAAGTTTCATGGATAGGTGGGTTGAGTGAGGCCGGGAGGCCAGTTATGAGATGTTTATCATTCCTCTAGGGTGAGGATTGAGCGCTGGCCATGTTGTGTATTCAGTTAGGGCATTGTGATGATGCTTGAGACAAATATGGGTAGGTGTGGAAGGTAGTATGGGCCCATACTACTGAAAGCACAGGACCCATACGCGTGTCAAGTAAGTCACAATCCCCAGGGTTAGTAGGGAGTTGGCTCCCAGTTATTTATCTGGATTATCTGATATCTTGTGGTATGTTTCAGAATGGTGATGACGAGGCGCTTTGTGGCTGGATCCGGTTCGGGATCAGGATCAGGGGACAGAGGCCAGGAGGGGCCGACAGCACCTGAGCCGGTGGTGCAGATGGGTACAGAGGAGTTGGATGCCAGGATTCGAGAGATCCTGCATGATGAGGTTGCTGCTGCATTCCGGGCTCAGTTACCGGAGATGTTCGGGTCGATTAAGACCGCCATGGTGGAGTATTTTGATGAGCGCTACGCAGCCCTTGCAGAGACAGCCGCCACAGCAGCTGCATCAGCTGTATCAGCGGTAGGGGGAGGAGTTGGTAGAGGTTTTCAGTCCAGGGACTTTGATAACACGAAGCCCCCTACTTTTGATGGGACGCAGGATCCCATCAAGGCTATGAGATGGATTTCAGATGTGGAGGGGTGTTTCTTCACCTGCTCGTGTCCTGCTGACCAGAAGGTCAGGTGTGCTCTGAACCTGCTTAGGTCTGGGGCCAAGGACTGGTGGAGACTTGCGACTGAGTCGTACACTGATGACCAGAGAGCTGTTGTTACTTGGGAGCAGTTCAGGGACATGTTCCGCGCCCGTTACATTCCGTGGGTTGAGCGGTAGCGGTTGGCACAAGAGTTTCTGAGTTTGAGACAGTATGGGGAGTCGGTGACGGAGATCACCAGTATGTTCACTGAGCGGGCGATGTTCTGCCCAGAGTTTGCTTCCGAGCAGTCTCAGATGACCCGTTATCTGAGTATGATCAAGACTGATATCTGACAGTTTGTATCTACCCAGCGATGTGATACTCTTTTAGAGTTACAGGAAGCCGCCAGACGGCGAGAGTTAGAGATTGAGCTGCAGCTGAGGGAGCAGCGGCCGGCCCCGGCACAGTCGCAGCCGGCGCCGAAGCGGTCTAAGACCGCTGATTTGAGGTCGGGGAGTCAGCAGAGCCGCTCTTGTGGGAAGTGCGACAGGGTTCATTCTGGGATTTGTCGAGCCAGTAGTGGGTGCCACAGGTGTGGCAAGGAGGGGCACTATGCGAAGGATTGTCGCCAGGCCGCTCCGATACCGAGTATGAAGTTATGTTACCATTGTGATCAGGTTGGCCATTTAAAGGCCAACTGCCCGTTGCTCGACGCCAAACCGGCGCAGGCTCCAGCACCGGCTACTTTGAGGATCACGGATGGGAGACCAGTCAGGGCAGAGCCTCCGAAGGCTCAGGGTCGTGCTTTCCAGCTTACAGCGGAGGAGGCCAGAGCAGCACCAGATGTGGTTGCTGGTATGTTTCTATCCTTTATCTCGTTTTCTATATCTGTTGTGTGCTTATCTGTTGTACCTGTGATTAGGTACGTTTTTAGTGAACTCTTTTCCTGCTTTGGTCTTATTTGACTCGGGGGCGAGTCGGTCCTTTGTATCTCAGTCATTTAGCGGGGAGTTCAGTGCGCCGGTGGGCGAGTTAGAGTGTCCGTTGCGAGTGTCTATCGCCAACGAGCACGGGGTTTCTGCTTCTTCAGTTTATCGAGGGTGTGACTTGGAGATTTTCGGGGTGTCCTTTCCGATAGATTTGATTCTGATCCCCATGGGGGAGGTGTGCGTGATTGTGGGCATGGATTGGCTCGGTCGGTTCGGTGCTATGATTGATTGCGAGGGCCAGCAAGTGGTAGTTCGAACCCCAAGTGGGGGAGAACTGATTGTATATGGCGAGGGCACCAGAGTAGGATCAGGGTTTTGTTCAGCTGCCAGGGCTCGACAGTACATTCAGCACGGGTGTGCGGGTTATCTAGCGTATGTGGTAGATACGCGAGTCAGGGATCAGATTTTGGTTTCCGATGTATCGGTGGTCAGGGAGTTTGCAGATGTGTTTCCGGAGGAGTTGCCAGGGATACCTCCGGAGAGGCAGGTCGAGTTCAGGATCGACCTGGTGCCAGGTGCGGCCCCTATCGCTAAGGCGTCGTACCGATTGGCACCGCCAGAGATGCAGGAGCTGTCGTCGCAGCTACAGGAACTGCTGGGCAAGCAGTTCATTCGACCTAGCAGTTCTCCATGGGGGGCGCCGATTCTTTTTGTCCGGAAGAAGGACGGTTCGCACCGGATGTGTATTGATTACCGGGAGTTGAATAAGTTAATGGTGAAGAACCGTTACCCACTCCCGAGGATAGACGATCTCTTCGATTAGTTGCAGGGCGCATCTTAGTTTTCCAAGATAGACTTGAGGTCTGGGTATCATCAGGTCAGGGTTAGAGAGGAGGACGTGGAGAAGACCGCGTTCTGAACTCGTTATGGACATTACGAGTTCGTGGTGATGCCGTTTGGGCTCACCAACGCGCCAGCAGTGTTCATGGACCTGATGAATCGGGTCTACAGACCGATGCTTGATCGCTCGGTCATAGTGTTTATAGATGATATCTTGGTGTATTCCAAGACCCGAGAGCAACATGAGGAGCATCTGCGAGATCTGTTGGGAGTTCTAAGACGAGAACGGCTGTACGCCAAGTTCTCGAAGTGTGAGTTTTGGTTACGAAAGGTCCAGTTCCTCGGACATCTCGTTAACCAGGAGGGGATTTTGGTCGATCCGGCCAAAATCGAGGCGGTTATGCAGTGGGAGATTCCGAAATCTCCCTCAGATATTAGGAGTTTTCTGGGATTGGCAGGGTACTACCGGAGGTTCATACGGGATTTCTCCAAGATTGCAGTACCCCTCACTCGTCTGACGAGGAAAGGGGTGGATTTCCGATGGGGCCCCGAGCAGCAGAGGGCGTTTGAGACCCTCCGTCAGCGTTTGTGTGAGGCACCAGTCTTGACACTCCCGGAGGGAGTTGAGGACTTTGTGGTGTTCTGTGATGCATCCATCACAGGTTTAGGGGCGGTCCTCATGCAGAGGGGACGAGTGATAGCCTACGCATCGCGGCAGCTGAAGCCGCATGAGACGAGATACCCTACGCATGACTTGGAGCTGGGGGCGGTGGTGTTCGCCCTCAAGATATGGATACATTACCTCTATGGGGTCTGCTGTACCATTTACACGGATCACAAGAGCTTGAGACATATCATGGATCAGCCGAACCTGAACATGAGGCAGCGCAGGTGGCTGGATGTAGTCAAGGACTACGATTGCGAGATCCTTTACCATCCTGGTAAAGCGAATGTGGTTGCGGATGCCTTGAGCCACAAGTCAGCTGGGTCTTCCACCCCCGCGGTATGTATGAGGATAGCGGCGGATTCACCGCTTGTGAGTTTGATCAGAGATGCCCAGGTAGAGGGCATGCGACCGGAGAATTGGAAGCTAGAGAGGATCAAGGGTGAGAATACCCGGTTCGTGCAGGATAGTCGGGGAGTATTGACCCGATGCGGTCGGGTTTGGGTTCCAATGTCTGGTGGGGTTAGGCAGACGGTTATGGAGGAGGCTCATAAGTCTCATTTCTCTATTCACCCGGGGGCCACCAAGATGTACCGGGATCTTGGTACGTGCATGAAGCGAGAGATCGCTTGGTACGTCGAGTTTGAGCTATTGGTGGCCGTGCATGAAGCGAGAGATCGCTTGGTACATCGAGAGGTGCTTGACCTGTAGGATGGTCAAGGTCGAGCATCAGAGGCCGCATGGAAAGCTGCAGCCTCTAGAGATTCCCTTGTGGACGTGGGAACAAATCACGATGGATTTTATTACCAAGTTGCCGAGGACGGCGAAGGGGTTTGATGCTATATGGGTCATCGTGGATCGATTGACTAAGAGTGCCCATTTCTTGGCCATACGGGAGAGCTCATCGGCCGAGAAATTGGCCGAAGTGTACGTTCGCGAGATCGTGTCTCGCCATGGGGTTCCCGTTTCCATTGTCTCTGATCAAGATGTCAGGTTTACCTCCCGCTTCTGGCAAAAGTTTCACGAGGAGCTGGGCACGCGGTTGCACTTCAGCACAACATTCCACCCGCAGACAGACGGACAGAGCGAGCGGACTATTCAGACCCTCGAGGACATGTTGAGGGCGTGTGTCATTGATTTCGGTGGGAGTTGGGATTCTCACCTACCGCTTGCGGAGTTCGCCTACAACAACAGCTATCATTCTAGCATTGGCGCCCCGCCATTCGAGCTGTTGTGCGGGCGGAGATGTCGCACCCCGGTTTGTTGCGGTGAGGTTGGTCACAGGGTGATGGGTCGGATGGAGGTGGTCTTGCAGACTACCGAGAAGATTCAGCAGATTAGGCAGCGACTGCAGACCGCTCAGAGTCGGCAGAAGAGTTACACCGACCGGCGCCGCTCCGAGTTAGAGTTTCAAGGCGGTGACATGGTACTCCTGAAGGTCTCGCCCTGGAAAGGCGTGATCCGCTTCAGGAAGAGGGGAAAATTGGGTCCCCGATATATTGGACCATTCAGGATCATTGCCAGGGTTGGCAAGGTAGCTTACAGGCTAGAGCTGCCGGGGGAGCTTAGTCGGATACACAACACTTTCCACGTTTTCGCAGCTGCGAAAGTGCATTATGGATCAAGAGGAGGTGGTGCCGCTGGATGATATTCAGGTTGATGAACGCCTGAATTACGTAGAGAGACATGTGGCCATACTGGAGAAGAAGATGAAGATTATGAGGAATAAGGGGATACCTTTGGTGAAGGTACAGTGGGAGCATCGGAGGGGGTCCGAGTGGACGTGGGAGACGGAGGCTGAAATGCGGGAGCATTACCCGGAGTTATTTGCTGCAGCAGACTTCGAGGACGAAGTCTAGTTCAAGTGGGGGAGAATTATAACGCCCCGATTCTCAGGTATTGATCTAAATAAGAAATTCCTTGATTTCTAAGGTCTACTCGACGAGTTGGTTGCCCTACTCGCCGAGTAGCAGCGGATTGGTCCACGTATTTTAGTGACCTACTCCCCGAGTCCAAGAATGGACTCGACGAGTAGGAGCTGGCAGATGAAACCCTAAATCTCAGGGTTTTGCACCCTATTTAAAGGATCATTGGCCTCCCCCAGCCTCCCCTTTACTACTTCTTGTCCCTCTCAAACCCTAATCGTGTGTGTGTGTGTTCCATTTGTGTATTTTTGAGATTGGAAGAGGATTTTGTGGAGAAGGGAGCTTGGAGAGCAAGTATTCAGAAGCAAGGAGCTTGGGATCTGAAATCTACCTGATTGGGCATCTTCTGGAAGGTATAAATCGTTACCCTGACCTCATTTCATTCTAGATCCCCTCTTTGGACAAATTCTAGGGTTTTCATGGTATGAATGGAAGTTATTCTTGTGTGCAAGCTAAGATCTGGAGTTGTCACTTCAGAACTGAGCTCCCCTGGGCTTCTTAGTCCATAAAGTTTCCAACTTGTGCAGGAATGAGACTCTCCCAAGGTGTAAAGCTCCATTGGAAGCTTAGATTGGTCATTTAGGGCCTTTAGAGCCTTGCATGTGCGTAAAGTTTGCAACTTTACATGATAAACATGCCTTAGAAGCTTGGATCTGTAATCTGGAACCTTGCCATGGCTTAAAAAGCGTCTGCATGGATAAAGGTCTGCAAGGACTCGGTGAGTTGGATGAACAACTCGGCGAGTCCGTTGAAGATGGCTATGAACTCGACGAGTTGATGAACAACTCGGCGAGTCCGTTGAAGATTGCCTTGAACTCGGCGAGTCATTCGAAGACTCGGCGAGTCGACTAGGGTTTCTCCCAATTCTTGGATATGTATGAACTCGACGAGTTAAAGGGGAACTCGTTGAGCCAATCACGGATTTCACGACTTCTCGAGTTCAGGAAGGACTCGACGAGTCGGTGAACTGCACTCGACGAGTCGAGTCAACATGGACTGTTGACTTTCACTGTGGACTTTGACTTGGACCAAGGGTTGACCAGTTGACTTCTGAGGGTATTCCGGTAATTTGGAGATTTATGAAAAAGGGTTTTATGGTAACTATAGGTGGTGGAGTTCGTGTTGTTGATCCGGGAGTTGAGCTTTCTAGTTTCAGACGACAGTTGCAAGGTGAGTTATCCTCACTATACTAAGGGGTCTAAGGCACCAAGGCCGGCCCATTGGATATGTTACCCTAGCAGTGTTAGATGTTGAGTATGAGTTAGTGTTGCATGCTAGTGGTCACCAAGACCGGGATGGGTGACCCCTTGGAAGTCCTCGTGTCGAGTGGCCCAAAGCGGACAATATTGTGATACGTGCCGGATGAGGATGTTACAGTTAGGGATGATCATACAAACCGTTGGACCGGACCGGACCGGACCAGATATTCTTATAGGTGGGCCGGTTTTCGGGTTTTGTTTTTTACAAAAATCAGGTTTCGGGTTTGGACCGGACCGGACCCAGAATAATGTTGTTTACCCGGACCAGACCAGAAATCAAAACTTATTAATAAGTTATCAATATTATGGCCTTTTTTGAGCGTACAAAAAAACCCCGATACACAAAATTAGAATAAAACCCTATCGACGGCTTGATTACTTTGGGTTCGTTCTTAGTGCCAATCGATGATTTCTTTCCTAGGCCACTAATCTTTTACTCTCTAATACTTCCTCTCCTCTAATGGTGATTGAAAATTGGGTTGGTTCCATGGAATATAATGAAAGTCAAGTAAGTCTAAATATATTTGTGTTTGATGTCGTAATGTATATTTTAATCGTCGGTCCTTTTTCTTTTAACTTTTAATCATGGTTAATTGGAAAATAAAGTTAATATGTATCTCTGTTGAATGAAAATAATGCAAAGAATTATAAGTGGGACCTTTAACTGCTATAATTGTAATATATATGTGAAAGTAGTCCATCACGTGGACTCTTTCTTGCCAAATAGTGTTAGATTGCATGTTATTACAGATACACAAGCCACACGTGAATGCCCCATGTGGTGGAACTAATAAGTTAGAAAAGATGTAGTTGCAGCAAGCTCCGCCTCATGCTGTTAATTACTCTTGTGTGTGTATATATATATCATCCTCAACATGTGCTTCTAGAACACCAACTGCATCTGTTGGTTTAAGTTTAAACTTGTTAAACAATGAAAACTTAATCTCCTTAACCCTTTGTTGTTAACTATTATGAGTTAACAAGAATAAAAGAAACAGAAAAGTAACAGGAATAAAAGTTGCACAAAGGAACAATATGAAAACTGTGGAACAGGAAGAAAAACTTTACTGCCTTTTATTCCAATCTTCCAGATTACTCCTAACAGCATCCGGGTTAATAAGTTGGAAAAGATGTAACAAATAGTCATTGATTGGTTTGCATTGAGAAAGAAGAAAAAAATAATTTGTATTTTGGGTCTAGTCTTGAACTCGTGATCGTATATGCTTGGTATAAGTGATTATTCTTTAGTATTGTTGATTTTTGATGTTGTAATGGCTAATGTTAAAATTGTTAAATGATGGTTGATTTTTGATGTTGTAACGACTAATGTTAAATTGTTGATTTTTGATTCTTGAATGCCTTATGTTCAATGCCTAAGTAATTGTTTTTTCTTTATTGTATTGTAGGATGATGATGTCTTTGTTGATAACACCCCACATATTATTGATGATGATGATGTTGATACCGACAAAGGAGACATAAAAATTGAAGATAGCACCACATTGCCAAAGAAAAAAATAAAAGAAAACGGGCACCACAAAAAAGGTCAAAATGTTGGGATTCAATGGAAATGGTTATTGACGAAGATGGAAAGAAAACCAATAAATCTAGATGTAAGCATTGCTTTAAAGTCTTTAATTTCGATGTAAACATAAATGGAACTTCTAGCTTACTTAGACATGCAAACAATTGCCAACAAAATCCGGATAATATTAAAGGGCAAAATACTTTACAATTTAAAAAACAACCTTTTGGGGATGGTACTAGTGTCACCGTATGGAAACACGATGAAGACAGGATTAAAAAAGTTATGCTAAACCTATTTGTTGTAGGTGAACTCCCGTTTAAATTTGTGGAAAATGAAGCTTTTATAGAGTATACAAATGCTCTAAACGGGAAAGTCAAAATACCATCTAGACATAAAATTAGCCGTGATGTTGCCAAGTTTTATGTTGAAGAAAAGAAGAAGTTGTTAACTTTCTTTGCTAATCCACACAACATGATACACTTGACAACCGATAGTTGGACTTCATCATGTCAAAAAACGAATTACATGGTTGTTACGGGGCACTTCATTGATGACGATTGGGTCATGCATAAAAGGATTTTAAATTTTAGACCAATAGATACTCATGTGGGGGAAGACGTGAGACGTTTGTTACTTGAATGCATACATGAGTGGGGGATAAAAAATGTGATGACTATAAGTGTGGACAATGCCACTACAAATGACAAAGCATTGGAATTCTTGACCAACAAACTTCCCAACTTGTATGAAGGTGGAAAAAAATTTCACGTTAGATGTGTGACTCATATTTTGAACTTAATTGTGAAAGATGGGTTAAAATATCACAATACTCATGTGTCATGTATTCAAAGAGCGGTGAAATACATTAGACATTCAACCGCTAGAATTAGGAAGTTTAAAAAATGTATGAAGGATTCCGACTTAGAAGGGGATAAGTTTTTATGTGGAGAGTGTCCAACGAGGTGGAATTCGACATTCGAGTTGTTGAAGAGCGCTTTGAACTTAAAAGATGCTTTTTTTGAATATGAAGTTAAAGGTAAAAATGTTTTTTTGTTGTTATTTTTAACAAATAAAAGCTTTTAGAGTGCAGTTTTTTTTATTAATATTGCTGTTTTTTTTTGTTAAAATGTTGTTTTTTTATGTTAAAAATACAGTTTTTTTTTATAGAAAATGCGAGTTTTTTTTTTTAATAAATGATGTTGTTAGAGTACAGTTTTGTTGCTGTTTTTTATAAAATAAAGTGCTATTTTTTTAAAATGCAGTTTTTTTTATAAAAATTGCAGTTGTTGTTGTTGTTGTTTTTTTTTAAATGGTGCTGTTAGAGTGCAATTTTGTTGTTGTTTTTTTTTATATAAAATGAAGTGCACTTTTTTTATTAATAGTTTTTTTTACTAATAGTGTTTTTTTATAAAATAAAGTGCATTTTTTTTATTAATTAAAAAGTGCATTTTTTATGTGTTCTAAATGATAATGAGTTTGTATTTTTTTTATAGACACCTCATTTGCATGTGATCTAAGTAGAGTCTCGCAACGTACCGATTTCGAAGTGATAGAAGAGGTTATAATGTTTCTTGAAAAGTTCAAAACAAAAACGGAGATGTTGTCGGCTTCATCAAAACCGTTGGTACAAACTGTTTTACGGGAAATTATAGATGTTGACCAACATCTAGAAACGTGTTCAACAAAAGTGCATCTTTGTCATATGATCCCGGACATGCGTACCAAATACAACAAGTATTGGGGTTCAATAGAAATTTTGAATGATTTCACGTGTTTTGCCGTATTATTGGACCCCCAAATGAAGTCCATCTTTTTGTCGGCTATCATCAAGAAGATGATCGAAAACACGAAAACGGAAGAAAACATATTGTCGGATAGCGCCATAAAATTGAAGACGATGTATACGGTGCGGGAAATTGAAAAAAGAATGGAAAAATTATTTAAAACCTATGAAGAAAAATATGCAAATGTAGGCTCGTCTCAAAAAGTAAAAGAAGTTGTAAGTTGTGACGTGGGTAACGATTTTTTGGATGCTTTCTTGATGGGACAAGGAGACACGTCGGCGACAGTTGAAAACAAATTGAGAAGATATTTAAATGAACCTAGAGTGACTTTTGATAAAAATTTCGACATCCTAGATTGGTGGAAAAAAATGCATTGCGTTTTCCGATCGTCGCTCGTATGGCAAAAGGTAATTCTACTATTTAACTTCGTTTTCTTTTAGTTAAGTTATAAATTATTATATTTATAATTTTATGATGGTTTGTTGTTAAATATTTTATCCATACTAGTGACGTCCGTAGCGTCGGAATCCGCTTTTAGTACTTGCGGTCGAATTCTAGATAAGTATAGAACACGTTTGAATACGCCGATTGTTGAAGCTTTAGTATGTACCCAAGATTGGGTAATAAAATCACGCAAACCCATTATAGATGATGATGAAAACATATTGAAGGATGATGACATAGCGTTGGGTAGTAAATTTAAATCATCTTTTATTTATTTGCTGTTTGTTAAAAAAAATTAGATGCTCACTATGCTTTGGTGTTAATTATATAGAGATTGAAGCGGCGATGGAGGAAAAAGATGACAGAGGGAATGGAAAGAAGCCGATTGAAGTTTAATTGTTTTTTTTTCATAAATTATTTGTTTTCGTATAATGGTAATTTGGTTTAGTACATGGTTATTATTAGTTTGGTACAATGATAGTTTGGTTATTATTATTTTGGTACAATAATATTTTGGTAAGTTTGGTTTGCTACTTATTACCTTTACATTCGTCTTCACTTATGTATTTTTATTCCAATTGTGCAAACAAGAAAAATACGAATGATGGATATTACGTAGTAAGATTATAGCTTGAAATAGTACGATGGAGACTAGAGAGTAATATTACAAACAAAACCCGAAACCGTAAACAACAAAGATACAAAACTTAGTTTGTTACCCGGAACAAGACCGGATCGAAACCGTAAACAACACTGCGAAAGTATAATTCGGTCCAAAACCCGAAACCCGATTTAGTACCCGGAACCGGACCGGACCGAACCCGGACCCGATACACCCAAAAACAGTCTGGTTTTCAGGTAAGGTTATTCATGATTTTCGGTCTTCGGGCCGGTCCGGTCCGGGTTCGGCCTGTTGCTCATCCCTAGTTACAATCTAACATGCAGTTCTCATACACATACATCAGGCATTCAAGGCATCCTTCCTAGATCCTTAGCCCTAATCTAGCATGGAGTTCTCATAATCATATCATATCATAACATACCATGTATGGGTATCTTGGGGAAAACTTACTTGAGCTCGGCCTGATTGCACGCATCACACTCCTTGTTCTTTATCCAAAACCCTTATTTTAAATTTTAAAAAAATTAATTTTCTTGTAAAAAAATCTCTCAAACCCTCGATTTGAGTCCATACACCCCCGAAGGTGTGTCCGAATCCCTCAAACCAAGGCTGTAACACCCGGTTCCCGATATGTATTTTAAATATAAGTAATTACATGTTTTACACTGTGACTCGACGAGTTGGAGGCCCAACTCGTCGAGTAGACTGGATCATGGACGCGGGTTTTAAGTAATCTACTCGACGATTCAAGAGCCCGACTCAACGAGTAGGACTGCCTGGATGAAACACTAATATTTAGGGTTTGCACCCTATTTAAACACATTATCTTGTCCCACTTCATCCTCCATCATCTCTCACAGTCCAAAAAAGCCCTAACTCGAAACCCTAAAGCATTTAGAGTGTTCTTGAGCCATTTTTGTGTGTCTGTGGTTGTTTAAAGCTTGAAGAAAGAAGTGGAAGCTTGGTGGTTCCAGAAGAAGCAAGTAGATCCAAAGGTTTTTCTTCATTTCCAACTCATCCAAGGTAAAAAGCTTCAACCTTGACCATTTATCTCTTAGATCTCTAGTTTCTACCTTTTCTAAGTTTAGTAGAGCCATTTTCGGGATTTTGTGGTTCTAAGGGGGTATGACTTCAGATCTGGAACCATCGAGGGGTTCCATGGCATAAAGGTGCCAACTTTATGGCCATGGGAGTCCCATGCATCATATAAACATCATTTTAGAGCCTTTTGAGCCAAAAACCCCATGCATGAACGTCAAGTTCGTAGCTTTACGTGTAATATGGACCCTAGGAGGTCAGATCTATGTTTTGGATGCATTAGGACCATCTGAAATCGACTGAATAATTTTGGACATAGAGGGACTCGGCGAGTCAGGTTGCAATTTTTCCCAAAACCCCTTCTGATATCGAGTAGTGTGTTGACCATGACTTTGACTTCGACATGGGTTGACCAGGAAATGGTAATTAAGGAAGATTGTTATGTGTAGGATCTGAGAGGGGTTGATTCCGGCAGCAAGGACAGTTCAGACACTTTACGACATTGAGGTGAGTTACCTTCCAGTAGAAGTGGGTCTACAGCCACAATGTCGTCCCACTAGTAGGGATTTTTTGTTAGGTAATTGACTTTGTGATAATTACCTAGGTTGCCACTATCTGATATGTTCTATATGCTCGTATGTTATGATGCTAGGTGATAGTGATAGTAAGGGGAATAGTCCCCATGTTACGGTTGTAAGGACCGAAGGGGTAGGTCGGGCACCCCGGTATGCCTGACAGTATGATTATGTTATGTTATTATGTGGTAGTAGTAGGGGGTGAAATAGTCCCCATAACCGGTTAAGATAAATCGGAGGGGTAGGTCGGACACCCCGGTATGTCTGACAGGGGTAGGTTAGGCACCCCGGTATGCCTAGCAGGGTAGGTCGGGCACCCAGATATGCCTGACAGTATGTTTATAGTATGGTATGTGGTATGATGGGGGAACTCATTAAGCTTTGTGCTTACAGTTTCCAGTTTTGTTTTTCAGGTACCTCTTCTTCGAAGGGGAAGGAGCCGGCACGGTAGCAGCGCATCACACACACATGATTTCCGCTTGATGTGATTCTTAGGATTGTACTCTAACATTATTACTAGTTTATGATATGGTTTGAGGCGTGTGACTATGTTTTTATGAAATGATATGATTCGTTGATGTTTTACAGTAAACCGTTTGATAAGTTACTTAAATAAAAAAACAAAATTTTTGGTCTTGAAAATTGGGATGTCACAAGTTGGTATCAGAGCCTTGGTTTGAGGGATTTGGACACACCTTCGGGGGTGTCTGGACTCAAATCGAGGGATTAATAGATTTTTATAAGAAAATAATTTTTTCTAAAATTTAAAATAAGGAGTTTTGAGAAAGAATAAGGTGTGTGATGTGTGCAACCGGCCGAGCTCAAGTAAGTTTTCCCCAAGATACCCATACATGTTATGTTACGATATGATAAGATTATGATAACTGCATGCTAGATTAGGGCTAAGGATCTAGGGAGGATGCCTTATATGACTATTATATGTGTATGATAACTGCATGATAGATTATGACTAAGGATCTAGGAATATGCCTTATGTGCCTCCTATATGTGCTTATTGAGTTTCATGCTATAACTGATTAGTCAGTAATATGATGACCTGAATAGGATATGCTTGGTATGGTTTCTCAATGCTCGAATGCTGCTTGCTTTGTGCTTTAGGGATTCTAGTTATCTTTAACTAACTAGTAAACGAATACGTTAAGTTACATATTGCGAGGACTAAATAATTTCAGAAGGTTAGGTCCAGCCCTACTGCGCAGCTCTTGTTTGAATCCAACCGTTGTAGGGCAGGATCTCTCATTCGAAGAATTATATGGTCTTACAGATATGTGATGGTATTTGCAAGCTAGTTAGGTAAGGGTGGCAGGAATTTCTTATGTAGCTGATGGCGGAGAGTAGGTCAGAGAGTTACCGTAGGGTGAGCCTAGGATGAGATTAGTGCAGAGAGCAGTGGCAGTAGAAGGGACTTGGTAAAGTCAAGGCAAACCTTGAGGAAAGTACGGATAGATGTGGAAGGTAGTATGGGCCCGTACTAATGAAATCAGATGATTCGTACTCGAGTCAAAGAGGGTCGAGATAGAACCAGGGAACTTGTAGTATGTGAGACCTTCTGAGGTTATGTATGACCTTGACGATTATGTGTTTTGTTTCAGAATGGTGATGCTTACGCGACACGGAGGAGGAGGTTCGGGATCAGGATCAGGTTCGGGATCAGGTGTCGAGCCAGTTGATGAGGGACTATGAGAGTTCATTGCTTCTGAGATCACGAGAGGCATCCTTGAGTCGACCCCGATGATTTTCGGGACGATCAAGGAAGGGATTATCGAGCCGATGGAGGATCGCCTTAAGGCATTTTGGAGTGACATGGTTGTCGTTCAGTCAGGGACACACACACTCTCCTTCAAGGACTTCAGGGGATGTGGTGCGCCGGACTTCCACGGGGTGAAGGACCCCATTGTTGCCAGGAGATGGGTCGCATACATGAAGTCTGCTCAGTTGACGATGTTCTACCCTGAGGGGTCGAAGGTCCGGTATGCTGCAGGTTGTTTGAGGGATAGAGCCAGAGATTGGTGGGATTCAGTTGGTGATTCACTGGGAGCCTCGGCCATGGAGGCTATGACCTGGTCTGACTTTGTGACCAGGTTTAGGACTGAGTTTGCGCCGGCTGTGGAGCTTCAGCAGCTGTCCAGGGAGTTTCTTGACATGAGACAGACTACTGAGACGGTGGCGGAGATTACCACCAAGTTCCGGGAGAGGGCCTTGTTGGTGCCTCAGTATGCAGAGGACGAGGAGATGCGGAAGACCCGCTATCATGACATGTTGAGAGCTGACATTCGAAAACATGTCAGCTACTCGGCATGCCACACATTGGATGACATGATTGCGAGGGCGAGGGAGAGGGAGATTGACATTGAGCACATCCGGAAGAGGAAGGCGAAGACTGAGCAGGGTACTGGGGTTTCGGGGAAGAAACCCAAGGGATTCGACTCTAAGTCGAAGGGCCATCAGGGCCGGAGCTGCTGCGGGAAGTGCGGCAAGCCACATGAGGGGGTTTGTGGACTAGGATCATTGGGCTGCTACAAGTGTGGCAAGACTGGGCACTTAGGCAGGGATTGTACTCCCCTTACCCCCACTTATCAGACATCAGACCTGATTTGATTTCATTGCAATCACAAGGGCCATAAAAAGGCCAACTGCCCGAGATTGTCAGTAGGGGTAGCGCCAGTGGCGGTGCCAGCTCTAGCGACCCTGCGGCTCACTGATGGCCGGCAGGGCAAGTCAGAGGCTCCAGTGGTGAGGAGCCGAGCCTTCCAGTTGACTACCGAGGAGGCACGCGCCGTACCCGATGTGGTGACGGGTGTAATTTCTTCTCCCTAGATTTTATTATATGTTGTTTATGATATTTATGTGCCATGTTATGTGTTTTGTTTAGGATCGTTCCATGTGAATGGTATTCCAGTTCAGGTGTTGTTCGATTCGGGTGCTACCCGATCATTTGTCACTCTTGAACTTAGCAAGAGGTTCCCTGAGTCTTTGGGCATGTTGGATTGCCCTCTAAAGTTCGAGATTGCTGACGACTGATCAGTTCGAGCATAAGAGGTTTTTAGAGATTGTGTTTTGAGGCTGTTTGAGGAGCGCTACCTAGTGGACTTGGTTCCCATACCATTGCGTGGGAACAAGGTCATCATCGGTATGTACTGGTTGAGCCCTAATGGGGCTGTGATTGACTGCGCGCAGCTGTTGGTACGTGTCAGGACCCCAAGTGGGGGAGAGCTGGTGATTCAGGGCGAGAGGCCACAACGCGGACCAACTTTATGCTCATCAGCGAGGGCTAGGCGCTACCTTCAGCAGGGTTGCACCGGATATGTCGCATACGTCATGGATACCCGAGAAGCGGGTAAGGCGACTGTGAGTGATGTGCCAGTGGTGCGAGAGTACCTAGACGTATTTCCAAAGGGGCTGCCTGGGATACCTCCGGAGAGGCAGGTGGAGTTTCGGATCGACCTGGTCCCCGGTGCGGCCCCGATAGCCAAAGCACCATATCGGTTGGCTCCTCCTGAGATACAGGAGTTGTCTACACCGCTGCATGAGCTGTTAGACAAAGGATTCATCAGACCGAGCAGTTCACCCTGGGGAGCCCCGATTCTGTTCGTGAAGAAGAAGGACGGGTCGCATCGGATGTGTATAGATTACCGGGAGCTGAACGAGGTAACGGTGAAGAACCGTTACCCACTCCCGAGGATTGATGATCTCTTTGACCAGCTACAGGGGGCATCTTGGTTTTCCAAGATAGATTTATGTTCAGGCTACCACCAGATGAGGGTCAGAGATGAGGATGTACACAAGACTGCGTTCCGGACTCGCTATGGCCACTACGAGTTCGTGGTGATGCCCTTTGGGCTCACCAATGCTCCTGCCGCGTTCATGGACCTCATGAACCGTGTATGCAGACCGATGCTTGATTGGTCTGTGATAGTTTTCATCGATGATATCTTGGTTTACACCAAGACGCAGGAGCATCATGAAGAGCACTTACGGGAGGTGTTGGATACCATGAGGAGGGAGAGCTTGTATACCAAGTTCTCCAAGTGCGAGTTCTGGTTGCGCGAGGTGCAGTTTCTGGGGTACCTTGTCAACCAGAACGAGATTTTGGTCGATCCGGCCAAAGTAGAGGCCGTGATGAGATGGGAGGTTCCGAAGTCTCCATCTGAGATTCAGAGTTTCCTGGGATTGGCGGGCTATTACCGGAGATTCATTCAGGATTTCTCCAAGATAGTCGTACCCTTTACCCGACTGACGAAGAAAGCCATTGTATTTCACTGGGGGCCTGAGCAGAAGGCAGCGTTTGAGACATTCAGGCAGAGATTATGCGAGGCGCCGATCCTAGCCCTGCCAGAGGGTGTGGAGGATTTTATGGTATACTGCGATGCGTCCATTTTAGGTTTGGGCGCAGTATTAATGCAAAGAGGGCACGCCATCGCCTACGCCTCGAGGCAGCTGAAGTGTGACATCCCCTAATTTCTCGGCCAGAAAAGACCGAATTAATTTATGCTTTTAAAATAAAGTCAGAGAAATTCTTTTAAAAGACGTTGCGGAATTGGTCCCCAAAACAAAACGTGATAAAAATTTATCAAAACCTTTCTTTAAGAAAGTATATATTTTCCTTTTATATCAAAACCTCGGGATGTCATGTTCCGATACAGATCAAAAGCATAAACAAGACATTATAAGCCTTACAACAGTTATTTACAACTATTGGCCTATAATCCAAAAATCTCTCATCATCATCCGACTATGCTCGGGGTCCACTACCTGTAAGATAAAAAGCTGAGTGGGTCAGGCTTGGGAGCTTGGTGAGCATATAGGGTTTTCAACCCACAATAAATAATAAACTTTTTAAGTTCATCAATCAACAAATAATTTATTAATTTCATCAACCAAAATAACCCTAATTACCCATTCCCGTTATCCTCACCTTACGTCCCTAAAACAACTATCACTAGGGACCTAGCCTAAGGATTTTCATTAGGGGGACAACATTGCTTCGGGGGTTCCTCAACAATTTATGTCAAATAAGGCAACCATCGGGGTGACAACACTGCTTTCCTCAGCAATTTATGTCAAATAAGACAACCAATGGGGTGACAACATTGTTTTCCTCAACAATTTATGTCAAACAAGACAACCAATAAGGTGACAACATTGTTTTCCTCAACAATTTATGTCAAACAAGACAACCTGACATAAAACAACCAATAAGGTGACAACATTGCTTTCCTCAACAATTTATGTCAAATAAAACAACCAATGTGGTGACAACACTACTTTCCTCAGCAATTTATGTCAAGTAAAACAAACATCGGGGTGACAACATTGCTTTCCCTCAACAATTTATGTCAAATAGGCACGAAGTCACATCGTCGCCAAGGTTTATACAACAAGCACTAAGTCCATAGCTGCCAACGTACTAAATCCATAGCTACCAACGTACATCTATATTGTACTAAATTCATAGCTACCAACGTACATCTATACTGTACTTTTATCCCTCATTCTTTATCTACCCATGTTTTACCCAACATATTTGAAGATAAAATATATATACATTTTAAATCATTTTAAACATGTATAAAACATTCATTCAACATCCATCTCAAATAAACAAACAACATATATACACACAGCACGTATTTTATATAAAATACTTCATATCTATGTGTAAGATGAAAGTGACTATACACTCACTTGATTTAACGATAATCGGGCAGCACTTCATTTCCTAAAACAATCGTTCCTAATAAAACCGGGAGTTTTATTGAGAAACCGGGCTCTGCGAGGGTTGGGCTTCAAAACCGAAAATATAAATTTTTCTGGCTTCTCGGGAACTTCGGGACGTGTTTCGGGTGCTAAAATTGATACTGGGGCTTCGGGGGATGTCAAAATAGTTAAAATATTGAAAAAGGGGTGTAAAATGGCAATTTCTCAAAATTACCCGAGAAGGCTCGCAGACCTTGTATTTATAGGGGCGAAGTCCGAAGATCAGTGGCTGAGAGGACTCCACGCGTCAGCAGATGCGAGGCTCGGATGCGAGAAGGGTGAGTCAGCGAAGGCAGGTGGCAGCGAGGGAGGGGCGCGCGTCGGAAGTTCGCAGGCGAGACGTGGCTCGCTTCGGACACGCCACATTTGCGACACGCGTCAGATTTCTACCGGACCACTTCGGACTCATCATCAACATCGGACACGGGGCAGGTGACTCACCGATATCGGACTTATCCATGCGAAATTTCTCGGATATTGGGATTTTTCTCGATTTTTGTGCCCCAAACTTCTAAAATCCATAACTTTCGCATACGGGCTCCGTTTTTGACGTTCTTTATATGCACGCGTAGGTAAAATTACGCTCTACAACTTTTGTTTAGACTTAGTTGGATAATTTTGACTTTAATTTTAATATTGTTATTTTTAACAGACCGGGACAGGAAATCCGTTAAAAATTGATAACTTCTTCATCCGACGTCCGTTTTCGTCTGTCTTTTTACCGTTGTACTACTATTGACGAGACCTTCGATTCTCGTTTAGGTTGTGTCGGCTAAAAATCACTCGATCTAAATTTTGAGTTTTTAGCTAACTACTGCTAAGCTGAAACTTAGAAAAATCATAACTTCCTCATACGAAGTCAGATTTGGACGTTCTTTTTATACATACTCTCGGTTTAACGAACACTACGACTTTCGTTTAGATCACTAAGGCTAAAAAGTAGTTTATCAAAAACTCACTTTTTACGTCATTCGGCACCGTGCCGGTTTTGTCGCGAAACTTCGACAGGTCATAACTTCTTCGTTATAACTCGGATTTTGGTATTCTTTATATATCCGGAATCCTTGTCACGACCACTACAAATTTCTTAATAGATATCGGCTTTATCTAATATTTATTTTCGACGATCATTTTTATTCTTAATTAATTAAATCCTAATAATTAAGCATAAAACACATAATTCACATAATATTCACATAATTCCTTTTCATTTCTTCAAAATGAGTTACAAAGGTTAACCTAGACTATTATGTCAATATTAATGCCTAGCCTAAAAACACGGGCGTTACATGAAGCCTCACGAGGCGAACTACCCGACACATGATTTGGAATTGGGGGCAGTTGTCTTCGCCCTCAATATTTGGCGACATTACCTCTATGGGGTCCGTTGTACCATTTACACGGATCACAAGAGTCTGAGGTACCTCATGGATCAGCCAGATCTGAACATGAGACAACGTCGGTGGCTAGATGTGGTGAAGGATTACGACTGTGAGATCCGCTACCACTTGGGGAAGGCCAATGTTGTGGCCGATGCTCTTAGCCGCAAGGCAGCCCCGATCAGAGACATTTGCTTACGGATGACAGTTGTGACTCCGCTTCTGGAGCAGATCTGAGAGGACCAACAGGAGGCTATGAAGGAGGAACATCGAAAGAGCGAGCGTATTGTAGGTCAGGTTTCCTCCTTCGACTATGATAGCCGTGGGTTGTTGACACTAAACCGTAGAGTGTGGGTTCCATATCATGGAGGGGTGCGCCGGGTTTTGATGGAGGAGGCACACAAATCCCGATTCTCGATTCATCCCAGGGCGACGAAGATGTACAGAGATCTTCGTCCTGATTACTGGTGGCCTGCATGAAGTGGGATGTAGCTTGGTACGTCGAGAGATGCCTGACCTGCAGGAAGGTCAAGGTCGAGCACCAGAGGACTCACAGCAAGACGCAGCCATTGGATATCCCAATGTGGAAATGGGAAGATATTACTATGGATTTCATCACAAAGCTTCCCAGGACCACACGAGGAGTGGATTCCATATGGGTCATCGTGGATCGCTTGACCAATAGTGCCCATTTCATACCGATACAGGAGAGCATTTCGGCTGAGAAGTTGGCTGACATCTATATTCGAGAGGTTGTAGCTCGACACAGAATGCCAGTCTCTGTGATTTCTGACGGAGATATGTGGTTCACTTCCAGATTCTTGAAGAAATTCCACGACGAGTTGAGTACTCGTCTGCACTTTAGCACCGCTTTTTACCCGCAGACAGATGGTTAGAGCGAGCGGACCATCCAGACTTTGGAGGATATGATGCGGGCATGCGTTTTAGACTTTGGTGGTAGCTGGGATACCTACCTTCCCATGGCAGAGTTTTCCTACAATAATAGCTACCACGTGAGTATCGACCGTCCTCCCTTCGATATGTTATACGGGAGGAAGTGCAGGACCCCGATTTGCTGGGGTGAGGTTATGTAGAGAGTCATGGGGAGTACCGAAGTGGTACTCAAGACGACGGAGAGGATCCAACAGGTCCGGAGCAGGCTTCAGACTGCTCAGAGTCGGCAGAAAAGTTATGTCGACAAGCGTCGTTCGGACCTGGAGTTCCAGGTCGGAGATATGGTTCTCCTGAAGGTGTCACCTTGGAAAGGTGTCATCCGGTTCAGGAAGCGGGGCAAGTTAGGCCCCAGGTCCATCGGTCCTTTCAGGGTTGCTGCCCGGGTGGGAAAGGTGGCATATAGGTTGGATCTGCCAGCCGAGCTTAGTCAGATTCATAGTACCTTTCACGTCTCCCAGCTGCGAAAGTGCCTGGTAGACGACTCTGCAGTGGTGCCTCTAGAGGATATTCAGGTGGACGACAGCCTGAACTACATTGAGCGACCAGTAGCTATCCTCGACCGGAAGTCGAAGGACCTGAGGAACAAGAGGGTTGAGCTGGTGAAGGTGCAATGGCAGCACCGCAAGAGCTCAAAATGGACTTGGGAGCCGGAGGACGAGATGAGGGAGCACTACCCGAGCTTTTTCCAGGTACAGCAGCAGACTTCGAGGACGAAGTCTGAAATAAGTGGGGGAGAGTTGTAACACCCGGTTCCCGGTATGTATTTTAAATATAAGTAATTTCATGTTTTACACTGTGACTCGTCGAGTTGGAGCCCCAACTCGTCGAGTAGACAGGATTATGGATGCAGGTTTTAAGTAATCTACTCGAAGAGTCGGGAGCCCGACTCGACGAGTAGGACTGCCTGGATGAAACCTTAATATTTAGGGTTTGCACCCTATTTAAACACATTATCTTGTCCCACTTCAGCCTCCACCGTCTCTCACAGTCCATAAAAGCCCTAACTCGAAACCCTAAAGCATTTGGAGTGTTCTTGAGCCATTTTTGTGTGTTTGTGGTTGTTTGAAGCTTGAAGAAATAACTGGAAGCTTGGTGGTTCCAGAACAAGCAAGTAGATCCAGAGGTTTTGCTTCATTTCTAGCTCATTCAAGGTAAAAAGCTTCAACCTTGACCATTTATCTCTTAGATCTCTAGTTAGGATAAGTTTCTACCTTTTCTAAGTTTAGTAGAGTCATTTTCGAGATTTTGTGGTTCTAAGGGGGTATGACTTCAGATCTGGAACCATTGAGGGTTCCCATGGCATAAAGGTTCCAACTTTATGGCCATGGGAGTCCCATGCATCATATAAACCTCATTTTAGAGCCTTTTGAGCCAAAAACCCTATGCATGAACTTCAAGTTCGTAGATTTACGTGTAATATGGACCCTAGGAGGTCAGATCTATGTTTTGGATGCATTAGGACCATCTGAAATCCACTGAATAGTTTTAGACATAGAGGGACTCGGCGAGTCGCTTATGTGACCCGGCGAGTCAGGTCATATTTTTCCCAAAACCCCTTTTGATATCGAGTAGTGTGTTGAGTTGGAAGAAGACTTATCCAATTGGGTTCATTATGGACCTGAAGATCAACATACTTGATGAGTTCAAGGATGAACTCGGCGAGTTCAAGGCAATATCCCAACCATATGAAGATGAACTCGACGAGTCAAGGACTAAACACCTTAACTCGGATGAAGATGAAGTCGATGAGTTCAAGGATGAACTCGGCGAGTCAGTTGTAGAAGGTCCCGACTTTGTTTAAAGGAGAACTCGGCGAGCCCTTGTAGGGCTCGGCGAGTAGGGTCGAAGTCTTGACGTTTTCATGATTACGAAACTCGACGAGTTGTGCGGCCAAATCGGCGAGTTGAGTCAACTGGATGTTGACTTTGACCAAGGTGTTGACCATGACTTTGACTTCGACCTGAGTTGACCAGGAAATGGTAATAAGGAAGATTGTTATGTGTAGGATCTGAGAGGGGTTGATTCCGGCAGCAAGGACAGTTCAGACACTTTACGACATTGAGGTGAGTTACCTTCCAGTAGAAGTGGGTCTACAACCACGATGACGACCCACTAGTAGGGATTTGTTTGTTAGGTAATTGTCTTTGTGATAATTACCTGGGTTGCCACTATCTGATATGTTCTATATGCTCGTATGCGATGATGCTAGGTGATAGTGATAATAAGGGGAATAGTCCCCATGTTGCGGTTGTAAGGACCGAAGGGTAGGTCGGGGTACCCCGTTATGCCTGACTGTATGATTATGTTATGTTATTATGTGGTAGTAGTAGGGGGTGAAATAGTCCCTGTAACCGGTTGAGATAAACCTGAGGGGTAGGTCGGACACCCCGGTATGTCTGACAGGGTAGGTTAGGCACCCCGGTATGCCTACCAGGGTAGGTCGGGCACCCATATATGCCTGACAGTATGTTTATAGTATGGTATGTGGTATGATGGAGGAACTCATTAAGCTTTGTGCTTACAGTTTCCAGTGTTGTTTTCAGGTACCTCTTCTTCGAAGGGGAAGGAGTCGGCACGGTAGAGGCGCATCACACACACATGATTTCTGCTTTATGAGATTCTTGGGATTGTACTCTGACATTATTACTATTTTATGATATGGTTTGAGACGCGTGACTATGATTTTATGAAATGATATGATTCGATGATGTTTTACAGTAAACCGTTTGATAAGTTACTTCAATAAAAAAACAAATTTTTTGGTCTTGAAAATTGGGAGGTTAGAAAGGCTCTCGTACCAACTTGTAACACCCAAAATTTAAGACCAAAAATTTTATTTTTAATTAAGTAGTTATAAAACCAATAGTCTGAAAACACCCATAGTGACATCCCATATCAAACCAATATGCCGATAATCAAAATATGTCATAATAAAACAACGTCAGAGTGCAACTCCAAAGAATCTCATAATTCGGAAAACCATAGTGTGATGCGCTACGATCATTCCGACTCCTTTCCTTTCGAAGAAGAAGTACCTGAAACCAAAAATGAAAACCGTAAGCACAAAGCTTAGTGAGTTCCCCCATCATACCACATGCCATACAACAAATACATTGCCTAGCATATCTGGGTGCCGGCCTCCCCTTCGGTCTATTTCAACCGGATACTGCCGAGCATATCTGGGTGCTGGCATCCCCTTCGGTCTATTCCAACCGGATACTGCCGATCATATCTGGCTCCTAGCCTCCCCTTCGGTCTATTCCAACCGGATACTGCCGAGCATATCTGGGTGCTGGCCTCCCCTTCGGTCTATTTCAACCAGATACCGGGTCTATTTCACCCCTACCACTACCACATAATATCGTAACAAGTAAGCACATAACACATAACAGATAGTGGCATACCAGACAATTATCACAAAGACAATCATCTCTACTACAAACAACTACTAGTGGGCCGACATTGGTTCCTTCGACCCACTCATACGGGAAGGTAACTCACCTCAACTGTGTATGCCGAAATCGTACTCCTCGGCTGGCTCGTAACTGCTCTCCTTAAAGCATAATAAATTCCTAATCAATCATTGGGTCCAAATAGAACTCCCTTATGGCCCAAACTTCTAATTCATGTACCAAGGCAAGGTTTCCTAATCCTTGGCCTATTGGGCCTCTTTCTCCAAAGGTCCAACTCCTAATTAAATTAAGGCCCAAGTCCATCCATTTAAGTTTCCAGGCCCATTAAGGCCCAATACCATATATCCTACATCTAGGCCGAGAAGCCTTACTTCACAATGGGTCATGAGGCCCAACAAATCCAGGCCCAATCTTCTAAGGCCCAAAAACCCATTTATCCATTCTGCATGCGTACGCGCGGCGTACCTGGCACATACGCCCATCATACGCTGGTCTTGACCACTTCGGGGAGGTTGACCCAGTACGCGCGGAGTACCAGGGGTACGCCCAGCGTATTGGCCAGTTTCATTAGAACTCCTTTTGTGACTTAATCCATTAAGTCCTTAAGTCCAAAAGATAGATCCAGGTCCTTTAACACGTCCTAAGCCATAAAGTTACAAACTTTATGTCTTTGCATGCATGGATGGGGGTTAAGACATGATTTAAGTCCTTAAACTCACTTTGTGACCATCTAACACTTGCATGGTTGTGGCTTAACCATCAAGGTTCGATTTTTATGACTCTGAATGCTTCCAAGAGCTCAAAAGGACAGCTCTTATGGGCTAGAACCACCAGAACACAAGAAACCTCAACTATGGAGTCAAAATATCACATAAAACACCCCACAACTACAACTAAGCATGCAATGGTCAAGTTTGAAGCTTGATACCTCAAATGAGTCAGAAAAGATGCTAATCCCCTGGATCTACAAGCTCTCTTCAAGTCCTTGCTCCTTTTTTCAAACTCCCTTCTCTTTAAAATAACCAAAAATCACCAAAAAGTGCACCAAATTAGCTCACAAAGCATACAAGAGGCTTAAGGTTCGATTTCTACTCTTTAGGGACAGTGGAGGATGAGGGAATGAGGTTTGGGACGGAGTTAATGTCTTTATATATGGTGCAAACCCTAAAATTTAGGGTTTGCAACTGGACAGGTTACGGCCGACGTACGCAAGGGTTCCCCCAGCTTCGCGCCTTGATCGTGTACGCCATGCGTACATTATGTACGCCCAGCGTACGGTCTTTCTCACAATTATCATATATTATGTTTAATTAAACCGAAGGGAAATACATGATGACTCGGACGTTACAAAAATATGCTATCTCTCATATATTTAAAATAAATTAGAAGAGGTAGGTTTTTAGGCATTCTTCTTGAAATTTTGTTGGATTAATTTCTTTTAGTTAATTTATTTTTTAAAACATTTTTTTATTATATTAATTTTTTTTGAATTGTTATATATGAATAAATATTATTTTATATATATAATATTAATATATTAATGAATATTATTTTATCGGACTACTGGTATTTATAATTATTTTTTTAATATTTATTTGAATTATTGTACATTAATAAACGAAAAATTAAGTAATCTAACAACATTTGAATGTGTGTTTAAAGAAAATAACCAATTTTTTAGCAAAAATAACCACTTCGTCCGAAATGGGCATTCCAGACGATAGCATATTTTGGACAACACCACCAATATCACTCGGTCCGGAAATTGTGGTTTTGTCCAAAATATATATCAAACTCAGTCCGACAAAAAATAATTAATACAATAGAAATTAAAAAAAAATAACTAAAAAAAGTTAATAATCCCATAAAGTAATATTCATTAATATATATAGAAATTTAATATTAAAAATAATATTTATTAATATATAATAATCCAATATAAAATTAATCCAATAAAAAAGAAATTAAAAAGAATTAATTAAAAGAAATCAATACTCCAATAAAATAATATTATTAACATATTTAATATTATATATTAAAAATAATATGTATTAATATATAATAATCAAATAAAAAGAATTAATCTAATAAAAAGAAATTAAAAAAAAAACTAATATATAATACTTCAATGTTAAAAAGAAGATATGCAGAAATGGTCCCTACGGTTTGATATAAAGACTCAATTGCAGAAATGGTCATTGAGTGTAAAATAATCATTTAAAAAAAATTAACAGTCAAACCGTTAAAGTTAACAACATAGAGACCAAATCCGCACAATGTATCCAAAATTGGACCACTGTTGCACCACCAAACATTTTTGGACCGAAACCGCATAATTTTCACAACAATATGGACCATTTTTTCAATTTTGTCATTATTTTAACACAAACTAAACATCAAAATGGTGAAAATAAGACCTGTCAATTCACGAGTTTACCTTTTTGGCAAAAATAAAATTTGCTAAATTTAAACAAAAATTTTTGACTGCATTTAAACTCATGATTTTTACAAGATTTTTTTGCGATTGTTCTATAAACCAAGCTAAGCTTATTTTCAACTGAGGGCCAATAAACGAAATTAAAATTTTTAGCGGAAGCTTGATATGTATTTGTTCTTGTTCTTATATCTTATGTCTGATATTTGTAAAACGGGAAAAGAATGACAAAACCGAGAAAGAGAGGGAGGTTGTGAAGGATAGAGAGTGTTCTTATTTTAGATATTGAAAAATAATGGAAAATTAGGAAAACCGAGAAAGAGATGAAAGTCAATTAATGGATTGAGAAGTCAAGGGGCTACAGGACCGGAAAAGAGAGATAAAGAGTAGGGTGAACCGTGAAAAAAGCATAAATAATGCCCGCCGCTGACGTTATTGGAGGTGTGACCACTGTTGTAGCAGATGAGGACCGGAGATGACCATCCTTGATCGATTTTCATATAGAACACCTCTAAATTTCCAATTCTACCTCTATTGCAAATGATAGAACCGATTTGCTTAGAGAATTGAAAAGCGAGTCAATACAGGATAATCAATTTGTTTGGAAAGGATGTGGTTGGCCTAGACCCATGCATGAATCCAAACCCGTCCCAGAGGGTGGGCGATAGGGGTGACCGTCCAATGCCCATCTTTCAAAGGGGCCCAAATTTTTTTATAGAAATTGTTATATTTATAAGATAGTACAAGTAATTTTCTTTCAATTATTGAGTTATTATAAAAAAAAACTTGAAGACATTTGTGTATTTTAAGGGCCTATTTTTTTATTTCGCACTGGGCCCAAAATATGTTTGAAACGACCCTGCATGAATCATGACCGATGAACTTTTAACGAGTTAAGCGAGTATTTTTGAATAATTGGTAAAATGATGGGTTTTATGTAATATGTTGGCTCCAAAAGTGGTCATTTTAAGGAATGACTATTCTTTATTTTATTTTCATTACATAATATTTTGATATTTATTTAAAGCTTAATATTTTTATTCGATTGGTTATCAAATTAAATGTTACTCTTTCTTTATCGTAATATCTTGTTTCCTTTTTGACTTTTTGTTGGAAATTATAATAGTCTTTTGTCATGGGCAAATCATGTGAAACACAGGTCACTGGCATATGCAGCAGCTGTTCATCTTGCTATGCTTTTGGATTCACTCTAATTGGGATAACTCCTTTTCCTGATAACTTTCAACAACAATACTTCTGTTACAATTATTTCTATTTTGTACAATAAGAACAATAATTCTCTTCATCATTAGTTTGGTTATCTTTCTTTTTTTTTTCTTTAGGTTATCCTGCCACGTTTAGCTTATATTTTATTCTAAATTGTTATGTTTACAAATCAAAAATCAAAAGTTGTTTATAAACTAGTTCTTTAGAAGCTATATGTTATAACTAGCGTTGAAACAAGATTATAAATTTTATTATAATTCTTTCAAATAAACTATTTATTATTTATAAAAAGTTCATTTTTTTAAGTAAAATCCTTTATTAGTGGATGTGTGAAAATTCTCAACTCATTTTTCGTTTTTAAATTGTTTTTCCCCATGAAAGTGATTTTACATAACCTACACATAGATAGAGTTAGGGGTGTTTGTAGTTGAGGTTGGCTAAAAAGACACCCCTTTTTACCATTTAGACAGCCCTAATTAATTTTGAAATATTTTTATTGGTTGAAATTGTATTGTTTTCCGAAAAAACTGATTACAAGTAGTTTATTATAGGTTGACTTTTTATAAAAATGATGAGAGAATGTCTAAGGGGTGTCTTATTAGCAGCACCCTTATAGTTTGATGCGGTGCAATTTAAAGTCAAACATATATACAGTTTGAAATTTTCGAAAATCATAACTGTATTCTAAAAATTCTAAACCATGTTATGCCGTGTGGTTTTATATGGACAAATTGACGTTTTTTTTAGAACGGCAATTGACGTTTGTTAAATGGGGTTGGCTAAAAAGACACCCCAATTTATCATATAGACACCCTTATTTAATTTTAAAATATTTTTATTGGTTGAAATTACATTGTTTTCCGTAAAAACTGATTATAAATAGTTAGTTATAAGTTGATTTTTTAAAAAATGTGAATGGGGTGTACAATGGTGTCTTATTAGCGACACCCTTGTTAAATACCCACATTAGAAACATTAGAAAGGTACCTACCTCGAAATCTTTTATTCAGTATAATAATGAATATAATAATTAAGATTTTTTCAGTATAATAACGAATATAATAATTAAGGCCCGGTGATTAAAGTAATCATATTCTTAAAAAGCCTCTGAATTTGTGATTTTGGCACCTTCTTGTCAGAATATATTGGGGTTGATGAGATTGCTAACGTAAGGTCAATTTGGTAATTTAGCTAGACATTATTTCTAACCAAGTACATTATGCCTTTTTATATTCAGTTTTTTTTTGGCTCGTATCACTTGGATTGAGGTGTATATATTTTATGGGTGCGAGTATTTTGGATATTGTGTTAAACCTTTTTCTAACCTTGTACAAAGTTTGTTGCGGAGAGTACAAGAGTATAATGCATGGGCGCCACAAAGTGGAATAGTCAAAGGCTATACATTATTATTCTTAATCTATTTTTGATGAACCACGGGCTGATAAACTAATACAGTATATTTTTGAGTTTTTTTTAAGTTTTTATGTTCGACAAGTTAAAAATAATTTATAAAAATCATATTATGTTAAATATTTTTACCGGTTAGTAACTGGTTAATCTAACAGTTAGTTTTTCAATTAGTATATCAAATATTTTAAAAATTTGTTAACCCCAAATATAATAATTTTAATTTTAAAAATAGCTACATGAAATTGAGATCTTTCTTTATATTCTTTAAATATTTTTACTTTATTTTTGTTAATTCGTTTGGAAATTAAGGTCATAGCTAAATTATATATCCTTTCTAATTTAAAATGATTTAAAGTTTTAAGCACTTATTGCTATATATTTGAGAAAAAAAAAAAAAGAAAGAAAGAGAGAGAAAGGAAAAGGAAGTTGAATGCTGAAATATGAAGCATCCTCGTGACAATAAACTTTTAACTTTAGTGTTGTTGGTATGTTATTGGTGAAGCATATACGCATGTGATTCAACCTAATGTCCCGATTTTCTTGAGAATGAATTATGGAATTATATATATTTGTATTCTTAAAAAAAAAATAGTTATAAGGATTATCCAAAGCAGAAGGAAAAATAATGTTTCTTCTTGAAAAATTAATAGAGAAATTAAATATTTTTTTATTTTTTTTCCTACAAATCTTCCTACACAATTAAATAGTGATATATATAACATTTAATGTTCATTTAATGAAATTTAATGATATTTTAATATACTAATATAATATGACACATATAGGATATTTAATTTCTCAAATTAATATCATCATATCTTTTCTTTCTATTTATCTTCGTATCCATATGAAATGGTAACATTATCTCTAATAAATGAAAGTTTTCTTTGTCACTTGTCACACTCTCATTCAATTTGTCAAATGTCATTTGTGGTTATTTTTGAATTTTTTTTCCACATGTCATTTTATTTATAAATTTTTCTATTTTATTAAATTCCACATAATATTTTAATTAATATAATAATTGCAATAAATATAGTAATAAATGGATATCAATTACATTAATGGACTTACCTTTTAATTTCAAAATTTCCAAAATTAAAGCTCATTAGTTTCTTTTATTAATTTAAATTATTTGTTTAAATATAAAAGATAAAAAACATTTTCATTATAATAATTCATTATTTTTCTTATTTTATTATAAATTCAAAGTTTCTTAAATATTTTGACATTTATATTTAGTTTTTATTTTATTTTAAATTTACCCATTTAATACATGGGTCTCACAACTAGTATGTAATATTAAATAAAATTAATGATATTTTAATACACTTGTCATCCTTTTAAAATGGTTCTTCTTTGTAGGTATGGCGTTCCCCCTTAACTCTCCTAACGTCGAGCTAAGTGATTTCGTAACCTTTTCGTAGCGTAGTAGAATGAAGGCTACGCACCAACCGAGTGCCATCTATCGTTTGATTAGTCTTCGTGGTAGCGGGCCTTGCTTCTTTTCTTTTGCTATTGAATCTGCTATTGAAGGAGTAAGTTGCGCCCTTAGCATGCAACCAGGTCTTAGTGAAAGCAGACATACTATAGGCTAGCAACCGATAGCAACTGTAGCATTAGGATCGACATTGGAAGATTTTCGTCAAGGTCTCTTATTATAGTGTGTGCTTCTGGAGGGGCACGCATGCAAGAAGGAAGTTTGAGCTTGATGCAAATGGCTAAAATATCTTATGCTTTATATGATTATCAATCAAATAAAAAGTTATTCTATGTACCAATTCTTACATCTACTACCGGTGGGGTGACAGCTAGTTTTGGTATGTTGGGGGATGACATTATTGCCGAACCCAATGCCTACATTGCCTTTGCGGGTAAAAGAGTAATTGAACAAACATTGAATAAAACAGTAACCGAGGGTTCACAAGCGGCCGAGATAGATAGAAAATATATAAGAATGAAAAAAAGTAGGAAGATATTTAATTTCTCTTCAACTTACCCCAAATACTTTCCATAGCCCAACCAGCATCTTATAAAACCTTCATCTGTTACACTTCAACATTAACATTCCAAGCTACAATTCTTTTAAACCAATTACTATTGTCACGTTACCATTGTTAAGCGTGAATCAAGGTGTACCATTTCAATATCCCTCCCCAAGCTTAACTTACAATCCCTAAAAAATGTCGTTAATTCATATGATTTGCTTTATTTTGGTTATCTTACTTTCTTTAAATACCAATAGGTTTTTAGCTTAAGAGTATGATGAGATGCCCTCCTCTATAAAATCGACCAAAAAAAGCGATTTATTTTTGTAGTTTTCAGCTAAGTAAAAAAGATGGATGTTTTTAGTTGATAGAAACAAATAGAAACAATAAAAAGAAATGATCAGTTTATCTAGTTTGTCTGAATATATTTAAAATATAAATATACAAAATAATTGGATACCTATACTGAGAGCGTCCACGACAAGAGTTTTTTTTTTTTGGAGTTTTTTCATCTTAAAAAAGTTCACGAAAATTGAAATTATAGAGGGGTTTCTTCATGGAGTTTATTTAACAATATCTTGTCATGAGTTTTTTCTATGATTTTGTGGGTCATAGGTTCTTCCGAAAAACGTTTTTAGGTTCTTAATTTTTTTTATGTCCTCATTTGATTTTGACCCTATATTTATAATTATAAGTTATATAAAAAAAAAAACCCGAGCAACAGTAAAAATAATTACAATTATATTTTATTAGGGCATCTCCAACCCATCAAATGTATAATTTAAATGTAAAAATTGTTTTGAACATTGTTGAAATGTGTTATAAATGTAATTTTCTCATTTAATAAAATGCTTGTTTTAATTATATAAAAATTAATTCAGAATTATTATACATGAATTATTTGTTGGATTATATTTGTTTAAATGTAATTTCTAATGTTATTGTAACAAAATAACGCAACAGAATTTATAGAAAGCTACTAAATAGAAGGGGTATTTTTAAAAATATAAATAAGTTATAAAAAATAATATAACTGAAATATATTTTTTAGTGTAAAAAAATGATGTTACTAAAGATGGTGGGGAAGAGCTTGGGACGGGTTGATTTTACCAACTAAACAAAAAAAATCAAAACCATTGCAATATTTTAGTCTTTGCAAGGGTATTACCAAAAAGACAAACATGCCAATTTTTAGCAAAATGTCATTTATCATTCATGTTTATAAAAGAATATAATAATATAGCGACCCACCTCAAGGCCCACGTGAGACTTCAATTGTGAAACACTGGTAATATTTTGAGTGTGACAGGATTTGAACCCTAAACCTTGGACCTCCTTTATATAATTTTACTTCTCAACTAGGCAGTATTAAGATCAAAGTCATCTTCCTCACATATTCTTTAATTGCGATATAAATAAGTTACAAACATTCGATACCATTCACCCTCATTCTTCCAAACATCATAACAAATATATATAACACAATCCCATTGCAGTCTACTCTTGTTCAATACACCAAACATTCAATACCTTCTTGCAGAAAATCCCTCTTTGGGTCTAGCCCTTTTAGCTTTCTCAACCTCCTGAAGAACAGCAGCATGCTTTGTACCCTTAAGATGAACTGCCATTACAATACCACTAGAGCAAGATGAGTTACAAAGCTCACATAAAAATGGAGTGCTAACATTTTGTCCCCTTTTCTTCAACTGTTGTACAATGTGTTTGTGCTTCAAACTATTGGAATGATCCTTCATTTGACCAACTGTACAAAATGTTATCTCACAAATCTTGCAAACAAGCCCGGTTGCCTGTTTTTTTAGTTTTATGCCACTTGAAGATGGCTCTTTTCTCTTTAATGTTGTTCGACTTGTGGGATGAACCTATATGTATATTTATTTGTACATGTTAATGTCCCACATGAGCTAGACACAGTCTCATTTGCTTTTGTATATAAATGTGAAACGATCAAAAATTAAAAAAAAAAAAATTAGGTTCATAAGGTCTCACTTGGGAAGGTAGCAAAGGATTTAAGTTATTGAGTGGCTGGTTTTTTAAGGCCTCCATTTTATGTCGATATTCCATTTCTCTTTTTATAGCAAGATCCACCGGCATTACATTATGCAGTGTAACCATCTCGTCATCCATTTTTGCTACACATTTCAACAAACTTTTTTGTTATAATGTTAAGTCATGATAACAATATTGATGATCTGAAAATGTATTGTTATCATTTTTGCTACACATTTCAACAAATATTTGTATTTTACCCTTATTGTTACTTTCTAGTGGCTTTAAAAAAAAAAAGTTTGACTCTGCCCAAGTTCTAATATTTTTTCATTAAATGTTGGAATTTACAATTCCAGTCCATCTCTTCACTATCTTACTTTGCACTTTATCTTGATGTACAAGTTCCATTTACCAAGCATTTTGAAACCAATACTTTCATACTTACATTCCAATAATTAAGCTTTCATCTTTTTAATCTATTTACTAATTTCATCTTCCATTCCAAATTTGCATTATGAATCAACTAGTAATTAACCAAATTACTTCATCTATTGCATAATATTTGTTAAGAATACAATTACATTATCAATTTCTCCATAAACCTTAAAATTTCAATTCCAAACTAATTGTTTGACTCCATAAAAAGTCAAACTTGTTCAAAACTTCAAGCATCAATCTGCATTCTTTGTTCTTCCAAAATTTCAGTTGATTACCAAGCAAAACTCATAAATCCATATAAATTTATAATATAATCCAAAGCACCCTAAGCAATTTCATGTGTTCCAAGTATTAATTTCAACTTAGGTTGATTGAATACCTTCCGATGCTTGTGTCAAATCTGAAATAAGGATGTTTCGGGATGCTTCTGTTGATTTCTGGTCATACAAAGTCTGCTACCACCAAAAGCCATAAACCATCACCAATTTGATCATGCATCCCAAAATCCCAAACAATTTCTTTAGTGTGTACTTAGGGTTTAAAAGATTACCTTCAATTTCTTGTCAATTAGGTAACATTGAGAGTTTCCAGGTTGTTCTAAGCATCGATCGACCAAAAGCCATAAACCATAACTGTCCCGATGTTTGGTATCTCCTTGTGGCTCTCTGTTAATCACGATCCTTCTGATATGCCATCGACGCACACACCAGAACACTCGTACATACTTTAATCACTTTATGTGTTTCTTTTCTCAATTCTCACGCCAACAATAACACGCACACATGTATTTCCCCTGATTCATATAAGAGTGAAATACCACGATTACCCTTACTCTTTTCCTTTTTTTTTTGGTTCATTTTCTATTTTTTTTGGGTATATATGAGCGGTTTGGTTCGGTTATTGGTTAAAACCGAACCATAACCATTACAATCGGTTAATGCGTTTATGTAGCCATTGGTGACGGCTAGTATTGGTGGTTATGGTTAATGGTTTTATTCATTTAATAATTTTGGTTACCGGTTAACCAAAAAAGATACTAAAAATGAAAGCTCAACGATATAAAAATGAAAAAAATGAAGTACATTATTATAAAATAAAAGTGTACGCTATTATAAAAGATTAAAGTAAGAAAGTATGTTGCTATAAAAACAACTATCGATTTTATAATTGTTAAGTATTTAAACCAAAGTCGTCAAGATCGGGATCTTGATCATAAGATTGTAAGATCCTACGATCATACCTATGCAAATCTTACATCTCCATGAAAATTGCCAAATTTTAATCCGATTATGTACTATCTTTACCCATTTATTGGTTGACCCAATCATCTTACCCAACAGTAAATCGAGAATATCCACATTCGTGTACTGTGTTGTGAACCGTAAATGACCAACAACCTTATAATTTTTTTTCTCCTTTTACGTTTTACCCTCATCGATGGTAGATTTTGATTTTTAGCCTTAATTGTTATTAATTTCTTCTTTCAACAGTTCAAACAGCTCAACAATAGTATCATGTTAAAGAATGTTAAATTTTCAAAACTATTTTAATAACCAGTGGTTTGACCTTTGACCTTTTGATTAATTTGTATGTGTAAATGGTTTGATCTTTTATGAAAAAAAGAATAAAATTATTATTGGATTCACTTAATTTCCTAAAATCTAGTTAATTTCTTTTTCATTCTCATAATAAAAACTGGTAAAAAAGTCTATTCGCCCCGGGTCAGTTTCTTTTAGTTTTTTATTTTTTGGTAGTGTTATAACAAATGTCATTCACACTGAGTATATTTTTCAAAGTACAATTAGCTAATAAAAAAATGAAAGTACAATGCTACAATTAGGTAGATTCCAGAAAAAATTCCAAATCAGAAACTACTTCACCGGATTTCATGCATCCAATGTAAAAACTACTTCACAGGATTTCAACATCTCTCCCTCCGGAATCTTACTTGTAGTCTCACCTAATGTTAGGACAGACAATATGTGTCATTCTCAACCGTTATCATGTTTTGTTCTTTAATGCTTCTTTAAAGAATTCCATCTCAAACAACATTGTTTTTAAAGGGTTTACTATTAATAATAAAACCTCTTTCATTCCTTCTCCCTTTTCTTTTAGTAGAACCCATACATTCAATCACCTCCATTTCTGATTCTTTTCGCACCTCTAACCACTAATAACCCTCCCTCTCCCTTTCTAACTCTGAAAGCATGTATATTACCTTCACAAGTTGGATACAATACAGAAGTGTCACATTGAGCAGAAAATACGCCATTTACTTTTAAACTCGCCAATTTCACTACACAATATTGAAATTAACATTTGTAATTGCGTGTAACCTTTAACTCATTTGCATATCTATAGTTAGAGAGATGAAAAACTCACTATGTGAAGGAGATATAGATTCATGATTTGAATCACTAGAGTTGAACAAATCATACGATTTGATACGAACTTTTCCAAGTAGAAGTTTGTTGAAAACCGTCATATTCATGGGTGTGTGAAGAGGTATGGCAACATTTGCGGGGAGAAAGAAGAAACAAAAAGTACTTATAAATAACAGTAACTAAACCACATTAAACGATATTGATGAACACAAAAAAGAAGAAAAAAGTATCAATTTAGCAGTATGTTTTCATGGATGACATACCATATCAGCCTCATGTTGACCATGTTGAGTCTTTTTTTTACTACCCCGGTGTTCATATCACGGAACTCGACACTTACCCGAGGAGTACCCTTTTTACCAAAAGTACGTACTCCTTCACTAGCATCCTCTACCACCTTTCCCTCCATCTAAATATCCATTCTTAGATTAAACACAAAGTTGGTTCAAGTGGATTTGAGGCCTACGGCAAAATAAAAATGAGGCCCTTCAAAATTCAATATATATATATATATATATATATATATATATATATATATATATATATATATATATATATATATATATATAAATGACTAAATTTAATGTATGTAATTTTAAGTGGTAGTAAAACACATGACGTGTTCGACACGGAGCGTTTGAGAGCTTCTAGCTTTTAGCGTTTGACAAAACGCTTTATTTTGAACAGAAAGTCTTGTTTGACATTACAAGCTTCTAACGTTCAGTTTAAACAAAACACTCCAAATCCAAATTGTAACGCCCGTAGATCCGGGCTAGTCAATTAAGAAATAATAGGGGTCGAAAACGACTTTTCGACAAAAGATTATTTAGAATAAATAATCTTAACCAAGTTGTAGAATATGTATCAAGGGTTCCGTACATATAAAGAAAGCCGAAATTCGAGTTATAACGAAGAAGTTATGACCCGTCGAAGTTTCGCGACGGAACCGGCACAACACCGGGAAGCGTAAATAGTGAATTTACGATAGAGCGACTTTTAGCCTTAGCGACCTAAACGAAAGTCGTAGAATACGTTAAACCGAGAGCGTCCATAAAAAGAACGCCCAAATCTGACTTCGTATGAGGAAGTTATGATTTTTCGAAGTTTCAACTTAGCAGTGTACAGCCTGAAGTTTGAATATTAGATCGAGCGGTTTTTAGCCGACACAACCTAAACAAGAATCGAAGATCTCGTTAATAGTAGCGCATCGATGAAAAGACAGACGAAAACGGACGTCGGATGAAGAAGTTATGAATTTTTAACGAACCAATCCTGTTCCGGCATGTTAAAAATATAAATTTAAAATAAAGTCAAAATTAGCCAACGAAGTCTAAACGAAAGTTGTAGAGTATGTTCCCGCCTACGCGTGGATATAAAGAACGTCAAAAACAGAGCTCATACGCGAGAGTTACGAATTTTTAAAGATTGCACTTGAATTTGCGAAGCTGATGATAGAAGTGCTAACGTGGCGCATTTCCAGCCGTCGATTGCTGATCGCAGATAGCCTTCGGATGAAGACACGTCGCCCTCGCTACGCCCCGCGTCCGAGTCCGGGTACACCCGGCGTACTTCAGTCCTTATCCCATCCGATTTGCGAGCCAGCTGGTGCGAAGCTGGCAACCCTATCCGAAGTTACGCCCCGCGTAACCTGCTGAACGCCCAGCGTAAGTCCGAAGCTGGCCCTATAAAAGGGTGCGAGATGTTCTGAGGAAAATGCACCAAATCTACTCTCTCTCTAGACTATCCTAACCCCCCTAAAATCTAGGTAAACCCCCTAGCTCCCGAAGGAAACCCCGAGGCTCCCGGAGTCCCGAGAAAAAGGGTCTTTCGGTTCGGAAACGCTGCTCCAAACGAAGCCCGGTTTTCTATAAAACCCGCTGTAATTGAGCTACGCCTACGCTATTTTTAATATAGCTTGTAATTAATTATAATAACATTATTAGGACCTTAAAATAATTATTTGGGCTATTATTATGAGTTATATAGAGTGTTGTTTAACGCTTATATAATAATAATAATAGCTAGACTATTAATTAGTCGCGGTTAACGTTAGACTAAACCCTAGTGGTATTGATACTAGGTTTTGTCAATGGAAAATTGTTTTGAGATAACGAAGTACTGTCCGAGTACCGAGTCACCACCTTTTCAAGTGAGTGCATAGTCTCTTTCATGAACATGATTTTAATACAAGTATTGATTGAAATATTAAATATATGTTTATGTGCGAGTTATTTGATGTTGCCCGAAGTACGTGTTAAAGAACATACCTGATTATATATGATGATTTAGGATAAAGAGTAAACCTAAATTAATTATGGGGAATATTGGGTAGTATTTTCTTACGAGTACGAGTGAGTTATACTCAGAGAATAGAACTTTAGTATATGTCATTGATCCGGGAGCATAGATTAGACATAGTCATTGTCCCTAGTCCGAGAGTATGGATTGGACATAGCCAACTGTCATTAGTCCGGGAGTATGGATTAAGACATAGTCAGTCGTCCTCAGTCCGGGAGTATGGATATGACATAGTTATTCGTCGTTAATCCGGGAGAATGGATTTACACATAGACACTTGTCCCTAATCCGAGAGTATGGAATGGGCACTATTATTGATACGAGAGCATGGATTAGATCCGAGAGTATGGATTAAGTAAGAGGTAAAATTTAAGGTCCGAGAGTATGGATAGTCTCGTTGTGAGGATTAACGGGGTGGGGTAAGAGTTACTATTATATATATGGTGAAATTGTATATTTTGTGAGTTCTAAATTATATATATGATATAACATTGTGGGATTGAAATCCCTATGTACTCACCAGGTTTCCCAACCTGTCCCACTCCAGCTTATTTCTATCACAGGTGTCGATATGAAGTTACATTACACTGAGAGATTTAAAAGAGATGTAGATCACTAGTGTAAATGAATGTAAGTTCTGTTTATGCTTATGTTTCTGTATTGACGATGACATCCCAAGGTTTTGAAAATGAATAAAAAATACATTTCTTCGGAAATACTTTGATAACGTATTTATCATGTTTTACTCGGAACAAATTCCGCAACACTTTTCTTTTAAAGGTTACTCTGATTTTCAAAATAAAGACCGGTTTCATTTATGCTTTTACATAAAATCAGAGTAATCCTTTGATTAAAAGAGTTGCGGAATTTGTTCCCAAAACAAAATATGATAAGAATTTATCAAAGCATTTCATACAGAAATGTATTTTTCATTATATAACAAAATCTCGGGATGTCATGTTCCGATACAGACCAAAAGCATAAACAATACAAAATAGGCCTTGCACAATTACATATAACAACAGATCTATAATCCAAAAATATCTTGACAATGTCATCCAACTTATGCCCTTGCGCCACTACCTGTAATACAAAGAAACTGAGTGGGTCAGGCTTGGGATCCTGGTGAGCATATAGGGTTTTCGACCCACAATAAATAATTATATTTAATTTCACCAACCAACAATAACCCGATTACCCATTCCCGTTAGCCTCACTTTATGTCCCTAAAACAACAACTATTACAAGGGACCTAATCTAGGATTTTCATCGGGACGGACATTACTGCAAAGGGGCTTCCTTAGCAATAGATGTCCTAAAGGCAACCATGAGGGGGATAGAGTACACCGGTGAACACATCGTTCACAACACCTACAGGTTATGAGCCTGCTAGTGTTCCACTGGACTGTCTAGAATGAGTCCGTGGTCGTCATCCATACTCCGCTAGATGACTAGATCAACAACGACATCGAGGCCTCTCATCATTTTATTTCATCACACACCAACTGTCTAACCATGTTCTACCCAACATATTAGTAGATAAAATATATACATTTATATACAGCTTAAAACCTGTACAAAACATCCATTCAACAACTAGTTCAAATAAGCAAATAATATATAAACACAAAGCACGTATTTTATAAAGAATACTTCATATCTATGTGTTAGAAGAAAACGAATATACACTCACTTGATAAGACAATGATCGGACAGCACCTCGTCTCTTAAAATAAACTTTTCCGATAAAACCGGGATGTTTTTCTTGAAAACCGGGCTTCTCGCGGGCAGAGTTTCGGCTCGGAAACTTTACTTCTCGGGATCTTCGGGGCTTCGGAACTTGCTTCGGGGCTCGGGAATGATACCGGGGCTTCGGGATAATTCTGGCACGAAAAACGAGGTAAAAATGAGAGAGAAATGAAGAATGGAGCAAAAGATCTCGGCTGCCCTCGCATCCTTTATATAGGGGCAGAAGCCTCGCATTACGTTGGGCGTAATGCTCAGTACGCGGGGCGTACGCTTCGGAAATCGTCACTGCATGCGTCATCGGAGCACTCGAGTGCGAGGCGGGTCACGCTTCGGTGTACGCTGGGTGTAGTTCGGATCAGATCAATGACTCCTTCGGATATTATCCGAAATTCTTAATTAAATATATATTTTAATTATTTATAAAACTTCCAAAATTCATATCTTCCTCATACGAACTCCGTTTTCGACGTTCTTTATATCCACGCGTAGGTGAGACTACGCTCTACAACTTTCATTTAGACTCCGTCGGCTAATTTTGACTTTATTTTTATTATATTATTTTTAGTAGGCCGGGACAGGAAAACTTCGTTATAAAATCATAACTTCTTCATCCGACGTTCGTTTTCGTCTTTCTTTTCACCGTTGCACTACTAATGACGAGATCCTCGATTCTCGTTAAGATTGTTTCGGCTAGAAATCACTCGATCTCATATTCGAACTTCGGGCTGCATACCGCTAAGTCGAAACTTAGAAAAATCATAACTTCCTCATACGAAGTCAGATTTGGGCATTCTTTTTATGCACGCTCTCGGTTTAACGTATTCTACGACTTTCGTTAAGATCACTAAGGCTAAAAGTCACTCTATCGCAATTTCACATTTTACGTCACGCAGCGTCGTGCCGGTTCTGTCGCGAAACTTCGACAGGTCATAACTTCTTCGTTATAACTCAGATTTCAGCATTCTATATATATTCGGAAACCTCGTTACGACCACTACCACATTCTTCATAGATATCGAGATTATCTAATAATTTATTTCTACGCCTATTTTTATTCTTAATTCAATTAAGACACCCAATTAAGCATAAAACACATAATACTCAAATAACACATTCTTATTATTTCAAAATGAGTTACAAAGGTTAACCTAGACTATTACAACAACATTAATGCTTAGCTCAGAAACACGGGCGTTACAACTAGTGTAAATGAATGTAAGTTCTGTTTATGCTTATGTTTCTGTATTGACGATGACATCCCAAAGTTTTGAAAATGAATAAAAAATACATTTCTTCGGAAATGCTTTGATAACGTATTTATCATGTTTTACTGGGAACAAATTCCGCAACACTTTTCTTTTAAAGGTTACTCTAATTTTCAAAATAAAGCATAAACAAATCGGTATTTTCTGGCCGTGAAAATGGGGATGTCACACAAATGCTACTTCATGTAGCGTTTAACAAAATGTTACAAGCTACCTGCTACCCGCTACCACCTAATTTTGCCGAACACGCCCATAGTGAAAAAATAATGTATCTCCAAAATTAAAAATTACATACCACTTACCAATAGTGAATATTGCATTGCTTTTTGTTTTTTTACTTCCAATTACCAATTTCAATGATGATTACAAAAGTGAACAACGCCATCAATATATTGAAAAATAAAAATAGCCAAAAACCCATTTCAAAACCTCTAAACCCATATCAAATTTACAAGATTAGGGTTTTGGAAATGTTATTCCGTTGAAACAAAGAACGATTGGAGAATTCGGAAGAAAGGATAAACTAATTGAAACAAAAGAAGCAAAGATAATTACATTTTCTTGACGACTTCAACAACATTAAGAAATCGACAATAGATTCTTTATAATAATCTTTAAAAATTATTGGTAATACTGATTTTATTGAACAAACATCTCAGTTACAAAATTGATCAATTAACAAGCGGATAAAAGTAAAACAAGATCACATAATCTTACTGATTTGGGGTTGTAGTCGTTTAGGGCTGATTTGAAAACCAAAAATAAATTGTGCGTGAAGCTGAAGGCATAACTTACGAGGACATTGGAGACCTTTGATTGGTAATGCTTCTTGAAAAACAAAGCGTCGGCCAATCGAACTTCGGCAAGGCACATTTTGATTTATGAATTGCATGCAAGAAAGAGAGACATTTCACATTTGGGCCCGAAACACCTAATATCAATAACAATCTAAATGGGGACCTATATAACCTTGGGGATATTGGTCATCTCCCACACTGCCCCTATTGGTACGACATTAGGGATGAGCGTAGGACGGAGCCGACACCGACTGGTACCATTCCTGATTTCCTGAATACTTAATTTAATCGAAAGTCAATCCCAAGTATTGTACCGAATTAACGTTATCGGTACCGGTACCGGGAATGGTACTGATTTTCGGTACTAGTACCGGTACCGATGGTACCGAATCCCAAATTTCTTAATTTTGGAGTACCGAGTACCATCCCATATTTTTAAATTCGCTAAGGTTCGGTACCGGTAAGGGATCTGGATTTGGTACAAACTGCTCATCCCTATACGAAACTGATTAAGCACATCATCACCACTAATATCATTAACGTTTTCCTCACTAATACATTTTTCATCTAATTTATTTTCATGTAGAACTTCTTTTTGGAATGCATATGATACATATTCTTACACCTTTTCTCCTCTTCCATATATTATTCTTGGATGGAATCATCACTCTTATCTCCTTGTTCCTCCGACGTCTCATCCCTAATATCAAATCAACTATTCAGTCCATCAACTTTATTATCTTCGTTTACAATCTGTGGCACTTTCCCTAAAAATTCTCTTACACATACATCACACACCATACCTTCCAATGTGACTTCCATCGTATATGAATTTATGGAGGAAATTCTGGTTTTAATACACACCCTCCTGCTAGTTATGTTTTCATATTGATATTCATTAGGAACAAGACCATTCACTAAAACACTAGAAACGTTTTTGAACATGCTAGGTATCCATGCACTCAAAGGTAGGAGATCTATCTCCAACCACACCCAACGTTCATTTACTACAAAGTTTTTTGTTACCACCCTTTTATCCCACTAGGTTGCTTGAACTTCACACATGCACTCTGATACTTAAACTAAAGTTAAACCCATGCAACTCCAATATAGTTAATCTATAAATCCGTAAATATCTTTCATCCATGCATAAATTATAAATACTTGCAATAGTTTTAACCTCTCTCACCTCACCTAGAGCAAAGCTTTCAAAACCATGTATTATTAATAAGGTGGTGTTTTTTTTTGTTTATAAACTCTTCTAATCTCTTACATTTGTTGGCAGAAAGATGTTTTGGCTCGCAGACTGTTTATTATTTCGAAGATCCCAAATGTCAAAACGTTTGTAGGTCCTCTTTTCCTTGAAGGCATGGACCAAACATTTCTAATCTCTTATAAATTTTGAAGATGTAAAACATGCCTTTACCTAATAAAAACGTCGTTCTTTTTTCTTTTCGCTTCCCATCGTCATGTTCACCCCTTTCTCCCCCCTCCCCCCCCCCCCCCCCCCCGAGTTTTTTGCTTGCCTTTCATCCGTCTCCCTTACTCATGTTCTGCTTACTTCATGTTTTGAAGACTACTGGCGCCGACACTCCAGACAATTGTTGCTGCTTTGTCGACGCTCAAAACAGAAGCGAAGGCATGTGTAGTGAAGGTGGGTCCTAGGATCCATCTAATTTTTTTAAATATATTATATATTATATATAAAAAATATTTGAGACCTAACTTACAAATTACCAAGGACCTACCTAATAATGTTTAGCAAAAAAAAGTCTCAAAATGTTTGAAGCCATATTTTATATCCCAATCCATTTAAAATAGTCCAATGCCCCAATCAACTTAAAATTTAATTAATAGCTAGGTAATGGCTTGGTCCATTTAAAATTATACAAAGGAAAAAAATAACAAAAAAATGTTTTTGTGAAACATCGCCTATCAACAACACCTTCGACTTCGAGACACACATGTAACATGATCACCTTTGATTTGGATAAAATAATGAAAATGACTATAGTTGAGAAATTTGAAGTTATGTTTAAATATTTTAAGGCATACGACCCGACCCACCTCTATTTTTTTTTACTCTTTTATTTTTCGGTTTCATTTAAATAAGGAACCATGCGATTTTTGGTTCTAGATTTGTCATTGTCTCCAAACAAGTTGTGTCATTGTTTGTTTCTTCCATTTGCCGATGATACCTCGTGGAACCACCTTAACACCGGTGCCGACATACCAGATGATATCCTTAAAACTGGATATCTTTCGGTTTCTATAATCTAATTAAATATGAGGACTGGGGTTCCAGTGGTTTATATTAAGTTTAGAGTGTTAGGGTTTAGGTATTATTTGCAGTGCTTTGGATTTTGGTAACCATTGTGACATCCCCATTTTCACGGCCAGAAAAGACCGATTTGTTTATGCTTTGTTTTAAAATCAGAGTAATCGTTTACAGAAAACAGTTGCGGAATTTGTTCCCAAAACAAAATGTGATAAGAATTTATCAAAGCATTTCTTTAAAGGAATATATTTTCATTAAATAACAAAATCTCGGGATGTCATGTTCCGATACAGACCAAAAGCATAAACAGTATAAAATAGACCTTACAACAGTTATTTATAACTACTGATCTATAATCCAAAATCTCTCGTCAAGTCCACCAACTTATACTCTTGTGCCATTACCTGTAATGCAACGAAAACTGAGTGGGTCAGGCTTGGGAGCCTGGTGAGCATATAGGGTTTTCAACCCACAATAATATAATTATTATATTTAATCATCAAACAATCAACCCAATTACCCATCCCCATTATCTTCTTTATTTCTTAAGGTTTTACCCTAAGAATCAACTATCCTTTATTCATTCGTTCCTAAGGATTGACCTAAGGAATTGGCACGAAGTCCATTACTGCCAAAGTTTATCTATTAGGTACTAAATCCATAGCTATCAGGTGCTAACTCCATAGTCACCAAGGTTCACTTAACAGTAGGCGCTAACTCCATAGTCACCAAGGTTTACTAAACAGTAGGCGCTAACTCCATAATCACCAAGGTTTATACAATAGGCGCTAACTCCATAGTCACCAAGGTTTACTTAACAGTAGGCGCTAACTCCATAGTCACCAAGGTTTACTTAACGATAGGCGCTAACTCCATAGTCACCAAGGTTTATACAATAGGCGCTAACTCCATAGTCACCAAGGTTTACTTAACAGTAGGCGCTAACTCCATAGTCACCAAGGTTTATACAATAGGCGCTAACTCCATAGTCACCAAGGTATACAATAGGCGCTAACTCCATAGTCACCAAGGTTTACTTAACAGTAGGCGCTAACTCCATAGTCACCAAGGTTTACTTAACAGTAGGCGCTAACTCCATAGTCACCAAGGTTTATACAATAGGCGCTAACTCCATAGTCACCAACTATCCCATCTACCCATGTTCTACCCAACATTTTCGTAGATACAAATACTTACACAGTTTAAATCATTTAACACCTGTATAAAACATCAATTCTATGCCCATCTCAAATAGACAAACAATATATAAACACATAGCACGTATTTCATAGCAAATACTTCGTATTTATGTGTTAGAAGAAAGTAACTACGCACTCACACATATAAACAACAATATACTTAATACATTCAAACAATACTTGTATTATTATCGTGTTTATGAAAGGGACTATACACTCACTTGATCAGAAGATGATCGGACAGCACTACGGCTCTAAGAGTAGTACTTCTTCGGTGAAACTGGAAGATCTTCACACACCAGGCTTCTCGCAGGCAGAGCTTCGGCTCGGAAACTCTTTTCTTCTCGGGATCTTCGGGCTTCGGGACTTGCTTCGTGTCTCGGGATGATACCAGGGCTTCGGGGGGTTAAAATAGGGCTTAGAGAGAGTATCGGGAGTGGGATAGAAGAGATAGAACAACCAAAATCGGCTGACCCTCGATTTCTATTTATAGGGTCATTTTTCAGCTCTCACGTCGTGAATTTTAAGTTCTCACGTCGTGAATTCAATAGTCATCAGGTGCGTCATCGCCACTTGTGTCTGTCAGGCTCCAGAAGTCATAAATACTGAGTTCACGTCGTGAACACTGTATTCACGTCGTGAACTCTGACAGTTTTGGGGTTTCGCGCCCTGAACTTCAGAAATTCATAACTTTCGCATACGAACTCCTTTTTCGACGTTCTTTATATCCACGCGTAGGTGAGATTATGCTATATAACTCTCGTTTAGACTCCCTTGGTTAATTTTGACTTTAATTTTAATATATTATTAATATATTATTTTTAGTAGGCCGGGACAGGAAAACTCCGTTCGAAATTCATAACTCCTTCATCTGAACTCCGTTTTCGTCTGTCTTTTTATCGTTGGACTACTATTGATGAGATCTTCAATTCTCATTTAGAAAGTTTTGGCTAAATATCGCTCGACCTCAATCTCGAGTTTCGGGCTGCATACTGCTAATGCTGAAACTTCGAAAAATCATAACTTTCTCATACGAAGTCAGATTTAGACGTTCTTTTTATGCACGCTCTCGGTTTAACGTATTCTATGACTTTCATTTAGATCGCTAAGGCCAAATATCGCTCTAACGTAAATTCACTATTTACGTCGCGCTGTGTCGTGCCGGTTCTGTCGCGAAACTTCGACATGTCATAACTTCTTCGTTATAACTCGGATTTCGGCGTTCTTTATATGTACGGAATCCTTGTAACATATACTATAACTTAGTTAAGATTAATCCTTCTAAATAATCTTCCATCAAAAAGTCATTTTTGATGCTTATCGTCTCTAAATTGACTAGCCCTGATCTACGGGCGTTACAACCATGGTTCAAAATCTTGGTGAATATGGCCTAACTTTCAATTTGACCAAAACAATTTTACCATGAGATTGGTCCTAAGTGTCATGTGATAGTTTCATTTTATTTACTTTGTTTTATAGTTTATTTTAGTATATTTCATTCATAATTCAGCTAATTTCCATGCATATTTTCCTTTATGTTATTTTATGACTATTTCGGGTACTTTCTAGTTTCGTGAGCGTAATTGCAGATTTTAAGAAGACTAGCGGATCGGGATCTTTGGGAGGCGATTGGACTCGGAGGACAACAAGGATTATGTGATTAGTAACTAGTGAAGATGATGCATATAATGGGCTATTGATGGATGGAGCATTGAAGAAGATGGTCTCTTAGTTAAACGAAACGGAAAAATATTTAAGCGTACAAAGATTATTGATCGAGCGATTACGTGAGCTATGGATCATTTGGAGAAGCCAAATTGGGCTTAAAATGAAGAAAACTTGAAGGAAGATGGGTTAGGAGCTGATTGGACTCAAACTGGGCCAGTGGACTAAGCTGTGAAGGCCCAAAACTCAAACTAGCCCAATTCAGACACCACCTGGGCAACACACCTACACAGAGTTGCGCGGCCGCGCACAGACGTGCAGGGGCATTTTCAGAATTCTTTATTGAGTGCTATTTGAGGAAGGTTGGTGTGCATCTTTTGCACACTTCTACACATCCGAATTTTGAAGGTTTCTCTGGAGATTTTGGAGCATTTTGAAGGCCAAGAACACATCAAAAACATCATCTTTTTGCTCTTGATTTTTGCTAGATGTTTGGTACAATCTATTCTCACTTTGTTTTTTTGAGTTTAGCCATGTTAGGCTAAACTAATATTGGTTGACTTCACAACATCCCCTGGAGTTTTCCGCGTCGGCTATTTATGATTGTACTCTAATGTTATTTGACATAATCAGTTTGAATGGTTTTGGAACAACTCATTTGTATGGTTTAATATTTTAAAATTGAAAATTTTACTATGAACTTTTGGGACGTTACATCATTAGACCCTATTTTTGTAATTTACCACTAGATTATGTCATTAATCAACAAATTAACATCTTTGAATAACATTCTATGCATAATTACAAACATAAAAACTAGACTATCATCAAGTAATATATTTTGTTATATAACCAATAGATTATGTTACAAACTATCTTAAACAAGTTTAGAACAACAAACATAAATCATTGAGAACATTATCAACTAATTTATTCTATTATAGAGTAATATATTTTATATTTAAACTAATGTATTTCATTATAGAATATCTTAAGTTAACAATAAAGTTCAAACAATTTCAATGAGCTAAAACATTAAAAAATAACATATTCTCTGATAAAATATCTTAAATCAACAAAAAAATAAGTCATTCAGAATAACAACTTAATATTCTAAATAAACCTGGTTGCAGTAAACAAGTTCTATTAAAAAAATAAACTTGTCCAAAGTAAAAAAAAAGTTAATATAAATGTGGCTACAATAAAGTTGTATTGAATATTTGATATTGAAAATTTTGAAATTATAGAATTCATTGCAAACCCTAGCTATAGTAAAGTTGGATCAAAGACTAACCATAGGTGTAGTAAACAAGTAAATTGCTACAATACACAATTTCATAATAGTGCTTCATAAATCATAATCATAGATAATTAGAATCAAAATCAAGAATAATTCAAGAGTATTTAGAAAAAAAAAATTCTTAAACTAGTGTTGATTTATAAAATACAATAACTATATCATAAAGTAATACTAGTATATGAATTACCCTTGACTTATCAAATCAGGAAGT